>NC_044322.1:346861059-348307188 GCF_007399415.2 Gopherus evgoodei
CTTTTCCTATTCCTGGCCCTAAATAAAGAAGTCCTACCCCTCAAAGCAAGTTCAATCAAGAAATTAACCATTATTTAATTGGCAACCATCATCCCCAACCCAGATCTCTATATGAAAATGTTGCACTTACTAATTGTACTTAATAGTTACCCCCAGCTATGCTTAGAATCCTGAACAATCAGAACAGTTTGAGGAAAATATATTTTGCTCTTTTTTATTTACTTTGTACATTTGACAGCTCTGTGTGTACAGTTAGTTCCAGTGTTCTGTGTAGTTAGTCTGATTCTGCAAACACAGCCAGGAGCAGCCCCATGAAATGCAGAATAGGGACCATAGATTGTATGGTCATTAAATAGGGCCCGTACAGTCTTCTAGTCACTGGACAGTGCGCAGCCCACTAAGAACACTCAGCAAATAATGACTGGTACTGTGACAGGCTAACCTGCAGGCAGAACTGTTTAATATGGAAAATGAAGTAACAAAAAAATAAAATGTCCTGAGACTTTCAAAGGAACAGGATTCCTAAAAGGTTTTGAAGCAGACCATTTTACTACCTGGCTAGTATTTTTTGAAAACTGCAATAATTAAAATGTATATGAAATAATTGTAGATGAAATAAAATACCTCCTCTAAGAGGGAAGAGTATCTCATTCACAGCAGCATCTGCTTTCAGAGGAGCATTACAAGATTAATGTATCTCGGTGATGGACCTCTTCTCATCAACCCGTTTATTATTTGGATATTTAGGTTTTAAATATTACAAAAGGTCACAAACCTTTCAGCAGAATAAAACTGATCTGTAAAATAATTCAAACTCAAAGGTTTGAAATGTTAAATAAATCAGTGGCACAGTCTGGCCTCCATGCAGAAGAAAAGCTCTCAGGACCACACAGTTCTGTGACTGCACTTATCCAAGCTCATTTTGGAAAAAAATAAATAGTGTGGTGTTAAAGCAGTGGTGAAATTTCAGGCCTTCCTTGCCACTTTGCAACTCCCTTTGGGCCTGGTTCCCCCATGGATGGCTAGAGCCAACACTGATGAGATCTAGGGAACTCAGCTAAATACAATTGCTCTTGGATCCCCTCTCCGATGTCAGTACATGGAACTGAGGCTCTTGCAGACAGTATGATACACGGTCACTGTAGTTTCCTTCACACAAAAAACTCTGCATTTGAGAAACCTACAGAAACCTGTCAAGCCCAATTAATTAACAAAATATATAACCAACATGCATTTTAGCCTGTTAGTCACTGGGAGAAACAATGCAGAGCACATCACTTTACTAGGATGGATGACTGGTTGTGATGACAGTTTCCAAACCTGAGTGACATTTCTTTTAGAGCTGCTTTCCCAATGAACCAGCAGACACTGTTGGAATGTCTGTTCTGAACTATGCAACTTTAAATAGCGAACTCAACTGGAAAGGAGGAAAACATCCACAAATGTTTATATTATGCCAGTTTCCTCTGGAATTTCAAAGTAGTAATGACTTACTGTTGTAGTATGGAGCTGTGAAGATATAGTTGTCATTATCCAAGCTCCGTTTATAGAAACTGACTTCATAAGTTTCAGGATTTTCTGTCCAATCATCTCCTGCCCTATACATCGGGGGGGAAAAGGTCATAAAAAAGAAAGTCTGTCAGATTTTCATTTTGAGCTGCAAGGCAGAGGTTTTTTCCCCCACTTAGTATAAATGTCTTGATTGGGAAACTCGTGAGCTCCTTTTATTACAATGTATTTGTGCCTATCGTTCATGAAAGTCTGAGCTTTCAACAACTTAAATTACAAACTGCGATGAGAAAAACAAAACCAAACAGACCATAGAATGGAGAAAGGGTTCCCCAATACAACATGGACCAGTTTCAGAATTGTTATAAGGACATTTTTCTGATTTTAAATCTATCACTGGGTTTATTTAAAACATAAAACCATAGACTTATTTTGCATGACATCCTTTATTCAAAATCACACAAGCAGCTTAACAGACTTAAGAGAGGGAGAGAGAAACTGAGCACTACAAGCATGAGAGGCAAATCCACTGGGGAACATACTCCATAACATTTTTAATGGGTAAAATATACAAAATAATCCCAGGAAAAAGATAAATCTGCCATATAAATTCATATTAATATAACCCCCCCCATCCTAAATAACTGAAGATAAGAATTGCATGAGATGGTATGAAATGTTATCACTTTCATGTGTCCTCTATACTACCTGTTAATGTTGCATCATTCCCCTTTACATTCTGGGAGTACTCGTGAGTACTTTAGAGTGTACATGATTTTCAAGCTTGCCAGCCAAATGAACGTTGAGCTATTAGGTGTTAAATGGTCAGATGGCTTTTAGAAGGACATCGCTTTACTGCTATACTGTGCTAAGAAGAAGCTTTGATTACTATGGGCTTGTCTACATCAGAAAGTTGCAGCGCTGGTGAGGGAGTTACAGCGCTGCAACTTTGAAGGTGTACACATCTGCAGGGCATCACCAGTGCTGCAACTCCCTGTTTGCAGCGCTGGCCGTACTCCCGTTTTGTCTCGAGTGTAGAGGATCCAGCGCTGGTGATCCAGCGCTGGTAATCCAATGTAGACACTTACCAGCGCTTTTCTTGACCTCCGTGGAAGGAGGAAGCCTCTGGTAATCAAGCTGGTCTCCTTTCCCGGTTTGCTCTCTCGTTCCCGGAACCCCGAGCAAGCAGGTCTCCTTCCCTGCGGTTTGCTGGGTGGCTCCGGGAACGCGAGAGCAAACCGTGGCGAAGCTGGTCTCCTTTCCCGGTTTGCTCTCTCGTTCCCGGAACCCCGAGCAAGCAGGTCTCCTTCCCTGCGGTTTGCTGGGTGGTTCGGGGAACGCGAGAGCAAACCGCGGCGAAGCTGGTCTCCTTTCCCGGTTTGCTCTCGCGTTCCCGGAACCCCGAGCAAGCAGGTCTCCTTCCCTGCGGTTTGCTGGGTGGCTCCGGGAACGCGAGAGCAAACCGCGGCGAAGCTGGTCTCCTTTCCCGGTTTGCTCTCTCGTTCCCGGAACCCCGAGCAAGCAAGTCTCCTTCCCTGCGGTTTGCAGGGTGGTTCGGGGAACGCGAGAGCAAACCGCGGCGAAGCTGGTCTCCTTTCCCGGTTTGCTCTCGCGTTCCCGGAACCCCCCTTGAAGCCGCCCAACAGCGCTGCAGTGTGGCCACATCTAACACCACTTGCAGCGCTGGTTGCTGTAAGTGTGGCCACTCTGCAGCGCTGGCCCTATACAGCTGTACTAATACAGCTGTAACAACCAGCGCTGCAAAATTTTAGCTGTAGACATGGCCTATGACCTGCTCCTGCTTCACACTCAGGGTATGTCTACATCTACAATTTTGCAGCGCTGGTTGTTACAGCTGTATTAGTACAGCTGTATAGGGCCAGCGCTGCAGAGTGGCCACACTTACAGCAACCTGCGTTGCAAGTGGTGTTAGATGTGGCCACGCTGCAGCGCTGTTGCACACCGCGGGGAAGGAGACCTGCTTGGAGGGGGGCTCGGGGAACGCCAGAGCACACCGAAGGGAAGGAGACCTGCTTGGAGGGGGGGTCAGGGAACGCCAGAGCACACCGCGGGGAAGGAGACCTGCTTGGAGGGCAGTGGAGTTTGCTTAATTACCAGAGAGGCTTCCTCAGGTATGCTGGGATACCTGCTTATTCCACGGAGGTCAACAAAAACGCTGGTGAGTGTCTACACCTGATGACCAGCGCTGGTGATCCAGCGCTGGATCCTCTACACCCGAGGCACGACCGGGTGTACGGCCAGCGCTGCAAACAGGGAGTTGCAGTGCTGGTAATGCCCTGCAGGTGTTTACACATCCTAAGTTGCAGCGCTGTAACCTCCTCACCAGCGCTGCAACTTTGTAGTGTAGACAAGGCCTCAGGGTATGGCTACACTTACAGTTGTACAGCGCTGGGAGTTACAGTTGTCTTCATACAGCTGTGTAGGGAAAGCGCTGCAGTGTGGCCACACTGACAGCTACCAGCACTGCAGTGTGGCCACATTTGCAGCGCTGTTGGGAGTGGTGCATTGTGGGCAGCTATCCCAGCATTCAAGTGGCTGCAACATGCTTTTCAAAATGGGGGAGGTGGAGTGTGACAGGGAGCGTGGGGGAGACAGAGAGAGTGGATTTTTGGAGCTGACACTGTTCTCAGCTCCCTGCCTTGCAAGTTCTAAGGACTGGAAGACACACAGCACCTACCTTGAATCATTATAAAAGTTTTGACCCCTTCCCCCACCCCTCTCTTATTCACTAAATGCAATTTATGCACTCCTAAATAGCCTTCAGACCACATAAGCAGCTGCTCAACACGGACTTCCCCCTCCCCCTCTGCCGTGTGAGCGTGCCGTTTCTCTCTTCAAGCAAACAGCTGTGAACATTCCAAAGCAATTCCCCCTGCCTGCATCCGCTCGCTCAGCAAACAGGAGCTGTGTTTGTTTTTTAAATAAGCAGTTCGGAGGAGCTCGGAGTTCAGCCATTCTTCCGGTTTGTTGTAAGCAGGCATTCTGGGATGCCTCCTAATACCCTGGAGGCCAATAACAGCGTTTTTGGTGGCCACACTTGATAAGCAGCGTTGCATCACCAGTGCTGCAATCGTTACACCCCAAGCAGACCAGGTGTACAGCCAGCACTGCAGCCAGGGAGTTGCAGCGCTGGATGTGCCTTGCAGGTGTGGACAGTTACTAAGTTGCAGCGCTGTAAACCCACCACCAGCGCTGCAACTCTCCAGTGTAGCCAAGCCCTCAGTAGGAATTCAATAACATTACAGACCAGTTTCAAATGTGACATAGCTAAAATCTGCAGTTCAAAGAAAATCAAGGCACATATGAGATTTCACATGTATCAGTGCAGATTATTTCAGCAGGAAAAGTTGCTCTCAGATCAGCTGTCCGTCAGTCAGTGCACTGACATACTGACTAAAAGAAAGATCAGCTGACTTTTTAAAAATTTTATTCACTCAAATTTTGGGCATCCATCGTGGGCCTAAGTATGTGTGTGAAAGCATTGTGCCCATGTTATTCTCCAGTTCCCACTTGTCTTCCATGGGAGAATATCTCCTTCAGAAACTTTGCTCCTAAACCCATTTGAGTGTCGGGAAGCTGTGAACTCAAATCAGGATTAAATTCAGTACTGACAGGGTCACTATTATCTTACTGCAAGACTGGGGGGGAGGGAAATGATTCATAAAACATCACTTCCCTAGCTGTGTCCTTCCGCACAAGGCATGAAACTGCTTCCCCTATGCATACACAAATCATGGTGACCCAAACACAGTGGGTGTGCCTTCATGGGCAAAATGATGTTTTGACTGTGCTAGCTCAATTGAGTTAGCTTAACATGATTGAAAAGGCCCATTAAGATGCAAGTTAAGACATACGAAGCACTGTTAGCAGGCCATGTTTTAGCCTAGTTGGGAGCCTCGGCTGTAACACAGCCAGATAGCATGATCAGAGAGAGTTAAGGGCTTCCACAGAGTTGCAACTGTGGGCTGGAAAGGGAGGGAAGGTACATTATATCTGCCTACAAAATATGAGCTATTTCAGTGGGTCTTCATTTGTTTTCATCCTCGAGAAAAGTGGAGGGGACGACCTAAACCTATAACTTCATGGCAGAACCCTGAAGAAGACTGAAGATGAATGATAAATGTGAAGACCTCAATGCAGGCAACAACATTTACATGGATAGAAGAAAAATGCAGATACATATTAACACATTATAGTAAATTGCTTTTTCTTTGGTCCCTTTGTTCTGCTGTGATCTACTATGAAAGTACTGCTGGAATTCCATCACCTAATGGATACAGCAAGATTATTTCAACTAGGTATAAACTATGCTTGTATATGCATACAGGCCCATATTATGAGAAGAAGTTCTCAGTATTTACTTCTAACAACAGTGTTGGGAGAGTAAATTTAAGCACAAACATTGCAAACAGTGAATTGTGTCGTAATCAGTTTGTTGAAAAGAAACAGAGATTTGTGAGTTTTTTAAACCTTTCCTACCTTTTCATCTACTGAGGATAAATATAGTACTTACCATCCTCATAATCTTAACTGACCTATGGCCACTTTGGACTTCACAATTGTTAGATTGTGCTCACCACAGAGTAGACAGTGCTGGGACTTGATCTTACAAACTCCCTGTATTCAGATGGACTATTGCAATCATATGGAGCCCTAATGAACTGGGACTACACATAGGCAAAGATATCCATTTGCATGGTCAGTTTGTCTGTGTGGAGTCTGGAGGGGAAATCAGAGATTTAGTGAGAAAATGACTCCATAAGGATAACTTAAAGCAATGTCTCATGTAGACAGTGTCTATGACCAGGGCCGCCTAGAGGATTCCGGGGGCCTGAGGTCTTCAGCGGCGGGGGGCCCCCTCTTCGGTGATAATTCAGTGGTCGGAGGTCCTTCCGTTCTGGGACCCACCACCAAAGTGCCCCGAAGACCCGCGGCGGGAGCCTCCCGACGGCGAATTACCGCTGAACTGCAGCCAGGTCTTCGGCAGTAATTCAGCAGTTGGGGGCCCCCGCCACGGGACTTTGGGGCACTTTGGCAGTGGGTCCCGGAACGGAAGGACCCCCTGCCACTGAATTACCGCCGAAGACCTGGCTTCACTTCGGCGGTGGGTCCCGCTTCAGCGGTAATTCACCGGCGGGGGGTCATTTTGCCCCAGAGCAGAAGGACTCTCCCACCGGCGAAGACCAGGAGCACAAGCAGCTCCAGGGGCCCAGGCCCCGTGAGAGTTTTCCGAGGCCCCTGGAGCAAGTGAAGGACCTCACTCCAGGGGTCCCAAAAGTGGCAGTATTTCTTATTATGTATCAGAAGGGTACAAAATATATTGGAAGGACAGAACAGGTAGTGGTAGGGGAGTGGCACTATATGTGAAAGAAAGTGTAGAATCAAAAGAAGCAAAAACCTTAAATGAACCAAACTGTACCATAGAATCTCTATGTATAGTAATTCCATGCTCTTAATAATAAGAATATAGCGATAGGGATATATTACTGACTACCTGACCAGGATGGTGACAGTGAGTGTGAAGTGCTCAGGGAGATTAGAGAGGACATTAAAATACCAAACTCAGTTAATAATGGAGGATTTCAACTATCCTCATACTGACCGGGTACATGTCACCTCATGCAAAGATACAGTTTCTTGACACCTTAAATGACTGCTTCTTGGAGCAGCTAGTCCTGAACCCACTAGAGGAGAGGCAATTCTTGATTTAGTCCTCAATGGAGCACAGGATCTGGTCCAAGAGCTACAACTTGGAAATAGTGACCATAATATAATTAAATTTAACATCCCTGTGGCAGGGAAAAGACCACAGCAGCCCAACACTGTAGCATTTAATTTTAGAAAGGGGGACTACACAAAAATTAGGAGAAAAATAACAAAGCGTACAGTGCCAAAAGTGAAATCCCTGGAAGCTGCATGGAAACTTTTTAAAGACCACCATAATAGAGGATCAACTTAAATGTATATCCCTGTCGTGGTATAATTCCCCAATCTGAACCTTAGAGTCCAAAAGATGGGGTACCAGCATGAATTCCTCTAAGCTTAATTACCAGTTTAGATCTGATAAGCTGCCACCACCCAAAAATATAGTGTTTTGGGGCACTCTGGTCCCCAAAAAAACCTTCCCTGGGGACTCCAAGATCCAAATTCCTTGAGTCTCACAACAAAGGGGAATAAACCATTTCCCCTCCTTTCTTCCTCCCAGATCTTTCCCGCTCTGGGCACAGTAGGAGATCACCGTGATTCAAACTCCTTGAATCACAACACAGAGAAATCAGGTTTTTTCTCCCCCTTCTCTCTCTCTCCCAGGCGTTCCCTCCCTGGGCTATCCTGGAGAGATAGACAGATTCAAGCTCCGTGAATCTAAACAAAGGGATTCCACCTTTCCCCCCTCCCTTCTCTCTCCCTGTCTTCCACCAATTCCCTGGTAAGTACAGATTCAAATCCCTTGAGCCTCAACAAGGGGAAAAAAATCAAACAGGTCTTAAAAAGCAAAACTTTTAATAAAAAGAAAAAGAAAAAAAAGTAAACGTTGTCTCTGTAATTTAGATGGTAAAAGTTACAGCGTCTTTCAGCATATAGACATAGAGAGAAGCTTCCCCCCAGCAAAAATACAATTTAAAATACTTCCAGTAAAATACACATTTGCAAATATAGAAAACAATCAAAAGACTACAACCGCCTTTTCTACTTAATACTCACTATTCTGAATATATAAGAGACTGTAGCAGGGAGATTGGCAAGAAACCTGGTTGCACGTCTAGTCCCTTTCAGGACCCAGAGATAACAAAGCAAAACCCAAAAAACACAAACAAAGGCTTCCCTCCACTGAGATTTGAAAGTATCTTGTCTCTTGATTGGTCCTCTGGTCAAGTGTCTCAGGTTCCCTGTTTCTTAACCCTTTACAGGTAAGAGAGACATTAACCCTTAACTATCTGTTTATGACAATCCCAAATTAAAAAACATAGTAAGAGAACCAAAAAGGGCCATTGTGGCTAAACAACAAAGTAAATCAAGCAGTGAGAGGCAAAAAGGCATCCTTTAAAAAGTGGAAGTTAAATCCTAGTGAGGAACGTAGAAGGGAGCATAAACTTTAGCAAACAAAGTATAAAAATATAATTAGGAAGGCCAAAAAATTTTAAGAACAGCTAACCAAAGACTCAAAAAGTAATAGCAAAAAGATTGTTAAGTACATCAGAAGCAGGAAGCCTGCTAAAAAATAGTGGGCCCACTTGAGATGTTAAAGGAGTACTCAAGGGCTATAAGGTCATTGTGGAGACAATAACTGAATTACTTGCATCAGTCTTCCTGGCTGAGGATGTGAAGGAGATTCCCAAACCTGAACCATTCTTTCTAGGTGACAAATCTGAGGAACTGTCCCAGACTGAACTGTCATTAAAGGAGATTTTGGAACAAATTGATAAACTAAACAGTAGTAAGTCACCAGGATCAGATGGTATTCACCCAAGAGTTCTGAAGGAATTAATTAACTGTAGTCTGTAATTTATCATTTAAATCAGCTTCTGTACCAAATGACTGGGGGATATCTAATGTGACACCAATTTTTAAAAAGGGCTCCACAGGTGATCCCAGAAATTATAGGTCAGTAAGCCTGACTTCAATACCAGACAAACTGGTTGAAACTATAGTAAAGAACAAAATTGTTAGACACATAGATGAACATAATTTGTTGGGGAAGAGTCAACATGTTTTTGGTAAAGGGAAATCATGCCTCACCAATCTACTATAATTATTTGAGGGGGATCCAGCGGATATAGTGTACTTAGATTTTCAGAAAGCCTTTGACAAGGTCCCTCACCAAAGGCTCTTAAGCAAAGTAAGCTGCCATAAGATAAGAGGGAAGGTCCTCTCATGGATTCATAACTGTTTAAAAGATAGGAAACAAAGGGTAGGAATAAATAGTCAGTTTTCAGAATGGAGAGAGGAAAATAGTGGTGTCCCCCAGAGGTCTGTACCGGGCCCAGTTCTATTCAACATATTCATAAATGATCTGGAAAAAGAGGTAAACAGTGAGGTTGCCAAATTTGCAAATAATACAAAACTACTCAAGATAATTAAGTCCCAGGCAGACTGTGAAGAGCTACAAACGGATCTCTCAAAACTGAGTGACTGGGCAACAACATGGCAGATGAAATTCAGTGTTGATAAATGCAAAGTAATGCACATTGGAAAAAATAATCCCAACTATACATATAACTATACATATACATCCATTCAATGTGCAGTGGCAGTCAAAAAATCAAACAGAATGTTGGGAATCATTAAGAAAGGGATAGATAATAAGACAGAAATTATAATATTACCGCTACATAAATCCATAGTACACCCATATCTTGAATACTGCATGCAGATGTGGTCGCCCCATCTCAAAAAAGATATACTGGAATTGGAAAATGATAAGGGATATGGAATGGTTCCATATGAAGAGAGATTAATAAGACTGGGACTTTTCAGCTTGAAAAGAGATGTCTAAGGGGGGATTGAGGTCTATAAAATCATGACTAATGTGGAAAAAGTAAATAAGGAAGTGTTATTTACTCCTTCTCATAACACAAGAACTAGGGGTCACCAAAAGACATTTATAGGCAGCAGGTTTAAAGCAAACAAAAGGAAGTATTGCTTCATACAACACAGTCAACCTGTGGAACTCTTTGCAAGAGGAGGTTGTGAAGGCCAAGACTATAGCAAGGTTCAAAAGAGAACTAGATAAATTCACAGAGGATAGGTCCATCAAGGGTTATTCGCCATGATGGGCAAGAATGGTGTCCCAACCTGTTTTCCAGAAGCTGGGAAAGAACGACAAAAATGGATCACTTGATGATTACCTGTTCTGTTCATTGCCTCTGGGGCACCTGGCATTGACCACTGTTGGAAGACAGGATATTGGGCTAGATGGACCTTTGGTCTGACCTAGTATGGCTGTTCTTATGTTCTTATATATCCTTAGGGTTACCAAAGGAATTTCAGTTGTATGCATAACATCCATTAATTGGATATTCCATTGATATGGTCTACAGGAATTATTTTCACATTCTGATCATATCTGAAAATAAAATGACCCTTACCTTTTAGGGTAAACTCTAGTGATTCCACCATCCGTAACCACAAATTGTGCAACAACTCCATTGCTATGACAAAAAGCAGAAGTTTACATGAAAGCTAATTTGAACTATTACCAACTCCACCTTCACAATAGCTACCATTTAGGCACAGAATTATGAGAAAAATATACACATTTTCTAATCGACATTAAACACTGAAATATACATATCACACATCTAGTTTTATTTTTGACTTTGATATCTAATCACAAATTTGAATTTACCAGATCTTGGGTCTTGACATTCATAAAAAAATTTATAAATACCCCAATGACTACATAGTTAATAAAAGGATATGAAAATGATATGAAAAGATATGAAAAAAGAACACTCACAGAGATTGTTTACTCCAATAATTCTGGACTAGTTCATTTGTAAATCCTGCATCCAGCAAAACCCTAATGACCATATCAGTATTACCTAGCAAAAGAGACAACATGAGTCACCTGAAAACACATGACTTTGAGATCTGTAAATCTGTTTAACATGAAACTCTGAATTTCTTGATTCCTGCTATTAATTAATAAAAAAACTATGTGATTTTTCAAAAAGTTGATTGATGCTGACAAGAAAATATGTTAATTTAATCAGAACCTTTAAGCTAAAATTTTCAAACTCAAGCTGATAAAGTTAGGGTTGGTCTCCATTATGGGGAGATCCACACTGCTGCAAGCAATGCAGCAGGGATTGATTTACCAGGTCTAATGAAGACCTGCTAAATCGATTGCAGAACACTCTCCTGTCAACCCTGGTACTCCAGCTCTCCAAGAAGAGTAAGTGAAGTTGACTAGAGAGTATATTCCATCAACTCAATGCAGTGAAGACACCGGGGTAAGTCAACCTAAGATACATTGACTCCAGCTACAATATTCACATAGCTGGAGTAGCATAATTTAGATCAATTTACCTCCATGGTGAAGACAAGCCCTTACACTACCAAATCAGAATACAGAAGACAACTTTTTCAAACTTGTCATTTTTAAAATTGGGAGCCTAAATCTATTTTTAGGCAGCTTACTTGACGTGGCCCAAATTTCAGAGATATGAGCGCTCACAGCTTCCACTGAACACCCGGAACTCTCACTGAGGGCAACACCTCTGAAAATCAGGTGCCTAAATATTGTGGTGTTAAGTTTGAATGGCTAGAGCCACTACTCAGGATGGCCACTGGGTGAACTTAGTAAGGAGGTAAGACTCTACGTAAACAAGAAAAAGACAATCCTGCATTCACTCTGACCATTGACCAGTGTCCTGGATATCTGTAATCTCCACATATATAGCTTTAGGTGGCTTGGGCTAACTTTAGTTTTGCCTACATTACATTCTATAAAGACACCCAGGTACCAGATTAATTATCCAGTCGTTTAATGAGGAATTAACCCACTTTTGTATCAAAGATGGAAGTTAACATACTGTGAAGAGCACATTTTCATTCAAATAGCTGACCTCTCATTCTTCTCAGGACATGGAATTATGCATTTTTTTTGTTTTGTTTTCTCTCTCCTATGCAGGAAACTGCTGAAGTACCTTTCCCAGACCCAAAGAAGAACTTTCTGTAGCTTGAAAGCTTGACTCTCTCACCAACAAAACTTAGTTCAATAAAAGATATTACCTCCCCCACCTTGCCTTGCATTACAAAGAATAAATAGAATTCAACTGCAGTATAAATCTGACAGTCAAGACCTTTCTTTATTTTTAAAATGCAACAAGCATTTTTCTTCCCTTCCTGTAAAAACTACAGTGATAATCATGTTTTAAACAATTAGATTAGATGGGCCACATCTAAGGCTATACCCTTGAAAAGCTATTCAGAGGTCAGTGCTTCTCAAGCTCTTCTGTTTTGGAGACCACTTTGTAACAGAAAGTTCTTTACAATACCCTAGTGATTTAGGCAAATATTATAGTACCCAATTTTACAGCTGTGGAAAATAAAACAATGGCTGAATCAAAGCCCAGTGAAGTAAACAGAAAGACTCTCAGGCCCCTCAGTGAGGCAGCGGTTGAACTGGGATTAGAACTAGGGAGTTCTGACTCCTAATTTGAATTGCGCTGAACTCTGTGGTTTCACTGCAGAGGATATTGCAACCTTTTTCAATGATATTGTTTCTTATGCCTCAAGTTTCATTCTTACCTTTGAACTCAAATGAACTCAAAATGACCTGTGGTCAAAACCACCCAAGTTTTTCTGCATTTCACATTTAATCTTAATTCTCTACTACTTACTCTGATGCAAAATCATAAATCAGGCCGTGAATCTTTGCAAAAAAGCTTTCAATAAATCCACTTTAAAATCTGAATTTGTAATGAACTTTACTACAAACATCAACACAATCAACTTCAAGGCCATGCTCTAACCAGTAGACAGCACTGCTTCAATCCCATTTTAACAAATTACTTTAATCCTAGTTAGGACATATTTACATTATCCTGTTTAGCTGCAATCCTTCACAAACTTATTCACACAAGGACTCCAGCTACTTGGGACACACGGAATTAAATTTACAGAGGTGATTGTTTGCAGAATCAGGGATGCTAAGATCCAAGTCATTTAGGCAGAGCCATACTAAGGTACATAACAAGGATAAGATATTTGATTAAAAGTAACCTGTCCAGCTGAAAATAATGAGAAGAGATCAGGGACTCTGCTGAATATTAGCAGGGCTAGTTCCTGCAGCCCATACTTGATCCAAATTTCCACCTAAGTCAAATGGGAGTTCTGAATATGACTCGATCAGTCCCTAAATGTTTAGCTGTAAAAAGTAATGAAAATTAAGGCTATGTCCTACATATGAATTAGATAACCTTATAGATGGTATTAGTTGTTCACTTTTAAAGACAATTTTTTGTTAAGGATAATCTCCAAGAAGGATTATTACGCATTACTTTAGTCAAGACTGTTATCTTAATCATTCAAGAGAGTACTTGTTTAAGTTGCAGTTATGAAAAAAATAAAACAATTAGGAAAACAAATTCAAATATCATTGTGAATTCAAATCTGAGAGCTGGCAGTAATTTGACAATGTGCTGCATGGTTTAATTACTCTCTAAGCCCTAGTGTGTACCATGCTGACACTAATGTGTCCTCAATACTCAATTATAAACTAATGTAGGCTATTAGCTTAGAGTTTTCATTTATTAAAATTTCTTTCTGGGTTAAGTCATTTGAGATGAATAATCTCATTTCTAAGACAGACTCAGGGGACACACTCAGAATTACAGTAATACATTATACAACCATAATACATCATCCGGTAGGACAAATGTGTGGACAATTAAGAAAATAAATTAGCCTTAAAGATAGTGACATTGTGAGAGGATTTCATATCTTGTTGCAGATTATTTTAGCGAGGTGGTCTAACAAAGTAAAGATATTTTTACTGCAGTTCCCTTTGGATGAAAACTACCCCATAGTAGTGTTTAGAATCTGATATCTGCTCGGTTTTCATGATAATTGATCCCATATCATGACAGATCACAAGAAGTATATTTTTCTCTCCATGTCTCTTTAAAACCTCTAGCAATGCTAACAGGAGGTAAGCACTCAAATACATGAATATAGCTATTAAAATCTGTGAAATTTTCTTGAACTGTAATGTTTAACTGATGTCTTTAATAACAGAAATATACAGTGGACACATTTAATAACTTCATTCCAGTTTTAGAACTATTATCGTTTCCAAGAATACTTCCATATTTACAATGGGGAATACCACTGGTAACACATCCTAAACAGGAATGAACTATTTAAGTGCACCTATTGTAAGGCTAAGCTTCATATATTAAAATATTGTTCATTCCACTCTGAAAAATCAGAATGTAAAAATGAAATGCTTCTGCTATTCAGAGATCTGTTTCCTTTTTATATTCAGAGTAAGATATGTGAAAAAGCAACTTTTGTGCATTTAGTGACACACATGATATTTCCTGCTTTCCCAGTTGAGCAAACAAAGCTAAGACTGAATTCTATTCCATCTTGTGCGTCTAGACATACCAGTCAGCCAGCAAACCCACTGAAGGCAATGTCTTTGCATAAGTGAAATTTAGTGCATGACTTTAAAACAAAAGGATTTCCCAGGTATTACCCTAATTTGGCGTATGGGATCTTTATTGTTGGTGATGATACATGAGCTGGAAAGAATCAAGTTAGACTCCAAAAATCCATCTGAATTTGCAGAAGTGACAAAAAGAAAAATGTCTTTTTTACTTGTGAACTGACATAGCTAATATCAGGGCGGGCTCCAGGGTTTTTGCTGCCCCAAGCAGCAAAAAAAAAAAAAAGCGATCGTGACCTGCGGGAGCTCTACCGACGCCGCTTCAGTCTTCGGTGGCAATTCGGCAGTTGGTTCTTCGCTCCAAGAGGGAGTGAGGGACCCTACGCCGAATTGCCGCCAAAGAGCTCGACATGGCGCCCTTTCCCCGTGGCCGCTCCCAGCACCTGCTTGTTGGGCTGGTGCCTGGAACCGGCCCTGGTTGATATGGAAATCACTGACAGACAATAAACATGGGACCAGGCAATGCCATTTGTACTTTCCAAAGAAGAACTGCACTTAGGCCTGAGCAAGTAATACACATAAGCATGAGAGTAGTCCACCTTGACTATCTGTCATTTAAGTTAAGCACATGCTTGTGGTGTTTGCTGGGTTAGGGCCTTAAAGAAGAAGACTAAGCACAAAATACTCATTCTATGATTGAACCTTCCTCTGGGTTTTCCAGCATGTTTGGTCTATTAAACATGTAAGCTTCTCTGTCCTTGTACAGTATCAAGCACACAGCTGGTGCTTAACAACGAGTAAATAATAAATTATAATGGTAGACTGCATTCACCCAAGGAAAATGCTTAACAAGCACTGACTAAAGGAACCTCATTTTGCAAGCAGCTAAGTTTAAACGGAGGCACAATCCTGCACCATTGAAGTCTATAGGACTTTTGTTGCTGGCTACATTGACAACAGGATCAGGCCTGAAATGACTTTCCCAGTGAAAGTGACAGAACTTAGGAGCCCATGCCCTCTCCTCTACTCAGTAGCCAATTTAATGGCAACTGTTTTGCCTCAATGTAGAAAGTGATTGAGCAACCTCAATCCTACACAGTTAGGGACAGATTTTGATTGGCTCTTTATGGGAGAACTAGAGTGGAGAAGAGAAATAGAAAGCCCCTTCCTCCACCCCAGTAAATTTACAGAGGAGGCAGCCAAAACTGGGGTTCACATCAGAGGCAAGGCCAGCCAGTGCTGCTAGAAGTGATCCAAGCCCTGGAGGTGGATTGTTTGTGTAGGAGTGTGGCTAAGACTCCATCATCTCCCTCCCAGTATACAGCAATCACTGGCTGGCAGTCACGGGCAAGGCTGTGCCATGGGGAGCGTAGGTTGCACTTTTTTTTTTTTTGGTAACATATGCAGTATATGCCTCTACTTAGTGTGTTCTCTCCAGGGATCGGGACTATATGGCTTAAATGTATGTTATGCCTCCATCCACAGTGCTCAAGTGCTGATGGTGCTGTTCCCTGCTTCCTGTGCTTGTGTTTCCTCGGTTCAGAAAATCAGAGGTTTAGGTCTTTGCAGCCAAATGACAATGTGCTGCGCTGACACAAGGAGAGTTAGCTGAGATAATGATAGCGCTATTGACCAATCACAAAGGACATTTCACTCTAATTTTGGTTCGTTTGTTTTGTTTTTCTCTAAGGGTGGCTCTGTATGATGACGCAACAAGCCGTAGGGATGGTGGGTGAGGCTGGTATTATAAAAACCCAGTAGGTAGAGATTGCAAGGCAGAAAGATTCAGGGGTTATGTTGAATGAGGGGGCCCTGATATACAGTCATCAGCAGGGAGACAGCATTAAATAACATAATCAGTGTATTCTCTCCATTCTCTGAAACATAGTGGTGGTGTCAAGTAGACCTGAGGACTCCAGCTGCTGCCAGACCTGCTCTGCCACAAGTTTATTTCTTTCTCAGCAACTTTTCCTAACAGAAGAAGATTTGCACTAGGGTGATAATTGGAGAGATCATTGATGTCATGGAATGGTTTCCTGAGTCAGGCTCTAACAACTTGCCATCCTATGTCTTATCTATTTTACAGGAATACTGCATGTTTCATTTGTAAGCACCCTTTTTATGAACAAGTGTAGGAAATTAATTCAGTAATCACAAAAAAGTGCCCTCTTAAATGTACAGTGAAAAGTCCTTTGCAGAATAGCAGTTGCACTGGTTCCAATACCCAGACTTTAAAATTCAGTGGAATCCATGCACAAGAAGGGAAATGATAAAGCAACACTAAAAAAGGAATATGTCTTTGTAATGAACAGGAATTGGTCTGTGAGCCCTCTAGTGGACCCCTCTGTCTTCTGTTGTAGAAGCCACCAGACCCTAACAATAACTGTGTCTTTACTCTCTACATAACATTCAGAATAGGAAGAATACACACGGACAAAGCTCGGTTCCAAATAACCATGTTTACTAACGATAGCAAGCATAGAATGCTTAGCGTGCGCTTCCACACCTGCTCTGTTAGCTTCCGGTGCCTTCTGAAACAGAAGGCCCACTAGAGGGCTCACAAACTATTTGAAGGGATATGCTACAATCTTCAGAACAGATCTATCAGAAAGGTCTTTATACCCTAAGGCCTGTGTTGAAACTGACTGTGGAAGATAGAAGACAAAGATTTTTTTTTTCTTTTAAATTCTGCCTGTGGCATTCTGTTGGCTGATAAAAATGTGAACCAGAAACAGTGAGGGAGTGTAGAAGGGAACTGACTGGCATTTTGGATGCTGCTAGAAAACAATGCACAACAGAAGTTTGTAAGTTGTTGAATATATTTTGTTTCATATTATTTAGGGAGATCTCTCAATGGTCACAGCAATCTGCAAACCAATCTTACCAGCGTTCTCTTGGATATAAATAAAACCTCTGATAACTTCAATGCTCTGGCTTATATGTAATTCCATTAAGCAAATAAATACAGAAAAAAAATCTCAAAACACTGGCATAATGAAAGCTATCGTCCTGCAGCAGTTTTCACATTTTTATATCTCCCTGTGAAAATAATTTTAGTGAATGGAATAGAATACTTACATGAAGGGCTGTTTGGGGTATTTCGATCAATAAACTCATTGAAATTTAAAAGAAATTCAGTGTTGTTGACTGATACTTTTACATCATTACAGTATTCTCTGAAAAACAACAAAACATCAGTCTTGTCAGATTTATTTCAGGTGCGACAGGTGCCAATAAGAAATGCCTCACATTTCCTGCAAGCCAGGCAGAGCTTTGCACGCCCTCAGATCAGTGCTAGTATATTATAAAAGACAATGGAACAGGATTCTGCAAAATTCTGTTTACCCTCCTTGCAGAATTCAATAGGAAGAGGCCAGTTTCCTAGCCATCTTCAAAAGTGTTTTAAGTGACCCAGCCAAGGGAACAACATAAATTATTGGTTAAGCAGAGGCAATGTTTAACCAAAATATACTGGAAATCTTATTATTTATAAGACTTCTTAAGATTGGAGGCCCTTGACTGGAGATTGTACACTATTAAAACTGAATTAGAGACTAACGACTCTCTCCCCCCACAAAATTCACATGGGTAAAGTGGGTTGATTTACACATATTTGGTATGACCACATACCTCGTGTGATTCTCTGAAGCAGAGCCATAAGTAGGTATGCTAAAAATCACTGTTCACTTTAAGAGGAAACATTAGCTAGCAAGTGGGATTAAATGCATTCATTTCATATTAAATTATGCACTAGATTTTCCATAGTAGAGTAAACGATAAAGAGAAGATAGGTGTTGAACAATTACCGGTGGGTATAGGGAAGTAGCTCATTTTCAAAATACGATTTATATGCTGTGCAAAGGGACAAGTTGGTTCAAACATTTCTTTAGAAAGAACCCACCTTCCTGTCATTCACTTATTACACCATGACCAAAAAGAACCCAGGCAGAATTTAGACCCCAGTCCTATGTTCAGCAATTCAATGGGGCTCTGTGCCTGGTTCTGCCTACATATATTAGTTGCAGGATCGAGTATCCTTTATCAATGCTACATTCCATTATCAATGCCTCCGACCCTACAAGAAAATTATATGCTCCAGATCAGTTTTAGATTGCTTTGAGTTTGGGGGTGGGGGTAGGGGGGGCGGGCAACCAACAAAAATAATCCCCACAACTATTTGCTTTACATGTGATTTTTTTTTTTAGAATACATCTTTAGTGGGCTAAAAAAGCTTGAGCTTTTGAGCTAGAATGAGTTTGAATCATTCTAGACTGATTGTCTATAGATGATTTCTCCATTGTTTATCACCTGTCTTTTTAAGATGCTACATATACAGACGGACTAAAGCAAGCATATTTATACTAATATGTTTCAGTTGCACAAATGCGATGGACTATGAAAGTAGAATTCCTTGGGAAAACCCAGGAAACTAATGTCCTTACTGGATCAGATTCATCCCTGTTTTTCATAGATTCATAGACTTTAAGGTCAGAAGGGACCATGATGATCATCTAGTCTGACCTCCTGCACAATGCAGGCCATACAATCTCACCCATCCACTTCTATAACAAACCCCTAACCTATGTCTGAGTTAGTGAAGTCCTCAAATTGTGGTTTGAAGACCTCAAGCTGCAGAGAATCCTCCAGCAAGTACTCATAGACTCTAGGACTGGAAGGGACCTCGAGAGGTCATCGAGTCCAGTCCCCTGCCCTCATGGCAGGACCAAATACTGTCTAGACCATCCCTGACAGAATTTATCTAACCTACTCTTAAATATCTCCACAGATTTTAACTCCACTGAAGTCAACGGCGTTACACCCAATAATTGTTATCACAGAGCTTATGGAAATACCCTTTTTCCTTAAACCTCAAAAGCCTTTACAAAAGAGATAAGTATTATTATACCAATTTTACAAGTGGGGAACCTGAGGCATGAATAGGTTAAGCCAGTTTGTCAAATAGCATCTGGATCCAGGAATAGAATTAAGAACTCCTGAGTTCCAACACTGTATTCACTAGACCACACTATCTTTCAATAAATAAATAAATAAATGAGGCTTAGTCTGAGGTAGCTATTTTTTTCTTTTATCCTTCCAAATATTTGTGACAAAGTTCCTCCTCTACCTTGGTGGGTCCTGCACTTATTGGCATATTTGCTCGCCTCACTGATTCACCCTGTGGGTTGGGAAACAGCCCAGAGACCTTCCCCTCTGGTAGAAGCCACAGTCCAGGCCAATTCCTCCTGTGTTTGATCAGGAGTTGGGAGGTTGGGGGCCCATCCTCTACTCCGGGTTCCAGCCCAGAGCCCTGTGGACTGCAGCTGTCTAAAGTGCCTCCTGGTACAGTTGCACGACAGCTACAACTCCCTGGGCTACTTCCCCATGGTCTCCTCCCAACACCTTCTTTGTCCTCGCCACCCGACCTTCCTACTGATGTATGATAATGCTTGTACTTCTGAGTCCTCAGTATGTCTACTCACTCCCAGCTTCTTGCATGCCTCTTGCTTCCAGTTCCTCGCACACACTTCCTCTCCTCTGGCTCCCTTTGGCCTGACTGGACTGAGTCCTTTTATAGCATCAGAGGGGCCTTAATTAGAGTCAGGTGCTTAATAGCCTCACCTGACTCTTAATAGGTTAATTAGAATCAGGTGTTCTCACTAGCCTGGAGCAGCCCCTGCTCTGGTCACTCAGGGAACAGAAAACTGCTTCTCCAGTGGCCAGTATATCTCCCTTCTACTACTCTGCTGTTCCACCTCACTCCTGATCCTGTTTTTTTCATTAGTTGTCCCCCGTAATTACTTGGTGTCCCAGACCTGTGGGTCCTCCCCTTAGGCTGGGGGGAGGCCCTTTAGAAGTGGGCGGGCTTCGCCCGCCCACCCCCCCTGGATGCCAATAGGACTACTCTGCTGTTCCACCTCACTCCTGATCCTGTTTTTTTCATTAGTTGTCCCCCGTAATTACTTGGTGTCCCAGACCTGTGGGTCCTCCCCTTAGGCTGGGGGGAGGCCCTTTAGAAGTGGGCAGGCTTCGCCCGCCCACCCCCCCTGGATGCCAATAGGACTACTCTGCTGTTCCACCTCACTCCTGATCCTGTTTTTTTCATTAGTTGTCCCACGGAATTAGTTGGTGTCACAGACCTGTGGATCCTCCCCTTACGCTGGGGGGAGGTCCTTTAGTGGTATCCACTTCCTGGATACCAACAGGACTACTCTGCTGTTCCCAGCTGGCCCAGGTCTATAACAATTATAACACTGCAAAGTATGGAGTGCTATATGATAAGCTATGTGATGAAGTAGCCTCAGATGGTTTTATCCATATTCTTCCCATAAAAATGTTATCTAAACTTGTAAATCTTATACTTAAGAATTTCCCCCAGCACATTTCTTGTGCAAAACTAAGTTTTATTGGGCAAGTCCATGCTTCACAAATGTCACTAACCTGATCAAGACTTCTTATTTACTGCTGTGTATAATGCTTAGAACTGGGAAATTGACCAACCTTGGTGCTATAAAGGTATAGCCAGCTTCATCAAAGTGATCAATCTTTAGAGTTTCTGAATCTACAAAGATGAAGGTTGAATATCAGATAAGTAAACAGAATTTTGTAAAATTACTTGGATAATTTCTGCATGCATCTGTGAACATTAAAAAATGTGATCTCTAAAGAACATTTTTCTAACTAATGTACTATATCATCATCAGTATTCCACATTGCAGGAAGAAATGATCTGATTATTATACAGCAATACATCAAGCAATAACAGAACAATAGAAGCAAGTTAAATCTGAGTCATTGTTTCATTATCATGACAATATGATAATCCAAAGTATATGTGACATTTCCATTATCATTACAATGTGATAATTCAAAATACCTGGGATGTTTAGGCTTGAGAACATCAAGGAAAACATTTATCTCTAATATTTTCATCAATAAAGTTATAAAGCATCACTTTTACAATAAGTCCCTTTCAATGTTATTGAAAAGAGTGGTCTTCAAAAAACGTAATGATATATCTGAGCATCAGCATGAACCAACAGGTGACAGGATCAGACAAACAGGGATTAGAGATTAGCAACAAATTGAAATGTGCATGAAAACACAGAAGTATTTTAAAGATTCCCCTCCCCCTTGCTGTTGCTATGGTACCCGATGATCATGGGAGAAGTCCAGAAATGAAGAATACAAAGGAGAATGTCCAGAAGGAATGGAAATATAAGTGGAAAATATCAACTGCAGTAAACAGAAGGAAACTGAGCAACAAGAATATACTTGCCCTTTTTGACTGTGAAAATCCATCAGAAAGAGAAAGCAGGGAAACAGAAAAAAACAGGGTAAAGCAAAAGGGGTCACAAACCAATATTTTATTCAACCACCCCTTGAATAAAAATATTGTGAATAGATCACAGGTTCAATTTATGCACAACTGTAGTCTGGGAAAAAGACAAACATCTTTGAAGACTGGAGTGTATGTCCTTGTCTATTATTTCTGAGATAACCTCTATATACTGTCACCTATTTTAAGGGTCTATTTTGCAGGGTATATTGACGCCGGTCCGACATCAATAGATCTAATCCATAAATAGAAACACTTTTTTCACCCATTAATACTTTAATCACTAGTCCCTATTTGATAAAGTTAAGAAACAAATCATACAAAATGACTGGTTGGTAAAAGCTTATTGTGTTATCTCCTACCCAGCATACGATGACAGATGACGTGGTTGTCAATTAAACAACTTCTAACCACATCTTCTCTGAGATAATAGGAGCTATGACTGACAAGGCAACTTGTAACAAAAGTGGAAAATGTTTTGTCCTTGTAAGTAAATTTTTTACATACACATAGTTCTAAATGCAAAAATGAAATTCATTCAGGTTTGGATTAACACTTGGATAAAGTTAAAAGGATCTGATGGCTCATGCTTCATTTACTGGCTCAACTACGGTCAAACAAAATAAACAAAACTTTACAGCTGGAAATACATCATATTTCCAGTCAGTTTTCTAGAAGTGGCTTAAAATGAGAGTCATCCAAATAAGATTCTATAGACATCCACTGAAACTATTTACAAAGTGCAACATAAAAGCTTAACTTTAAGCCAAAACTAAATAGCCCCTAATACTACTTTATTTATAAGAGGAGCATGAGAAATTGCTTTATACAGAACTGTAATTACTGCAAGCTATGAAAAGAAGCTTGCTTTATAGCCTATATATTAATATTTAACAGGTGGAATATTTAAATATCAGCTAGCAGACCCTTAAAACGACACCAACAGAGGATACACAAAGCAATGATTCTATAGGTACATAGCAAAAGGGAAGGAGCAAAGTTGGGGTACCTGCACATATTCTAGCTGTGTAGAATATTTCTTGTACCTTGAATGTTTACAATGGGTTAGAATCATTGCTGTAGATTTTGGGTACATTATGATAACATTAGGGAACTCCACACACTTTATGAATTTCAAAATTATTTTTTTTAAAAGCCTGTGTGTCAGAAGTAGGTCAGAACCCAGAGAACCTTCAAAGTACTTACATCTGGCCTGAGTTATTGGTTCTTCTATTTTGGCTTTAATGTAGTAAAAGCTGTAGGATGGTAATACCAAGGCTAAACTGCAACAGAAATAACAAAGGCATAAACAAAGACATAAAGACACATTTAGCTCAGTGGAGAAAACTTACAAGTTTTAAAGCAGTTTTCTCAAGTCAGCTTTGATGTGTCTTTGAAAACAATTGAAAGTTGGAGATGAAAATTACTGAGAGATGAGATGATTTGATTATTACATACAGTCCCACACTGCCACAGTGCTAACTTTAGGCACCTCAATGGAGTTGAAATTACCTACATGTAATAGGGGCCTGAAGTAAAGTGGGAGGCATTCCAGGATCTGCACCCATCATAAAATTCATAGGCCAGCCACAATTTTTATGGATATATCCACTGAAAGTTAGGCTTAAAGAACAGCTGAAAAGAATCACAAATAATTCTGAACTGCTATGAAAAGAGTATGATGATGACCGAATCCCCTTTTCGTAATAAGACAGCTACTGATATGTAATGCAAAAACTTGTAGTACTTGTATTTACATTATCTCTGAGAGACAGAATATCTTCTTAAAGTAATGCAGTCCCTTCTGGACAAAATGATTCTTTGAACTGGACTATATAAGAGTGCCTTAAGATGTACAATATATTTCATAATGTACCTCCTTTGATTCCAATATCCATTGTTGTTCAGAAATGATTCTGCCTTTTGGTTTTGCCACTAAAAATCAATACATGCATCTGAGAGCAGAACTTTTAAAAAAGGATGTTAAAGGCAATGGTTATAAATCCCCATCAGATATATATCTACTTCATCCCACATCCTTAATGTTTGCACTCAATTTTCATTAACATAAAAGTGCATTTTACCACTGGTTTCTAATGGATGGCTGCAGAAATTTACATTAAAACAAGTTGCACAACTGGGCCATAAGCAAGATGACCTTTAATAATGCATTTGCCATTTAAACATCACAGAAGTGAGATTCCTGATTATTTAGTAATAGCCTTCTATCAATTCTCCTCAAGGGAAATCAGGAGAGGTTTACCTGCCATTAACAGCTATTGCTAACAGAAACTACTAATTAAAATCTATAATTTTATGTTTAATGGGACTGCTGCAATGTGAACCCAGGAGATTAACTGCTGTCTCTCAGCCTACAAAAAACAGCTATGAGAGGAATTTGGTAAGAACTGAGAACTCATATAAATCAAATAAGCATCTGTACTGCGTACTAGATAGCACGATAGGATGAAAAATACCCTGCTTTCCTTCAGAAAATAAAAATGGGGATAACAACAGAAAAACAAGTTTCTGAATTGCATGGATCAAGCCAGCTTTGTTTTAATTCACAACAACTAGGTTTAGGGGGGTGGTATGTTGTTTGTTTGTTTTGTAAAACATTTTGGTCAAAGACTGTCATTCACTACATATTTGCACAGTGCCTACTACCACAACTTGGTTGATATCTCTAGACATCATAGTGATGCAAATATTATTATTTTGGGTAAAACTCCCAATATTACATATTTTTGTTAAAATAAAATAATCCTTTCAATGTTGTTTCCAGTTTCATACTACGTAGGCAAAACACAACACTGATGGTGATTCTGCTTTGTGACACTTTGTCCAGTCTTGAAAGTTCCTGAGTGCCCTAACTTGGATATTCTGAACTTCATAGTATTTGGGCCCAATGCTGGTAATCTTAAAAGTATTCAGCTTTGAAACTAAAGTCTGATAACTTTCTTGGACCAACTGCAGCCCAAATACTTGAGGAAGGGGATGTTGCATCCCTTCCAGTGTCACAGCAATGTGTAGCTATTGTGCCTGAAATCATGCATTTCAGGCCAATTGTGTGTGTGTGTGGTACACCTTTTCCAAAGAGTGTTATCTTTCTCTGCTGTTATCTATGGCCATAGAATTTTATATACAAAATAATATAATTGTTATTTTACATTTGTATATGGCATCTTAAATGCAACTGCACGTTAGAGTGATAATACCACAATACTTGCCTGCCGAAATCTGACACGGTAGGTTAGATATGACATGACATAATAAATAATGAATATAAGATTGAGAAGGAGGTTTACACAAAATAAGGTTGTGAAATTGCTTGTTTTGTAAAGGCATGAAACATTAGTTTTTTATTTTATTTTTTTTAATTTTTTTCTTGCAAAGGCCAGTGTGGGAATGGAAATTATTGTTGGAGAGACTGCAAGAAAAGGTGGGATTAGAAGAGGAGCTGAGGGAGAGGACCACAACCAAAGACACAGTTACAAATTAAACACTACAAAGATTTTAAGTGTCTTGCAGAATTTATGAGATCCCTGAAAAGATAAGGTCCACTTAAAACTGATACCAGGAACCACACAATCTTCTTAGTAAGTATGGTGAAACTTTGCTAGTATGTGTTTTTTTTTAGAAAGCTCCACAAAAGACTGAGGGCTTGTCTCTGTATAGTTCCTTCGGTAAAACAGTCATGGGCAATGGGAGTGGTATTTTTTTTTCAAAAGGTCTGAAGGACTGGGCTTTATCCCATTAGGTGGTAAGCAGAGGGAAATCCTCAAGGAAGAGGCACGGCACCAATGTTGGTCTCTCCATTCTTTTGGGCAGAGAGAGTCAGTTCCTAGGCTTTTTAGTGTTATAACTTATAAGAATAAAATTATTCATCAAAACAACAAATCAACACTTTCCATTAAAAAACAGATTAATTACCTATAATCTGTGCCATTCACAGCGGTCCATGTATATGTTCGATTTCCTTTGTCAATATACCTCTGGAAAGCAATTTAGATAAACAAGTATATCATTGCCACTGGAGGCTCAGTAAATATCAGGTTTTGGTTTATTATTGAGGTGAAAGGAATGTAAAACTCAATAACAAACAAGCTGTTGGAATTCTTTTGCTCCTTTCATTAAAATGTGATGTGCTTTGCAATTACATTTCTTCAACAATTTCCAGATTTAGAACACAGTCATCTGCATTCTTTAAATCTAATAAAGAATTTTAGAAGTGCTGTGTCAAGTATAACGAGCCATAAATTTGGCCTGTCCATTTACCCTTTGTGTCTATTTGTCAGATACTTCTTTTTCTTGTTTACTTTAAATACAGGAAAGAATCTCCCTCCATAGGAATGGCCCAGTGATCTTGTATCTAAACAAAAAACTAGTGACAGTAGCAAAGCATTTAGAAGCAACCCTATAATAACAAGCCACTATGCCTGTACATATTTACATATACTAACGTCTGCTTCTCTGTGTCTCTGGGACATTGTATATACAGGGATAAATACTCTATGGCTCTGGTCAAACACACACTTATGTATTTGCTTAACTTTATGTACATGAGACATCCCATTACACTGAATAGGACAACTCATTTGTGTAAAGTTAAGCATGAGCATTTTCGTGAAGTATGAGATTAAAGTTAGCTTTTCAATTCACTTGCTTCTGGAATGAAAGATGACACGACAGACAGTTTAAAAGGTCCCCTGACTTCCCGTAGAAGATTTAATCATCATTAATGCACCCCGCTGGAGCAGTTTTACTTATTTTTCCACATTAAAAATTATAAGTATATGCCAGCTGTAGCATATTACTGCTTTATAGTCGGAGACAAAGATTTATGAGGATGTCTGCAATAAAATCTGTGCAGCTGCTCCATCACAACATTACTAATACGGTTCAAATGTGCTACAGTAGATGTTATTTCTGTCCCTGTGCAAAAATAAAAATACAAAAATTAACATGATTATACAAAAAAAAGGTGGTTTTGGTTCTGTTCTGACTTTTATAACTTGAATAAATCTCTCTTCTCTTGTTATTTCTCAGCACAGCAGGACAGGTGTAAAGAATCTAAGAGCCATTTTGCCACAAAGATAATGCTTGGAATGCTTTGAGATATTTTTGACTTAAGACTTATAGATGGGTGAACTTACTCAGCACAGATCTTACCCATGTTTATTGACGTAGTGCTATTGATTGTCACACTACCCACCCACTAAAAAAAAAGCAATAAATGCACATTATCTTTTTCTTGCATTTGTGACTTCATGAAAGATTAAGGACAGAAGGAATTTCCCTATGCAAAGATGACTATGAATATGTAATATTCTCACCATGTCCCACATAGGACTCAGAGGATGGGTAATGGAAACCAATCACTACTGGGTCTCTAGCTGTAACCTGGCCAAGGTCAGTAGTACTTCTGTCACTGTAATATAAGGGTTGTTCAATGAACTGTGTGAAATGAATTGGAGGTTTCAGTCTGCTTTCTAGTGGACTGGTGTCCAGATCACAACAGTTACTGTTATATACATTTGGCATCATATGGGCACCTTTGTTCAGGATATCAGCAGATAGCCAAGGATTAATTGGGCATAGAAACTGAATAACTTTCAACTACCTGGAGTGGGGAGTTCCAAAGAGGATGGAGCTAGGCTATTCTCAGTGGTGGCAGATAACAGAACGAGGAACCATGTTCTCAAGTTACAGTGGGGGAGGTCTAGGTTGGCTATTAGGAAAAAACTATTTCACTAGGAGGGTGTTGAAGCACTGGAATGCGTTACCTCGGGAGGTGGTGGAATCTCCATCCTAGAAGTTTTTAAGGTCCAGCATGACTAAGACCTGGCTGGGATAATTTAGTTGGGGCTGGTCCTGTTATGAGCAGGGGGTTGGAGTAGATGACCTCCTGAAGTCTCTTCCAACTCTAATCTTCTATGATTCCCCCTAGAGGTGAGCCCTACAGGCCAGTATTCTGGCATATTGACAGAACAGTGTAGGAGAGTTTGCATTACAGCTATACACACTGCATATATTCTGAAAAAAAAATAGAGGGATATAAATCCAATATATTAAGAAATGTAGGATGGGAAAGAAATGCGTGAAGTTCTACTGACTTGAATGTATTTATCTTAACATTCTTTAACTTGTTCTTTCCCTATTTTGGCTTGCATTCCTTCCCCCTTGTTGCTAATATTATTTGTTTTAAGTATCTGTTCAAAATTGATCTTTTTAGTAAAGATTGAAACTAAACAGACATTAAACACCTAAGCCTTTTTGATGTCATCCATTATTAGCTCTCCTTCCCCAATAAGTAGAAGTCATGCACTTTCCTTCACCTTCTTCTTGCTCCTTGTTTTTAATGTATCTATGTATTTAAAGAATGCCTTCATATTGTCTTTTATGTCCCTTGCTAGGTGTAATTAATTTTGTTCCTTAGCCTGGGCAGATCAGTGGGCTCGAGATGTGGAGCTAAAAATTGCTGTATAGACATTCAGGCTCAGACTGGAGCCTGGGTTATAGGACCTTCTACACTATGGGGTCCCAGAGTTCAGGCTCCAGCCTGAATACAAACATCTACACAGTAATTTTACAGCCCCAGAAACTGAGTCAGCTGACCTGGACCACCCGTGGGTGTATAATTGTTGTGTAGATGTACCTTCAGATTTTGTCCCTAAATGCTTGTGCTATTCTTTTGTTCAGGTTCTTTTTATAGGGTTCCTTTTTTATTTTAGTTCAATAAAGAGCTCCTGAGGGATCAGATCAGATTAGAAGAGAGTTCTGCACTCTGCCAGGACTCTCACATGTTGTGGGATAGACAATGGGTAACTCAGACGTTAATGGAGGGGGGGATTTTATTATTATAGTTATCATGGATATGCGTCAGGTAAAAAAGAACGTGGAAATATAAGACACATATGCTTAATGTTAAAGAAAAGTCTGGATTGTTCATAACATTGGAGATATTGTTGATTAATTCATCATGTGTAACATGACCCTCTTATCATGCCAAACTAATAGGTGGAGAAAGTGCTGGTCCTACAAGGGAGACTGATCTAAACACTGGTCCTCAGGTTTTCCAGGATTTCAAGATTTTACGGAAGGAAAACAAACATAACATGCCAATTTGCATCATTTTCTGTCTTTGTCTTATCCAACTGTCATCCTCATGAAAAAGTCTTGCATCTGCTCATATTGTTATTGCAGATTCTTTTGTTAAAAATAAAATAACCTAAATGCGATGAGGGTGAGAACGCTATGATTATTATCATAATTTTATAGTGCAATACATACTTCATAGGCAAATGAAGTAAGTGGGACCTGACTCTGACCTCACACCAGTTTATCTAGGGTTGTCAGGCATCCAGTTTTCGACTGGAACATTTGGTTGAAAAGGGACACTGGCAGCTCTGGTCAGCATGGCTGATTGGGTCATTAAAAGTCTAGTTGACTTCAGTGGGGTTCCTCCAGCATTACACCAATGTAAGAGTAGGCTCAGGCCCAGATTCTCGTACCATTTTAGTTCAAATATAATGTAAGAGTTGGAGACAGACAAATGCAGGCGGTTGGTGGAGGAAGGGCAACAAGTGTACAGCACAAGGGTTGCTGCTATCAATGCTGCATACATATGAACACTTCCATTTACTATTCTATGGTTTGTTTATATTTATATATATATAAATTATGATTTATGTACTTTTTTTTGTTTCTTTATATATTTATATTTTTTTCTATTCAATTTTTAAATCTCTCCTCATCTCTGGGGCCACAATAGTTGATTCAAGACTCTTCAAGCTGCTCCTTCTATTTACAATACAGCCCGAAAGAGCTGTTGTGGCAGGTAGGAATCAACAGAGTGCAGCCTACTGAACTCCGGTTGTTACTCCTCCCCCTGATATACACCCTGCCCTGGGGCCCTAAGTGATGTGGCACAGACATATGGAAGACCTACATCATCTATGGATTCCCATATTACTGGGGGCTGCCAGATCATTCAGCTTTAAAGCAGCTTTGTGTTACTGCAAAACTTGTCAGGGTTGAGGACCAAGCTTTCTAGGTCAAACTTCTTAGGAAAATAAAGTTTAACAAACAAGACAGGATGTTTAGAAACCCACTTTATCCCATAAGTACACCAAGATCCAAAGTAAAATTTAATCTATACTATCACTGTAACTGTTTGAATGATTCATTTACCCATTGTAATGAATCCTAATCTAGGAACTGAAAATTGTATAATCATTTCCCCCTCCTCCCACCCCATCACTTTCTTCATATCCAACCAGAATATAATGCCTTACAAAGCATCATATTCCTATACCATTTAAGACTTTTGCTAAGGGATTCATGTAAAGAAGTATGACAACTCTCTGCTAAATCCTTGACAACAGAATTCGGGGCCTTATCAACACCAAAGAAAGAGAGAAACAAAACACCCTTGTTCTTAAGAAATGTGTGCTTTCCCTCTAGTACAAGCCAGGAATGTTGACAACTCGGGGGCGGGGAGGGCGGGGGAAGGAAAATATTAGTACAGGAATAATCCACGAGCAGGACCAGCTCTAGGCACCAGCAAACCAAGCACGTGCTTGGGGCGGCACAATTCCAGGGTGGCATTCAGGGAGGTTTTTTTTTTGCTTCAGCAATTGTGCTCTCTGAGGTTTTTTTTTTTCCTTGGGGCGCAACAAACCTAGAGCCGGCCCTGTACACGAGGCTATTATAGAACACTGGAAAAGCAGAATGTTTGCTTTTAAATATAAAAGTTTTTTATAATATAAAAGTTTCTTAAAAATATAGAGTTTCTTGTCATCATTTTGCAGTGTTCTATTCTGAAAGTAGGACAGCCTATATTCCAATCTTACCTCATCTTGAGACTTGACCAATGTTTTAAATGTTCTTTCCCCACTTTCTCCATCTATCATTTTTTTCCGAATCTATATATAAGTAGGTGAAGAAAAAACAAAACCAAAAAAAGCAAACCAAAAAAAATAAAAAAAGGAAGAAGAGGGTAGGGGGAAGAGACAAAAGAAAAATCAGAATCTAGGAGTGACTTAGAACATGATTAATGTTTTCCAAGATCCTTTGCATCTTATGAGCAATACTATCATATTGACACATTTGAAAATAATAGCCAAACCAAGCCTACTTATCTTACCCCTAATAAAGAGAGCCCAATCCTGTATTTCATACTCTTGTTGAGCAACATTATTGACACTAGTAAAACTCCTCATGACAGTAAGGACTACTGGTATGAATAATGGTTGCACAACTGGGCTCAGTGAACATGGGTATTAATTCCTGCATTCTTTGCAAACCCAGAACTCCCAGGGAAGTCAATGGCAATTTTTGATGCAGAACTAATGCAATTTGTCTAATAGCTGTAGGTATTCTCAGGATAGCTATTTGAAAGTCAGCTGTAGTGTGTCTTAAAATGGGTGCATACAAACTTTTTGCTTCAGTCTGTGCGGCTTAACCCTCCCCAAGTTTTCCTTTGAGTTTTGGGTCCAATGCAGTACTTAATTGGAACCACTAACTTTCAGCTGGCATTATACTGAAACCTGAATTACATAGGTTGTAAAACAAAAATTTAGGTTAAGTTTCTCCAAAAGATGTATGAATCTTTAACAAACCTTGCTTGGAATTTGAGTTTATAATGAGTAGGAAAGTCTTATTTAGGGTTTTTGTTTGTTTGTTTGTTCTGGGGATTCGGGTTTGTTGTGAACACTTTGTGTATTTTTCAGTGCTTTAAACTTAATTGTTGTGTCATAATAATAATTTTGCTATAATAAAATGGAGGGAAAGAATTTTTGTTTAAATATTTTCTGCAGTTATTAGAATGCTTCAGAAATGTAATAATCAGAGCTTATCTGCTCACATGATAAAGTGAGTCATGTATTGTTCACACTGATTGATCCTATAAACATTTTGGTCTTATACTAGGCACTCTTCAAAAAGAGGACTGTTTTGAATGATTCTACCATTCCTGATGGCACTTCCCATTATATAGAGCGAATAATTGGGAATCTTAATCTTAAAACTACAATCTTTCAAATGACAGGGATTTTTAAAATTTGCCAGGTGCATACGAGAAGAAAATACATAGATTCAAAATAAATTTCAGAAACTATTCGCTAAACCTGCATTTTAAGAGCAATTAAAATCTGAAGTCCTCTGTCACTTGGAAGAACAAGAGGTTAAGGCAACTGAAGGAATGTGCAGCAGTTATTATATTTCAGCTATTACCCAAAACAGTGACGAATATATACATGAAAGCAGGCACTACATTATTAGTGCTTCTTACCTCAACCTTAATATCATTTTCTAGCTCAGCATCCAGAAAATCCAGTGTAACAGGCTCCTGAGATTTACGATTCTGAAGCAGAAGATATCAAACAATAAAGATCTCTCACTTGATGTTATGAACAGGTTACTGGAAATCACTCAAACCCTCCCTTAGATAAAAAAAGACTTTAATAGGATTACTTACCATTCTATCTTTTAATCAGATATAGCATAGTGGATTGCTAGCAGTGCTATTTCACTTAAAATGGATTTTTAAAAGAGAGAGAGAATCAGGTGAGTGATAATTGGATTAACCCTAAAAACTAGTGCCTGCCTAAAGTCGGTCACACACAGTGTTAATGGCTGAAGGCTGATTCCTCTGCTAACTGTAAGCATGATAACATGACCTGTCAGACAAGGAGTCGTTCCTTAAGTTTCCTGCCATCAAAAAGAAAGGGGAGACAGGTAGTGAGAAAGTCTTCTGGGCAACTTGTAATATCAACACCTGTACTCCACTATAATGAACCCTACAGCAGACTGGTGACAATGGCATGAGTTGGTTGTGGCTAGAGATAAAAGGGACAGCAAGTACAAGAGAAAGGAATGACAAAAGGGTAAGGTCAGATGAAAAGAGCCTCTTATGGACACCTGTTCGTGGAACAAATAGTTGCCTCAAGCAAAAAGTCAGATATAATTTGTAATAAATGAAGCTTTGATAAAGCAAGGTAGTTAGCACATATATAATTTTAATCACGCTATTAGTCCTACTGACTTCAATGTACTTCAGTACCTTGCTGAACCAAGATCTAAACGAGCAAAGAACTAAAATGGAAATGGTCGTGATCTGCAGAAACATGTCTTCCATATTTCATGTTCTGTATGCCAGTGTTTTTCAAAGTTCAGGTTACAACCCAGTACTGGCTCGCATGTAAAGCACTGGGTCGCCTTGCTCAGCAACCCAGCGGCTCTGGTCAGCACCAGTGACCGGGACATTAAAAGTCCTGTCAGCAGTGCCTACCTGCTCTGACACTGTGCTGCGCCATGGAAGTGGGCAGCAGTGGGTCCGACTTCCAGGCAGGAGGGTCACAGGGCTCCGCACACTGCCCCCGCCCCGAGCACCAGCTCTGCACTCCCATTGGCTTGTTTCTGGCCAATGGGTGCTGGGGGGGGAGTGGTGCCTGTGAGTGAGAGTTGCGCCAAGCAGCTTTGGCACCTCCGCCTAGGAGCCAGACCTGCTGCTGGCCTCTTCCAGGTTGTGGCGTGGACCACGGTGCTAGGACAGGCAGGAAGCCTGCCTCTGCACCCTGGCTCTGCCGCTGACAAGGAGCCTCTATAGGTAAGTCCACACCCCAATCCCCTGCCCCAGCCTTGAGCCCCTCCAAAACATACAGCCCCCTCCTGTACCCCAAACCCCTCATCCCTGGCCCCACCCTGGAACCTGCACCCTCAGCCCAGAGCCCTGAACCCATCCCACAACCCAATCCCCAATCCCACTCCTGAGCACTCCCAAACCCAGAGCCCCTCATTCCCAGCCCCACCCCGCAGCTGTCACCCCTGCTCACCGCCCCTCTGCCCCGTTGGGCCGCGGGCATCAACAATTTTCTTCAACTGGAAACAAAAGTTTGAAAACTGCTGCTATATGCTACTTCAATAGCAGTGCATAAATGTCCTTTAAAACAGAAGGTCATAGTGCTTCAGCAGCACTTTGTGAATTTTCCACTGGATTTTTTTTTTAAAAGAGTTGACACAATAAAGAGAATAGGTAAAGGGAGTTGTGTGTGCAAAGTGGGTTCTGACAGAAAATCAGTCACGCTGCAGCCAATGTGCATCACATATGCGATTCACAGATCACATAGGTGACTTCATTCTAAGTGAGGCTCAAAACTTTCATTTTGCACCTCATAATCTTTAATGCATTTATCCTCAAGACATCCCTCTGAGGTAGGGAAATACTATTATCCCCATTCCACAGATGGAAACTGAGGCATGGCGAGGTTAAGTAACTTGCCCAAAGAGGAAATCTTTGGAAAAAGAGAATTAAAACCAGGTCTCCCAAGTCCCAGGCTACTATCCTAGTCACAGGACCATCCTTGATGCACATGTGTGAAGTTAAATGTGACTGTATATGTTTGCTGGATTAAGGCTCTATGTAGGATTGTTAATGTATCAAGTGGTACAGGGTGGGGGGAAATGTAGCTGAACAAATCACAAGCCCTTAATATCTGTAATTTTACAACCATCTGTTTCTAACTATCCCTAGTCCTGGAGTAAAAGGTCCCAGCAACATCCTGGTTACTCAGTAGTTATGTAAGGCACACATGTAGTTTAGGCTTTTAAGAAAAAAGGATTATGGGGCATATTTTTTAAACCCTGCGAACATGATACTATGGACTGATTTAGTACAGAAGAGGAACCAGGTCACAAATGTATTTTGTTTTTATCCGGTGGAAAAGAATTTGCTTTGTATAAATGGGACACTACATATGAAATAGAGATTCAAGCTTTCACCAATCAGTCCATCAGTGCATTCCTCGTGATGTAATTAGCTAAGCAAAATGTATTATTGCTTGGTGTATGCTAAGCTTCAATTTACTAGGCAGTTAGATCAAAGGGACAGAGGCATCTTCTTCCGGATGCCACAGGATCAACTGTGCTAATTTATTTTGATAATAAGTCTAAAATGTCTTCTTTCAAAGCAATGGTCATATCCTTTTTTATCCTAACAAACAAAAATTCTCAAGGTCTAGCTCTCACATTTTGGTAGCAGCTAATGGATAGTAGCCGAACAAAAATTAGACTTTCTATGAAATTTACATGCCCATTATACAGAATATGAATATTTTACTAAATAGTGCAGGTCTGAATCTCCTCCTCCTGATGCCAGTTTCTTTCCATTGATTTCAATGTAGCTAATCCCAATTCACATTGCTCTGAGTGGAGAATCATGTCCTATATGTCTTGTTAGGAAATGTAGTCATCTAAATGATTTTGGAGTACTGGGGGCCAATAGCACAGCTCTCTGTTATATGAGTGCTGTAGTTTAATGTAATTCACATGGGTAAAAGCTGTAAATCAGCTTTTATTATTCTAGAGAAACAAAAGTGCAAATTATTGGCTGGATGGCATTTTCATTTTTTCAGTACGAAAGAGTTATTCTCTTGAAGAGAAGCAGAAGGAATTTTATATTTGAAATGAAAGTATGTGTTGGACAGATTTGAACAAAGGACTCTAGGTTAAATATAGGCAATTAACCACTAAATGTGTATTTATAATTGCACAGGAATCGTCTGCTCTTGTTCATCTAGAACATATACAATTAATCAACTTTAATGCAACATCAATAAAACACATCACAATTCATTACAAGCTTCTCTTTTGCTATTCACCAACTTTTTCCCAACAAAATCACACAAAACAACAAATAGCAAAAGGCTAAAATGTAAAAGCAAATAAAAATATATTTTCTTACATGCAATGGATAATGAATAGCACGATCAAACCCAAACAGCATGCATGAAGGCATTGCCATGGCAGAAGTGGTATTGCGAAGTTTGTATCCCATTCCAATACACAAAGGGACAGAGAAGAGAAGAGAACAGTAAAAAAAAAAAACCCAAAAAATCAAATCACATCACATAAAATTAATGTAAACTATTTCTCTCAAATGATAACCTGGGCCAGTCTTAGTTAAGGAGTCCCAGAGGTTAGATGATGGCTTTAAAACACAAACAGTGAAATTCATGCAACAAAAATATGCATTATATGCATCTCGCTTTTTGGTTTAGGGTCTCAAAGTACTTGACTCATTTGTACTTTATCTATCCCAGCATCCTTATGAAGTACATATTATTATCCACATCTTACAGATGAGGAAACTGAAGTGAGTGAACATGGATGCTGAGACTTGCCAAGGTCACAAAGGAAATCTGTACTAGAGATTGGAAAAGAAATATTAACTCCTAGTCCAACAGCTTAACCATAAAACCATATTTTCTCCCACTGGGGTTTTTTTTTTTCCTGAAGAATATGTTTTATTTTTCAGGTATTTGGGCTCCATAATGTTTCCTTTCCTCTAGGTTCTCATTTGCTTGGTTATTTATTTATTTATTTTTGTGTGTGTGAAGAAGAATCAAACTTTCTATTAAGTTTGTTCTTCTATTTACCCATTCAGACGTGCGCACAACCAGACTAAATAAGCACAACTACACTATTACCATACAAGAACAGAACTTAACAAAATGAAACAGAAGTACACCACCAGAAGTGAAGCATGCAGGCAAGGTTAGTGCAAATCTACTTTCAGTCTGGGCAACGAAGAGCAAGGATATGTTATTTTTGTGAAAGAAAGAAAGAAAGAAAGAAAGAAAGAAAGAAAGAAAGAAAGAAACAACTGGTGCAGCAACATAAAAATAAGTTCATTAAACAGTCATTATTGTGTGCTTTGAAAGGATTTTGGGAACAGGCCTAGATACTTACATATTCTTAGAATATGGCATCTCTCTTCCTTACTTTGAATTACAAGAGTCTAGGTTTTACCCTGTCTCTGAAAGGGTAAAATCTAAAGATGTGGACTGTCAGATTCTTTTATATATATTAAGCTAACCCATGATCAGGCTAAGTTTGGAATCGTGGTTAAAATCATGGCCCTGTTGAAGTATATGGGAGTTATGTCACTGACTTGAATGGAGTCAGGATTTCACACTGTTTCAGTGCTAGTCAATTAATCTGTGGCTTCTTTAAATAAGCTGCTAACTTCATATACTAAATTATGTAACACCCTAAGATGGACTCCCATATGAGTAGGATATTAATGTTATATACTGTATTTAATTTTTTGCATTGCTATTTATATAGTTAAACCATTCTTTTTTATATTTCACTGTTTTCAATAAGTGTTTTGTATGCAAGTACTTTTATCATAATTCAAATTTCATGACCTGTCACTTATTTTCTTTCCATGTTTAGTGAGATAGATTCTAACCATAGATGTAGTTATGCTGGTTGATCAAAGAAACCCGCTCTGAGTGACAGATAACATATGCACCACTTTGAGACTTCCACACAGAAAGCTACACAAATCACCAAAATTCCACAAGGATGTTATGATACAGCACACACTGTGCAATAAGACTTTGCAATAATTTCACAAAAACAAAGTAGAATCTTCCACTGGCTTTCAGGTTTATGAAAACAAATCTAGCACAAGTAGTCTATTTTTTTCAAACTGCAAATTCATTTCCAAGACTGAAGAATAATGTTTACAGCACAGTTCTAATTAGCAGCTATTAGTAATGCATCATAATTTAAAGGAACATCTTCAGGTACCATCGTCAATAATCATTTAACAAAGAAGGATGCAAGAAGCCTCATGCTTTGGAAGCTGTTTGTCAAAGTAAACAGTTCCCTAGTTAGGTTCCTCCTAATAAGCAGAGCAGAAGCTTTCTAAATCTAATCTGCAACTCTATGCATTTGGACACACTAATGATCACCTCCATCCACAATTACCTGGACATTGGGTCTCCTTTTTCTCACATTAACTTTTGGTATGCCCACACCAATATGCTGAAGTAACAGAAAAGCAGTAATTTATACCTTCACACTATTAACACAGAGTTAATTATTTATGGTCTATACTCAACCCTCAAGATCTACTCTTCTCCAATGGGTATTTTCCTGGAATCACCAGACTAAGCTCATTTTGACAAAGTAGTTTCAGAGTTCTGAGTTCTCTGTTAGCATCACGTTTCAAGCTGCGCAAACAAACAACAAACAACGGTAAAGCAGGTGAATTAAATTAACAGAGAGCTCTACATCTACATAACCAGCACATTTGACCACAATTTTAATAGATCACAGAAAAATACCTTTCTTCTCACACATCGCAACATTTGTTCCTCAAACAAACCACCTCCCGTTTGTTTTTCTTTTAAAAACAAATCCAACATATATATAGTATGAAGTGCATAAAGTACATGGAACCTTTTTCAAAGCCTACTGAAGTCAATGACAGTCTTATTCATAGAAGGGCTTGGAGCAAGACCTTAATGAACAGTAGGGGAAAGAACGTTGATATCAATAGTAGAGCCAGGGGTTCATCCATTATCTATTTCAGAATTTGTATCCTATTAAGACTGAACATGTTGAGAGAAGTTTATTCCTGCATAACTCCACTGACTTCCCTGATTGGATCTATTCCTTGGGATAACTCATTTTGGCTCAAAACAATTCATCTCTCTCTCTCCCTCTCTTTATATATACATATACAGATATATAATTGACAAAGTGTAAGTTAATATTTATTGATTGATCATCACTGATTTAAGAGCTAATGTAAACGAGATTAAAATTGAACTTGTATTTTGTTAAAAATATGATTTTGTAGACTGTGTAACATAAATGATGGTGTTTTCTCAAGAAAGTCAGAATAACAACCTTACAAGTTCATAGTAAATGGTGGGGTTTTTGATTTGTGAGTTGTTACCATAAGGCAGTATTCCAAAATGTTAATTATGTTGAACCAGTTTTGATTTTCAGGTTACAGATTTTAGGAAGGAAAGCAAAAGGCATTCAGAAGAAGGAATTAATGACATTCCAGCATACCCTCACCTCTTCAAAGATAAATGCGTAGGTATGTTTTGGTATACATCTATTGAACAATTTCTGGCAAAGAGGGTTAAGATGTTGTTCGTTAGTATATTAAGTGCAATCACAAAATTCAACTAAAAATTAATATAGTGTGTTAAGAGACGATCAGGCATTCTATACCTATCTGTCTTTGTAGTGTACCTTAGTTTAGAAGGTAGTTACTGTATCAGTCTGAAGTGCATGCATCACCCCAAACAAACTGGCAGTAATAATGTCTAGTCCGTACAACTGTTAATAATAATAATACACAAATGAAAGCATGCTTATTACTCAGTTTGCACATTCTGCAGAGGACATAAAACACAATATATCATTTATGAAATAACAAATTGTTAAGAACATTCTCAAACAGCCATTGGAGAAGTACTTGGGGGACATCTCGACTCATCTTCACTGGACTTCAGAACCCTCTTCAATAAAAAAAATCCATACTGCTACTATGTGGTACTGAAGTACATTTTGAAAATAAATCCACATTTGAAAATAAATTAGGGTTTCCAAGAAAACCAATCTTAAAGTCATGAGATTAAGTGAGTTTTGGTGAATATGATATTATTTAAAAAGGCAGTTCAAGAAATTACTCTTAAAGTGCTGGAATGGTAATAAAATTTTTGGTTATAGAATACATTATGGTTCTTTGCTTTTTATACTTTTTAATTCCCTTCTTAAGAACATTTCATCAGGATGCATGTATGAAAGAGTCTAAACTCATAGGGAAAACCTGGAAGCCTGCACTCTAGCAAACAAATGATCTAATCCTGCAGGGTGCTGGAAGACATCAATGGAAGATGACATGAGTGCTCAGCACCTAGCAAGATTGGCCCCCAAATAATAGTAATGCATTGAATCATTTTGTTTGTCTCTTTAATAACAGGGTCATATCAGTTGCATAAAAGGTGACAAACAACAACAGACACTTGCCCCAACCATTTTGTTCTTAGGATACCTCTACTAACCTTTAATGAAAACAATATCACCCAGTAATGGAGCAATTAATATATGTCATCAGTGTAATTACTATTTCCCTGAAAACTATTCAACATGTTAATTCATCAAGTGAAAGCTGACTAAGGGAGTCCTTTATACTTCATCAAAAGCCTAACGCACATATCCATTAAACTGAAGTGCATGCAAATTATTAAACCAATAATCCAACTTTTCCTTTTCTTTCCTTTTAAAGAGGAACTTTTACACTAATTCCAGTTTGAAAATGAAGAAAACACAGACAAAAAGCAATAGTTTTATAAATCCATTTTATTTTATCAGACAATATCTCTATTTCTTCCCCTGGTTTATCATTAGAGATTATTGTGTTTAAATTATATTTTTTCCTTCCAAAATCAGTTTCCCTTTCTGTTAGACCTGGTAAGCACTTCAAAATGTTGTGTTTGTTCCATCACATATAAATTTCTCAGATGACCAATTTAAAGTGATAACTATCCTGCAGGATAAATGCACCACAGATAAGGTCATCACCAATCCTTGGTTCCCCCCGGGGTAAGTAAAAAAGCTGGAAACGTTTAAAGGGCTCTAAAAGCCATGGCTCTATCTGCAGTAGGATTCCACTGGTGCAGGAACTGAGGAAGACAGCTATAAGGAGGACTTCCAAGGATGACCTGCAAGCCTTGCCATAGATGATATCACAGGGGAGGGGTATATTGAGAGAAAGGCTGCAGAGATTACAGACAGTCCTACAAGCCTGTGGGCAGTTGGGGATAGCTCCTCAGGGCTAAGTTATGCCCGGAACTCAGGAGCACTGCAGGATGAGAAGGCCATGAAGGTGAACTAGAATCACTTTAGCTCCCACTTCCCCCTGCATGGAGTGTTCTGCATTTGCAGAATCTCACCCATATATTTAAACATAAATTGTCCTAATAATATTAATAGCAAGTTTAATATTAATAGCTGAAAAATCTAAAATCTAATCTGTTTCTCACTATTTATCCTGGTTGATTTTCTCCCTTTTCCTTTCACACATTTCTGGTCTGGTCATTTTTATATTTATTTCTTTAGTTTCTATTTAATTTGACTTGCAATTTCTTGCACACTGTACAATGCTGTACTGTCTGTGTTGCGACACTGTGGGAGGAATGTTTATTGAAAAATGTTTCAATAGGAATACAATACAATACAATAATAGAAAGTAATACAAAACTCATTGAAATATTTCTGTTGGATTAGGCCATCTGACAGTGTCTCTTAAAAGCGATAAGAAGATGGACTAAGATGGGGCAAAACCGTGTTAAAACACAAATTAAAGCTTTGATTCAACAAATAATTAGACATTATATAATTTTACTAATGTGAAAAGTCCAATTAAAGTCTATGAGGCTACTTACATGAGTAAGCTATGTAGTGCATAAATATTTGCAGGATCAGGGTCATAATTAGCAGAGATGAGCACAAACCAAAACCTTTGATCTGAACATCTCCAAACTTTGAGAAAGTTTACATCCTGGATTAGATCTAGAGTTAAATCTAAATTCCACACAGCTGACTATCTCTCTACAGTGGGCCAAACCAAACCCTAGCAATCAATAATCTTTGGACAAATTCTCAATCAGACCTCAACTCTAGTAATTAGGAAATATGCAAGGAAAAATATGAAAAAAGCAAGCATAATGGTATTGCTATTTGTCTTTAATTTTTATGTTTGAAAGTTCTTCTCAGTATGAAAGTTCTTCTTTAAACTAAATCTATGGTAGCTACAAAGAATAAATAAAATAAAATAAACATTTTCAGAAATAAACTCTTAAGGGTTCTTTTCCTGATGTCACCTTGTAACAATCCTTCCCTGCCCCCCAAAAGAAGATACACTTCAGAATCAGCTTTAGTGCTGTTATCACAAGCTATTAATTATTATTAATATTACTATATTATTAAAGTAACAAATTATATGCTTGACAATAATGGGTAAGAGTAGAATGTTTGATTTTCATTTTTCATTAAGGTCCAAATCCTAGTAAAATCAGAGGGGGGTCTATTGACAAAAGTGGGTTTTGGAACAAACCCCTAATCGGGATATTCACCATTGCTGTATACCACCTTTATCAGCACTTGCAGTATGCTTCTCTTATGTCTGATAATAATTCCAGAGCAACAGTGATATAAAATAGAAGATTTTTCATACCTTTGGTTTAAGATCTGGATGAAGCAAAACATAACCATTAGGGTCAATTGCAAAATAGTAACCATTTGGGCACAACTGAAAAGAAAAAGAAATGATGTGCACTGTTATTAGGCTTAGTCTAATGAAAAAGATTTAGTTATGGATTTTTAATAATATTCAGAATGTGGAAAATATACAGCTTAAGGCAAAGCTGAAGTACATGTGTGTGTGTGTGTGTGTGTGTGTGTCGGGGGGGTGTTAACTAGATATCAGTCTCACCTACCATTTTTAAAAAAAATCTTTTATTTCTATGGGTTTTGTTTTCAATGATGACAAAATGTTATTAGAAATTAACTGCTAAAATATCTTGCTCTACACATGGGATATAAATTATACCTGCTAGCACACAAAGTAATATGTGAGGTGAAGGAAAGGTCACTAACTTCATAATGAAGGTACATTGTGTACAGTGTAATAAAAATACTACATAGACCAAACATCTGGATGACAGCACTCTCTGTGGTCTTCCCAGGGGACTTAAGATCTACTACTTTCAATACCAGTAGAAGACAGTATTGCACAAGTAAGCTGCATCCTGATGACCATTTTGTGGAGCAGCACTGATACTAGCTACAGAGAAAGTAACCACTCTCTAAAGTGATCAGAGGAAAGGAGAGCATAAGTTATAGGAGATCTGGTGATCGTCTGACTCTGATCTAGCCCACAGTTAGATGGTCTTTGAAAGTGTGTAAAAAGAATTCATTTATAAAATAGGGAAACAGCTAATACCAACAGAAGAGGGCAACTTACTGTAAACCGTGGTGTCAGTTTTTTTATGTCCTCCAAAGAGACATCAACTCCCATAACTCCAAGAATCAGCTGGTTCTGGGATAAGATTATAAAAAGTTAGTGGCAGTTTTAACATGTTGACAATACACATGCAAACATGTAGCAGCTCAATCTTAATTTTGCTTTTATCTTTTTTTGTTTTCAAGACAGGTACTAGTTAAAACTTTTCTGGGGTGATACATACCTAGAGAGAGAGTCAGCTAGTCTTTTAATGAAGAGCAGCTTAGTTATGTGAGAGTGGAGATCAACTACTGCACTCATATGAGCCTGATTAACCAACAGGAAGAAAAGAGCAGCTGCATGGATTTTAAGGACCTTATTCCACACCAGCCAATAAATGGAATAATATTAACACCAGCCTCAGAGTAAAATATTCCAGAAGGCTAATAAAAAGGGGGTGCGGAGATTGAAGTGAAAACAGCAGGTTCCAATATAAAAAAAAAAATACTTTCATGGATAAATGGGTAACAATTTCAAGAAGCAACAGAATAGGAGTATAAAAGATATGATATATCTCCATTAAAGTCATTAACATAAATATGGCCCACAAAATTATTATGACTTAATACCCAATGACTGGAAATTAGCTAATGTAATGCCAATATTTAACAAGGGCTCTAGAGGTGATCCCAGCAATTACAGACCGATAAGTCTAACGTTGGTACCCGGCAAATTAGTCGAAACAATAGTTAAGAATAAAATTGTCAGACACATAGAAAAACAAACTGTTGGGCAACAGTCAACCTGGTTTCTGTAAAGGGAGATCATGTCTTACTAATCTATTAGAGTTCTTTGAAGGGGTGAACAAACATGTGGACAAGGGGGATTCCGTGGACATAGTGTACTTAGATTTCCAGAAAGTCTTTGACCAGGTCCCTCACCAAAGAGTCTTACGTAAATTGAGCTGTCATGGGATAAAAGGGAAGGTCCTTTCGTGGACTAAGAACTGGTTAAAAGATAGGGAACAAAGGGTAGGAATTAATGGTAAATTCTCAGAATGGAGAAGGGTAACAAGTCCTCGGACCAATTCTATTCAGCTTATTCATAAATGATCTGGAGAAAGGGGTAAACACTGAGGTGGCAAAGTTTGCAGATGATACTAAACTGCTCAAGACAGTTAAGACCAAAGCAGATTGTGAAGAACTTCAAAAAGATCTCACAAAACTAAGTGATTGGGCAATAAAATGGCAAATGAAATTTAATGTGGATAAATATAAAGTAATGCACATTGGAAAAAATAACCCCAACTATATATACAATATGATGGGGGCTAATTTAGCTACAATGAGTCAGGAAAAAGATCTTGGAGTCATCGTGGATAATTCTCTGAAGATGTTCACGCAGTGTGCAGAGGTGGTCAAAAAAGCAAACAGGATGTTAAGAATCAATAAAAAGGGGATAGACATTAAGACTGAGAATATATTATTGCCCTTATATAAATCGATGGTACACCCACATCTTGAATACTGCGTACAGATGTGGTCTCCTCATCTCAGAAAAGATATACTGGCACTAGAAAAGGTTCAGAAAAGGGCAACTAAAATGATTAGGGGTTTGGAGAGGGTCCCATATGAGGAAAGATTAAAGAGGCTAGGACTTTTCAGCGTGGAAAAGAGGAGACTAAAGGGGGATATGATAGAGATATATAAAATCATGAGTGATGTGGGGAAAGCTTATAAGGAAAGGTTATTTTCTTATTCCCATAATATAACAATTAGGGGTCACCAAATGAAATTAATAGGTAGCAGGTTTAAAACAAATAGAAGGAAGCGCACAGTCAACTTGTGGAACTCCTTACCTGAGGAGGTTGTGAAGGGTAGGACTATAACAGTGTTTAAAAGAGAACTGGATAAATTCACGGTGGTTAAGTCCATAAATGGCTGTTAGCCAGGATGGGTAAGGAATGGTGTCCCTAGCCTCTGTCTGTCAGAGGATGGAGATGGATGGCAGGAGAGAGATCACCTGATCACTGCCTGTTAGGTTCACTCCCTCTGGGACATCTGGCATTGGCCACTGTTGGTAGACAGGATACTGGACTAGATGGACCTTTGGTCTGACCTGGTACAGCCTTTCTTATGTTCTTAAATGGCATAGTAACAACATATAAAGTCTTTATGAACTTTCTCTCATGTTTTGAACATTTACAATATATACTATTTATTAAATCTTATTTCAAGTTTCCCTTCTTCAAGGAGCGTACAAGTAGAACATGCTCTTTGGTGTGTGTGGATCACGTCTTCCTATGTGTCTGGACAGTATACAGCATAATGGAGTTCCAGTCCTGATGAGGGCTTCTAGGTATTTCAGCCAAGATTTTGAAATCCTGCTTGTGATTTTCCCCTAAAGAGATCTGATTTTCAGAAAACTTCAGGCACAAACTACTAGGAGTCTCATTCTGGATACTCAAAAATTGAGACATGAAAAATCAGTACATACTTTTGACTGTAAGGTAATGATCAATCAAACAACACAACAGCTACTGTATTTAGCATAGTAACATCAAAGCCTGAATGTACTGTGTACCATCTGGAAAAAGGAGTCATGCATCTCCATAATATCACTTCCACCCATTCCAATCCCCATGGATGTCACGGAGGGCACTCCAGGAGTTTGGAATACATATTGGGGAAGGCAGTAGAGACCTAGGAAACGTAATAGAGTTTTAATTTCCCCAAAGAACCCCACTGAGTTCAGGAACCTTTACTGAGTGAGTAGTACCTTACTTTACAAGCAGACCTAGTGAATTCAATGGGATCAGTTTGAGGTACAGCACTATCCCATGACTAAGAGCATAAGAACTTGACCCTGAATAGGAGAGGTTAAGGAGCTTATTATAAACTAGTTTGAGAAACATTATGGATCTAATATGGATCTTTTTTTTTTCCCTGGGCCTATGTGGTCTCTGATAAATTTAAATCAAAAAGAGTATTTTGGCTAAAATAAGCTTTTGCATGCTTCAATCCACTAATGGATAAATGTAAAATGGAAATGCTTTCTCGTTTACAACTCTGAATAAAATGTACATGATGATGTTTAAGTGGCCCAGATTAATGCTGAGGCTATGTCAAATTTATAGAATTTTTACTTTCAACTTCAGAATATACTCTAGGCCTGATTTAAAAAAAAGACAAAGCAGTGTCATGATGCAGCAAAAATATACATGGTTTCAACACTATACAGGGACAAATAATAGAATTATGCCTATCTAATAATTAGATATCAATCTATCTAGCTATCAAATGTATGTAAATTAAAATCTAATCTCTCTTTCGATATGTTAATGTTTAAATTAGGTCTCCTACAGTTCTGCTACACACTTCACAAAAATACATATAAAACAGGTCTATGCCCTGAGGAATTTATAGTCTACATAACAGACAAGTAAAGCTACACAAAGGTGAGAGAGGGATATGTGTATGTATACAGACAAGTTTGGATGCTTCGTTCTGCAGTGTAAATGTGGTTGTTTTATTCTGTATATAATTTATTACACACAATCTGATGTGTCATCTCTGAGAAAAGCAGGAAGCACTCTATAAAGTAAGACAGAATCATTTTCATCACATAATGGAAGGGAAAAAAACAGATATTCCTCTTCCTCACCCAATTTTGCTGGCAATGCCCTAGAAAACTGACTGTTCATTTGAAGTCCAAGCATCATTATAATTATTGCCCATTATCATGAAATTTCATAGCTTCTATGGATTTTATAAATGTCTCTAGGCTTCTCTTTTTGAAAGACCTATGAATCACCATCATCTGTTTCCCATGTAATTACTCATCCCCAAATGCATTCTCATTATCACCAGGTCAAGCAGATAGATCAAGTGATATCATATGTTGAAACTCAGAACAAGCAATGTGATTTGCATTTCCTTGTTCCCAGGTGGTCATCAGATAACTCAATGTGACCATTTGTTTCTAGTTGTACAAAACAGTTATACTGTAGATAACTCTTTATAGAAATATCTATTTCCACAAGGATTGCTACATCAAGTTTTATTAAAGTAACTGAAACTTACTTTTCAGCTTTAAGTAATAGCTTACCTTGTTCCCTTGTTGGTCTACTGTTCGATTAAAGACAGGCAGAGTTCCAGTAATGACAAGGCCCAGTTCCTAGAAAATAATCATAAGGGATGGAAAAAAAATCCATAATTAATAACAAATATTAACCAAAAATAAATTAAGACAAAAACAGTGATTACCTTTTTTAAGCCCATGACACAAATCTGGGCTTTTGTTTTGCTAAAAAATCCCCAAAAGCTATTAACTGAATAATTAATTTAAACGGTATTAAAGATCAACTGTCAAACACTGTATTTAATACATTGTGCAATACTTTTTGAATTTGAATAAACTATTTGATTAATACTTTTCCAGCTTCCATTGCTTGGTAAAAAATGTGTTAATATATTTACCGGTGTGTGTATAAGAAGGTTCCCCCCCACCACACACAGGTAATAACTCAATGTTTAAGATGAGTGGTGTTCTACAATTAGAATATAATATCTCAGCTCAAGAGAACTGTAGGTTGATGAGACTTAACTGACATCTATACATTAGTTCTCTCTCACACATTCTCTAATTAGCAGTAGTTATGAAAAAAAACCCAACTCTTTAAATCAAGGGGGTAGGAAAAAGGAAAGTAACAATTAAGCCAAATCAATACAGAAACATCAAATGCCAGGTTAAGCTACTTATGGCATCTTCATTGTTTCCTAATGTCATTCCCAAAAGCAATACTTTTAAAAAGTGAGTATTGTCTGGAATGATGTACACTAATTGCACTTGGAAAAAACTGCCACATATAACCTTCTGGAATGTGATAGTGCCAAGCATTTAGCCAGAGCACTCGTTATGTGAAGATATTTTGGTTGTACCATCCAGGCATGAGCAGACTGTGGGTATATCTGGATGGCCTGAATCTAATCACTGTAATGCAGACAGATGACTGATGCTAGAGAAGTATTGTCAAGAAAAGTCTTATGATTTAACATAAAGTGCAGAGAGCCATTAATAATCAAAATGCATGGTAACGAGGCACACTAATTTCTATGAAGAGTTTATTATGTAAAAATCAGTTTTCTAGGGCATAGAGAAGAGAAACGATGACAAAATAAGACACAGAATAAGAGTAAGAAGGGTATGGAGAGATTATCAGGGAGGAGAGGAAAGTAATAGCGATCCCTGGAAGAAATGCGTTTTAAAGAGGCATTTCAAGGAGGTGGGAGTGGATATTTAGTGGAGCAGAAGATGGAGCAAAGCAGAGTAGAAAAAATTAAGGGAGCAGAAGGGGAAAGGAATGCGATAGGTACTGAGCAAAACAGGGAGTTGGAGGAAATGAGAGCTGAGGTCAAGGTGGGTAACAGAATATGTAGTGTAACAAGGCTCAGGATAAGGAGCCTGAATAGGATGAGTGATGTGATAATGCTGTGTAGAGATTCAAGAACAAGAGGTGATATGGTCTGAGAGAAGTAATAGAAAATTATACCCTAACTGTTCCCCAGCTGCGTTCAGCCCAAACCACTCCTCCTCAGATGTGCTCACCCAAAACCCGCTGCCAGTTGTCCTTCCCCCAGGTGCTCACCCTGATCCATTCTTTACCTGAGCTTACTTTTGGACAGATTAGTGAGGCTGGATAGCGATGTGAGGAGATCAGACAGGAAAATGTAAGAATGGTCAAAGGGATAAATGACAAGTAGTTTAGTAGTCTGGATACCTTGGCACTGACAGAGCTAAGCCATATTAAATAAGGAGAAGTGACTGTGACAGTCTTAGCCGGAGGCTAGATTGGGGAAAGCAGGAATAGAAATCACACTGCAGGAGTGAGCTCAGGTGAAGGAAAAGACAGTGGAACTGTTAGGTTATATGGAGAAGGCAGGTGGTGGAGAAGGATCTGGTGGAAAGATAAGGGGTTCTATTTGGAGATGTTCCATTTACACACACAAAACCAAGCAGAAGGAGAAAAGTCAGGGACTGGAGAGGTCAGTTTGGGAATTACCTATATAAAGATGGTGCAGTACATTTAACCTTCAGAGTGGATGAAGTCAAACAGAGAGTATAAACTCTAGAGGGAGGAGAGGATGGAACCCAGAACAGCCTCTTGATGGATGTTAAATGATAGGGGTAAGAGGAGACAGAGGTCACTGCCAGGAGCTATATTATGATAAACATATATAACAAGTGCCCTTATTATTTGAGATGGGCCTGAACTAGACCCCTAAATGTGAACATCCCTAAACACTGGGAGTGGGGTTTCAAAATCTGATCCTGAACCAGATCCAGCATGAACGCAGACCCTCTGCCATGGGCTGAATTAAGACCCTCCACTAGAACAGGCTCAAATATTAGAAGGTTTAAGATCTGGGTCTAGGTCCTCAACCCAGCATGTCCATACTTTATTCAACTCTGTGTAGATTTTCAGGAGCATTAAGGGGATTCCCTAACACATAGTTTTCTGCCATGTTAGATCGGCATCGGATTAGAGGGCAGCTCGCATAATTACCAGATCAGTGGGTTGGGAGTTACCAGAGTGGTTAGATCTTTGGCACTTTATTTTCTAAGCACTGAGCCGCAGACACTAGCCTTGAGCTGAATTTTGCAACTTGGGTCCATCTCTATTTAAGTATATTTATACAGAGAATGTTTGCTTGTTTACATACATGGGCAAAGACATTAAGTAAAAGTTTAGAATGAAAGCTTTTTGTAACCCACTCAAAACATAAACCAATGTAATGGTTATTTGCAGCTATCCCTGTTCTTTTTGTTTAAGTAACCAGATCTCCTCTGACACCCATGTTACAAATTTAGCTTAGAACAGGATATGTACAGAACATATGAACTTTCCTCATAACATCCTTTATACTTCCAGTAAGTACCTCAACAGCAACCAAGAGAATGTGGTCAATGAACTTCTGGTTATTAAAACTGCAATGATACAACATTGTTTCCTCTATGTCACACACTGTTCCATGATGGACTGATAAAAAAATAGATATTTTAAGGAAATGCAGGCAGGAAGAAGTGGATATTGACATGACTCTAGATGACCATGTGAACTTGGATAAATATGTGATTTCAGATGATCATTTTACAGTAATTTCTGCATGATTAAAAGTATGTACAGAAGTTTATCTACTTCAGAAGTTCTGACTGCTGCTAATAATACTTAGCTTTTCATAGTTTCCTGCATATGTTTGTTTTAAAAGACCCAAATGATAAGCCAGCAGTGTGGAAAGTGCTGATTATGCCCTTTTGGTTGTTTCCTCCATCACATACAATAGTCAACTAAACAAGCAGTTGGCTGAGACAGTGGGCAATTGCAACAACCACGTACTTCTGGAGTCCAAATCCTGTTCACATGCCATATGAAAATGAGTTGGCTGGTTTTCAGTTTATTTTCCCAACTGTGCATTTTTTTCACAGAACAAGGTCTCCAGACAATTTAGCACAAATGATGGTCTCTGCTGAGCAGAGCCCCATAACTGGAAAACAATATTTTTCATTTGTTTGTTTTATGTCCGCAGTGAGCTGCATTTAGAGATGAGTGTGCGGGAGGTATTTCTGGAATAAATCACGTCTATCCATGTCATTATACTAGATGAAAATGATAAAGATAGCAAGGGCAGAAAATGTCCAGCTAGGATAGCAAGGACAGAAAATGTCCAGTGGTATAATAGCAGTTCAGAAAGCTGCTTTATGACAACTCAGAAATTTTACATTTTGGGATGGAGGAGTTTGAGTCTTTTGTAGGTGGTGGACAGAAATGGGAGAGCTCTTCATTTTATAAATGTTTTTTCCACATATACAAAATACTCTGCTTTATCCACAATACAGTTCATAAAAAAAAGTGTTGACTTAAATTATGCATTTCAACTGAGCACTGTAAGGTTCTTAGGATTTAAAAGCAATGGATATATTAAACTTATAAGCATGTACACTTCAAAATGCTCTATACTAAAAAGATATTTTTCTTTTTACTACGTAAATATAGCTCATACCAGCGCATCCAAATACACATTGGTCCACTGGACTTGTTTTGCTTTATCTCCAGCTAAAACCATCGGTCTCCCCAAAACGTCCAAATATTCCTGTCAAAAAGAGCAAGAAGCCCATCAGAGGCAAGACATTATCAAATCAACATTCAAAAACAGTGCCAGGAAAAAGACAAAACATATGATAAAAAATAAAGTGAAGTCAGTATAAGGACATGATTTCAACACCAGTAATATAACAGAAAAAAATGTATATTCATTGCTCTCTGAAGTTATACATCAAAGCAGATCACACTTGGGTTTGTGCTACGTATCACATTAGATTCAACAAGGGGTATTCTGAGTCAGCAGCTCCACTGGAACATATATCTATAAAAATGAATTTTAGGTGTAATAGTAATATGACAACAACATTGCAGAACCCTCAGGTGCATGAGGGAACAATGGGGTGTGCTATTTGTTATGATGTATATCATTGGAGAGCAATTACCAATAAGCACCTTCTCCAAAGTTACATGTCAGAACAGATTACCACTACTGAAAAAACCCAATGATGCCTCTAAAATAATTAAAAACAGTAACGACGACTGACTTTCTTCTTGTTTGAAATCTAACAATGTGAACAATAACAATACAGATGAAGATGACACTCCAGCAGTTTGTGAGGCAAAGGCAAAAGGATCCACCTTTGTCTTTTCTCCTAGGCCCTGGAAATTTGCTAACACAGGAAATGGAAGAAAGATATACATGAGCTAGTGAAGGAAAGATATACATTAGCTTCCCTCATTAACGGATGTAGTAGACATTTCAGTGCTTCCTACTGTACTGTGCCGAAAACCAGTTGTTTGTTGTTCGGCGATGCTGCAAACAGAACTCTTTGAGAGAAATCCAATCCACTGTGTCCACTCAGAAACAAATGGCAGATGGTGTATTGGAACTACTTATGATAGATAAATTAGATAGATATACCATATGTAGATCCAGGACTGCTTTATGTGGGTTCACTATGGAACACTACCAATAATTTTCCTTCCCAGCCTAGCAAGTGACCATTGGGAATGTCTTGTAAGGCACTGTCTACAGTTCAAGCTTGCAGGGCTTTCTGACACAGGAGATTTGGTCTTAGACTTTCTTAGTTAGTTGATATAAAATGTGGCAACCTGATTGTCAATTTGAAACAGGACCATCTTTTGAGATACCAGGTCTCTGAAGGTCCTCGGTGTATTCAGGGGTGTCTTTATAGCCATACAACTTACATGCAAATGATCTTCTTGGACAGGCCAAGTGCTTTTAATGTAACCCCCCCACCCCTTCTTCTGTGAGCTTCCTAATCCTACATATGTCTAATACAATTTGAAGGAAGGAATTTGCAAATCCTTTCCTAATTACAGACATTCACTGAAATGCCCCAAGTGAGCATAGCTTGGAGTCCATCCATCATCCAGGAGTAATGTGAAAGTCAGTATAGCTTGACACCACTGACATTTCAGGGTCCACTGAAGTTGTGTGGTATATCAATTATAAATACTGTGGACACCCTCAGACCCAATATCTACAGCATGGTCTTTACTGGTTCCAGCTGGCTCCAGAAAATACTTCCCATCAATTCTACAATATCCAAAATACAATCCTGGGGTAGAACTTTTCAAGTCTAGCAGGGCACCCATGTATTCCAATAGCTTCTGAAGAAAAAGCTGGGACTTTGGATACTTTATTTTGAACCCTAGTGTCTCCGGTGACCTGATGGTTCCAAGGACTCGTGTTTGAATTGCTTCCAATTTTTTGTCTTTGATTAAATAATTGTCCACATAGAAGAAAACTTGTACCCCCATTCTGTGTGGTTTTGAGATTATGATTTCTAAGCACTTTGTAAACACATGTAGCATGGATGCAAGCTCAAAAGACAAGACTCAAAATGGCCTCTTGAATTCTCTGTGTCCAAGCAGCACTCCTGAATGTCTTCATCCATACTTATTCATATATGCTAACATCAGTACTAGGGAAGCAGGATTAAGGCCGTCCAAAAATGGTCCGATACCCCATGGGACATAATGGCATTAGTGCTGACAACTGCACCAAATGCTATGGAGGAGTGGAATGTGGACCTCATCTCAAACACAATCGGTGGTCCTGTGGAGCCAAGAATTCAAGGACACCTACTGGTGTCTAGAGTCTGTATAGATGAAATACAGTAAACATGAATGAATGGTCAGATTGGTTGATATTTCTCACTGTCTTCAGGGGTTGAAGAGCTGGTCTGTTGTTGTCTGTCGTTGCTCTTGAAGTCATCAGTAGTCTTGACTGGATGCTGCTAGAAAGCCAGGGTGAAATCATCTTCAGACAATTAATTGAGTGTGCTACTTTTGATGCAGGCCTGGTTAGGCTCCTAAGCATAGGTGATGCTAAGTATTGTTTCAAGAAGAGTGGAGCTGAGCACTGGACTAGTTTCCTGAAGTACCAAAAGCATCAAAACTTTGACACTGCAGTGAAACTGACACCAAGACCTCCAGCTGCAGTTTTGTAGTCTATTTTGAAAAGACTGGGCAATGCAGATGGTGCTGAGAGTTTTGACATGTAGTGGTGCTCTCAACCCTGAACTGCCTGAGACTGAAGCTTCTTAAGACTCGAGGGGACTTAGGGAAAGTGTGTGAAGAGGGCAAGAAAGTATTTAGGCACTTTATTCAAGACTTGACTGCTCACAGTAACATCTGTAAATAAGTCTCCACAATATTCTGTTAAGGCCATAACTGTCATGTGCCTGTGCATGCACAGACAGTTTAACTACATTGGTGTCAGTTTTTTGGAGCCACTAAGCTGTCTTCTCTCCATAGCTACAACATAAAAAAAGGATGGCGGGAGTGGAACAAGACAAATCCCGCACATTTTTCCAACACAAAGTTTGAGAACCAAAAGATCTAAAGCTTTTTAACACTAAAGAAACCCTGGATGTGAGTCAATTGATTGACATGGTTCTAACAACAGACAGAGCCAGTTCATAAGGATTTATGGCTGGAACTGTGAACACTGGAGTTGTAAATACTGGGGTTGAAACATCAGGTTAACAACTATGTATGTCTTTCTTCCACTGAAGGGTTTTGCTCAGGACACCACCTATTGGAAACAATAGCATTAGAACTTAGAGCTGGCTTTTGCATTCCTTGAGCTGAGATGGGGATCTGATAAGGGATAAATGTTCTATATTGGTTTATGAGTGGACACCTTCAAATTTGTTTCACTCCGCAACTATACCTAAAAAAAGATGTATTTCATTTTACTTATAAGGCAAACCAAAAGTAATTCTTGTACTGTCACAACAGCATTTCTTTGACTTATGACTGTACTTGCAGTTTGCAAACACTATAGACGTACCTGTGTGTTTATTCTTATCGCTCCAATGGAAGGAATTTCATAATAGTAACCTAAAACACATAATGGAAACAATAACATGCTGCTACATTATAATGCCATACTCTTCATCTGAGATCACTTGAAAGAAAAAATTCTATTTCCATATCTCTTTTACTTCCAATAATGATGGAAAGTATCTTAAAAGCATTTGCATGAAAGAACCTCTAAGCCATAATTATTTAATTAGACCACAGCAATCAATGGACATGCAAGTTGTACCATCACCATATGTGCTCCATGCTAGCTATTCCTCAGCAATGACAAGCTGCTTTGTAACCTTTGTTTTTTCCCAGAGGAAGAAATGGAGTTTTCATACATTTCCCCCCTGCATTCACAGCTATTCTGAATAACAAACATATTAAAGAAGTACATTAAAAAGCAGCAACAACAATACAATTATACACTAGATACATGTTTAAATCCAATTAAAATCTACAATGAAGTGAACTCATCCACAGTACAAAAACACTGCTTATTGTGTGATAAGAATGAAAACATCCATTTGACGTATCCTCTCACAAAATATTAGTGACATCCATTTATTTATCATTTGCATTGTTATTATTTATTTGCATTATAACATTGCCAAAGGCCTCAATCACAATCGAGGGCCCTCTGTACAGCTATAAGAAGTCACGATCCCTGCAGACTACAGACTATCACTCACAAGTAATAGGAAGGGTGGGGGCTGATGGAGAAAGGTAACAGTAATAAAGTTAAAGTTCCATGGTCTAACACTGTTTGCCAATTGATTATTCCTAATGATCTGATTGTAAAATAAATAAATAAAACCTCTGCCTGTTTCTGTGCATGTGCAACTTGATAAACCACACTATAAACTGAACAGAGCTATAACATGGTCACTCAGCACCTTAAGCTGGTTGGTCAATACTAAATGAATAGCAAAAGGAATTAGACTGTCATAACGTAGAGACATACACACTATAATAAGCAGAGAGGTTTACACATACACCTACCCCAAGAGGTAAACATACACCTAGATCTCCTATAAAAATAACATAATTATGTTATATTGATCTACTAGGCCATTCATTGTCATAAACAGGTAATTGAGTGGGAAACAACTTGGAAAACAAAAGGAAAATTTGATATTCTTTTGCTATTATCACTAATTGCAGCCAATCTTTCTAAAAAGTCAACAGTGGGGAAAAAATCTCTTAATCGTCTTTTCTTTTTACTGATCATATCTGCCATTGGCCATACCCACTGCTCTTGAGAAGTTTTATCTGCACGATATGTCAAATTCTGAGGGATGCAGAGCAAGCACACTATTCACTAACATCAAATATAATGGATTCCTCTGCACCTTATCTCTCGGTAATCTCCTCCAAAAACATAAATTCAGCTATCAGCTTTATCTGGCTGACTCTCAGATCTACCTCTCTCCAGGGGCGGCTCCAGGCCCCAGAACGCCAAGTGTGTGCTTTGGGCGGCATGCCGCAGGGGGCATGCCTGCGGGAGGTCCACCGGAGCCGCGGGACCGGCGAGCGGCAGAGTGCCCCTTGCAGCATGACGCCTTGCTTGGGGCGACGAAATGTCTAGAGCTGCCCCTACCTCTCTCTCTCCTCCAGAGCGGTCTCTTTTTATCCAAACTAAAATCTCCACCTGTCTGACAGCTCCCTGTGGATATCTAAGTATCAGCTCAAGCTCAACATGGCTAAAAGAGAGCTCCTAAACTTCCTGCACAAACCCTCCCAATTGTCTCCTTTCTCAATCACTATGGACCACAGAATCAGCCTGCATATCTCTCAAGCCTGTATTACAGGCATCATTTCCAATTGTATCTCTCTTTTGGTCCTAACATACAAGCTCTCTGTAAATCTTGCAGTTTCTTTGTGCATAAGCTCTCTAAAATACAGCATCTCCTATCAATCTATTCAACTAAATCTCTCATTTGTCTCATATCTCAATTACTGCAATATCCTTTTTTCAGGTCTTAATAAATGTAATCTTGCCCTGCTCATATTCACTCAAAATGCTGCTGTAAAGATCTTTCTGCTACCCCATCACCACTCTTTTCGAATGTCTCCACTTTCTCTACTACATCAAATATTAGCGGCCTTGTTTTCACTTTCAAGACCCTTCACAACCTGTCCTCAACTGTCTATCATCTCTAACTTACTATCAAAAAGTCAACTCCAGCCTCTGATAGGCCCACGATGCCTGCCTCTATCATCAACTGTTTACATTTTAAACAAGCATCTTTATGCCTGCTCCCACTCTGTCCCCTCCTGCTTGGGACAAATTCCCCTTAAACATCTGCAAAACTAAATCACTCTCCTTCAAATCCCTTAAGTTCTTCTTGGCTATGATACTTACAAAAAATTAGAAAATGGTTAGGCCACTAGTGTGCCGAGACCACAGCCTGTCATGATGACCAATATTATTTCATTGTACTGTCCCATCAGTATACTGTCCTATATCCATCTGTTGTCTCATCTTGTATTTAGATTGTAAGCTCCTTGGGTGGGAACTTTTTGTTCTGTGTTTGTAAAGCACTTAGCACAATGGAGCATAATTAGGACACTTGGAGCTATGATGTTACACATAATAATTGTGCCCATTATCTCTCAGTATTTGGACCTAAACTGGCATACAACTAGAGAAAAGTTGGACGAGACTTTTACTTAAGTGGGAGATAAGGAGACAGTCAGACGATAAACAAATTGCCAGCAACATAAAAATAACAAAGTATTTGGGGGAGGCAAAGGATAAGGGAATCTAAAAGTTCAAAGGTGTAAAGATTAATAGCTCTCTCACCACACAGAAAGTAACCTTATTTTTGATTCTGAGATCAGTTTATCCCAGTAGTTCTTGACTGTGTAACCTACCACATATAAGCTATTGTAAGTTTGGAACTAGAAATTCATATTATTATATGTTCTCCTTATTATCTCTTTATGTGATTTATAATGGATCAGCTTGGTATCTACAATATCTTTCTTTCAATTAGCACTCAGGATTGTCTATGGTGGTAAGATAATTAAAAATAAACGTTTCTGGACAAAATGATGGGTTTTGATCACAATAATATTTTCATCAAAGATATGGATTGCCATATAAAAAACATTGGCTGATAAAATTTTGGTCAAATCTTTAAAAAATGATTTTTTTTTGTTCAAAGTGATGGATGGACATCTTACTCTTCTTTCTCTCTCTCAAAAAAAGCAACAAAACTTTTCCCCACCATTTTTCTAGGGAAAAGGGTTAAAGAAAATACCCTCCTCTCAACTTAAACACACACACAAAAATTTTCACTCCTTTTTTAGAAATGAATTTTTTGTTTAGCTCTATTTCTTAATTTATTTTGATTTATTTGTTTGGAAATAAAAGGAAACACTATGAAATATTTCAGACTGAAATATTTGTTCATTTCATTGGACAACAAATGTTGACAAGTTCTTCTCTTAGAAACAACTTTGCTTAATTTTCTAATCTGTCCTCAATATCAGCTTCTCATCTTCCATCAAAACAAGAACTTTCCAAAACATATACGATTTATGCTACACTATTACTAGAGAAAAGTAAAAATTGTTGATCATAATATTTTCCTGATAAAATATCAAGTTTCAATAAAATTTTCTGATTTTTACAAAAATGTTTGAAATGAAACAATTTGTTTCAAATCAGCATTTGATATAGTGAACATGTCGATAATCAGAAATTTTGAAAATGTTAGTATATCAAAGCAAAATGTTTAATTTCAAATAATAATTTTTAAACAAAATATTTTGTTTTATCAAACCTGTCAAATTGTCCTTTTTTAAAATAAAAAAATATTTAACATTTTGACTTTTCTTCCTTCTTGGGGACAAAAACAAATGCCATATTTTTTAGTGTGCTCTCAATCAATACTTTAACAGATTTCAAGAAAAGTTTAACCTAATTGTGCTTCAAATTTGGTTTCATTTTTTAAAAATATCTTAGTGTTACACACTCCACTGGATTTGGAAATCTCCTCTCCAGAAATGCTCTGTACTAGTATCATTTCTTTAAATGGTTTTACAGAGTGGATTGATCATGGTGGCTTTTGAAGACGTTTAATGTCAGTTTAGCTTCAAAAGTTGTATTCCCAGGTCATAAATTAAGGGTGGATCCAGTTATTATGGCTCACTCTTCTCAGTATTACTGCTTAATTTAAAGCAGACACACTGAAACAGAATGATAAACCTCTCAAGGAACTCAGTTTTAAGACTGAAAAGTAGAGTCAATTGCTCATACACTCCATTTAAAAGTCTTTTGCTATTCACAGAACTAAATGAATATTTCTCTCTCATTCAGATCTACAGACCAAGGCACAGGTTCACAAAAGGCCTTACGCAGCTACCAGCAATTCCTTTCCTCTCCTCCAAATGGAAAGGCTGGGACTAGCTCGGACCTCTCCCCACATCATGAAGTGCCTACGTGCTGATAAGCGGGTCAGCATGGAAGGAGCAGGAATACTGTATCAGGGGCAGGGCACGGGAATGGGGGGCTGAAGCCGCTGGGAATGGGGGAGAAGTTGGAGCAGGTAGCAGTAAAAATCTCTGCCAATTACATCAATATAAATGTAGTTTCTGTCTCAATGAGCTCTTTTAGGGAAAGTGTTGACCTTTAATTCCACAGGCAGGAATTTATGAAATATCTCTACCAGATTTGATGACTCTGCTAACAACTAGCTAGACATTCTGCCACATTTTCTGTGTGTCTTTGCTTGTTTAGAGGCTCAACTTGAAAAAAATATCCCCAGGCAATCAGAAGATTGAGATAACTGTACAAATTTTTACCTCCAACTCAGTTTACCACAGTTGGAGTCTGAATAAATGCATATAGTAAGCTACCAATTGCTACGACTGGTACCAAAAATCTATTCTCATTTTGTTGTCTATTATTCAGCTCAATTCTTTAAATCTGTTGAAGGAAGCTGTGACCTGCACACATTCAGTACCACTTTAATATCTATTGGTAATAAAAACATCTCAGACCTGGATAACTGAGGGTGAGACTTTTCCACAAAAAACATTACCACAAAAATTTCAAATTAAACACATGGCAAAAAGAAGTCTGTTTTGTACAGTACTCTCATTTTCTTAATAATAAACACTGAGACCATTAGTAATAATTCTATAAAATAATATCAATACTAATATTAGAACCCAATGGTCTACTAAAAAACAAAACAAAAAAATCACTAATCAAAACATCAAAATGAATTTGTAAATCAGGCTAAGGTTTTTAAATCTGTAGTCCTGTGTAACACCTACAGAATTGTTTAGATATTTTGGGGGATAATCAAAGCTTTATATAGGTATAAGGTCAGAGATATACACACTGTACCTTTATTTTGGCAGGCCATCCATTGTATGGGTCCTTTGTCATAATTATGTTGACCAACAGAAAATGTGAATACTCGTACCTAAGCAAATTGAAAAGAAGATACACATCATTTTTCTCCATGTCATCAATCAGATGCCACTTTCAGGCAGTGCTACTTGGATGTCTAATTCATTTGAACAGTGTGATAACATTTTAAATTCCAGCACTGCATCCCATACCTTACAATAGCTGCATTAATGTATGTTATATATACACCTTGATGTATTTGATATTTAAATAGTATAAAGACAACTGGGAAGAACACTCATCCATACTCTTAGTACTCTGAGTCGAATACACAGGGTTACTATTTACAAGACATTTAAATACACTTGTTTTGGGGTTTGAATTATCATTTTTGAGCATTTTATTAAATTACCTCACATAATCCTTCTTGAGCACTGTGTTGTCCCCAGGGAGATGTAACATGCATATTTTAGGCAGCAGAAATCAGTGCAATGCAAAATAAGACTTTCCAAGATATTACAGAATTTTGATAAGGACCTTTACTCTGAAAGTGAAACTTACAAATAATACACAGAGTAAAGTTTCATTAGACCCAGACCTGCAAAACTCACACTCACTTCAATTGGAGCTCCATGTGTAAGGACCTGTTCAATTAAGCTCTTAAAAACTCTTCTTTAAAATATACTATTTTGAGGATACAATTTTGTCTTGTTCCATTGGTGCAGCCCACTGACATCCGTATCTGCATACTTGAGAGCAAAATTAGCTACAGAGATGGTCAAAAATTTTCTATCAAGGTATTTTTAAACAGAAAACCCTAATCCTGTTCATAAGACTGAAACACTAGATGAGCAGATAAATTTGTTGTGCAATTATCTGCAGACGTTGATACTGGTAGTTCAGGCTAAGGTGTGTGTGATCTCTGTAGCAGTTCTATAAGGAATTTGGAATGATCTCCCTTGACAATGAACAGAAGAGAAATATATCTGATCTACTGCTCTCCAGGGCTTGTCTCCACTGCCGTAGTCAGTCGATTTAAGTTATGCTTTTCCAGCTGTTTGAACAAGGTAGCTGAAGTCGACGTAGCTTAGGTCGACTTACCGCGGTGTCGTCACTGTGCTGCATTGATGGAAGACACTCTCTACTCAACTTACCTTACTCTTCTCAGAGAGATGGAGTACTGGGGTTGACCAGAGAGTGCTCTGTCATCAATTTAACAGGTCTTCACTAGACCCACTAAATTGACACCGGCTGCATTGATCAAAAGTAGCAAAGAACAACAATTAAAGCAGTTAGGGATTTGTTAATCACAGTTGACTTGGCAAACTGCTGGAGCATTAGAAAAATCATTCTCAGAATTTTTCTTTATCTACTGATTCATCCAGAACCAGGGAAAATGGATACCTGAAAAGATGAGTTAGCAAGTCAAAGTAGAGGAGTAAGAGTCAAAAATCTATGCAAGATGCTGTCACCTTTGCTCATGCTGAGTTATAATGGGACTACTCACATATTAAGGTACTACTCAAAACCAAGACTGGCCCTTAAAGTAGAAAACTAGAGACATATACTATGTTCAGCACTAAGAGACCAATCAGGAGTACCCTCCAAATTGTGTTAAATGGAACAATCCTATTTTCAGGCAACTGAGTATATAGGTGTGTTGTACAGAGGTGCATACCTTGTTTTATCTTTTTTGAATCAGCTGTTATTAACAAACAGCTAATTCTCAGTTTCTTAAACTCTGATGACAATAATTAATTAATTAATTTGATTATTTAGCTGTGCATAGCACTTTGCTTACTAGCATGTGGGAAGACAGGCCCTTGCCTCAAAAAGTTTAAAATCTACATTAGATGGAGGACACAAGATAAAAACAACAACAACAAAAAAAACCCTCCTCGTCATAGTGGGGATAGTAAGGACAGAAAAAAGACAGTGGAGAGAAAGAAGGAGAACTACTGTTATAAGGAGAATGTGGTTTTCCAAAAATCAAAGTAATTTGTTTTGTTTTGCATTTCCCTCCAATTGGACAGGTGCATGCAGGTAAAGGTAAAATGAAGGGTTCTGGCTACTACAGATATTAAAGATTTCAGGCACTCTAGAAGCTGTTGTAAAGGCAGAGGTTAAGAGCCATTATTAAATGCAATAAAAGCAATGCTTTGGTTATAGATGCTAGTCTTCATGTTTTTTTTCTCCAGTGTGCTACTGGAGTAATGTAAAGCAAGAAATAATTATGTGCTTCCTCTAGTACATGATGTACTATAAGTATAATACAAAAGAAATGGGTTGATGTGGGTTATTCAGAAAAGTAGTTACATAACTGGAACACAAATTCACATGCACTTTTGGTATATTAAACAAGGCAGGGCAAATTCTTTATTCACAGTTGAGTTCAATGTAGTTGTATGGTATGATGAGATCGAACTTTGGCTCTATAGGTTTGCTTGCCTTAGTCAGGGCTGGTGCAACCCTTTAGGCAAACTAGGCAGCTGCCTAGGGCGCCTAGCAGTTGGGGGCACCTAAAAGTCCCCTCAGGCAAAGAGGTGGAGTGGAGGTGAGCTGGGTGGAGGGTCGTGTGGGGAGGGCTACCCGCAGTAACGTGGGGGGCGCACAGGGGAACAGCTCCCCGCCCCAGTTTACCTCCACTCTGCCTCCTCCACTGAGCACACAGCCCAGCTCTAAGTCTCCTCCAATCAGCACCGCAGGCCTGGGCAGGGAGGAGAATTAGAGCAGCGCCGGTGTGCTCAGTGAAGGAGGCGGAGCCGAGGTGAGCTGGGGTGGGCTACTCAGGCAGGGTTAGCTTCCGCGGGGGGAGGTCTCCCCAGGCAGGGGTAGCTGCCGTGGCGGGGGGGAGAGGGGGGAAGTCTCCCCAGGCAGGGGTAGCTGCCGTGGCGGGGGGGGAGAGGGGGGAAGTCTCCCCAGGCAGGGGTAGCTGCCGTGGCGGGGGGGAGAGGGGGGAAGTCTCCCCCGGCAGGGGTAGCTGCCGTGGAGGGGGGGAGGAGAGGGAGGAAGTCTCCCCAGGCAGGGGTAGCTGCTGTGGCGGGGGGGGAGAGGGGGGAAGTCTCCCCAGGCAGGGGTAGCTGCCGTGGCAGGGAGGGAGGGGGAAGTCTCCCCCGGCAGGGGTAGCTGCCGTGGCGGGGGGGAGAGGGGGGAAGTCTCCCCAGGCAGGGGTAGCTGCCGTGGTTGGGGGGGAGAGGGGGGAAGTCTCCCCAGGCAGGGGTAGCTGCCGTGGCAGGGGGGGAGAGGGGGGAAGTCTCCCCCGGCAGGGGTAGCTGCCGTGGAGGGGGGGAGGAGAGGGGGGAAGTCTCCCCAGGCAGGGGTAGCTGCCGTGGCGGGGGGGAGAGGGGGGAAGTCTCCCCAGGCAGGGGTAGCTGCCGTGGCGGGGGGGAGAGGGGGGAAGTCTCCCCAGGCAGAGTTAGCTGCCGTGGTTGGGGGGGGAAGTCTTCCCAGATGGGGTTAGCTGCCGTGGGGAGACAGGGGGAGTCTCCCTGGATGGGGTTAGTTGCCATGGGGTGATGGGGGAAGAGGGGTTAGCTGTCACAGTGGGGAGGGTATCTGCTGTGGGGGGGCTCCCCGGGTGGAGGGCTGAGTTAGCTGCCATGGGGGGGATGGGGTTAGCTGGGTGGGGGGTGCAAGGTGGAAGTTTCACCTAGGGCACGAAACTTCCTTGCACTGGCTCTGGCCTTAGTGTAGGTAGGAAACATTTACTCATATTGGCCACAGACCAAAGACCATGGAAGTCAGCAGGAGTCATTCCACAAACTTTTATAGACTTTGTATCAGGCCTGTGTCACTGAGGACAAAGACCCCAAGCTGTAAGCCTATACAGGGTAATAGACCAAAAGATGGCAAATTAAAGGGGAAAGAAATCAAGATCAGCGAGGTAAAGCATGTCCTAGGAAATTACTTTTCACTATTTAATGCAAATAAAAAGACATCTTGTTCACTTTAATTTCTGCTTTTGGTTGTATTTCTTCTATTTAAAGAAGGGAATAATACACTAATTAAACCCATTTTTCTAAATATAAATCTTAAGGCTGCTTTTTTTCCATGCCACGATGCACAAGCCAGAGAAACGCTATACCCTTTGCAGGCTGCCTCAGTTAAAATTCTGAACATATCTTTCCTTATTATTGCTTTATTCTGTGGGTATGCTTCATAACACAGAAAACAGTGGATTACTGTGAAAAGAAATATGAAGGATGTTTTGATTTTGTTATGAACCAGAAGGCACTTATTTCAAGACACTCCTCAAAATATGTGCACGTTAGATTTATGTTGGGAAGAATGTGAGAAAAAGGATGAGATTTTAACTCAGATTATAATAATTATCGGGGTGTGGAAATATCATAGACCGTCTTTCATTAAATCTCTGGTTAGGTCATTTAGACTGCAATAGTGTGTGTATTGATAACTTACTTCCAAAGTACTGTCTTAATTCATCATTAGGTGCCTAACAAGGTACTTAACCATATGCCTAAGTTTAAGCATGCAATTAGTCCCACTGAAGTCAATGGAAGTACACATGTGCTTTAAGTAAGGCACATGTTTAAGTGCATTGGGGACCTGAAGCCGCTTTTCTTCCAGTTTCTTCAAAATAAGCTGTTCCTACCTGTCCTCCTCAGCCTTCCATATACTTTTGCAATCAATACTGATCTCTAAGTCCTAACACTCACGCCAACTTACCTTCAATCTGTAACACTGACTGACAAATTAATTTACAGTCTCATCTAGAAAAGAACAATGGTTTAGTTATCTTTAAAACTCAGTTCACAAAGGACCAGATTCTCAGCTGATCTAAATTGCTGTCACTCCAAAGCATGCAAGTCTCCAGCAGATGATTGTTGATTTACACCTGCTGAGGATTTGGCCCTAAATTATTCTGTTACCTGTTCAGAAAATTTCATTCCAAAGCACTAAGAACAACTTCTTTTCTACCTACATAATATTTCAGTTCACACTGAAAACTCAGAACAAAATTAGGGCCATTAAAGACACTAATCTGGATATTGAGGCAGACAGTCTCCATTGTGTAATTGGGGCCTGATACAATGCCAGCTGAAGTCTTTCCAGTGACTTCAATAGACTTTGGATCAGACCCTCGATAATACTTTATTTTTGCCTAGCGTTTTGTTTTAAATAAGACATAATTGGGTAAACTGACTATTTTTTCCCCAAGACAACAATGGGGAAACAAAATAAAATAAAAATTACTCCTGAACTTCCTTGTAAGTGAGATAATTTTATATCAGTTTTACAGATGGGAAACCTCTAATACAAAGAGAATATCTGGCTTACTTAGTGTTGCATAGACAGTAACTGAAATCGGCATTAATGTGTATACTGAATCAGAATTACTTATATATTAAAATATAGTAGTAAAACACTAGTCTTGAATAAATCTTATGTATAAAAGTGGCTGGAAGACTAATACACTAACTTCACTCAAGTGCACAATAAAGTGTAGACTTTATGGACAGGTAAATGGACATCAGATTCTGATACTCTTAATTTCAATGAGACTATGGCGGAGTAAGGAACTACTCAACATGTGTAAAGGTTTCAAAATCAGGCTCTTGATGTCTCACAGAGTGTGGTCTTAGTTGCACCAGTTAGCAGTTCCTACTGTCAAATCCACAGTATGGGCAGAATAACACTGTTTGATGATGATTATTAATTGTAATTTATATTACTATAGCACTAAGAGGTTCTGACTGAGATCAGGGCCTCATTGTCCTTGATACGCCACATACATATGGCAAGAGACAGTTCCTGGCCTAATAAGCATTCAGTCTAAACAGGCAAAGGACATGGGAGAGAAATTATCATCTCCATTTCACAGGTGGGGAGCTGAGCTGAGCTGAAGAGAAATTAAGTAACTTGTTCAAGGGCACATACTGAGTTTGTAACACAGCCAGAAATTGAACCCAAGCCTTCTGTGTCCCAGTCCAGTGCTTTGACCACAAGATTATTCTTAAAGAAGGCTGCCTGGGACTCAGCTCAGAAAAATTCAAGACAGCTTTCCTAATATAAGTCCTGATAATTAATTTCCTCTGGTTGTTTCAGAATGTCAAAGCTTCTAAAGAGTCAAATTATATTAATTAAGGTTTTTATTAATAAAGAACAAAAATATTTTAACACATCCCTATTCAGTGAAGAGAAAATTGGCACAAGACCACTCAAATGTTTCTGGTCAAGTGACAATAAGAAAGAATGAAATGTGAAGGTTAATATTTGAAGTGCCAATTCACATATATCCCTAAACTCTCTCTTCACTGACAAATTCCTTCAAGTGACTTCCACATCTAAGTGAAAAAGCATTTTTGTCTTTATCCTTCTTTTTAAAAAAATCTGCATTCAATATGAGATATTTTATAGTGCAAAGGCAGAAAATACCATTACATTGTGACCTGAGGAGCAATCTCTATATTAACAATCCTTTACAAATGCAGTTCCATATCTTATTACTGCCACCTTGTGGAACAACTGGGGAACTAACATACAACTACCCATTTTTGAACCTGTCAATGGAAAGTGTATGACATCTCTCTCTGTTTTGAAGTTGGTAGTTCTTTCGCGTGACTAATCTTTTTATTATTATTATTTCAGAAGGATACATAAGAAACACATCTTTTCCTACCAATTAAACATTTACTGTTTTTAGCATGCCACTGGATTTGTAAACATAAAAAATCCTTCCCACCAAAGCATTAGATGCTTTACTTTAAGTCCTTCCATTTGTTGGAATGTTTCGCAATATTATTCATAAGCTCAACCATGTCCAGATCAGATGAAACTGGAAAGACTGAACCACAGACAAGTTTGATGATGGTACTAAAAAGTGATATTCTCACAGTCTATTATTCATCAAAATAGTTTGTAATAAAGGTGGCAGTGAGCAGTCTCAGTGGCTGGTCAGGGCATCAAGCTGCACATCTGAAATATTTGAAGACATCCAGTAAAATATATCACATTAATAAAATGGTTATGATTTTACCTTGCAGTGTTTCCACAAATTTCCCTTGCCCTGTTTAGGTATGCCTTAGTAAAGCTGGGCAACATTTTTCAACCCAAACTTTTTTCAGTGAAAAACAGAGATTCTGCAACATAAAAATTTTGCAAATTCGTGTTTATTTCACTGAATCTGTTCTGGTAAAAAAGGTATTGATTCTTTGATTCAGAATGATTTCTCATTTGATGTTTTCTTTAATTTTATTTGTAAAACATTTTAAAATGCTCAAAATCAAAATGAAATGTTTCATGCAACCCAAAATGAAGTTTGTTTAAAAAACAAACTTTTTGATTTACTGAAAAATTTCAAAATGACTTTTTTTCTGAACTGAAAAATCCATTATTAGCCTTGGCTATATGTGAGACAATTACTATTAATGGACAAAATTCCCAGCTGATATAAATCAATATACCCCCACTGACTTCAATCGCAATTACACTGATATGAACAAGCTGGAGATCTAGCCCTTGAAATCCTCACTCAGTTTGGACTCCATCCCAGATAAGCCCAGACTACTGCTGAAGATAAATTAACAATATCTAGATCTGGCTCACTGATAATAACAATGTAATAAAATATTATTGATAATAAGCACACCATGTCCTCTGTTTGCCAGTCTCTCCTTGTATTTGATCCTTCAATCAGCCGGATTTATCACCTTAAACATTTCCAATTGCAGATCTAAAAAGAGGCTTATTTCATTAAGATTCACTGGAGAATCAAACTGAAGGACAGCGTGGGATAGCAGGGGTAGTTAATTATTTTTTTTCAAGGTCCAAATTTCTTGGTCAAGGTATAGTCAAAGTTCAATCTCCAGAGAAAATACCTTAAAACCCCCAACAATAATGATAATAATAAGTACATAAAAAGATTTTGGGGTCCATTCAAAAGCATCTGGTGGTCTGGATTTGGCCTGCAGTGTGCCTATAGACTACCCTGGGATAGGGGCAGGGTAAAAACTCTGTGTACAATAGTAGGAATGGGAATTCCCAGTGATGTGCAGAAGGGGATTCTTGAGGGCTCTTGAGACACTCATGTTATAATTCACCCACCAAAACTGTAGGTTGGGATGATTTCCCTTCCTCTGATGGAATATGGTCTCAGCAGCACCATATTTAGCCCATCCTACCAGTCAACTACACAGTGGCAGTGATGGAATGACACAGTGTTAAATAAGCACTCTTGAGCTGCCCATATGTTTCCCAAAGTGGAGCCTGAGAACTCCTCAGGAAAGGATGGTCTTGTGGATAAGGAACTGAACTCAAAAGACCTCAATTCAATTCCTGGTTTTGCCATTATTCTCTAAATATAGCTAAATTGTCTCACTCAGGGATGATTTACACCTGTATCTCTCAATATTTCTGAAGAGTAAAGCATTGGCCTGTAGATGGGATCAGATTTCAGAAGCTGCTCATACCTGCCCTACAAACCCACCATCCCCACTTCAAATTATAGAAGCGGAACACTGTTCCATATTATCAGCATATTTTTTTCAGGAACAATGCATAGACATTTTAAAAGTTAACTAATCTAATTTTGTTTACCCAAAGCCTCTTTCCTTGTATATAATTAAGATAAAATATTTCTTTGTTTAAAGCGGAAAACAAGTTAATAGATTTCCCATGTCCCTCTCCTCTATATGAGCACATGCGGTCTGATACTCGAGTTTCATCACAAAATAAAGGGGAATTTTTTTGGGAGCTCCTTGTTATAAAATGGATGAGTATATCAAAACTACTGAAAAAGTAGATGAATTTGTACATCCTCAGTTTTATGTTCCTCTCACTGCAACTGCCTATAACCATACTCAAGTAAAGCTTTCTCCACAGCTTGATGGAGATCTCCACATAGACTAAGAAAAGGGGCCACATCCATGGCAATTCTGGAATAAAGATAGGAGATCTTATGAAATGTTTTGATAGAACAGAATTTGATTACAATGACATTGGAAGTTGGCCAGTTTAGTTAAGGTGATTTTCATTGTTCATACTACAATATTAAGACTTTTCCCTTTTTTTGACCTCATCAATCTCAGGGAAGAACCATTACCTATAAGACTGTCGTTTTATACGGCTGAGGATAGTAGGATAATTTCAATATCCCATTGAATATTATTTTCTTGCTTGCTTCCATCATGGTCCTCCTCCAGCTATTGTGATCAATTCATTTATGAATGCAAATAGACTGCTCTCTGGAAATACTCTACTGTTCTCTTTTGTATCGTTACTCTTTCAGCTTTCCTCTCCCATTACTCTGCTTCTCACAGCATGGAATGTTTGATTGCAATTAAATGTTTCAAATGCCAAAGGGTTGCATTAGAATAGGAGGGGGAAAACACTATATGAAATTCTCATTTCCGAGCAGAGTCTATTTACAGGAAATATTTGCCTCTCTAATTATCAGTTACACAAAGTTCAAGTCTAATTTCACAATGGTCAAATCTCCAAAGATTAATGAAAATGTGACTCCGAGGAAAGGAAAAGCAGTGAGAGAAATGTAAAAGTAAATGGCTTGGTGATGTGGGCAAACGATTAATATCTCACTAGATAGGCAAACATCAGATTTAAAGCTTCTTTTCTTGCTGATACCATATTGCCCATGGATTGTAAAAGTTTCAGAACAGCATCCCATAGGTGAGGGTTCAGAATGAAATTGCAGCCTAAAGTTTGAATGTCCGTCCTTTGTTAGTTTAAATGAAACCCTCGCCATTTTCTTTATAGCATGTGGGATTAATGACGAAGCTCAATCGTTCCATTCACACACACAATAGTATTTTTGCAACACCCCTACTCTTTTTTCCTCTTCTTATTTAACATCCAACTAAGATGACATTACACCCCAATCCACCAACCCGCCTGTTTCCAATCCAATCCAGTCCCCAACATACTCCATTCTTGTTTCCCTTCTTTGACTCCAATGTGCTTTTACCTTTAATCCCTTAAAATGTAGCCTTAGGTGGTTGGCACTTTCTTTAATGGGTTTTCTTTTACAGAGCCCTGATATGAATTCAAGAGCTCTATTAACAGGGAAGATCCAGACTGCCAGAAAATTTGCAGCTTCTGTTAGAGTTTTAAAAATGAACACTTTGGAAGCGGGATTGGGCAGAGGAGTTTGTATTAAGTTGCCTGAAGTGCTTTGCTTTTCCTTTCTATGTTCTATATTAAAATATATGACTTTAATAGTATTTCAATGTCATCATTTTCCAGTTAGTATTTTCGTAAGTATAAAAAGAGAAAATGGAAGTAAGTACTGTATATCAGAGAAGTCTCAAACATATTTTTTTGAGATTGTGCTGAGCACAATTTGACTCCACTTCACTTATAGTTAAAACATTTCCAGTCTTGATACAACTACATCCACTGCTGCTACCCACTGTCAGCAGTTGGTATATTTCCTAGTGTATCTGAAGAATTGAGTCATAAATTCACACATGTAATACAGAATGCTCTTCGCAATTTAAAATAAAGGCAATACTATGCAGGCTAGCTAAAGTTGCTTGTAAAACTATATTTTATTTGTCTAGATTAGGTCAAAGGACAACAAAACTGCATCCAAAATCTCAAGATTCCTTCTAGGCATCCACTACAAGAACAGTTGAAGTTGTGGCATCAACATTACAGATATAGAAATTTAGACTTTATCTATAGTAGAAATGGTTTAGAATAATAAAATGAATCTTGCCACAGGACAGATGGGGACCAGGTAATTCTCACTGTGAGGTTCTTTCCATCCTAAATTATGCATATTTTCAATTACTTTAAGAAAAAATATCTATTGATCTTTGACTATTAGTGGCCTGTGATAGGATGTTAGATGGGGTGTGATCTGAATTGCTACAGAGAATTCTTTCCTGGGTGGTGAGTCTTGCCCACATGCTCAGGGTTTAGCTGATCACCATATTTGAGGTCAGGAAGGAATTTTCCTCCAGGGCAGGTTGACAGAGGCCCGGGGGCAGGGCGGTGGGGTGTTCGCCTTCTTTTGCAGCATGGGGCACGGGTCACTTGCTGGAGGATTTGCTGCACCTTGAAGTCTTTAAACCATGATTTGAGGACTTCAATGGCTTAGACGTAGGTTAGGGGTTTGTTGCAGGAGTGGGTGGGTGAGATTCTGCAGCCTGTGTTGTGCAGGTCAGAACAGATGATCATATTAGTCCATTCTGACCTTAAAGTTTATGAGTCTTTTCATTTTCTGGTAAAGAAGAAATTATACCTTATCCTGCAATCAAAACTCCAATTAACTTAATTATAAGTGTTGCCTGAGGCCTCAATTCTGCAAACACTTTTGTACATGCTCAACTTTACAAGCATGAAAGCTAAGGATCAGGGCCTGATTAATGACAGCAGGATAGGGCCCTATATTTAAATCAAATCTTAGTTGACAAAACATAAATCTTGTTTCAACATGGTGTGATGTGAAGTAGCAGAGGTTTTATCCATCCCCCCAAATGATTCAGGGTTATTTAATGAAAAAGCTGAAAATCCTGTTCAATCTTAACTACCAATAAATTATAATTGATAACATCTCATTTAACTCAGCTTTGAACTTTAATGGAAGAATTGTGTCTGCTACTTTCTCAAATGGTAATTAATGAAGATATTTACTATGGTTCCAGCTATTTTATTTTAAAAAATTACAATAAATATTCTGCAGAGTCTAAGATTGAAACACAAATAACTATTTCTTAATTTTTTCAAATATGCTTTTCACAAAACAGGGGACATGTTCTGGGGAAACTGTGTTTGCTAACAAAATGTGCAGCATGGAAGCATCCCCAGCAAAGATGCAATTGCTACAAACACAGCAGTTAGCAAGCACAATACTTTGTTGTCCACTGATGCTAAAAGGAACCTTTAAAAATAAAAAAAATGCAATTCTTCATAAAAGGTGTTTTCAGCACATATTCCAGATTAATTCTTTGTTCTATGTGGGTGAAATTCATGCCTGTGCAGGGAATCAGTACCAAGACCATGAGCCACACACATCTCACTTAAGCCCTTGAAATAGGCTTAAAAACGTGGATATATAATATTATGTAAATTTAGATACAAGGCTAATGTGAATATGAATTCAAGTAAAATAATTAACTTCAAAACGCTGAACAGAGAATTAGACATAATGAAGATACAGTGGGCCAAATTCAGAAGTAGCACTATTGGTTTCACAGAGCTCTCTGATGATATATAGCAGTTGAGGATATGGACCAGAAACTCCCCATACATGTCCGTCCTTTCCATTTAATGCCAGCATTCTGTAGCTGATCCTAACCTTCATGAACAACAGATTTTCAGTTCACTGTAGTGGATTATTATTTATTATATGCAGCGTTGTTGAAACCATGTTGGTCCCAGTATATTAGGGAGACAAGGGGGGTGAGGTAATATATTTTATTGGACGCTTGTCTCCCTCACTAACAGAAGTTGGTCCAATAAAAAGATATTACCTCACCCACCTTGTGCCTCTATTATTTGTTAAACACAGAATGAAATCCTGGCTCCACTGAATTCAATGGGAATTTTGCTACTGACTTCAATGGTGATCAGGATTTCATCCATACAGCACACTTGGAGTTTATAACACTACATTTGATATGCAGCTTGACCTTTCCTGCGATGTCTTCATTTCTTCTACAGACTTCTTTAAAAAGAAGATTTCAGCTGGGCATAGCACTCTAGTGATGACTCACCAACATTAGTCTGCAGTGCAGGGAGCATTTCCTCTTGTGTATATTGAATATTATAAAATGTCCTTGTGTATTCTACTCTTATGGATTGTGTTTTACTAACTGTTGGTGAAAGACTGTCATGGGTCAAATCTTAAATTATTTTCTGGTCAGTGGTTTGTAGCATTACTGCCAATATATTCCCTATTACTGATTGTTTTTTCTAATTCGCTTTTAATTAGGTCTTTGCCTATAAACCTTGCATGTGTGTCATCTGAATTGCCTGTCTCTTATTTTTCCCTGTTCTATTCCCGAAACTATTCAAATAATTTAGCATGATATCCTGGCTCTACCAAAGTCAATGGCAAATACCATTTCAGTGGAACCAGGATTTGACATTTAAAATATTTATCACTTTCTAAAGTATTATTTTGTTATTTTCTAAATCAGGTAGCCATCTAACTACATCACCCATTCTATATAAAAATTGGGTAGCCATCCATACACATGCTACCATCTGTGGATTTAAAAATGAACACTGAGTCAAGACCTTTTTAATCTTGTATCTTTCTATGGAAATTGTCTCCATTCCTTTCTTTTTTTTTTTTTTTTTTTTAAATATTGAGGTAAACAAGCATGTGCTTTTCTATAGATGATCATCAAAATGTCTTAGGACCCTCTTTTATTTTAACATTTTACTCTCCTGTATAAGTCTCTCATTCTTCCCTTTGCTTTTCTTATGTTTTGCATCATTTTAACATTCTACAGCTTTTCTTTATGCTCCCCATTCAACCACATTAATGAACCAGGAATTTATTTGTCTTGTTTTCTGATCTTTATCATCCTTACTTTCTTTGACCTCATCTAGTTATAATATCCCAGTTTAGTTCTCGTATAAGTTTGCACTGTTCAAGTGTTTTGATTTAAGTTAGGTTTTCTCCATCACGTTGCTTCCTGTGATCAAGCATTTTACAGTAAAAGCCTCTGGAATTATTTTTTATTAATGATAATGATTCTTATTCTCAACTATATTTCTTACAGGACATAATACTCTTGAATCAATCACATGCTCTCCTTTTCCTAAAAAACAACTCTTCCTAAACCCCTGGATCCTCTAAGCTGTTCCATGATGGTAGGCTTCTATGCCCATGCAGAGCCCCACCAAAGACAATGGGGACACCCCTAGGCACACCATCTTGGACCATCAGAGCTTTAGAAAGTATGTTATATTTGTTGATAGTAATGAATATGAATCAGAAGTATGAAATTATAGAAAACTGATACGGGAAGCAAAAGGACACAAGAAGAAATCTATGGCAAGCAGCATTAAGGACAACAAGAGTTGTAAAATATATTAGGAACAATGGTATTGATCCATTACTAGATGGATATGGTAGAATTATCAATAATAATGCAGAAAAAGCAGGCGCATTCAGTTAATATGTCTGTTCTGTATTGAAGAAAAAAACAAATGATATAATCTCATCATATGGTAATGATAACACTCTTTCCATTTCACAAGTATCTCAGGAGGATGCAAAACAGAAGATACGAATGTTAGACATTTTAAAATCAGCATACCAAGAAAACTTGCATCCAAGAGTTTTAAAAGAGCTGGCTGAGGAGATCGCTGGACATTAATGTTGATTTGCAATAAGTCTTGGAGCACTGGAAAAATTCTAGAAGACTGGAAGAAAGCTAATGTTTTGCCATTTTTTTAAAAGGGTACCTGGGATGACCCAGGTAATTACAGGCCTGTCAGCATGACATCAATCCCGGGAAAGATAATGGAGCGGCTGATACAGGACTCAATTAATAAAGAACTAAAGCAGGGTGTGACGGGGCAGCTGCCCTCACTGACTGGCAAAAGGTTAATAGCAGCCCTTGGAGCGGCTGCGCAGAACCCAGCCGATCAGAGGAAGCTTAGAAGCAACCAGTGAGGGACAGGCTGGGCCCTATGAGAAAGGCTGCAAGGCAGAGAGGAGCTCAGTCTCTCCCTGGAACTTGAGGGAGAAGGACTTTCTGCCTGTAGAGAGAAGTACCTAGGACAGAGCAGTGTTGGGCAGGGTCAGGTGAGAAAGCAGAGCTCCAGTCTAGCTGGCTCCCAGATTGTGGCCTTGATACAGGGGCCGAGTAGGTGACGGGGCATGGGGAAGTGGCACAGGGAAAGCAGGCACTGGCAGAGGGGAAGGAGAGGCAGTGAGCAGCTGCCAGCTATAGGGTCCCTGGGTGGGGGCCTAGAGTAGGAGGAGGCCCTGCCCTCCCCACCCACCCCCCTTTGCCCCTCTGGCTGCCGAAGGAAGTGGCCAGGCAAAGGACTGCAGTTTGCCCCTAAGTGAGGGGCTGGAGTAGGGGCTGTAGTTTGCCCCTGCGATGAGAGGCCGGGCGAAGGACTGCCAGTTCCCCCAGAAGTGGGGAGACAACGGAGTTGGGGCACAGCCAGAGGGCCATGCCCTGAAGAGGAGGCCGGTCCCTGAGATACGTGGGTCCCCACAGATGGCGGAGATGATGGAGAAGCAGCAATGGAGAGTGAGACACCACAAGAGAAGGGCGCCCTGCTGATGGACAGAGTTAATTCTTGGAGCAACCAGCAGAGGGGGCCATGGTGGTGAGCACAGCCCGTTACACACAGTAATGTAATTAATGCAAATCATGTGTTTCTGGAAAATGGATCCTAACTTGATATCCATTTTGGATGAGATTATGTGTCTGGTTGATAAAGATAATAGTGTTGATGTAATACCCTTAGACTTCTGTAAGGCATTTTAGTTGGTACTATGTGACATTTTGACTAAAAAACTAAAACAATATAAAATTATCATGGCACACATTAAATGGGTTAAAATTGGTTAAATGGCTAACTGAGAGATATTTGTAAACAGGGAATTATCATAGAAGGGGGTGTTTTCAGTGTGGACCAACAGGGATCAGTTGTTGGCCATACACTATTTGACGTTTTTGTCAGTGGTCTGGAAAAAAACATAAAAATCATCCCTGAAAACGTTTTGCGAATGACAAAAAAAAATGAGGTAATGGTAAATAATGAAGACGAGAAGTCATTGATTCAGAGCAATCTGGATTGCTTGGTAAACTGGGCACAAACCATGTGTGCTTTCATATGGCCAAACAAATACCCGTATAGACTTAGGAACAAAGAATGTTGGCCACGCTTACAGAATGGGGGACTTTATCCTAGGACCCTGTGATTGAGAAAAAGATTTGGGGTATGTGGTGAAGAATCAGCTAAACATGAGCTCCCAGTGTGATGTTGTGGTCAAAAGAGCTAATGCGATCCTCAGATGCATAAACGGGTGAATCTCAAATAGGAGTAGAGGGGCTCTTTCACCTCAGGAAGTTCTGGATAAAAGAGTGAAAGAATTGTATGAGGACAAGTAAAACCAGGGCAACTAATAGGAGCCAAAACAAAACTTGGGTTACCACTCAAAATTTTTGAAATTTCATTAGTCAGTTCTGTGTGCTCAAGTGTGACATAAGCAATACTCCATCTAGCCGAAAACTGATAAATGGTGAATAGTAAACGATGTATTCCTACATAATCAAGGTGCAGCTTATTAGTAATAATAATGTAGGGAAGGAAATTGGAGGGAAGAGGGTGTTTGTTTTTAAACACCCAGTTTTTAAGTTGCATGTTCCATTAAACATAGAAATAAAATATCTAGACCCTGACTCTAGTGATTCTTCTGACTCCTGTTCATCGAGCACTGTCCCTGACATGTGACCATTGCCCAGCTGTGACCACTAGGCAAGCCTGCCTATGTCTGGTCCCTTACAGTTGCACTGTGCTAATACCCAGTACAAAGTGGCAGTAAAGCCAGGCTAGCTGGCCAGTTGAGGATTCCTTCTGCCCAGTACCTTCTACACCACCACCCCTATTACACTTCCCAGAGTAGAGGGCATGGTCTGGGCTAAGACAAAGTGCCATGGTAATCCCTACTTTCTGGGTCACCTTAGGGGTAAGTAACAATCGATGTACAGTAGAGTAGTCCAAACACTAGCTTAGCATCCAGGAAGCATAAAGTTGGTTTAAAACCTTTGTCCCTCCTTAGACTATGCCAAGCTTAGTTCAGACATAGCCCAGCGTCTGACCAATTAAATCTAAATCTTCCTTAGTTTCATCCAGTTAACATTACATTATGCCCCTTTAGTCCCATCACATGCATGTAAAACACACATACACAGAAGAATCACTCCCATGTACTACTGAAATGCAGGCATTTCTGGGCAGAATTTGACAGCTGTTAAATTACACTAACAAATCAAGTCTTAAAGTGGAAAAAAACCACATCTAATTCTAACTACTGGGGTAATTACAGAAAATAGAACACACATAGACTGGAATTTGGCAACACATTGGGGCTAGGACCCTATCATGAAAGTGTCACAGGTTTTTTAATGGCTGCAAGTAGTCAGGGGCTGTGCTTTTCAGAATTATCTTTAAAAGATATATGCCACTGTCTAAGCTTATGGAAAATAGACCTTCCTTTAATTATGCTGGCTCGTAATTTGTTTGATAATTACTTCTAACCGGTTCTGAATAGCAGTCCCCAAGGGTTCCCTCCGGCAGTAATGGTATCAGAGAAATGCCATCCAGTTAAGGGGAAGTTATCTGCACACACAAAATGAATATTTACCACTTTCATTCCTGTAATTTACCACTGCAAATGTGGTATTTCCCGTGTTTACTGCAAGCGCTGTGAATGACACAGTAAAGGTAAACATGCCAATTGTTAAATAGCACCCTGTGAAGTTGTATTCTGTTGCACTACATATAGCTTTATAGAAGTGACAAGGCATGATTCAATCAATAATTTCAATTTCAAAGGCATTACTATTCTTTTTAGTGCAGTAATACCTCAGAGCCTTTGGCATAGCCCAGGACCCCATTGTACAAACACAGCCCCTGCATGCAGAAAAGTTAGAATGTGTCCCCTCAAAATATTAATTATTTGTTTGTTAGGTTAGGTTTGTTTTATAACAATCTCTCCATCCAAACATGAAGAGATTTAAAGAGACAGAAAGCGACTTGAAATATAGCCATATATCAGCATAAACAGATGAAAATCACAGTTGCCAACTTTCACAATAAGCAACCCAACTTTCACAGTAAGCCAAACATCAAGCTAATCCCATTTCAAAACAAGGCCAAAACAAGCCAAACCCTAAGAACCCCAACACTCTATGTGACTAGATTCCCCCAGTGTACAGTCTGGGACTATGGTGGACCTGCTGTGCACCCCAGACTCTCTCGCCACCCTTGCCCCTGCTAGCTCCTTGCTCCTGCTTACCGGGGTCCAACCAGATGGAGCCACAAGCTACAAGCCAAACAAGCAACAAGCTACAAGCCAAAAAGTAACCAACAAGCAACTCACAAGCCAATTAAGCCAAAAACAAGCCCAATTTCTGCATTTTTTTCTTGGATTTGACATGTCTGATGAAAATCAGTAATTTAATGGGACATTTTTCCTACCTCTGTTTTCACTGGTTGCTGTTTTTGTTTTATAAAACTGTTTATTGTTTTCATTGACTTGTCAACTTGAAGACTGAGCTAAGGTCAAGCTCCAGTAACAACTAAACAATGCAAAGAAATGTAAATAGGCAATGTATGAATGGCCAAAAGGTGCTTAGCTCCCTTACATGCCAAAGAATGACAAAGCGAGGAGGAAACACTTTGAGATCTAAAGTGAGTTCAGCTTGAAAGGGAAGCAACAATATGGAGTAACATAATCTGATTTAAATAAAAGAGAAGACGGTATCTTTTGTACAATGGACAGGTAATAAGTCTTCCAACATAAGGTATATATGACAGTATAATTAATTCTACTCTACCTAATTCTACTCCAATTCTATCAATGTGATATATACCATCATGTGCCAGCAATGCCCCTCTGCCATGTACATTGGACAAACTGGACAGTCTCTACGCAAAAGAATAAATGGACACAAATCAGACTTCAAGAATCATAACATTCAAAAACCGGTCGGTGAGCACTTGAACTTTCCTGGACAGTCAAAACAGACTTAAAAGTAGGAATTCTTCAACAACAAAAAACTTCAAAAAATAAGAAACTGGAGAACTAGAATTAATTTGCAAACTGGACACCATCAAATTAGGCCTGAATAAAGACTGGGAGTGGATGGGTCACTATAAAAACTAAAATCTAATTTCCCCATGCTAATTTCCCTCTACTGTTACTCACACCTTCTTGTCAACTGTTTGAAATGAGCCACCCTGATTACCATTACAAAAGTGATTTTTCATCCTGTTGATAATAACCCACTTTAATTAAATTGTCTCGTTAGAAATAACCCACCTACTAGGTAAGGTAACTCCCATCTTTTCATGTACTTGTAAGCAGAGGCAGGATGAGCTCTACCCTGACATCTCTTGGTGAATTATGGTGAGTGTGGAAAAGAATTTCAGAGGCTGATCATGTTTGCATAGGCACATCCACTCCGCCTAGCATAGCCCATGGCAGCCTAAAATGGTTACTTTCACAGCTGTGGGATCCCCAATTTCTTTGTTATTGGGGCAGGAGGAATAAAGTGTTGTCACCCTGATTAAGTAAATGAGGAACTATGAAACTGTTTTATGATAAAGGGTTTCACTATCAACTAAATAGCACTTGCTAGACAAGGGACATGGGTTCCAAAACCCAGTGAATTGAGAGAGGCTGGGGACAGGTATCTGTAGCTGGTAGTGTAGGCTCCTTGTGTGAACCAGAAGCACCAGTTCTACCTACTTCTCTCTCCACTGTGGAATATCAGAGTTGATTTTTGGTTCCTTTAAGAATCTAGATTCAGATTACTGAACTGAATTTACTTTGGGCTAATAGTGCATTAGCACTGGGGCTCCTCTACTGTGAGCTGAAATCACTAAAAAGCTGGAATTGCTGAGCTGAGAGCACTGAGTACTGTGCTAACTAGTGGGGGAACCTGAAGCTATACTGCCGAGAAGAGCAGCTGGCAGAGCGGAGTGGAGCAGCTGTGGAGCCACGGAGTGAGTGGAGCCAAGCAGTTTGTGGGGACGGCTGGAGCGGATCACGGGACAGCTGGTGGAGCAGAGCAGCTGGCAGAGCGGAGCAGCTGCGGGATGAGTGGAGCGGCTCACAGAGCGAGCGTAGCCGAGCAGTTTGCGGGGACGGCTGGAGAGGATCACGAGATGACTGGTGGAGCAGAGCAGCTGGCGGGGACAGCTGGAGGAGTGGAGTGGAGTGGCTGGTAGAGTGGAGCAGTTCGTGGAGAAGGCGGAAGCAGAACTCCACTGAGAGGCAGGGCCTTTGGCCTCGGACCACGTAAGGTAGCCCTTTCTATCCAGGCTGCGGGAGGGGGACCTCTCTGCAGATAGACTCTCGAACTCTGGGGCTGCACTGACTCGGGACAGAGACTTTTGGGTTGCAGGACTTTTGGGACTGTGGGTGATCTTTGGGGGTTGCTGGACTCAAGAGCCCAGGGAAAAGGATGCGGCCCAATTTCCTGGGGTGGGTCTTTGCTCACGGGTTGGTCTATGAACTCTAGTTAAGGTGTTCTCCCAATTTAATGCTTGTTGTTTATCTCATGTAATTAAACCTTTTCTGTTACACGGAGACTCTGTGCTTGCGAGAGGGGAAATATTGCCTCTTCGAAGCGCCCAGGGGTGTGTGTAAGATTTTCCCAGTTCACTGGGTGGGGGCTCGAGCTGGTTTTGCATTACGTTGTAGGAAGGGACCCCTATGTATTGAACTCGGCCCTTGCTGCTATCAATTCGGCCTGGCAGAAGGGTTACATACTGTTATATATATCTTCCTACTGTATTTTCCACTCCATGCATCCGATGAAGTGGGTTTTAGCCCACGGAAGCTTATGACCAAATACATTTGTTAGTCTCTAAGGTCCCACAAGTACTCCTCGTTCTTTTTAATACTCCTCTATTCATAAAGGCATTCTTAGACTGCAGTCATTAATGTAGCATCTGAGCAGCTTCCAGTAGTGCATTAAGCAATGTGATTAAAATCTATCATATGTTTGTTCTCCCCTTCTCTCCCCAGGGAGAGAAGTGCGTGCAGTGTGTGTGTTTGTTTTTTTAAATGTATATTTATGATAGAGAAGAAAGGGTTAAAGAAATGTGCCTTGCACTCGGAGTAGAAAGAGGAGAGGTTTGTGATGGCCCCTACTTCCACGGAATTCATTCCACAGTCTCAGACTGGTGGCCAAAAATGTTACATCTCCAAGGTAACAGTGATTCACTGTACTATGCTATAATCGTGAACAACATAAAGATTTTTCTTTTACAACCCCTTTGCTAAGCACAGGGAGAAATGCTCAAACATGAATGCATATTATTCAAGAAAAGATACCACCACTTGGTTCTGTGTTGCATGCATTACACGGTTCAGCTGCATCTTGTTACTCTGTAATGCTATTACTGAAAAATACATCAAAGCAGATTCTGATAACCTAACTCATCTTGAATAGAATCTCTGTTTGTAACTTAGTCCATCTTAAGTTCAATGACTACTTGTGGCATATGTAGACTGGAGTAAAAGTACTAGAATCAGAACCATAATCATAACCAGTAAGACATTTTATCATATCTTGCCTGAACACAGCTTAGTATATAGTCTTTAAAAGGCTACACTATTCTCTGTGGCTATTTCTTTGCAAGATACAAATATTAATTTTCTAATCTTGGAATGCATGTGCCAGTGGCTTTACTTTTATCCTTTGCCAGTCTAAACTTTAATTAGAGATGTTGAGAAAGAGAGAAAGAAATATTTATACATTTAACATTCCAGAAATAATGCTTATCTTTGTCACCAGATAGACCATGAGCTCTTGAATTAATACTAATAATTTTTGCATTAAGATATTACTTTAAGAAACACCAAAAACTTGCTACAATAGTGTGGTTATTTGTATTAGTTCAGACAGATGAATTTGCCAGTACAAATCACTGATTACCCTCATTTTATATTTTGCTGTAATATATTTTAAAATGTCTTTAATTATATTTTGCAACCACAAATTCACCTTCAATAATGTGAAGATGTTTACTTGATTGAAGAAGCATTTTCTTTTTCCTTGAATACACCTTGTGCTTTTTAAGTGGCACATGTCAAAAACTGTGCTCCTTGTACTGTCAAAGTCACTTTGGTGCAAAGCAGTAATACAGGCATTTTTGCTAGTACATTATTAGATAAGGAAAAGGATTGTTGGAATTTACTGAAACGTAAACCAGCAGATTCATAAAATTATTTAGGTATGAGTCGCTTACACTACAATTAATTGTGTCAGAAAATGTGCTTAATTACGGCATATGTTCCAACAAGGTGGCCATTATCATCCACAAATTTTATTTAGTATGCAGTAACAAACTGTGTGACGGACAATACCATATATTTCATTTCCCATGCATGGCTGAAGAATTTGTGGTCTTTCTTAAACTTGTGTAGTTGGACACAATGTGAGATGAATCACACTCTATTTCTTAGCATATAAAACTGCACCTCTCTTAGGACTGGACCTTTTACCTTATTTCCAATCCTAAAACACAATTGCAAATGGAAAACACTAAGAAATGAATCACTCGTTCATGCCTCTTTCACACCATGTCATTTAGTAACTATTCTTTAGGTTTTGTTGTGTTATAATAAATGCTATCAGGCACAGAAAAGAGGTAGGATAGCATGAAATTTCCATGTATAATTTGAGAAGGCTGCACAGTCAGTATGCCTTAGAACTGAGTGGTTACAACTCCAGCTGTAAGTGCAATGTAGCTTATTGTTAATTACCAGTTTTAAAAAACACTTGGTACTTATGGACTGCGTTTCCTTCAAAAGTCTCAAAGTAACACACAAAGATTAACTAAAGCTGTGAGGGAAGCTTTATACCCATATTGCAGATTGGGAGCTAGGCCGAAAACAAGTGAAGGAAATTGTTCAGGATCACACAGTGAGTCATCATCAGAGACAGAAACAGGCCCTGGGATTCCTGGGCCCCAATTCAGCAAGGTACATGCCCAGTGTTCAGCACATGAATAGCTCCACTGAAGCCAAAAGGATTGTTCATGTGCTAAAGATACCAAGCATCTTGGTGAGTTGGGGACCTGATTTCCAGCTACCAGCACTACACTGACTACAGATCCATCAGTGACATTGGGAGAGTTAAAACTATTCTAATTATGAAGACATTTACATTGAAATATATTGAGTGAAGATTCGGCACGACTCGAATAAAATAACTCATAGAATTTGAGACAGTGATTTCTGCAATGAGTCCATAACTCCTGGTTGAACTATAGCACATCTGTTAGAAAGACCTCGAATCTTGATTTAAAGAGTTCAGGTAACAGAGAATCTACCACATCCCTAGTAAGCTGTTCTAATCCTGCAAACCTGTGATCCTGAAAGCTTTAGGTAAATAAATGTTCATGTATAAAATTCCCTTAACCTGTTGTCTGTTTTGTATGGGTGTTACATACAGTCATGAAAACGAAAGGCTCATTGCTTAACACAGGTATGCCAGTGGGGGAAAAGGGGAGAGAGTGCGCAAGTGTGTGTCTCCCCACATGCACAGCGGTGATGTGTGTGGCCTTCAGCAAGTCACTAAATCTTCCTGTATCTCATGTTCTTCATTTGTAGTACAGGGATAATAGCTACCTACAGCACTGGGGCTACAGGAAAACTGAATGCATTATGGGTTACAAGAGTACTTTCTGGGAGAATTCTGTGCCACTGCGCATGCACAGAATTCATGTGTCCTGCAGATTTTTTTCTCTGCAGAAAATACATTCTGCTGGAGAGGCTCTGCTGTTATGCGTTTTGCCCAATAAGAGCTGATGTGGCACCAGAGCAAAGGCAGCAGACTCACCACTCTCTGGCCATGGCAGTCAGCAGTCAATAGGGAGAGACCAGAGGCTACGTCCCTCATAGTGCCCTGCCTCCGGGGCCAGGATATGGGGGTGACAAAAAACAGAATGGGCACATGGTGCTGCTTGGGGATCACATAGACTGGAGTTCAGAAGCTCCAGTGGGGGAACAGTCTGGGACAGACGCTGAATGAGAGTGGGGGTGGTGGAGTGGGGGTGCAGGGACACACGGGGACAGGGGAGATGCGTCTGACTGATTGGGAAAGATGACGGGTCAGCCAGGGTCTACATGGTGGAGGCTCCCCAACAGTCCCTCTCCTACAAAAAACCTGTTCCAATCTTCTCCCACCCACACCCAACAACCCTCCAGGTTCACTCCCAGGCTCCTTCCCAGAAATTACTTCCCTCAGCTCCTCTGTTCCCCTGGGTTCCCCAAAGCCTGCGCACTGCTTCTGAAATACATTTCTGAATTGCAGATTAAATGAATTATTCCTCAGAGTTCTGTATGAATATGCCTAGTAAGGGAACTATTTGTTAAAAAACATTCCCTGAATCTTTTTTGTCTGTATAGTTACATACTTGCTGACAGGTATTTTGAAATAAAATTACCAAAATCATTGAAACTGGTGTGCTTATATTGTGTTATTTTGACAAATAAAATATTCAGAATTTTGTAGAATTTTAAAATATTGTGCGCAGGATTTTTAATCTTTTTGGTGCAGAATTTTTTATATATTGGGGCAGAATTCTCCCAGAAGTAAAAGCTTTGAGATCCATGGGTGGCAGGCAGTGTATGAATGCAAAATATTATTTTATAATACCATCATATTTTCATACCAATATTGTTCACTGGGAAAACTTCTGATGGTGTATTATTCAATACTTGCATCTCAAACGTACCAGTTATTTTGAGCACTTACAAAATACAAGTTGTTTTTTTTTCCAGAAACCACCTAAATGTACCAATTAGGTATCTTCATACAAAAGCCTTGTAAATGCCACTTACTTTTTTGTCTTTGTTGTATGTGTTGAAAATCTCTTGTGCTCTTTCTTCACCACCATCAGTAAACAACATAATGATCTTATTGCAATTAGCTCTAGAGCCACTGTGCTGTAAGAGATTCAAAGAGAAGTATGATTTTAGTTCTGGCTCTCAAAAAAAAAATGCAGAAGTGCAATATAGTTCCCAGAAACACGGTTCAGCTCTGAAGGAGACGGAATGCCTCTCTTTTATGCAGTGTGCAGAGAAAAGCACATTATTTAAGTATTAATGGTTAAAACCTGACGTCACTGGATATCTTTACACTTCAATGAAACAGCCCCCCAGCTGGCCCTGGTCAGCTGACTGGGGCTTGTGGGGGCTTCGGCTGAGGGGCTACAAAACAGCAGCATAGACCTTCCAGCTTGGGCTGGAGGGAGGCTCTGGGACCCAGCTACGGAGAATGTCAAAGCTTCTGCTTACCTCAATGGACTTAGGATTTCACCCAATAAGTCTGTGTTCAATATAGTATTTCTAGTATATATCCTGCTTTTTGTCACCAAGATATTAGTATTATTAGTGAATCAGTTCTGAAAGAAACTTTGCCTCACCCTTTAAAAGCCAAATTATGGTACACCTCAAATCTGACCAAAAGCAACATTGTGGTAATCAGGTATGTTCCACCCAAAGAAGCATAAGGGATCTGCATGGAATAGGATTATTTGGGGTGAAGGTAAATTGCATATTTGTTAAAACAAAACATGCAGATCAAATCCTGCTCCCAAATTCTCTTCACTGGATGCCTGAATGCGACTCAGACAGTGAGTTGCGTATGCAATTCAAAAAAGAGGACCTGACTCCCTCTTTCCTCCCACGCTCTGGAAATTTGAAGCCAAATTTCCAGAGCGTGTCTCAAGTTGGGATCCCAAGTGCTGAGACGGTCAAACTCTCTGGCCACTCATTTGGTCCTTAAACTGAAGATCTGAGGTAAATAAATTACCACTCAGCTCCCAGTGAACTTACCCAGGGCCAGTGCAACTATTTAGGAAAACTAGGCGACCACCTAGGGCGTCTAGTGGTTGGGGGCACCTAAAAGTCCCCTCAGGCGAGGAGGTGGAGTGGAGGTGAGCTGGGTGGGGGGTCGCGCGGGGAGGGCTACCTGCAGTAACGTGGGGGGCGCACAGGGGAACAGCTCCCCGCTCCAGCTTACCTCCACTCTGCCTCCTCCGCTGAGCACACAGCCCAGCTCTAAGTCTCCTCCAATCAGTGCTGCAAGCGTCGGTGGGGAGGAGAATTAGAGCAGCGCCTGCGTGCTCAGTGGAGGAGGCGGAGCCGAGGTGAGCTGGGGCGGGCTACCCAGGAAGGGTTAGCTTCCGCGGGGGGAGGTCTCCCCAGGCAGGGTTAGCTGCCGTGGCGGGGGGGGGGAGGGGAAGAGGGGGAAAGTCTCCCCAGGCAGGGTTAGCTGCCGTGGCGGGGGAGTCTCCCCAGGCAGGGTTAGCTGCTGTGGCGGGGGAGGAAGTCTCCCCAGGCAGGGTTAGCTGCCATGGGGGCACAGGGGGAGAGGGGTTAGCTGTCTTGGGGGGGGGTATCTGCTGCGTGGAGGCTCCGGGCGGGGGGGCTGAGTTAGCTGCTGTGGAGGGGGGGGTTAGCTGGGTGGGGGGTGCAAGGTGGAAGTTTCGCCTAAGGCGCAAAACTTCCTTGCACCGGCCCTGGCCTTACCACCTCTTAGGTTTAAGCCTTACAAACTCAGGACTTTGTTTTGTTTTATTTTTTTTCCCTTTCTTTAGAATCAGCTCAGTTTTTCTTTTCATTTATTTTTGCTGATTTTTTTTTCTTTTACACTCAAAGCACGTTTTGCAGGCTTACACAAAATGGGATAGGTTTTCATCAAGGTTTCCTGGCTACTAGGAGGAACAAGAAAACCCCTGCTCCTCTGAGTCTCTTGATCAATTGCAGCACCAGTGGAGGGGAGGTGCTGCGCACCCCCGATTCCTCTCTGCAAACAGGGCAGGAGGGTATGGGAATGGGAGAAGCCCTATCTCAGATCCCTAATTCAGTAGCCAATGTAGCTGGCAGAGCAACTGGGAGAAGCAAGCTGCTCATGAGAAAAGGTGAAGTAACTTTCTCTACAACAAAAACAAGGAAGAAGTGAGAAGAAATTCTGACCCTCTGCATCACAAATCATCCAGCAGTATGTTCCTGGGGTGCTGAAGCTATGCAATGTCCCTAACAGAGAAGAAACCATAATGTAACGATTTAGTCCTCACTGGTTAATTGATGAGCACGAATATAGCTACTTTATTGTATAATTCTATAGTATGCTCACCAAATTCCTGGTATTAAGAAAATAAATCAATATTCTTTACTTGCTATTACTGCATTTTTACTAAAACTAATTCTTTACGACCTTTTGACGTCAGAAGCTCAGTTTTCAAGAGGCATCTGTCTAATGAAGGATAGAACTGAGCCTTATGAATTTTCTTACCAGTAATGATGAATAAGGAAATTTGAAATCATTGCATTAATATCACTCTTGTCAGCACTGTAAGTTTCATTTGGAAATAAAAACTGCAGGATCACTTTTGCTTGTAAAATATCATATACGATACATTGCTTTGGGCTGCTGCTCTTTTATATTAAAAAAAGTAATAAAACTAGAACAGGTACTTTATAAATATTGAAAAAACATCTATCTGCTTAATGATTTAATAGACGTTCCAAAATAAATTCATAAGGGTACCACAAAAATAATTGACTGAGGCCCAAATCCTGGCCACCTTACTTTCACAAAGTGTTCCCATTGATTTAAAAGGACAACCTACACAAGTAAGGTAAAGCAGATTTGGTCCTTGTTCTACTGGGCCAAAATCTGTACTGACTTACTCGGTGGTTTAAAGTTAGACATCTAGTGTGCATCTATATAACATCATAAGTGTGCAAAATATTTTACTATCTCTATCCCAAAAGAGCTACAGTGGGACTATTAGCACATGTACTATGGTGCTTCGATAGAAGTGACAGATGTAATGGAAACTTAGATTTTTATTAGCCAATCAGGACTGGAGACCCAACAATATACATAGATTAAAAGATGGTCCCCTGCCATTGTCACTTGCAATCTCATCAATAGAAATCTTTACCAGATCAGGGTGTAATGAGTGGTTGAAACCATGGGGAGAAGGAGCGGGAAGGGAGGATGGTGATTATATTAGTATTGGCTGGTTGCTGTAGTTTGTCATGTATGCATCTTGAGGTACAGCTTTATTACTTTCACTAGGGCAAAGGAGGTCTACCTGCACTCTCTTGCTGAAAGGGTGATGGAAAAGGGGGTTCTGCCAGTAAGAAGAAGTGCCCCCCCAGTGGCTGCAACCTACTGTCAAGAAGTGGTATGAAACTGGTACCTATGTGTATTATTTAAATACAATAATGTATTGAAAATGTATGCTTCATACCACAGCCATATTAAAGCATTATATTTACATCCGATTCGTGTTTATATAACTGATATACAACAATGGGTTCATGTGTGTTGGGACAGAATCTTTCCTCACATTGCTATAAATGGAGTTTACTCTGCATTAACACTAATGCCACTTAGAGTAGAATTTCCTCCAGCATATATAATTATCTGCATACTTTATGAAATATATTGCTATACATACAAGAATCATATGAGTACATTCTGTTTAGTTTAAATATAACTAGATGTTCTATTTTAGATTTAACTATACATTTTGCAATATTGGCGATATATTGTTCATATCTAAATATAGATATGTATTATATTTTGCAATATTGGCAATTTGCTATATATTAACAGTAGTCTTCTGCATTGTGATGTGTTATTCTGTACTACCACACCTTTCCTGTTTCCCTAGAGTCCCTTTGTGTTGTGGTCTAAGCAACTACAAGAGGAGCTTTTCCTCTTGGTTTATCTTCATGAACACCCTGTTAGTGAGCAAGTTTATACAACAGCTGGGGTTGCCAACTTTCTAATCACACAAAACCGAACACCTTTGCCTCTTCTCCAAGGCCAGCCCCACACCCTTCCCTTCTCTGAGGCCGCAACCCTGCTTGCTCCATGCCTCCTCCCGCCGTCGCTCACTCTTCCCTACCTTCACTCACTTTCATTGGGCTGGGGCAGGGGTTTGAGGTGCATGGGGTGAGGGCTCCGGCAGGAGGTGTAGGCTCTGGGGTGGGGCCGGGGATGAGGGGTTTGAGGTGCGGGAGGGGACTCTGGGCTGGGGCAGGAGGCTGGAGTGCGGGAGGGGAGAACTCTGGCTGGGAGTGGGCCTGGGGATGAGGGTTTTAGGGTGTGCAGGAGGGGGCTCTGGGCTGGGCCGGGATGCAGGGTCCCAGCAGCGCTTACCGCAGCTCCAAGCAGGGCTGCCCAGAGGATTCAGGGGGCCTGAGGCAAAGTGGTGGAGTGGACATAAAAAAAGGTGCCACCCGCTGGGGCGCTTGTACTCACTGGGTGGCGCTCCGAGTCTGCAGAGGTGATGAGTCCTTCACTCACTCTGCATCTTCGGCAGCACTGAAGGATCCGCCGCCGAAGACCCGAAGTGAGTGAAGGGCCCGCCGCTGAAGTGCTGCCAAAGTCCCGGACTGCCACTGGGTGAGTAGCCAGGGAAAGGATTCTCAGCGCCCCGTGGGCCCGGACAAATTGCCCCACTTGCCCCTGCTCTGGGCAGCCCTGGCTCCAAGGAAATGTCCACCAGGTCCCTGTGGCCTCTAGGTGCATGGGCGGCCAGGCAGCTCTGCACACTATCTTTGCACCTGCAGGCACCACCCTCCCTCCCCCTGCAGCTCCCACTGGTCATGGTTCCCAGTCAATGGGAGCTGCGGAGCTGGTACTAGAGGAGGGGCAGTGCGCAGAGCCTCCCAGTCCCTAACTTCCCCAGCGCCTAGGGAACACAGAGATCTGGCGTCCATTTCCGGGGGCAGCGCGGAACCAGGGCGGGTAGGGAGCCTGCCTTAGCCCTGGGCGCCAATTTCACCGCCAACCGGACCTAACCAGCTGCAAGAGTTCCTTTTCAACCAGGCATTCCAGTCGAAAATTGGAACCCTGGCAACCCTAAGCATAGCCCACTTAACTTCCCAGCACCATAAGGAAAAAGAAGACTCTCTTCTGCCTGTGTGCAGACTCATGCACCTTGTGTCGGACTGAATATGTGTTGTAAATGAGTGCTATTTAATCTCTGCTCTCCCTCCCCACAATCTCTGAGAGGGAGGCTTCACTCTCACAAATGTATGGGTCTGTACAAGGGGTGGGGGAATCTGTTATGGGTTCCCTGAAAAACAAGCATATTTCCAGTCCCTCTCCTACCCCAAGGAGCCAGCAGGGACGGCACAGATTCCTTTACATGGCTAGGGCTGGCTGTAAAATTCACAGTCCAGCCCATTGTGATGGTTTGGCCACCCACCGTGTCAGAGATTTATAACTAAGTCAAAACATCATTAACTTACACATGAGTTTAATTTACACCTTTTCTGCATTTTCACTGTAGGATTTGATCCATCTTGTCAGAGATTCGTTTATTAAAGAATTCATGCTACCAGCTGACAAGACGTCAGCTGAGATGTCTCAGATGAAAATGAAAATGTGCTAAAATACATCAGAAACCCTTATGATTTTCTTGATGCTCATAATGACAGGATGTGTCTCTATTTTAAAAATCCTTTCTGACCCCTCCTCTTCGGATGTTAATTGTATCTTCCATTCTTTATTTTATATTATATTTTTAAACTTCAACTAAGCAAGCAAGTAGCTAGCCATCTTTTTTTTTTTAAATGAACGTGCTACCACATTCATTTTCTGGATAAAATTGTTTTACTTTGAAATAATTATCACACTCCTTATCACACTCCTAAAAATTGAGTTCCCTTACCTGTATGTCTGGAATATAGCCTGGTGCATTAAAATCTATGAATGCATCTTGCACAATGAGTTTTCATGTCATTGGGGAAGGAGAAAGCAAAGCAGTGCAAAAGCCTCCTACTTGGAATCACAATAGGCCACAAAGTGATTTACAGAACAATTCCTGCTGTAGTATTCATTACAAAAGGGTAAAAATTAATTGATCCACCAAATCTAAAGAACATTGAGTAAAGATTCCTTTGCAAATATAATGTAGAAGAACAGCAGATAACAGTGGCTCACAAATCAGCACATCCATATTACTAGCGAAGTGCCTTAATTTATTTCAAAGATGATATTAAAATATTTATTTCCATCCAGTCATATTTCTAGAAAGCAATTTTCCCGTAGCCAGAAAGAAGTCAACACTTGCTTAAGTGTGAGAGTGAGTTCAAGTGGTCGTCATCCACAGCCTGCGCAATTACTATAAGTCCTTGACGTTTAAAAATATTTAGCATCCTTGGAATTTATTACAAAGCCGACCTGTCTTCTTGTAGTATTTTATTTCTCTTTACCCCTGCATGTAGCTTTGAGAACAAGTGCATCTTGTGACTCTGCTGAATTCATTACTTTCAAATTAAAACTTCTATTACTATTTTCTAGTGATTATTTAAGAGCTAAGAATATACTCAGTGCTGTTCCAAACATAACCCACAGAAAGAACAGGAGTATTTGTGGCACCTTAGAGACTAACACATTTATTTGAGCATACGCTTTTGTGGGCTACAGGCCCACTTCATCGGACACATTTAGTGGAAAATACAGTAGGGAGATATATATATATATATACCCAGCAAAATTATATATATTATATATATATATATATATATATATATATATATATATATATATATATATATATATATATATATATATATATTTCTTTCTTTCTTTCTTTCTTTCTTTCTTTCTTTCTTTCTTTCTTTCTTTCCAGCAATTGACAAGGAGATGTAAGGAACTGTAAAGGGTTGGGGGGGATAAGCCTGGTGAAATAGTTTTACTTTGTGTAATGGCACAAAAGTGGACCATTTTCATTACCACTACAAACAGTTCTTTTTCTCTCCTGCTGATAATAGCTCACCTTAACTGATCACTCTCCTTATAGTGTGTATGGTAACACCCATTGTTTCATGTTCTCTGTGTGGATATATATATTTTTTCCCACTGTATTTTCCACTACATGCAGCCGATGAAAAGGGTGTAGCCCACGAAAGCTTATGCTCAAATAAATGTGTTAGTCTCTAAGGTGCCACAAGCACTCCTGTTCTTTTTGCGGATACAGACTAACACAGCTGCTACTCTATAACCCACAGAGTGTCTCTGCTCTGAGGAACGTACAGCTCTAAACAAAACTCACTCTAGCATTCTCCTGTTATTGCTCTAACATGCCCACAGTCAGAGAGGGACAGAAGTGACAGAAGTCTCAAGTTGGACTAAAGATTTAAATAGTTATTTTAACCTTCTGCTTAAAGTTTCATATAATCAGCTGCAGAGGGCATTGAATCCTTTATCCCACTCACACTGAGTTGGTCAGAAAATATTCTTGCAAATATTATACTGATTTTTTTCCATCAAAATTTCAGTTGGATGTAAATTCTCCAACCAGCTCTGTTCCCATGGCATGATACAGCATGCCAGGAGAGGTGCCTAGGTCCAGCATGTAGCTGGTGAGGAGAGAAAGAGACTAACCTCTGTTGAAGGAGATCATCAGAGTCAATAAAGTTTCACCAGGAATGAATTCAGCCCATTCTGTCTAGTAAGCCAGATAATAAGATGGTGTTAACTGGCATAGCTCCATTTATGTCATCTGAAGAGCTGTCCCATAGTTGTTAATATTATGAACTATACAAGTATTTTGATTATGTACTTTAAATATTTTAAAAAGAGACAGTAGTAAATAAACGGATTATGGCAAGTGGGCAATATTATTTAGACAGACACTGTGTGGGTGCAATATGGGAATAGGTAACAATCAAAAGATGGAACCATTCCCCCCTGGTGAGACTGATTCCTTTTTCCTTTCCATGTTTAAAATAGTTTGGAACAGTCTCTTTCCATGACCCAATATCCCTCTGCCAGCTAATATCTCTTTATAACCAGACAAGCATGCACTAGGTATAAAAATAAATAAAATCAGGAAAGGTAGATACATTAAACATGACCGAAAGACACTCTAAACCAGCGTATAATTGAAATATTAATCTGAGATGCAATAACATACTTTCTTCTTTGAAAACTGGCAGCAATGCAGCCAGTATTGAAGCCATGTGACAACTGGGAGAGAAACCCATTGAAAAAAGAAGCCCAAAGTGAAACAAAAACATACATACAGTACATAACAGTGACAAACAAGTTTCCCCTTCACAAATCTTAACAAATCAAGCTGAATGGAGCTCTACTAAGGGAAAGCATGCTGAAGGGATACATTTACTTGCTACGTAATTGCATCAGAAAATATATCACACTGTTTACTGCTTGTGGAGCATTCAAAGTGACCATTTGGACATTAAAGTTCTATTACCAAGGATCAATAGTATAACAGCACAGAGGGAAAACTTTGTAATACTTACATTTTGCAGCTGTTGAAAAGCATAGATAAAGCCTTTCTTGTAGTCAGTGATTCCTTTAGCTGAGATTTTGTAGACTGCCTCTTTCAGTTTCTTCTTGTTCCTCACATTAGCTTGGACAAGATGATTAAAGCAACTGACGTTCTGAGCATTATTGTTAAACTGCAAAATAAGTAAAAATGAACATTAAAGCCAATAACGTTGGCTTAATTTCCTATTTTGCTCTATATTTCTAAGTGCTGAGGGCCAGAAGCTGCCTTCAGTCCATACATGCAACTCCTAGAAATGGTGATCCTGAAAAGATTCAGATGATGCAATAACGCACACAAACATTTGGATACTTATCACAACTTTATCCAAAACATCAAAGTCTCTTGAAACTTCAAATCTGGGCAGCAAATGTTGCAACTCTTTCCAATTTGTCCACATCTTTCATAAAGTGTAGTGCCCAGTGAGGCCTATACTGTGCTACTTGGCACTGGTGAGGCCTTAGCTGGAGTTACTGTGTCCAATTCTAGCACCACGATTAAGGAAAGATGTGGACAAACTGGAGGGAGTCCAGAGGAGAGAAACAAAAATGATAAAAAGTTTAGAAAACCAGACCTATGAGGAAAAGTTAAAAAAACTAGGAAAGTTTAGTCATCAGAAAAGAAGACTGTGGGTGGAGGGGACCTGATAACAGTCTTCAAATATGTTAAGGCTGTTTTACAAGGGACAGTGATCAATTGTTTTCCAAGTCCACTGAAGGTAGGACAAGAAGTAATGGGCATAATCTACAGCAGGAGAGATTTAGATTAGATATTAGGAAAAACTTTCCTATTATAATGGTAATTGAGCTCTGGAATAGGCTTCCAAGGGATCTTGTGGAATCCTCATCACTGGAGGATTTTAATAACAGGCTGGACAAACACCTGTCAGGGATGATCTAAGTTCACTTGGCACTGCCACAATGCACAGGGATGGACTTGAAAACTTCCTGAGGTCCCTTCCAGATTTACATTTCTATGATTCTATGAAAATGGATATTCAGTCTTTTACTTCTAAGGCCAGGTCCAAAGCTCACTGAAATAAGCAGAAAAACTCTTACTGGAGTTTCAGTGGCCTTTGGCACAGGCCTTACCAGTCGAATAGAAGTAGTAGGTTCAGAGGCATAGAAAAAATGAAATAAAATAATAAAAAAAATAATTGAGGAAAAAAGGTTGAAAGTTTCTTGAAACTTTTACTCCTTGGAAAAGTTGAGAGTCAAGTTTTAGGTTGCTTCTTATTCTATCCAAATCAGCTGGCCCATCTCAAAACCTATCATCACACAATGGGAGATGCAAATCAAGAACAATTGCTATATATGGCCCGCCAAAATACAAAACACTCTTGGCAAAATTAAGCACCTCACAGTATAGATATACATAACAAGGCAATTTTAAAACCAGGCTTCCATTTGTGTACTATGCACATGTTTTTATTTTTTAGCACTATCACCCATGATAGGTGAGAGATCCGAGCATTTAGTAACTTCTAGCACTCATGTCGCAGTGATCAAATACCCTGCTACCTCGATACAATGCCACCCAATATTACAAGCTGGATATAACGCGGTAAAGCCATGCTCCCAGGGGTGGGGGGCGCGGCTCGGCACTCCGGTGGATCAAAACAAGTTCCATCTATAACCCGGTGAGATTTTTTTGGCTCCCAAGGACAGCGTTCTATCGAGGAAGAGGTGTATATACATGCCAAATGCTTGTATGTATAAAGTTTTGCCTGCTCAAGTGGAGGTTATTTTGTGACCTCTTTGAAATTTGGTCCTGTATATGGTGACCTATCGTGTATTCCAGTAGCACCTATGAGCCACAGATACGCTTTTGGACACCACTGCGCTAGCAGTAGTACAAATAGTGCCCCATATTGCCTGAAAATCTCTTTTACATTAAAAAACAAGTACAGTTGACACATATTACCAAAAAAACATTTTCCTGCCCAAAGAAATTTTAATTGGTTTGACTGAACATAAATACTAGGTACAACAGATACTTTTTGCCATTTTATATGCTTTAAAATTCTCACTAAAGCTCTTTTCTACCGCTCTAGCAGTGTATGGGGCCTTAAAGAGAATGCCAGTCATGTAAAGTCACCTTAGCATAACTGAGAATCAAGCCCCAGGAGTTTAAATCTGTTCTTACATCCTGAACACCCCTATTCAGATCATTTGTGCTGCACTCAGGGTAAGTAAATAAGAGGAGATTTTGACCAGTGATTTTACATATTTAGCTGGGGTGCTCAAACTATTTCTGTTTTCTTATTGTATGATAAATTCAAAATTAAAACTCCAAAAACTTATTTTTCTGACACAACAGGTTTAATTTAAACCAAAGAAATAAAGAAATTCAGAGGGCCAGTTTATAAACACACCCCATTTTATCCAGGTGCTAATAGAACACGTATATAATGGATAAATATTAAAGATGTGCAAAAATTTTACACACATCCCAGATTCCTAAACAGGACAAAACGCCTGATTCTAGTGGAATTCTGAGCAAACCTGCCAAGTTGTTATATTTGGTGTAAACATTACAAAACTCATTGGTTATAAAGTGTTTAAACCCCAGATCAGGAATTTCTAGTTTTAATGGTTCACTTGTACCCAGAAATCAAAGCAAAATTCAGGGGTGCAAAATCCATGCAGGTCCAAACCAAAAAGAGATTCCTACAACCCTACAGGAATTTGGTGACACCCTACCAAAAAAAAAAGTTTTCTCTGCTGCGCCTCTATCCGTGTATAATATACCAACCTAGAGTATAGAATTTTATAAGCGTCTCCTTTTAGTAGTTAGATGCACTGACTATACCAGCTTCCTCTTTTTCACAACTAAGAGAGCTCCTGTTGTTCACAGAAGCCTCTGGATTTAGTGGTGGTGATCTGAAGATTGAGTCCCCATTGATTGGTATAGTGTTTGCACATTCCGGTAGTCACAGTTCATTACAATTAAGGATACAGCATTAACTTTAATTACCTATCTTAACTTTGATTTTTGTTTGTGTTGTCAGCTCCTTTCAGTATAACAATCTTTTTATGACGGAAAGTCACTGAAAGTCAGATTCTAAAGTTTATTCTTGAACCATCAAGTCCTTTTCTTATATCAGACAACTGAGACTGATAAATAAAAGCATAAAACTAAAGAGAAAGAAACTCTGGAAGAAAAATACAAACATCACTCGGGACTGTACATGGATGGATAGCATATATACCTTGTGTGTGTCAATGACTGCAAATATTCACTCGTATTTGAAACGAGATAAATAGATACAGAGATAACCTAATAGCTCAAACAGTTTGAATGCCACTCAGATGTTATTTCTGATGTGTTGGAGGAATATATCATAGCCAGTCAACCATTTGTATAATTGTTCAAATACATGCAACACACTATATTCATTTGACATTTGTGTCCTACTATTTTTGAATATATATGTATACACAATGCAAGCAGGAGATACACATTATTAATTATAGCTCTAAGCATAGAAGAAATATTGGTACATAATCTTATTAGGATGCCAAGCTCTGTCGTCATTCTCAAAAGCGACAATATTTTGCGTTTTAAACGTTTTGTACATGGTATTAAAAAAAAATCCTTTGTGCTCTGATCAGAGCAAAATGTTTTATGGTTCATTTCAGGATTTGGTTGCATGAAAAATCCCAACACCATACACTGTGGAGATAGCAGTCTCTCTAATTATTTTATAGGTCTAATTAGTTTAGCTGTCTGTAGTTACCATTTTCCTACCAACAATGAATTTAGGCAAATTTTAATTTATAATCACGATAAAGCTACCATAGACATCTGTTCAGGGAGTGAGTCAGGTTATTAATATTTGCAAATATCAAATTTTTGCAAAATCTGTTCACTCATTTGCATTACATGGAAGACAAAAATACAATGTGCTTACATTTTATGATCATTCTGTACTATTCATTCAAGTACACTAAATATTGTAGAAACATGTTGATTCATTGTGTATATAGGTAGCATGAGTGTGTGTGCAATGAAGAGGATGACATTTTTCTCCAACACAAAATCTATAGTTTACAACTATGGAATCTTTTCCCATTATTCTTGTTTACATTTATTTATTTTCACTATGCCTTTAATATCTTCATCAACGATTTAGATGTTGGCATAGAAAGCACGCTTATTAAGTTTGCGGACGATAAACTGGGAGGGATTGCAACTGCTTTGGAGGACAGGGTCAAAATTCAAAATGATCTGGGCAAATTGGAGAAATGGTCTGAGGTAAACAGGATGAAGTTCAATAAAGATAAATGCAAAGTGCTCCACTTAGGAAAGAACAATCAGTTTCACACATACAGAATGGGAAGAGACTGTCCAGGAAGGAGTATGGCAGAAAGAGATCTAGGGGTCATAGTAGACCACAAGCTTAATATGAGTCAACAGTGTGATACTGTTGCCAAAAAAGCAAACGTGATTCTGGGATGCATTAACAGGTGTGTTGTAAACGAGAAGTCATTCTTCCGCTTTACTCTGCGCTGGTTAGGCCTCAACTGGAGTACTGTGTCCAGTTCTGGGCACCGCATTTCAAGAAAGATGTGGAGAAATTGGAGAGGGTCCAGAGAAGAGCAACAAGAATGATTAAAGGTCTTGAGAACATGACCTATGAAGGAAGGCTGAAGGAATTGGGTTTGTTTAGTTTGGAAAAGAGAAGACTGAGAAGGGACATGATAGCAGTTTTCAGGTATCTAAAAGGGTGTCATCAGGAGGAGGGAGAAAACTTGTTCACCTTAGCCTCCGATGACAGAACAAGAAGCAATGGGCTTAAACTGCAGCAAGGGAGATTTAGGTTGGACATTAGGAAAAAGTTCCTAACTGTCAGGGTAGTTAACCACTGGAATAGATTGCCTAGGGAAGTTGTGGAATCTCCATCTCTGGAGATATTTAAGAGTAGGTTAGATAAATGTCTATTAGAGATGGTCTAGATAGTATTTGATCCTGCCATGAGGGCAGGGGACTGGACTCGATGACCTCTCGAGTTCCCTTCCAGTCCTAGAGTCTATGAGTCTATGAATAGTTTAGCTCTGGATTTCATTTACTGTGAAGCAATTGTTTATACTGTGGGTATCTGTGTTATCTACTATAGGCAGGGCTAGCAGCAGTGCCACTTAATATTATTACTCGTCTCTTTGCATTATAAAACCCTGTTCTCAGTTACTTGGAATGTTGCCAAATTTTAACTGTTCAGGCTGAAATGTTATATGCTGGGTGTCAACCTTAGTCTGCTTTTTAAAAAAAGTTTCAGCCAACACATTTCAGCCATTTAGAAAAACAGAACTAGTGAAAAATATATCCCTCACCAGGTCCCTCATGCAAGGCTCTTAAGCAAATTAAGCAACCATGGGATTCGAGGGAAGATCCTCTCATGGATCAATAACTGGTTAAAAAAAATTAGAAAAAAGCAGGAATAAATGGTCAGTTTTCACAATGTAGAGATGTAAGTAGCAAGGTCCCCCAAGGATCTGTAATGGGACCAATGCTGTTCAACACATTCATAAATGATCTGGAAAAAGGGGGTGAACAGTGAGGTGGCAAAATTTCCAGATGATATAAAATTACTCAAGATAGTTAAGTTCAAAGCTGACTGAGAAGAGTTACAAAGGGATCTCACTGAACTGTGTGACTGGACGACAAAATGGCAGATAAAATTCAGTGTTGATAATTATAAAATTATGGACCTGGAAAAAATAACTCCAACTATACATACCAAATGGAGGGGTCTAAATTAGCTATTATCACTCAAATGATCTAGGATGTGGACAGTTCCCTGATGACAACCACTTGATGTACTGCAGCATTCAAAAAAGGCTAAGAGAATGTTAGGAACCTCTAGGAAAGGGATAGATAATTAGATACAAAATATAATGCCATTATATATAAATCCATGGCACGTCCACACCTTGAATGGTGTGTGCAGTTCTTGTTGTGTCATGTCAAAAAAGATATATTAGAATTGGAAGAAGTGGAGAGAAGGGCAACAAAAATGATGAGGGATCTGGAACAACTTCCGTACAAGGAGAAATTAAATGACTGGGACTATTCAGCTTTGAAAAGAAACATCTAAAGGGGAAATATGATAAAGGTCTATACAATCATCAATGGGATGGAGAAAGTGAATAAGGGAGTGTTATTTATTCCTTCACATAATACAAGAACTAGGGGTCATCCACTTAAATTAATAGGTAGCAGGTTTAAAAGAAACAGAAGGTAGTACTTCTTCACACAATACACAATCAATCCGTGGAACTTGTTGCCAATGGACATTGTGTAGGCCACAAGTATAACTGGGTTTACAAAAGAATTAGATAAATTCATGGTCCATCAATGGCTATTAGTCAAGATGATCAGGGACACAACTCCATGCTCTGGGTATCCCTAAACTTCCAACTGCCAGAAGCTGGGAATGGATGGATCACTCTATAATTTCCCTGTTCTCATTCTCCCTGAAACATCTGGCAGTGGGCAATATCAGAGATAGAATACTGGGCTAAATGGGCCATTAGTCTGACCCAGTATGACTATTCTTATATTGTTGTGCTATATTGATTTGGGTGATCTTTTCTTTGAGGAGCTCTAGCATCTCCAGACTTTGGAACGGGGCTTGACATTTGGCAGGAATGGCCTTTGTGTCAGGGATGTGTCTTCTACTGTCCCTGTGAAACTCTGCTCAAATTTGGCCAAAACAGACCAATTCCTGAGAACCCCAACACTAAGAACCCTCATCCCCAGCCCCACCCCAGAGCCCGCACCCGTACCCCTTTTCCCAGCCCACAGCCCCCTCCCGCACCTCAAACCCCTCATCCCCAGCCCCACCCCAGAGCCTTCACCCCCATCCGGAGCTCTCACTCCCTATACTTCTGCCCCAAACCTCAGTTCCCTCCTGCACCACAAACCCTTCATTCCCAGACCCACCCCATGACCTTAGAGTCCACATCCCCAGCCAAAGCCTGCATCCCAACCTCTGCTCCAGCCCTGAGCCCCCTCCCACACTCTGAATCCTTCAGTCCCATCCCCCACACACATCACCTCCATATTGGTGCACATAACAAAATTCATTCCACTCATGAACTTAAAATATTAGAGGGAACACTGGACCCTGGTAGATGACCCACGTGGGTGTTAACAGATGCCACATGATACAATTTCTAATGTCTAATTTGCTTTTTTTAAAAAAACCTAGGAAATTATACTCACAAAAACTATGTTGAAAGAATATTAGGGTTGCCAAGTCAAGCACTCAATAATTAGGAAATATCTGAATTAAGGTTTAATATGTGGAATCTCCATCTCTGGAGATATTTAAGAGTAGGTTAGATAAATGTCTATTAGGGATGGTCTAGACAATATTTGGTCCTGCCATGAGGGCAGGGGACTGGACTCGATGACCTCTCGAGGTCCCTTCCAGTCCTAGGAGTCTATGAATCTATGAATCTATGCTATCTTACATGCTTACATAACTAATTCTTACACAGCCCCCTGGCTCATTAAGTATACAGGATGGATCTGCACAGGGGACAAATCAGAACTGGCTGTTGTTTGTACGACCTTCGCCTTCTTAGGTGCAGAATTTGGAAGGCGTGTGGAAAGTGAAGCAAGGAATTGCAGGAAGAGAAAGAATGGTCTCATGGTTAAGGCAATGAAATGCTGCCCTGGAGAACCAGATTCTATCCCTGACTCTGCCATTGGCTTCCTACGTGATACTTGGAATGTCACTTAAACCAAACTGTATACAGATAGTCACTAATTCTGTGAGTTCCTCATTTTCTGGTGCCTGACCTGAGACCTTTGGGTCTAATTTAGAGAAGTTCTGAACACTCACAGCTGCAACTGAAGTCAATGGGAGGTGTACTTTGATCAGATGGAGTATATAATGCTAAGTACTCTAACTAGATCCTAGACATTCCAAATTAGGTACTCAAAATTAATGGATACTTTTGTCCTTCATCCCTCTGTGCCTCAGCTCCCAAACTATAAAATGGGGATAATAATATCTTCATCTCATGAGGGTGCTGTGAAGATAATTTAATCAATTTAGTGGGAAGAACTGAAATACTGTAATTATGAGCACCATAGAAAACACCATGAGAAAATTAATAATTCTGTTTTCTGAACAATGAGGATAAATAACTGCTCATAAGGTATGCCCCATCTATTCTGTGCACAGAAAGAGGCAGTGGTGCTCTGGAAAAAATAGCATGTGATGATGTAATTAAATACTGTATCACAATGCACACACACATGGTTGATAAATTAAGGTTGTACAGGCAACCTTAAGTATGGCATTTCGTAACTTTTTTTTTTTTGTAATTCTTTACAACCTTAATGTTCTTCTAATACAGTGTTTTTGTGTCTAACGTGTACGCACACACACAATTTTCCAGTAAATTAATTATTACCTCTGAATCTTAGATGTAGTTAAAAATATATATGTTAATTATAGGGTTTGTCAAATTTACAATGTATGTCAAACCAATATGACAACAGATAATTACAGACTAGGACCAATTTCTTCACTAGTATTTAAGAAAAATGTGTAGAAACCCTCCATGTTTAAAGCAAGCGTCTCAGTCCTGTGATGTCATAAGCAGTTATGGAATGATACCAAAGGAAGCAAAGCATAAAAAGGTTTCCACGAGGAAGAGCATAAGTGGATAAGGTGATCTCTAATTAAAGAATTCCTGACGATACACACATGTTCTATATTGTTACTCAACACATGTTCTTAAGTTACTTAGAAAGTACTTTAATTTTCAATGCCTTGAAATCAGTTATGTGTGGATGTATGCTCTGTGCTACTGTGTACTGCAGAACTGGCAACTATCGTATCAACACCAATAGTAGAAGTCATATGAATTACTAGCAGGTATCATCAATGCTCTAATCATGCACCATTTTAAATCAATGGGAGTTTTTCCATTGACTCAGTAGGAATAGGTCCAAGGCCATAAAGAAAGATATGATTTTGGATAATGAAAATAGATAAGTTGAAAGGAAAAACTTATAAGCTATTACCACCACTTGCAACTGGTACTTCAGTTTTATTTTAGGCTTGGTATTAAAAATACTGATTGTATTGTTTTTCTATTGTTCTCATACACGGCTCTGGGAACTTGAATGGAGGATCAGGCCTTACAACTGATGAAAAGATCCCACACCCCCACCCCCACTTTTTAATACAGAATCATTCCCCCAGACAAGGGCTAGAGCTGATATTTTAACAAAAGACTAAGTAAAGCCAGAGAAGGTTTTAGCTTGGTAGGGATCCTGAATGACATCACAGGCGCTGATCATGATGATTCCAGTTATTAAATAATCTATAGTTTGGAAAACTTTACAATGGAGATGAGAGAAAACAACTTAAAAAATAAACAGTTGCTCGTCAGACCCCAAAATATAATAAGCATCAGGTACTAAGTCATGCTTTAACAGACTAGACTGCCGAGCACAAATTGAAGGAAAAGGGTTTTGGGGGGGCTAGTATTGCTTCTTTTTTAATGTTTGTTAAAGATATATTAAAATATGCATTGCAATTGACAGAAATGGCAATTTCTGAGAATGGGAGTCTTCCTCTTTCATCTGAGTTTGGAGTTCATCTTTAGCCACACTTTGGGACTTTTAGAAATTCATTATATCGGTGTTATAATGCTGTTCTCCTGTAGTATCCTACTCACTTCATGGTAACTTCATGTTAGAGAAAAGACAGTTACTCACCTTTGTAACTGTTGTTCTTCGAGATGTGTTGCTCACATCCATTCCAATTAGGTGTGCGCGCACCGCGTGCACGTTCACTGGAAGATTTTTACCCTAGCAACACTCGGTGGGTCAGCTGGGTCAGCCCCTGGAGCGGCACCGCTATGGCGGTGAATATATACCCCTGCTGACCCAAAGGCCTTTCAGTTCCTTCTTGCCAGCTACTCCGACAAAGGGGAAGGAGGGCGGGTTTGGAATGGATATGAGCAACACATCTCGAAGAACAACAGTTAGAAAGGTGAGTAACTGTTTTTTCTTCTTCGAGGGCTTGCTCATATCAATTCCAGTTAGGTGACTCCCAAGCGTTACCTAGGTGGTGGGGTCAGAGTGAGATGTCGCAGAATGTAGGACTGCTGAGCCAAATGCCGCATCATCTCTGGACTGTTGTACCAATGCATAATGTGACACAAAGGTGTGGATCGAGGACCAGATAGCTGCACGACATATCTCCTGGATGGGTACATGAGCCAGGAAGGTGGCAGATGAAATGTGAGCCCTAGTAGAATGTGCGGTGAGGTGGCTCAACGGAACATGAGCCAAGTCATAGCAGGTGCGGATGCACGATGTCACCCAAGATGAAATCCTCTGGGAGGAGACAGGTAGGTCCTTCATTTGATCTGCTACCGCGACGAAGAGTTGGGGTGTTTTACGAAAGGACTTTGTTCGCTAGATATAAAATGCGAGAGCTCTATGGAAGTCTAGGGAGTGCAGTTGCTGCTCTCGGCTTAATGAGTGTGGCTTCGGGAAGAAGACCGGAAGGAAGATATCTTGATTGATACAGAAGGTCGATATCACTTTAGGGAGGAAGGCCGGATGTGGTCGCAGCTGTACCTTGTCCTTGTGAAACACTGTATACAGGGGGTCGACCGTGAGGAGCCTGAAGTTCTGAGACTCATCTTGCCAATGTAATGGCTATGAGGAATGCTGTCTTCCAGGACAGGTACAGCAGCGAGCAGGTTGCCAGCGGCTCAAAGGGAGGAGCCATAAGTTTGGCTAGAACTAGGTTGAGGTCCCAGGTTGGGGCGGGGCGCGGACCTGTGGGTATAAACGTTCCAAGCCCTTGAGGAATCCTGAAACCATGGGGTGAGAGAAGACCAAGCGGCCGTTATCCCCTGGGTGGAAGGCAGAGATGGCCGCCAAGTGCACCTTTATTGATGAAACCGCTAGGCCATGTTGTTTTAGGGACCAGAGGTAGTCCAAGATGGTAGGAACCAGTGCCTTGGTAGGAACAGCATCATGCTGCTTGCACCAGCAGGAGAAACGCCTCCACTTGGCCAGATACATTAACCTAATGGAAGATTTCCTGCTACCCAGGAGTACTTGTTATACCGAGGCAGAGCAGCGAAACTCGGACTGGCTTAACCATGCAGCAACCATGCTGTAAGGTGAAGAGATTGCAGGTCTGGGTGGTGAAGCCTGCTGTTGTCCTGAGTTAGGAGATCTGGCCAAAGGGGTAGGGGGATTGGGTTGGCCACAGAGAGGTCGAGCAACATGGTGTACCAGTGTTGCCTCGGCCACGCTGGAGCGATAAAAGATCAGGTGGGCTCTGTCTCTGCAGAGCTTGAGCAGGACCCTGTGGACCAGCGGGAATGGTGGAAAGGCGTAAAGGAGATGGCTCATCCACCGTATCAGGAATGTGTCTGATAGGGAGCCCGGGGAGTGACCCTGGAAGGAGCAGAACACATGGCATTTCCTGTTCTCGCGGGAGCCAAAGAGGTCTATGCGGAGAGAACCCCACTTCCGGAAAACAGAATGGATAACGTCCGGATGAATGGACCACTTGTGAGACAGGAAGGATCTGCTGAGGTGATCCGCCAGAGTGTTCTGAACCCCTGGGAGAAAAGACGCTACCAGGTCGATCGAGTGGGATATGCAAAAGTCCCAGAGCTGGATAGCTTCCTGACAAAGGGGGAAGAACGTGTGCTGCCCTGCTTGTTTATGTAAAACATGGCAGTTGTATTGTCTGTGAACACTGAGACACAAAGACCTTGTATATGCTCTTGAAATGCCCGGCACGCGAGGCGGACTGCCCTCAGCTCCCGTAAATTGATGTGCAAGGTTAGTTCTTGAGCTGACCAAAGGCCTTGAGTGTGGAGATCCTCGAGGTGGGCTCCCCAACCCAGAGATGACGCGTCCGTGGTTAGGGCCACTGAAGGTTGAGGCGGGTGGAAAGGCATCCCTGTGCAGACCAGGGCGGGCGATAGCCACCAATTCAGGGAGTTTATGATGCTCGGGGGGATCGTGAGGATCATGTCTATGCTGTTTCTGCTTGGATGGTATACTGAGTTGAGCCAAGTTTTAAGGGGATTGAGGCGCAGTCTGGCGTGTTTGGTCACGAACGTGCAGGCCGCCATGTGACCTAGGAGGCCGAGACAAGTGCGAGCCGAAGTTGTCGGGAAGTTTTGCAGGCCTTGGATAATTGATACCATTGCCTGAAACCAGAGCTGTGGTAAGCAGGCTCTGGCTAGAGTGGAGTCCAGGATGGCCCCAATGAAGTCTATTCTCTGAGTGGGAACCAGAGTGGATTTTTCTATATTGTTCATCAGGCCTAGTTGCCTGAAGAGGTCCTTCACGATGCCCACATGCCGGGTGACTTGTGTCTTGGAAGTCCCTCGAATGAGCCAATCGTCCAGATACGGGAAGACGACGACGGAGGGAGGCAGCAACTACAGCCATGCATTTTGTGAATACTTGTGGGGCCGTAGAAAGGCCAAACGGAAGGATTGTAAACTGAAAATGTTGATGGTTGACCACACCGTCTGTGTGGTGGGTAAACAGCGATGTGAAAATAAGCGTCCTTCATATCGAGGGCGGCATACCAGTCTCCGGGATCCAAGGACGGGATGATGGTCCCCAGGGATACCATGCGAAACTCCAACTTTATCATGAATTTGTTGAGTCCTCGCAGGTCTAGGATAGGTCTCAGACCTCCCTTTGCTTTGGGGTTTAGGAAATAGTGGGAATAAAACCCCTTGCCCCTCGAGTCTTTCAGTACCTCCTCTATAGCTCCCATGGTTAGGAGCGTCCCTACCTCTTGCAGGAGGAATTGCTCATGAGAGGGGTCCCTGAAGAGGGGCGAGGATGGCGGGTGGGTTGGGGGCTAAATAAATTGGAGGTGGTATCCCAATTCTACCGCGCGTAGGACCCGATGATCCGATGTGTGTTGGGCCCAAGCAGGGAGGAAATGGGAGAGGCGGTTGTAAAAAGGCAGAAAAGGATTCTGGGAAAGAATTGGTACGCTGTCCTCGGGTGTCCCTTCAAAAGTTCAGTTTGGGTCCCAAGGGTGGTTTGGGGGGGCCCTGATTTTGACCCCCTTCGGGCCCAGACTGCCTTCTGAAATTCCCCCGGCTGCGTCTTCTGCCGAAGTCCTGTCACAGCCTAGGTGGGTGGTAAGCACGCTGAGGCTGAGGATGGAAGGACCCGCGCTGAGTCACTGGGGTGTGCATTCCCAGCGAGCACATGATCACCCTGTTGTCCTTTAGGCTCTGCAGCCTAGGGTCAATCTTTTCAGAAAATAGGCCTTGGCCCTCAAAGGGCAAGTCTTGTATAGTCTGTTGTAACTCAAGTGGAAGGTCTGACACCTGAAGCCATGATATTCTCCTCATGGCCACTCCTGAGGCCAGAGTTCCGGCTGCTGAGTTAGCTGCGGCCAGTGAGGTTTGGAGAGATGTTCTCGCCACCTTCTTTCCTTCCTCCAAGAGGGCTGCAAACTCCTGGCAGGAGTCTTGGGGAACTAGCTCTGTGAATTTGCCCACTGCCTTCCAGGTGTTGTAGTTGTATCGGCTAAGTTAGGGCTTGCTGGTTCGCCACCCTGAGTTGGAGGCCTCCAGCAGAGTATACCTTGCAGCCCAAAAAGGCCATGCGCCTAGCCTCCTTGGATTTTGGAGCAGGAGCTTGCTGGCCATGGTGCTCCCTCTCGTTAACCGACTGCACGACCAGGGAGCAAGGAGGAGGGTGCACGTACAGGTACTCGTAACCCTTTCAAGGGTATCATGTACTTCTGCTCAACTCCCCTGGCCGTGAGCGGAATAGAGGCTGGAGATTGCCAGATGGTATTGGCGTTTGCCTGAATCGTATGAATAAAGGGCAAGGTTACCCTTGTGGGGGTGTTAGCTGATAAAATATCCACCACAGGGTCTTCTATCTCCGGGACCACCTCCACCTGAAGATTCATATTCTGGGCCACCTGCCTCAGAAGATCCTGATGGGCTCTCAGGTCAATTGGGGGAGGGCCAGAGGAGGATGTCCCGGCCACCGCCTCATCTGGAGAGGAGGAAGAGGAGAGGCCAGGTACAAGAGGGTCCTGCATGGGCTCTTGTTCTTGGGCGGTGTCAGGTTCAGGTGGGACCTGAGAGTCTGTCGGCGGAACAGGCGCTTCATCCGTACCCGCAGGAGGGGGGCGGCTTATAGTTGCCTCTGGCACCTGATGTTCAGATGGCACGGTGCGTGGTGCTTCTGGGTGTGCACCTTGGGCTTGGTGATATGCCCAAGATGTCCAGAATGACCACTGATGAAGCCCTTGTTCTTGACCTTGGGTCTCCTGGAAGATTCAGCTGGGCACGTCTGAATCACGGTTCTGTGCATAGGAAGCACTGTCCGCATGAGATGACACTGAGGTGTGTCTAGACGGCCAAGGAGACGCTGAGAAGCCCTGAGAAGGGGCCACGTCTCTAGACAATCTCTCTCGGTGTGGCACTGGGGAGCGGTACCGGGTGCCATAACGGAACCATGAACGAGACGGGGACCTGCGATGGTAACGGTGCCGGGAGGTCAACCGGGATCTCGAGGCTCATCGCCTGGAGCAGCTGCAAGAGGCATAGTGCCGGGAATGGTGCTGGGAGCTAGATCGGTACCGGGAATGCTGGGCCAGCGAACGGGACACTGAGCAGTGCTGCGAGTGCGACCGGTACCGTGATGGAGAGCGGTGCCGGGACTGTGAACGGCATTGGGACCGGCGACAAGACCGAGAACGCCAGTGGGACCGAGATCTTGATCAGTGCCTCTCAGCGGTGCTGACTGAGGGTAGCCTCAGCAGGGCAGGCTTGCCAATAGACTGAATGACTTGCACTGGTGATGCCGGGGATTGAGGCAGTGCAGACTCCGTCAGTGCAATCAAATCCCTCACCGTGGAAAAGGTCTCAGGCATGGACAGGAGACTGAGCTCAACCACAGCATGCGCCAGGGAGCTTTCAGGCACCAGACTTGACGGTCCTTGTGGGACCAGAATCGACGGTGCCGAAGCTGGCAGTGCCGTGGCAGGTGTCGGTGCCAGGCGGTCCAACTTAGACGGGTGCTCCGACTGTGGTGCAGGTGGCACCGAAGCAGCAGGAGTCTTATGATGCCTCTTGACCCGCGGTGACAGGGAACGGTGCCAATCCGACATCGGTGCCGGCGACGATCGGTGCCGAGGGGCCTTAGCGGTACCGGGACGATCCAGAGCCGAAAGAGAGCATCTCCCTGATATAGATTGTTCAGCGCTCGGTGCCAAGGGCGTTGGACTAAGAGCTGCTTCCATCAGTAGCTGTCTGAGGCGAAAGTCCTGTTCCTTCTTCATCCTCGGCTTAAAGGCCTTACAGATCCGGCACTTATTTGAGAGATGGGATTCCCCAAGGCACTTAAGGCAGGAGTTGTGGGGATCTCCCATTGGCATTGGCTTATGGCAGGCCGAGCACGGTTTGAAGCCCGGTAACCCGGGCATGAGCCCCGGTACCAGGTGGGGGAAGGGGCTAATCCCCGATCCCCTCGCAACTATATAAACTAAATATATTATAGAAATGACTAAAACTAACTACAGCTGTAGAGATTATAACTATATACACAACTATTAATAAGGAACTACGAATAGCTAGGGAAGTGGAGATCAGCTAAGCCGAGCTCCACCGTTCCAACGACCGACACGTGCGGTAAGAAGGAACTGAAGGGCCGTTGGGTCGGCAGGGGTATATAATCACCGCCATAGTGGCGCCACTCCAGGGGGCGACCCAGCCGACCCACTGAGTGTTGCTAGGGTAAAAATCTTCTGGCGAACGTGCACGCGGCGCGCACACACCTAATTGGAATCAATATGAGCAAGCACTCGAAGAAGAACAGTATTTTTCATCCACAGCTCAATGATATCCAGTATACTTATCAATAAATCAAACAATAAAATGAGTTGTCTAACATAGACATATCGATTTTTTTTAGTGTTAATCAAAAGTGTTTGTCCAGTAATTACTGATTAATTGGTAAAAATTCAGTGGTTGATCTTTAGCAACAATGTGAGCATCAAGGAGACAGAGAGAGAAAGTAAAAGTGAGAACAGGGAGAAAGGCAGAAACAAGGAGAAGTGGAAGTGACTGATAACAGGGATCCACAGTCCCGCAAGTAGCTGTCTCCTACATTTAATCTGCTCATATAGTGATATAGCCATATGCGGCCTGGTTCTCCACTGCCATACACCTAGTGCCAAGTAATTGTAAAACACTACCCAATCAGAATGGTAGCATACTAACACTTACTTTGCATGGGTGTAAATGATGCGAAGTGGCAGCAGAAAATCAGGCCCATAGTGGGAAGAATAGCACAGCTAGTTGTACTGTAAGACATCATTTACACAATTTTCCCTGCCTGAGTTGTATCTGGGGGATAAGTATTTGCTTTATTGTCTGGGAACAGATTTTAATTACAGGAATAAAGAAGGCCTTGCTTTATTGTGAAGGGCATCTTATGTATGTCAGCAGATAGCCACTGAGTGCAATGCAGCTGAGAACTCTCACTAATAATGCTGAAGTTTCTGGGGCAGTAGTTCTGTGCTTGGGGAATATTTACTGAGCCTTGTAATATGTTTTAACTCTGGTCAGAAATCTAGGTGCAGGGTTAGGATCTAAATAGAAAGAGACCTAGGGTGAAATACTGGCTCTGTTGAAATAAATAAAGAGTTTTGCCACTGACTTCAATGGGGCCAGAATTTCACCCCAAGACACCAACCTTCGCTCTTTCCATTGCTCACCTAAATATCACAGTAATTGGGTGCATTCAAAAGATAAACAGATACATCCTTTAAGTGTAAAACTTTTATTAATTTATTTTGTAGGGCGGATGACCAACAGTGGAAAGCTTAGCCTACAAAGTATTGTTTATGCTATCATTTACTGGCACTCCAAGGCCTACAAAAGCCCTGGTAACTAGATCAGAATGAGAAAAAAAAAATCAAATCTGTTTCAGACCTGTCTTTCAAACGTGCATGCAACTCCATCTTGCTCCTTGACTATATGTGAATAAATTCAGTCGACATTATTATGTTAGTGTTTGCTATACTATATATTCATGTACAATTGCATATGTAATTTCTTTTTGTTATAAAACACTTGTGTCAAAGTGCCACATTAACTAGAGAGTATAAGAAATTTGTTGTTTTCCAATTTCACTGTTGTTTCATAAGCCATCCTTCAATTAATGTAAAAACTAGGGCTGTCACACGAAAAACAAAAATTACATCGTGCCACGAAAAAAATTACATTGTGTGATGAAAAAAATGAAGGTGAGAACATACGAATGCTTAGCATAAATGGCACGTAAATACCTTGCAATGCCAGCTACAAAAGTGACATGCAAATGCCCGTTCTCACTTTCTGCTGACATTATAAATAAGAAGAAGGTAGCGTTATCTCCAGTAAATGTAAACAAACTTGTTTGTCTTAGCGATTGGCTGAACAAGAAGTAGGACAGCGTGGACTTGTAGGCTCTAAAGTTTTACATTCTTTTGGTTTTGAGTGCAGTTATGTAACAAAAAAATCTACATTTGTAGGTTGCACTTACATGACAAAGAGATTGAGCTACAGTACTTGTGCTGATGTGAACTGAAAAACACTTTTTTTGTTTTCATTTTTACAGTGCAAATATTTGTAATAAAAATATAGAGTTTGTATTCTTTGCTGTAAGCGAAATCAATATATATGAAAATGTAGAAAAACATCCAAAATGTTTAATAAATTTCAATTGGTATTCTATTGTTTAACAGTGTAATTAAAACTGCAATTAATCACTATTAATTTTTAAAATCACAATTAATTTTTTAGTTAATCGTGTGAGTTAACGGCAATTAATCAACAGCCCTAATAAAAACCAAACAAGCGAACACCCCCCGTCTGTATTTATTTTGAATATTGTATATTTTAGCACTAACCTAATACTTTGTCATCTTCATGTTCCATATGCTTGCCAGGCAGCTGATTTTGTTCATTCCTTGCCACAGTTAGTGCTGCCCTTCAATGGTTAATTGCTACAGCTTCCTAGTACATATTCTGTTTTCCCAAGGCATTTTCCTCTACCTACTTCCCTAAAATTGTTGATAACTGTTGATATGAGGGTGTTTGTGACATGAGAAATAGCTAACAAAACCATCTACATGTTTTCTTCTGCATCAGTAAGGGAACAGGAAACTATTATTCTGCCTTCTCATTTCTATGGCCCTGATCTAATAGCCATTAAAGCTTATGGGAATATTTCCAGTGTTAAGGGAATTGGATCTGGTATTATGTTTATCATCATTAGTATCTGAGGAGCCTGGTCTGACTTTCCTGATTTGTCAGTAGGTAACACCTTACGCTCCACAAACAACATATACTCTGCAATGTATGAGAAGATCGATAGAACATAAGCAGAGCAGATCTTAAACATGAATGACCGTGAGAGAAAGCTATATTTATTCAGATATTCTGCATTCTCTGAATCTGTTATGTCACTATTTGAGACAGGTAGAGTAGGTTGTATTTTGTTAAACTTGGTTGATTGTGAGCTTTAGTTTTCAGAAAACTACAAGTAGGTATGTTTTGGAACAAGTTGAAAATAAGGGTGGTGAGAAAGATAAATGGTGCCCAGTTCTCACCCATCTTTAGCCATAACACAAACTCTTTATGGCTATCACCCTTGCCTGAAAAAAAAAAAGTGACAACACAGGTGAATTCAGTTCAGAGTTTTGACGTTCACTATTCCTTTGAGTCATCTACTACAGTATGCAGTGGAAGAATAATACCAAGCTAGAAGTGTAGCTCTAGACCTGGTATCGAACCAAGGAGTCCTACCTAGAAAATATTCACACAATTAATCATTTTAAAGTTCAGTCCTTTTCTAAAGGTTTCTTCCCAGCCTCTGTGCACATTATATGTAGTCTTCTCCTCTCCCCCACAAACGCTCGTTTGCAGTGATTCTGATTTAGAAGTAGTACAATGTGCTTTGCCCACACAGCAAAACCACAAGTGTATACAGTGCTGTTAAAATAGGCTTTGAAGTTATGAACTGACACATTCAAATGCTGTTTCTTATAATAGTAAATGATGACTCACCACATAATTATTAGGTGCACATAGATGTGAGAGCACAAAAAATTGTTGTGCTAAGGAAGTCTTTCAATTTGCCTTGACCTAATTTTGAAACTGGGAACGGTAGCACTACATGAGGTAAAGTAATTTTTTTAAGAAAATTTTCTAATGGCCAATCAAGTACTGAGAGGACTTTACAGTACAAATGTTTGCATGTGGAGATAGAAAAAAATGTAACATTATCTGATATTCAGCTCTGCCCTACAAAATCCATTTCTTTTTTTGTAAGAAAAGAGTAGAAACATTAAACAGTCTCATTCAGATTAATCAAGTTTCACAGAAATCTAAGAACCAAATTCTGTTGCAATACATTGAGCAGCTATAGCCATACCACGGTGGAGATGAGGGAGCTGAGACTCAAAAAGAACTACTCTTCCCACCTCAACACTCTGGACCCAGAACCGCTCTCTACCGACACCATGGCACATATGGCTTCAACTCTACCAGCCACCCAGCCATCTGACCTCAAAGAAGAAAATCTACAGGGAGAAGCTGGCCCAGAAACTCAGCAAGCAGCAGAAATATGCAGCTATAACAGGGACCTTTGGGCATTGTTCATATCATCAATGGCAGACTGCTTTTTTTCCAGTTTTTAGTATTCTTTCCGCTCTGCAGACTAGCTGTTTGCTGCAATTCCTGTTGACACAGTTTCTTCACTTGAACCTCATTGCACCAGCCCTCCGTGCTCACTTTCTTCCCCGCCTCCCTTCAATGTACTTCTCTTCCTTCATATGACCTCTTAGCCAATGCCCTCCCAACAATTTACCTTCACACCCTAGCAAAAATACTTAAAAAAATACACCATGGAACCAACATGCTATTGGCAACCCATTGTTTAGTTGACTTGTCTGTTTCATCTTCTTCCCACCAATCTGGAAGTGCCATGCTTTGTTCTGCTCCATCTACTACATCTTATGTAAATGTAACGAAGTAATTTGAACAAACTTGAGTTTATAGAATCATGTAAGATTAGGGTTGGAAGAGACCTCAGGAGGTCATCTAGTCCAATCCCCTGCTCAAAGCAGGACCAACGCCAACTAAATCACCCCAGCCAGGGCTTTGTCAAGCTGCCCTTAAAAACCTGTAAGGATGGAGATTTCACCACCTCCCTAGGTAACCCATTCCAGTGCTTCACCACCCTCCTAGTGAAATAATGTTTCCTAATATCCAACCTAGATCTCCCCCACTGCAACTTGAGACCATTGCTCCTTGCTCTGTCATCTGTCACCACTGAGAAAAGCCTAGATCCATCCTCTTTGGAATCCCCCTTCAGATAGTTGAAGGCTGCTATCAAATCTCCCCTCACTCTTCTCTTCTTCAAGCCCAGTTCCCTCAGCCTCTTCTTGTAAGTCATGTGCCCCAGCTGCCTGATCATTTTCACTGCCCTCCGCTGGACTCTCTCCAGTTTGTCCACATCCTTTCTGTAGCGGGAGGCCCAAAACTGGATGCAATACTCCAGGTGTGTCACACCAGTGCCAAATAGAGGGGAATAATCACTTCCCTCGATCTGCTGGCAATGCTCCTACGAATGCAGCCCAATATGCCGTTAGCCTTTTTGGCAACAAGGGCACATTGTTGTCTCATATCCAGCTTCTGATCCACTTCCCAGGTCCTTTTCTGCAGAACTGCTCCTTAGCCAATATGGTCAATATACCCTCACCCTGCCTTGGGCAGTGGGTAGGGTAGGTATATGCATGCTTGAGGGAGTATGAGAGTGGGTGGCTGCTAGGAAGTAGACCAGTTGCTGTGACATCAAAGGGTTAGGGGAGAGCTCCCGGGGTTGAGGATGCTGAGGTTACTTGGGGAAGAGGGACCATGAGGGATCTAGAGAGTTCTATGGAGCAGTAGATGCTGGGACTCTTTGGGTATCTAAGGAAAGACTGGCCGAGGAGCAGAGCAGGGAGTCTGGAGGTGGTATGGGCCTCCACACTGTGTGGCGGCTGCTCCCGGTGCTTTCTCTAGCCACTGCTGCCACGGACCCCGGCTGCTCATTCCAGGCCCTGATCTAACCGGGAAAACACTGTCCTCTAATGGACAAAAGGTAACACTACATGCCAAACACCTGCAGTGTTTCTGCCTCTCAACTGGATATGTGGAAATCCAGCTAAGATATGTGAAAGTGTGACAGGTCTGAGAGATGCATAACATCTTGCCTACATAGACTGTAAGCTCTTCTGTCTCTTACTTGTACAATACCTAGCTCAATGGGGCACTGATTTGGGGGTCCACAGGTGCTATGGTAATATTAATACAAAAATTCATAATACATAAATACCCAAGAGTCAGGATATACACTTGCTGCAAAAGCAACATTGATATTATCTATATTCTGGCAGGCAATAGTCACCTGCGGGATAACCCAGAACAAGAGGGTGTGAGGGGAGCCATTTCTAGCCAAGGTGTACATGCACAAAAACATGTGAGAACAGAGAGTCTTTAGATCTGCTTCTATATGGGAGGAACAAGGATTAGGGCAGATGACATCTATTCCATGTCTCCAAATCTGAAGGGTGTGTTTTTCATAAGAGGCCTGATCATTCTGAAAGCAAACTTTCACCCTTAATTTGGGTTAATTCTAAATTGGCTCCATAACATCACTTATTAAATCCAGAGTCCAAAGGGTTCACTTGTTCATAGTGTTTCACAAGATATCAAATATAATTTTTAAATGGATGTAATGCAGCTAGTGTTTGGGATAGTTACTTATACATTTAAAAATGATAAATTACCTTCTAAATTTATGGCAGTTATGTATCTAACTGCATGTATCTTGCAGAAAAAAATTGTATTGAGCAACACTAGCACAAAATGTTAATTGAACAAAGAAAGAGACACTAGGTCAAAATGTCTACTTTTACTGAGGAAAGAAAGTTATAATGAAGGGAGAAGTTGCATATTTGTAAGACAGAGTGTTAGACCAGAAAAACAAGAGTATTTAAATGCTAGACTATAACTAGAGGCCAGCAGGCTGAAGTAAGGAAACAAAGTAGACAAGATTAGTTTTCTATTAGATAAAACAATCAGTTTAGGTAAAATCCTCCACGGTGGACATCAACCTGTTCTTCAGGAGAGAAGCCTAAGAGTCTGAAGGTCAAAGAATGATTGACAAAAACGGCTGCAGAGAGGGACAAAAGTCAGGGTTATATTTAATTAATCTGTGCTACAATAAACTAAAGAACTGAACTAATTGAAGCACTTCATGTGTAAAAGCCTCCAGACTGCCCTTAGAACTGGTTAGTCCTTCCTTTTGCACAATACTAAAATAGTTCAGCGCTCTAGCCAGCTGACAACATGACAAATACCAGACTTATCCAGGATCATTTGGAACCTCAGACACGGTAAGAAATATCCTATCTGGCCAGTTTTCTGTTACATTCATATCAAATATGCCAGCACTAGTTCAACCATTAATCTTTCAAACATTTAGCTTTTATAAGCAAAAAATATCTGCATACCACATTTGACAACTACCATCCATATCACTTATCTAAGAATACAAATCACAAATAATTCGCTTTTCCTGTAGCATTTGGTGACATTATAAACAAGTAAAACAGTAAGAGTGCAGAGAAGTACATTCCTTACACTGCCTTTAGTTGGTAGTGAGAATATATACTTCCCACTTATACAATGGCTTTTATATACCACAAAACTGACTTGCTCAACATGACACTGGAACCTATTCTATGGCACAGCCTAGAATAGAGCCCAGCTCACTAGACTCTGAGTCCTATTTACTAATCCTTACACCAAGCTTCCTTTCACTTTTCAACAGAGGAAAATTACCTGACCTAGTACCATTGTCTTTGTAACTAACTGGATGAAATAACTTTCACCTAATTTGTTTCAAAAAATGTATGTGCCATTTTTTTTAAAAGTCCACATATATTCATCCTATTATAACAAGTATGTCCCATTAAAGATTTAAAATCTGAACTGATTTAATCCGTATTTTATTCAAGAATCATTTTTAGCTCATCCATAATAAATGTACGTTGACTGGGCATTTGACACACTGATATTTTCCCCTCACTTATCATATTAAAAGTAATCATACTGAAATCAAGATATTATTGTGACGAAAAGAAATTAAGCTGGATTTTTGGTACTGTGCTGTGGGCTGAAGGAGCCATCTTTAAAAGAATAGCTGACATTTGCAAGTAACACCCAATTGTTACAACTAGAAGACGTGTTTACCATGCAAGTCACTTTACAAACATGAATGAGGTTTCCTAGTTCCCATGTGAAATAGTCATGTATTATTCTTGTTTAATTTGCAAGATAAATGCAGCAAAAGGTGTCTTGCCCAGGTGAGTGAGTGTCTAAGAGACTAGAAGCTAAGAAGCCTGTCTCTCAGTTCCATGCAGTCTTTCTGTGCCACATGCACTCAATTCCCCAGTTCTCAAATTTGTCCTTGAATTTGATCCTTGATATCCGAGTCTATCCTATGTTAACCACAAGGGCAAATAGGACATAAATCCTTAAAACATAAATTCTTATAAGGATCCTATAACCAAGATTTAGTCAAAAAGCATACACTGCTAATGAAATTCATTCTGAATAATACAGCACTGCCAAAGAAAAATCTTTGGTTTCACAGATAATGTATAAATTGATGTACATTTGAAATTCTCTCTTTATATCTCCAGATCCAGAGGGGTAAAGAGGATTTTAATCTGCAGTTCAGTGTTAATCCTTCTTTTGGAGAATGTGGGAGGCAATTTAAATACAAATGAAATATTTAAATTGACTTTCCTCCTTTTATTACATGGAGATCCAAAGTGTCCCCTTCATCCCATCGCCTGGAGTGAATATTACTTGCATTGCCAGCAAAACACACAGGCAGCATCCACTCAGACATCAGAAATGGAAGCATAAAGAACAGAGCATGCAAAGAGCATCATCTTGGGACATGAAAATAGTTCTACCATTCATTTATCGTTAGTACAAATTATTTATTATATTAATCTGATCTTTACAGGAAAGCACTGTATGTACATTGTATCCAATATGTTTATATATATGTTTCTATATAGCCAAAATAGATGTTTCCCATTTATCACAAGGGACTCTCCCTTTTTTATATATTTGTTCAGACCCAACCTCTTGATCAGTATATAGCTACGCAGTTTCTGGTGTAGGTGGGATCAGAATATACTCATGTTGAGCCATAATGAAAATCAGTCTATAGGAGTGTGATTAGCACATATGAACACGTCACCATAAACAAAGCCTTGGCCCAGTGTGCTATGCGACTCATTTTCACAAAAGATACACTATTAGGGAAACCAGCTCAATAGTGAAAACACAATATTATATATTAATCATAGCTAACACAAATTGAGACATCTTACAACATACTTCGCAGGCTTAAACCACTAGGTGGCATTATAGTAAAAAGCTTTGCCTGACCTGAACTTACACAGACCAGCATTTTACTTTTACACAGAAGGTTTTACACTTTGTCCTTTCTCCTTTCCCAGTATAGCAATCAAAATCACAACTTTTTGTGAATGCCGTAAATTGCTTGTTAAACAGACTCATTATTACTTTCTCCTGTGCACCAGATGGGCAGAAAGAACAGGCCCATTAAGATATAAATAATACAGAAGCCTCCACTCTTGAACACAGGAGGTTCATTTCTATGGGGAGGACAGAAAATCAAGCCTATTCAGCTGCAAAGTGCACACACATTCCAACCACAAGTCTATTCATTTCAAATGAATACTTTAGAAGTGTTTGCAATACTCGCTGATTCCAGCCACAGGCTGAAATTATACACAGTTGACGTGCCGCCTAAATGTCCACCTGACCTTCCAAGTACTGTACAATAGATGATACTCGTAGTATTTCACTATCTAAGTCATATTTAAATCTTAGCTAGGATTACACTTTCAGACCTCCTTCCCTGTCACTCCTTTAGTCACATCCCCTGTTGGTTTACGAACAGTTACTATAGAATGCAGCCAGTGTAATCGGAATCCCTTTAAATGACAATTCACTGACTAAAAATGACTATTAAGTGAGAGTTAGATTTTCTAATTTTGATGGGTATTTTTAGATGTCCAGCACCACTTGATGTGTATGAAAAATTAAAAGCACCTGAACCAATAAGTAATTATTATCTCTGGGCCTGCTACAGGGACAAATCCCGTCTGTTTAAAATATTGCAACGGGGTTATCTGAATAAATCAAAATATTACTCTGGGAATACTGAAAATTGAAAAAATACAGTCAGCATGTTGCAGATCTAATATGATATTACTGCTGCTGATTCTTCAGTCTACTGAGGGTTGTTGCTATGCTACTCCTACCTCATGGCTAAAGCAGCTTGGTGACCCAGTTGTATCTATATATATTAAATGAGCAGGAGTGAAACAGATCTGATTCTATAAGGCTTTCCCCTTGTAACTAAACCCAGCTTTGCTGCTTTCCATTGTGTGTGCGTATGTGCGTTTACATGCTGTCGGCTCCGTAACAGGAATTTAGGTTAATCCTGAGAATATCTGAACCAGAATAAAGACAATTTTCTGAATGACAACCTGCATTTTAGTAGATATTACTAATATTTATCATAGGCCATTTAGAGAATACTATAGTAAGACACAATAGAGCACTTGCAAGTGTTAATCACCAGTAGATTTCAGAGCACTGGAATATTTGAGCGAATTCAGCAAACAATGGAGGTTTGCCTTATAGTCCTGACATCACAGAGAACAACATTTTATGTTAAAGTTTAGGGTTCATATCTTGTTATGGAAAAATAATGTTTTTCTGTTAGGTTTTCATGCAATTCAAAATAAAGTCTTCAAGAGACGTTTCACATGCACAATACACATGCTGTATGGTGACCTATAAAAACCTCACTCTTTCAGGAGCATCATATTTAAAATAATTCTGCACATTCAGATACCCTTAAACAGGAATATATATTAAATGTACTGAATGTAAACTAGTAATACCGTATTTCCTGATATTTGGCAATATAATACTTAGTTCTTCCTCATGCTAAACATGCTTTGAAATGTTTTTTTTATGTAGAGAAGGCACATACATTACAGAAACATTTAACACTGTCTGGCATAAACCTTTATGAAAGAAGATACAATGAGAGATACCTATTGTACAATATATCAGTTACCATAATGCACTCTCTCTGTTACATAGATACTCAAGCAAAGACTACATTAAATATTTAGGATTAATTCTGGGCCAAACTCAGTATGAATTTACACTGGTCTACTGATAATCTCCAAGAGTACAAAATCTGGATTTCTGCACAGAAATCAATGTAAAACTACCACCTGACAAACAGGTGGAAATAGGGTAAGATTCTGTGCAGTGCCTCTTGGAATTTCTGCACAGAACTCACATCCCAGGGGCACAGACGGATAATGTGGCTTTAAGTCATTTTTGTGCCTTTTTGATCCTCGACTGTTTGTGAAACCTGGTGTAATTTAGATAGCCATGGGCACCTGTCTAAGTTATGGCAGACTCCCCAGCCTGCTGACTACAACCTGTCCCTCCTTTCCTACTTCCTCTGCTCCATGACAGGCCCATTACCAGTGTGTGTGTTAGACTTGAACAGAGTTGCACTAGATTTATACCAGCATACATGGCAGTACAACAATTTCGCCAACTGTTTCAAAAACATCAAGAAACTACCAAAGAAAGAACTTGTTCCTCTTTTAGAAAACCATAACTAACAAAAGAACAGGAAATAATCAACCGCCTGTATCAAGGTAGTGGTCTTTTCTCCACTGGGAATAATTATTAATGTTAAGACTAAATGAAGTAGCAGTAATAAAATCTGGGAATAAAAAGTAGATGAAACTGGTAACGAACTTGAGGACTCCATACAAATGCCCAGTCTCTTTTGACCTCTGTAGCAGGGTGGACCTCTGCTCCTGCCCAGAAGGGGTTAAAAACAGCTCTGGGAAGGGGGCTGGGGCTGGAGAAAGCAGCCTTTAAGCTGGGCTGATTGGGGAAGTGGCTGCAGCTGGGGCCATGCCCCAAACTGAGCAACAGGGCCTAATAGGGCGGCCAAGGATGCCAAGAGCAAACAGTCTCTCTCTGACTGGAGAGGGAAACAGGCCTGGCTGCTTGGGAACTCACCCGGGGGACCTAGAGGAAGACAGGGCTGGGGAAAGGGCTTAGGAGCTGGGAAGCCCTAGGCCAGCAACTCCTCAGGCTGCAGAGCTGGTTCTAGGCCTCCTAGGTACTGGGCTTGCAGAGGGGCAGCTGGAGGGTGGGTAAAGGCAGCCAGTCCAAACCCCTTGTTGCCTGTGATGATCAGCTGATGCACTGCAGTCTGCTCCAGGGCACAGGGGCTAAACAGAGACTGGCAGTAGCCATGACTAAGCAAGGTGGGGATAAGTAGGGTGAGGGTTCCCCTGGGAGGGGGAGACCCAGTGTCATAAACAGATAAGAAAAGTTAATAGCACATTAGTACTTTATATCTCTTTGACTGTAAAGGGTTAACAAGTTCAGTGAGCCTGGCTGTCACCTGACCTGAGGACCAATCAGAGGACAGGATACTTTCAAATCTTGAGGGAGGGAAGTTTTTGTGCTGTGCTGTTAGTTTTGGTTGTTGTTCACTGTGGGGGCTCAGAGGGATCAGACGTGCAACCAGGTTTCTCTCCAATCTCTCCAATACAGGCTCTTATAAGTTCAGACTAGTGAGTACTAGGTAGATAAAGCGAGTTAGGCTTATGGTTGTTTTCTTTATTTGCAAATGTGTATTTGGTTGGAAGAAGTTCAAATTGGTATTTTGCTGAAAAGATTTTAATTTGTACTTGTATACTTAGGCTGGGAGGGTGTTCCCAGTGTCTATAGCTGAAAGACCCTGTACCTATTCCATTTTTTTTTTAAATTTACAAAGATAATTTTTACTGTTTTTTCTTTCTTTAATTAAAAGCTTTTCTTGTTTAAGAACCTAATTGTTTTTTTATTCTGGTGAGACCCCAGGGGACTGGATCTGGATTCACCAGGGAATTGGTGGGGAGAAAGCAGGGAAGAGGGAGAAAGAGGCTGATTTCTCTCTGTGCCAGGATTACTTTCTCTCAGGAAGAGTCTGGGAGGGAGAAAGAGGAGGAGGGAGGAAGGTGAATTGTCCTCTCTGTTTTGTGATTCAAGGAGTTTGAATCACACAGTGATCTTCCAGGGTAACCCAGGGAGAGGAAGCCTGGGAGAGGCAACGGTGCGGGAAAGGGTTTACTTTCCTTGTGTTAAGATCCAGAGGGTCTGGGTCCTTGTGTTAAGATCCAGAGGGTCTGGGTCTTGGGGGTCCCCAGGCAAGGTTTTGTGGGGACCAGAGTGTACCAGGCACTGGAATTCCTGGTTGGTGGCAGCGCTACAGGTCCTAAAATGGTAATTGAGCTGAGAGGAATTCATGCTGGTACCCCATCTTTTGGACGCTAAGGTTCAGAGTGGGGAATTGTACCATGACACCCAGTTAAAGCGGCACCGGGGTCTGGGGGGGACACGGGGGCCAGCAGCGGACAGGTGGATCACTGGCCTGCAGAGGGCGCTCCGGGCTGGAATTTGAGCTAATTCCTGAGGACGACCAGCAGGAGGCGCCGCAGGTGTGAGTCCACACGTCTACAACCTCCAAAACAAAGAATTTGTCAGTTGTTCCTGGAGCTTACTTATCAGTGCACCTACGGCAAATGTGATGACAGTCACTTTCATACACAGAACAAAAATCGGACATGCCTGTACTCATAGACAAGTTAACTTTGAAATGTAGTTTAGTTCCCATATCCTATTGAGGAAGAAGACATCCAAAAAATGCATGAGATTGGCACTAAGAGAATATGGACGACAGCTAGTAGGCCTCTGTCTGGCAAGACTTCTACATTTAAAGTAGTTATGGAACTGGAAACAGCAAATGGATTCACTAGGCAGCGGAAGTAAAAGGTAGATAAACAGTCCCATTTTATACACTGCTAATTTACCAGAGAGATGGAGGTTAGTCTAGAAACCACTGTCATTTAAGCAACTTGCAAAGTTGTTGATAGTGACAGCTATAAGCAGGGACAATAGGAATCTGTGTTGAACCCAAACCAAGGAAGAGTGAATGTGGCCTAGCTAGTCTGCCAGAGTTGGAAATAGTTTCATTCCAGTTACACTGCTTAGCAACAACTATGTAATTTTTAATAACATCTCTAATCCCAAGATCCTGATTTCTAGTCTTCAGTTTCTAATTTGATTTGATTTGGCTCTTTGTCTACTCAGATGTATTCCAGCCTAGCCAAATCCAAAATTAGACAGATTTTGTTTTGAGGTCTTCTCATCAACGTTTTTGCTGCCCTTTTCCTTTATAGTTTTTTTAATAAAAAGAAAAAATATTAAACATAAAACAACAGTAAACCTTAGCCAAGATATTCAAAACGAAGAGGCCAAAATTAAGCTTCTAAACCTATACTTAGGCATCTGCCTCATTTTCAGGGTTCTGAGTTCCCACTGAGGTCCACTAAACAGCCATTGAAGTCAGTGGAAGTTGACGGCTATTCAGCACTCTTGAAAAATCAGGCAGATGCCTAAATGTGCCTTAAAGTTAAGCTCCTGTTCTTTAACAACTTGGACCCTATCACTGCTCACAACTTGGAATTCCAGCTTTCAAGTGACATGGAAACTTACAGCTAAATCTTCAGAAAGGAGCCTTCTCTTTTCAGGGACCATTTTGATTGGTGCTCAGAATTGTGGGCACAAAGTTAGGAGCAAATTTTAAAGTCACTAATCATTCCTGTGAGAAAAGGGGGGAGCTAGTACTTAACCCAGACAAAATGTAGCCCTTAATATCTAACTCTAGGGAAGCTGCTAGAGTGTACAAGGAATAGCAAGATGGGAAGCAAGTTACACGATTTTAAGGCACCGCTCACATGCGAAAGCTAAAACCAAAGTGATAGGCTGTACTAATAATGCTTCAGGACCAGTAAACATTTCCAACCACTGGTCTTGGACCAGTGATCACAAAGGAAAGAAACTGTAACTGTCTATGCGACTGTCATTTTTCTGAGTTCTGAAAAAAATATATATACTGTACTGGGGCAACCAAAATTTTTAAACTTAAGCTTTATTTGTGGTTTTTTTTAAACACAACATGCAAGATGCAAAACCAGTAATAACTTAGTCCCCAAATGCTTCATAATACAATTTCTAGTTATTCAGGATTCAATTTAAATGGCATGCTAGGACTGAGCTGTTAAAACATACACTTACGTTCACTGAGGTTTTTTCTTGGCTTTATGCAGTAGCATCTTTGTGGTCTGAAATCAACGTCTAAAATATTTTTTAAAGTACTTTCCTCTCTGTGCTGCACGCAGCTCCCATTAACTTTAATTGGCATTATGTACATATATCAACAGGGAAAATGAGCCAATCGCCTCATTCTTTCTTCCCAGATTGTATGTTCCAAGCAAGACAGTAACACTAAAAGTATTAAATAAGCTTTTCCAAGGTATTTCTGTTTTACGTACTAGGAGAATATTTTAAGTTAAATGTTGATTCTGTCTGTCCATGAAATGCCCATCACTCTGACAGCACAGTAATAGCCAAAAGTTCAGCTCTGTTTGGTGTCTGATTCAGTACACCTCTATGTCAATGAACTACTTTGTTGGTTTATGCTACAATACATGAACGCAGTACAGTATAGTAAAGTATGTCTCGCAGGGCTAAGGAAAATAAGAAGGCGTTTAAATAAATATATTAGGACCAAAAGAAATCCTACCAATGGTAGAGATGGAAATGGTAAAATTGTTAAAAAATGCTGCAGCAAAGGTAGAAATGTTCAATAAATATTTCTGTTCTTTATTGGGAAAGAAGCAGGATGATGTACTCATATCCTATGAGGAGGAGGAGGTACTTTCCAGTCAATTAATAACTAAGGAGAATATTAAACATCTATTAGAGATAAGCATTTTTATTTTAGCAGGCCCAGATAACTTGCACCTAAAAGTCCTAAAAAAGGTGACTGAGGAGATCTGTGGCTCACTGATGTTAATTTTATATTTAGAATAAGGGAGGAGTGTGAGAAGACTGGATGGATGCTAATGCTGTGCCTATTTTCAAAAAGGGCCAGCAGGATGAGCAGGGTAACTATAGTCTGGGTTAGCCTGACATCAGTCTCATGAAATAATGGAAAAGCTGATACAGGATTAAATTAATAAAAAATTAAAGCATAGGAATATAATTAATGCCAGTCACCAGAGTTTTATGGAAAATAGGTCTCTAATGAATCTGCTATCGTTCATTGATGAGATTACAAATTTGCTTCATAAAGGTAATTGTGCAGATGCAAACTGCGTAGACTTTTGTAAGGCATTTGAACCAATATCGCACAACATTCTGATCACAAAATTAGCACTACACAACAGCAATAAAGCACAAGATAAATGGATTAAGATATGGATAACTGACAGGTATCAAAAAGTAGTTGTCACTGGGGAATCATCATTGAAGGGGGTGTTATTTGTGGAATTCTGCAGGGTTCGGTACTAGGTCTTGACACTATTCAACATTTTAATCAGTGACCGGGAAGTAAAGGCAAAATCACTGTACAAAGATTGGTGGAATGGTAAATTTTGATGAGAACAGGGCAATCATACAGAGCAATCTAGAACACTTGGTAAGCTGTGTCCTTTAAAACAAAATGCATTTTACTGCAGCCCAATACATAGTTATACATCTAAGAAGGAGGAATGCAGGCCATACCTACAGAATGGGAGATTATCCGGGAAAACAGTGAATGAAAAAGATTCAGAGCCCATAAAGGACAAGCAATTAAACATGATTTCCCAGTGTGGTGCTGTGGAAAAATGGGCCAGGATGATCCCTGGATATATAAAAAGAAAGTAGGAATTGCGAGAAGATTGTATTTCTGTATACTGGATCAGCAAACCTATTGAAATTATATTTAAAAGTTTAGATGTTTATTTAAACTTTTACAGCAATATTTTGAAAAACTAATTTTTGCAAAGATAATCTCTCCAAATGCAAACAAAAAATTGCTTATTTAATTAAGAAGAGTGTATATATTGTCTCAAACATAAGGGCTCTGTTCAGCACCTATTAAAGTAAATGAGAGGGGTTTTCATTGATTTCAGCAAACACTGGAAAAGTCTTTTGCCAGGAGCAGTTCTAGGGTTAAATCCACACCCGGAATCAGAGGGCTACAGCTTCACTGATATCATTGGAGTTCCATCCACGTACTTATGGTCTGAATTTGACCCACTGACTTTCAGACTTCTTGCACAGATGGAGGTTCTTAGAAATGTCTTTCCATGGACCAATTTAAACCTCTGCTTCCAGGACCTCCTTCATGCTCGCTCTTAAAAAAACAAAACAAAAAGAAACCAAACACACTTTTCCCTCACTCTCTGCTTCTCTCCAGGACCTTAATTGCTCTCTTCCCTTTTCACTCTGAGGACTCTCTCTTTGCTTTTCCAAATCAGTGACTTCTGATTGCTTCCTACTTTCTCACCTTCACCTTTCAGACCTCTCCCATTCAGTTGTCTAGTCTTACCCCTCTGTTGCCAATCCTCCCTCTCTCAGTCTGTTTCATTCTTTACCTCTCAATCACCTTCTGTTACTTCTTGACCTCAGTGATTGACCCGGATATCTTCAGCAACCCTCCACCTCCTCTCAAACAGCCTTGTTATTTAGAATGTCCCAGCATCACTGAAACTCTAGAAGCTCCATGGGACCACTGCTGATAGCCTGCTACACAGCCTAAGTAACTACAGCTAAGATTTTCCAAGAAGCCTCAGAGAATTAGGAGTCAAACTCTTATTAAAATTCAATGGGAGGTAGATGTCTGTCTGCTTTGAAGATCCCAGCCTACAATTTGATTGATTGGGTGGGAGATCTGGGAGGTGTATTGTTTCAAAACAATTCTGCCCCCCCACCCTTCTCACACATTCCCAAACCACAGCATAATAGCTAGAGATGAGCTTTCAATTTTCCCAAAGCATGATTCTATTATCCCTAGCAGACTCATAATATTTCATTTCCAGTACCTAAACAGTAAATATTTGGTGGTATTTTTATAAAGGGTAAGTGATTCTAAGCAGCCCTACAGCTTCTGACCTTTAACATGTCTGTTACAAGTTAGTGTTTTCCTTGGTGCATTTTTTTTACCCTCTGCAGGCTTGAAGTCGAAATACATTTCTCCAGAAACTACTGCCTACTCACAATCATAAACAAATTACAGTTTCTGTGTCAACATTTGCAACCAAGTCTCTAAATCATAGCGTGCTGGGATTGAATTGCTACCCCTATCATCTACCACTTACTGCTATCAAAGCATATAACCGGATTAGTGGGAAAACAGCTGTATTACTCATATATTTAAGCTCTTTCTAACAGCAGGTTTCCTTTCTGCAACAAAGCACAGCTCTTCAGATAGCAGAAATGCAAATCCCAGAGGAAATTATGACATATTAACCCTTGACAGTCTTTACATGACTTAAATAGTTCAGCCAGCCCTTTCTCCCTGGAAAAAAATGCAAGGACGGCATTAAATATGTAGAACTAAAGTGTTTAGCACATGCAGTTTTAAGCTCATTGTTCCCCAGGATTTCTACATAAACCTAGCATGACTGATTAAATCACACTGTGCCACTTCCTAGAGCTGATTGACATGACGCTAAATCCCAATCTCTTAGGTGTGGGCATGAATAGTTACATGAAGGTTTTGTGGGCAACATCTTGGCGTAGTTTAGCTGTAGAACAGATATCTGGATAATTTAACATCTCATTGCTAAACACTGCTGTGACTATTAAATTTACCAAACTGTAGAATATTGTTACTTTCTTGGCCAAAAGATACAGAAGGGAAAAAGCGTAACTGCTGATAAAGGGAAGTCACACTTCGTAACTGTAATTCCTCAAGATGTGCAGTCCCTATCTGTATTTTACCGGGGTTACGCAAGTACTCCATGACCAGAGATTGGTGGTGGTCCCCACGGCATTGGGTACCTTTGGTGCCAAATGGGGGTGGCAGCCCTGTGGATGGACAAGGCTGGAAGTAGGATGCTCTCAAATCTCTGTCTAGACTGAACTCTCTAGGTGAGGAAAAGATGGTTCTATCAAAATGTCCCAACTCTCCAGAAGATTTGATCCAGTTCTAGTGGTAGTGCCATTGGCACCAGTATCAGAAAGCAACAGTTAGCAGATGGAATGAGAGATGAGCTTCTCCCTGGTGTTAGAATCTCCCTGGTGAGGGCTGGTCACTCAGGGGTGAGGGGTGAGAGTGGGGAATGATAGCTCAGGAGGAAGAAACTATCCTCTGGTGTGGTGTTGTAGCAGGTGGTTCCTCCTAAGGCTGTGGTGATACTGCTAGTGATGGAGCCTCCAACCACATGGTTAACATCAGTACTGATGGTTTGTGGGCCTTCAGCTGGGCCAATTAACTGCCCAGGATGCACGTGGAGAAGGAACCAGGGAGTAGGGATTAATTGGATGAGGCTCATCTGGATGGGAACAGGAGGGGCCTGTAGAAAGCCCAGGAGCTGAGAGCAGCTGGGCTGCTGCAAGGAAGTAGTCTGGGAAGTAGTCACTCTCTGGGAGAAGGGAGGTGTGTTTGGGGCTGTAGAGGCAAGTAGCCTACAGTTACTCCCTAGAAGGAGGGAGTTTGGGGCTGGCGATCCCAGAGAAGGAGGAAGAGCCAGAAGGTAAGGAAAGGCTCAGGGGAAAGTCAGCAAGATTCAGGATGGTGCAGACTTTGATGATTAGAGGGCCTCGATGGAACCCTGTGTAGAAGGTGGGCCCGGGTTCCCCTACCAGCCTCTGGGTGAAGTGGCTCCATAGGGGCAGTGAATGGGAAGACTGCCTAAGACTGCTGGTAAGGAAAGACTTTGATACTGCAGAAGGGGAAAGCACACACAATGACCTAGCCAAGGAGACGAATCATGAAAAGGGAGCACCCTGAGAGAGAGAGAGAGAGAGAGAGAGAGGCAGAAGGGTGCAGAGCGAGCAGTAAAAAGGGGCCTCAGACCTGGAAAGAGCTGATTCACCAAAGTGGCCAGGTGGAGGTGCCGGTGCCACCCGCTGTGAGTGGACCCCATGAAGGGGAACTATGAAAAACACTAACAATAACTACCAATATAAGCTTTCAAATATCAACAGGAAAGAATGTCAAAGAAGATCAATTCCAGGAACTGGAGGATTTCAACTCACACCATGAGGCAATAAAAAAGAAGTGAAGAGGCTTTGGTCCACATTGCTGCTTATACCCTCAGTATGAAGCATAAGGAGAGCAACTGTGCAGGCAGAGAACAGCGGACACTACTTGTTAGAAATTGCCAGTCTCAGAAACACGAAGCATATGTGTATCAACAGTGAAGCACAGAGAGGGACCGGCACATGAAGGGACCTACAATTCTTGCTAAGGTTTATATAAGCCAGCCGACATACTGTGCCAGTTACCACCCTGATTTTTATTTATTAGCTATAAACATTGTTAACTGATAATATGGACCCACTGAATAAAGTTCAGTTCTTTCACATGAATAAAGAGCTTTGTTTTGTTTTAGGGGGAATCAATTTGGAATTGTTAACATGATTATTCCTATTATTACGAACATGACCTTTCATGAACATAACTCCATTCATCCAAATGATCCTCAGATCATTTTATGAAGTATAGGTGGGAAGAATTAGATTACATTAGGATTAGAAAATAATCACTGAGCCCACTACTCTTTAACTGCATAAACCATCAGATTTTTCTGTAAAAAAGAGAAAAGCAAACAAGCAAAAAATTAAAATGGAAGAATCCCATATTCAGCTAAAAGTGAAGCTGAGGTGACACATCCTGCTAAGAGTCTGCCGTGTGCTGAAGTTATATATGTAATTTAAACTAATCTAGTTTATTTATCTCCATTTTAGTAATTTGTTTACTTTTTGTGTTTCACAAGTTATTAGATAGTGCTAAGCAGCTTAAGTGAAACAAAAATTAAACACACTATTAAAATCAATAATCACCACAGCAATTAATGTCAATATTGTGTTGGGTGAATGCCACCTAAATTTAAGTTATATAAAAAAATCCTTATAGTGGAATATTTTATTCTCATTGTCATCATCATTTATATATGTTTAGTGCCATGCTGTCAGTGTTTGACTTGGCTTTGAGATTTTGGCTGGGCTGTGGGAAAATTAAGGAAAGCAAAAATAATATAGAAAAATAAAAACAACATTAAGAACAGAATATGACTGTAGCAAAGTTGTTCTATTTTTACTTCCATTGCCCGAAGAAAACCTTTTGGCAGTAAAATCATTTCAAACTTAATTTTGTATTTGTGGTGTACACAACCCTTCTTTCTTGTCACAGAAAGGAAAACGTCATAGTTGAAATCCAATCTTGTCTTACAACCGTAATCCAAAATAGGGTTTTAAACACTTAAAAATATAAGTTATAAAAACTGAATTGTGATACTGCAAGGATATAGCCTATTTTTAAACAGTATATATAAACACAATGCCACCACCACTTTCCAAACTGCAGTGTATAAAAATATTTAAAGATGTCATATTCTGTTATGCACAGATCTGTGGGCCTTGACTTCCCATGAGTATGAATGCTCTAAAAAAAAAAACGTCCTTGATTTCCACAATGAAGTCTCTAAGCACTGCCACACACAAGAGCGTCACAAAAGTTCACTGAATTAGAAAATATATTGATATTCTGCAGGTTATAATTCAGCTGCTGAGCTTATTGTGAAAGAATTCAAATGGTATTTAACTCCCTTTGATGTGATGAGTCCTTATTTTCATACAGTGACGGATCTTGTTTGCCTAGCTCACTTGAGTAAAGCAAGGAGGATTTCCAAAGTATACAAAAGGATATATGAGCAACAGAAAAAAAACAGTTGCTCCACATTAAAAAAAATCAAGAAAAATAAAGAGCATAAGTTCCCCTATGTACATGACTGTGCACGTATGTTCATGTACACATATTTCAGCAGGCACTCTGGTCATGCTGGGTGTAGTTAAAGTTTGGTCATGTCTAGGGCTGGGAATGATATTCATAGTGAACAATTTTCTTCATTCCAAATTACTCAACTAATACTTCACTCAAACAAAATTTCCATCTATGAACTCCTCACGAGTTTCCCATGTGTATTTGCTATTCATTATTAGTTGTGCATGGTTGGAACGCAGGCTACAGAAATCCTGGATCACGGCAGGACCTGAACAAGGTTCTCCACTGTGGTCAGGCCATAAGACTGCGAAACAGGCCGGAGGGTCTGAGTGGGGAAAGCTGGAGATGCCGTAAACTGAAATTAGGAGGAAGCTGATTGAGGGGGTCACCACCCTAGATTGTGGGGATCACCACTCTAGAGTGGCAGGTACTTATATAGTCCCTTCCTCTGGCAATGATATGATAGATTGCAAAGGCATGAGATAATGCAACCATCTCAATTTGTTCATTCATTTTCACCTAAAACCACTCAGTTTAACACAAACTGAATAATTAAGGAAACTCAAGCTTTCAAGTATGCCAGACATAACCAACAGAGGAAAACCTACAGGTACCATTACTGAGTAATAAATCACGCTGATCTACACCAGCTGAGGATCTGGCCCTTTTCTCTTAAACCGGAGAATATCCAGAAAGACCAAACAATGAGATTTCAATTCACTTTGGCAGGCATCACCATTTTCGTTACAGAAAAAGTTTTTCTGCTTTAATAAACAACTGAGCATGAGGTATTTTCCACTGCAGTTCAAACCAAAGAAAACCCTCTAGTTCAATATTAAGAACTTTAAGGCAGAGAATGCCACTTCCATTAAAGCTTCCTTCTTTACTACTAGAAGAGAGGTCTAACTAGACTGACAGCTAAAAGATGAAGCAGTAAATGGTGTTCAAAGAGATTTTTATAGTGTTATTTCAGGACTTTCTTCCGGCAGCCTGGTTATAATTTATCAATAGAAGTTGAAAATTGTCTCCAAAATCATTATGTACTTACTCATCACATAGGCTGTCGCTTGGCTTTAAGGGTCTGTCAGTGCTTCTATTCTAAATTCCTATATTCAAAGTTGTATAGTTCAGTCATAAAAAAATAAAAATAAAAAATGCTCCAGGCTAAGACATGGCATTCTAGGTTTCCCACTGTTTAAAAACAAACTACATCAAAATAATTTATTTTGCCTTCACACAGTTTTGCAGTTCAGGACTTGGCATATTGAATCCTAGGTCAGAGCTTGACAAGCAATGCTAGTCCAAGAAACTGTTTTAAATTGCAACATTTCTCAAATCTACAGATTTAGGAATGAGAATTAAAGAAACCACAGTAACTGTATTTTTTGAGTTTATGGCCTCTGTATAGGCCTACATTTGGGAGATATACCTCTGCCCCTCCCCCCAAACCGGAGCTTTAATATCCTTCCAGAAAACTATGCTCACGTTAGTCCTCCAGTTCCAGATACACATGGATGCCAGGAAGCCCGAAGAAAACAGCAATTACTACGAATCACATGGCAAATGATCCTAGTACTGTGCACAGGGTGAAGAGTAAGACTTTGTATGGGTAGCAACTGTTGCCTACATAGAAATAAAGGCCCTTCTGGTGTGCCAGTTTGATTGCAATGAGAAAACAGGCAACTTTCAAGTCAGAAGTCCAGAACAAGTCTTAAGAGGCAAGGGCACGAATGAAGGAATGCAGGATCAGCATGTGGAACACGAACTTCACAATGTAATAGGTCAATTTCTGAAAATTTATCATGGAGCAAAAGCAATCTTTGTTTTTTCAGCATAAAGAAATACTTTGTATAGAAGCTTCTCCCCCCTGTAGCACTGAGGCAATTGCATTGATTCTAAGGCCAGAAGGGTCCACTGTGATCATCTGGTCTGACTGCCTGTCCTCACAGGCCATAGAACTTCGGTAGCCCCATTCTTAGGACAAAAGCCACCTTTGCATTGAGAAGCATCTCATGAGAAGGATACTTGCCAAGGGGATTAGGAAGGACAATTCAAATACAGCATGAGGTGGAATTTGATCAAGTAACTGAACTGAATAATCTTTAGCAGTCAATAATTCATAGCAATCCCACTCCCTTCTGCAGGGAAACAGAGCAGATGGTCTGCAAAAGGAGGAAGGGAGGATCAGGAAAGCCACATGCAAGCTGGTTCTAGGCTCTCAAGTAATACTTTAACCCTATGGGCTAGCAGGTGTATGGGCAGCTGACGTTGCAGCTGCCTCTGTCTGGCATGTTTCTCTTTACCTAGTCTTCTGTTGTCAAGAGTGGGGTTTCTGGACCTCAGAATAGAAACCATCAAGTGAAAGGTGTTGTGTCTTATAACCAAATGAAGATTATGTAATGCTTCCTTTGCTCGGGCTATATGAACCCTCCCATGACTGACCTTGCAATGGACCTGGTTTGATATTTGTCTCATTTGCTCAAGGGTCCTCTTCACAATACTAAACACACACACACCCCGACACGCACACACACACACACACTCTCTCTCTCTCTCTCTCTAATGAGAAGATGTATAACTCAGCTCTTTGCCTCAATTAAGTGAGAGCATGGAGGACTTAATCCAAAAGTAAAGATGACAGATGTCTGCCATAACTGCCCTAAGAGAAGTGTTAGAACAAAACAGGGTGCAGAGAATGCTTGCTTGACTCTACATCCTCCTAAAACAATCTCTACTTATGCTCCACGGGCAAATGATCTAAGCAGTGGAAGCATCTGATACCAAAGCTGAAAGAGCTATCCTGGCCTGGCAGCTGTCCATACAGATCTGCAATTCCAGAAGAACAAACCTTCCTTCCTTGAAAAGTTATTCTTCCTTCTAACTTTACCAGACAGAAAGAAACAACCTGGTTAGAAGCCCTTCATCATCTTTCTAGCTGCTACGTCTAGCAAGGTGTAAAAGTGGTTGAAGAAATTCTGGAGTTCTTGCTAAGATATGAGAGATAGGCAATCAGCTTTCCTTGGTGCTGCAGAAGCTAAAACTAGCATTAGCCATATGTCAAGGATATGTCCATTTCTTTAATCAGAAGAATATTTTCCATTAAGTATTCCTGTGGGAATTCTGCACCATTGTGCAAGTGCAGAATGCATGTCCCCTTCAGGTGGTGCCAGAACAGAGATTAGCCAGCTGACTAGCACTGGCAGTCAGCTGTAGTCCTCACAGAGTCATTTTAGGAGGCATGGGATATGGGGGAGAGGGAACACACAAAGCGGGGCACATGGAGACATGGAGCTACTCGAGGGTCACAGACTAGGACTGAGAAGGGCTAGTGGGGGAGAACTGACTTGGCAGGGGTGAAACGGGGTGTAGGGCCACATGGGAATAGGGAGCAAGGGGTCCAGGGCTATATGGGAAGAGGGGAGGGGGTGGCTGAATGGAGGTGCAGGGTCACATGGGGACAGTCGGAGTACAGGGACACATGGGGATGGAAAAAAGGGGTGCACAGACACATAGGGACAGAGGCAGATGTGTCTGAATGAGAGACTAGGGGTCAGCCAGGATCTGCATGGGGGAGACTCCCAAACAATTCCTTCTGCCTCCCAAAAAGCCTTGTTCTATACTTCTCCTACCCACCCCCAACAACCCTCCAGGTTCACTCCCGAGGTCCATTCCCAGCAATTACTTCCCTCTCCCTCAGCTCCTTCATTACTCCTGACTCCCCCAATCTGGGATTTCATGTGACCACCACACCTAGGCCATTCATGTGAAGATCGTTGGGTATCAGCTTCCAGCTTCTCGGTCCTGTTGGCATTGCCTAGGAAACTCATTCCAGGAGTCTTTTGGTGAAGAGTTGGTGAATGATGATGGTGAGATACTCGGAATGTGGAAACTGTTGATAGCAGTAGATTGTCCACGCAAAATAGTTTAATGTGCAACCTGTGGTACGAAGTAGCAGAGGCATACTCTGGAATGTCGCAGCCTTTACCCAACAGAGAACCAAGGCTCGACCGCTGGAGGGTGCTGGTGCTGTGTCTGTCCTGCAAAGCCTGCTAACTTGGCTATGTGGTTCTTGCCATTGTTCAAAGAGGGTCCTCCACCAGGTGCTTGAGGCCTGATAGTCATTGATCCATATTATGATTCTTCCAGCCATTTAAGCTCTCACCATTCACCCAGACCATTAATTTCTATATTAAACAATACACTCTTACCATTTGTCATGATGTACCATGAGCTGAGAATTTGGTCTATTATGCACAGGTATAAATGACTAAACAAGGTGAAAGTCAGTGGAGAATCAACTCCTTACCCTCATCTTATTGTTCTATTTCAAATAAGAAGCTCTCATATTTTCCACAGGCATGCAATGATCTCAGTAGCAATTCCATCCCCATGTGGATTAGAAAGAAGAATTTTGCTCTAATAAACCAATTTTTAAAAAAAAATAAGCTTTCTTACATACTGGTAAAATGCAAACTTTGCCTTGCACAGTCCTGGATCTCAGCCAATCACTTCTAATTCGAAATCCACATGTCTCAAAGCTTCAGTGCTTTTCATTATATTTAATAAAATGTTTGCATCACATATTTCAGCTTGGTAGCACCGTGTGTCCAGCTTAACCAAGTACTTAACTCTGGCCCAGAAAAGAGCCTCCTTGTATCACACTGCTGCCGCCAGTTACTGAAAGAATTGATACTCACTGAAACGACATTCACGAAATCATCATCTGACAATGTTTCTAGCATCTCAATGACGGAGGTTCGGATCAACTTCAGAGTTAGTCCACTAACGCTCCCACTCCTGCATAACAGAGATAATAAAAAAATTGATTGAATGAGTTCCATTGAAAACATACAATGGAACTAGATTTTATAAACTGGCACCCATATTTCCACACTCAAGATTGCTCCAGAAGTGCCTACTCAGCCCCAAGTCTCATCTTTTAAGAGTTGCTCTGCAATGGCAGTACTTGCTATCAAAAAAAAAAAAAGTTCCAGGGTTGGTCTCCAAGCCATAACTTTGTAGCTCAGAGGAATAGTTCTGTCGCCTGACCCATACTGACACATTCTTTCTTCATTTTCAATTCATGATTGCCATGAGAATTCATCACATGCGAATTGTGTGTTCCCTAAATATTCTTCTACTCTCTCATATTCAGTCAGAGCTTTACATTTTCAGGGATCTAAATTGCAGAATGTTTGTTTCAGGGCAAAGCTCAAACTGGGATGGTGGGGGGAGAGAGGAATGAAATTGCAAATGCTGATAAAACACACCTCTGCAATACAGAAATATTTGACTGCACTTAAAAGCATCAAATGCAATCTCTCCCAGTGAGGCAAAGAACTAATGAATAGATTTTTTTTTCAGTATAAAGCAATCTGTGAGACACTTCACACCTGATGGTTTCCAACTCTTGACATTGGCTTAACAAAGGGAATCTTGACAGGGGTACAGAGAAATGTTTTTTATGGATTTCTTCCTTTAGTTTTCATACAACATGGAATAAATCTCTGAATATAAATACAAAACCAGAGACAAATTTATTTATACAATGGGAAATAGCAACTGTAAATTTGTCATAGCTTTTTATAACATTATCTTCATTAATGTTATTGTAATGTACAACACCACCATTTGAATAATTGAGCTAATCAATACAGCTATAGTTCATAAAATATGCCATTTTACCCTCAACTTTCAGTCCCCTGGTATTTAATTTTGGTTTTACATTCAAAACTGTTTTTTTTTAAATCAGAGTATTCACACATAGAAGTATTTATTTTGACTGTTTGGGGATTAATGTTTTGACAGCTCTGAAGGGGTTGGACTTCAGGCTTTTAAATAGCTTAAGATAAACTGTGGAGAGTTAGAATACAATACATTAAGCATACATGAATTCTCATCTTTTTGGTCACCAAACCAGGCTAATTAATTCTCAGACAAATCCAGCTCCTTGCTTCTAGTAATTTCTTTTGTGTTTCACAACAAGCTCTGGCATTCACCTGAGACATTTTCAATTGGTTACTTAAGTAATTGAGATGTTGACAATATAACAATATCAAATGGCCATAAAGACATCCTAATATCAATGCCGTTTCTTCCAACAATTCAAATAAATGTCTTTTATTTTCAACCTCATCTCTCCTTCAATTTGCAATAGTTTGTTCAAAAGGTGCCAAATAGCTTTTCATCGCTCCAGTATTAATATCCAGTCTTTAAACACTTACGCATCAACTAAAATAAGCATGTCTTTTGGAGATGCAGCTCCTTGGATGTACCTGAAATAAACAAATGAAAAGATATGAAAGATGAAAACTTAAAAACACCTCTCTAGCATTTGATCGAAAGACCCTGTGATCCCTAAAACCAAGTCTAGCTGAACCAAAGGAACTTCTCATTTGCATCTTAGTAGGAAATTCATTCACTGTCACTTTTTCTCATTGCTTCTCCTTCTAGGTAAATGAAGGTTCAAGTAACAATAGCGAGATCTGGAGGTAGGATGTAGGAATTCACTATTCTTGTATATCGACAACAGAGAGGGGTGAATAGGATTTGAGAGCTAAATATATCTTGATGACAAGTTAGCAGGTGAATTATTCCAGCAGCCCAACTCAGGCAAAGATTTTTTTTTTTTTTTTAATGAGTACAGTAAAATGTGGCAAGAGTGACTGCTCATGGGAATTAGTAAGCGTGGTTGCTTTTAAGATGTCTTTTCTCTTCAAAGGAATGGCATTGCCACCTTTACTTCTGAACTGCTGCTGACAGGGACACTGCCTTCAGAGCTGGGAGGCCAGACAGCAGTTTCTTCACAGTTAAATTATAGGGGGAAAATGTTCTTTGGCCTCTGCAAGTAGTTGCTCGGGACAGGTGGTCTCTCTTCAGAGGTAGTCACTCAGGCAGGTTTGACTGTATACTTAACCAATAAAAATGAGCAAAATATAAATGAGAAAATATAGTGAACAAAAAATGGAATAGTATTCTGGTAGAAAAAATACTCAAAATCAGTACCGAAAAAGAGCATTTTAAGAGAATGCCCTCTGCTCTGGTGACTGTAGTACTAGCCTAACCCCCTAGAACTGTGTTTGTAAATCATTCTGGAAAACAGAATGGTTCATTTTGATCATCGTAATTTAGTTTGGTTTGTTGCCTTCAATCCAAGTGTTTAATGGTCTTATCGTCATGCCACCTGGGTATTTGTCTTTATCATGAAAATTCCTTCTGTATAGCAATATGGTATTGCCTACATGTCACCTACCCAGAAAGCTAAAATGGGCTTACAAAGAAAGTGAAAATATTTTAAAATTTGAACTTTTAGTCCTCAAAAATTATCAGAAGAGGGTTTAGTGTAGTGTTTAGCACATATTTACTATTGATTTTGTTCTTTATCAGAATATGTACTATGTTGACAATTTCACGTGCTTCATTCTTCCGAAGAAAGCTTACCATGGTCTTCTGCGAACATCATATAGATCTATCTTGTTCGGAGTTCGGCTTTTATCTACCCACGGGGAGGCTAAAAATGAAAGAAGATATATTATACTCATTTCAGTATATTACACATTATTTGAATAAAGCAACATAAGCTAAAGACTTTTAGAGAGCATTAAAAAACTCTTTAATATGTGGTATATCAATTTTTTCACATTATTAGCACGATATAAATAACATGTGGTAGGAAGTTAGAATGTTCTTTATCTACTTACACTTTACTAAAAATATTGTTTTTATTAAAACAGTTCAAAGGGAAGTACTGCCATTGACTTCAGTGATGCCAGGATTTCACCCAAAGTATTTTTGAGAGGGGAGATAACCGTTTAGGACAAGCAGATACTTTATAAAACAAACTTTTTAAAATATTCTGGTCTCTGGAAATGCAAGTCTGATTCAAAGCTCATTGAAGTTTACAGGAGTCTTTCCACTGATTTAAATGGGCTTTGGCTGAAATCCCTGATTAGGAAACAGATATGTAATAAAAGTATCCTAAAAATGACATGCAACTAAACTATCAAGGTCTGCAAAACTGCAGAAGAGGGAAATCTGAAGAAATCAGGAATCTTAATCTTTGCAATACATCAGCCCCATTGTCCTCTACACAAACTGATCAAGGCAAGCTATTTCCAGAGGATAGAGATATTAATTTCTCTCTCTGCACTTTTGGAATTTGGAGAGCCTTCAAGTGGTTAAGCAAAGCAACAAAGATACTTGGGACAAATTCTGATGTTGGGTACACCAGTATAAATCCAGAATAACTAGTTACCAACAGGGCCGGCTCCAGGCACCAGCCCAGCAAGCAGCTACTTGGGGCGGCCAACGGTGAGGGACGGCACTTCTGGGTCTTCAGCAGCAGGTCCTCAGTCCCTCTCGGAGAAAAGGACCAGACAGCGAATTGCCATCGAAGACTGAAGCGGCCGTGCTAGAGCTGCAGATCACGATCGCAGCTCTTTTTTTTTTCCCTCCCCTGCTTGGGGCAGCAAAAACCCTGGAGCCGGCCCTGCTTACCAACAACCCATGATCAAATGTACCATCAACATTATCAATATTTATTATTGAGTACCAATAATAGGACTAATCTCTGAGTAATGTCGGGGATGATGATCTTCATGTGATGGACAAAGGAGTTCTGTTCCTCCTGATGATATTAAATTTTATACTTGTGACCACCTCCCTTTCTGAAATTTTAAATAGTCTCTCTGTCCTCTTTCATATCCCTCAAGTCACATTGACTTCCACTAAGTCTTTCTAAAATGACCACTATCACTTTTAACATAGGCCATATATTATTTTTGTCTGAACTACTAAAGTGTAAGCTCCTTGGGGCAGGGAACACATATTGTTATTTGCGCAGCACTAATTGCATTATAAAGAGGGAATCAATGTTCTGAAGGGCTATACATTAACAGACTAGATCCTCAATTCATAGACTTCAAGGCCAGAAGGGACCATAACGATCATCTAGTCTGATTTCCTACATATTACAGGCCACAGAACCGCCCCCACCTCCTGTAACAGACTCTTAAGCTTTGGCTGAGTTTTTGAAGGCCTCAAACCATGATTTAAAGACTTCAAGTTACAAACAATCCACCATTTACTCTAGTTTAAATCTGTAACTGAACCATGCCCCATGTTGCAGAGGAAGGTGAAAACCCTCCAGGGTCTCTGCCAACCTGATCTGTGGAAACTTCCTTTCTGACCCCAAACATGGTGAACAGCTGAACCCTGAGCATGTTGGCAAGACCCAGCAGCCAGATACCTGGGAAAGAGTTCTCTGTAGTAACTTATAGCCCTCCCTATCTCGTGTCCCATAGTGGCCACTGAGGCTACAAGCAGTCACAGATGGGCACCATGCCATTGTAGGCAGTCTCATTATACCATCCCCGCCATAAACTTATCAAGCTCAGTTTTTAAGCTAGTTAGGTTTTTTGCCCCCACTGCTCCTCTTGGGAGGCTCTTACAGAATTTCACTCCTTTAACTGTTAGAAATCTTTGTCTAATCTCAAGCCTAAACTTTTTGATGGCCAGTTTATATCTATTTGTTCTTGTGTCAACATTGATGCTAAACTTAAATAACTCCTCTCCCTTCCTGGTATTTATCCCTCTGATGTATTTATAAAGTGCAATCATATCTCCCCTCAGCCTTTGTTTGGTTAAGTTAAACAAGCCAACATCCTTGAGTATCCTCTCATAAGGTATGTTTTCCTTCCCTCTGATCATCTCAGTAGCACTTCTCTGCACCTGTTCCACTTTGAATTCATCTTTCTTAAACATGGAAGAGAAGAATTGTACACAGTATTCTGAAAGAGGTCTTGCCTTGTATAATGGCAATAACATTTCCTTCTCTCTACTGGAAATTCCTAAGATGCATCAAGCAAGGTTTGTTTTAGCCCTTTTCAGGGCAGCATCACACTGGTGACTCAGTCATCCTGTGATCAACCAGTACACCCAGGTCTTTATTCTTCTGTGTCACTTCCAACTGATATGGTCCCAGTTTACAGCAAAAAAAGGTGGTGTTAGTCTCTAAGTGCATGACCTTGCACTCTGCGCTATTAAATTTCATCCCATTTCTATTACTCCAGTTTTCAAGTTCCTCCAGATCTTCTCCAGTTTAACAAACAATTTCCCATGTGGAACTGTATCAAATACCTTACTGAAATTGAAGTGTATTAGATCTACTGCATTTCCTTGTGTAAAAAATCAACTATCTTCTCAAAGAGATCAGGGTGGTCTAGCATGATCTACCTTTTGTAAAACCCTGTTGTATTTTATTTCAGATGCTGTTTATCTCTATGTCTTTAATTACTTTCTCTTTCAAAATTTGTTCCAAGACTTTGAATACAGTTGAAGTCAACCCAACGGTCCTGTAATTTCTTAGATCATGTTTTCCCCCTTTCTTAAAAATAGGTATTATATTAGCAATCTTCCAGTCATAGGGTATGACCCCTGATTTTACAGATTCAGCTGGTGCAAACTGGCATAACTCCACTGAAGCCCATAACACTATGCTGATTTAAACTCATAGACTCACAGACTTTAAGGTCAGAAGGGACCAATGTGATCATCTAGTCTGACCTCCTGCATAAAGCAGGCCATAGAACCCTACCCATCCACTTCTATATCAAACCCTAACCTATGTCCGAGTTATTGAAGTCCTCAAATTGTGGTTTGAAAACCTCAAGCTGCAGAGAATCCACCAGCAAGTGACTCATGCCCCACGCTGCAGGGGAAGGCGAAAAACCTCCAGGGCCTCTGCCAACCTGCCCTGGAGGAGAATTCCTTCCCGACCCCAAATATGGCGATCAGCTAAACCCTGAGCATGTGGGCAAGACTCACCAGCCAGCACTCAGGAAAGAATTCTCTGCAGTAACTCAGATCCCATCCCAACCAACATCCCATCACCGCCCACATGGCATACTTATCTGCTGCTAATCAATGATCAATTGCCAAAATTAAGCTATCCCATCATACCATCCCTTCCATAAACCTATCAAGCTTATTCTTAAAGCCAGATATGTCTTTTGCCCCCACTGCTCCCCTTGGAAGGCTGTTCCAGAACTTCACTCCCCTAATGGTTAGAAACCTTCGTCTAATTTCAAGTCTAAACTTCCTAGTGTCCAGTTTATACCCATTCGTTCTTGTGTCTACATTGGTCTAAGCTTAAATAATTCCTCTCCCTTCCTGATATTAATCCCTCTGATATATTTATAAAGAGCAAGCATATCCCCCCTCAGCCTTCTTTTGGCTAGACTAAACAAGCCAAGCTCTTTGAGCCTCCTTTCATATGACAGGTTTTCCATTCCTCGGATCATCCTAGTAACCCGTCTCTGAACCTGTTCCAGTTTGAATTCATCCTTCTTAAACACGGGAGACCAGACTTGCACACAGTATTCCAGGTGAGGTCTCACCAGCGTCTTATATAACGGTACTAACACCTCCGTATCTTTGCTGGAAATACCTCGCCTGATGCATCCTAAAACCGCATTAGCTTTTTTAACGGCCATATCATATTGGCGGCTCATACCAATACTCCAAGGTCCTTCTCCTACTCTGTTGCTTCCAACTGATGCGTCCCCAAAGTATATCTAAAATTCTTATTATTAATCCCTAAATGCATGACCTTGCACTTTTCACTATTAAATTTCATCCTATTACTATTACTCCAGTTTACAAGGTCATCCAGATCTTCCTGTATGATATCCTGGTCCTTCTCCGTGTCAGCAATACCCCCCAGCTTTGTGTCATTCGCAAACTTTATTAGCACATTCCCACTTTTTGTGCCAAGGTCAGTAATAAAAAGGTTAAATAAGATTGGTCCCAAAACCGATCCTTGAGGAACTCCACTAGTAACCTCCTTCCAGCCTGACAGTTCACCCTTCAGCACTACCGTTGTAGTCTCCCCTTTAACCAGTTCCTTATCCACCTTTTAATTCTCATATTGATCCCCATCTTTTCCAATTTAACTAATAATTCCCCATGTGGAACCGTGTCAAATGCCTTACTAAAATTGAGGCAAATTAGGTCTACTGCATTTCCTTTGTCTAAATAATCTGTCACCTTCTCAAAGAAGGAGATCAGGTTGGTTTGGCACGATCTACCTTTAGTAAAACCATGTTGTAATTTGTCCCAATTACAATTGACCTCAATGTCCTTAACTACTTTCTCCTTCAAAATTTTTTCCAAGACCTTACATACTACAGATGTCAAACTAACAGGCCTATAGTTACTCGGATCATTTTTTTTCCCTTTCTTAAAGATAGGAACTATGTTAAGAATTCTCCAGTCGTACGGTACAACCCCGAGTTTACCGATTCATTATAAATTCTCGCTAACAGGCTTGCAATTTCATGCGCCAGTTCCTTTAATATTCTTGGATGAAGATTGGCTGGGCCCTCCAATTTTGTCTCATTAAGTTGTTCAAGTTTGGCTTCTACCTCAGATGTGGTAATATTCACCTCCATATCCTCATTCCCGTTTGTCATCCTTCCATTATCCCTAAGCTCCTCATTAGCCTTATTAAAGGCTGAGGCAAAGTACTTATTTAGATATTGGGCCATGCCTAGGTTATCCTTAACCTCCTTTCCATCCTCAGTGATTAGCGGTCCCACTTCTTCTTTCTTCGTTTTCCTCTTATTTATACGGCTATAGAACCTTTTACTATTGGTTTTAACTCCCTTTGCAAGGTCCAACTCTACTTGGCTTTTAGCCTTTCTCACTTTATCCCTACATGTTCTGACCTCACTAAGGTAGCTTTCCTTGCTAATCCCACCCTTCTTTCACTCCTTGTAGGCTTTCTGCTTTTTCTTAATCACCTCTCTGAGATGCTTGCTCATCTAGCTCGGTCTACAACTCCTGCCTATGTTTTTTTCCCCTCTTTCTTGGGATGCAGGCTTCCGATGGTTTCTGCAACTGCGACTTAAAGTAATTCCAGGCCTCCTCCACATTTAGATCCACAAGTTCTTCAGTCCAATCCACTTCCCTAACTAATTTCCTTAATTCTTTAAAGTTAGCCCTCGAGAAGTCAAAAACTCTAGTCCCAGATCTATTTTTGTTTATCCTTCCATCTAGTTTGAACTGAATTAGCTCATGATCACTCGAACCAAGGTTGTCCCCTACAACCATTTCTTCTATGAGGTCCTCACTACTCACTAAAACCAAATCTAAAATGGCATCCCCTCTTGTTGGTTCTTCAACTACTTGGTGAAGAAATCCATCTACTATCACATCCAGAAAAATCTGAGCCCTATTATTCTTGGTAGCACTTGTCCTCCAGTCTATATCTGGGAAGTTAAAGTCTCCCATGATCACACATTTCCCATTAGTGTTTTCTTCCTTAAAAACATTAAAGAGGTCTCTATCCATATCCAAATCAGATCCCGGCGGTCTGTAGCACACCCCAAGAACTATCTCAGGGGAGGCTCTAGTAGCTTTCTTTCCCAGTGTGATTTTTGCCCAGACAGACTCTGTCTTGTCCATTCCATCACTTATTTCTTTACAGTTAACCTCCTCATTGATGTACAATGCTACTCCACCACCTTTGCCTTTATTTCTGTCTTTCCTAAACAGCACATAGCCTTCAATACCCGTACGCCAGTCATGACTATTATTCCACCATGTTTCTGTTATCCCTATAATATGCGGTTTCACTTCCTGCACCAGGAGCTCTAGTTCCTCCATGTTGTTCCCTAGGCTCCTCGCATTAGTATACAGACATCTTAATTTTTGCCGTTTGGCTTCACTGACATTCTTTACCCTGTTAGGCTCAGACATTCTTCCACCAGCATCACCTGTTAGTCTGCTATCTACACTACCCTTCCTCCTTATGTCAATTCTTCTGTCCACGCCTGTATCCCCTCTTACTTTGTTTACTTCCCTCTCAAGGTTACATTCCGGCGTGGAGATCTCCTGGACATCTTCCCCAACTTCCTAGTTTAAAGCTCTCTTAATCAGTTCGGCGAGCCTCCATCCTAGAAGTCTATTTCCCTTCTTGCTCAGGTGAAGTCCATCCCGAGAGAACAGTCTTCTGTCCGTAAATGCTTCCCAATGACCGTACATCCCAAAGGCCTCCTTATAGCACCACTGCCTGACCCATCTGTTGATCACCATAATCTTGTCACACCTTTGTCGCCCTTCTCTAGGAACCGGCAGAATCCCACTGAAGATCACCTGAGCCTCGATTTCCTTAAGCATCTTCCCTAGTCTGGCATAGTTTCCCTTGATACATTCCAGAGAGTATCTAGCCGTATCATTCGTTCCCACATGAAGCACAGTCAACGGATTCTTTCCTGCTCCCACTAGGATCCTTTTCAGCCTCAGGTCCACATCCTGTATCTTAGCACCAGGCAGACAGCACACCCTTCTGTTCTCCCGATCAGCTCTAGTTATAGGCCTGTCTATTCTTCTCAGTAAGGAGTCTCCAATCACGTAGACCTGCCTTTTCCTGGTGACGGTGTGAGTCTCAGGTCTATCCCCTGCACTCACTGTCTGCAAGTCCTCTCGATTCCTACTCCCCCTTGCAATCCTCCAAGGGCTTATATTTGGTGTTGCCTCCATTGACTCCTCCCCTCCTCTTGCAGGACTATCAGCTCTTCTCTTTTTCCGCCCTCTCTCCTTCAGCGACCATCTGCTGTGTCCCTTCTTCATTTTCCAACTCTGCAAACCTGTTCCTGAGTTCTATTTCTCCTTCACTGGCCCGTCTTTTCCTCTGCCTGGTTCTCTTAGTCACATGCTTCCACCGTCCACTTTCCTCACCCTGCAGTCTCTCTTCTGAATTCTTTGGTCCTGCTTCCATCTGCATGTCTGAGCTTATCCCTTCAACCCCTCGTGGCTGTGCTCCATCATCTGCTCAAACCCCCTTCTAAACTCAACCAGAGTTTGCACCTGCATCTCCAGTCCTCGGATCTTTTCTTCCATCAGCTCTATGAGGCGGCACTTCATGCAGACAAAACTCTTTTCAGGTACCCCCTCCAGGATCATGTACATGCTGCAGCTTCCACATCCAGTCATCCTCATTGTGTCTTTCACTGCTGCCTCTGTATCAGTCACAGCCTTCCCACCTAAAGCCTGGTAGTGCACAGAACAGAACACAACACAAACCCCCAGCAGGCACCAGACCCCCCGCCCCTTACATAGCCTGTTGGTTCCTCTGTCCTTGTCTCCCCTGCTCCTCCAACGGAACTCCCTCTGAAACTCCCCTGTTTACAGCTCTGTTTGCTGGCTCCTGTGCCGCTGCAGCTGTCTGTGCCGCTGCCTGACTGGCTGGCTACTTATATACGACCCCTAATCAGGTAAGCCCCGCCCCCTAATCAGGGCTCCACTTCTCTCCCAGCACACTGCCCCTAGCAGCCTCCACACACACACACTACACAATACAATTCACAAACTACAAACACCTGCTCCTCCAACAGAACTCCCACTGAAACTCCCCTGTTTACAGCTCTGTTTGCTGGCTCCTGTGCCACTGTCTGACTGGCTGGCTACTTACATAAGACCCCTAATCAGATAAGCCCCATCCCCTAATCAGGGCTCCACTGCTCTCCCAGCACACTGCCCCTAGCAGCCTCCACACACACACACACACACACACACACACACACACACACACACACACACACACACACACCACAATACAATCCACAAACTACAAAAACCTGCTCCTCCAAACTACCTGAGGATCTCGCCCAGATATAGCTAAATGTTTCATTTCACGAAAATGATAATATAATTTAAGTGACTAATATTTCTTTTTTAAACCAAAATTCTGGATGCTTCAGAGTGTATGTAGATTTATTGATAAGAGGACTTTCACTCAATGCTGCAATGCCTAAAATTAGATGCCCTGCGGCTTAATGGAATCCACAGCCCTGAGTTAGGCTCCCAGGCTCCCTATACAAAGCATAAGGAAAGTTAGATGCCTAAGAATGGGTTCCAGAAAAGCCAGCATGCTGAGCAGAGACATGCCTTAAAGTAGCCAGTAGAAAATGCCAAGGAGAGAGCTGTGGCCTAAGTGTTTCTTATAGCAGTAAGCACTACACCTACCCCAGTAGTAAGAGTTTGCTGGATTTGATAACCCTTCTTTGTCAAATCTTTGCATTATGGAGATGAAGGTTTGGATAGATTTCAAGCAAGATTTGTTCGTATTGTTTTGTTGTTTGCTAAGCATATGGGAAACTTCTTCTCTGATTACTGAAATGGAGATTACAGGCTTTAAAATGGAAGTAACCTTATGGGGAGAAGTTTAGGTAGTAGAGTCTCTTAGGGTGAATGTGGATGTATATGCAATCCAGCTGCTGAATTTCTATTAAATGGATCTGAATTTTATAATAAAATAGGTTTTGCTATATGATATGGTGATTTGTGTGTTATATGGTTTTCAGACTCCGTAGTTTTTGCTCTCTGTTTCCTTTCCGTGTTGCATTCAGTTATTCTATGACTATACTGTATTTTTAATATATTTATTAAAGCCTTGAAGGCACCAAGTCTATTTTGCCATAAGCTTCTTAATAATCATTGCCCATATTATCTTGAATTTAAATAATCTTTTCCCCCAATGGAAATTTTTAGAAGGGTTAATAATAATTAGTAAGAATGTTGGCATCAATAGATGATTTATTGAACATGGATCAGACAGCGATTTCTTTAACAGAAATTGCATTTTACATTTTCTTAAGGAAATGTTCGTATTAGGGCTGACAACATCGAGGAAAATATGCCTACGTGACCTCAGTGCCAGGTTAGATAAAAACTGGCTTACCAAGACAGGAAGTTTGAGGCACAACGAATAGCTGCCTATACATTGCCACTCTTCCCATTTTAACAGGAATTCTTTTATCAAGTGAAGACACTCAAACAAATTCAAGTTTGTAATGTGAGACTGCCTACACTGACAGTGAACTGTATTCAGCAGCTATCTCCTAAGCTAATTACATTAAAATGAGCACCAATCTGGAGTCAGCTGGTGCAACAGTGGCTCAGCAGTATTATCCAGCTAGATTTCAGTAATATATGCAAAGTCAGGGGCCTTATCCATAATTAAAATCATAGATGACTGTCATTTAATTAGTCGCTGCCCTTGGATTAATCATCACGAACCACAGAGTATATTGATGTAGATTCTGCACAAGACCCCACATAACACTAGTGTGACTGTTGTGACCTTAATACCTAGTTATATCTTGAAAAATAAACTCTTCCTACCCAGTTTTTGCATGCCCATCGCACCAGAGATCAGACAGCCCATACCCTAATAACTGATTGCCCCTTCTCCTCAGCTCTTCAAATCTCCATGTCATGCAAGCATTGTTAAATCCTTTTGGCTAGTGAAAAGACAGGGGAGATAATCTGCTGCCGTTGAGTGAATGACCTTCTGTCTGCGTAGGTTGTAACAACCAACTGCAGAGGTGGAAAACTCACAGTGAAAGTTACAAGATGAGGTGAAATGGTCACCCCGCAGTGAGGAGTCTATACCAGGCTGGACTGGGGGATGGAGTGGGAAAGGAGGTCAATTTAAAGGGCAGTCCTCTTGCTGACACAGATGGCACTGCTGCCAATTAGCAGGGTTATGGAGAAGGGACGTGGGATTGCCCTGACCAAGCAGATGGCGCCACCAGTGGTGAAGAGTTGAATCTGTGGAAAAGAGATGGTGGAAGGGACTCCATCCAGTTATCTGAGGGAAATATTTAAGATAACTATAGAGTATTCACAACAAAATACCCTCTCACTCACACACTGTTACAAAGTCTCTGTCTGTGAGTATCAGAGAGAACACTTCTCCACGGTTCTTTATTTTTAGCAAATGACATTGTCTAAACAAGTGGACACAAGAAAGAGATCACAGACTGCAGCACCACAAGCAGTGTTTATGCTACAGTGGGCAATCCCACTGCTAAACTAGTTTACACGGGCAAAGGCTTTTTAATTTTTTTTTCCAGGTGAAAGTCATCCTGGCAAAGACTGCCTCATGCAAAGCCTTCCCTACTACTTAAGCCCCACATTTTCTTTGAGCAGATGAAAGAGAGGGTAAGCTGCGTGAGGACACATTCCTTAGCATCTCATGCCTGTCTGGGTGTGGATTGGTAGGCTCTATTTCAGCCCCCAAACAGCCTGGCAGTTTGGCTTGCATTAGGGAAGGCTTCCATTAGGGCAGCGGTGACTGAATCCATGATTCCACAGGCCCAGTCTTCCTAATACCCCAAAGAGGGAGAGGGGGAGGTCTCTGGTTGTGGGCCCTGTGCTGCAGCCCTGTATCTTGCTTTTGGCTGGGGATGTATTTAGCCCACCACCTCCCACCAAATCACTGGCATGGAACCCAATATTTCTGTCTTATATGGGAAAAGTGAATTTCATCCTGCACATGCATCTGTGGCTGAGGTTATTTAAATCTGAGAATGAAATACAGTGCTGAATGGGGTAAAGTACTTCAACAAGGAGCCTTACATTTTTGAATGTCATTAGTGAAGATGTCATCTTCGTTGGCATTTTTTTTTCTCATAATATATTAACTGCAGAAATTTCTATTTAAATGATAAATGCACTGTGGCAGTGTTAACTTCCATATAATACATGGGGACTGACCATGGTGTGAACATTTTGTTACCAGAACTAAAATGCTTTCATGTGATTGACTTGGCTTGCTTGCGTAACTGCTGGCATTCAACACGATAGCTTTAGAAATATGAGACCCAATTACGTGAATCATTAAAGTGCCCGTATCATGAACATTGTAACAGCAATAAACATTGTAGTCCTTGGCCTCTCTTTCCAGACATTAAAAAAAAATATAAAGTGAATAATGATCAGATGGAGACTCATTCTGTGTGTGATGAAGCCATTTTTATAGAACGTTAATTGCACTGATAATTTACAAGCTGAAACACTTGGAACATTCATGTTCCTCTCTCTAAAGTCTCCTTTATATTTCCAGTTGTAAAAAGGGAAATGTCAGCTACACAGAAATATATGAAAAAGCCCACAAAGTTCTCCCTTAAACTTTCTTTCTGCAAGGCTTCAGATTCATTTTGTATGGATTTTTCAGACTTTCTAGTCTCCTATTATCTGCTACAGTAATGACTTTCTTTGGAGAGTTCAATATCACGGCAAACTATTACTCGGCATTAATGGTTAACATAAGAGCAGCTGTGCACAGCAAGTCCTTCATTTAGAGAGATACCATTTTATTTGATTAGAAATTGATTTTAAAGCTGTTCCATTATTAATTTGCCTTAGCAGGGAAAGCTTCAGGAGTTGAGAAAGACAGGCTTCCATTGACATCAGGAGAGATTTTCAAAATAACTTTTTCCCTCAATGTTTTAAAAAACTTAAGACTGGCTCTTATCTGGTTATCTTTAAGCAGAGAGTTTCAGAACACTTTACACACATTAAGGGGAAACTTATCCTTCTAGATACTCATCGTCAGCACTCTGATTTCCTTACATATATTGCTCTCCCATTAAAATCTATAGACCATGTAGTTACATAAGTAAAGACCACGATGCCAAAGGCATCACCATAAGGACTTGAGACAGAATTTTAATCTATTTAATAAAATTTCTTATTACCATTGGGAAATGGGTAAATATCTGTTTTAAAATGAATAAATTGAGGCAATGAGGCTAACATCTTGTGGTCAGTGTGACCCAGTGATAGAGATCAGAAGGACCCTGTAGTCCTGATTCCCATTTCCCTGCCCTAAGGCTGAACAGATCCTTCAGTCTTTTGCACATAAATACTTTTAAATATGTGAGTAATCCAGTAACTTGAGTGGTGACCTACTGGATAGAGCACTGGACTGAGATTCAAGAGACTTGGTTTCTATTCCTAGCTCTGTGACCTCAGGCAAGTCACTTTACTACTTTGTGCCTCAGTTTTCCCATCTGTTAAAAATGGGGAGAATTATACTTCCCTCCCTTGTAAAGCTCTTAGACATCTACTGATGAAAATGCCACATAAGAGCCCAGTATTAGACTCATAGACTTTAAAGTGAGAAGAGACCATTATGATCATCTAGTCTAACCTCCTGCACAACGCAGGCCATAGAATCTCACCCATCCACTTCTATAACAAACCCCTAACCTATGTCTGAGTTATTGAAGTCCCCAAATTGTGGTTTGAAGACATCAAGCTGCAGAGAATCCTACAGCAAGTGACCCATGCCCCATGCTGCAGAGGAAGGCGAAAAATCTCCAGGGCCTCTGCCAATTGTTACTGAATGGGGCTACACCAGAAAGTAAACTTAAGCATGGATGTCAGTCTTGGCAGAATGGAGAGGACAGGCAGATAGCTAAATTATAATTAGGCAGCTGGTCAGCAAAGACTGACATTTTTGTCTTAAAAAATACCAACTTCAAGCTAGCAAACTGTGCAAGTAGCCAGTGTCTCTAACCAGAGACAACTCTAGACACCAGCAAAGCAAGCAGGTGTTTGGGGTAGCCTGTTTGCATGGGCAGCAGGGATCCACCATGGCAGCTGAGAACCAACAGGGGCCCTGGGAGCTGTAGTTCCTTGGTTAGCTCCCTGCCTATAGAGCCAGCCCTGGAACAGGGAAACAACTACATTTCCCAGCATTCCCTTGGCCACTACCAACAGGGACGAGGGGGAGGAAGGGAGGTTGCAGAGACCTCATGCTGCAGCCTGCTGTGAATGGAAAGCTGCGCTGTGAAGGGCAGGGATACCATATTTTAACATTAAAAACACAGGACACTTCATGGAGAGGGACGCTAGCCCCACCCTGTCACCATCCACTCCCTCTGACTGCCCCCCACAGAAACCCCAACCCATCAAATCCCCCCTGCTCCCTGTCCCCTGATCATCCCCTCCCAGACCCCACCCTCTATTTAAGCGCCACTGGTTGTTGTTCCCTGATTGCCCCCTTCTGGGACCCCTGCCCCTAACTGCCCCTTGGGACCCCACCCCCATCTAATGCTCCCTTCTCCTTGTCCCCAACTGCCCCCTCCTGAGACCCCCCCAAATTCCCCCCTAGGACTCCACTCCCTACCTGTCCAATGACAAACCCCTGGGACTCCCATGCCTATCCAACCGCTGACTGCCCCTCCTTCTCCCTGCCCCTGACTGCCCCCCCAAACCTCCACCCCATCCAACCCCCCTGCTCCCTATTCCTTGACTGCCCCCCTCCCCAGAACCCTCTACCCCTTCTCCAACCCTCCAGCCACCTTACCGTGCCACTCAGACCAGTGTGTCTGGCTCCGTGCAGTGCCAGACACGCTGCTGCATACATGCTGCCGTGCTCCCCCGCGGAACCCCAGCCCCCCTCCCCTCCCCCAAGCACCTGCCTTCCAGATTTGAACACCTCAAAATTCAAGAGTGCTCAAGCTCAGTTTGGACAGCTGTTACTTCATTTCACCCAAATGAAATATACTGATCCACTGTAATTTGCTGTAGAAAAAGTAGGATAAAATTGAGCAAGAAATGCTTCCCAGTGGTTATTAGGATTGGAATTGCTATTTTCAACAGCCATTGCCTTTTTTTTTTTAGTTTTATTTGTTTAAAAAGAAGACAGTGATATTGCATTGGCAAATTCCCCATAGAAAGAAAGAGTGGAACAAAAGAATAATAAAGGCACCTCAACTTTTCCTCATTTATGGAGGACAGTCTTATAACATGCATCCAGATATCCTCCAATCACACAAGCTGAAAATTGTTCCACTTTACTGCAGTTCTGTAACAATATGGGAACCAATCCTGTCCATGTTCTGTGCATATCCAAAATTCCTGCTGAGTGACCTGCCCTGGGAGCAAGTTACCAGTGACCCAGGGCTGCGGCAGAAGGAGGGTGCAGGTGGGGGAGGGGGCCCAGGGCTGGCGTAGCAGGGGGTGCGGGTGGAGGGGGCAGACCCCAGGGCTAGGGCAGCAGGTGGTGTGGGGGGGCACTGGTGGGGGGGGGAAGGAAGATGCCCAGAGCTGGGGCAGCACGGGGTGTGTGTGGGGGAGAGCCCAGGGCTGGGGTGGCAGAGGGTGCGGGTGGTGGGGTAGAGGCCAGGGCTGGGACGGCAGAGGGGTGTGGGTCGGAGTGGGAGAGCCCAGAGTTGGGGTGGCAGGGGGGTGCAGGTGGCGGGGAGAGCCCAGGGCTGGGGCAGCAGGGGTGTAGGTGGGAGCCCAGGGCTGGGGTGGAGGCAGCCAAAATTTTTTTTGCTTGGGGCGGCAAAAAACCTAGAGCCAGCCCTGTCTTTAACCCACCTTCCCATCATTTCAGTAGTAAGACTGAAGAGCTCTCATCATCCCGGAGCCTTTTAAAGTAGTTTGAAAATTATGGCGACTGAATTATGCCATGGAGACATGGCAAGTTCTGATGGCTGTTCAGGACTGTCTGATGTTTTGGGATGAATTAAGTGAGTAGAGCAGAGGCAGTAAGATATTCTTGCCAGAGGAACTGCCAATCCTTTTATCAAGCACTCAAAATTTCCTGAAGCTACCTAGCTAGGACATACTGCCTTTTTCTGGCAGGTATCTAACAGGAAGTAGAGGACAGAGAGTCCTGGAGACAGACAGACAATCTAAGGATTCTGAGTAAAATTCTGATTGTAGCTTCATCCATTAAGTTGTTGCTACAATTGTTAAATAAAATTGTATTCTTGAGGTAGTTTGAAACCTGAGACTCTCTGCTTTCTCAAGAATACCATTCTAGGCTCTTTCTGGTATAACACTGATAAAGCACATCTAAGGCACTCTCCTGGGACAGCTGATTCAGTTTTGCTGTCTATATTATTTCACATGGTTAATCACTTATCAGAACTGAAAGTTTGCTTTAATCTAGTCTTCTTCTCAGCAACACTGTGCAGCCAACCTTTCTAAAACTGTTTCTCGGAACATGAGCACAAACACCTGCACATCATATTTAACTACAGAGAAATGCTTCCCTCTGGTTTATTTGACTGAAGTCCAAAACATAACAAATTCCATGATTAAAGGTCTTATCCGTTGAGCAATAACATAAACAAAAGGAAAGGTGAGGAAATGACTAAGAAGACATTCAGCAAAGGCCATATAAAAACAAACTAATTCTTGAGTTTAATTACTAATTAGTAAAGCAAAAATAATGTGCTTCCCATAGCATCATTATACTGATCCAATGATTAACAATTATAATCCCAATTACATCTGTAATTAAGAAGGATTTCAAAGACATTACAAGAGAAAATAGATGGTCTGCATCTACAGTTCCATTAAATCTACCAAAAATTCTATAGTTAATTGTTCTTTTGGGCAGTTGCTTTTTGCAGCCCAGAAGTGAAATTAGATAGCAGAACAGATATCACACAAAATGTGAACAGCTTTAATATCTGTCATCTATTCTGTCAGTGTGGACCTTTCTGCCTGCAAGAAATCCAACTAAGGTCAGTGAAGCTCTACGTGAGTGCAGCCCACATGGAACTAATTGCAGGATCAGCTGAATAACTGAAACCCACCCAAAACTCAATGGCAGACAATCCCTCTTTCCTCCCACCCAACATCGAATCCCTAGTTAGTAAAAACAAAGCAAAATCAATAAAGGATCTCAATTAAAGCCAAGACGTAATTTTCCCATTCTAGATGCGTTACTTTAGCAAAAAGAGGAAAAATAAGGAACATTGAACATTTTAAAGGCTTTCAGATAAAAGCATAAAGCTAATGAAAGGTAAATAGCATGTTTCGCTTGTTGACCAGTGTCAATACTGAAAGATACTTATCATCCACACATATACCATTCCCATGAAGACTGCATTAGGCACAAGCCTGAGAAATGAGCAGCCTTACATCATATTAGGAATGTCAAAAGGCTCTAGCACTGGATAAATGGGGAAAGTGAATTCCAGCAGAAGGCCTTCCACTCAGAAAGCTCAGATGTTTAAATCTACAGACTGGTAGCAAAATTATGTCAGCTGCCATGGTGGCACATGTGGAGAGAGTTGGCCTCTCACCTTATCCAGGACTCTCATTATGTAGGTCTTTATATGTCAGAACAAAAATCATGAAATGGACCTAGAAGTAAATAGGAAACTTGTGCCATCTTGGTGTAATATATTCCCTGTTGCTTAAACTGGTAAGGAAGCAGGTAACCTCCTTCTGGACTTTCTGTAGCTTTTGATTGGTGTTCAAGACACGTCTCAGAAAGAGTGTGTTGCAATAATCCAATCTGGAGGCCACAAAGGTATGAATAACTGGGACAAAGCAGATAACAGAGAATAATAGGTGCACACGGCTTAGCAGTTACAGGTGTGTGTGTGGGGGGAAGATAACTTAACCACTGTTTCTACAGGAAAATCTAAGAGCAATTTTTGAGGTAATTTTGTGAGCTGAACTAATAATTCAGTAAGGAGACACAAAATACTCCCAATGTAAATGTTAAGCCTCATCAGTGCCATTTTCTCTAAATGGAGGTTTCTGAAGTTAACTCTTTCAATTAGCCATGAATGTATCCTAAATATCTAAAAGACAGTGTCGCCAACTTGCACAATTTTATCAAAAGTCTTATAATATTTGGTGTTTTTCATCAAGCCCCAGAACCTGGAAAAAAATAGATGGCACTGTCACAGCCGAAGTTCTCAACATTGGGCTTAAGAGAAATGTTGAACACATGCTGAGTACTTTTTTCTAGCATTGAACAAAATGCAGGGAAATAGCTGTTTTATTGCTGACGCTGTTGAAATTTGGAAGGAACTGAGTGAGCTCTTAAGAAGAGAAATGACAGAGTTAAATTACAAGCATTTAAAAAACAAATGGGACAAGCATTATCTTAAGCTCACTTTCTTGCAAATATTCTCCATACTCGGTACCACGGTCAAACCTTAACTGCCGAAGAAGAGGAGTTGGCTATAACATGGACATCCCTCCATAATGCCAACTATAATAAACTTCAGAGATAAGGGTGAACCATTCAAGAAATCTATGTTTGCTGATGAAGTTTTAAAGAAAGTCACACCAGTGAACTGGTGGAAGTCACTTAAGCACTTAGATTCAGAGATTGTTGAAGTGATAATCTCACTTTTAATAACAGTAGCTTCTTCCGCCATGTAGAAAGAATATTTTCTTTCTTTGGACTAATTCATACCAAATTGAGAAATTGTTTGGGACCTGAAAATGCAGGAAAGCTTGTTTTTGTTTTCCAGATTACGAACAAACAGGAAATGAAGGTGAAGATGACTGAGTTAGCTGCAGAAGCCAATATTTTAAGTTTCTCATGTTGACTTGGCCGATATAGTCAATTTAATTTTTTTAACCATTTAACTATTTTAGTTTAAAACAATTTAAATAAAAACAAACCCGATTTAAAAAAACACTTGAATGTTTAAATTCAAAAATTCATATGCTTGTTTTGTTAAAATATTATATGTTTGTTGTTAAAGAAAAAATCCAGACTACACAATGTTGTTGTTTTAGTTAAATAAAACAATTTAAATGTCTGTCTGGTGATGTTCTCCTCCTAACACAACATGGCAAGAAAATCCTCCAAATATTAATGATTAACCTGTTGAATTGGAGATAATTCACCTCCCAGTGACTTCATAAATATCTGATTCAATTACCTTTGGTAAATTAAATAAGCAATCATTCATTTTTTGATATAACTGTAAAACTAATCTGAAAAGTTTTCAAAATAAATCACTTTAGAAATGTATAGGGTGTACCTTCTAAAAATGAAACCTACATCTATCTCTGAGTTGTGAAGAATATGTATTACAGTTATAACAACCAACAAGAATGCACTTTTATGTAGAAATCCATGATTTAATCGAGTCTTCCTGACTAGTGATTTAAATCAAATGGATTTAAATCAAATCCACCCTGGAAGAAACCCCATGATATGCTCCAAACAGGGTCAACAAAGAAACTGGGACATCTTGATTAACTCAATGGCTTAAATTGTCACCAATGAGTTCCGTCTGCAAGCATGGGCTTAAACTGCAGCAAGAGAGATTTAGGTTGGACATTAGGAAAAAGTTCCTAACTGTCAGGGTAGTTAAACACTGGGAAGTTGTGGAATCTCCATCGCTGGAGATAGTTAAGAGTAGATTAGATAAATGTCTATCAGGGATGGTCTAGACAGTATTTGGTCCTGCCATGAGGGCAGGGGACTGGACTCGATGACCTCTCGAGCTCCCTTCCAGTCCTAGAGTCTATGAGTCTATGTTTCCCTGGAACACGGGTGGTAAACTCTACTCTAGTATAGGAGGGTCCCATGACTTTATGGCCTATGGGTGTAAGTTTGACAGTATTGTGCACAAAGGGGTCTAATAACTAAGAGAACTCTACGTATATTCACTGAATTCCTTCCATCTCTCTGTTTAACTTTTCCTTTCTCCCTTGCAGTCTTATCTACTGCTTGATAATACATGTTCTGTATGAGTCTCTCAGATTTAGCTTACATTCTGTCAGACAGATATTCATAAATAAGCACTTTCTTCTCCACCTCTTTGTTACCAGATCCCCATATAGCCTGAGTTTAACAAGCCCTAATTTCACACATATTATTACAGAATCATAGGATCATATAAACATAAAGTTGGAAGGGATCTTGAGAAGTCATCAAGTCCACCAAGTCTTCACTGATGCCAGTTAAGTCATAATTTAGCTTAAGTACAAATACTTCCAGTTCTTTCATTATTTATTCCCCATACGCCTTGTGTTTGTGTACAGACATCTAAGGTTTTATCTATGCTAGAACTTTTATCAGCAAAACTTTTGTTGGTTAGGGGTGTGAAAAAACACTCCCTACCCAACGTAAGTTTCACTGACCACAGCACTGGTGTGGACAGTGCTATGTCGGTGGAAGATGCCATCATAGATACCGCCACTGATTGTGGGTAGTTTAATTATGCCAGCGGGAGAACTCTCTTATGCCAGCACAGAGCGACTACACAGGAGACCTTACAGCAGCATAACTGTCCCACTGTAAGATCCATAGTGTAGACATAGCCTAAGATATTGAGGAGACTCCCCCACTGATGTCCCTGTTGTTCCTATGGTCCGATTATAATTTCGCAATATCTAACCCTCTCTTAAGATTTCCTTTTTTAAATACTTGCCTGTGAGCTTTTGTTATCTCCCCCCTTTTAACCTAGTTTAAGCTGTGCTTTCTTTCTATAGAAGTTAAAGGATGCTAACAAAGATTTTTTTGGTTGGTTGGTTGGGTTTTTTAGCTCCATGGAAGATGCTTCTATTTAATAGTACACTTTTGTCAAGGGTAATTGTATATACAAGGTTTGTGACACTAGGGCCTGGCCTACACTGGGTCAGGGGGGAACTGATCTAAGCTACACTATAATTTTGTTCTGAGAAAATTAAAATATCTTTAATTGTCACAGGATTGCTTGAATAAATAAAGGGAAAAGCCTTACTGGTATTTCTGGGAGACACATTATTTAGTTATAAGCTTGCAATTACCTGGATAATACCTGGCGAGGCCAGTCGCACTGCCAAAAACCTGCCATAACAAAGTTGGGTCTTCTTCTCTGTTCTTTTTGAATACTTCATCCAATGCTCCAGTCCAGTTGAGTTCATTTAATACTATTGTAGCTGTAAAAGAGGAAACATATTTGGTATTACAAAGCTCAGTATTTACATAATTAGCAGCTAATATTCCTTAAAGGAATTTTAAAAATTGTGAAAGATTTAACATGACAAATACGGTGCTGGGACTGAGTAGACTATTCTAACTATTCTAGAGAGTATGTAATTTAAGTAATCAACAGAGTAAATTTGAGGAAATGCAGCCTTGCTCCTTGAAAGTATTAATATTCTTTAATTTTCTTGTACTGCTTTTTTCCCAGTGATTCATCTGTTGCAAAGATTATTCTTATTTTTTTGGATACTTAATTTCTTCTGTGAAATATGTTGTTTCTGATGGGTCATTCTGTTCTTGATTCCAGGCTACGAACAAGTAAATTAGAGGATGTAACCACATAACCTATTTGATCACAGGACGCAGCCATGAGAAAAAGCAAGGTGATACCAACAAAAGATGTATAAGTCATTGGAAAAGTGTAACAAAGGTCTCTCTTTCAAGGTAAATGCTATTATTTAAGATGAATTCCATGGAAAAGAGAAAACATTAAATTAAACAACATTAGAATTGTAAAACCGAGCTGGGACTAGCACAAGACTGTGCTTATTATTGCACGTTAACAGGATTTCATGTATATGGATGTGAACACTTGCAGAAAGATCAATTCTGTGGACATTAATATTCATGGGCAGGGTCAGTTCCACAGTGAACTTGAGATACAAGGAAATTCACATGCTTAAGCATGATCAGCACTAAACGCTAAGTGGCCAGTGACATGGAAATTCATATTCACAAAGCTGCCCTGTACTGATGCTTGTGTTACTTTTGTAAATATTTATATTAGCATGTTCCATGCCTTAGTTTTAAAAATGGAAAAAAGATAGTAGGGGCTTTATGAACAATGCTCCGCTATAGTACTAATCATCTGAACAAATAATGAGGTTGAATTATGGTACCATGCTTTAATCAGTTGCAAATCCAATTAATTTCCAAAGATATCTCAATCACAGTAGGCACCAGCTTGGTATTCAGATTCTTAGAACAGAGCAAGGTTTTAGTTGGTGGTCGGGTCACTAATGCTTTCCTTTGTCTTGTCTGATGCTTCAAGATTGAAATACATAGGCTATAAAGATGATAGTGTCACACTTATTACCAACAGTGAACTCAAAAGGGGTGGGGGAGGGGAAGAAATATATCTGAAGTGACAAAATACACATAGAATATTGCTTTTCATCAGAATTCTCTGTTGTATTTCTACAGAATTGTCTATAGGAAATGCAAGCTGGACTAAATAGAGTCCATCTTTCAGACAAAAAAATGGATCATTCTGCAGAGCTTTATAGGTGAGGTGATGGAGGACCAAGAATAAAAACTTGAAGTTAATATCAGCTTCTAAACTGAGGTTTTTGTAATTAAAGTAATAAAATGCTAACATTAAATTTCATAGGTTTGTTTTTTTGATACATATTGTTCTGTGAAAGAATTATTTTTTCAGAGAAGTTTTAAAAGTGCTTTCTGTTCTCCTGAGATGCAGACTTTCGAAGAAATATAAAATCAAACCTCCTATTCTCCAGATCCCTTGTAACCAGTAAATCTTTACTATATACCCAGTCTCTTTGTCAAATATCTAATTAAATATATATTTACTTGAGAAAGAGGAGCAATTCCCTCAGGTAAAGTAAGCATTTAACTATCATTTTTAAAATGTTTATTGTACAATTATGTTCTTTAGAGCAAGTTTACTCTATTGTATAATTATGTAATGAAGCACTGCAATCTTTGTACAGTCCTTGTAACACTCTTTTTATTTGTGCAATGATTCTCTCCTGGACCTTACTCACATGACGAAATACCTGAAGTGGAATCCTGGCCCCAGTGAAGTGAATCGGGACATGGGGAAGATGAAAGGAGAGTTTTTGCATTAAGACACTGGACAGAGACTCAGGAAATATAGGTGTTATCCTCACCTCTGCACAAACTTTTGTTATAACTTTGGGCAAGTCACTTAGATCACTGATGTCAACAGGATTTAGCATACGCTTAAGGGTATATCTACACTACGAAATTAGGTAAATTTTATAAAAGTCAATTTTTAGAAATCAATTGTATACAGTCAATCACATATGTCCCCACTAAGCGCAGAGTGCATCCGTTCTACCATGGCTAGCATTGACTTATGGAGCAGTGCACTGTGGGTAGCTATCCAACAGCTCCCACAGTCTCTGCTGCCCATTGGAATTCTGGGTTAAGCTCCCAATGCCTGATGGGGCACAAAAACATTGTAACGGCTGGTTTTGGGTACATGTCATCAGTCACCCCTCCCTCCGTGAAAGCAACGGCAGACAATTGTTTCACGCCCTTTTTCCTAGAATATCATGTGAGCTGGAGGCTTCTGCCTCAGGCTGCTCTCCCAGCCGGCCACATTGCATGGTTGCACCTACACCAGCCTACCCCTTGCTCCCATGGCTCATGAAGCCTGGACACTGGTAAGGAGCAGTTCAACTATAGGCTGAGCAAGTGCAGAATGGTGGCAGAATGTGCCTTTGGATGTTTAAAAGCTCGCTGGTGCTGTTTGCTGACTAGGTCAGACCTCACCGCAACCAACATTCCCATTGTTATTGCTTCTTGCTGTGTGCTCCATAATATCTGTGAGAGTAAGGGGGAGATGTTTATGGCAGGATGGGAGGTTGAGTCAAATCACCTGGCATCAGATTTTGAGCAGTCAGATACCAGGGCAATTAGAAGAGCACAGCAACGCATGCTGTGCATCAGAGAGGCTTTGAAAACCAGTTTCATGATTGGCCAGGCTTTGGTGTGACAGTTGTGTGTGTTTCTCCCTGATGCAAACCCGCCCCCTTTGTTGATCTTAATTCCCTGTAAGCCAACCACACTAACCCTTTAAAATAAAGTAACTACTGTTTTGAAACCATGCATTCTTTCATTATTAATTAAAAAAATGAGATAATGGACAAGGTAGCCCAGGTGAGGCGGGGAAGGAGGGAAGGACAGGGCCACATTGTGTACTGTAGCCATACTAAAAATCAAACAGTTTGAATGACAGCCTTCTGTTGCTTGGGCCCTCCTCTGGAGTGGGGTGGCTGGGTGCCCGGAGCCTCCCTGCGCCCATGTTCTTGGACATTTGGGTGAGGAGGCTATGGAACATGGGGAGGAGGGTAGGCAGTGATGCAGTGGAGGTCTGTGTTCTTGTTGGCTTTCCTGCAGCTCCAACTATCGCTTCGTCATGTCTCCCCCATTAGCCTCAGCATCACATCCTGCCTCCGCTCTTCGTGCTCACTTAATTCTTTCCTGGCCTGTCCTGGCCATGCATTAAGCTGTGCCCTATCAGTGCAGGAGGACTGCATGAGCTTGGAAAACATGTCATCGTGAGTGCAGTTTTTTTGCCTTCTAATCTGCGATAACCTCAGGGACAGAGAAGATAGAGGGAAAATGGGGGGACTGCACGGTCACCTGTGCTGCTGAGTTCGCCATGCTGACCAAACAGGAAATTAAATTAAAAAACGTTCCTGGGGCCTTTCCTGCCTTCCTTGCTAGTGCATCGGAGTTCAAAGTGCTGACCAGAGCTGTCACATTGGAGCACTCTGGGATAGCTCCTGGAGGCCAATACTGTTGATTTCTGTCTGCACGACCCCAAATTTGACCCAGCAAGATTGATTTTAGTGCTACTCTCCTCATCAGGGAGGAGAACAGAAGTCGATTTTAAGAGCCCTTTAGGTCGATGGAACGGGGTTGGTTGTGTGGACGCAGTCATTTTTAAATCGACCTCACGCAGCTGAATTCGACCTAACAGCATAGTGTAGACCAGGGCTTAGTGCTTTGCTAAATATGGATGAACTTGAGCACAAGTGTAAAGCTAGACATGTGCTTAAGTGCCTTGTTGAATTAGGAAGGATTTATTGCTCCCTGATTCAGTTTCCCATGGTTAAAATGGGGATAGCGATACACCCCTATAAATCTACTGAAGTATATGAGATGCTCGAATACTACAATGATGAGTATCCCAGAAAAGCTTATGCATAAATAATAATGGTTAACAAGGGGGGAAAAAGAGTGATCACACATATTATTGAAATACCTAGATACTACAGTGATAAGGACCTTACAGATATAATAGAGTAATTCACCTATTAATAATTCTGCTGATTTTTCTCCATGGTTTTATATGGCAAAACCCCTTCCCTCCTTCTGATATTTGTGGAAAAAAAGGTGCTAGACAGTTAACTTTAAGCATCATCTTTATTTATAGATAGATTCTTCACCACCCCGCATCCTACCCCCAGGATTTTAGAATATATACTGTATTTTGCCTTCGAGTACTATTTTTGCACGTGAAAGAGACTTTTTTCCTTATTTCTGCATTTTAAGAAGGATTTGTTAAAAAAGAGGGAAAAAAGTGCAGGAAAAAACCTCTTTCCTGTCAAGTCTGAATGCCTGAAAACAGGAGTTTATGAGTGGAGTTTAACTGGCCCAGCAAAAGCAGCTCACTCCAACACCAGGTATAGTAGTAAAAAAAAAGCTGGGAAAAAACTGCTAATGAAATGAGTAGCATTTCTACTGTCACATTTTCAAAAGTAAACCTTTCAGCACTCCAGAAATTAATATAGTGAATGCTCCAGTTTTAAATTGTAGAAGTAGCTCACACAATTGTATGGTTCAATTTGCATCAACTTTCTTTTAATTCACTCTCTCACTGTGACTGAAGTAAGGTGTCATGTACTTGGAAGCAAACATGTATAGTGCAATGGGGGAGGCTGTTATTCAGATACCACAAGATAAGGTTGTTAAAACAACCATTCCAGGAGGAAGTTTGGTATTTGTGTCAGGGCCGGCTCCAGGGGTTTTGCCGCCTCAAGCAGACAAAAAACAAAAAAACAAAAACAAAAACAAAAAAACAAAAAAAAAACGTGATTGCGATCTGCGGCAATTCAGTGGGTGGTCCTTCGCTCCCAGCGGAAGCGAGGGACCCTCCGCCGAATTGCCGCGGAATCTCTGAAAGTGCCACCCCACTCCCGAGTTGCCACCCCAAGCACCTGCTTGATAGGCTGGTGCCTGGAGCCAGCCCTGATTTGTGTGTGTGCTATAAAAGAACAAGCTTCTATCACAAACAGAATATCCATCCAAAGGGACAGGGAGTGAAGAAGTAATTGTAAGGAATTATAGCTTTCGCCATCCTTTTCAAAATTTGTATTTCTTCAAGAAGCTTAATACTGCTCTGCAGTTGCTGAGGGATGTACCCTCACTTTAAATAAGCAAGAATGCCAAAAGTTGCTGACAATGAGATCTACCACTTCTCTGGCTGCTAATAGGCAATTTCAAACTGGCACCTCTGGCTGAATAGTTGATTCTGGTTAAACGTCTAACAGCAATGCCTCTGAAGCTTTCCAGCTTAAGAAAAGCCATCTTAAACAAACAAACAAAAACCAGCTATTCCTCAAACCACTTCACCCCCCCTGCCAAATATCAACTCATTTTGCACAGAACTAAATCAGTCCAGAGATATTGAACTCAGCTGACCATGATCTAAACTTTAAGATTTGGATTTCTATTGCTTCCCAAATGTAAGTTTTTCTTAGAGCAGCTATAGTATATTTTCATTTATTTTTGTTGTTTTGAAAAACTGGATCTTCCTAAAATGGACTTTTGATGAGTCACTTACCTTCGCTTTTGAAGCACGCCATTGTAAGAGGATGGAGCTTTTGATGATAATGGCAGAACATTGAGATTTAGATAACTGGCTTACTCCTAAATCCTCTTAAAAAACAGGCCTTGGTCTTTGGAGTTTGACTCTCAATGTACTTTTACTGCTACCTCCAACTTGATATGGGCAGGAAAGGAAAACGAAATTCATCATCATACAATAGGCAACATCATTCTTTCCTGCTAATTCCACTGAAATACATCCATCTTTTCTATTGCCCCCCCCCCTTTTGTTTTTGTTTTGTATATGACATAGGATTCAGGAGCCTTGACAAGCCCTGGATTCAATCTGCCTCTGCAAATGCAATCAACAAAACACTACACTATTGCTTTATTTAAAGCAGAGCTGGAAGAACGTAGTTTTGATGATTTATTTAATGTGTAGGCCCTGGCCTGAGTAGAAGGCAATGTATGACTTTATTTGAAAAGCCTGGGAGCTATTTACTATCTCTGAAAAGATGTCAGCTACTGTTCCCTAATGATGCAGCTATGCATACACTGGAGGGAACAGAAAGCACCTCCTCAGCAATGCATTTATAACATAAAAGTGATTGTCTTTTAGTGTGATGGTGGGGGGCTGGGTTTCCATCTCCTATTTTAATTAAGTTGACTCGTTGATTTAAAAAAGCACACACAACTTAGGCAGAATTATTGTGGTGAATGTAATAGATTATTCCAGTAAAATACTGGGATATTGGAGTGAGGATATATTTACATGCATGTATTTATTCACATGTTCACACTTGTGCTCAACCCCCCGCTCTCCAACCCCAGTCGACAACATCCACACATTACGGAAATTCCACTGAAAATGTATTCTATTTTTCTGCCTCATATGTTTTATAACAAAAATAGTACACTTTACCTACATTTTCAGAGCTCAGACACTTTCTAGTGCATATTAAAGGAAATAGTGCTAAATATAATCACTAATCACAGAACGTTTTTATTGCTATCACATTTTATGCGGGGCTGAGAAAGAAAGTGTAATTTCCTGAAAGTTTCTAAGGTACTGAGAGAATTTTTATTAAGTATTTGTGTGGCTCGTACATATAAATCTGTGGATGTTTCCACAAATACTAAAGTCCTGAAGAGGTCATTTAAAAAAAAATACAACTTGGTGATTTTCAGAGCTTCAAATGAAGATACTGGGATAATTCACCTCACAAAGTATGACCTGGTGACCTACAATTTCTCCCATGATATAAAGTTCATCAGAAGTAAAAATTCTGCCATACATTTAAGTAAGTCTTTCCCTATGTGCTTTTTCTGTTAAGGCTGTGGTTATGTTGGTAGGAAGTTCTCTGTAGAACCCGTGGCCTCTACAGAAACTTTTTCCGCTGCTTTGAGGCCATCTGTCCTCATATCAGTAAGTCAGTTTGCAGCTGTAGGGTCCTCTTGCTTTTAGATGCACAAATTGCCATTGAACAAAAAAACTCCACAACTTTCATCTGTGATTAGCCAGAACAATGAATGCTGCCGTATTGGCCACAGTGATGACCTCCAGATAACTGATACAAATTATGAAAAAAGTGAAACTAGAAATCCCGAAAATAGCTCCATCTGAGCTTTTAGCTTAACCACACAGTAAACACCTCACCAAAGTACAACACTCTGTGCTTGCTCATCACTCAATACAAGTTCAAGGTCTATATCCTATTATTCAAAGTGTTCTATGGGAATGGCTCTAACTACCTAAGAGATCTCCTCTCCCTCTGCAAACATGACCTCATGCAACAGCTGAGTTCCACCAGAATGATGATGCTATCAATCAAAAGGGAAAGCTCATGGGTGCAAGAGACAGAAATTATAGAAAATAAGGGTTATCATGGAACTAACCATTTTCAGAACTTAATATAGAATTTGTTTCTTAGACGTAGCTTCTCCCCAATAATGTGTTCTCTCTCACATACTGACAAAGCAAAACAAACTCAAATATTTATAAAATAATTAAGAGAGTCTTCTACAAGTTGAGACATGAGAGACAGAGAGAGAGAATGAAAACAAGCACTATTGCAACTTCTTTTTTAAATATATAGGAAGAATTACAATATTAGGGTGTTGGGGTCAAATAGGTACCTACATAGATACTGGAACTCAGAAATTAACCCTAGAATTCAGTTAAAATAAAAGGCAGATAAGCAATGGATTATTAATGCCACACTGAATAATTCTAAAAATAGTAAATATTTACTCTTCACTCCTTTGCATTGTGTAGGTAAATGAATTCTAAGATATTGCATGATTCTTTCTTACTTAATTTTGATATTCTGTTGAGCCAAAACATATTTGTAGCAAATGGGAAGATTATTTATACATACACAAAGGAAGAGGTAAGAAGAATAATTGCGCGGTCGAACTACAATATGCTAATTTTTTCAACATTACTGCAAACATTAATAATTACCTGCATTTTCAGTTATTTAGATTCAAATCATGATCCTATTGATTTAATCCTAAATCACTAAACTAACCTCTAGAGCAGCTACCTCGCTGAATATATGTTTAAAATAAAAACATATAAATGTATTGTGGATAAATTGGAGAGAGTCCAATGGAGGGCATAAAAAATAGATTATGAGGATGGGGCACATGACTTATGAGGAGAGGCTGAGGGAACTGGGCTTATTTAGTCTGCAGAAGAGAAGAGTGAGGGAGGATTTGATAGCAGCCTTCAACTACCTGACGGGGGGTTCCAAAGAGAATGGAGCTAGGCTGCTCTCAGTGGTGGCAGATGACAGAACAAGGAACAAAGGTCTCAAGTTGCAGTGGGGGAGGTCAAGGTTGCATATTAGGAAAAACTATTTCACTAGTTGGTTGGTGAAGCACTGGAATGGGTTACCTAGAGAGGTGGTGGAATCTCCATCCTTAGAGGTTTTTAAGGCCGGCTTTACAAAGCCCTGGCTGGGATGATTTTGTTGGGGTTGGTCCTGCTTTGAGCAGGGGGTTGGATTATATGACCTCCTGAGGTCTCTTCCAACCCTAGTCTTCTATGATTCTATGATTCAAATGTACTTAATTCATACTCTTATTTTTTAAATTGGTGAATGCAAAGAAATATAAACATTTGCGAAAGAAATTATCATCATCAGCATGCTATATTCAAGTTATATACATTTTGTTTGTCTGCTTTAACAAAAACTAAACAGGCATCTCTAAAGAAACACCAAAATGGTATTTAAGGGATAGAAGGAACTAAAAAAATATGGTTCTAAAATTTTTCTCTCTAATAGTTTCAAAAATATTTCAGTAAGCAGGGAAGAAATGTTCAATGGAATTTTTTAGTGCATGTATCAGTTTGGTCTTTTAACTACAAAAAAAAAAGTGCAAAACCTTGGTTTGGAATGATCCTTAATCAGTAGTTCAAATTGAATAATTTCAACATCAGAAATTGCTGAAGCATAATTTTGATATACATGTAACACTCTTAATTAGAAGTCCAAATGGTAAAAACACCCTGTACTTTTTTTTTTAAGGTAGGAGTTCTCTATTCCCCATTACATAGCTGACATTATGGATTAGATACTTCTATTAATGAGTCCCCAGAGAAGACACTGAAATCTAGCATGCAGTTGTTTCTCATGTCAAATCAAGAAAATTAATTGGCAATGCCATATGATGTAAGCCGACAGATTTAACTGCCACATGCTGATAGCAAGAATGGCACACTAAAAGCTCATAAAAAAGTGAAATGCCCAGGAGAAGGAAATAAGAATAAAAATGTCAAGAAGAGAGGACGGAATTAGGCTTCTGTTACATCTCAACAAGAGCAATTAATAAAATGTAAAGTAGGCATCAAAGCTTCACCAGTAGGAACTCACAGTGTTTAAATGAGTTATTCACCACTCTATATAAAACACAGGAGAAACATTTTAAAACGTACCCTGGCCTATTGTCAGTTGCAATTAGGGTGACGAGATGTCCCGATTTTATAGGGACAGTCCTGATATTTGGGGCTTTTTCTTATGTAGGTGCCTATTACCCACCACCTCCTGTCCTGATTTTTCACATTTTCTATCTGGTCACCCTAATTGCAGTGTAGATTTCTCTCCTAACTAGGGATGGATGAATCTTCTGATTGTAGAGGTTTTAATATCTTGTGAATTCTTTTTTTAATTTACAGCGGTCTCAGAACTAAGTCAGTTTGCAAAACTTTTTCCTTTGTAATTTAAACACATTTCTTTTCCAAAAATGGCCTCAGCCTGAAAATAAAAGAATCTTTTGTAATTTAATGCATATATCATCTATTAAGGATAAAAAATGTTAAAAGCTAGAATGGCACAAGTGATACCCCTAGACATGCTATTGTCAATCTATTTTTGGCGGGATTTGACACTATTTTTGCGATTTCTTTTTTTGCAATCTTTTTATTCTGCCCACTCATTCCAATTTGCACCCCCTCCCTGCTGCTGCTCCGGTCTCTTTCACCTGAAACATAAATGCAATAATATCCGTTGGTTCTGAACTTTCAGTTTGACAATTATAACAGTTAGGGTTCAGACACCTCAAGGAGATAACAAGGGATATGAACCCCAAAGAACGAGCAACTCAATCATCTGGTTGTACACAATGTTGTTGTATATAAATATATGTCAAGTATGTTTTTTTTGAAAGTCTGTAATACTTTCAACTTGATGGTCATTAGGAGATATGTATACAGGTATAGTTATGGAAGTATACATGTGTATATACGTAGAAAATTGTAATTGTAACTGTGGTGCAACTACACAACCACCTGACAATGGGGGAAGAAGTAATGAGACAGGGGGAGGCTAGTTGTTTACATAAAACCAACTTCAAATACCATCCATTGTCCAGCCAGGAAGATACAATGGTGGACCATTAAAGTTAATGGAAACACATTGAAATCTAAAAGAAAACCCCAGGCTTGGCAAACTGAGGCCTGGTCTACACTAGGAATTTTCTTCAGCATAGCAACATCTCTCAGGGGTTTGAAAAATCCAAACCTCTGACAGAGATAGCTATTCCGACCTAACCACCAGTGTAGATTGTGCTAGGTTGATGGAAGAATTCTTCCATGGACCTAACTATTGCCTCTTGGGGAGGTGGAGTACTGACACCAATGGGAGAACCCTTCCCATGGGCATAGGTAGTGTCTACGACAAAGCACTACAATGGCACAGATGAGCCACTGCAGTGTTTTAAGTGTAGACATACCCTGAGACATAAGAGAGTTTCCCCCATCTGAATAACCATGAGTCATCATGGCAAGAGAAAGGGGACAGGGGAGAAGAGAAGAAAAAAAAACTTTTAAAAACAGGCTTGTATTTGAAGGGCTTCAGATGCTGTCCATAAATTTCTGGCTAAGTGGGGTGCTGTCTGTGAAACATTGGAACCTCTCTGGAACAGAGGGCACACTGGGAAACTGTTCCAAGACAACAGGTAACTTGTGTCAGAAAAGGAAATTTAGCTAATACAGAAGCGTAAAGCCTGAGATTGTGCCTTTATGTTTATTTTCTGTGTAACCTGCAAGTGTTGACTTTTCCTCACTATTTCATCTTTGAATCTACAATTTTTTTATTAACTAAACTTTTGGTTTATTTTTACCCCAAGCAGGGAACTGATAACTGGGGGCAGGTTTCATTCCTCTGTGGGCGACAAACCAGAAGGGGGAAGTCCAAGTTTCTAACAGGTAAGAACTAAGGGATTTGGGGAACTGAGGACAGGAAGAGGCTGTAGAGATTATCTTGCACAGAGTAACTAGGCTGGTGGAAGCCAGGGTGAATCTTAGACTTATAGGCTGGCTACTGGTGTCAGAGCTCGGAGTCATAACAGCACAGCACTCAGGAACCCAAAATTACAAGGCAGTGGTGATAGATTCTCTTACTGGTTTGGGTGATCCCCAAAATGTCAGAAGAACGCTCAGAATTATGCTAACGGAGTTTGGCCGACCCAAATCATAACTAAATACAAACACGACTGCTTTGTTTGACCACTGAAAGGGGACCAGTGGCTTTACACAAAACAAAGAAAGGGGTACATTTCATTAAAATAACATTGAGAATAATTGCCTTTTTAACCTTCTTTCCCCACCCCTCAGTACTGCATTCATTCTGAAGTCTGATTTTATCAAGGTGTTTTTTTTTCCCCCCATTTGCCAATAGGTGGTGATTATATAAACTGTACGTACCGCCAACTGGCATATAAGCACCAGTGAACTAACATGAACCAGCTACTGACCTCACTGAGCTATTGTCTGGCTATATACATCTCTACCCCTTTATAACGCGACCCAATATTACACAAATTCGGATACAACGCAGTAAAGCAGCGCTCCAGGAAGGGGCGGGACTGCATGTTCCAGTGAATCAAAGCAAGTTTGATATAATGCGGTTTCACCTATAACACGGTAAGATTTTTTGGCTCCCGAGGACAGCGTTATATTGAGGAAGAGGTGTAATTTATAAAACATTTTGCAAATGTATTATTAAGGGGACTGGCTGGCAAAGGCAGAAACAAAATTCAGGAGCCGGGGGGTCCTAAACCTGTTATCACTTATTATTCTCCACCATTACAGTAATTTAGACTTAAAAAGCTCTTCTAAAAACTAGCATGCTTAAAAACTGCTTTTGGCTTTGTCCAGATAGGAAATCTGCCCTGATTACACTTGGCCACTGATGTAGCTACATCAGCACATACCTCTAGTGTAGACAACTTCACTATTGGCATCGTTGCAGGTTACTCTACAAAAAAATTAAGGTAAGATGCACTAGTACGAGCCAGTGATATACGATTATAATGCAGGGGTCGGCAACCTGTCAGAAGTGGTGTGCCAAGTCTTCATTTATTCACTATAATCCAAAGTTTTGCGTGCCAGTAATATATTTTAATGTTTTTAGAAGGTCTCTTTCTATAAGTCTAGAATACATAATTAAACTATTGTAGTATATAAAGTAAATAAGGTTTTTAAAATGTTTAAGAAGCTTCATTTAAAATTAAATTAAAATGCAGAGGCCCCCGGCCGGTGGCCAGGACCCGGACATTGTGAGTGCCACTGAAAATCAGCTTGCATGCCACCTTCGGCACACGTGCCATAGGTTGCCTACCCCTGTTATAATGGCTCATTCTGTTTGATCTAGGGATTTGCACTGGTGCAGTTGCACTACTGGCTGGCCACTGATGGCTGAAATTGGGGAAAATTGAGGCCTTTGAATGAGCAAAATAATGAACAGAAAACCCGGCTGCATATGCACAAAGATTTAAAACACAATTTCAAAACTAATACGCCAATTTATTTCAAACCTGGGTTGTTCTTTGGACCTCAAAATCTTCTAGGCTAGATGAGACCTAAACTTCTAGCTTGAGGGTAGAGGTGGGGGGAAAAAGGGGAATTACAAAAGAGAAAATCCTTTAAGGAAAAAAAAGAAGTATTTTCATCTGCCTTTATATAGCATACGGAAGCCAAAATAGCACAAGCTTTCTTCCTCTTTGCTGTCTGCTGTAAACTATTATGCTCACTCCCACTAAAATTTATATTATTTGTAGTCTGAGAATCTTTTGAAAGCAGAGATGTTATTACAAATTAATTTCATACCATTCACACAGTACCAAATTGTCAAGACTTTCCTTATGACAAGTATACTGTATAACAGCCTTCATTCCTTTTATTCTTACACCAGTGGCAGTAAAGCCAGACATATGTCTGATGTTTGTTACAAATAAATGAAAGGCAACTTTAACAGGCCAAGTTTGACACCCACAGACATTGCTGATTTTTTACAGTGGCTCTAATCAACAGAGAGGTAAAGCAGTCACTAATAAACTTGTTCATCCAATTAAATATATGGAAATCTACTTTAAGGGATGCGACATTTTCATAAATATTAAAAAGGCACAGACCATTTCAGTGGATTTGGCTAATGGAATCTTATTTAAACCCTATGTAAATGGAAGATTAATGAGCAATGGGGAGATGGGGATACTGGTTTATTCTATTTAATTGTATCTAAGGCTACAGAAATCCAAGACATACTGAGTATGACAGGAATACTACGAACAAAAATACGTGAGAAAACAGATGATGAGATAAACCTGTTCCTTCAGTTTATGTAGTATAGATATGAAAGACTCTTGGTCTTTGTTGATATGCAAATATTCTCATGGATGATTTTTCCAGCCTAAATAATAGTAGAGTTTTCCTAACCTCTGTAATTTTTGCTTGGCCAAAAGATTGCACCCAGGTTCTCTCTGGAGAAATCTGCTGATAAAAGAAAGGATTGGAGCATGGCTGCTCTGGAGAAATCCATTACCAAGAGATCTCTTCCCTCAAAGGAAACCAGTTGGAGGGATACAGAAACAACAACAATCCACCATGCAACTGCCTATGCTTTACAGAAAGCCAAATAGTCAAATAATTTGGAGGCAGGAAATCCTCTATCCAAAACATGTTTGTGTCCTGGATGTTTATTTGAAGAATTAATAAAGCTGTTCCCTCTTCAGAGGGCTATAGGATTACGGAGGGGTTAGAGTGAAGCTAGTAGTCTGCGCAGACATTGATGCTGCTTATTTCCCCAAGGACCTCAGCCAAGATTTTTTTGCTATAAATACTCTTCCTGCATTTATACAAAAGGAACAGCTTGTGTTTTATGTAGTCTACAATACTATTCCAAATGGAACAGGAGGCAGACACACTCCTGTGCCTTGGTCTCCATGATACCTAATCACATTCCACTCTCAGGGTGAAATCCTGGCATGACTGAAGTGAATGGCAAAATACTCACTGACTTCCATAGGGCCAGGATTTTACTCCCCTTTCCCCTATGGTTTCATCAAAGAGATTTTCCTGCATCTTTCATCTCTTGTGTTTCTAGTCAACAGATTGGTAGCAAGATCTAGAGAACTGAGCACAGGACTGGGAGTCAGGAAGTCCCAAGTCTTACCATTTCTCTAGATCTAAAACCAAACAAAACTTTAGAAAGCATGTTTCCAAAAGTTCGTGATGACTAACATAAAAGATGCAAAGCACTTAGATAATACAAGTGCAGAATTTTTGTTCAATTCCATAAAATTGGAGGGGGGTGGGCTTTCTGCCAACAACTAAGACCCGCCACACAATATACCTCCAGCACCCACATTTCAGATTTATCATCTGTATGTCACCTATTCTTTGGGTGTTCTATAAACAACTATCCCAGCCAGCCATCTCACAGTGCCTGAGAGCCGCACAATTTTTAATGGCTTTATCCTCACAATACATCTGCAAGATAGGGAAGTGCTATTGTCCCTATTTTACAGATGGAGAACTGAGGCACAGTGTGTCTAAGTGCTTTCACTAAGGTAAGCCAGGAAGTCAGTAGCAGAGCCGGGACTTAAAGTTATCCCAAACTCTAGGCTACTGCCTTAACCACTGGACCATACTGCTCAGGTATTATAGGAAGTGGTAATTGTTAAGTCTTTGTTGGAGGTCTCATATCCATGTATTGACTTACACTGACCCCATTTAGCGTGTGAGATCCTACAGAATCCCAGCACAGGAGATACAGCTGTAGGAAAAGCTTTAAGCAACTGCAACATTAATAAGGAAGAGACTAAATCATTTTTGAAACAAATAAATACATATTTGTTTTAAATTTTACAAAAATGTAGTTGCAAATGCTTCAGGTATTTTAAAAGCCGTAACCCCACGCCTAATTAGTAACAATTGGCTGAGAATTGATTCTTTTAAAGCTTAGATGTAATTCATTCCTTAAAACAGGAAGGGGCCAGTGATTAATTGTCTCTAAGAAAATAAAAACATGGGTAGCAATTGCTGAACAGTAAAGAAAAGCATCTGGAACCAAAATGGTCAGGACTATTTTTTTTCCTAACACTTGTCAAATAACTGAGAATAACTGAACTATCTTTTCCAACACAAGCCTGGAAACAAGGACTTAAAGTATTGCAAATTCATAAGATAAAGACTATATTAAAATGGGAATCTGGGTTTAAAGTAGGATATTTAACTTGGGGACATGTCTCATAGTAAAATATAACAGACTTAGTCCCCACTCTTGCAAATATTTATGCACATTAAATTTTTCAACTGATACATGAAACATATGAAGACCTGTAAGACTGGGGATCAGATCCTCAGCAGGTGCATATTGTTCATAGCTTTGACTTCCACTGAGATATGATCTGAGGGCATTGTGGTCCAAACATACAAGGCCCACCTTGCAGGACTGGTTTAAAAAGGAAATGAAAAGAACCATTGTTCTTCAAATCAATTAAAAATGAGTTTACAACTAAGCAACACTGGGCTCATCATAGTGAGATACCACTGCCTCCATTTCTGATTTCATTCACCGCATACAGCGATTAGACAGCTCAGATATAATTCTGGTCTGGTGAACTAAGAGTGAAGGGTCAAATAAATTAAAGCAGATTAATAAAACATAGCTGAGAGGAGGGATAACGGAGCTTGCCAGTGATAGAAGATATGCTTTCAACAGGCAATACACTGGTCTGTACTTAAATAAATGTGTCAGTCCATCTGCAATAAAGTGTTGCTCAGTGATTTCAGGAGCAGATTTGAAATGCTCCAGCTATAGCCATATTAATCTGTTATAATTGACAGCAGATGCCACACAGTTTCAGCTAGCAGAACAGAGCCACAGAAAGATACAAGTACAGGGCATGACAAAAGATATCATAACAAGCTGTTCAAAACAGACTGTTGATATGTAGTATAAGAAATACTATTTGCATCTGGTTTCTTCAGGTACTCCGTCTCTTGTCTAGAAACCAATTACTGCCTATTCACTGTACATTGAGAGGCACATTCTTGGTGCGAATTGTTATGGTTCCATTGGTTCAATAGAAGCTAAGCCAGTGGAGATGTGAAAACTTGCATCTGGTGAGGATCCACCGTAGAATCAAAGTTCTTATCAAGAATATCTGTCCTTTTCCATTAAAATGAAAGTCCCACTAAGCAAAGCTCAGCAACTATGTCAGTTAAAGGACATGACAACACTCTAAACCAGCGTATTCCCCTGTATGTCCTATACACATGAGACTAGTCCAGTAGGGAAACCAGCATCAGATCTCCATTAACAAGGCCCTACCAAACTCAGACTTCATGTTGGTCAATTTCATGGTCACCAGATCTTGAAATTGGTCAATTTCATGATTTCAGATGTTTACATCTGAAATTTCACAGTGTTGTAGCCCCGAGGGTTCCTATCCAAAAGAAGACTGTGGTGGGGAGGGTCCCAAAGCTGTTGTAGAGAGGTTGCAGTATTGCCACACTCACTTCTGCTGGGCTCTGAAGGCAGCCGCTGAGGAGTTTCCTGCAGCTGGAGGAGGCAGGTCCAACCTCCTCAGTGCTGCTGGGAGCGCCCCCGCTGGGAACACCCCAGTCGGGGCTCCTAGCTGCTAGTCAGAACTAGTGGTGGATTAACACATGGGCCCATGACCCCAGGCAATTTGAAAAATGGGTGCCCCAGCCCTGGCAGGAGCCATGGGGTGGAAGCCCCGAGAACCAGCAAGAGCTGTGGGGGCTGAAGCCCTGAGCCTGGGCAGCTCAGAGCCGGGGTAGGAGCCATGGGGGGCAGCAGCCCTAAGCCCTGGCATCCTGAGCCCAGGGAGGGGGGAATGAAAACCCCAAGTCCTCACTGGAGCTGCGAGGAGTGGCTGCCCCGAGCCTTGGCTGGAGCTCTGGGCCTGCTGCAATGTAGAAGTGAGGGTATATTTTGGGGGTGGGTCTGATCTCCCCCATAACAGCCATGCAAGGGAAGGACAAGTCCTGTCCCTCCCCAGCCTGGCTGATTTCGGGGAGATCAGATTTTACAGGGAGGGGTTTATTTCACAGTGTGTGACATGTTTTTCATGGCCATGAAATTGGTAGGGTCCTATCCATTAATGTCAATGAAGCTATGATGATTTACACCAGCTGAGGAGCCGATCAATATGGTTTGACAGTTTGGATTTAACATAGACTTCCTGAGCAACCTTTGGGACATCACAATTATACTCTGGCCAGGTCCACACTACAGCGTTAAATTGATTTAAACAGCGTTAAATCGATTTAACGCTGTAACCGTCCACACTACAAGGCACTTAAAATCGATTTTAAGGGGTCTTAAAATCGATTTCTGTACTCCAGCTAAACGAAAGGAGTAACCCTAAAATCGATATTACTAAATCGATTTAGGGTTAGTGTGGACGGATATCGAAGTTATTAGTCCTATTCTTTTACTGAGCTACCCAGAGTGCACCGCTCCGTAAATCGATGGTACCCTGGGACCATGGACGCACACCACCGAAGTAATGTGCCCTAGTGTGGACACGTAAAATCGATTTTATAAAACCTGTTTTATAAAATCGATTTTACTAATATCGATTTAAAGCTGTAGTGTGGACGTAGGCTAAGATTCACATTCCCCATTTGCAGAATGGGGACAATTGTACTTACCTGCTTCTCAGTGCTGTTGTCAGGTCTAACTACATATTAAATTCTAAGAGGATGATCATCCATTTTAGTGTTTGTAAAGGCACTTTAAATGGTGTCTTGATATTGCACAGTGACTCAAGCACCTTGGAGGAGGAGAAATTTTATATATTAGTTATAATGTAATGTCCTTTAGGTGCTCCAGGGGAAAAACAAAAAACGAAATCCCTTTGGACTTTTTTTAAAACATGAGACTTCACCACATGGCTAGATGTTGTTAACTGAAGGAGAAGGAGCAAAGCATTTAGCAGATATTGTATCCTGTTGAGCTGAACATTAAGAATACAAATAATATATTATACTATAAAATTGCTATTTGTAGTCTTATTGCTGTTCAGCTCCGGGATCCAAAAATATGCTTGCCCCTGCTACTTCAATTAACAACATCTAACAGTATGGAAAAATCTCATGTATGAAAAAAAATTACCCGTTGAGTTTTTTTCCTGAGAGAACAAAATGGACCCATGATGCCTCTCTGTTTTCAGGGCTTATTGATCAAAGATCATTTTCTTTTTGTGCCACTGAAGAGATGTGGTTTACAGAGCATTCAACAAAATAAACCAAATCTCTCATTTTAGCTGCAGATAACTGATCTCTGACAATACTTTGAATATATTCCATTGTTCATGGTTATGGCATTAAAACACGTTTCAAAAAATCATTTTTTTTTAAATTTTGTCAATCTATTATGTTTTGGCAGATACTGACACAGAAGAGTCTATCTTGTTCTTTTCTCTATCAGAAGCATGCAGCCAAAAAGACAAACTTACAAACATTATTGAGGTTTACAATGTTGCTGAAGCCATGTTGGTCCAAGGATATTAGAGAGACAAGATGGGTGAGTTAATATCTTTTATTGGATCAACATCTGTTGGTGAAAGAGACAAGCTTTCAAGCTACACAGAGCTGTTCTTCAGGTTTTTTTTTATTATTATTATGTTTTATTATTGATGACAGGCTCCTCTCTGGGACCCATAAAGGTGCCTGAGGTAAAAAAGCAAGGACATCATTTAAGAAGGCATTAGAGCCCCAGCCAGGGTTACAATCTGTTTTTCACAAAATTGGATTTCAGATGCTAGTAGTGAAAGGTTCTGGTCAGTAACACAAAGGTACCCCGTATATACTAGTAGATTTGTAAATAGAGGGAAACTGATTTTGCTTTTCCTTCAAGGCACTTTATGCCACAGCATATTATTTCTAGCTTATGAAACTTTTTCCATAAACTCTGATTTGCATACATCAGGTTTACATGACTCAGGGAACATCTGTATTCAGGAGCCACTGACTATTGAGGCAGGAGATGAAAAGAAGAAGTGATGTTATAAATCATTTGTCATTATTACTCAATCACTTATTATTAATGTATTCTTTGTAACAAGGCCCCATTTTGCTAAGTGCTACACAAACACATAAGAAAGTACTTTCCATGGCCTGAAGAGCTTAAATCAAGATCTTAAAAATGAGTGAAACAAATAATACAAATAATAGCAGGGAATTGAGGGAGGAAACACAATCATAACCATAAGAACAAGTAGTTTCATATAGTAGGTATGTGCACAAGTGACACATTTAAAAGCTCCTCCCCCCTGCTTTAAATGAATACCAGCAATTCTCCAGCCCAATAATCCCTGCCAGACATTTACCTCACCATTATTTATAGACATACTTGCTATAGGCATTTTGGTAGAAGTGAGAAATGATTTGAAGGTGTACAGGGAAGTAGCTATGCAAATGAGATTAAAGGATGTTCTATGCAAAGCGGTACAAGAATATGCTTATGGGGGAAGAGGACATTCAAGGCTCACACTTTTGGCAGAGAAGAGGGAAAGAGACAGAAGTACCAGAATGCAATAAAATGCAGTAGCAGAAAAGTAGGAACAGGCCAGATACACTAAGATGAAAGAGGCAATTATGTTCAATAAAGGGGAGAATGCTGACAACCCTCTATGAAGAAATTTAATCAGGATTAATTCTTGTGAGATGTATGGAGACAACGCCAGTGATAACAGCTCAACCAGGAAAACTAATTAATTACGGGGGAAAAAAGTAAAAGTAAAATGTAACCCTACCTACTCAACCAAAGCACAACCTGCAAAACAGCACAATGAAAGATTGTTGACAAAGTGTGTCTTTTGTGTAATTTAATTACCGTAAGCATTAAGTATTTTGTAATTAAGTATTTTATGGAAAAAAACGAAAAGCAAAGAAATACTTCACATGTGAGATTTGGTTTGTTAACAGAAACGTTACCGATCTTCGGCTTTCTCTGGCTCAAAAAGAAGCAGAAGTATGTTAAAGCAAAAATACATTAAACATTTAAATCTCACAGGACTCTGTGTAGATACACTGCTTAGGAAAAAAACAAAAACAAGAAAAAAAACTCCAGCATTTGTCCATTAAGAGCCTTCTATTCAAGCTTGCAGCTTACTGTCAAAATAAGGTCTCAGTTGGATTGGTAGTTAGTGCTTCTTGGCCATGTCAGAATGTAAAGGGACTTGTGAACTACCTTATAAGTCTATATAGACATATACTGTTATTGTAGCTGTGTTGGTCCCAGAATACTAGAGACAAGGTGGGGGAGGTAATATCTTTTATTAGACCAATTTCTGCCGGAGAGAGAGACAACCTTTCTAGATTACACAGAGCTTTGACCCGAAGATGAGCTCCGTGTAAGCTTGTCTTTCTCATCAACATAAGTTGGTCCAATAAAAGATATTGCCTCACCCACCTTGTCGCACTCTCTATTGTGATAGACCTAGGCCAGTTGGGAACAGCAGAGTAGCAGAAGGCAGATATACTGGCCACTGGATAAGCATTTTTCTGTTCCCTGACTGACCAGAGCAGGGGCTGCTCCAGGCTAATGAGAACATCTGACTCTAATTAACCGGCTCAGAGTCAGGTGAGGCTGTTAAGCACCTGACTCTAATTAAGGCCCCTTTGATGCTATAAAGGGCTCAATCCAGTCAGGCCAAAGAGAGCCAGGGAGCCAGAGGAGAGGAAGTGCGGCTGAAGGGCTGGGTAATGAAGACACCCAAATTGGAATGAGTGGGCAGACTAAAAAGATTGCAAAAAAAGAAATAGCAAAAAAGGTCGGCTGCCAACAGCTGCTGCCATTAGAGTCCCTGGGCCAGAACCCAGAGTAGAGGGCGGGCCCGGGTTCCCCCCAATCCGCCACTAGAGAAACACCTCCTGGGAAGGGAAGACAGGTCCCTGTCAGGACAGGAGACTAAACTCTTCTTGAATAAGCCTGTAGGGACAACAGAGACTGTGGGAGTTCTCTCACCAACCTCCTTGCTGGCTTATGATGAAAAGGGCTCAGTAGACTGTACCCTGGCCTTAGAGAGTGCGGGGCTATGTGGAAGGTTGCAGTGAGCCTCTGAGGCTAGCACAGACCGCCTGGAAGCGCGGGACCCATGAGGACAAGGTCGGAGCTCTGTCCCACCACACACACACACACTCAAACACTTTTTAAACACCAGCAAGAATTTAAATCAAAACAAATAATATCCACTAATTTTAATATGCAATCTACGCAGAAACATTGTATGTCTTGTGCTCTTTCTTCCATATCTTCAGTAATACCTAATTCTATTCCCCTGCAACTCAGTGCTGCTGTGACAAAATTATTAACAACCAGTCTACTTTCGTGTTCTTTCTGCCTAAATCAAGTGATGTGAAGGATAAGAACCCAATTGTGGCCATATAATGTATGTTGCATGTATTGCGGTGCAAAAGATGAAAGATAATATTCCTACAATGGGAATAGGCTCAAAGTCAATGATAGATGCAACAGTCAAACTTATGACAACAAATTATTGCCCACAACCACCAATGTGTCAAATAATGGTGATTTAATTTTTAGCCAAGACCTAATTCATCCAGGTGTTCCTGGTCACCAATAAACCTTGAAAGAACAATAACCACTAGGCTCAAATGTGATGAATCAAAGATCAGATTTATAGCCTAGATATAAAACGTTAACCTGGAAATAGAATAGGGAAGATAAGGACTTAGAAGGGAACAGGATGCAAACTGAAAAATAACATTTTGTTTTCAAAAATTCATGCACTCTATTTCTTATTGTAGAATAGGCAGAAGCTAAGATGAATGGTTATTCTGTTTTCCCCTCAGGATGCACGGTACTATAACTCTACACTATGCTTATATGAGCCGTTCCAGGAATTTTTAGTTTGCTGATGATCTTGCTCCATCCCCATGCCTGAAGCTGTCCACACATGTATCCAGAAACATGCTATTATACATACTATTAAATATATGTAAGAGCTCATTTCTCTGTAAAACTGGCCACTCAAGGTAATTCTGCACTGCAACAAAATACCTGCAGGACAGCCATAGATGACCCAGGTCAGCTGGCTCAGGCTTACACGGCTCAGGCTGCGGGGCTATAAAATTGCAGGGTAGATGTTTTGGCTCGGGCTGGAACCTGGGCTCTGGGACTCCATAGGGTCTGAGAACCCAGACTCCAGCACGAGCCTGAACATCTCTGCAGTTTTATAGCCTCACAGCCAGAGCCCTATAAACCTAAGTCAGCTGATCCAGGCTAGCCACAGATCTTTTATTGCAGTCTAGACATGCCCTCAGTAGCAGAGGTTAATTGGTTGTGAAGCCATAGCTATTTTATTTCAAAATAATCTCTAAATAAAAATCCACTGCAGATAACCCAGTGGTTACACTCTCTGGAACTGTCTGCTTTAAACCTGAACCTGCATGGAATAGGTATTGCACTTATTAATCATGTTTAAACTGTCTAGATAAACATACAGAAATGAACTGAGAATGGAATAGGGGAGGGAAAAGAAGGTTCAATGTAATTGAATAAACCTCCTTCCCCAACACAAAGAGAATAGACGCAGTCATTAAACTGACTGAAGAGCTAGCTTGCTGCCAACCTAGCATAAGAATTTCATTTTAAATAGTTTCCTACAATGTGTTAACTCCTTATGTTTAATCTGTCCTACCTTGTATTTAACTGCGATACATTGGTTACCACCTCCAGACCTGAGGAAGAGCTCTGTGAAGCTCGAAAGCTTGTCCCCTCCAACAACAGAAACTGGTCTAATAAAAGATATTGCCTGACAAACTTTGTCTCTCTCTCCTATCGTAGGACCAACATGGCTACTACATCACTACCTAGCTAAGTCCATTTAATTTTTTTCTTTTACAATGACAGTGTTTGTTTGCTTTTCTATTTAATTTCATTTATCTTTTCTTTTTTAACTGGTTAATCTTGAATAATGTTCACATTTACATGCTAACCGAACAGAATTAAGAATATAAGAATATAAAATGCTAAGAATATAAAAATAATTCTTTTTTTAGAACTTCATTTCATTGAGTTTAACATTTTTCAGAGTTATTTTAACTCAATTAAGTAACTTTTTTTTTTTGGTAACTAAGTATATTTTTTTAAGGCTTACTTATCATAATCTTATTATTTTTGTTACTGTTCTGATAAATTAGTGTTTAAAATTTTTGACATTATTTGACCAATATTTGACTGACCAATTGACCAACCCTAGAATCAGAAGACCTGGGTTAAATTCCCTTCTCTGCCACAGAATTCCTTCATGACATTGGGCAAGACATATAGTCCCTCTGTGCCTCAATCTTCTCTCTGTAACTTGGGAATAATAGCATTGCCCTAGCTCATACAGGTGTTGTGAGGATAATTACATTAAAGACTGTGAGGCACTAAATATTAGTTATTGGGGCTGTATAAATGCATAAGAGAAAGAACAATACATCTTCCTGTCATCAGTTAGTCATTTGTAAAAATAAATAGTGTACCTGTGTAATTAACATATTGTTGAAAATGGATTAGAAGTAAAGCTGGGCCAATAACAGATTTTTGGGGGGTTGAGGCTGTGACAAAGTGCACATTTTTTATAATATTTTTATGAGTCCTAAGGGTGCCTTGGTTTTCCCCTATACTTTGGATTGCTACCCAATGGGAGAAAAAATTATATAATTTAGTTTGCTCTCAAGGCAGACTAAGAAATGCACATCAGCCCACTATTTGGATCGAATGAATAGAGTCATTAAGAAACTGGCTGAAATTGACCTGGATCAACTAGGGTTCCAGAGAGACAATGGAAGCTCCAGTGACTCATGGATCGACATTCAACAGTGGGAAGCTCTGACTAGGGGGTAATGAACTCAGCATGGCCCTTCCTGGAGAACACAAGGTGACAGACATGTCCAGCAGGGAATAAAATGTGGGCTTCTGGGTCTGCAGGGGCTAGCTCTCTACTGGGAGTGACTAAGGAAGCCAGAGAGGGAGAGACAGCTCTCTCTTCCAATCGTCCCAGGCTTATCCCCCCGTCTGCTCATTGGCTCAAACCCTCCCCGGGCTCAGACTTTATTATGTGTGTTTGAGTAGTACCTCCTCAACACAGCCAATCAGGTTTGTGCAGAGAATCAGAGAAAGGAGAGGGGAGGGAGAAAGGAGAAACAAAGGGGATGTGGGAGGATCTTCTCACTAGCTCCACACTTGCTGATCAAAGCTGGCCCCACATGCTAGACCGAATGCTGCAATAGGCAGGCAACACTGAACCCATTTAGTATTGAAGTACAGTAGGGTGAGATGGCACCTTTTGCTGTTGCTGCTCCTGCTGATTTGCCAGATTCCCACTGGTGGACTGGAAGGCATCACTACAACCAGATTACCACAGACCCTCATGATGGTCAGGGGAAGATCATTCTTCCCCCTCGTTACTGTGGACCTTGATTCACTCATACCTCAGGACAATTGTCTGCTGTTTCTTTGTACTCCAGCATGGTATGCACTTCTCTTTTATTGGCCTACTTGCAAGAGGGAGAAGAAGTACAGGTAGTTTTTCCCCTTTTGCTTCGTTCTTTGTGATCTCTATCTGCCATTATTCTGAGGTGAGAGGAAGAAGAGAATGTGATGTCCCAAAAGTCAACTCTGGATGTGTGGAAGGGCAAAGGGAAAAGGATGTACTCCGGCCAAACTGGAAATTGGAAGGTTTAACTTTAGGAAGTCAAGTCGTTAAAAAAAAAAGAGGGGGAAAAGGAATAAAAAGGTTACAGGAATGCTCTGCTTCATGAGAAGAATGTAGTTTGTCATCTATACAGAAATGGAGCTGAGGTTCAGCTTGGAAGAAGATCTTAAACAACTGCCGCAGAGATCCACCTCCAGGGGCTATGGAGGAGAGAATGCCCCTGCCACTTTAAATAGATAGGGGGTGAAGAGAATATGTATTCTTAAAAGTGTATATAAAATGTATTCTTAAAATATAAATATTCAATTGAACTTTTCCCCCTCATGTGCAATAATTTACAAACGCTTAATTAAAAATTAATAATCAGGGAAACACTATTGCCACAGAGTGGCAATTATTTCCAGAGTTACTAACTGAAAAGAAGCATATTAAGTAAGAGTAGTATGCTATCAGAGTAATGCTGCTTATCTTTGCATATCATTATTGTGTGCCCTGATGTCTCTTACGAAGCAATATCCATCTTCCCAGTCTTTTCAGTATTGTATATATTTTCATATTAATCTTATTCTTGTAACAACCCTCCACTTCCTTGTCAGTTTACATTGCAGCTGTTTTTATATCGATCTCATGCAAGCAGCGATCTTTCACTTCACTTGTCAGTTTATATTGCTTCCCATTTTTCATTCATCTTATTCAAACAAAGAGCTTTCACTTCCCTTGTCAGCTTCTACTGAATCTCCTCTTATATTGATCTTATTCAAGTAAGAGCTTTCTACTTTATCATTTTCATATAGAGCACGTTCATTTTTATATTGCCATGTTTATATCATCATTGCATTGCTTTATTGCCATCCCCCGATTTCATCTTTTCTACAATTACAAGTATTTTTCATGATCTGACATTAACTATTAATTATTATTATTATTATTTGTTCAGATGGACAATAATAATTAAGGTTGATTTTATTTTAAAATTCTAGATTTATGTCACTCTAGGCCATATTCTGTCACCTTTACTTACACTGAGTAATGTCTTACTCCACAAGCTCTCATCTTGATTTCAGTGGGACTTGTTGGGGAGTAAGGTGGTACCATTTGGCATATGAAAGAATGTCAGACTATGGCCCTAAACAAATTAAAATTCCATAGATCAAGAATAAGTGCTTCTTTTCTTGAGTACATCAGAAACATATAAATGATTGCTAAACTTGAAACACTAATCAAACTCTGCTACCAATAGTCTACCATTTCAGCCTACATTTATGGTCTATTACTATGGTCTTCACCCAGGCAAGACTCCCATTGAGGTCAGGAGTCATTTTGTCTCATGTAAGAACTGAAAAATTAATCCTTTTAGGCCCTGATCCTGCAAACTCTCAAATGTGAGCAACTTCATAAATGACCTCTGAGCTCAACAGAACTTCCCCCCTCCCTTATCTGTCTGGAGGCTCACTGCTTCCTATCAATTTCAGAGAACTGACCATCAAAACAATCTCTTTGCCCAGTTGGTGTTGGTGTGCCCTAATGTAAGGCCAAAGTGTTGAGTCATCAGAAGTGAGTGGAGCTTCTTCAAAACTACCCGTCTGCAACCCTGACTTGAGCTGGGCAGACGTGACTAAGAAAAAGCTGCCAAGCTAGTCATGCTGCAGGTATCATGGCAGGAGGGAGTAGTAAATAATTCAGCTTTGAACTGCTATTAAACCTGGCTAAATACCAGAATTATGGTGGAACTCTCATTAGTACAACACTTGGTACAAGAAAATATCAACTAAAGAACAATAATTATAGAACAAAACCTATTCTAGTCCCAGGCTCAACACATTTTGTTGCCTTTAAAAACTTGAGAGTATTGAAAATAATACATGGCTTCTATAGACAAATGCTGTGTGGACGGTTGAGTGGTCTGCACTCCATTTGTCACTTTATAGACATTCCACATCTTTCCGTTGTAGCTTCTGATTATACAAGCATGCCTTTTAAAACAGGACAAAGCCAGAACTTTATATTTGAATTTGCTCCAAGGTGAAGGGTATGGTTGTGTTTATTTTAGATAAAATGTGGTTTACAAGGTGCTTATGCATAAGGAAGCATGCTGTGGCTTACCGGCCTAGGAACATTCTGGAGAAGGCCATGGGGAGGGGTGTGAGCTCAGCATGTGGACTGGAGCACTATGAGCATGTGATAAACAAACCCATATATGGGTTTGTTTAACTCTGATTGGTTAGAGGTTCATGTTATGTAAGTTGTTATATAACTTGTTATATAAGCACCATGTGCTATAAAGTAGCAAGGGGAGGGGCTCCTTGCTGGAGGGACTCTGCCTGATTCTTTGTACCAGGGGCTCTCTTTGTGCACATGTTGAATAAACCTTAATTGAATTGAATTGAATCGCATTGCATCGAAGTCCAATGATTTCTACCCAGCATCAGACTCACTGGGAACCACCAAATCCCAACGAAGGAAAGAAGTTAATCTTCCATAAAAATTACTGAACAATTTCAGAGTAAGTGATTCTCTCATAAATTCACTATTATCTTGCACAGTGTAGCTATGTGTATCATTCGTCAATAATGCTACCAGGCATTGGGACTTGAGTGAATTGGGTTTCTTGTATTTGTCTTTGTATTATAACTGTACTGATCTTGTAGGTAATGCCTGTCTGTGCTCAGCTTATTAAATCAATTGACAATAATATCTGGAGGATTGAACTACGGGATGGAAAGACTTTGAGAACATTTGAAATATAAAAAGGAATAGAGAGACAATGTTTTCACTTTTGTTGAATCCTAGAAACACAATACAAACATTAGGGCATGCTTCTGCTTTTCTTCATTACGAGAAGAGGGTGAGGAGTAGAATTATATGATACTCATTTACAGACCAGTTCTAACTTACCCTGCAAAGTGTCTTGTTGATGGCCAAGTAAGCCATTGGGTAAACAAAAAATAAAAACTTGCTAATGGAAAGTACCAAAACCTTTCCCGTAGTCAAAGATTACTTAAACACAATCCAGAATTTACTGTACAATGGCATCGGGAGGATAAATTCAAATTGAAGACTAAGTTTTCACAAAGGTTCTCAAGTAAGTAACCCAAGAACCTCTTGCTTTCTGTAACTATGCTGTGTATAAACGCAGTCAGGAGGAAGTGACACTCATTAACAGTCACATTGCCTAAGCAACCAGTTAATAGCACAAAGATAAAATCCATGTGTCCAGTAAGTTCTAGGAGCCCTTCATATCAAACCAGCTATCACTGTTGGTGATACATACTTAAGTATTTTTATCCTGATTCCTTATCTAGTGATTATATTATCAAATTATGCATTCAGACAATCACACTGCTTTTAAAAAGAGTGAAAAAATGGGACTCTATCCTCTTATTGAGTGACATTTTATCACCAGCTGTTCGTGAAAACAAAAGACAGCAAAGCCCACACATCTGAAAGCAACATGGAATCATGCTCAAATAACATTGGTCTACAATTTTTGAGAAGTCGTCTGCTTCAGAGATACAATGTGATATTTATTATGTATTTTGATGTGCTGAATTCAAATATGACAATTAAAACAACTGATGGGCTACTGTTTCTAAGATATTTAAGTTTTTACATTTTATTTCGATGTATATTGTGTAGATAGTAGAGTTTTAATCATAAATTGTAAACCTAGGTCTTTTCATGTGTTTATGGTTGCTTTACATGATAATATTTCACCTGTCCTGTTTATGTAACACTTTAAAAATCAGAAAAGGGTTATATAAATAAAATTTATTAGGAAACAAAAGGCAAAAAACTATTATGTACATAGTTTAGTCCTATTCAGTGTCCACTCGGCGCTTCTTGGTTTGTCTCTTGTATTCGTTAAATGGAGCATCTCTTGTCACTGTCCAGCAATAATCTGCAAGCATTGATGGGCTCCATTTGCCCTGATAACCTGCCAGGAGATTCCACTGCTGTAGTCTGGAGCCCAACAGCTCTGCCTTACTCTTGGGTAGTTCCAAATCCCTGACAAGGTCATTCAGTTCACCATATGTTATAAGGTGTGGTTCAGAGGAGGAGGATGGGAGAAAATGTGGGTCCTATGACATTGATGGTTCAGGACCTGAAGTTTCATCCTCTTCCTCTTCCTCATCTGATTCAAGTGAGAATGATTCTGGTGCATCAGGAACCCGCAGTCCTTCTCCGTGGGGTACTGGGCGTATAGCTGATGGAATGTTTGGATAATGCACAGTCCACTTTTTCTTCTTTGACACACCTTTCCCAACTGGAGGCACCATGCAGAAGTAACAATTGCTGGTATGATCTGTTGGCTCTCTCCAAATCATTGGCACTGCAAAAGGCATAGATTTCCTTTTCCTGTTCAAGCACTGGCGAAGATTTGTTGCACAAGTTTTGCAGCATATGTGTGGGGCCCACCCACCTCTTGTCCTGATCTCCAATTTTGCAGCCAAAAGAAAGGTGATAGGCTTTCTTAACCATAATGGTTATACTGCGCTTTTGTGATGCAAAAGTCACTTCACCACAAACATAGCAGAAGTTATCTGCACTGTTCACACAAGTACGAGGCATCTCTGCTCACTTTGGCTAAACAGAAATGTGTCCCTTTGTAAAATCAAACACTGACAAATAAGAGAGCATGACACTGTATGATTTCTAGAGCTGATATAGGGCAATTTGTTCAGCAGAGTGATGTAAGCTTCGTTATGATTGCATCATCCATGACTTCTAGGAATAACAAGATGCAATTCATATGATGTATGACGCAATACCAGCTTCAGATTGCATCATTCATTGTTTTGCCTAAAAAGCAAGTACTGTCCAAACCCAGTCATAGATTTATTCATAGATCCAGTCAAAGATGTATTTTAGTTATTTCTGGTTTAAATTGAGTTCCCTTCCCTTTATAACTCACTTATCCTCCGCCATTCCCAAGTCAGGGGTTGTATATACTGACCCAATAGCATATCTTGAAAACTAGAGCCAATCAACAATTTTAAGCATCGTTTTCGTTCTCTGTGACCCAGAATTAGTAAAGTTGGACTACATTTATTTCAGAAGCATTTTGGCTGTAGAGCAGTGTAGTTAGAGAGGGAACACAATGTGTAATCCAGTAAAAGAATTAAAATGACAATAAATCATCTCTCTGATCAAATTATTGCTGGAATTTTAAATTAAAAATATACTATATACCAACTTTAAGAACTTACATTAAAAACTAAAGGATGTCTTCTGATAACCGAATACATACTAGGTTATACCAGCATCATTATGGCTTCCTCTGTCTTACTGTCACCTATACAAAGCTATTTGTCAGTGAACAAATATCTCAAATTGTGCTTTGTTGTATTAATTGCCCAGGACCATCATGTTTAGTAATGAAAGTGTCAGTAAATCATAAAATTGCATCAGTTTTACCATGAATTTTTTTTCATCTGACAATTCAAAGCAGAAGTGCATTATTCAATTCACAAACATCCCATTTTTTGAAATGTCGGAGTTTCCTGCCGAACAGAAGTTCTGATTCCCAACCAGCTTTAATATATGAATCCATGAAAATAAGACATACGCACAGATGCACGATACCTAAACAAGAACACTTTCATTGCTACTAGACAACTGCAATTTCCTGACAAAACATATTTGCCATATGGAGAAAAAAATAAAAACGTATTTACATTTTTGTTTCTACATGTGGAATATTGTGTTTTCCTCCTGTTTTGTGCTCTACTGATATTAACAGCAGCCATAAAAGCCTTTTGTACTTCTTCAATAGCCATTAAAAATAAAAGTAAAAATAAAAAATACTGAAAAGTAAATTAGCACAGGGGGTCCCATGTATTGACTATTTCAGGCCCTGCCCATCTTCATACACCACTGTGGCTGCACTGCATGTACATACCTGATTCTATTTGTCTTCCTAGAGTGCCAACTGAAATCAAAAGCCATGGGTCTTCATTAACAGCTTGTTTTCTTTGTTCAGAAATCACTGAGGTACTTTAGCAGAATGACTTAAGTGATCAATAATTATTGATTCAATCACAATGGAAAAATTAGATTGATTGTGATGTAGAAACAACTAATAGGAACAAATTTATCAATCCAAGTAGGTAGACATACAAGCCTGTTTAAACATTCGTTTCAAATGAGACTGTTCTGCAACATAGTTAACTGCTTTATGAACCAAACCAATGACAATTCTATAAACGGAGAGTGAATTATGCTTCCCTCAGGGAATTTCAAGAATTTTTGCTTTTGTTGTAGAAAAACTGCATTTTCCCAAGTGGAACGAGAAATATTAATAAATTTCAACATAGAAACCTTTATAGCATATATCTTCATTTTCCCCTCAGCAAAAAGCCATCTCCCAAAGTAAGAACTAGATGTTTACACAACACCACTGGATGTGCATACTAATGTAATTAATGAAAGACACTTCCATTGCCTGAGGAGAGAGAAATATGTACGCTATCTCCTGAAGAGAGTGCAATCACAAGGAGTTGTCCGCCTTGGAGCAGTAAACCTTTTGATTCAAATGCTCCAGTAAGCGGCTCACAGCTTGAACTCAGGTATTATTTTCTTGTAAGAAGCTTTATACCAGACAGCCGATCCTGCAGCGACATCCAAATGTTCAATCACATTTATAGAAATTTAGTTTAAAAATCTCAAAACAAGAATATCAGTGGTGGCTAAGGTACTGTGATTATGCTGTGTGTGAAGGTACAGAAAGCAAAAAGAATAAAGACACCTGCAGAACTGCTGGGCTTGTGATTTTGCAGGAATTTAAAGTAATACTCCAGTTTTCATATACTGATATAAACCTAACCTGGTAAACTGCGCTTGGGCAAATGATTTTATGATTTAAAAGAACACTTAATTCACAAATACAAATCTAATTCTCTCATTTGCTGTTGCAGAGCACACGGCTTAATATAAGGTGGGCAGTGGAGAGAGGATTTTGGTTTATGTCCATTACCTCAGAAGCCACAAATTAAACTGACAGTAGATATATTACATCTAAGGCTTTTCCTCCTTCCACTAATTTTCTAGGTCTATCACAAACTATTATTTGTGTAACCTGGAGGCACCAACACAGTTTCATTGACTTCAATGGAGCTAAAAAATTTATACCAGCTGAGGATCTGATCACTGATGTTTACTGCTCATAGTTTCCTTATTCCAGGCTCATTCACACGCTGGATCCACTACCACCCTTCAGTCTCTTTTTCATACTGCATTCTAGGTTAATAATTTACAAATATCTGAAGGGTTGAAACATCAAGGAAGGATAGGAATTACGAATTATTACTAATGGAATAAAAGAGTATTGCTAAGGCTGAGATTAAATTAAGAAAGGGAAAATAAAACCTCCTGACACTGAGATACGTTAAGCTATAAAATAAAGGTGCAGTGATAATCCAATAGATACTCTCCATCTCCGATCCATGTAATGACAAGAAACGAAGAATACTGCGTCCAACAGATTTTCTCATAGAGACAGGCAATTTATATAGGAAGAACATTCAATCACAAGATACTGGTACTTGGGAAGCATGCCAAGTTCGAACCACTACTCATCTGAATAGTGCAATCTTTTAATAACCACATATAACCATGATGTCAGCCTCCTCATAAAATACTGGAGAACTGGAACAAGACTAACTCAGATGGTAACAATTACCATAGATTCTAAGGCCAGAAGGCACAAGTGTGATCATCTAATCAAAATGCATGAACAACAGGCCATAGAAATAATTTCTTTTTGAACGAGTGCACATCTTTTAGAAAAGCATCCAATCTTCATTTACAAATTATCCATGATGGAGAATCTACCGCATCCCAGGTAAATTGTTCCAAATGTTTAATTAGCCTCATTGTTAAAAATAAATAAATAAATACAAATTACACATTATTTCCAACTATTGGATCTTTAACTTCCAACTATTGGATCTTGTTAAATCTTTGTCTGTTTAATGAAGATCCTATTATTAAATATTCGTTCCCCAGAAGGGAATGTATGAACTGTGATCAAGTAACCCTTTAATCTTTTCTTTGTTAAGCTAAATAGACTGAGCTCCTCAAGTCCTCACTATGAGGCATGCTTTCCAATCTTTTAATCATCCTCATGGCTCTTCTCTAATTTAGCAACATCTTTCCCGATTGTGGACAGCAGAACTAGACACAGAATTCCAGCAGACCAAGTGCAGAGATAATATAACTTCCATATTCCTGCTTAAGAGTCTCCTGTTTATGCATCTAAGGAATGTATTAGCCCTCTTGGCCACAAAAATGCACCATAAGCTCATGTTCAACTTATTAAACACCATGACCTCCAACTATTTTTGAGTTACTGCCTTCCAGGACAGAGTCTGTAAAAATGGCTTTTATTCTTTGTCCCTGGATGTATATATTTATATTTGACTGTACTAAAGTTCATATGATTTGCTTGCACCTTGTTTACCAAGTGTTCCAGATCCCTCAGTGTCAGTGACCTGGCCTCTTCATTATTTAGCACTCCTCCAAATCTTTGTGCTATCTGGAAACTTTATAAGTGATTATGTTATGTTTTCATCCAGACCATTGATAAAAGTGTTAAATTGCATAGGACTAAGAATGGAGAAACTCAACTTCTCGATGATTCCTGTTTAGAATTACATTTTGAGACCTGCTAGTTAGCCAGTTTTTAAATAATTTCATGTGTGCCATGTTAATTGTACAGAGAAAAGGTGAGCAAGGTAATATCTGTTATTGGACCCACTTCTTTGGATGAAAGAGAGAAGCTTTAGACTTACACAGAGTTCTTCTTCGGGACCTTGTGTCGCTCGAAAGCTTTTCTCTTTCACCAACAGAAGTTGTTCCAAGAAGAGATATTACCCATCTTGTCTTTGTAATATCCCATGACCAACAACACTGCAAATAATGCTAATTTTATACCATTTTATTTTTTTAATCAAAATATTGTGCAGTACCAAGTCAAATGACTTACAGAATTCTAAGTGTATTGCAACAACACTTTTACCTTTATCAACCAAACTTGTAATCTCACCAAAAAATATCTATTTACTTTGAGAGGATCTATTTTCCATAAAACTATGTTAACTGGCATTAGTAGAAGCATTGCCAGTAGATCGAGGGAAGTGATTATTCCCCTCTATTCGGAACTGGTGAGGCCACATCTGAAGTACTGGGTCCAGTTTGGGGTCCCCCACTACAGAAACAATGTGGATAAATTGGAGAGAGTCCAGCGGAGAGCAACAAAAATGATCAGGCAGCTAGAGCACATGACTTACGAGGAGAGGCTGAGGGAACTGGGCTTGTTTAGTCTGCAGAAGAGAAGAGTGAGGTGGGATTTGGTAACAGCCTTCAACTATCTGAAGTGGGGTTCCAAAAAGGATGGAGCTCATCTGTTCTCAGTGGCGACAGATGACAGAACAAGAAGCAATGTTCTCAAGTTGCAGAGTGGGAGGACAAGGCTGGATATTAGGAAAAGCTGTTTCACTAGGAAGGTGGTGAAGCACTGGAATGGGTTACCTAGGGAAGTGGTGGAATCTCCATCCTTAGAGGTTTTAAAGCCCTGGCTGGGATGATTTAGTTCAGCCTGGTCTACATTACGCATTTAAACTGAATTTATCAGCGTCAAACCGATTTAACCCTGCACCGGTCCACACAACGAGGCCCTTAATATCGATATAAAGGGCTCTTTAAACCGATTTCTGTACTCCTCCCTCACGAGAGGAGTAGCGCTGAAATTAGTATTGCCATGTCGGATTAGGGTTAGTGTGGCCGCAAATCAACAGTATTGGCCTCCAGGAGGTATCCCACAGTGCACCATTGTGACCGCTCTGGAAAGCAATCTGAACTCAGATGCACTGGTCAGGTAGATAGGAAAAGCCCCACAAACTTTTGAATTTCATTTCCTGTTTGCCCAGCGTGGAGCTCTGATCAGCACAGGTGGCGATGCAGTCTCAAATCCAAGAAGAGCTCCAGCATGGACCGTACGGGAGATACTGGATCTGATCGCTGTATGGGGAGACAAATCTGTTCTATCACAGCTCCGTTACAGAAGACGAAATGACAAAGCATTTGAAAAAATCTCCAGGCTATGATAGACAGAGGCCACAGCATAGTGCTGTGTGACAAGTGTAACGGAAAGCCAAAGAATCAAATGGATGCTCATGGAGGGAGGGAGGGAGGGAGGGGGAACTGAGGACTCCAGCTATCTCACAGTCCCCGCAGTCTCCGAAAAGCATTTGCATTCTTGGCTGAGCTCCCAATGCCTGTAGGGTCAAACACATTGTCCGGGCTGGTTCAGGATATATGTCGTCAATTTAATCCCCCGTCCTCCCATGAAAGAAAAGGGAAAAAAATCGTTTCTTGACTTTTTTCAATGTCACCGTATGTCTACTGCATGCTGCTGGTAGACTCAGTGCTGCAGCACTGAACAGCAGCATCCTCTCCCCTCCCCTCCCCAGTGGCAGACAGTACAGTACAAAATGACTGATAGCCGTCCTCATCATCCTGTGAGTGCTCCTGGCTGGCCTCGGTGAGGTCGGCCAGGGGCACCTGGGTAAAAATAGGAATGACTCCTGGTCATTCCTGGCAGATGGTACAGAACGGCTGGTAACCATCTTCATCATAGCAACTAGGGGCTGAGCTCTATCAGCCCCCCCTTTTCATGTCTAAAGACTATCATAGCAGCGGGAGGCTGGGCTCCTCTCCCCCGCCACCATTTAATGTCCTGCCTGGACTATCATAGCAGCTGGAGGCTGCCTCCCCCTCATTTTATCTCACTAAAAAGTCAGTGTTTCTTATTCCTGCATTCTTTATTACTTCATCACACAAATGGGGGAACACTGCAACAGTAGCCCAGGAGGATTGGGGGAGAAGGGAAGCAATGGGTGAGGTTGTTGCAGGGGCACCCCCTAGAATGGCATGCACCTCATCATTTCTGCGGGATCTGACATGGAGCGGCTGTGCTCTCTGGTTCTCTGGTACACTGGTTCTCTAGTAGACTTGCCCCATATTCTAGGCAGGACTGACTCTATTTTTAGATAAAACATAAAGGAGGGAATGACCCGGGGAGTCATTCCCATTTTTGTCTTTGCGCCCCCAGTCTAACTTAGCGAAGGCCAGCCAGGAGCACCCATGACAGCAGCAGACGGTACAGAACAACTGATAACCATCATCTCATGACCAATTTACAATGGCATGGCAGACAGTACAATAGGGATGCTAACCGTCTCTGCTACCTTGCAAAGACAAATGAATGCTGCTGTGTAGCACTTCAGTACCACCTCTGTAAGCAGCATGGTGACAGTGACAGTGACAAAAGGCAAAATGGGCTCCATGGTTGTCATGCTATGGCATCTGCCAGGGCAATCCAGAGAAAAAGGGAGCAAATGATTCTCTGCCATTGCTTTCACAGAAGAAGGAATGAGTGACGACATTTACCCAGAATTACCCGCGACACTGTTTTTGCACCATCATGCATTGGGATCTCAACCCAGAATTCCAATGGGCGGGGGAGACTGCAGGAACTATGGGATAGCTACAGGATAGCTACCCACAGTGCAACGCTCCAGAAATCGACGCTAGCCTTGGTACATGGACACACACCACCGAATTATTGTCCTTTGTGTGGCCGCGTGCACTCGACTTTATACAATCTGTTTTACAAAACCGGTTTATGTAAAATTGGAATAATCCTGTAGTGTAGACATACCCTTAGGTTGGTCCTGTTTTGAGCAGGGGTTGGATTACATGACCTCTTGAGGTCTCTTCCAACGTTAATCTTCTATGATTCTAATTATATTACCTTGCTTTAATTCGTTATTAATTGAGTCACTATCGTTCGCTCCATACATCCTGCAAAACGCTCTATCTTATTAGGACTCCTTTCAAATGCTGCTTCTGCTTAGCTTGCAATATCTGATGGCACAGCATGGCCACATGGCAAGCCACAGTTAGTCACCTGACTGTGTATTCATCATATGCAGTCTTCTGGGATCTGCATGTCCAGAAGCCTATCTGTATTTTCTTCTGCATAAATCTTTTGAATACTAATCTGATCAAACAATTAAAACGCAAAATAATGAACGCATATTCAAAATGAATAATCCTAATGAAAGAGGATATTGCATTTTGCAGTATATAACCCCAGAATCTGCTGCTAGTCTAAACTAACAGTTCATTCCTGCACAGTATTGACTATTGCTTCTGTCAATCAATAAGCTTTCTGCTCTCTTGATTTCCACATAATTACTGAAAATAAATCAAGTTGCTTCTTGTACTGCCAATTAGGTCTTTTTGCTATCTTACATTAAGATCTTGGACACCTATTTCCATTGAAATATTTGTACCCATAATTTAAAATAATTTCATTCATGTTTACCTATTAATTATAGCTTAACTAGAGAATATATTAAGCTATCCTTCAACAGATGCTGTCAGTTTCTGCAATTTACCAGCGATGTTGACACTGCAGCCCAACCAGTTCAATAAATGAACAGTTCCTGTTTTTTTCCCCCCCCAGTATCTGTGGTAGGTGCCATTTCCTAATACAAAGGATATTAAATCCTTGCTTATTAAAAGTGCACCCATGTATATATTTCTGAAGAAATTATTCCATGGTGGCAGAAGACACACAACAGACCCTAGGGAAGAGCCCACATTTTAAATCTCTTTCTCTATACTTGACAAGAAAAGGGATAACCACATGCAGTTATCACAAGTGGACATAAATATATTTTTCTTGAAACTGAATATCAACAAAATATAATATCCTTAAGTCACGAAAAACATAGCCCAATATATACATAACATTTCATTGTGAGACTAAAACAGAGAAAATATTATGTAATCTGAGTGACCTGTGGTTCCAACGGGGGGGGGGGGGGGGGGAAGAGCGAACGGAAAACACCACCACCTTGCTGGTCAGCTCTGCTTTTCAGAGCTGTTAGCACAGCATAGCCAACCCAGCAGAGAGAGTGTGAGATGGATTCTATTCTTTCTTGTTTATTATGAAAACAATTGATTTTTAAGGCCTTGATAAGGTAAAAACAACAAACAAACAAGATACCGGGATACCTAAGGAACGGGATGGATAATAATATGGCAAAAATTATAATTTAATTATATCAGTCAATGGAGCACCCTCATCTGAAATATTGTATATACTATCAGTCACCCTATCTCCAAAAGAATACTGAAGAATTAGAAGGGGAAGGTCAATGAGAATGATTAGGGACATGGAAAAAAAAAACATATGAAGAGAGACTGAAAAGATTTGGGATTGGTTACCCTTAAAGGGGAAAATAAAAGGTCATGATAAAAGTATATAAAATAATGAAATGTATAAAAGAGGTAGATTCGGAATGTTCATTCATGTTGTGTTCTAACACAGAATTGGGAAGCAGATCCAGATCTCCTGAGTTCCAGTCCAGTCCCTAATCATGGTTATCCTTCTGTCTCAGTAGCCTTAATAGATTAGGATAAAATAAGACAGGACAGGATAAAACAAACGAGACTGCTACCTAGTTTCCAGCACAATTATTCTTTCTTGCTTGCTTGTGCTAATGGCATAAGCTGTTTTTGTGAGGAGGAGAGTTGTCTTAACAACAAATAGCAAATTACTAGATAAACAAGTACTGTGGGGCATTTACTAAATATAAAACACAGCTTTGTTCTCCATGTTGTTAGTAATGATTTTTTTTGGCTTGATCAATCCAAAAATCTTCTCAAAAGGCCTGAGAATAAAGTCTTTGAGACCAATCTGGCGTTCACTGAAATGTACATTTACATTCAGTATCTAGCAGAAGAATTGGAAACATGATTTAAAAAAAACTAATTTTGATAATTAAGCTTTTCTAATAAGTGGAAACTACATCATTTAGCTCCAACATCTTACGTCACTTTATGAAACCACAGACCCTGGAGCACTTCATGTAAACTTGCTTTTTCACTAACAGAATACACTGGCCAGTAATTGACAAGAGAATGAAACTGAACAAACATATATTCTGTAATCACCACTCACAAGGGGAACAAGTGATACACATGATTAAATTCACACAGCCACCCACCAGACACATATGCACACAAAAAGAGCAAATCCACAAATCTCTGTTAGACTGGGGATGGGGAGAGGAAGTAAGTATGTGAATAAATTGGTCTGGTGAGACCTAAAGCTGTTCATAATGAACTATTTTGCATAAAGCAGTAATGCATATTCATTATAACTGTATGGGGCATAGCTTAGTTAGTTTAACTGGAAGTCAGGTCAAAGCAGATTTACTGGAGTTTGGCCTTAAATGAAATGCTGCTTTCTATCACAGCATATTTTACGTTTTATTTTAAAATGTATATTGCTTGGGGGAACTTACTGTTCCTTCCCATAAGTTTGCTATCTTCTTAAAAAGATTGTTCAGGTTTTATTTCAATATTTAATGACTGCTCTAAGATATTTCAAAAGATTGCCTAGAAACAGCCCATTTTTAGAAGTACAATCCTTTCATGAATCACATGAAAGGGCTATGAATAGTTAAATTAAGACTTCAGAGAGAATTTGACTAATGCATTTACCATTTACATTGCAAACATGTTCCTACACATCGAGAGAATTTCTCTTTTTGTCTTTTAAAATATGATTTTGGTGAATTTTCAGTATTCATAAAAGCAAAAGGTTGATAGTATGGTCTAGAGTCCATCATAATATGGGGAGAAACTGTGCATACTTTCTTCCATAGTACTTGGAAGGCACAACAATCCTAGGCTTTTTCTGAGAAGAAACTGCTCATTTTCAATAATTTAATTAAGTGGATTTATGTTATTAACAAATATATGCCAAGAACTTTACCAAACAAATCAATTCAGTTATAGCCTAAAAATGATTATTTTACAGGCGTACAGAAGTGATAGGTCAATGCTTTATACATCACTAGCCCAATCACCCCAAGATACTTTTACAGACAAAATGAAGTAAGCATTCTCTTTGTCTTCCCTCTTACTCATTTTTCAAATTATCCAATCCTGGATCTCAGCTCTTGCTATGCCTTTCATAGGTATCTCTATGAAACACAAACATCTCCTATACAGCTAAATATCTGAGTTAGATCAAAGGAGTTTTGCCAGGCCTGGCCTCAAAAAATCATTAAGAATTAAATCCTCCAGAATCTGTCAGACACAGAAAATGAACAAGCTTCTAATACTTCAAATTACATTACCAATTTACAAAGTGCAGACAAATCCATACTCTATGAAATTCATTTGAAGAATGCTTTCTGATGCATTTCAAATTGGCTGGGAGATCAATTTTGCAAGACACAATCATCATACTTGTTTTCATATATAGATATACAAATGAGCACACAAACACACCCTTTCAATCTCTCTGATATCATGGTAGACTTCAGCACTTCCTGTCTTCCTGAGAAGCACTTTGTTTACAAAAAAAGTGTGTGTTTTAATTATGTTAAAATAATATTCCAACTTATGTCACGCACAGAGCACTCAATATTTCCATTTTACTCATGAAAATGCAGCTCAGAAATAATTGAGAATTCCATGTAGATTAATTTAAATATACAACCTTGTAATGTAAAATCTACTAGAAACCTGCATAGTGTAAATAAACTAGCTATTTATCAAGGATACTACCTAGAATCACCTACCACACCATCTATAATTTAAATAAGAATTGCATGATTATCATCATTTATAGAGCTCCTTGGGACTATATGGTGCTTCAAAGACAGGTTATTCGCCCAAACAAATGTACAATCTTTGGTCATGATCCTGCAACTGATTCTGCACCAGTAGATCCCTGTGCCTGCATGGAATCGCAATTAGCTCAAAAGACCCCTGTATTAGGAAAGGGTCTGTTTGCATTGAGTCAGTTGCAGAAATGAGGCCTAGAGTAAAGTCATAAAAGACAAGGAAGAATGAGTAAAGGGTTGGGCAAAAGTGAGGAAAGAAGATGATGTAGCCATGTGAAAGGCTAGTATTTTTGTATTTGTGGTTACACACCATTCATATTTTATTTCTTGAAAATATTAATTGAATTAACATTATTAAAGAGAGTTTATGGAAAAGCACAAAGATATGGGCTTTAAGGAAGGACTTAAAGAATTCCATTAATTCAACTGCAGAACAAAGTACAGTGCCTCCTATATATTAATTGTTAACAGAGACATAATTAAATGTTAAAAATAATATGTTTTAAAGTGGAAGAGGTGTAGCTGACTAAAGAAAACAGAATATAAACCAATAATGGATGTGTATCATCAGATATCAGGAACACAGCAAGATTCAAAGATGGACTGGATGCCTAGAGATATCACAAGAACGTCCAGAGTTATAGTATAGTTCATGGTAAAAAAGAGTATTGGAAGGGATCTAAAACCTCATTCCTCAGGGTTTAAACAAATCTCTAATTAGTATTCATTAGGACAAGACTTTCATGGGGGAAATTATCTCACAGCTGCTTTCTGTAAGGTTTCTATGGAATCACATGATGCTGGTCAGTGTCAAAGACAGAATATTGGACTAGATAGACCATGAATCAGATCCAGAATAGCAATTCTTATGTTCTTATGAAAATAACTTGTCATGGAACTGGTCAAACCATTCAATAAGAATATTTTTTGTCACAAGATTAGTCTATTTTTGACTGGTCAATTATTAGGAAACCAATCCTAACTCCTTCGAATGTATTGAGAATTTGTTGAATAGTTTTGACATAATTTTCAGTCTTTTGGTTTTTTGCAAAAAGGTTTGCTTAAAACAGTCACTCTTCCTTTGGTGGGAAGGAGAATAACAGCAGCTAGCTCAACCATTTGAGGGAACAGATGCTATAACTGATTCAGTGCCTCCAGTTTAGAAGTAAATGTTTCCATTTCACTTCAGCATTTAAGCTAGTGACAAGAGATTTTCTATTACAGTGACATTATCTCTTGCATCTATATACAACAATACAAGCCTACAAGACTAAATGTTGCCTTCTAATCTTATCCTTTGAAAACCAGAGTTAAAGGATTTTGTGCAGGAGATGAAGGAATCCTCCCCACTATCCCAAACCTAGCAGCCTCGTAATGTATAAGTAATACTATACACAAAGCATTCTGAGGAAAGGAATGATACTTTCTGCAAAGTGCAAGTTTTAAAGGAAATAAAATGAATGTGTGAAAGACCAAATCTGGTAATGAATAGTACTTAGTTCTTATCATGACAAGGCAATTTCCTGCAATATCCTTGAAAAACTGTATTGAATGAAGTTAAGTATCTTTGGAGGCCATTGTTTTAAATGCAAAGTTTGTGTATTATTGTGTATGTAACTTCCTTAGGCATATATGTGGCCAATGTAAACCTTAGGAAATGTTACGGTATTCAAAGGACTATTTTAAATCATGTGCCAGACAAGAAGAAACTTTGGAGACAAACAAACTAAAGTGGGTTTCCTAGGAAATGCCTGGTGGGAGGTGAATACAAATTCCCACCTCTGAGCCCAACCTTCTGAAATTAGACTCTGAGGAAAGGACCATTGTTTGCTGATTACCTCTTCCTGGAATTTGAAGATCAAAGTCCAAACATGTATAAAGGTGAGTAACTTATTTGTGGGGGTTTTTTGCTCTGAGCTAAAATGGTTATGAACTTGTAATCACAGATAAATTCCTTGGTGGGGTTTGAAGGACCAACTCCTGTTACAGCCCCTGCTGGATTTGTATGTGTGGTGGTGGGGAGGAGTGATCTCTGATAAACTTATTAGCATGTGCATAGGTTCTTCTAGTGTTTCAAATACATTTTCTCTATAATGCTTTCACCTTAAAAATAAATCTGCTTACTGAGAAAGGCTGTTGTAGTAACATAACTCTTGGCAATTATACTGTTTATAGCCTCTGGAGAGAAAGCAAAGTGCAGACACTGGCCATTTAGGTCAGGGAACTGTGCAGCCTGGAAAAAACCTGTACAGGAGGGATAGACATATGGGTCTCTGCCCAGGAAAGGTGATGGCTGAGAAGCCAGGAACCTAGAGTGGGTGCCTTTGAGGGACTCTGGAGGGGGAATACAGGTGCAGTTGTTGTGAACTGTGACACTTGTACAACACTTTTAACCTATAGATCTTAAAGCAGTTTACAAAGGAAGGTACATATCACTACCCTTATCAGAAAGAGATAAGGAAGAGAAGTGACTTGTTCAAGGTTGTACATCAAGTTACTGGCAGAGGTGAAAATGAAACTCAGATCTTCTGCCTCCAGGTCCAACATCCTACCCAGTGAACCAAGCTGGCCTCTGTGTGGATAGGAGAAATATGAAAGAGGAAGCAACATATAACCTACCATCCTTCATCCCATGCATAAACAAAGCCCTTTCTGAACCCACTATGGGGAAGGCGAAAAAAATCAACTGCACCCAAGCCAATATCGTGGTAAGGGAAAAATTCCTTCACAGATCCCCTAAAATGGGGCAGCTAGCATAATGCACACAGCAGGTCTTGACCAAACCTGGTATTTTACCACCGAAAGAAGAGGGAGGATGGGTCTTATCTCAGCCTGTTCCATGTAAAAAGGAGGCTTCAGGTGCAGAGCTGCCCCTTTTAAACCCTGCATTCCTAGAGGATGAGTCAGCAACCATGCTTACCCTTTTGCAGAAGTTTTCCTCTCCCCCACCCCCGAAAGCATTGTTCCCTTCATTCATTCAGCCAGCCAGCTAGCCCAATACCCCTCCTCCCCCCTGCTGAAAAGTGCGGTGTGCTCAATGTGGAATCATCATGTGTTATCTTTCGAATCATCATCCAGTTTATTTAAACCAGTTTCATATACATTACAGTGCATTCCTATCAGATAAATTTGTTTTACATTCAAAAATATTGCCTTTGTCATTACACAATAACTCTTTTCTCCAAGGATTGATTGACCGAATTGTTAAAATTGCACTAAATAAAGAGATGCAGTTTTTTAGGCTTAATGTAACAAGTTTTTAAAACAACTGAAACTGGTTTATAGCTATTCTCTTCCTTCTAGCATGCTCCATCTGTTCTTCAGATTGCAACGGGACGCCAAAGAAAAAAACAATCCTTATAGCATTGTTATCTAGTAGTCAACCTGGAGGCCTTAGCCTTGGGTCACCATCTCTTTTCCTCTTTGTCAGACTATTGCTGTAAAATGAAGGGTGTCAGCCATTCGGCAGGCAAACTGCTACTGTGCCCTTTTAAAATGGATACTTTACGTGCTGATTTTCCCTGATGTAGAATTCTATTGGTAGGACATTGCTCAAAATTGTGATCTTGTGAAACAATAGAAGCAACCTGTGTTTGAGAATTCCAAATCTGTACAAACTGAGATTTTGTGTGATCCAGTGGAAAGAGAACAGGAAAGGGAGTCAGAAGACCTGGGTTGTATTCTCAGCTGTGTTACTGATTTTGTGAAGTCACTTCATCTCCCTGCATTTCCACTTCACCATCTCTATTAAATTGAGGATATTTTAAAGTGTTTTGAGATCAGTGAATAAAATGCACTATGTACGTTTCAATTTATGTATACAATAAACCGAGGCACAGAAGTTTAAGTGGCTTACTCAAGATTCCATAGGTAAATCAGTGGCAGAGTTGGGAATATATCTCCCAGGTCTCATGTATTCCTAATCTCTCAAGACTAAACTTCAGCTTGTGTGTACATCGAATAATGTGGTTATCTGCCCAACAATGCCTCAAATATGCATTTGTCTCCATCCACAAAGAATGTTGCAAACATTTATTTTGAAAAGACAATGAGGTATAATCTGAATTTCTGTAAAGATGTCAATGCATTTTACCCTTGAAGTCTGGAATCTGCTAACATCCGTTACATGGCGGTGGGGGGGGGGGGGGATTTTGGCTTTTTACAACAAACCTGCAGAAAATTAACTAGCACATTATGACACTGCTGAAAAATTTAAATATTTATTTGCGCTCAAATTTACTCTTACATCTGTAGTAGTAGTGGCCTGTAATATACAGCTGGTAAGAGACTGACCCACTGCTAGAGTCTGATCTATGCTGCTTTATAGCTCTGCTGTAGCTGTGTGTCTGCTATCTGATTTATGATTAGGGAAAAGGGTAATGAGTATGTGTTGAGGGGGTTGTTTGATTTTTTAATGCAACTGGCATTATTTCTGTAGAATTCTTTATTTAAATAGTTTTATTCCCATTGTTTTTTATAGTTCTTAGGAAATATAATTGTTTTGTTTCTTTCTTTGCCGTAGGTTGCTGACCCCTGCTATAGTGACCAGATAAATGGCTTGGAAAAGGACTTAACACTCCTTTGAGGGGGGTGGATGGTAAGATCATGACAATGGATATACTGGAGAGACCTCAACAGAAAAAGAGGGGGAGCTGATGGAAGCCCCCCAGGTATAGTAAGGTCCCTGCAATGGATTTGCTAGAAGGACCTGAATGGAAACAGAGGGGGAGCTGGTAAAAGCCCCCTGGGTAATTACAGAATAAACATGGGGTTATCTGTGCTGTACACTTTTATCTGCCAGGTAGTCCCCGACATCTAATAATAAAGTTAGGACCTGATTAAACCCATGTTAAATGTCTCCTGTGCTTTTTTTGGTATAGCCAGACAATCACTCTACACCTGTTGTTACCTATTGGTATCTGATAAAAGGAAGAAATGGAAAGAAGAATTTTAAGGAAATTTGAGTAGCCAAATTCTGTCTTTGTGCACAGTAGTTGCATCTCTACTGCCTCTTGCACCATGTTGAATTTGGCCAAGGTTATACCAGATGAATCGGAAGAGTTTTTGGATAAACTTGATTAGGATAATCTATTGAAGCAGCCTTGCAAAATACTATTTCCTTGAATGAGTATTTGGTTTTCAAAGAGTAGCGTTGCAAACTCTTGTAATTTCATCTCCAGTCTCTTGATATTAGATGTTTTTAATTAAAGCCTCAGCTGATGGATTCTTGTGATTAAATGGGAATCTCAGCTTTCATTTAACAAAAAAATAGTAATTAAAAAGAAATAGAAATTTTTAGCTCTCACAGATCCAGAGAAAAAGCGTAAACACGTGACACAAATGCACCAGAAAATCAATTAAATGAGCCCAATATTTATTAGTTTTTAAATCTCTCATGATCTTTAGGCCAATCTCATGACTTTTTAAAGTCTGGCTCATGCTTTTTAGATTTCTGGGGTTGGCAAGACTGTGGTAGAGATCAGTTTTCCAACCATCATCACCATGGAAAAGCAGCTTATTGCCTATTCTGTTAAAAGTTCAGGGCTCTAAATAAGATAATATGGCCAGATTGTGTACAACCTAAAAAACAGCTTTGTCTCCTAAGTAATGAACACCTTTTGTGTGTGCCCTTTTTCTGATTAAATTTCCTTTGTGGTTAAAGCAATAGAAGAATGCATTTTAGCTTGACATCATGTAGCATTGTGGAGTCCAGCTTGTTCGCAACCTTCAGGCAAAACATACAGTTCCCCAGGCACTCTTTAAGGGAAATTTTAGTTTGCAAATATTGTGTGACTAGACATAGAGGATTATGCAAGTCTTGATCAATAATCTGAATGGATAAATTATGAAAAAAAAAGACAAATACAAACCAATCACGTGCACAATTTAATTTTACAAAATGTCACTGCTGAGTTAGAGCTAGGAGAAACAAAAAGGTATGTTTAAAACCAGTACAATTTTTTAAAAAGATTAGGATAGCAAAAATGATATACTGATTGGGGGTCGGGAAGAATCATTACAACCACGGTATCTGTGGATGTCAAATTTGAACATGGAACAAGTTTTATGGTAAAAACGTATAAGTGGTTTGGGAAAAAAGATTGAAATGTGATGCACAGAAACATTAGTACATTTTGACAGTATCAGGGTAAACTGTACCTATAAAGTATTTTGGCATTAAAAATTGCTGTGCCAGTCTGGAGAGGCTACATGGAATTATCAGAATTTATTAATACTGCTCAGTCTGTGATTGAGTATGGGCTGTCAGTCATCACTGTTAGTCCTTGCCAAAGGAATATTTAAAAGCAACTGTTTGATCTATTATGTACATATACAAAGAAATTTCAAATGCTTTCCCCCTGGTCCTTTTAGATATCTGCAGGAGATGGTGGGTCAGGGATTACAAAGCCTGCATGAAGTTATTGACGTCCCTATGACTGAACATTCTTACACTGACAGGGAGATAGATTGATAAAAGTCGCCAGTCTCATATCTCCAGAGGGACTGAAGAAGGCAGGAAGCATAGTGCAAGAAGTCGTCTTCTTGTAAAACCTGAGAGTTGGGTGGGGTAGGAAAGCTTTACTTTTGAAAAGCACACTTTTCCTTTAATAGAGCCCCTCTACACTTGTTCATAATTATGCCAACTGCAATCAGTACCACCCATGCAAAACAACTTTCAACGTTCATATTATAGCAATCTTGGGTTTATCTTTTCATAATGAAACAGAAAACCTTACCTAAATTCCCCATACTTTGCAATGCCTTTATATTACATTATGATCCAGGGAATATTTGCATTTTGCTCACAAATCCCACATTGTTTTCTCTATAACTAATCCATATAATTATATTAAACTTGCTTGGCCCAGAGAAAATATTTCCAGCAGATTTCTCTGTGAGCTAAGACAAATAGTTAACTCTGGCCCATATCATCCTCCACAGATCCACATGCATCCTCCACAGATCCATCCTCCACAGATCCTTTAAAAGGGCCAAATCCTACTTTCTGTAGGCAATTATTCCTAGTGATGATAAGTTTTATAGAGGATCCTCAGTGGAAGGTTACAGTCAAACAGTTTGTTGTGTGCTTAAAATGGAGTTCATGCAGCACAGCTCACAGACACTTTATCCTCCAAACCTCTACACTCTGGTTTATTATAAACTGCCAACATCTAATCCATATGGGATCAGGACTCTTTCCTCCAGTAGATGACCAGACAAAAATCCAGAAGTTACATATCTCACTTATTAGGCTCCGGTCCTGCAAATACTTGCCCGTGCTTAACTTGACACACTATAAGCAGTCTCATTAGAGCCAATGGAACTACTCAGTGCATAGTTAAGCATGTTCGTAGAGTCACTGCAGGATCAAGGCTTTGGTCTCCATGTACAGGCCAGAGACAAAATTGTTACCACAAACACCATCCTCATTAGAGGCCAGAGACCACAATGTGGATCCTCCTGCTATATGGCAAAAGGCAAAGAGACTACACAGCACCACAGAACTCTTCCCAACGCTAAGGAAATACGTTCCAGATCTAAGTGTATGCTATCTACCCTAAACATGGATGTCTCATAATAGTTATTGCCTATAACAGAATTTATAACCATGCTCATAATGATATTCGAGAAAAGGAAGATTTGCTTTCCTTTTTTTCTTCTCACATTGGGACACATGAAATGACTGATTAGTAAAATCTGTGTACTCAGTTGGGCAGATTAATTTCATGTGACAAACATTAATAATATTGGGGAACACATGGAAGGTGGCTAGGGAAACAAATGAGTTACGTTTGGTAGAGGCGCCTTAGTATACAATTTTCTTATATCTGACTGTTAATACATCTTTAACTGTTACAAATTTTAAAGATATTCTGGGGCAGTCTTTTTGTTGTGTGTATTGTACCTAGCACAAGGAGACTGATATATTGTTAGATGGACCACACAAATTATTAATAATTAGCTTTATTGTCTATTGACAAAGTATTTTGTCTGGATTCTTTGGAACTGATTTTTTTTGTTGGGTAGCAATTATAGCATTATATTTGTTCTTTCAGGAAAAAAAATCCACACTGGGGTTAAAAAAAAACCATTTAATTAAACCAAACATACAAAAACTATAGTTGATGAGCCAGTGGAGTAAGCCTGCATGTCAAAACACAGTTTCTACTTTGCAAAGCAAGTGGGATTTTCATGGTCAGCAAATGTTAATTTCTCACACTGGTGAGAGCTACAGGAAATGAAATTTAAAGATAATAAAGAAATAATTTAACAGCTACAATGTATACCTCTCAGCATATCAACTCTAAATATAGAGCAAGTATCATGTAATGGAGTTTCTCATTTATTCACTGTCCAAGCTATTACACTCAAGTTGGAACTAATGGACTTTCCAGGACACAATTCCACCTCATTTGTAAGTTGTCAACAGGAAGTTATTTAGTTTCCCTATTACTTTGCTCACATGCAAGAACCAATTGCAATGTGGCATTTTTAATATTACTGTAGGATTTTTAAATCCTTTCCAGTTATATTTCAGTATTTGAGCATCTCAGATATTTGACAGTCCTAAAGTGAGTTCTAGAAAATATGTTCATAAGAAAAATAGGAAACATGTTTTAGGTTGAAAATGGCAATATCAATTTTTCTTGGAGTGAAATCCTGACCCCACTGAAGTCAACAGGAGTATTAACGCTGACTTCAATGCAGTCAAGATTTCACTTGGTGCTTTATTTAAAGGGTGATGAATACCTCACATACTCCTGTCGACTAGGGGTTCTGATGTGTTTAACTGAGGACAGATTTTGACTCATTGAATAATTCTATGCCTGCTCCTGGGCACCTAACTCCATTAGGCTCTGTCGTAAATCCAAGCTTAGATTTATAACTACCAAATTGGAGGACACAAGGCTGTCTACATTCTATACAAACTTAGACCACTATTCATTCTGCCTGCAATTATTTCTGGGCACAACACTGCAAACTTTAATTGGAGGCCACTTTTCAAAAACAGGCCCATTTATTCTCAACCTGCATGTGAAGTACTTCTGCAACCTGAAGCAGCCAACACAATTCCGTGTCAGTTTCTGTAGTCTGTTGTTCTAATGTTAAAACTGAACTAAAGTGCTATATAATTAACCAAAAGAAATCTATATTAAAATAATGCTGAAGAAAGTAACTTAAATTAAACAAAGGTTCAAGAATATTAGAGAGATGGAAACAAGACTGTGCCATTACACTGATGGAGGCATACTTAGATTATGGCATATAGGCATTTTGAAAGGAAGGTGAGGAGACACGTGACCTGAACAGGAGCACTAGGAAGCATTCTGCAGAAGCACAGTGCCTTCCAGAGTTCCCAATTAGCAGACAGGCTTGTTTCTCCCTTAAACTGAAAATACTTAAATAAAAACTACTGAGCAGGGTTAGTAGAACATTGACTATAGTCGTGAACAAGGAGATAGACCCTGTTTCAGATAAAAGTTTACAAATTTTAAAAATAATGAATCCATCCACATTTCCCATACCCTGATTTCAGGTACATGGTTATATGTGAATTTTACTTCTGTGTCTGAACTATATGCTATTTGTGAACAGGCTAACAGAAGTCACACAGCTAGTGATTTTTTTTAAATATGCAGATTCTTAGCTAAAACCCCAATTCTTCAAAATCCAAACTTGTTACTAATAATCTGGATCAGCTGTAATTATGGTACTTAAAAAAAGCAATAATTCATTATTTTCTAATTATGGAGGCATAAAGTAATATAATTTATATGCTGTGATACTACTTGACCCACACCTTAATCTTCACATCACATTTGCAGGTCAGCTGATTCAGGGATGCTATGTTTTACTCTTGAACCCTAAAGAAGCAAAAAGATTCACAATGCCCTCTTATATTGATAGAAAAAGATTCATAATGCCCTCCTGTCTACAACACTTCAGCAGGAGAGACAATGATAATTATTTCTATTTCACTGCATTTCTATTAAATAATGAAAAAAACCAGGGGTCAGAAATAAATCCCTCAAAACTTTTGAATATAGAGTTGATACCAGGATTTTATACTATGCGGCTTGCATTTTTACAAACATTTTCTCTAAGAAACAATCCGTAGTGCAATTTAGGAAAGTTTGCTGGAATCTCATAGAGCACATTTCACTTTTGTTTTAAACTAGCAGTAGTTGCAACTGAGCGAATCTCAATTTCATTATTGTGGCTGCTCTTTATAATGGACTGCACTGGAACTCCTAAATCCATCATCCTCAAACTTTTAAGTGAGATTTTCAAAATCTAGACCCACACCTGGATCTGAATTGTTTACCTCAAGTCCATATCTAGTTAAACTACTTTCCATAGTTTCAGTTTTGGAACAACTCCAAGGGTGAAAGTAGGCCGCATGGAATGGGACGGCATACCAGTAAGAAGCTGGTACCGGCCTGTACGCAACCAACTTTAAAGTGCTGCCGCAGCAGCACTTCAGTGTCGCTGCTTCTTTTGCCCTCCCATCAGCCGCTCTGTTGGTAGTGACAAAAGGGACAGCTACACTGGGGCTGGAGATTTAAAAGGGCCTGGGGCTCTCGGCCACTGCCACCAGCAGCAGCCGTAGCCCTGGGCTCTTTAAAATCACCGCCAGAGCCCTGGGCGGCGTGGGCCAACCAGAGAGGCTGACTCAAGTCCCGCCCCTTCCACCTGAGGCATTGTCCCTTCCACCGAAGGCCCCACCCCTTCCGGGGGCCTGGAGTTGGTCCCCATATCGGTAAGAGATTAATATTACTTTCACCTCCGAACAACTGTATCAATCTGCTCCAGTGGTAAGATAGCGTGAATGAATACTCAGCATTAGGCAGTTTTAGCTAAAACACAATCAGATATTCATGCACAGAATTTGACCTCAAAGCAATCTACAGTGAAGACTACAATCAAATGGTTTTATTGCTCTAAATGGAAGGGGGGGAAAAATCAGTCAGTGGAATTATTCCAGAAAACTCCATCTACATCATCAGAATTATTTTGGATAACACCAGCAAAACTGAGATCAGAATCTTTCACAAACACTACTATACATCAGAAACAGTTTCCCATAATTTTTTTTTTTTTGTTATTTACCAACTCACAAATTACTCTTATACGAACTCCTTTCAGTACCTAAAAACTCAATCACATATAATAATGTGGCTAGTCGGAGACAAAGTAGGAACCTTCACAAGCAGATTTGCTGCGATCACATTGTACAATCAACAATGGATAGACACTTGAAATCATGAGCAAGAGTTGCAAAAGCTTTAACAAGAGGGACAGCTAAAGCCTATTTTCTAACTCAGTAGCAGAATGGCTGTGTTGGATTTTGTTCAGTGGTTTACTGTTAATTCAGAGTTCTAATCTACCTTTACAATAATTGTAGTGAATCTGTTTACTCACTGAATCCCTACACCATGCCAGAACTCAGGTGTATACCTTGAGACTCTTCCATTCATATCAAAGTCATTAACCATCCACAGACAAAGACAGGATCTGGCCCACATTTTTTAAAGCTTTTTGGGGTGCTTTAAATGGAAAGGCACTATATACATGTAAAGTGGTATTGGTGCTAAATTCTATCCAACTGCTAGTTATTCTTCACTTAAAAAACAAAAGTCCAGCAATTTTCTAATAAAGTACGAATTTATTGAAAAAATCATATATATTTTTACCAAATCCAATCCAGTTAAAATTACATATTTTAGACCAAGAATTATTCGAGAGAGATAATGTGTGGGTTTTTGTTGTTGTTGTTTGTTTTTGTTTCGTTTTGTTTTTTAAAGATAGCAGAAGTAAACCATTCTTTCAAGGCACAGAAGCAGCTGGCTCCCTAAGCAGGAGTGTTAGATGTTCCTGGCCCTCAAAAATAAGCCTAATTTGACTCTCAATAAACAAGGTATTACTCACCATAAAAAGGGTGGCAGAGTCTGCCTTCACATAGTATTAGTCAGCTCTAAAGACCTTGACACTGGCTCCCATTGACTTAAATACAGCCAGGATTTCACATTGAGTGTTTGACAAAAGTTTAGGGGTTAAATTATGTTAACTAAGATACAAAACAACTGAGTTCTGTGAAACAAATATGGATCATCACATGCAGGTTGTTGTTAGCAACTCAGTAAACTGCATTCCTGGTGTGATCTTTGTGAGTACCACTCCTGCCCCCACCCCCGCATGAACGCTTTGCATGTACAGCCATGAGTGTTCAATACTCATACCCATGTGTGATGGACTCAAAATTAAAAGAGAGAAAAGATAAAAACACCAGAGCAAAACAACTAGCCCTTGAAGTGTGCATATGGCCTCTAAAAAGAAAAAAAAGGAGGGAAACTGCCCCCACATTTAAACTAGATAAGATCTGGATTAATCTACCACATTCTACATTTTTTTTACATGAACACCTGAACAACTAAAAACATTTATACTTAGTGAAAAATTATCTTTACTAAATCAAATTCAATAATATAAAAATAATATATTTCCACTGGAACCACAAAAAAGTTCTTAAAAGACTGTAAAATGCCACATCCACCTAGAACAGAAGCATTTTGTGGGTTTGTAATGGTAATGGCTGACACACCCCACCCCAGCCCACCCCAAGAAAAAAGAGTCTCAGTTTAGAACTAGGTTAAGTTTTTCAGATAGTTAATTTGCCGAAAATGCATATTTGGGTTATCCAAAAATATTCAATGACTTCGTGTCAAGTTCGCCAAATAGTTTTGACTGAATCAAAAGTCAAAATAATGTAACGTCAAAATAAAATGCTTTGATTTTATCTGAAAATTTTTGTTTTGATTTCAGATGTTTTGACAAAAGCACGGGAAAGGGTTCACAGAGCAGGAGGAGATGGTGCCTCCTCCTTTATAAGCTTTAACCCAGTGCAAGGGATCGCATCTGGGAAGTGACGGTAAGAATGCAGGGATTAGGAGCCTGGGCCACAGCAGTACAACTAGCAGGCTGTGCAAAGCCACAGCCAGACAACACTGTGGAGAATAAGCACTGCAGGAAGTACCACCCAAGGAAGCCAGAGTGACAGTACCCAGCAGCCCTCTGATTGGCTAACCACCCTAGTTAACCCTGGAGGTACCTCAGGGAGTTGTCTGTGCAACAAAACAGACTTTGGGCCTGCTGTGACTCCAGACCTCCTGATCTCTGGCCTCTGATTCCGGACTGATTCTGACCCTGACTCCAAATTCCAACCTGGTACTACCTTTGATTTCCTGTCTCTGAACCCGGCTTGACTTTGACCCCATCTCTTGGTTATTGAACCCAGCTCTAGTGATTATTCCAACCCCTGCTCACTGATGACCACCCCGACATGTGGACTCCAGCCCAGCTGTGACTACTAGGCCAGATCGCTTATGTCCTGGCCTTTACAATGATGACAGTGGATAGTCATTGGGTTAGGGAAAGAGTGTGAGAATGATTGTACAGCCATGTAGTTAGGGCTCTCACCTTGGATATGGGAGACTCAAATCTGTGCTCCAATGACTAACTATTTGTAAAAGTGGAACAGCTTCAGGAGGAGATACTGCGAAACTCCCACACCAGAATATTCCATAGCTCAGTAATTAGGGCACTCTTGTAATATGAGAGGGGCCCACATTCAAATCTCTTCTTTACACTAGGCAGAGGGGAGCACTAAGCCCAGGTCTCCCACATCCCAGGTGAGCTTGCAAATGGTTATAAGGGTGGCAGCAGTGTTACCCGGAGTTCTTTCAACCCAAAGCTCTTGGTAACGTTTACTCTGTGCTAGGAGGTGTCAGGAAATAAATCAGGGGAGACAGAGCCATCCAACCGATAGCTGGCTGGTACAAACAGGACAACACAAGAGTGCTTTCACTTAAAGCTAAACTTACCTTAGTCTCAAGCACTTACAAACGTCCGCAACAAGTTAGTAAAACACTCCCAACCCTTGATAATTACCAAAGCTGAGTGTGGCTTTCGAGTGATACAGCGGCAGCCCGTCTGCTGCTAGGTAACACAAGATGCATCCAGAGGGAGAGGCCAGTCCTGAAACGAGTCTCCCTTGTCTCAAGCTTTTTCCTCTTATTTATACATTAGTAATTAAAGAAACCTTGCTAAGTAAGCAGTTTCAAGCAAGAGGTTCCTTCTGATTATTGATTAACCAGGTGTGGGGGTTTTTCTAGAACTTGCAGCCTTGAGACCTCAATAGACATTCCTGGGGCATATCCTACTCTTTGAAAATGCATGTATCAGCAAATTTTAACCCAATTCTCATCTGGAAGGGCATGGGGTCAAGCCACCCTTTCGGTGGCACCCTAAACCCCCCTTCCCTCCTGCCTTGGTCAAGCTGAGACTTGCTTTTAACAGCTTGCTGACTAGGCTGTCTTTAACAGTAAGCCATAGTGGTTTCAAGTACTTTACTGGTTTGCCAAAGTCTCCCTATACAGCAGCACCACCATCTCTCCTCCTGCCATTCTGCAAATCCTCTGCTGTTGTCAGAATGTTTAAAAATCTAAACAAAATGTTTCATCATTACCAAAACATTTTTGATGAGCTGAAAAATTCCAAAAAAGTTTCATTTTCTGTTTGACACAACACATTTTATTTGGTCTTTCAGAATTGACAGCAAACCAAAAAATCCATTATTCACCCAGCTCTATCTATGGTACGGTTTGGATAAGGTCCAAATAGTTGATGCTTATCCAAACTGCTCTAACTCTGAGTGCATAAACCTATATTGAAAACCGAACTGTAGCAGGTTCAGTTATCAGATTTCAGGTATTTCACACTTCCAATAAAGCCAGAAGAAGAAAAGGCTAAATAAATAAATAAATAAATAAATAAATTATTTTCATCTGCAGTTCCCTCTCCCTCAAAAAAGAAATAAAATAAAATAAAGTAAATTAAAAAAAAGGTTAAACTTCTGACAAAATATTTCTTCAAAACTCAGCTCCAAGTTTCTGAAAACACATTTGTGCAAGAATTTATCATGAAATAAATTGCCAGGCTTTAAAAATTCACTTGTCTTCTTACATTCCCAATCCTTATTCCCTCCTTCACAGCCCCAATTGCCAATCATGACATGACTTTTTTAAATTTGCTTTGAGGGTTCTGTCAGCCTGTTTTGGAGGCTATTCTAATTTAAGATTTCATTATCTTTTTTCCTTCAGTCTCTGAATGGTCTGTCACTTGCTATAGCCATCACACTGAGTTACTTTGATTTCGAACCACTAACGGAGAGGAACAAGGTCTCGGTTTTATATCTTCCTCCTTGTATGCTCTCTTCCTGTGGTCAGCCACTATTTATTCTTTTCCCATTATTAAAAGTGTACCAAAAAGTAAGGACCTGGCTCTATATGGTGCTGAGTGACCTCAAATCCTACTGAATTAAACAGGAATTCAGCACTTCACGTGTCTGGGCCTTAAATCCACAAATTTAATTAACTTTATCAATAAATAAAGAAGTCCTACAGAATTTAATAGGAATAGAACCGAGAGTTGTATCAAAAGAGAATGTTTTATAGACATTACTTTAAAATGCATAAAAACCCTTTAAATAAGTATTTTGAACCACTCTGTGTGTGTATATCTATATCACAATTCTAAAAGTTGACTTTCAGTGACATTTAGACTTCAAAGTGCTTAAGTCACTTTTGAAGATGAGAATTAGATGCCTTTGAAAATTTTATCCTATAGAACTTTGGCATAAGGATATTGTCACCACTCTTTTTTACACCAGCATTCTATTATTGACATGAGAGTCACCTTTGTGCCAAATGGCAGCAGAATTCTGGGGCCATGCAAATCGGCTTCCTAGAATCAGTGACACAGAGTCTAGATATAATCTAAGTATAAATGGCTATATTTATACATATAGTCCAGGCCTGGAACAGAGGTGGTCACAAATAGCATGCAGGCAATATCCTCTTTCAGAAATCTCAACTCACACACCAATGTCTGGAAGCTACTCTGCCTTGATAATTGGCTCTAATTAGAGCGATTAAGACTGAGAGTGAACTCTGCTGCAGCTCACTCTAGCTTCTTTCAAAAGATTCTTCCATAACAAAAATCAATACAGCCTTTCTTCAAAGACTAAAAAAAATTGCTGGCTTGCTAAGAAAAAGAATGTGTAAGATTATGTGTAACAGTATCATCCAGTGACTCCTGCCATAATTATTATTTATTTATATTGCAGTCATTCCTAGGAACCCCAGTCATGGACCATGACCTCATTGTGCTAGGTGTTGTACAAATGTAGAACAAAAATATGGCTATTGTCCAAGGAGCTTACTAAAAATTATAGAACAGGAGACAACAGCTGGATATAGACACACAGATGGGGAAGCATACAGAGACAATGAGAAAATTCTGGTTGGTATAATAGGCATCAGTTACAGATTACCGCAGGCTTAACCATTGTCAAGTTTGTTTAATCTTAACTACAAAAGAACACTTTATGGACAAATGAAAGGAAAACAAGGATGTAGATGTTTTACAGATGTTTACAGGAAGCTCCTCCCAAGCATGAGGGGCTGCGAGGGACGGAGCACGAACGTGCTTGTTTGATAATTTAACAGGTGGCCGATGAAGGCTAGCATCATTGGCTGATCAGCGGCAGAGTCAACGTCTTTATAGCATGGTAAATAGTATTAGGACAAGAAGACAACAGTATTATCCTTGTATTACAAATAGCAAAACAATGGCAAAAAGATTAACGGTGGAATTGTCAAAGCATTCAGTGCTGGTCTAACTTTGCTCCAACCAAGGTCAATGAGAGTTGTGCCATCAACTTCAGTAGTATCAAAATTAGATCAGCCTGATTTTGAAAATCCTATTCTAAGTGACTTGCTATGAGCCACGGAGTAAATCAGTGTCAGATCCAGGACTAGAACTCTAATTCAGGCTTTGTTCAGACAATACCTGTGTATACAGTTATATATTAATATAATGATTACAACAAGTGTTCAATATTATTCCTAGAACATTTTAGATGAAAAATATTAATAAAAAAAACCAAAAAATATTTTCACAACAAAAAATCATTTTGATCTAAATTTTCCAGTTTTTCAACAAAAAAACTGAAAAATAATGGGACAAAGAGTCCTGTGGCACCTTATAGACCCACGAAAGCTTATGCTCCAATACATCTGTTAGTCTATAAGGTGCCACAGGACTCTTTGTCGCTTTTTACAGATCCAGACTAACATGGCTACCTCAATTATATTTGGAAAATAATGGTTTCTATTCTTCCCTTCTCTTCTGTAATGGGAAAAAAGGGGTGAGAAGAAGAGGAGCAAATCCTCTACAACCAAATTTTTAAAATTTAATTCAAAAAAGGTTTTGAAAATATATCACATATTTCAACTAGAGAATAGAAGGCTGAGTGGGGACATGATAACAGTCTTTAAATATGTAAATGGTTGTTATACAGAGGACAGTGATCAACTGTCCAATGAGGGCCAGAAGAAAAGTAATTGCCTTAGTTTGCAGCAAAGGAGATTTAGGTTGGATATTAGAAAAAAAAAACTGTCTAACTATAAGGAGAGTAAGGCAGTGGATAGGTCACTTTTTGAGACTGTGGAAATCATTGGAGGGGTTTACGGGCAGGTTAGAAAAATGTCTTTCAGGGATGCTTTAGGTATTCTTGGTCCTGCCCGGGGGGAGGAGATGGATTAGATGACCTTTTGTTGTCCCTTCCAGCCCTACATTTCTATGATTCTACAACTAGCTATAGTAATTATTTTTTTCATACATTTGCCTAGATATTACAGCCTTGCACAGGAACAAGAGTCATCTGAGTTGAGGGACTTAAAAGAAGAAAAATAAATTTTGGCTTTTTGGGCGGGTGCTTGATTTTAGGAAATATGCTGAATGTCCATAGCCATGTAAATGGTGGCATACAACATATAGGGAGAAGGGTTTTTGATGTTCACATTCAGTACTCTTTAAAAAAAATAAATGATCCTGTAGAACAGCAATTCTCAAAATTTATCAACACAAGGACCCCCCTTTTGCTTTAAAATTTTTAGCGAACCCTCATGCTCCCTGCTCAGCCCCAGGCCCCACCCTCACCCCACCTCTTCCCACACCCGCTCCACCCCTCTCCCTCCTCTTCCCTGCTTCTTTCTGCCCCTATCTCAAGCACTCCCTGTCCCCAGTCCTCTTGCTCCCTCCCTCCCAGCGCCTCCTGCACATCACTGAACAGCTGTTCCCCGGCATGCAGGAGGGAGAGAAGTTTATCTACATATATCAGACTGGTTCAATGTCATCTAAAAATATATACACACATAAAAGGCAGCATAACTTGTGACACACACAAATGGTTAATACTTTTGAGATGCATCTAGCTGCTTGGAGCTTGTCTACACTTACAGTGCCGTAACACTTACTGAAGACGCTAACTACAGCAATAGGAGAGCTTCTCCCATCAACGCAGCACTGTCTACACTGGGAGTTAGGTCGGTATAACTGTGTCTCTCAGGGGTGTGGATTTTCCATGCCCTGAGTGATATAATTATACCAGCATAAGTTTGTAGTATAGACCAGGTTTAGCATGGGGAAAATTCAGCTACCTTTGCTCATGCTGAATATTATCTTATACAGCAGCTTCCATGGAACTACTCACACAGTAAGTTATTACTCAGTGTGAGTAAGAATGGCAAAAGCAAGCTCGCCATATAGCTGTGGAAATCAGGACTAATTGATGCATTGTATCTACAGGATATGCAACAGAGTACAATACATAACAAATATAGTTTATTTTCATGAATATTTTTAATACTGTGGTCATTACAAAATAACTACTGAATAAAATGATTTTACCATTTTTGTTTAAAAAAAAAAAATTTCAAATCACTTTGTTCAGTGGATCCCTAGTTCACATAGTGTACTGAACAGCCAAAGACATTAGGCAGAAGAAATCTGGGATTAATGCTTTGTTATGGCAGCACCTTGCTATTAAATTAGAAATTAGTGCCTTCTAATAGTCAGGAAATGACCACATATGACATGCAGAGTGAACTAGAGCCAGCTGATCAATTAAACTGGTAATAATAAATTAAGAATAACATTGTTAAAATAGTCTACATGGGGTTAAGAGCTCCAGGAACTGTGAATCTGAAGGACACACACAGTAGTCATATAAACACACACACACACACTGTTCCTCTTCTTGATCTCTCCCCTCTTCCATCTACTTTCATCTCCCTCTGGATATTAAATCTTCCATATCATCACTTACAAAGCTGAATCACGATTTAAAAACTGCTATACAAATATTGTGTGCTGGATTCTACAATAAGATAGATGCTATAACTACAGTAGATACAATTTATTCTAGCCAATTTTATACAGCCTTGATATCCAGGCACCTTCTTAGTAAACATCCCAAAAGCACATGCCAGATGACTATCTCAACAGGGAAATTTTAAACACCATACCTATGGGGACTGTTTCCTTTTTAATATTTTATCCTACATATGTTTAGTCTTTTTCAGCATTAAGCGCTCTGAATCCTAATTTTTATCTTCTGCACATCTATAATTTAACAAGTTTCATTCAGTTCTCTCTGAAAGTCCAAATGAATGAAATGTTCTTAGAGGGCAGGATTATTAGGACATGTTGTAAATCTTTTAAATCCAATAACCCAAAGATATAATTTCTAGTTAAGTATTGTGGGGAGGAGAGGGGAGTAATAACTGACGGCCATGTTGGTATCATGCACTACAACTTCTTAGCTATGAGATCATAGCCTTGAAATAAAAGACTTTTGAAGCATGCGGATAAGTATTAATAATAGATTTTCCTGGTTTCAAGTCCCTTCCTCCCCTGGTATTTCAATAGCTCAAAAGAAACTTTCCTTTTCAAAATAAAACCTTGCAGGCATTTTGTTCACAATTTATGTACTTATTCCTTTTGATATTAAAAATAAGTAAATCACCTAGACACACTTGAAAACACATCACTGTGCAGAGAGTAAATTTATAAGAGGTATTTCACATTCCTAGGATGTAAAAGCAACTAATACGATTTTATTGACCATTTACAGACAGTGTGTGCTTTGCTTATAGTCTCTGTGTTCCAAGTAAGAGGCAGGAGTACTCCTTCCCCCTCCTCACCTCCCTGTATCTTAGCAATATATGGCAGTTATAAATAACTACTACATATTGTCATGCTGCAAAAATGGAGGAAATGTCTTTTCCTCACCTTTTTAAAGGCCCTGCACAACTCTATATTTGATCTGCTCTGCATTTATGATCTTTTTTCTGAGTGGGTCCACATTTGCCTGGGGAAGGCAAACACTTCATACCCTCTTCGTGTTCTTCACTCACCTGCAGGCTAAACTGGACTATGAGGGGGCAGGGACCTGTACAGCCATGTTAGTTCTTCCAGGACCATGGTTTTCGGCAAGAGGAGGGGAGGGGAGTGGGAAGACAGTGGCTCTTTGTAGTTCCTCCTGACTCTTAGGAGTGAGTTAACAGCAGAGAGAGGGATGGGGCCCTGGGCCTGGCTATGCCGTCTGTCTCAACACAGTGGCCAACAGCGCTAGCTAAGTGGAAGACAGAGAGTATACTGCACCCTGAAAAGAGCAATAGCGAAGTACTTCATGCCCCAAAGCAAAAAGGGAGTGGGGAATGTGCAGATACTCCATTCTCATTCTGCCTAATCTATTGAGCTACCCACAAGAAGGCGCTTCTGAAAGAATTACCTTACTATTAGGGACTTCTCTTTGGTTGCATTGAGAACTGCAATTTCTGTTCATTTATAGTGTGCTTCCCACCTGTCACTAGTATGTTTAAGTGATAAATTAAATAGCAGATCATATCCTTGAATGAATATGGGAAAATATGTCAGATCAGTGATCCATATGTACTAATTCCCGGTTTTAAGAACAGGAGTGACAAAACACAGAAAGCTCAGCAGCTGCTAGTTCCCATAGAGTTCATTGCTACAACTGCATGCCAGTCTCTCAGGGGAAATTAGACCCTAATTACTCATGGTATAGGCGTGTTGTTTTAATGAAAAAGAAAAAAACACACTTAAGATTTCAGTCTGCCTTTTTCACAGCAGCCTTATGAAAATAAAATCCAACTGCTTCCTTGATTTAATGGAATGAAAGTTTCTCTCTCAATAGAATTTTAAAAAATCAGGGTGAACATATGTTAGACTTTATAATGACAAAATTATCAGAAATAAATGTAGTTATTTGTTAGAACTTTTATTTTAAATTTAACCAAACCACAGATTCAGTAAAGCCCCACTCTGTGAGTGGTGGGAGCAATCTCACCATTAGATCAAACAAAACAGGGTATTTCTTGTACCAAGTACAGGGGAGGTCGTCCAGCCATACCATAACGCAATGTAAAATACAGAGCATAAAGAATTATATATGAAAAAAACTGTAATCAAGTACTTTAAAAGGAGAGATGGGGAAAACCACAGAGTTGAATTAAAATGTCTGTGTTTAACTCATGTCACGAAAGGTTTTCTGTTTTGTTTGGGTTGCTCTTTTTAAAAAATAAAAAACAAAAAAAACCTTTACACTACTTTATGATATGGCTGGACTACAGCTATCTAGCTAGCAAAAAATCAAAATAAATAGGAAAAATTAAGATCTATAAGATTAACAAATTCCCCCAGTTCTTCATTCTTCCTCCTTACAAAAACAATGGATGCCAGTACATGAAATTTAACAAAGGCTAAAGAGAGAAACATTTGTGGGAAGCCTTTATAAAAATACTGGCAACATACTGTTGATTAAAAGAGACAAATCTATATTTAAAGTAATTAGAGATTTTCAGATGGTTTCATACTTGATTTTTTTCATATTCACACACACACACACACAGTGTATCCACCTCTCACCCCACGCACATACCATATATGGAAAAAAAATCAAATATGTAACCTGAACATCTCCAAATAATGTAATTATAGATATTTATCTCTTTGACCAACAGTATATTGCCAATATTTTCACAAAGGGTTTGTTAAACCTAATGTACTGGCATCCATCGTCTTTGTGAGGATGACGAATGAGGAACGTGGGGACTCTGTTAATCTCTTATAGATTTTAAATCCAGCAGGGACTATTGTGATCATACAGTCTGACCAATTGCTTGAATCAGGCCACAGAATTTAACTTAGTATTTTCTGCATTAAACCCATTAATTTACAGTAGACCTAATAGCATATCTTTTAGAGACTTCCCAACTTGATTTCAAGTGACGGAGAATCCATATATCAAACAAGCATGCTGTCAATCATAACCAAGAGAGGAAGCAAGGCTCTGGGAACAACCACCATATAACAGATGGTTTGCCAGAACAAACTGCAAGTTATACTGATAGTATAGCACGGTGTTCAGTGTGTGTAAACTGAAGTGGGTGAACCTGAAAGCAATCCAGGAGCTTCCTTAGAATTTTTCTTTTTAATACCTGCCATTTGATGCAGCCTACCCTTTCTATAAACAAAAATATATATTCATATTTTTCCAAATAGTTTTGATGAATCACAGAGGTTAGCCATTTTTGGCAAAGATGAATTAGAAGTATCCATAGACAGGGGTGAACTTCAGAGGCAAATAAAACCTCAGAGACTTCTCTTTGATTTGGTGAGTTTTGACAAGTGAATCCTGTGAGCTCTCTTCAGTACAACCATGCTTTGGACTCTTTCTTTAGGTTTTAAGTAATACCAAGCTTAACCACTGGGATTCAAACCTTACTTTCTAAAAATTCTGCATAGTTAAGGCTTTCATATTAAAACATAAAAGTTCCATTGACTCTCAAAAATCTTGGTATCTCTTTTACTGCATAGCTTCCCCCACCCCCTTAACCTCCTTGCCTGATACTGGATATCTTGCACAAATACGTACACACTATGGTTATAATTAACCAGACTTTTGGGGAGGTTCTTCAGAGTAAAGATTATTTCATCCCTTTATACACACAAATGTACAAACTCATTATGATGCTACCTGGGCCATCCACTTCACTCCTGGTGATTCACCCAGTGCTTAATTTGTGCTAGGGCTTGCTAGGGCTGAGCCTCTGCACCTCTAGGCTTGCTGCATCAGTTATGAAAGTAAATCATTGCTTGAGCCCCAGCATGTCTTTATTACAAATTAAGCACTGGCTTCACCCCCAATACTATCAACAGGAGAGGAGAGGGGTCAGGAAAGGAGAGAAGAGAAGCAGAGAGTGAACCTGACATACTCATTCCCAAAGTGCTTGTAGCCTGCCTTTCAAAATGATTTTTTTGGGGGGGGGCCAAATGAGTGGTGAACACCAGCTGGGAGAATAACCAAGAGATAGGGATTTTTTTTGTTTTGTCCTATGAGCAAGACCACCAAAGTAGGATAAATTACTGTGCAATAACTATGACCTGTTCCACTAATGCAGCGTTATTTCTTGATACATCAGAAGTGACAGATATAAGAACACTTTTAACCTACTTCAGTCTGAAATTCATATTTGGCTGTTTAAAGCGACATTTAGAAAGAATGTCTGCGGACAATTGTTGTGCTGGTCTGTCTACTGCATTTCTGTAACCAGCTATTCCCATAATTTTTAAGGCTTCCCTCATTTTTAATGCCTGTATGCTTTTGTGTATAACAGGAACTCAATGACTACTAAATGAACCATCCATTTAGTTTCTTGCAGATTTTCTGTACTACTGTACTACCACTGACTCATCCGCCTCCCCTATTTCATCTGGTAGAATCATGATTAATTTCTTCTTCTCTCTAACTGTACAAAACAAAAAAATCAACAAAAAGCTTTGAATCACTCACATGGTAATTATTTTTGAAATGCCCTTACTCATTGAATTCAAATGATCAGATTACCATAAGGAAAAATACAACCAAGATTATCTACACTACTTAATTAACAACTACACTTTGGAAACCATGTCAGTAGTTTCTTAAAGGATATATTTGTGCTGCAGAAGTAGTTGCAGCCTGAGCTAATGAATATAGGGTAATATATGGTAGAAAAGCAAAAATGCATGATTTACTGCCGCCAACTTCATGCACAAGCTAGTATTAAAAAAATGTTATATGCCTCTTCTATCCTTCTCTGCATTACTGAACATGACCATTTTGATTAAAGTAATGCAGTAAAATAATGACTATTTGATGTTCCTTGAAAAATACTGGTCAGCTGTGTTAAGGAATCTCAAAGGATTTTGCCTCACCAAAAAACCCCCGCTTTCCCAAAAAATAATTAAAATTAACAATGGGTGATCTTCAAAAGGTTTAGTCTGGGTTCATTTCAAGTAAGTGTAACTCCGTTTTCTATTTTTCTTATTTTCTGGAGTTCAGCCTAAAACCTTACTGCAGTAATTACAGCTGTTGTTTTTGCTCTGAGTTGATATGGAAAGATTCCCAGACAAGGAGACGGTGCACAGGGCTTGAGTGACTGCAAACAAGTAGCTGCTATTTCAGCACACTAGAGGGAGTGCAGAAAGTTGTTAACCATGCTAAGAAGCTGTTCTGCAGCCGGTGTGGAGATAGTGCTGAATGTGCACATACACACCTTACTTTGAAGCTCCCAACCAGTCAGAAGTGAATTATGTCAGAGGTACAAACTGGCAGCCATTTGATCACCAGTCAGATCCAATCCAGTCCCATAGAGAGAAGATAGCGCTGCCAGAGGTAACCCGGACTGAATCCGTGGGGTGGATCTCAGTGCAGCTTCCTGTCATTTTACAGGTTAATTGGACTTCATTGGTCTGCAGCAGTTATATGTTAAGGTATCTGTACAGTCCTTAATCCCAAGAAGGAAAATAACTATTTGTTTATATAGCAATGGGTTGTAGTGAAGGGCATAGGGAAGTTTGCTACTTACCTAAAAGGCTGCTGCTGCCTTACTCTTGTTATTCTAAGAAGCAAGCTTAGAATTAACTAAGTAGGGCAGATGTATGTGTGTGACTATATATATATATATTGTTGAGACACAAGGCATGGCCCTGTGCCCTGACTGATAGAGCACTAGTCAGATCCAGCCCAGCCCTGCAGGGGAGGAGATAGCGCTGCCATGGGTAACCAGTCTATGGAGTGGATCTCAGTGCAGTCTCCTGTAATTTTGTAGCACTCAGTGGGAATGAGACTGGGAAAACACCATAAAGGAGGAATCGTAGATTGGAGGCCAAATATCTTTGTGAGCTGTATAACATCACTGAACCTAAGACACCATGTGAGCCTAACAGCTACAGTAATTGTCAGTTTTACTTATTTTGTTGTGTATATGCTCAATATTGTGGATGCTGAAACAACTGTTTTTGTGTTACAATTAAATGTTTTATCAATTTGACAATATAATACCAAGGGTGACCTTCTTTGAAAGCAGATGATCTCAGATTGTCAGAAGTCCCAATCCCTGTATTTATTTTGCAATATACATATACAGTATATAATTTTAGGCCCAGTGTTACTTTTTTATTTTAAAGGAAAATAAATTTCTAGTTAGTGATATCTTTTGAGTGTTTTTCAGTAAAAAGAAATTTGAAACTGCTAGAGAGAGAGAGAGAAACGGTCTTATGATAAAGACTTGTACTAGTTTCCTAAGAAGAGAAAAAGTGAATCCTATTATAATGTTCACTTTTGGTACTTAAAGGTTCCTACAGAAAATCCAGCTTTGTTTGGCTACCGAAGGAGGACAGGATATGCTGGATTAGATTTAATTAGGCCGCAGACTGCACCAACTATCGAGGTATATGTTTACTCAACATGGTGCTTGCAAGGGTCCTACTGAAAAGACTCAAAGTCCTCCAAGTGCTGGCTGAGAGAAGCTACCCTAAGAGCCAGTGTGGGTTCAGAGCTAGATGCTTCATGACTGACAGGTCCTTCATATTGTGCTTGCAAGAAAAAAGCCATAAACAGGCACCTCTCTATGTAGCACTCATTGACCTACAAAAGGCCTTTTGACACGGTAAGCAGGAATGGCATCTGTTGAAAACTAGCTGTCCACAAAATGTGCTCTCCCTATTCAAGGAGTTCCATAAGGGAATTAAGGCAACCATCCAGTATGAAAACGAAACATCATCTGAGTTTAGTATTGATACTAAACTGCGTCTTAGCACCCACCAGCTTTGGCATCTTCTTCTCTATTCTTCTTTTTGGAAATGATCAATCTGGTATACTAACTGAACCGAGGATGGATGGCAGCTTGTTTAACTTCAGATGATTCCAGAGCAGAATGCATGCCACCCAGCTTATTATTCGGGATCTGCTTTTCACAGATGATGCCGCAGTCATCTCTAATTCACCTGATTCATTTGCAGGCCATCATGAACAAGTTCTTTGATGCATGCACCAAGTTTGTCCTGGTAATCAGTCTCAATAAAACAGTTGTCATGTCACAAAATACCAACATTCCACCTAAAATATATGTCAATAATGAAGCTCCGGATAATGTGGATCACTTCTGCTATCTCAGTTCAATTCTTACCAGCTCACTTAACCTTGACAGGGAACTTGCTGCTAGAATTGGAAAAGCTTCTGTCACTTTTGGCAAACTTATCGCATGTATTTGGAAGAACAAGTTGCTAACTGGGAAAAGAAAACAAGTGTCCATCTATCAGGCTTGTATCCTTAGTACCCTCTGTGACAGGTTTCCCCCAGAGTGCCACTTGGAACTGGGTTACCACTAAGCCCTCTGAATTACCAACCTGGGCTCCTTCTCACACTATGTTGCTGTGACAAACTCTAGACCACTCCCAAATCCACACTCCCGCCAGCATTTGCGAAGGCAGGGACACATCCCGCTGCAGTTACATGCAGGCTTACCAGACACTACATGAATCAATAGAGAGGCTACAGCCAAAACAACTCCCAGTTTTCAACCTAGGACCCCAAGAGCTTTTATCATCCTTCCGTGGTCTAAACCCAACCAGTATGAATTTATTACCCCGTTTGCTCCTCTGTCAATGTGGAGAGGAATATGCACAATTTGCTTGTGTTAACCAAGCTGAGATTTTCCCCCAGACACTTCACTTAAAGGCACACTAGTTTAGATTAAAACATAAAACCAGTTTAATAACTACAAACGGCTAGATTTTAAGTGATTATAAGTGATAGCAAACAGATCAAAGCAGATTACCCAGCAAATAAACAAAACCGCAGATGAAGCCCAAAACACTAGATTGCTAATTCATATCCAGTCTCTCACCCTAGGTGATGATACAAGCAGTTCACCAGGTTTCCATACACAGGTTAGAAATCCTTTTAGCCTAGAACCAACACTTCCCCCAGTCCAGTCTTTGTTCCTCAGGTGTTTCCAGGAGTTCCCTTGTGTGTGGAGTGAGACCTCTTGATGATGTTACACCCCTCCTTATATAGCTTTAACATATGGCGGCAACCCTTTGTTCCAAAATCAATTCCCAGCCCAATTTGTGGAAAAATATAGGTACCCAAAATGGAAATACGTGTCATGTGGTCTGGTCATATGCTCTTCCATGCCCTGCTGCATCATAGCAGCCATTACTTACAGGCTGTCTGGTGTGTTCTCAGGAAGGCTCACCCACTGGGGATAAGCCTCTCCTAATGGGCCCTTCCCAACCAGTTATCTAGACTGGAAGCATCTTGCATAGTGGGTGTCGCCCAGGTGTAACTACATTTGAAATACAGACACACAGTCAATATTCATAACTTTAGATACAAGAATGATACATGCATACAAATAGAATAACCATATTCAGCAAAAAAAGTTCAGAAAAGAACATTTCGTTCTTAAGATAGTAGCTTTAAAATAGTAATAATCATGGCAGCTCTTGAGTTATCTCTTCTGCTTTTTATGACACTTAAAAGTCATCTGACTCTCACTCTGGGAATTTCAGTAAGCTACTCACACAAAAATAATAATAAATCAAGATTTTCAGATCATTAAAAGCAATCCTGACCCTGAACTTCTGTGCCTGGGTTCATGCTTCAGTAACTTCCTTCTAGGTTTAATATTGTTTCCTGCCAGGCAGCCTGGGAGTACATGAAGACTTGGTGAAACTAACATTTGCTTTAACCTGACCTCAAGCCATAGGGTTTGGTATTTGGAATATGCTGACATAGTGAATTCATTTAAAGATCCATTTCACTGATTATATTTTTTTCTCAGATTTCTTGGTAATTAAATCATAGCATACATGCAGAAAATTAGAACAGTATAATACGCTACATGGAGCTAAATAATGATACACTGCTTTTACAGCTAAGGCAATAAGTCAGTTCTTAATTTCAAAGACTAGGACATGAAGAAACATTCAAGAGGTTTAAAATGTTCTTGTTTGTCAATTTCAGCTGTAGTAGAATAAATAGCCCCGTTTGATTTTCAGAACATAGGGAAGAGATCTCACTATTAATAAATTATAGTAATTTTTAGGTCATTAAAATCTTACCTCTGCTTTTACAGAAGCTTAGGGGATATTTATTTTTTGTTACATATGTATGGTTCTTGGGAGGGGGGGGAGTACCTTATCTGCATATATTTTTATGCATATATTTTTGGTTATTTAATTACAGGAGGCTTCTGCTCTTAGTCACCCTGGAGACAGGCAAATGTCAGGAAGACAAACATGGTTTTATGGCTAAGGAGGGGTTATCACCTCTAACAGTGTTTATGCCAATTCAGAAAAGCTACATTGTCACATTTATCTTGCTTTACTTTCTATGCCAATTTCTTTTATATTATGTTTTGAAAATTGGATGTAAACTTGGTAATTGTGATTGGTGCTTTGGACAGAACATTTGATAGGAGTTTTAACTGTAAAGACTGCAACTGGCAAACAAAATTTGGTGAAAAGGATTTCAAAGAGAACACTGAAGATTCTTATCAAACCATAAAACACAGGGGTAAATGAACCCTGCCCTCCCCCCTTGTATAAAATACTAGTTTGGTTCAAATATAAACCTTATCTTAAGAAAAACAAGACATGTAAAATATTCATGTTTTAGGAAAAGACCTATGAAAATGAATGTAGGATTGTGTTATCAGAGCAATAAATCTAGGTATAATGTGAGTTTCTTCACCCTTCCAAGGAAAACTTCTAAATAAAAAGACACAAATAATTATATAAATATTCTTTTTAAAATAACTTTTATAAATACTCTACAAATTTTATTGAGAAAAGCCTTTAGGAAAAACATGTATAGTAGGAAATGTTTTAAACCTTTGATTATTTCTTACATGTTGAAATGGAAAATTGTTTTGGATGGTTTACTTATAAGTATTTTTTAAAAATGAGCATTTAATATAATTCCCTAATATCACTGCTCTGTAAATAGTAAAATGCTTTATGCACCAAACTCAAATTTAATGACCTTGCTAAACTGATTACTAATACAAGAAGTCATTTGAGTATAGAATAATTAAATGGGGAATTAATTAATTACTGGCTGTGCTCAAGTAACTCCCTCACCCATCTCAGAAAGACAACAATATCCTCTTTCCAAAAAATCATCATGAAGAATTAACTTATTTAATAACTATTTATGCTAAAATCTCTCTTTAATTGCAGATCCAACAGGTGGTTAAGCACAAGTAGTTAGAGCATATTATAAGGGACCATTCAAGGTGAAGCGGTCAATTAACAGCCCTGTAGTCATAGGACAAAAAAGGGGTTAGTGGGTTACAGATTGTTGCAATAAGCCATGAATCTAATGCCTTTATTAAGATCACAATTTTTAGTGTCTAGCTAACTTATGAATTAAAGCTCCCAAGCTCGTCTTTTGAAAGTGTTGGGCAGTTTCCTTTGAGGACTGAGAGGTCAGATATAGAGTGATCATTTTGTGAAAAATGTTCACCCGCAAGTGATATGGTGGTTTTGTCTTTTATAATTTTTCCGTGTGAGTTCATTCAACAGCATAGTGATTGTCTGGTTTCACAAACATAGTTGTTAATGGGGCATTTAGTGCACTGGATGAGGTATACCACATGATGCGATGGGACTGTGTAGGACCCATGGATCTTGAAAGGTGTGTTGTCGGGGGCATTGATTATTGTAGCAGTGGAGATAAGTCTGGAGGTTTTGCATCTGTTGTTCTGGCAGGGTCTGGTGCCGCTTTCAGTTGGTGTTTTCTGGTCCCGGGGGGAGCTTGCATCTGAGGATGAGCTTAGAGACTTATCAACTCAACTCTCTTACCAACAGAAGTTGGTCCAATAAAAGATATTACCTCAGACACCTTCTCTCTCTAACATCCTGGGACTCACATGGCTACAACAATGGTGCATATTTTCATTTTGGTTTTCCCTGATTTGGCAGTAAAAGAAACAAGTAGTAAGAGCTGGCCTACCTTTTCTTATTTCTCTGGACAGTAATTTTTAAAATAAAATTACTTGGCGTCCACCAATTTTAAATTACCCTTTTCTACCCCACAAAGGTGAACACTGGAATACTAATATCCCTATTATGTTATCACCACAATTTGAGTTTGATAGCATGAATCTTTATCACTTTCATAGACACAACAAAATAATTCTAGAAAGAAAATTGTCTTGCCTAGAAGAAAAAACACCTTTATTGTATGCATTTATTACCTCTTTAAAATATTTACAAAGACGCACAGGAAATTTGTAATATTCCCTTGATCTTTTCTAAAATCCGTAAGATGTAGCATTCCAACCTATTTATAAAACCCTTTATTAATATAACAGACCCTTCCTGAAATAAACCTTACTTACTACCCACATATGGATATTATGTGAATAAAAACCAAAGGGGGTTTTCTAATCTTTTGGTATTCTTGTTGACAGGCAAATCTATCCTACATATGGACTATGTTACATATACATATAGGACCTGCCCTAATGGCCTTAAAGTTTCTTTCTAAGGAATAATTTTTCTAACAAACTTGTAACTCGGAATATTCCAGGCATCTAACCACCTATGAATCATGTGCAAATTCTATTTTTTTAAGGATATGGATGTCATAATTACCAAGGTCTCAAAATGACAGTTTTCAGTTTTTTCTGAGAGACTTACTCTTTTCCAGGCCAAAAATGCACTAAATCTTACCAATATATTACTTTATAATGTTGACATAACCATTAACCCTTAGCTATCTGTTTATGACACGCCCCCCAAATTGCAGACAGTGGGAAAGCTCACTGGCGGCAATTTCCTTCTAGAACTTGAAAATAAACAGATTAATACAACACATGCACCTTTACATATACTACTAAGTATATAACTAACAGACTTTTACATGTTAAGAACACTTTTTAACTACTGGATTCTGGGAAACTCTCACGGGAGAGTGCATCAGCAACTTTGTTAGAAGCTCCTGTGATGTGTTGAATGTCAAAATCAAAATCTTGGAGAGCTAAACTCCAACGAAGAAGTTTTTTGTTGTTCCCCTTGGCAGTATGAAGCCACTTGAGTGCAGCATGGTCAGTTTGTAGTTTGAACCGCCGTCCCCAAACATATGGGCGTAGCTTTTCCAGGGCGTACACAATGGCATAGCATTCCTTTTCACTGACTGACCAGTGACTTTCCCTCTCAGACAGTTTCTTGCTGAGAAACACGACAGGATGGAAGTTGTGATCTGTTGCTTCCTGCATGAGCACTGCTCCTATACCACGCTCAGATGCATCTGTGGTTACTAGGAATGGTTTGTCAAAATCCGGGGCCCTGAGTACAGGGTCAGACATGAGCGTTGCCTTAAGCTGGGTAAAGGCTTTTTGACACTCATTAGTCCACTTAACGGCATTTGGCTGGGTCTTTTTGATTAGGTCGGTCAATGGGGCAGCGATTTGGCTGTAGTGTGGTACAAATCGCCTGTAGTATCCGGCCAAGCCTAAGAAGGATTGGACCTGTTTGTTTGACCTTGGGACAGGCCACTTTTGGATAGCATCCACCTTGGCCTGTAGGGGGTTTATGGTTCCTCGACCCACCTGGTGCCCCAGGTAAGTCACTCTGTTTTGGCCTATTTGACACTTTTTGGCCTTAACAGTTAGTCCTGCCTGCCTGATGCGCTCAAAGACCTTTTCCAGGTGGAGTAGGTGTTCGGGCCAGGAGTCTGAAAAAATGGCCACATCATCGAGGTAGGCAACTGCAAATTCTCCCAGTCCAGCTAGTAGACCGTCTACCAGCCTCTGGAAGGTGGCGGGTGCATTTCGAAGGCCGAAAGGAAGGACATTGAATTCATACACCCCCGCATGGGTGACGAATGCTGACCTCTCCTTGGCAGGTTCATGTAGCGGTACTTGCCAGTACCCCTTGGTTAAGTCTATTGTAGAGATGAACTGGGCACGTTCCAACTTTTCCAATAGCTCATCAGTACGTGGCATTGGATAGTTGTCCGGACGAGTTACAGCATTTAGCTTACGGTAGTCCACGCAGAAGCGTATTTCCCCATCTGGTTTGGGTACCAGAACCACTGGAGATGCCCATGCACTGGTAGATGGGCGGATTATACCCATCTGTAGCATGTTCTGGATCTCCCGTTCTATAGCAGCTTGGGCATGAGGAGACACCCGGTAGGGTGGGGTTCTGATTGGGTGAGCATTACCTGTATCAATGGAATGGTATGCCCGTTCAGTCCGTCCTGGGGTGGCTGAGAACAATGGGGCGAAGCTAGTGCACAGCTCCTTGATTTGTTGCCGCTGCAGACGTTCCAGGGTGGTTGAGAGGTTCACCTCTTCCACGCCACCGTCTTTTTTCCCGTCGTAGTAGACACCGTCAGGCCACTCAGCATCATCTCCCTGGACTGTAAACTGACAAACCTGTAAGTCTCTGGAATAGAAAGGCTTGAGAGAATTAACATGGTACACTTTAGGCTTTAGTGAGGAATTGGGAAATGCTATGAGGTAGTTTACAGCTCCCAGGCGCTCTTGGACCGTGAATGGCCCTTCCCATGATGCTTCCATCTTATGGGCCTGTTGCGCCTTCAAGACCATAACCTGGTCTCCTACCTTGAAGGAACGTTCTCTGGCATGTCTGTCATACCAGGCCTTTTGCTCTTCTTGAGCATCCTTTAGGTTCTCTCTAGCAAGGGCTAAAGAGTGTCGGAGGGTGCTTTGTAGGTTGCTTACAAAGTCCAGAATGTTAGTTCCTGGAGAAGGCGTAAACCCCTCCCATTGCTGCTTTACCAACTGTAATGGCCCCTTAACCTCGTGACCATACACAAGTTCAAATGGTGAAAACCCTAAACTGGGATGTGGTACAGCCCTGTAGGCAAACAGCAACTGCTGCAACACTAGGTCCCAATTATTGGAGAATTCGTTGATGAATTTTCTTATCATGGCCCCCAAAGTTCCATTGAACCTTTCCACCAGGCCATTGGTTTGATGGTGGTACGGGGTGGCAACCAAGTGATTCACCCCATGAGTTTCCCACAGTTTTTCCATGGTCCCTGCCAGGAAATTAGACCCTGAATCTGTAAGGATGTCAGAGGGCCAACCTACCCTGGCAAAGATGTCTGTTAGGGCCAGGCACACAGTGTTAGCCCTGGTGTTGCCTAGAGCTACTGCTTCTGGCCATCGGGTAGCAAAGTCCACTAAAGTCAGTACATACTGCTTTCCTCTGGGCGTCTTTTTTGGGAAAGGGCCCAGAATATCCACAGCTACTCGCTGAAATGGGACCTCAATTATGGGGAGTGGCTGGAGAGGGGCCTTGACCTGGTCTTGAGGCTTTCCCACTCTTTGGCATACCTCACAAGACCGGACATACTTGGCAACGTCCTTGCCCATCCCCTCCCAGTGGAAGGACTTCCCCAACCGGTCCTTGGTTCGGTTTACCCCAGCATGGCCACTGGGATGATCATGGGCTAAGCTTAAGAGCTTCTCCCGGTACTTAGTTGGAACCACCAACTGTTTTTGCGGCTGCCATTCTTCCCGGTGTCCACCAGAACGAATTTCCTTGTATAAAAGTCCTTGGTCTATAACAAACCGGGATCGATTAGAAGAGCTGAGAGGCGGTGGGGTGCTCCGTGCCGCCGCCCAAGCTTTCTGAAGGCTGTCATCTGCTTCCTGCTCAGCCTGGAACTGTTCCCTTGAGGCTGGGGTCACCAGTTCTTCCTCAGACTGGGGACTTGGGCTTGGTCCCTCTGGAAGCGATGTAGGTGATGGGGTTGTTTTCGTTGCTGGTGAACCGCTCTCCGCTGGTGCACCTGAGGGTATTTCAGGCTCTGGCTGAGCCTTTTGGGTATGGCTGTCTTTTGCTTCTGCCAGTTCTGGCTTGCTGGCGCCCTCTGGCGTTGAGTTTGAAGGTGTGGTTGCACTTGCTGGTGCTGGTTGCTGTTCCAGTTCCGGGCCTGGGACTGGAGATGCTGTGGCTGTTTCAGTGGTAGGCATGGAATCCGGGTCCACTGCCTCTGTCTGGGTCTCTGGTAACACAGACGGGGCTTCTGTGGACGGCTCAGGAACAGGAATGGGTCTGGAAGCTTGCCTGGTTTGGCTACGGGTAACCATTCCCACTCTCTTGGCCCGCCTCACCTGGTTGGCCAAGTCTTCCCCCAGTAGCATGGGGATAGGATAATTGTCATAGACTGCAAAAGTCCACCTTCCTGACCAGCCTTTGTACTGGACAGGCAGTTGAGCTGTAGGCAAGTCTACAGCTTGTGACATGAAGGGGTAAATTGTAACTTTGGCCTTTGGGTTGATGAATTTGGGGTCAACGAAGGATTGGTGGATAGCTGACACTTGTGCCCCCGTGTCTCTCCACGCAGTAACCTTCTTTCCGCCCACTCTCAAATTTTCCCTTCGCTCCAAGGGTATTTGAGAGGCATCGGGGCCTGGGGATCTTTGGGGTGATGGTGGTGTAATGAATTGCACTCGCATGGTGTTCTTGGGACAGTTGGCCTTGATATGTCCCAGTTCATTACACTTAAAGCATCTTCCATCTGATGGGTCACTGGGCCGAGGTGAGTTACTGGAGACTGGTGAGGTTGAAGAGTAGGGTATCTGTGGCTTTACTTGGGTGGTATGTAGGGTCTTTGGCTGTCCTCGGTTGTAGGGTTTATGGTCTGTGTGCCCCCTGGGGTAATCGTTCCCCTTGACAGTAGCTTTTTTGCTTTCTGCCAGTTCCATCCATTTGGCTCCAATCTCCCCCGCCTCAGCGATAGTTTTGGGATTTCTATCTTGTATGTACCGTGTGATGTCTTCAGGAACACCATCCAAGAACTGCTCCATTTGTATGAGGAGGTTCACTTCTTCCAAGGTTTGAATGTTGTTTCCTGTTAACCAGGCCTCATAGTTTTTTGCAATGTAGTAGGCGTGTTTGGGAAATGACACCTCTGGTTTCCATTTTTGGGTTCTGAAGCGCCGACGGGCATGATCTGGGGTTATCCCCATCCTGTATCTGGCCTTGGTTTGAAAAAGTTTATAGTCATTCATTTGCGGCTTGGGCATTTCAGCTGCCACCTCTGCTAAAGGTCCACTGAGGTGTGGTCTTAATTCTACCATGTACTGGTCTTCGGGGATGCTGTACCCAAGACAGGCTCTTTCAAAATTTTCCAAGAAGGCCTCGGTGTCATCACCTGCCTTGTAGGTGGGAAATTTCCTGTGCTGTGGAGCAATAATGGGCGATGGGTTGTTAGGATTGGCTGGAGTCTGTTGCTTAGCCTTTTCTAATTCCATGGCCTGTTGGTGGGCTTCCCTCTGGAGTTCTATCTGTCTTCTGTGGGCTGCCTCATCTTCTGCTTGTTTCCTTCGGTAGGCCACCTCTTCTGCTTCTAGTTTTCTTTTGTGTGCTGCCTCTTGGGCTGCCTGTTTGATGCTTTCTTCCTTTTCTTTCAGCTCCATCTCTTTTTGTTTTATTTCTAGTTGTCGCCTGTGTTCAGCTTCTTTGAATTGGTCTTCGGCCTTAATTTTTGCCTTAGAAGTCATGATTCCTGTTTTCTTGTGTTGGGGTGCCCTCCGGTGTTTATCCTCTGAACTGCAGGTTCTCTGTTGCCTCCTGAAGTCTGCCTAGCAACAGTGCTTTTTTCCTTTTCTCTCTCTAGCTAATGTTCAATGAAGGGAAACCAGAAAAACCACTTTATTTGCATGCATATAAGTGCTGGTACTTTGCCTCCTAATGGGAGGGCTATTGCATGACAAAAGACCCTTAACAGTCTTCTCGCTTAACATGCAAACCACAAACTGCTAGAGAGAGCAGAAAAAAAAATTTCTCTCTGGTTCCCTTTTAAAACCAAACTGTTTCTCTCTGCTAAAAAGCCCTTAGCAGAGAAAAGAAAAATATAATATTCCTACTGGCTTCTGGATTCTGTCTATATCCCACCGCTGCCACCATGACATAACCTTATTCCCAGATTCTGGACCTTAGCGTCCAAAATTTGGGGGTTAGCATGAAAACCTCCAAGCTTAGTTACCAGCTTGGACCTGGTACTGCTGCCACCACCCAAAAAATTAGAGTGTTTTGGGGCACTCTGGTCCCCCTGAAAAACCTTCCTTGGGGACCACAAGACCCAAATCCCTTGAGTCTCACAACAAAGGGAAATAATCCTGATTCCCTTCCCCCCTCCAGGTGCTCCTGGAGAGATACACAGACACAAGCTCTGTGAAACTACGCAGAGTGAGTCCCCCTCTCCGTTCCCAATCCTGGAACAAAAGCACTTTCCTCTTCACCCAGAGGAAATGCAAAATCAGGCTAGCAATCCAACACACAGCTTTCCCCTGATTTCTTCCTCCCACCAATTCCCTGGTGAGTACAGACTTAATTTCCCTGAAGTAAAGAAAAACTCCAACAGGTCTTAAAAGAAAACTTTATATAAAAAAGAAAGAAAAAATACAAATGTTCTCTCTGTATTAAGATGATACAACACAGGGTCAATTGCTTAAAAGAATATTGAATAAACAGCCTTATTCAAAAAGAATACAAATCAAAGCATTTCCAGCACTTATATTCATGCAAATACCAAAGAAAAGAAACCATAGAACTTACTATCTGATCTCTTTGTCCTTACACTTAGAAACAGAAGACTAGAAAATAGAACTACTTCTCCAAAGCTCAGAGGAAACAGGCAGACAGCCAAAAGACTCAGAGACACACTTCCCTCCACCCAAAGTTGAAAAAATCCGGTTTCCTGATTGGTTCTCTGGTCAGGTGTTTCAGGTGAAAGAGACATTAACCCTTAGCTATCTGTTTATGACAAATGTCACATCAGTAGCTGATGTTTCATGATAGCAGCAAATACCATAGGAATTACTATCAGAGGCTCTCCATCAGCAAATAATAAAATAAATATTTATTTAATTACTAATTATTATTATAACAAGATGTTTGAGCTCATTGGCATATTCCATTATAGGTAAGAATTGAAATTAAAAAAACCCAATTATATAAATGTTCATTCTGTGGGAGAAATTCATAGACTCTAGGACTGGAAGGGACCTCGAGAGGTCATTGAGTCCAGTCCCTTGCCCTCAAGGCAGGACCATATACTGTCTAGACCATTCCTGATAGACATTTATCTAACCTACTCTTAAATATCTCCAGAGATGGAGATTCCACAACCTCCCTAGGCAATTTATTCCAGTGTTTAACCACCCTGACAGTTAGGAACTTTTTCCTAATGTCCAACCTAAATCTCCCTTGCTGCAGTTTAAGCCCATTGCTTCTTGTTCTATCATCAGAGGCTAAGGTGAACAAGTTTTTTCCCTCCTCCTGATGACACCCTTTTAGATACCTGAAAACTGCTATCATGTCCCCTCTCAGTCTTCTCTTTTCCAAACTACATAAACCCAATTCTTTCAGCCTTCCTTCATAGGTCATGTTCTCAAGACCTTTAATCATTCTTGTTGCTCTTCTCTGGACCCTCTCCAATTTCTCCACATCTTTCTTGAAATGCGGTGCCCAGAACTGGACACAATACTCAGTTGAGGCCTAACCAGCGCAGAGTAGAGCGGAAGAAGGACTTCTCGTGTCTTGTTTACAACACACCTGTTAATGCATCCCAGAATCACATTTGCTTTTTTTGCAACAGTATCACACTGTTGACTCATATTTAGCTTGTGGTCCACTATGACCCCTAGATCTCTTTCTGCCATACTCCTTCCTAGACAGTCTCTTCCCATTCTGTATGTGTGAAACTGATTGTTCCTTCCTAAGTGGAGCACTTTGCATTTGTCTTTATTGAACTTCATCTAGTTTACCTCAGACCATTTCTCCAATTTGTCCAGATCATTTTGAATTTTGACCCTGTCCTCCAAAGCAGTTGCAATCTCTCCGTTTGGTATCGTCTGCAAACTTAATAAGCGTACTTTCTACGCCAACATCTAAGTGGTTGATGAAGATATTGAACAGAGCCGGTCCCAAAACAGACCCCAGCGGAACCCCACTTGTTATACCTTTCCAGCAGGATTGGGAGCCATTAATAACTACTCTCTGAGTACGGTTATCGAGCCAGTTGTGCACCCACCTTATAGTAGCCCCATCTAAATTGTATTTGGCTAGATTATCGATAAGGATATAATGCGAGATCATATCAAATGCCTTACTAAAGTCTAGGTATACCACATCCACCGCTTCTCCCTTATCCTATCAAAGAAAGCTATCAGATTGGTTTGACACGATTTGTTCTTTACAAATCCATGATGGCTATTCCCTATCACCTTACCACCTTCCAAGTGTTTGCAGATGGTTTCTTTAATTACTTGCTCCATTATCTTCCCTGGCACAGAAGTTAAACTAACTGGTCTGTAGTTTCCTGGGTTGTTCATATTTCCCTTTTTATAGATGGGCACTATATTTGCCCTTTTCCAGTCTTCTGGAATCTCTCCCGTCTCCCATGACTTTCCAAAGATAATAGCTAGAGGCTCAGATACCTCCTCTGTTAACTCCTCGAGTATTCTAGGATGCATTTCATCAGGCCCTGGTGACTTGCAGGCATCTAACTTTTCTAAGTGATTTTTAACTTGCTCTTTTTTAATTTTATCTTCTAAACCTACCCCTTTCCCATAAGCATTCACTATGTTAGACATTCCTTCAGACTTCTCAGTGAAGACCGAAACAAAGAAGTCCTTAAGCATCTCTGCCATTTCCAAGTTTCCTGTTACTGTTTCTCCCTCCTCACTGAGCAATGGGCCTACCCTGTCCTTGGTCTTCCTCTTGCTTCTGATGTATTGATTTCTGATGTATTGATTTCTTGTTTCCCTTTATTCCCATAGCTAGTTTGAGCTCATTTTGTGCCTTTGCCTTTCTATCTCTGGATAAAAGTTAATAGGAGTTTTTCCATTAGCTTCAATGGGGCCAGGTCTTCACCTTCACTCTTTAAAAAGAGACATTAGAATTTAGATTGCTATACCAATAAAAAGAGTGCACCTTAAAATACCAAATTCATTCAGAATAAAAAAAAAACATAACAAATATTTCACCAAACTAATTCAATCATCTGAAAACTCATAACTATTTATCATTGCTCTCAAAAATGTATAAGGAGATTTTCTACTGGGTTACTAGAAGCTGCCTAGACTTATTCAAAGTGATGTCCGTATGTTGAAAAGCTCTTTGTTGCTTTTGTATGTAAGCAGTGTTGATTGGTCACTTTCATCAACTCTTCAGAACTAATTAGATAATGAAGTGATGGCAGTCTTGATTGCTGAAAATTTGTAAACCTTTAACTTAGGGTGAACATTTATAACAACTGAAGCAGGAAAAACTACAAAAAGTATTTGCACTGGTACCTCATGCAGCACCTTTTCATCTGCAGCAACACCAATACAGAGGTTTAACTGGAGCTATGACTGACTCACACAATTTGCCATTTGCTGCAAACTGTGAGAGCAACTGAAGGTGGTATCCATGAAGCAACTCACCTTACTTGCCTTATGCTGAAGTTTGGCTTTGTTTTGGCTTGCAGTTCCACTCATATGCTTAGAGAGGAGAAGAGTAGTCCCAGTGCCTTGTATAGGAATTAGACATGAAATGTATGTAATTGTGAATAGGAGACACATGTCTGTTTCCCAAAACATGTAGCAGAAAGTTGCTTCGGGGGTCCTTTTTGTTTTGAACATAATTTTGTTTTTATCTTGAGACCTAAATGGAACCCTAAAAAATGCTGAAAATTATAGGCCTAGTTTGTGTCAGTTTTAGCCAGGCTGACCCAAGACCTCCCTTTTGGCAGTTCATACTCTGCCATGCAGGCAAGAAATGGAGATTAAGGCTACCCTTATGTTCCTGCTTGGCCCCATTCAGACTACAGGTACAATAGCACAGACCACTTCCCTGATATTCCCTTCTGCAAGCACGTGTGCAGGGAAGGGATGTTGAATGGCGAGCAGTGACCTGGATGTGTCCCTCATCACTTAGCAAGGAGTAAGCTTTTCCACAAAAAGAGATACCATAAAACTTACTCCCTATCCACACCAACAGGAGTGAATTGTAATTCTTGACAGTCACAAATTTGTTCTCCCATCTGCTCCTGGGGAGATGCAGTTATGTATCAACCCTAAGCAAGGCTGATTGTAGAACGAGGAAGCCAATACAATATCTGCGGTGAGAAACCAGTGATTTTAAAGCCCACACTTTAGACATCAAGAAAGGAATTGAAGATAGGTGAAGCTATGGTCAAAAGACCTCAATGAATATTCAGACCCATAAGGAGAAATGTAACCGTCCCTCACAGCCATTGTTTCTACCTCATGCTGCCAAGCTCATGGTATGTCAAGAGACGGGATCTGCACAGGCAAATCTCCACAGAGAGGAGAGGATTCAAGGGAGCTATCCTTAAGATTGTTCTGTGAGATATAAACATCCAATTCTATATCCTATCCCCCACCCCCAAGACATATAAGGAAAAAAAAATTAAAAAGCCTAACCCTGTTTTCCAAGCTATAATTCAGTTACAAAAGATATTTTATCTCAGACTCTAAAACTTGTAAATTATGTCTCATCCACTGTTTTTCAGAGGTATTCACTGCAATAGTCCCTTATGACAGTTTGCAAGAAGTCTAGTATGGTCAAGGAGCTGCAAATCAAACTGTTCTCAAACTGTACAATCATTCGTTATGTAATGGGCACCAAAAGCTGAGCAAGAAAACAGCAGTTTGATTAATTTGAACAGCAAGATGATGAATTAACAGCAGTTTGAAAATATGTTATCACTCTCCCTTGGGTTATGAACAAAAAATAAAATGTTCTTGTTGTTGAAGAAATTTGCTTTTGATAAAGAATTATATCCTAATGTTAAAAACAGTATTTGTTGATACACGACTGTCCAAACTTGTCTGCTACATTCCAGATACTAGTCTTTTGCCACCAAAAAATAAATCTAGTGCTGTTTTCTGTGATCATTAATATGAAATCTGTAACTTGCAAAAGTTATAAAATTTATTACAAGTTGGGGCCCAAAAATAAAGTTAATTTATAACTATATAAGTCAAAGTTACACATTATCCCCCTGTAGTGAATATGTGTGTGGAGGGGGAGGGGTTGCTGACAGAGAATGAAATCTGACAGGTTTAAAGACTTTCTCTTCTCTGAATCTAAATCAAAAGTCGTATCACCAGGCAGTTTATTCTGGCACTTAATGTGATGGTCAGTGTCAAAAAATCATGAATTTCTCATAAACCACATCTACCACAAGTCATGAAACTGTCCTCTCTCATAAAGTATTTACGTTTTAATCTTTTAGATCCATTTCATTAAATACGAAAGTCATACCGGCGCTGTGGAGGTGACAGGTTTTTCCCTTTAGATTAAACAGACAATTTGCTAGTAAAATTACTTTAGAACTATTTCTGTGGGATATACATGCCTTTTACAAATCCTGCCTAGAACCTTAACGCAAGATCCAGACCCTTTAAATACTCCTGTGACCACGAATCACATCTCAATTCATAGAGCATTAAAAAAATTAGCCTCCCAGTGATGGGAACCATATGATTTCTCTTAAGATTTTAGCAACTAAATGTAAGAAGCTCTAAAAATAAGGCAAGGAAATGGCTGTTGTCTTCACTTTAATCCTTAATTAAAATGAATTTTAGCATTTATTAAAGTCAGAATCCCAGAATAATCCTCTAAATCTGTGTCATTCAGACACACCATATGAGGAATACCAGTCATTATAATTCCCTCCTCCCCAATCCTGTTGACATTTCCATTTTCACTCCTATGTCATTTACAGATGCAGATACACAATGATGACTTTGAATTTTAAAGTAATACAGGTCAGATTAGAGTCTCATTCCTGTTGATGAGATTTTGGCAGAGTAGAAAAGTCTAAAGAATAAAAATGAGTAGTGCTAACTACAGAACTAAAAGACAGATCCCTCCTTTTATAATTTTGCAGGCACTTCTATATGTGTGTAGCATCTCTTTTGTGTCTTCCTGCTCCATATCGGAACTTTTTATGAAGTTTCATGCAAGAAAATATTCTATTTTGAGAGAGAATTTAATACTGAATTTTCAATTGTTGTAATTATTTACTTGGAAACTTGAGTGTTATTGTTTCCTGTACTGGCTCGGTTTGAAGAGAACTCATTCGACACCCTCTGCTAAAGGTCTGGTCTACCAAAAAGTGGTTCAGATAAGCTACATGCAGTACAAGTACTACCATATTGAACAGCATGCTATTTCAGTGAACTGTATATGCTTTTGGAATATTTCAGATGTTTTCAGTGCTCATCTCTGCCTGAGGCTGAAACCATCTAAGGAAGAGCTGTCGAGAATAGTTTAAATGAGAAAACAGCACAAAGAGTGAATGGAGGAGAAAATTAGGACATTCACAAGAATTTACTTTCTCAGTTCCTGCTCCCTGATCCATTTCCCAAATTCAGATCTTCTCTCAGCAGATCTTTGCCTCTCTCACATAGTTGATAAACTAAATAAGGCTTCTTCTAGCTCATAATAGGAATATCATGCCTAATGTACCATATGTGAAGCTCTTTAAAAGAAAAGCATTCAAAAAGATATAAACACAAATGAAAAATAGGCACACATCTATTTACTTTTATGAATGGGGTGCACATATTAAGCTTATAATTATAAAACCATGTGTTCACATGTTACTTACAGCCTTCATAGATATCTGTTGGTATGTGGACTGCTGCATGCTGGTAAGATATTTGTCGCCCAAAAACAGCATCATCTTCAAACACTGGTCTGATTCTCTGGCTTCCAGTTTCAGTCTCATTCTTTTCAGACTTTAAAGGAAAAACATTTAATGGACAAAACATTAAAATCTATGTTAAGTACAATTTTATTCACATTTGCTCTTGGCACAGAATAGACTCATAATCTCTCTCTAATAGCTAGGTGTGTGTATATGTCTCTGTCTCTCTCTCTCACACACACACACAGCATTATCCTCTCTTGCGCTGGTTTTAACCAAGAGATCCTCCATTAAACTCAATGGAATTAAAACTAACATATAGAAAAGGTGAAACCAGCACTATACACCAAGATTCATGTTTAATATATATATATATAAGGAAAACAGATACACACACAATGCAGTGCAAGAGCATTTAATTTTATTGCATGGTACTTATTCACAATAAATTAGAGCTACAAGCTCATTCTAAAGCTGTAGGTGGAAAAGTGTAAATACGATTTATTTCCATATTCCTATTAGGAAATTATTTTGCAGATTGGAAATCCTAAATTGCTACAGTGTTGTGCATTTCATAAGTAGATTTTACATAAATGGCTCATTTGGCCTATAACAAGAGAAGAAAAGGAAAGGAACATGATATAAGTATTCACAGGATTTTTTTTAAAACTCACCATAAAAGTTAACTACTTGGAACAGCAATAATAAATATAAAAATAAAGTATTGCTATATTGTTATTTTTAGTATTATACACAAATATACTGATTTTGTAAGATATATTATGTTTTTAAGAATAATACAGATTTTAACCAGTCGAACATAACTGTCTTTAGATTATCAGTGATGCATTTCTATGCTGTCCATCACTGTAGTATTTAATCATACTCAACCAAATATCAAGGCAACCGTAGGATGGCTTGATTGAAATATTATAGCCATTGAAATATCATAGAATCATAGACTATCAGGGTTGGAAGGAACCTCAGGAGGTCATCTAGTCCAACCCCCCTGCTATCATCTCGTCAGCTGCCCTACGACTTGTCCTAATGCACTACTAGTTAAAGGTTTGATCGTAAATACAGGTGAGTGTAACATTTCACTGCTTCAGCAGGAAAGCTGGGAGGTATTGTACTTTGGAAGACAGAATGCCTGCCAGAGCTCCTGGGGGAAGAGAGTCTTGGCAGCCCAATACTGGCTATTTTTATGGCATGCAGCTGACAGCTCTCTGAAAAGCCAGTTTTGCTGGCCAGAGCAGAGAAACAACCACGTTCTTGCCTCCTCCACTCACCCTCTTTGGGAGAGCAGTAGAGGGTAGCAGTCCTATGATCTCCTAAGTGCAGAGAGAGTGATTCTGTCCGTCTCTCTTCAGGCAGCGCAAGGATGTCAGGAGGCTCCTAACACGCCTGTCTGATCTGGGTATCCACATAAGCCCCAGTCAGAATTTACATGACTAGGTAAAATGTGCAGAACACGTTACAATCCTTAGTCCCTATTTAGGGCCAGATGGTGACATATTCACATTGATCGGCATTTACTTTCACAGGTAGTCCAATGGACTTCAGGTCAATGGACTAACATATGTCAGCAGCTGTAAATTGTTTATAGTCTAGCCCTTGTACATTGTACATAGAACTTTCTCTTTTTTTTTTGGTGATGGAATTTAGTGTTAAAACCAGGAAAGTAGATACATTAGGATACATCTGCACAATGTTGCACGACACATTTCAGTTTAACACACTATCCACCCCCTTTTAAGAAAACAGGAGTCTCAGTAAGAAGTTCTTGGTGTTATATCTAGATTTTAAACAATCATACTAGATCCAAAAACAGTGATTGTTTATAGATTACTGTATTTGTTTATGGTTCAAAATGATGGAACATTAACATCGCTCTAGACACAATGTAATCTGGCTCAATTAATGTTTTACCATAATTCCTGCTTTTCAATTACGGGGCAGTGTAAGCGTTTCCAAGTCTGAAACGCCACCTAACAGTTAGCAAATTTTGGTGTGGTGGTTGTAAGTTATTTTCTGGCCTCATTCTGTCCAAACTAATGAGCTAGACTAACTCTGTAAATGAGATCCCAACAACAGGTTGTTGATGTGAGAAAATTTCTCTCATGCCTGCAAACCGTTTGATTAAACAAATCACCAAAAATACCTAGCACTGTCATTTATTTTGGAGATCAGCACTAACAGTCTCAAACTCTATGCTGACATGCTCAGAAAAAAATGCTGGGGGCCATCAAGCCACATTACCACTATAAAATGCCAGAACCATGTAGTGTTTCACCTCTTTCTCGACAAAGATTATTTGTTTTGAGTTTGTGGGGTTTTTTCAAAGCTTCACTATAGTCTGTTTTCCATAAAAGTAGTGCTCCCAAGAGCGAGCTTTCATATTTCACTGGAAAGATTATGAAAACTCTGTATTCTGCTGAACATGAATCTCTGCAATATCTTTTCTGCAAGGATTCAATTCAGTTCTGAGTAAGAGATATTAGAATCGTTGATTGCAAATACAGGCTCAGATGATTGCGTCTTGCCAAGGGGGGAAGGCACACATCCCAGAGGGTTCTCTAGGCGAGGTAATCTCTCTTTGTTCCTCTCCTATTATTCTCTTGGGATAGAGGTGGAGTTAGCCTGCCCACGTCTCACCCACCTGGAATGGAGAAGAGGTTGCAGGTCCACTCCCACGTTGTGCTATCACACAGGGGCCTTATGCTTTCACAGAAGCTCTAGCCCCAAAGACCCTGAAACTCCTACCAGCACTCTTCCCCAAGATGAGAACTCTGGCTGTAGAGATCATCAAGCCAGGGTATGTGATCTTTTCTGTCTGTGCTCCATGGGTCCAAAGGGAGAACTACATAGATCTGAGAGTTCATTCACTCACTTCCCTCAACTCACTTAAGATTCCCTCACCACATGCATGGCTGTGATCACAGTCTCTGTGGCCCCGCAATGCAAGGGACTGGGTCCAAAGGATTCACATAAAATGCACCAGCAGTCTGCCTTCAAGTGCCTTCTTTTGACCTTTTCTGGGCTGGCACAGAGAGCCACTGTGATGACAATGGTTACAACCCAGACCCCACTGCCCAACAAATATGCCTATATCTCCCGTCCACAATCTACCAAGTGGTTTAAATGGTGCTTGGGTCCTTCCAAACTGGATAAATTTCACTCCTAGTCACTAATTGACAAAATCCAGTTGTTATAATGGTTTATCAGTAATTAATAGGAATTTACCAGTTCCCCCTGAAAAATACATCTGAATTAGAATAATGTAGACTCAGAATAACACTGTCCATGACATTAAAAAAAAAAAAAAGCCCAGTGTATTTTCATTAACATATTAATCACACAATGACAATGAGAGAACTAAGAATGTATTGGTTACATTTTTAATATCCAGACCAACTTTTGTTTTCAAAAACATACCACAAAGCACATATATTGTGAAGGAAAGTAATCTAATGTAGCTTGTGAATACAATTAAAATCTAACTCCAACCAATTTCTCTCCTGAGGCAGGAGCTTGAAATGCAATCAATAATGGCACAGAAAAATCCCAGAGGAGACAGAAGCTGAAGATTAATTTTCCATCTATTCGAACTCGGCCTACACTTATTGAATTACATTCTTACTACCACTGACAGTCAGCAAAATCTCTCACTTATTTCTCTGAAATAAATCTCCAGACCAATTTCTCCCTGCCCTGTTTAGCAGATACCATCCGTTTCTCCTTTCAATTCACATTTGTACCAGTTTAGGACATTAACTTTAAGAAATACATTTTTTTCCCCATGCATGCACAGTTCAGCACCAGAAGAGAGGGCCGTGGATGTTGTGACTAAAGTATTTAGTTAAGATTCAGGAAATACAGATTCTGCCATAAACCTTCTTTGTGACCTTGACCAAGTTGCTTACGGCTTGATCTGAAGTAAACTGGAGACTCCACCCCTATCTCCCCATTCCCCCCACCCAGCAATCAGGCCCTTAAACTCTATGAAGACATGTATACATTGGTTATAACACTGAGCGTTGCAACACCTAACTTTTAGACACTGTGAAAAATCACTGGAATCCACAAACCCTGGGTTAGGAGCCTAACTCCCTATACAATGTCTGGGGAGAAATAGGTGCTGAAGAATGGTATCCACAAAAACCAGCATGCTAGGCAGGGACACACCTAAGCTAACCAATGGGAGATGCCAATGAGAATGGTGCATCCTAAACCCCACTCTTTCCACGAACTTAGGTCCCTACGACTGTGCTGCAGGTAGGTGTCTATCTCTGCCAGTGATACACAGCTGGTAATCCCTCTCAGAATCAGGCACACTTGGGTGTGTCAGCTGTTCTTCCAAGAAATGCTGGAAGAGGGAACAGTGGTGTCTCCCTTATAACTTTTGGCCCAGTGGTTAAAACACTCCCCTGGAAGGTAGGAGACCTGAGTTAATTTCCCCTCTGCCTGATAAGAAAGGTTCTTCCTGTTCAAATCCTCTCACCTCTAAGAAAAGTGCCCTAAGCAGTGGGCTATGGGTTACTCTGATATGGCCCTTTCTCAGGCTCTCTTGTTGAAGCTATTCCACTAGGGAAACACAATTAAATGGTCATAGGAGCAAGAGGACTGGCCCCTTGTCTCCTGCCACCCAGGTGAATGCCTTGACCACTCAGCTACAGAGTCACTCTCATTCATCTTGGACCCAATGACTGCTGAATTATTTTTCCATAGTGGAACAGCTTCAACAGAAGAAAATGTGGGAGCCAGAATAAGAATCTCCCATAGTTCACTGGTTAGGTCGCTCACCTGAGAGGTGGGACACTGTACTGAAATCCTCTCTCCTTATCAGGTCAAGGGAAACTAGAACCTGGTCTCCCACACCCTGAGTGAGTGCTCTAACCAGTAAGTAAAAGTTATAAGGGAGCCACCACAAACTCCTCCAGCTGGATTTTGAATGGACCACAATCTGCAGGTAGATAGTTGTTTTCCCATCTCTCTCTCCCTGGTTTGAAGATTATGTTGGGTTTTAATCATCTGGATGTCTAGAGTGAGAGATTGCACGCATGCCCAGAGACAGAAACATAAGCATATAAAGAGTGAAACTTTGGGTGCTTAGTGAGTTTAGTCAGGGTTATGCAGCATTCAAATGGGGGTTTTGTGCATTGCAGTGGCATCTAAATCTGGGGTTTAGGCACCTAAGTCCCTGTGTGGATCTGGGCCTATGTGACTCAGTAACCCATATGTAAACTAGAGATACTATCTTCCCCACTTCGCCCAGGTTATCATGAATGCAAATTCATTCAGGCACATAAGGTGCTCAGATATTATGGTAATGGGTGGCATTGAGACCTATCTAGAAAACAAACCTACAGAACTACAGATATAGACAAAACACAGACACCTCTAGAAAACTTTTTCCCACTCACCTGTGGAGAGCGGGGTGAGGTTTTGACTACTTTTAAGTTTCATTTGTTTTAGATAGGGGAGTAAAATATAATTTGCTCTTTCATCATGATAGTAACAGGAAGGTGAGTAGATTTTTCCCTCCTCTGCTATTAAATGCTTTAATAATTTTAAGATCTGTGTATAAGAGTTTATACTGTATTCCATCAAAAATCCAGTAGACTGCATTAAGAGGGTGATAAACCAAAATATCCTTCCATAGATACATTAAAATATTTTTTGATTCCTGCTTCTTATAGCTGTTAGCAACAGATAGCCTAAAAATAGAACTGTAGTTTGAAAAATACCACATAACTGAAACAAAAACAATTACTCTTGAATTGTTTTCTTTAACTTACAGATGCACACCAAGAAAGTTACTCTTGAAGAATCATAAAAGATTTAACACAGATGCAAAATGGCACAGGGTAGATGTATGCTATGAAAGGTGGAATAAGCTTTATTAGCTGCTAAACAGATGCAAATCCAAACCAAAGACAAATTATAATTCCAGACAACTGTTGTGCTTGTGTGGCATGGACAGGGATTGACACACCTAATAATTTCACATGATTTTGCTGTCTAGAGAATATGTTTTGTATGGCTGCAAAACTTTCTTTCTTATGAGTAACATCACAGACTGGATGTAGGAGACAGAATTCAATCATAAGAATGGCGATATAAATTTAGAGGAGTAAATGATGCTATTCTGTGTCACTCTCTTCTTTCTCTCTTCCCGTAGAAGTCTTCAGGATTTGCACAAGTTTTCCATCTTCACTTTCAAGCTTCTGCTTCACTTAATTCTTACCAACAATTTTTCTTTATTTCAGTGGCTTTCAACCTGTGGTCTGTCCACAGACTATGTCTAAGGGGTTCACAGAAGGTTGTCTTTACCACAGAACAGTGGTGTTCAACCTATGAGCCGTGGACCTCTGGAGGTCTGCAGACTAGGTCTAAGATTCCCAAAGGGGTACGCACCTCAATGCAAAATATATGAAAAAGAGGATGAAATAAAGCAGTGGTTTTCAATCTCTCTCACTGCTATACTCCTTCCAACCATCTCAGCCTCCTATATGCTCATTTTGCATTTCTGATCCACTCATCTTGATGGCTTCTACCATGCTAAAGATAAAGCTTGGAATTCCTTGCTTCCCCTTTTCCATCAGGCCATTCATTCATACCCATTTTTTCTAGAATGTTTTTCCAGTGATAATCCCGTAGATACACATGCACTTATACGAGATGTGTAATGACACTGACTGCTCAACATTGGCCTGAATTCTACGGTCTGTCTGAAACTGGGTCAGTTCTGCAAATCTTTTCCATGCACGTTTTGCTTACTCAAGAGAAATGTGCCATTGACTTCCTAGGCCCTGATCTTGCAATTTACCTCACCCTGTTTGATTTCAATGGGGCCCATGCAGGTATCTCTGTGTCCCAATCAATTGCAGAATTAAGGCCTATGACTATAAATTATTTCAGGTCCTTTCTTCGTAGGTGTTACTACAAAGCCTAGTACAGTGGGACCAAACCTGTCTTGAGCTTCTTGGCCCAATCACAATATGAATAATATATGACAACAACAATAAATATCAGGAGCAAGAGTTTGCAGGATCCACCCTTAGGCCCTAATTAAGCAAGACACTTCAGCATGTCCCTGTCTTTAAGAACAAGAGTAAATCACATGATGTCTATGTAGTCTGACAAAGGCTAGCTATGCAGATATTTAATACAATCTGAGAGCTCACATACCACAGAGACAGACAACCTTACACCAAGAGATAGGCAGAATCTCTATACTTTTACTACAAATTATGCAATATGCTGCATCATAAAAGGAAATTCTAAAGGTTGCTTTGTAATCATTTAAAATACAGTTTAAACATATATATTTATAGTCCGTTCTGGAAATAAAATGATTTTCGGAGGGCTGATAGGTACACCTCCAGTTGCTTGGTAGTTTGAGTAATCCAGATCATGTGTGGAAAAAAAAGTTTTCTGAACTTCTGTGTTCAGAAGACAAAAACTGGAAATTTTTAAAGTAAAGAACTGAGAAATTTCCAGAGCTTCTGGCTCCATTGGATGCCTCAAGAGTTGTTTTTATCCTCACATATTAGTACACTGCTAGAGCCAGTAAATGAAAAGCTTATGAGAATTGAAACGAATAAACAAATAGACAAATACACTTTAGCTACAATTTCTGTTCAGACTGAATTTAGAGTTTGGAATTCTCAGTGGTTCTTGTTTTAGCGAAAATGGCTTATTCCTCATAATTATAACTCCACAAACATGGAGTTAACAGACAGCACTACTTTAGAATTCCTAATACACTTATTCATATAATATATTGATGTGTCTATTACTTAGTTTTTAAATCTCAACAAATATGTTTTATTAATCAAATAAAGAGAAACATAAGATCATATCCAAATCTTTTGCTAGGGAGTGGCATGTGTGGTAATTTTCACCGTACCCTTTAATTGACACATTTATGCATTAAAGAAAAATATTATTAGCATAAGCCATTAAGTAATATGAACACCATTAAAGTGTCTTCTCCTTTTAAATTACATAAGTATACAGTCAAATTTTAGGTGCCCAGAATTTTCAGAATTACCTGCTGTTAAATCTCAAGGTGTTGTTTTTTTTAATTTGGTTTTGGTTTTTTAAAATAGATTTGTAAAACAAATATTATTCTCAGATAGGTCTTCAAGTTTTATGATTATTACATGCAATCACCATCCCTCAAATCTGTCCCTGAAAATAATTAACACCCAATTATATGAGCTGGGTTTAGACTGGGGGAAAAATTTCAAAATTTATGGAAATTCAAATACAATTTAGGTTTGACCCTGTGTGACAGGGTGTACTAGGCCCTGAGGCACCATGCTGAGGTGAGTCCTCTGGGTGGCCTACAGAAGAGCTGTAGGGGAACAGCTAATCAGGAACCAGCAGGCTCATATAAAAAGGGCTACAAGGCTAGAGAAGTTCAGTTACTGCTTGGAGCTGGAAGAGCAAGGATAGTGTTCCTGGCTGGCTGAAGGAGCTGGAGTACCAGAGACAGAGCAGTGCCTGGCAGGGACTGGGGGAGCAAGACGAAGTTCCTGGCTAGCTGCTGGGTCTCAAAAAAAAGATTGCCCTGAGGTAAGGGTGAAGGTGAATGGGCCACATGGAAAGTGGCTCAGGGACCAGTAACAGCAGCAGACTTAAAGAAAAGAAGCAGGTGACTACTATTTACAGGATCTCTGGGTTGAGGCATGGAGTAGTCCATGGGCCTGGGTCCACCCACCAGGCACAGGCTCCCTGAGGAGGAAGTTGTACCAGGCCCAGAGAGGGGACTGAATATCCCAAAGGGGGTCAACAATTACTGAATTTTGATATACCCTGGAGGGAGATCTAATGAACTAATATTGGGTGGTGGCTCAGCTGGAGGGCTGGGATCAAAGGAGATGGCTCCAGAAGAGAGTGGAGAAGTGGCTTTGAAAGGCAGCTCAGAAGGGACTGAGACTGAAGGACTGACTGAGCACTGAGCCTAGGGATAGGGCTACATATAAGGACAGGACAGAGACCATTGAGACAGGCCCTGTTACCCTGGAAAGGGTCTAATAGGTCTGCATACCTATGAACTGCGTGTGACTGGGCTGGAGGGCTGAGTCACAGAAACCCACCTCAGAAACAGCTGACGGGTCACCATAAGCTGAGAGAATTGCAGACACACACCCAGCCAGGGGACAATCACATGAGGTGACTGCAATAGTTACACCATGACTGTAATCTTTTTTGGTCTTGGTTCTCATGAAGACTCCTAAAAGCAAAGTTTTGTTCTCATGTACGTTCTAGGAAAGTGAATTTCAAACCTGGAGCCATGATTCAGTCAATCAAAAAACAAAATTCATTTCATGATACAATATTGCTAGATTCAGGTCGGTTCAAAAACTAAATAAAGAATAGGCCAGCCAATCAAGGACCTGTAAGAATACCATTTGATTTTAGATGAATAATGAATATCAAATAATGGGTGAATATCAACAATCTGCACTTATCCATAGGATGAAATTTGCTTGCATAGATCATTTACTGAACTCAATATAATGAACAAATTTACACAAATTGGGATCTCTTCAAGAACAATATACAAACAGAAATAGGACCAAAAGCCAAATAAGTAGTTTATAATAAATAATTTGACCAGCCCTAATAATTATTCAAATAAACATTATCCTATCAAGTAAGACTTGTTAAAATTTGATAGCATACTGCAGTTTTATATTAAATCGAGATATTAAAAATATCTGCAAAACAATTACCTAAGCTTGATTCACTGTTTTTAATAATCTACTCTCTTTTTGGCATGCAATAATTAATTTAAACAAGTATTTAAGATGAATAAAGCAACTTTAAAAGCACTGAAAATAATTCAGTGTATATTTTAAATGAATTAAGGGCTTATGGAATACGACAGATTGACCATTCTGCAGATGGAAAGACCATCTTCCCACATCCTGAGTCATGCGGTCTGCCTAACCATATTCTTAGGTTTAAGTTCTTGTCACATTCTGGGCTGCAGTGCAGACCATACAGGGGTGCTTAGGGTCAGATTTGTCTACATTGTCTAACAAATTGTTTTAATAAGTATCAGTGATTAAATTCAGAGCAGAATGTGTTTTTTATTTTATGCAATCATTCTTTTTTGCCAGAGCTATATCAAGAGCCTGCAGTAGACAGAAGCATGGGATTGTATTCAGAATTTTACTGTAGCTCAATAAAGGCATATAGTCCCCCACTCACACTTGCGCTCTCTCTCTCTCTCTCGCTCTCTCTCTCACACACACACACACACACACACACACACACACACACACACACACACATACACAGAGTAAAACCATTTACACTTTTGTCACAGCCTTCTACATGTATTTAGAAATGTTCTTGCAGCTGAAAAATTGCATTACAGAAAATGCCAGTGAAGAATTGTTAATATACAACACATATTTAACAGTTATAAAGCTATGCAAGAACTAGGGCTGTTTAAAAGTATATTGCAGCTGCCGATTTACAATGGGTTAGATTATGGTTAACCCTTAAATAGTCGTAGGAGGGAGCAATGATCTATTTCTACTTGCATGGCTCAAATAAGGTCTAGGGTAACCTTTATAGTAAGCACTTTAAGTCTCATTTCCAAAAAGGAGTTAGGCACTCAGATTCTAAGCCTTGGATGCATTTAGGTGCCTAAATCTGCTATTAGGCACCAGTAACAATCTCAAAATTGCTGCTCAGCTGCTGCCAAACCCTGTAGGTGCCTAAGTTTCTGCCAGTTGTTATTCACAAAGCCACCTCAGCCCCGACACTGCCCCACAGCTAACAACACCTTGGAACCCTCGCTCAAGCTGGAGACAGAATGAGATGCAGAGAGACGCAATTTCAGCTGCTAGGATATGGGCTATCTAAGCAGCTGGCTTGACTTGGATAAGTTTGCAAGCAGACAGAGGCGCCTATCTCCTGACAATCTACCTGATGCACCAAGTCAGCCGCTTAAGCCCATCACATCTCCCCACTGAGCAAATCAGCATTTCACTCCTGGCTAGCTCAGGTGGCATGCACTCAGCTAGCTGGCTTTGAGGATCTCTTTCTTAGGCATCCTACTCTCTCCATGAATATTATAGGGAGTCCGGGAACCTAATTTGGACCTGAAGATTCCACTAAGCTGCAAGGCTGAGTGGAGCAAGGCCCGCATACCTTTACGGATCTGGGCCTTAAAAGCCTACGTCTCATGAGATGTATCATTCCCATAACTAATGGGATGCATGGGAATTGGGTTCTGGAGTGTCTGTGTCACTTTTGGGAATAAGATGCAGCTCCTAAGTCATTTAAGTGGTTTTTGAACATTTTGCACCTGATCACAGTTGCAGATTAAGTGTTAAAGTGACATTTTAACTCTTTTTTTATGTCCAGGATTATCACAATAATAGAAAAGAGAACTCAATGTTAAATAGGTCTGGGCAAGAAACAGTTTCCCCATTCCATGAGATTTTGACATTTTTTCCCATCCCGAATTGGGACAAAGTTGAAATCTGGGGGAAAAAAAATTGTTTCTAGTAAAAACTGAAATATTTTTTGGGATAATTTCTTTTTTTTTTGACCTCTTTCTTTTTAAAAAAGCCTTTTTTTTAGTATAATTAATTTCTAAATTAAAGTCACTTCAAAATGAAAACCCACAATTTTTAGTTTAGAAAACATTGACGTGATTTTTCAACCATTTTGATGATTTTTTTTGATATTTTTTTTCCAGTTGAGAAACTCAAGATGACCCTTTCAATTTTTACAAAAAGGGTATTTTATGTCTGAATGTTTTCTGATCGAAAATCTCCAAACAGGTCCAATTAAAGCTTCTTATGAGCTAGATATCCTTAAAAGTTGGCCGATAGGTAAATCTAAGGCACAAAACTATTTGGTGCAAGTGGTGCAAACTTGATTGTTTAAAGTTTAATTTTAAGTTTGAGAACATTGCCCTAAGTAGCTTGCTTAAGATCACAAAGTGAGTTACTGGCAAAACTCTGGCAGTACTCTGACTAGAACCCAATATTCCCACCTACCACTCTATACCTAAACCCAGGTGGCGCTTCATAATAACAGATGTATTACTTGTATCGAAAAAGAGAATATCATTTCCATGACTAGCCACCAATTATTTTATTTGGTAGTGATACTCAAGAAAATATTTTGAGGGCTAAGAAATCATTTAGTAATACACGATTGAAAAAATTACATATTTTTTCTTTTTTTTGTTGTTAAAAATAGAAGTTGATAGGGATACAGCAACTAATATTTTCATGGAACAATTTCAAATATGTCAGCATTTTGTAATCTCTAGCTGTCAAGGAATCTTTGATGCTAAACTCACTGACAAGTGGTTTATTTATTTATAGACATTTCCACGATATTCATAAGTGCAATATGTGGGCCTGCAAAACATTAACAAAGTAAAACTCACAACACTATTTTACATATGGAAGATTTGAGGCAGAGAGGTTTAAGGACACAATTTTCAAAAGAATGGACAAAAATCAATGGTCATTTTAGAAAGTTTGTATGTAATTTGTTGGAGACTATATAGGAAACCTGTGGCAAAACACAGGTTAGTGAAGTCCCAGTTTAGTGTCTTGAAGATGTAACTATCCCAAACTGACTGATGGCCTACTAGAAAGGTCTGAAACCTGCAAATTAGTATGCACAGAGTCATTTTGCTGATGTGATTAGTCTACTGAGTTCAGTGGGTCCACTCATCTGTTTAAAATTACTCACATACATATGTGTAGGAATGGCCCTGAACTAAGTAATACAATATGGTCATTGCTATCACTAATGCTTACGAAAAGACTATTAAAATAATGTATATAAAATAGGGCTGTCAAGAGATTAAAAAATTAATCGCGATTAATCACACTGTTAAACAATAGAATACTTCTTCAAATATATTGATTTCAATTACAACAGAGAATACAATGTGTACAGTGCTCACTTTATATTTATTTTTGATGACACATTTGCACTGTAAAAAAACAAAAGAAATAGTATTTTTCTGTTCACCTAACACAAGTACTGTAGTGCATTCTCTTTATCATGAAAGTTGAACTTAGAAATGTAGAATTATGTACAAAAAACATGAATTCAAAAATAAAAACAACGTAAAATTGTAGAGCCTGCAAGTCCACTCAGTCCTACTTCTTGTTCAGCCAATTGCTCAAACAAGTTTGTTTACATTGCAGGAGTTAATGCTGTCCGCTTCTTGTTTACAATGTCACCTGAGTGACAAAGTGAGAACAGGCATTCTCATGGCACTGTTGTAGCCAGCGTAGTAAAATATTTACATGGCAGATGCCCTAAAGATTCATATGTCACTTCATGCTTCAACCACCCTTCCAGGCGATGTGCATCCATGCTGATGACGGATTCTGCTCGATAACAATCTGAAGCAGAGTGGACCAATGCACGTTCACTTTCATTATCTGAGTCAGATGCCACCAGCAGAAGGTTGAGTTTCTTTTTTGGTGGTTCGGGTTCTGTAGTTTCCGCATCAGAATGTTGCTCTTTTAAGACTTCTGAAAGCATGATCCACACCTAATCCCTCTCAATTTTGGAAGGCACTTCAGATTCTTAAACCTTGGGTTGAGTGCTGTAGCTGTCTTTAGAAATCTCAAACTGATACCTTCTTTGAGTTTCGTGAAATCTGCAGTGAAAGTGTTCTTAAAATGAACATTTGTTGGGTTATCATCCGAGACTGCCATAACATGAATCATATGGCAGAATGTGGGTAAAACAGAGAAGACATACAATTCTCCCCCACAGAGTTCAGTCACAACTTTAATTAACATTTTTTTTTTAACAAGTGTCATCAACATGTCCTCTGGAATGGTGGCTGAAACATGAAGGGGCATATGAATGTTTAGCATATCTGGGCATGTAAATACCTTGCAATGCCGGCTACAACAGTGCTATGAGAATGCCTGTTCTCACTTTCAGGTGACATTGTAAACCAGAAGCGGGCAGCATTATCTCCTGTAAATGTAAACACATTTGTTCATCTGAGAGATTGGCTGAACAAGAAGTAGGACTGAGTGGACTTGCAGGCTCTAAAACTTTTCATTGTTTTGTTTTTGACTTCAGTTATGTAACAAAAAAATCTACATTTGAGAGGCCTGGTCTACACTACATGTTTATTCCGATTTTAGCAGAGTCAAACAGATTTAACGCTGCACCCGTCCACAGGAAGCCCTTTATATCGATATAAAGGGCTCTTAAAACCGGTTTCTGTACTCCTCCCCGAAGAGAGGAGTAGCGCTGAAATCGGTATAACCATATCGGATTAGGGTTAGTGTGGCTGCAAATCGATGGTATTGGCCTCCGGGCGGTATCCCACAGTGCACCACTGTGACCACTCTGGACAGCAATCTGAACTCGGATGTACTGGCTAGGTAGACAGGAAAAGCCCTGCGAACTTTTGAATTTCATTTCCTGTTTGGCCAGAGTGGAGAGCTCACAAGCACAGGTGACCACACAGAGCTCATCAGCACAAGTAACAATGCAGTCTCCTGAGAATCGAAAAAAAGCTCCAGCATGGACCGCACGGGAGGTACTGGATCTGATCGCTATACGGGGAGAGGATTCTGTGCTAACAGAACTCCGTTCCAAAAGACGAAATGAAAAAACATTTGAAAAAATTTCCAAGGCTATGATGGAGAAAGGCCCAGGGACTCAGTGCAGTGCCGTGTGAAAGTTAAGGAGCTCAGACAAGCCTACCAAAAAACCAAAGAAGCAAACGGAAGGTCCGGGGGAGGGCCGAAAACATGCCGCTTCTACGCTGAGCTGCATGCAGTTCTAGGGGGTTCTGCCACCACTACCCCAACCCTGTCTGTGGATTTCGAGGTGGGGGTGGTAATCTCAGCCATGGCTGAGGATTCTGCGGACGGGGAAGATGAGGAGGAGGAAGAGGAGGATGAGCTTGCAGAGAGCACATAGCACTCCGTTCTCCCCAACAGCCAGGAGCTTTTTCTCACCCAGACAGAATTACCCTCCCAGCCCTCCCAAGCCACTAGCCCAGACAATGAAGCCATGGAAGCGACCTCTGGTGAGTGTACCTTTGTAAATATAAAACATGGTTTAAAAGCAAGCATTTTTTAATGATTGATTTGCCCTGAGGACTTGGGATGCATTCGCAGGCAGTACAGTTATTGGAAAAGTCTGTTAACATGTCTGGGGATAGAGCGGAAATCCTCCAGGGACATCTCCATGAAGCTCTCCTGTAGGTACTCCAAAAGCCTTTGCAGAAGGTTTCTGGGCAAGGCAGCCTTATTCCGTCCACCATGGTAGGACTCTTGACCACGCCATGCATGTAGCAAGTAATCTGGTATCATTGCATGACAAAGCCTAGCTGCGTATGGTCCTGGTGATTGCTGGCATTCAAGCAACATCCGTTCTTTATCTCACTGTGTTATCCTCAGGAGACTGATATCATTCATGGTAACCTGGTTGAAATTCAGGAATTTTATTAAGGGGACAGAGATGGCCATTCCTGCTGGGCTGTTTGCCTGTTGCTTAAAAGAACTCCTTCCTTGCAGGTAGCCAAGCAGGGGGAGTGGAGGGGGGGTAATGGCGCCGAGCTTTGTCGCGTTTGGCAAGCAGGGATCTTCCCTGCTACCAGCCACACAGTGAGGGGAGAAGGGGGGTGATTAGCAGTGATCTTCCATGATACCAGACACGCGGTAGGGGGAGGGGTAAAGCAATCATCCCAGAGAATTGGATGCGGGGGTGGTTTCTGCTGCTGCATGTTAACAGGAAAGAAGCAGCACTGAACAGGATTTGCTTGGTATTTGGGAAAGGAGGGCACTGTGTATATGAAGGCTGCAGAAGCCGAAAGACAATGGCTTACCATGGCCGCAGGCAAGCTGATTCTGCTGCCCGGACCTGCGTCTGTGAGATCTCTAACACCAGAGCCGCAGGCACTCAATATTAAGATGCAAAATGCGACCTTGTAGTGAAATCACATGTGCTATGTAAGGTGAATAGTGTTGTTCACTGTGAAAGAGTACAAGCATTGTTCTGTAAAATGTATCTTTTTAAATACTTCTCTCCCTTTTTTACCTCCCTCATGCAGCCGCAATTTTTTCAAGCCTCCCTACTCCATCCCGAAGGCTATCTCAGATAAGGCGGAGGAAAAAAAAGACGCGAGACGAAATGTTCTCGGAAATCATGGAAATAACCCACAATGAAAGAGCTCATCTGAATGAGTGGAAGGACGTGGTATCAAGTTACAGGAAAGATGCCAGTGAACGTGAGGACAGGAGGGACCAACGTGAGGAGAGGAGAGATGCTCGAGATGAGAGGTGGCAGCAGGAAGATCAGAGGTATAGGCAGGAAGATCAGCGGTGGCAGGATGCAACACTGGGGCTGCTGTGCGATCAAACTAACATCCTCTGACGTCTGGTGGAGCTTCAGGAACAGCAGCAGGGTCACAGAGTGCCGCTGCAGCCCGTATAACCACCTTCACCACGTTCCATATCTTCCTCACCCAGACGTGTAAGAACGCATGGGGGAAGGCTTCGTGCATCCGCCCACTCCACCCCCGTGGACAGCCCAACCAAAAAGCTGTGATTACTTTGAAATATTTTTAGTGACCTTTTCCTTCCCTCCTATCCTCCTCCCAAACCACACCTGGGATACCTTGTCAGTTCTCTCCCTCTTTTTATAATGATTTTTTAATAAAGAATTCATGATTTTTAAACAATAGTGACTTTATTTCCTTAAGCAAGCTGTAATCAAAGGGGGAGGGTGGGTTTCTTACAGGGGATGAGTCAATCAAGGGGGCATTCATCAAGGAGAAACAAACACAACAGTCACACCGTACCCTGGCCCATGATGAAACTCGTTTTCAAAGCTTCTCTGATGCGCATCGCTTCCTGGTGTGCTCTTCTAATCGCTCTAGTGTCTGGCTGCACGAAATCAGCGGCCAGGTGATTTGCCTCAGCCTCCCACCCCGTCATAAAGGTCTCCCCCTTACTCTCACAGCGATTGTGGAGCACACAGCAAGCAGCTATAACAATGGGGACATTGGTTGACTGAGATCTGAGCGAGTCAGTAATGTGCGCCAGCGCACCTTTAACGGCCAAATGCACATTCTACCACCATTCTGCACTTGCTCAGCCTGTAGTTGAACAGCTCCTGACTACTGTCCAGGCTGCCTGTGTATGGCTTCATGAGCCATGGCATCAACGGGTAGGCTGGGTCCTCCAGGATAACTACAGGCATTTCAACATCCCCAACTATTATTTTCTGGTCTGGGAAGTAATTTCCTTGCTGCAGCCGTTTAAAAAGAGTAATGTTCCTGAAGACGCAAGCATCATGAACCCTTCCTGGCTATCCCACGTGGATGTTGGTGAAATGTCCCTTGTGATCCACCAGTGCTTGCAACACCATTGAAAAGTACCCCTTGCGGTTTACGTACTGGGTGCCCTGGTGCTCCGGTGCCAAGGTAGGGATATGGGTTCCATCTGTTGCCCCACCACAGTTAGGGAATCCCATTACAACAAAGCCATCCACTATGACCTGCATGTTTCCCAGAGTCACAACCTTTCGTAGCAGCAGCTTAATGATTGCTTTGGCTACTTGCATCACAGCAGCCCCCACAGTAGATTTTCCCAGTCCAAATTGATTCCTGACTGACCGGTACCTGTCTGGAGTTGCAAGCTTCCAGAGGGCTATTGCCACTCGCTTCTCAACTGTGAGGGCTGCTCTCATCTTGGTATTCTGGCGTTTCAGGGCAGGGGAAAGCAAGTCACAAAGTTCCATGAAAGTGCCCTTACGCATGCCAAAATTTCGCAGCCACTGCGAATCGTCCCAAACCTGCAAAACTATGCAGTCCCACCAGTCTGTGCTGGTTTCCCGGGCCCAAAAATCGGCGTTCAATGGCTAGAACCTGCCCCGTTACCAGCAGGATCTCCAAAGTGCAGGGGCCCGCGGTTTGAGAGAATTCTGTGCCCATGTCCTCATCACTCTCGTCGCTGCTCTGCCATAGCCGCCACCTCCTCGCCTCGATTTGCATGTCCTGGTTCAGCATAGACTGTATGAGAATGCATGAGGTGTTTACAACGTCCACGATTGCGGTCTTGATCTAAGCAGGGTTCATGCTTGCTGTGCTATGGCGTTTGCACAGTTCACCCAGGAAAAAAGGCGCGAAACGGTTGTCCGCTGCTATCACGGAGGGAGAGGTGAGGCTGTACTCAGAACCACCCGCGACAATGTTTTTTGCCCCATCAGGCACTGGGATCTCAACCCAGAGTTCCAAGGGGCAGGGGAGACTGCGGGAACTATGGGATAGCTACAGGATAGCTACCCACAGTGCAACGCTCTGGAAATCGACGCTAGCCTCGGTACATGGACACACACCGCCAAATTAATGTGCTTAGTGTGGCCGCATGCACTCGACTTTATACAATCTGTTTTACAAAACTGGTATATGTAAAATCAGAATAATCCTGTAGTGTAGACGTACCCTAAATTGCACTTTCACGACAGAGATTGCACTACAGTACTTCTATGAGGTGAATTGAAAAATAATATTTCTTTTGTTTATCATTTTGCAGTGAAAATATTTGTAATAAAAATATACACTGATTTCAATTACAACACAGAATACAATACATATGAAAATGTACAAAAAATCCAAAATATTTAATAAATTTCAATTGGTATTCTATTGTTTACAAGTGCAATTAAAACTGTGATTAATTTAAATTAATTGTTTTTTAGTTAATCATGTGAGTTACCTGCAATTAATCGACAGCTCTAATACAAAAGCATAGAGAATTTTAGGCTTATCACAAACAATTCTTTTCAAGGTTTAAAACTGGATATTGAAGTCATCCAGGTAGAAATTCAGGATTTAATCTATTTATTTTTCAACAGACACATGCAATGTGCTTATCTTTCCCAACAATTAAAGTGACACTTTAGCTAGCTGAATTTACTGTACATGTTGAAAACCTTTATTTTTAAAAATTGAAACTAACTAAAACTTTTCTGCCATCTTCCAAAGCAAAACCATGTAAAGAGTATAATAAAAATGTTGATCTATTAGGTCAGATTTTTCCTCTTCCCAACGGTATAGTAAATAATATATTTGCAAGCAAGAACCATTTTGTTTATTTTAAATGGTGCATCAAAAGCCAGGAGCGTGCTTACTTAATAACAAAAGATTAAGCACTGTTTTCCTAACAGCCAGTAGCAATTTAGTCTGAGATGCAGGAGACTAAAATTCATAGGCGTGATTTCCACAGCTGAGAAACAGGACAACTGATGTTGAGGAATGACTTTGAGGAATAAGATCATTTTCAACTAAATTAAAAGTGCATAGCAGCAATCAAAGGAGAGCTGATATGAAAGTGCTAAATTGCAGCAGCAATTACACCTGCCTAGACAGCAGCTTATCAGCAATTCAGACTACACTGGGAAAAGGTGCTAGAGCTAGACATTTACACAATAACTGTAGGAGTTTTAAGACAGGCAAGTACAGACGGAGCACAAACTGCCCCTTTGAAAAGATGAATGTAGATGCACATAGAGGAATTTCAACAGCAGGTAAACAAGGATGTTATGTTCCTTTTATGTGTAAGATTATCCTGGTGTTTGGACAAAATAGACTTGAGAGAGACAGAAATGATAACTTTTGAAAGGTGTTTATTATTGGTGAAACTCTCCCAGGTGTGGAGAGCAAGATGCATAGCCCTTATTCTCAGAGATGTTGAAGCAGAGGCGCAGTAGCTGGCACATCTACATAACATTTACACCACAGAGGGGTTTCTATGCTGATCCCACATAGGCCAATATGGAGGGGCTACCGGTGCAAAACTTAAATGGATCCAGTAAAAACTCATGAGCCCATGCACGGTGGTGCACACCACCTGCAGTCCGTTTTTCAGTTTTTAGCCTGGAACAGCAGCTACAGAGGTCTCAGTTGAAGCTTAGCAGCCACCTGTGAATTGCTGGATCCCATTCTCCAAAATAAAAACAGCGTTCACTGCACAAAGCCTAATTATGTACAAATCTGTGTAAGACAATTTCCCCTTTAAAGTCCACTGTTAAAAATTTTCTCAGGCAAAACTCAATAGCAAGTTTAAGTCCTGATTCTATAGTGTCATTCCATAATGTAAAGTGTTGAGCACAACACAACTTAAAAAATCATAACCCTTAAATCGCAACTTGTCTTCCCAACCACAATAGTATATCCACTAAAGTGCAAGACAATTCTCTGCAGATCTGAGTTGGGACAGTCACAATGCAACTAGCAAGACTGATGAAGGTCTCTTCATGATACATTTTATATAATTAAAACCAATTCCTAGGCACTGTAGATAAAAGCATTGCCTGCTTCACTGGCAGTATCTTTTCTGCTGGCACTGCCTATCCTGGCAGCCAGCTATCTCCCTCCTGGCTCTCGCTCACAGATATACTCATTCCTTTTCTCACCAAGTCCAGAGTGCTTTACATTTTCCAGGCCAGACTGTGTAAGCTGATTGGACACACTGACAACAGCAAGGTGCACAATAAGGAGACTGAAAAGAAGGGCTGTGGGTCACCATTCTATATCCTTACTATATTCAGATCAAGATGCCCTGACATCATTATTTATCATACACTTCACACTAGCAAGCAAATCCCAATCACGATTTGTTGAGCTAACTGGTTTGTTGGTGAAGCAGAGTCAAAGCTCCAGCCACTACCCCGGGGCCTCTGCATGCAAACTCATGGAGTTTGCTTTCCTCACCATAGATGGCCTCCTGAGGGAAGTAAGGGGGCTCAAGTAAGGGATGCTCATGGGGTAGTGTCATAAACAGATAGCTACGGGTTAATTTCTCTTTCACCTGGAAAGGGGTAACAAACAACACCTGACCAGAGGACCAATCAGGAAACAAGACTTTTTCAAATCTGGATGGAGGGAAGTTCTGGGTGTGAGTCCTGTGTTCTTGGTCTGTTCTCCTTCTGGGCTCTGAGAGTGATCTTTCTATCTCCAGGCTTTCTAATCTTCTGTTTCCAAGTTGTAAGTACAGGGATAGTAAGACAATAGGTTTATATTGTTTTCTTTTGTATTTACATGTGTGTAGTTGCTGGAATGTGTTAAAATGTATACTTTTTGGATAAGGCTGTTTATTTATTTTTTCCTTTAAGCAACTGACCCTGTATATTGTCACCTTGATACAGAGACCATTTTATGTCTTTTTCTTTCTTTTTATATAAAGCTTTCTTTTTAAGACCTGTTTAAGTGTTTTTCACTGGTTAAGGCTAAGAAACGAAGGGAGGGGGAACATCTCTTTGTGTTAGAGTTACAGAGCCTGACTTTGCATACCCTCTGGGTGAGGGGAGAGAGAGATATGATCTCCCAGTACTTGTGTTTCAAGGACTTGAAGCAGGGTTATCTCCTAGGGAACCCAGGGCAGGGAAATCTGGTAGGAGGGGAGGAGGGGGAAGGGAAATGGTTTATTCCCCTTTGTTGTGAGACTCAAGGAATCTGAATCTTGGGGGTTTTATGAGAAGAATCCCATTGCTCAACTCCTTCAACAATTTCAAACTAGACTTCAGCAGACTTCTCCAGAAAGTTCCTGTGTCTCTTTCTAACATTTGTATGAGCTTTGGCAACATTTTGTGATTGATCCTTCTGTCTCTTTTTCTGCCTCTCTGCTCATGCCTAATATTTTGCTGAAGCGTCTTTGGCTTTGGTAGTGGGATGATTGATAGTCTATAGTGGATGACATGATCTGAATAAAATAAACTGTTACTTCGTCTAAAACCAAAACTAAACCATTTTGTAAGGTCAGAAAAGATCCATTTGATTATTTTTATTATAAAACAAAACAAAAACACAATTCCCTTTGTATTTCCTATCTTCCTTGGAACTTCTTGTACTGAGATCTCATAAGGTATTCAACGAGATCTAGTGCAATCTAAAAAAAAGTATGCCCAGTCTTGCTGAACGTCTACTGAGAATGTCTGATCTTGTGAGGTTTCCAGCCCAAAGTATTTTGGATAAATTAGGATATGCAACAGATAGATGTCAAACCAAAGCTCCAATCTAGAGCCCAATCCTGCTTTTACTGAAAAAAAAATGGCAGAACTCTCTTTTTTGTTATGATTCATTGACCAGATCCCCAGCAAATACAAAGTGCTAAATTCTCAAAGTACTTCACTGATATTTAGCTATAAAACCAACATTAAAACCAATTGAATTTGGATAGTTACAAATTTGAGTTCTTTAACTGATCCTCACGTCTTTGTCCTGCACCATATACAGTCTTCACCTGAATCCTGATTCCATCTCATAATGCATTGCTGTTTTCAGCTGTCCCTAGTCCGATTCTAGTACTGTTTGCAGCATGCTCCTGGCTGGTCCCATCTCCCCCTCCTCAATTTTACTAGCCTCCAGTGTTGTTAATAGTAATAGTAGAAACTTTATCTCATCGGTTCACGCTGATGTTATTGTTGCTATATACTCTGGCTGTTTGCACTGTAATACCCAAACAGCAAACCAATAGATAATACCAATATAAGTACAAATCCCACAAGTTACACATGGAGCATAAAATCATTGGATTGGAAGGGACCTTGAGAGGTTGTCTAGTCAAGTCCCCTGAACTCCTGAGAGGACTAAGTATTATCTAGACATTAACAGGTGTTTGTCAAACCTGCTCTTAAAAATCTCCAATGAATGATGGAGATTCCACAACCTCCCTAGGTAATTTATTTCAGCGCAAAACCACCCTAACAGATAGGAAGTTTTTCCTAAGGTCCAACCTAAACGTCCCTTGCTGCAATTTAAGTCCATTGTGTCTTGTCCTATCCTCAGAGGTTAAGAAAAACAATTTTTCTCCCCTTTCTCGTAACAACATTTTACATACTTGAAAACTGTTATGTCCTCTCTCAGTCGTCTCTTCTCCAGACTAAATGAACCCAATTTTTTCAATGTTCCCTCATAGGTGATGTTTTCTAGACTTTTAATCATTTTTGTCATTCTTCTCTGGACTCCCTCCAGTTTGTCCACACCCTTCCTGAAATGTGGCGCCCAGAACTGATTGAACCAACCTCGTTATCTCTAGACTGATTCTTGCCTGCATATTTATACCTGCCTCTGGAAATTTCCACTACATGCATCCAACAAAGTGGGTATTCACCCACAAAAGCTTAGTCTCCAATACATCTGTTAGTCTATAAGGTCCCACAGAACTCTTTGTCGCTTAGTTAGAAGAAAGACGTTCACTAAGACACTTTACCAAAGTATTAGACATGAGCAGAGAAGCACAAAAAAGACAGAAGGGTCTACCTCAAAACGTTGCCAAAGCTCATGCAAATGTCTGAAAGAGACACAGGACATAATTAAGGAACTGGAAAAGTCAGCTGAAGTCTAGTTTGAAATTATTGAAGGAGTTGAGCAATGGGTCTCTTCACATAAAAATTTCACAGAATTAAAAACAGTTAAAAAATAATGAATAGAATAAAAGACAGAGCTCTAGGATTAACTAAGAGATAATTTTTCTTGGACCATTATTAAGGGAGCTGAAAGGCTAGGAACCTGCTGAGAGAACGCAGGAACAGTTGAAACAGCAGAAATGTAGTTGACCTTTCGCAGTCATACTGGGCAAGAGTTATTTCTGCAGCTAACCCAGAGATTGCTTACTATTCAGCACATGCCTGGAAAGACATGACTTGGATGCAGAAGTACTGTCTGAAAAGCGTTACATAAAGGATTGTTTCAAGTCTGATGTCTTGTCTGTAGCTGACATCTTTATTCATGGAAAGTATAGGAAACAGTAGATTATAGTGGTAATGCTTACAGAAATGGAGAAGAGGACAGCACTGGAATAAATAAGATAGCAGACGTAATCATCTGCAAATAGAGAAAGTCTACATTGGACTCTGTCTTCTTAAGACTACTTCCACTTACTTTCTGTTCTTAACTGGATTAGAGAGAATAGGATTCTCTCTCAAACCACTTCTGGGGGGCTACCTGGATGTTGGGAGGCTTTCTAGGGAGAAGAAGAGCCAATAGCCCTCTCTCTCTCTCTCTCTCACTCACACACACACACACACACACACACACACGAAAAAGGGGAGGAACTGTGACTCAGAGGAATGACTCTGCCAATCCTCGAGCAGTGCAATTTACACATCACTCCTGGCTCAAGATTGTACCTAAAGTCATAATGTAGACTTTAAAATATATTCAAGGTAACTTTAAGGTACTGTGATATTATGCCTTGAATAAAAGTAATACTTCAAAATTCCAGTGGAAAACAAAATTACTTCTTAACCCAACACTTCGCTACAAGTTTTGGTACATTTTCCATTGGTAAGGCATCATTTGGATTGTTGTCCCAGTTGTCTCATTTATAATTTGAATACTTTAATTGATTTTGTAACATTGTCATATATTAGTTACCAGTGTTAGTTTCTTATCAAATCCACAGTGCACTGTTGTAAGATTATATTTGGCAATTTCTTTCATTTAATACTATAAGTAATACAAGTTTCAACACAAGTTTAGGTTCTGAACATAACTGTCAGCACAACGCAAAGTGATTTTTACTTTCTTACATCAAACTCACCAATATGGACACACTTTGTTTAGATACTAATCTATGTGAGGTCTTCATTTCTGAACCTATTAATAAAAGAATCTTTCAAAGTCCTATTTGATGGGCTCATCCTAGGGTGCCACCTGGAACTGGGGTCCCTCTGAGCCCTCTGACTCATCAGCCTGGGCTCCCTCTCAGCACTGTGCTGTTGTGACAGGCTATAGACCGCTCCTGGTCCTACACTCCCATCAGCATTCACACAGGCAGGGACAAATCCAGCTGCAGTTGCATGCAGGCTTTAGCGAAACACTGTACGAACCAACAATAGAGAGGCTGCGGGCAAATTAATCCCCAGCTCAAGATCCTAGAGCTGTACCATCCTGTCCTTGTCAAAACCTCAATCAGTATGAATTTATAGTTAGCCTCTCCCTCAATGTGGAGAGGAATATCCACAATACAAGCTGAGGTCTTCCCATCACTACAGTTGAGAGCCATTGGTTTAGATTAAAACCTAAAACAAGTTTATTAAGTACAAAAGATAGATTTTAAGTGAGAGAAAACAGATCAAAGCAGATTACTTTTTAAATAAATAAAACTGCAAACTAAAGTACTAAAGTACTAGAAAGTCTGGATATGAATTAACAATTTCTCACTCTGACTGATGATACAAGCAGGCTTGCAGATTCTCAAGGCACAAGCTGCATTTGCTTTGCAGCTTGACTCCTCACCCTTATTTCAAGTCCTTTTCTTTAGGAGCTTCTTTCAGGTGTTCAGTTGTGGGGGAGTGAAGAACAACCAATAATGTCACTCCCTGCATTCTATAACTTTTCCACATGGTGGGAACCCTTTGTTTCAAACTTGGTTCCCAGACCAGTTTGTGGAAAAATACAGGTACCCAAAATGGAGATCAGTGTCATGTGGTCTGGTCAAATGCCCTTGCATATCTTGCTGAGTCATAGCAGCCATTACTTATAGGCTGTCTCGAACGTTCCCAGGAAGGCTCACCAGGTGGGGGATAAGCTTTTCCTAAGGCCTATGGTTTTTCTTAATGGCCCATTACCTTGAATAGGCCCTTCCCAACCAGCTGCTAGACTGGAAGCATCTAGCCTACCGATGATGATGTCACTCAGGTGTAACTACATTTGAAATACAGATACATAGTCAATATTCATAACTTTAGATACAACGATACATGCACACAAATAAGAATCACATTCAGCAAATCAGAACTTTTCCAATGACACCTTACATGACTCATCTTGTACAAATTGCATCTTATTTCATAATCATATCATAATCATACAACCATGAAAAATATCAGTTGTAGTGTCACACTATATTCAACCTTTCTTGGAAAAACCTGCAATTTTCAAACCCCGATTCACCCTCAGATCAACCACATAATAATTTATGTCAGATTTAGTTATGTGGCATAAAACTAAATGATTAACAAAACTCAGTGTGACTCGTGCAATTCAAAGTGACATATTGCAACAAATAACATTTTCATCTAGAATTGGGCAACACATAACTTTGTCTGAAAATATTGTTTCACTGAGAGGCCTATCACTAAGTTCATTCAGGACTGACTACCCAAAAAAACCCCAAAAACAATTACATTTTTTTATTATCACTGATGTTTCTGATAAAATTAAGATCTCAAAGAAAGTAACATTCCCTTAAAATGATGAAGCACTAGCTTAAGGGTTGAATTTTGATCTTTAGTGCGGCATAAACTTTAGCCTCCATTGGGAGACTTCCAGTGTTGTTCTGATGCACGTCTGCCTTGAAGGTAGGATTCTGTACATTATGAACACCCTCATCATCTTATGATATTGACTATAGCAGCACTCTTGCCATTATTATTTCATAACACTGTTTCCCAGGTAGGAGATAGCTCTGGGAATAGTAATATCTCATTATCATGTATTTTTCATACAGCCCCAAATGTATATTCATACATTGGGTATGGGGGAAAAGGGAGGAAAGAAAAAAAGACTTGCATAGCTTGGAGTAATGTGGTATGTGTATAGTGTCTGATTTCTCCCCCAAATTCAAATAGAGTGTAAGAAGAACACCTTCTCCTTCAGGTGATAATTTATTATTCCAATGAGAGCATCAAAGGGAGCCCATTTCCCAAGCACAGTTTAGAATCAAACTGTCCTGTAATAACCTTGACATGGAAAAACTTGACACGTCTCCCAGCAACGCATTCGGTAAGTGTGGAAGCAGCTCATTTTCAGGAAGCAACTTGACAAAGCCTTAGTACCTAACTAGCCAATGTCAGTCATCTACTCACTGTCAGTTCAAATGTTCATCTTCCCAAGGAATGGCATTAATTCACAGTGGCATTCAAAACATACTGTTATTGATATTAGATTTCAGACATAAAGTGAAAGTGCACACTGAAATCATGGAGCGTGTATTTTGCTAAAAGAGACTGAAGCAAAGTCAACTGGGAACTACTGGAGACTGGAAGGTTAGTAGGTGAGTGTGCTCTTACACGTAAAGAGGAGACGGGCATACAGTGGGGCAAAAGAACCAAGGAAAATTTGATTAATTTGTTAATTTGTCTTCTACAAGACACTGGCCACATCTTGTGCTGTTTTAAGGCAAGGTGCATTTTGCTTACCTGCACTCATATGAGAATTATTATTATTTATTATTTATATTACCTAGAAGCCCTAGCCATGGATCAGGACGTCATTGTGTTCCAGAAGGGATGGCCTTTTAGCTGTGGAGTTCAACATCATACCTCTCAATCTATCTGCCAATAATCAAATCACAGTGTGCAACAAAGATCCAAAGTGACGGACAAAAGGAAACTTCAAATGCTGTTGGAATCATTCCTTTAGAGTACACAATGTTTCCTATAAGCTTGGTTTCATGAGTCTTTATTTATAAATCAAATAAGTTTCTCTGTGAGGAGATAATCAAATAGGTGTAGAACATAAGTAAATTTGGGATTATACTGAGTGACACTCCTCTAAAATAGGTACATTTGATGTGTACGCTCACAATAGTTATCTCTGCTTCTACTAAGAATATGAGGCTGCATGCTCAGCATCTGAGTGGGAAACGTAAGTTGGGGAACAATGCAGTTGCCCAGTTATTGAGTAGTGCATCACACAAGGAACATGTTGCATTGTGCTCCATAGCATGCACTCCTTCCATTTAGAAAGGTAGAAAAGGGGTAGAAAAGAACTCAATATTTGATTGTGATCTATAAAAGCATATGGGGTTTGGACCCCGGCTAGCTGAGACACTGCTTCTATCACTGTGTGAGCCCACCACAGTTGTGACTGGCAAGCTAACAACTCCTAGAGCACTCAACATAAACACAAGATTAAATGTGGCATACCAGCATAACACGTTCTACTACAGAGTGTCAAAGTGAAATTGGCATGATACCTGAAGCATTGTCTGAGTATTGTTTTCACTGTGTTGCTTCTCGCAAACATGAAGAAGAGTGTAACAACTGGATGTAGAACAGCAGAGGAAATAGAATAAAGAACACAAGATTTGGGAGGAAACAAAGAGTTAAAAATGATGGTAACCAAAAAAAAGATTTTGGGAAAGAGGGAAGCAAGCAGGGGACAATCATGTGACATTCCATATAATTTTATTTCAAAGCTTTTCTCCTCCTAACATCTTATAAAATTTTAAGTGTCAGAATCTAGCTATTTATTCAATGTATTTCTATAGTGGTTGACACCTTGGTACCCAAAATAGTGGTTTATAAGCAAAATATCTTCTCAAGCAAGATGGTAATGTTGCTAGCACATCAGTGGACTCCTAGTCTAGTGAAACCTGTCTTGGAAGTCAGTGGAGTGAAAGTCCTGGATTGCTTCAGTACTCATCATTCAACTTTCAAGGCAAAGTTTCAATCTTTTTACAGCAAAGTTTCACTCTGCCGTTGGCTGCCCTGATCCCCTTGGAATCCCAGCATCACAGATAGGTGGGAGATTTTCATTTGCTATTCTACTGTTTACACCCTGAGAATTCTAAGCAGATGAGGCAGCAGAGGGGAGAGAAGTAGAGAACGTGCTTTTGGGATCCCCAGCTTCCTATTCTGCGGCAGGCAGCCCAAGCAGATGGTGAAGAGAAGCCTGGCCAATTTTAAAATAGCTGCTCCATACTGAAGCTCAGAATAATAATCACTTTCAAGAGGCTCCTCCCGAAACTGTGGCAGCTCCCTTGGTGGGAATGGGGTAACAAAAATAATTTTCTGACTTTACTATGGAATGACAAGATTACACCCAAGATTATACGTGATGTTGTATTGTCAGCCTAACAGAAACAAGCTTACGAGGTCCAAAATATTGGCCAAGCACTTAGGCCAAAAGGGACAACAGTGAAAAGGATTGTGACTACTGTGAAGTTATTAAAAATTAAAATGGGAAAAAAATAAAGAAATATGTAACTATTAAAGATAGAAGGAAATATATGTTTATGAATGGAAAGGTAAGTGTAAGTTAACATATTGTCAGGATGCTGCAGTGATGTTTAGCCAGCACATTCCTGGTTTTTGTTTTTCTTTTCTGCTGCTCTGCATTTTTCTGCTTTTATCCCAGAAGGAGCCAAGCACTGTAGAAGTGCAGTAAAGAAAAGAGAAAAAGTTCAAATTTTCATGCTCCCTAAAAAGGATTAACATTTGGGCTGGTTCTGATTTTGTTTCCATTGATTTAATCATATCTACACTTGAAGTAAAAGTAACTGAAGAAAGAGTAACTGAAAACTATACTGAGCATTCCATATTTAAAGCTGTGTGAAATTTCCATTACAAAAACACCAGAACAAATATCGCTAACATGGTGTCAGTACAAAACTGAAATTTATTCCAAGTCACAAATCTTAGGATCATCCAGGTAATGGAGGTCAATTTGGAGTGAATCTAGGCTCAGTTTCCAGTAAGCCTGGGCTAATTGATTCTCATGACTTATTTTTAATGATTTAACCTGAAATGTAAATCAAACAAAATTCAAATGTATTAAATCTCAAAAATTAACATAGAAGAAAAAACTGGCACTAACCTCTGCAAACCAAAACCAATGAGTTTCACACAGCGTTAACAACGTGTCTCTGAAATACAGTGTAACAGGTACCTAGGAAAAGAGCCATTAAAGTGTCTGCTTCCCAGATAATAACTCTGTTCTCAAAGGAGACACATTCTCATGGCTTAGATTCACTGTGAAATAAGCACACGCAAATTTCTGTCTTCTAACATAATTCATGTAAATAACCAACACAAAAGTACAGTGCATAATTATTCACTATTTAAAAGGAAGGATTGGAGAATTTAAGAAACACATGCTGTGTGTCTTATTTGGCAATTGCAATTACCTTGCTTTACTGCTCTATATTTTAAGAGGAGAGGAGGGAGGCAGAGAGAGCTAGAGAAAGAAAGATGAATTGAGGGCTTATATTATATTACATATGCCAATATTTAAAAAAATACCTAGAGATATGGGGTGCACAACTTGGCACACTAAAGGTACACACTTCCTGAAAATCAGTCCTTGTATGGCACCTCAAGTTCGGCACCCAAATATTGTGGCATTCATAATCTACTAGTCAGTTTTGAAAGATCACACCCCTAGCTACACCTATATCCACACATAACCCCTCCCCCTCCTACCTTGACTCCTCTTTCTTGGTTTATGTAAAGATTTTAAGCTGAAAGTATGTACATTGGCCAAACCAGACAGACAGTCTCTATGCTAAAGAATAAATGGACACAAATCTGACATCAGGAATCATAACATCCACAAACTAGTAGGAGACCACTTCAACCTCTCTGGCCACTCGGTAACAGACTTAAAGGTGGCAATTTTGCAACAGAAAAGCTTCAAAAACACACTCCAACAAGAAACTGCTGAGCTTGAATTAACATGCAAACCAAATACTATTAACTTGAGTTTGAATAGAGACTGGGAATGACTGGGTCATTACACATATTGACTCTATTTCCCCATGTTAAGTATCCTCACACCTTCTTGTCAACTGTCTAAAATGGGCCATCTTGATTATTACTACTAAAGTTTTTTTTTCTACTGCTGATAATAGCTCACCTTAATTAATTAGCCTCTAACAGTTGGTATGGCTACTTCCACTTTTTCATATTGTATGTATATATATTTTCTTACTATATGTTCTATTCTACGATTCTGATGAAGTGGGCTGTAGCCCATGAAAGCTTATGCTCAGATAAATTTGTTAGTCTCTAAGGTGTCACAGGTACTCCTGTTCATTATGCATCTGTTGCAGGGCTGCCCAGAGGGGAGGGCAAGTGGGGCAATTTGCCCTGGGCCCCTGCCCCACAAGACTTTTTCGGGCCCCCTAGGATCCTTCACTCACTCTAGGAGCCCCTAGGGTCCTTCACTCACTCTAGGGGCCCCGGAAAACTCTCGTGGGGCCTGGGTCCCCAGAGCTTCTTCCGCTCTGAGTCTTTGGCGGCAATTCGGTGGTGGGTGGTCCTTCCACCCTGGGACCCGCTGCCCCCACCCCCGTAAACCTCAGGCCCCCTGAATCCTCTGGGTAGCCCTGATCTGTTGCCTGCATTTGCAGAGAGGTATAGAGCTGCATTTATGCACCTGCTTTATATCTCTCACTGAGTTTGTATTTCAGGTATTAATCCCAGAGTAGTCACTAAGTGCCACGTATCTCCTGCAGTAGAGCTCACACACTTTGAAACAGATTATGCAAATCTTTATAAAAGTGTTTCATATTTAAAAAAAAATATTAGCCATAGGGATGACCTTGCTTGGCACAAAACTGGGGTGCTTCCCTGTAGGTAAAACTCACATTTTAGCCTTAGTCAAAGCATTAGTTCCTAGTTTGTTCAGTCTCTTGTGGAGTTTCCATTCTTAGACCTCCCCCTTTCAGTTTAGTAAGAAAATGAATAAAAACTGCTGCTGTTGCTTTAACTCTTAGTAATGATTAGCATCTGCACAAGTGGTACTGCTCCATCAGTCACGGCTGCTTTCCAATATGGGGCTGATGAAGGAAATCCTCTTCTCTCATAAATCACTTGTGTCAATTAGGGATGCATCCCTTGCCGGGAGATGCAATTGACTGTTCTCAATTAAGGCCTAATGAATAAGAGTAAAAGGGGTGCTGGAAGCTTCCAGATAGGCATGGCTGTTCTGGTTTGCAGTTAAGCTAAATGTTAAATAAAAGGAGCAACACAGGCAAAAAGAACAAGACTCAGTCCCTTGAGTTAATTAGCTAAGTCACTGCAGTTGTACGCTGTCTTTTCCCTCAGGGTATTATATTCTTTTTGTGGAAAGGATTATAAGCAGCATGATTAGAATAAAAGGGGAAAAAAGTAGATTTGCAAAAGACACATGCTATTACCTGCATTATAAATTAAACAACAAGTATTGATAGTGCAGGTTATCACTGCCCTAAGTTATCATTTGACTTGCAGCACAGCAACTGATAACTAACTTATATTAACACCATATAAAACCTGCAGGAAGCAGCAGTCTGTAAATAATGAAGACCTTAATGGGCAGTTCTGGAATGATTCCACACATCAGTATGATTTTCTGATTTTATTCTGAAATCTCCAATTACAAATTAATAAGCAGCTTTATTCTGTGGTATATATTTATATCATTGCAGTTTACAAAGGCAATTTGGTAAATAAACCTGCTACATGTTTAGTAAAAAGTGACAGAGTCCTGTTGCACCTTATAGACTAACAGAAGTACTGGAGCATAAGTTCTCATGGGTGAATACCCACTTCGTAAGACACATGTGGTGGAAATTTCCAGAGACAGGTATAAATATGCAGGCAAGAATCAGTCTAGAGATAACAAGATTAGTTCAATCAGGGAGGATGAGGCCCTCTTCTAGCAGTTGAGGTGTGAACACGTAGGGATTCCCTAGAGGTTCACCACCTCAACTGCTAGAAGAGGGCCAAACCTCGTTATCTCTAGACTGATTGATTCTTGCCTGCATATTTATACCTGCCTCTGGAAATTTCCACCACATGCGTCAGACGCAAGTGGGTATTCACCCACGAAAGCTCATGCTCCAATACTTCTGTTAGTCTATAAGGTGCCACAGGACTCTCTGTTGCTTTTTACGATCCAGACTAACACGGCTACCCCTCTGATACATGTTTAGCGTTAAAAATAGAACATGAAAAATTTCAAGCACTATCACACAGAAGACAGCAGAAAACACTGAATTTTAAACTCTGAAAATTAATGTGTGTTTTATGTTCTGCTACTGCAGGAGCTGGTATAGCTAGTTACAATACAAAGAAGGCTACTGCATAAACACATAATGGAAACAAAAACTGTACACTGCCTGTGCGGTATTAGAAGTGTCCTGCTTACTGCAGTTTGCCACAGACAAGAAGTGACCAATATCTAAAAAAAGAAAAAGAAAAAGTAAATAGGAAAAGAACCCAAAGAGTGAACACAGGGTGATGGAGCAATTAAGGACTTCCTAGAGGGATGGATTATATGAGCAAACAGAGAGAGAGAGAGAGAGAGAGAAAAAACAATTAGATTTGGAAAAGATCTGTGAAGAAAAAAGTGATATCTGAAAGAACGCCAGGGCAATGCAACACAAGAAGAGAAGACTGAACAGTGAGTCAGAAGAGACTATAAATAGAGAAGAGTGGAAAGAGTAAGGAGACAAAATGGACAAAGCAGAGAAAGAATAATTAAAATGTGTGGAAAAGGACAGAATAACAGGGCTGTTCAGCTGTCATATAAAAGCATTGTGTCTTTCATACACCTGTACTCTACACCTTCAAATAAAAATCAACTGCATAGACTACAACCTGCAAAAAAAGAAGTCTAGGAAGTATTTTCTAGTGAATGGAAACCTACCAGTTTAGTCACAGTTATCGGCTGTGACTTTGGCAAGTCACTTAATCTACTCCGAGCCTCATGTCCCTATCTGAAAAATAGGAAGAAAATACTTCCTTCCTTGTTGTGAATATAAAATACATTAATGATTATGAGGTGCTCACATACCATGGCACCGCGGGGCATATAAGTAATTAGGTAAACTAGCAGCATCTCTTTGACATTGCAGAACACCAGAGACTCATTACTGATTGGAAGACTAAGAGTTACAATTTGATTGTTTTATTTGTTGGATTAGAGAAGTAAGAGGCCAAAGAATGACTAGTTTTCAAATGTGGCTGTTTTTACAATCCAAGTGAAGAAAACAATTAGCCCCCCCAAAATATTCTAGATAGTGGAAGGGGTGAGAGAGGTGGATCTTCAGAGCATTGGGTAATAGGAAGGAGGAAAGCAAACGGGACTGAAGAACAGAAAAATACACCAGAAAAATTGAATGGAGTAAATTAACAGGAGGTATTTCAGGTTAAGAAGGAAAAAAGAGAAATCTTGACTAGATTCCCAAATCATTAGTTTAGCAGTAAAGATTTCTGAGGATGAGAGCTGCACATCTTCCAGGTATGGAAAAGGACATAAGCCCATATCCTTGACAAATTGAAGTCTCAGGAGTTGGGCCTTGGGAGGTATAAAGCACAAGTTTACCATAAAACAAATGAAAGAAATTGAAGAAGAATGGCTAAGAGATTGTCGCAGGGGACAATGTTTCAGAAATGAAACTAGGCAAATTTATATAAATGGGAGATATGACCCCCAGGTCACTCATTCATACACAACCTCATTCTAAGCTTTTTAATACTAGAGTTGACGTGATATTTGAGTTGAGGAGAAATCTGGAGATGGTGGAGTTTTGTTTCAAGATGCACTTATTACAAAATTAGTAGAAGGCTGGGTTTTGATTGAATTAAAAGAGATCATTGTAGCGCCAAGCAATCGTGAGGTGAAAACAGCAGAAAATCAGTAAAGGCTGAAACAGTGAGGGGAAAAAAACAGAGTTAGGTATCAGCAGCATAAAATCAGGGCTGGTTCCAGGGTTTTTGCCGTCCCAAGAGGCAGGAAAAATAAAAGCTGCAGTCATGATCGGCAGCAGCTCCATCGCGCCGCTTTCTTTTTCGGCAGCAATTTGGCAGCAGGTCCTTCCCTCCGAGAGGGACCAAGGGAGCTGCCACTGAATTGCTGCTGAAGAGCCCAACGTGCCACCCCTTTCCCTTGGCGGCTCCAAGCACCTGCTTGCCGAGCTGGTGCCTGGAGCCGGCCCTGCATAAAATAATTACACAAGAATAAAATCTGATAGGAAGTATTCCAAGGGGATGCAATCAACAAATAACTTTGGGACACTATAGCAGAGAGGTTCAGTGGTAAAGGGTTTTCCATTGCCAAGCACAGAGGACGAGGAGTTGAATATGTAGAACTAAAACAACAAAAGCAAAGGGACTGTAACTCCACCGGATGGTGCTTGATGATCTGGAAAATGTCATGGCCAATAGTTTTAAATGCAGCATTAAAAGGAAGAAAAATGAGGGCACAAATGGATCCATAGACCGCTAAGAAAAGATCACTGTCCTCACACAGAAGGGTAGTTTCAGTACTATAAAAGGATTAGCTGACAGAACACATATTTGTGAAGGTTGTTGAAGATGATATTAGCTGAGTGTGCAGTGTCTAACATAAGGACCCTGTCATACAGCCCATTGTACATACACGTTAAGAAAGTGTCCCCATCCTGAGGAGTTTACAACCTAAATAGGCAAGACAGGCAAAGAGTAAAAGAAAGCAATACACCATATTGCTTATGCTGCTTGCTCAAGCTCACATGCAAAGTCCCTGGCAGAATCTGAAATTATTATTAATTACAGTAACTCCTCACTTAAAGTTGTCTCGGTTAACGTTTTGTTATTACATTGCTGATCAATTAGGGAACATGCTTGTTTAAAGTTGTGCAATGCTCCCTTATAACATCGTTGGGCAGCCACCTGCTTTGTCCACTGCAGGAAGAGCAGCCCGTTGCAGCTAGCTGGTGGAGGCTTCGAACCAGGGTGGACTGGCAGCCCCCCTATCAGCTCCCCGCTCCCCTAAGTTCCCTGTGCAGCAGCTTCCCAGCAGGCTAGCAATTGCATCTGTCCCTCCCCTCACTGCCATGTGCTGTTCCTGTTCTGTGCCTTGGGGCTGCTCCCTGAGACTCCTGCTTGCTGAGCATGGGGAGGGCAGGAAGAGGAGGGGCTAATGTCAGGGTGTCCCCCTCCCTTTTGCTCCTGCATCCCGCTTACCCCATTTTCCATAGAGCGGGGGGGGGGGCACATGACAGGGCTCAGGACGGAGAGAGCTTCCTGGCAGTAGCTGAGGTCTCATCTAGCTGATCTAATTAACAAGGCAGTGTACTTAAAGGGGAAATGAGCATTTCTCTCTCACACACGGTGTGTGTGTCTGTCTGTCTCCCCTCCCTCCATTCCTGCTGCCTTATAGAGCAGTGGTCTCCAAACTTTTTTGATTGCGCACCCCTATCAGTAAAAATTTTTGAGTGTATACCCCCAATATATTTATATTTATGTATAAATTATATACACTTACTACTGTACTAATATATTATGTACATTATAAAACATACACAAAAATAGAAATTAAAAAAAGGATGAGATGAAGATGAAATAAACAATTTTTTTGTAAAAAATATTAACAGTACAAAAAACCTTTTTGCTCTCACAAAAAAAATTAATATTTTTTGAGAGAGCAATGTGATTGAATATGCTTCATTATTTCTGAAAATCTTGGTTTAACAGCGATTCGAAGGTTTGGATTAGGTTTAGGGTGTGGGAGGGCACTCAAGGTGGGGTGCGGGGTCTGGGAAGGAGTTAGGGTGCGGGAGGGCGCCCAGGGTGGGGATGCGGGAGGAGGCTCAGGGCTGGGTAGGCAGGAGGTGCAGAGCACTTACCTGGAGCAGCTCCTGTTTGGTGCAGGGGGTGTGCAAATGGCTCTGTGCAGCGCAGCACCACCCCCATGGCCGCGATTCTGGGACCTTCCCCCTCTCCCTCACCAGGAAGGGCCACCCGGAACGCAGTGGTTTTAGGGGCTGCAGGGTCCTGGGCTAAGGGGATCCTGGGGCTCTGGCCTGCAGCTCTAAAGCCCCTTTCAGAATGCAGCCCTGTGAGCATGGGCCGGAGGACTCAGGAGGAGCAGGGGCAGCCGTGCAGCGAGCCACCAGAGAGAAGCTCCGCTTTCCCCTTCAGAGTGCCGCTTCTCTCCAGCCGGCTTTGAAGGGGAATGCTGCACGGCTGCCCCTGCTCCTCCAGGGGCCAGAGGACTCAGGGTCGCATTCCGAAAAGGGCTTTACAGCTGCAGGCCGGGGGCCCCTTAGCCCAGGGCCCTGTATCCCCCTAAAGCCCCTGCATTCTGGGTGGCCCTGCCTGGCCAGGGTGGGAGTGGGGGTGGGACAGCTTCCCCACTCCCTCCCTCCCTCCTTCGGCCACACCTTTCTTTTTTTTCCCCTCCGATGATGCTCCTCCTGCCGCGCCACACTTTTGCTCCAGCGGCACTCCTCCCGCCATGCCCCCCAATGGATCGTCTTGTTCATGCCCTGGGGTGCGTGCACCCCACTTTGGCGACCACTGTTGTAGAGTGTGAGAGTTAACCCTTGAGGGCTCAGCCAATTGTTAGTTCATCATTTAGCAGTAATGCATTCCCTGGGAAATATCTCACCCTCTGACTCCTCCACCTCAACCAAGCCTCCAATCATCATCGCTGTGTACAAGTATTAAATTGTTTATTTAAAACTTATACTGTGTGTGTGTATATCTATCGATCTATCTATCGAGAGTGTGTCTTTTGTTTGATGAAAAAAATTCCCTGGAATCTAACCCCCTCATTTACATTAATTATTATGGGGAAATTGGATTTGCATAACATCATTTTGCTTAAAGTCGCACTTTTCAGGAACATAACTACAACGTTAAGTGAGGAGGTACTGTATTTGTATTACGGTATAGGCCTCAACCAAGATCAGCCCCATTATGCTAGGCATTGCAAACACATAGTAAAAGACAGTTCTTTTCCCATAGCCCTTACAATGTAAACAGATGAGGGAGACCAAGGGTGGTAAGAAGGACTATTATTCTCCACATTTTATAGATGGAGAAGTGAGGTATTGAGGTGAAATAATTTTCCTAGTTAAAAAAAAGTCTGTAGCACACCGAGGACTTGATCTGTTTGAGTCTCGTCAGTACCTTAACAACAAAGCCATTCTTCCTTCCCGATCATATCTCCTTTTCAATAAGGCATCAGAGAAGAGTTTTCTAGAGCAAACTTCTTAATATTCTTTAGGCTCGAGGAACATGGGCAGATGGATTGGCAGACATACAACTACATTATTTTCAGGAGCATGTAGTGTAATAGATCTATAAAGAATTACATATGGCTCTAATACAAATCCACTGAGCAAAATGAGTGCTGATTTTCAAAAAATTATATACAACAGTATCTAAATGTAGAATTTTCCAGCAATGCTTACGTACTGTCTCTACAACTACTGTTCTTTAAAGTAACACAAATGAAACAGCCAGAGGGCAGACACAACTTTCATTTATTTCATTTTTTATTTTTTTCCTTACTGTCCCTAAATAATTACTGTAATTTGCACTGAAAAGCACTTGCAACTAGACTTTACAGACAATCTGAAGTTGAAGTTAAGCATCTAGCATGCTATATATGCACACTATATATAACACATTATATAAACAAACAACAATTCATCATACTAAATAAAGATTTTGAGTTTTTTTGGATTCTGGTGTATGTATGTATAGATTGAATCTAATACGAACTACAAACTGAATATACTCCTGGACTAGATAACTTTGCACTATTTAAAGGACTTTGCAATGGTGCATAAATTTCAGACTTGGAATTTGCAAAGGTTAGGATGAACCAATATTCGATCACCACTAGCATAGAACAAGATGATCTCAGCAAGCAAGTAAAGAACAGAAAAGGCAAACAGGCTGTGGGAGTAAAATAATCAGGAATATGTGCTAAAATACACAGCTTTTCATGTCTAGGTCACTGGGTAAAGTCTGATCTAGATTAGTAGCAAACAACTGATGGATATTAAGTGCCTCTGTGAGTTGCATCTTATTCCAGTTCCTTGTATACGTGTTCACATCACAGACACAATCCGCCAATAATTGACATCCTTATTGACATCACAGAGAAACTGAATAACCCTTTCAACCTCAGTGGTCCCAGTTCAGTGTAAAGACACATTGGTGGGACACTCTGGGAACACTTTCATTGCTGTCATCTGAGCTGTGGCTGAACAATTGAGAATGACTATTCAATCTTGGTAATTCAGTAACTTCCACAAATGTGATGATGTTGGGGAGGAAGAGGCAGGTAGAGGCAAGAACCAAATTAGGTTGAAAGGGCTTACAAGAAAAGGTGATCGTATTAAGACTCATTTATTGGAGATTGAAAAGTCAGGATATATAAACTTGAGTATCTGTATAACAGTGATAGTTTAGCTGAGAGCAAAGAAGAAAACAACAATGTATCAACATTGAATCTATGTGGAACAAAAGCTGTCCTGAATTAACAAAATTTATGGAGATAAATACAAAATGATCTCTTTGGAAAAACCAATAGTCAACCAAATAAGTTAAGGGTCTGAGCAGGCTGATCAGAATGTTCAAGACAGTTTGGTTGTACAACATCAACAAAATCTTCTAATGGAGTGGGTAAGACAGTTGAATTGAAGACCAGAGTAAACAAATTTCCCCTTGCTTCAAGAATAGATGGATCTAGGAATTAGACAAGTAAAGTGAACTGAAGACCACAAGAGTTACCAGAGTAAGCAAGTTTCAGACAGGCTCCAAGCAGGGACATGCACTATAGATCTAAGAATTTAGTTAATCAAGGCTGGTAATGATGCACTTCTTCATTCTTCATCCTTTCTGCTTGCTCTGAGACAAAACGTTTATCTAAACTTCAGAAAGTGCCAGTGCTTGCTGAGATTTTTTTCCTTTCTTTCAATAGATACACACAGTTTTTACTCTAGGAGCAGTGTCTTGCACTCTAGTTTAATTCCAAACTACTGGAAGGCTAACTCAGTGCACTGCAATAGCCCCATCTAAATGTCAGGTACCCACAAAATGTGAAAAGGTAGGAACAATAGAGCTAGGCTGGGGATGGGTAGGGGGATACTATTCTACAGTAAGAGGTCTGGAGGAGAGGAGTTAGCTGAAGTAGGACCTCAGCTCAGTGAGTTTGCACATTAGAATTTAACTAGAAATCAGTGAGACAGAAATTGAAGAAAGGTCTCCTGAGCTTCTTTTGAGTGTACATATTTCAGATTAAAACAGCAGCAAATCTGTTCAACTAGATATCTCGATAACCAGATTTCTGGTCAATCTTATGTTCATCATTCACTCTTTTCAGGTAGTTTTTTGAGAATTTATAATAGTATTTTTTATCTATCTATATATATAAACTTTGCACAAAGCACTCTGCAAAAAATGATTAATCCATCCAGAGCATCCCACGAGATACATTTTATCCTCATTTTACAGATGAGGAAACCAAGGTAAAGTGGTTATGCAACTAGTTCGAGGCCACACAGTCAGAGCCGGTGCTGGGATTAACAACTCAGAAGATCTCTGGTCCCTAACCCCTGCACTCATTCAAGTAGATCACACCTCCCTAGACAAAGAAGAAGATCTAAATTTACTGCATTTAAAAAAAAATATGTAGGCCAAGGTTTTCAGAAGTGACTAGCGATTGTGTGTGCCCAAATTGAGACTTCTTAAAGGAGCCAGATATTCAGAGGTGGGTGCTTAGCACTTTCTGAAAAATCAGGCCCCTTTAAGGTGTCAAGTCAGGCACACAAAATCAGTCACTCTCGAATATATTGGCCTTCTTTGTATTACGTTTGCTACCTATGTTTTCTTTTCACGTACTGTATATGCTAATGTAAATAAGTCTTCTACTGTTTGTTTACAACCAGTGAGTGCACTGCTGCTTTAAAGGTTAGTGCCAACATGAAAGCTTCGCCTTTGATGAATGCTGAAGAAAGAAAGGCATTACAGGAATTTATCCACGATGAGCATGTCCAGCACTTAGTGGATACACTGAATAAGTATCAGTGGCAGTGAAATGTGAAGATGACCTAAATTGTCAGGGACTAACCAGGACTCATGGGAATGTCATTAGTGGCATCTGCGGAGTCAGAACACTAGTTTCAAAGGCAGCCAAGCAGCTTCTGATCATGCCAGTTACAAACACTGATCTGGCAGAGACAAAAAACATTTCTCAAAGCAACCAGAGACTTTAAAATCCAATGGCTTCTTGAAGTGTAATTCTTTGTTCATTCACATTGTTTTCTTAAATCTGAAGGAAAAAAAACTAAAAGAGAAAATATCCCTGCTTTCCGTCACTTCTACCTTTAGAAATATGAATTATTATGAAAGGAGGAAGCGCAATGAACTGTGTCAGCACATGACTATGTAAATATACCCAAATCAATCAGAATGAGATGCTGTGTTTTACCTAGCTAGCTAGTACTTATATTGCATTCTTCTCCAAAGCATCTGACGACACTACAATATTATCAATGCAAAGCATACGGACCATTCTATGGTGCTGCCCAGTTTAATTTCTTCCTTTTCAACCCATCATATAATTAATCTAATTAACCACTGCATCTAGGACTTGATCTTAACCTAAACAAAAGTCCTAAGAATTACATTAGACCTAAATTACTGCTCTTCACTTTTGCCAACTGCCTGAATTTCTCTCAGGGTACATGTGGTAAATAAAAACCACCAAATTTACAAGGACTGAGACCAGCCAACCAGGCTCAAATATTACGGACTTTTGCTTTGAAAAAAATCCTCTAAAGCTATCACTCTGGGAAATGCTGGAATACCTGACTGAAGCCCAAGGGTTTCAAATGTTTAATTTGTTCAGAAATAGAATAGTGTTCAAAATAATAACTTTTATTGGTGCTGGTTTTTGGAATTACATGCTGTGCTGTTGCCATCACATTAAGTTTTTTTCTTATTTATTGACAAATTCTCCGTAACTGACTGACAGCTGCTATTATTATTGTCTTCTGGTGTCAATGTCTGCAGAGTTCCAGAAAGGAAATGAGTCTATAGCAATGCAAACAAGCTGGAAGGAGCAAGGAACCTAGAAGAATAAAATGTCTTTTCTGGGAAAAATTTAAAAAGGGGAGAAAACTTACAGGAGCTCTGAACTGACGAAGATATAAATTGCTGAGTGGTGGTTGCGCTGCAGCTGTGCCTAGCCTATTTTGACCATTCCTACAAAAAAAAGATGCTTCAAAGAACCTCTCAATACTATTTTATGCCCAAACCGCTCAAACGTGGATGTACACATTTAGAATCCTAACTGCATAATTAGGCCCTTTAAGAGAAGTGGCCTGTTTTCAGAAATGCAGAACACCTGAAAATTGCATAGAATTCAACAGGGTAGGTACTCAGCATCTTTCAAACTCACATCATTTTTACTTAGGTGCTGAAGTATAGATTTATCTTCAGGCACCTAAGCTTGAAGATTTCATTCTGTGGGTTTGGGTTCCTTGTGAACAAACTTTCTGTGCCTGCATCCCAGTTGAATACCCATATCTGACATAAGCAACTTAAATAGTTTTGTTTGACATGATCTATGTATCTTATTTATTTACCTTACAGCAATAGCATCAAGTTTTATAGTGATGCCATCAATCTTTTAGCAATACTTGATTACAGAGTGCAAATGAAGCATGTTGATTCATCTGATTAATATATTGCAGTACCTTTGCCATTCCTTTATAAATTAAATCTATAATAAAAAAGGCAGCTATTATCTCAGCTGAAGAAGATAACGTCCATTCCTCCCAAGAGACAGAAAGATGTTTAATATTTAAAGTCATGGTGGGAAATCACATATAATTTACTCTTCTTGGGCCAGATTCTCCATTGCCCTGCACCTTTTAGTCATTTGCATCAATACAAAATAGATGCAAATTGCTACTGTTTTTAATGTATATCCATTTTCTACTAACTTTTCACTGCTGTAAATGACTACACAGGGTTCAATGATGCAAAGGAGAATCTGACCACTTAAGTCTGCAAAATTGGGCTAGGGATCTCATAAGAGCAGGCTTTTTCATGGTCTTTTCCTGCTGTTCTTGAATTTTTGTTCTTGATTCTATAGTATTGTAATTCAGATTTTATAGTTTGATTCCATACATAGGCAATGCTATGGTGAAAGGGTTATCTTCCCAAGCACATTCCATCATTAATAACTCAGAAGGCCTAATGAGAGAAAATGTAACCCTAATAAACAAACACAAAATACAACCTAGCAGTCTATCAAACTTGGTGTGCATGTCCAGAAATCTAAAATATTTCCCAGAATTAGTTGAAAATGTCCATTTAACACCTTGAGAATTTTTAATACCCTTTTCAATTTTCTGATAATTTAAGCAGCCTACAGTTTGCAGATAAAACAAGAAGATAACATATTACTTACATCGTTCTGATCATCTTTTGCATTGTAATAGATGATTTCATTATTCTGCATGGAAAAAAAGAAAAGAAAAATCATTCCATTAATTGAAAAATGATGATGAATACAGAGGTCCACGACCTAAAGTAAACTTGAATATATACATTTAAGGGTTGATCCTGAATTTTGTGAACACCCCTGTTAATTTCCCAGCAAGATCAGGCCCTTCCTTAGTTTTGTCTTCTTTGTGAACCAACAGATACAACAGAGAAATGTCATTTATTTAGCACTCCTTTCCTGAAAATTTATAAAAGGTATATCAACAACAACTTGAAGAGTATAAGCTATGGTGGGGAGAAAACCTGCTAATGGAAGACTTATGAGAGCTATTTGTTTTAAAGATAGATGAAGAATTCACCACCTAAAGTGATAATATATGCAACAAAACAACCTATCAGGCAATAGACATGATAACTCACTAACTTTACAAAGGTAAGTGGGTTATTAAGTCTTTCTTGCAGAGATTTCATTCTTCATGCTGGGTTGTAAAAATAAGCCCTGGGACTATGCATCAGAAGGACAATCTAATTGTTGTGGCATACAACAGAATGTAATGCTCCAGTGGATGAATTGTAACATTCTAAATCTAACAGAGCCGTGAACTAACGTAACGTTAACTAATGCTACAATATCATTCTGAATCTTGATTTACTGATTTCTTGAGAGGGTTAAAAATTGGGAAATTTTACCATAAAAAAAACCAGTTATTTCTCTGGTACATCTATCAGTCCTGAAGAATTCTGTAATGTGGACATTGCTCACCAATACACTGTGTCTGTTTAAGTATTTTGCTTGTATCAGAGCCTAAATAACAAGGCAATCATTATTGCCAAAGATCAACCTCCAAACATATTGTCATTTGTATTTTTAATCCTATTTATATTAAATAACCAATTTTACAAGGATATATTTGAACTCTTACTCTCTCAGCTTTCTTTCATGCAATAATTGATAACTAAGTGAAACAGTAGCCCAAAACTGGGCTCATAAAACTGGGTGACTGGGCAACAAAATGGCAGATGAAATTCAGTCTTGATAAATGCAAAATACTGCACATTGGAAAACATAATCCCAACTATACATATAGAATGATGGGGTCTAAATTAGCCTGTTACCATTTAAGAAAAAGATCTTGGAGTCACTGTGGATAGTTCTCTGATAACATCCATTCAGTGGGGATGGATAGCTCAGTAGTTTGAGCATTGGCCTACTAAACCCAGCGTTGTGAGTTCAATCCATTTAGGGATCTGGGGCAAAAATCTGTGAGGTATGGTACTTGGTCCTGCTGTGAAGGCAGGGGACTGGACTGGACTCAATGACCTTTCAAGGTCCCTTCTACTTCTATGAGATAGGTATATCTCCCTATTGAAAAAAAAAAGTGGCAGTCAAAAAGGCTAACAATGTTGAGAATTATTAGGATCAATAACAAGACAGAAAATATCACATTGCCTCTATATAAATTCATGGTATGCCCACATCTTGAATACTGTATGCAGATATGGTTTCCACATCTCAAAATATATGTATATATAGGAATTGGAAAAGGTTCAGAAAAGGACAACAAAATGATTAGAATTAGGGAAAAGCTTTCATACAAGAAGAGATAAATAAGACAAGGACTTTTCAGCTTAGAAAAAAGACTACTAAAGGGGGCATGATAGAGGTCTATAAAATCATGATTAACGTGGAGAAAGTAAATAAGGAAGTGTTATTTACTCCTTCTCATAACACACTAGGGGTCACCAAATGAAATTAATAGGCAGCAGGTTTAAAACAAACACAAGGAATTATTTCTTCACACAACACACAGTGAACCTGTGGAACTCCTTGCTAGAGGATGTTGTGAAGGCAAAGACTACAACAGTGTTCAAAAAAGAACTAGGTAAGTTCACAGAGAATAGGCCCATAAATGGCTATTAGCTGAATTCAAAACCATGCTCTGAAGTGTCCCCTACTCTCTGATTGCCAGAATGGGCAACACGAGATGGATCACTTGATGATTACCTGTTCTGTTCATTCCCTCTGAAGCACCTGGCATTGGCAACTGTTGGAGGACAGGTGGACCAATTGATCTTACACACTACGGCCGTTATGTTCTTATGTAAACCAAGTATATTTCTACATCAATGGTTCTTTTACAGAAATGTATTTTTATTTATATATATAACAATAACCCCCCTCTCACCCCTATGGGTGGTATGTGTCTTCCTCAAACTCGGGACCTCTACCAGAAGCCTGGAAGTTTGAGGGTTCTGTGCAGTATCTTAGCTGTTCCTAGCACTGCACTCTTCTGGACAGAGAGCTCTGATGTTGTTCCTGGGATCTGTTGGAGCCACTCACCCAGCTTAGGAGTCACAGCCCCGAGTGATATATATATAAAAAGTGTATGAAAAGAACCAAAATGCAAACCCTTATTCACAAGCATACATCTTATTCATATAAGTAACCCAGCCTATTCACAAGAGTGAAAATTTGCAGAACCTGGAATCTAAAAGGAAGAAAGATACACCTTTTCCCTCATATAAATATAACATGCGAGATTCATTTGAAGAGGACTAACTGTGAGTACAGCAATTCTGAAATTCTAGGCTAAACACAATTTTTGATGATAATAAAGTCACCATGCTTTGTGTACTTGGATGAAGCCATTTCACTGCACTTTTGCCATCTCTCAAATAGAGATAATGATACTACACAAACTAGAGAAATGCAACACAGATGGAGCTACTATAAGGGGGTGCAAAACTCACAGCTCATCACATGCACAGATATATGAGGAAATTCCTTTTACCATTGGAAATCAAAGCTAATTATGAGTACGTTGATCATTTTCTGGCTATGCCAGAACGAGGACAGGAGACACTGGATGTGGTTTAATTAGGCTGCAACATTATTTCTAAACTGCATAATCATTTACATCTTTGAAGACCTTAGTCATTCAGGAGCCAACTTAGTGATCAACATTACCCAAAAGAGCCACAGTAGTGGGAATCCATTGTTTTATTTACGTCTCTCTCTCGCTGTATATAATTATTCTCTCAGCAAAATGACTGAGCAAGTATTATTTTATCAACTACAACTGTAAAAGCATCCTGATTGGTTAATAACTTAGACTGGTTAATAATTAAATCAAATAGTGTTTTAATTATCATGTGCTGCAAAGAGCCACAAGAGACACATCAAAGAGCCACTTGTGGCTTGCGAGCCTCAGTCGGAGTATCATTGTTTTTATATACCCCAGTTATAGGGTATAGGCTGTCAGCCCTCCCTCAGCCAACCCACTGCTGGGACCTTGCCACCTCCTCCCACCCTCATATGAGAGCTGGAAGTGGGGGCTATAAAAGAGCAGGGAGTTGACTTCCTGACATACTAGTCATAGGAGCGCCAACCCCGTTTCTGCTCCTTTAGAGAACACATTCTTGAAATCCTTTACCAATCCATTTTATCTGATAACTGTATCCCTTCCCTATGGAGTACCTGTGCTGGACATTCACCCCACACTTATATAATGAGCTGGGACATCACAGCCTAACCCACATTTCACCATTCATCCCAACTAAGCCCTCAACCTGCTGTGGGGAAAAAGAACACCCTTCCCTGCCCCCTTTGCCTTGTCCAATATGGCAGCGAGGAAAGTAATTTCTTCCCAGCCCACTAAGAAAGGAGCGATGACATGTAATGCTCACACTGGATCACGACAAACCTGGTCCCATGGGTGGGATGTGTGTGCTACTCAGCCTGCTCAAGGGAAAAGGGCGCTTTTCCTGCACCAGTGTGGACTTCAATAGTCTTCCCTCTCTTCTGGTCACCTGAGGAGGGATGGGTCAGCATCCCCACCCTGACCTGGGCTGAAGCTGCCACAAGTCTCTCTCTAGCCCTTAATGGGGAACAAGTTATCCAACAAGCTACACAACATCCTCCACCATTTAATGTGCTGTGAGGTCAGTCTCATAATCTGATGGTTCCAAAATAGGAGGTAGTTTAGCATGTAGTTTGTGCAGAGTTGAAAGAAGCAGAAGTTTCTGTTTCCTTCCATCCTGTTATTTCATATATTGTTGTGTACAGACACGCTTGCTGGTAATTATATTGTCTGTTTAACATTTGTTGAAGCTCTAATCCTCCAAGATGCTGACTGTATCATATACCGCTGTAAACTAGCCCACTGCTACTCCTGTTTGACCCAAATAACCAGGAATATTAAAAACAACCTTTCAGCAAATGAAGCTCTCAGAAACATAAGCACAAGTTTAACCAAGATAAGCACAGAAGGAAAGAATTAAATCCTTGTTTGGTGATATATTAAATTTTGTGCTCCTTGTAGATAGTACCTACACAAAACATAAACCAATAAGGACATTTTGTCTGTTTCACTACACTTTATACAGAAAACATGACCCACACTGTATTATGATACATTGAAGCCAGCACAAGCTCACAAATTAGATTCATGGATCAGTTAAAATTTGAGGCCTATTTTTCATATTTAACCATCACCAGATGACAAGAACAAATTATTTTGATTCTGACTTTCAACCAAATAGCTTTTTATTAACTCCCGGGCACAGGGAATTTGAATTCACCTCATGATATGCGCCAGTACACTATCCTGCCATTAGGGAAGTTAAAAATGGTTTCCAGCAGGTCTAAGATGGAGGGTTCCTCCTCCTCTCCCCCACCCCCAACCGCCACCACCTTCTTCTTCTGGTAATAATTTGTTTTGAACACAAGGATTAGAGATGGGCACAGTTTTTCAGACACAATTTTTTTTCCAGTGAAAAATGTAGATTCTGCAACAGCAAAACATTTAATTAATTCTTGTCTATTCTGCCAAATTGTTTTGGTTAAAAAAGTTACTTTAAAAAAAGTTTCATTTTGACATTTTTCAGAACAAATTGGTTCCATTTTTCAGTTCAAAAGGATTTTTTTTCTTTCAACGTTTCCATTAGTTTTAGAATCATTTTAAAATAGTCAAAATCTAAATGCTTAATTTAACCCAAAGGTTTTTTGTTTGTTTGTTTTTTACACTTTTTGACTTGCTGAAAAAAAAATCTGTTAGAAATTGAACTTTTTTTAAATTTTTCAGAATTGCCACCAAACCAACATAACCCACTATTCACACAGCTTTACCAGGAGTTCACAAATGCAGGTACAATTCTCAACTCTGATCCCACAATGTCCAGTGCAGGGTAAGAGTCATGCCTGCAGCTGGCCCCATGGACATCTCTCAAAAGGAAGCAAGGAGAACACACGTGTTTCTTAATACCTTTAGTCAGGCTCCACAGTATTAGCTTGTCTCCTGCCAGGAAAGTGATGTACAGGCAGCTTTTTTTTTGATTGCAGAGTTTAATCATTCAGCTGCTTTAAGACCATGTCCACATACATATTTTGAGATTATTTTATGTCACAAATCAGTCCCAAATACTTAGCAAGTAAACAGAACATGTATGCAAGTTCTGGGAACCGTATACTTGAGTACCAAGTAAAATTGCTACTGAATTATACTGTTTTGGCTCTCTTCACGTGGACATATCAAAATGGCTGAGCAAGAAAAGCTGAAATGGTCTGTTAAATGTTTAGGAAATGCCAGTCAATACTTCTTTTATTAAGTGTTGGTAAAACACATCTGGTTTATTTTCTGCAGACATTTTTCTGCCATCCTGTGCAGATAAAGACCTATTCTTTCCGTTTCCTTTAGGATCATCATGATTCAACACGAACCTAATGGGCCTTAAGAGAAATAAACTATCTAGGCTCAGTTCAATACCTCTCTTTGTCTGACATATACTTGTCAGGCACAGTTAGACTTGGCACAAAGAAAGCTAGAAGTGGCCTACAATAAAGACTAAATTACTCCATCTTGAGGTGTCTCTAAACAAACCATTGCTGGATAAAAAGTTTGTCTATTTCATAAATAAACAGAGCCAACTATTACAATTAATTAGTTTTCTAATAATGCTTTAAAAGTCTTGTTTAGGTAAAATTTCACACAGACAAAATTAATAAGGAAAAAAAAAAAAGAATATCAGCTCACATTTTCCCCTTAGTCTTTGAGTTAAAACACTGATTTGCCTCCTGTCTCTACAGCCAAGTTGCAAAAGAACAACAATTTAATAAAATAAAAATGTCTAAATATATAGGAAATAACGTGAAAATTATTCAGTTTCTAAGAAACAGAAGAAAAATCTGGTTAATCTTGTTATAAAAAATAGAAATCTTAAGAAAAAACAGCTATTTTTAATGTGATTATTAGGCAAATCATAGAATCATAGAACTGGAAGGGACCTCGAAACATCATCTAGTTCAGTCCCCTGCACTCAAGGCAGGACTAAGTTATATATACCATCCCTGACAGGTGTTTGGAGATTTTTAAGAGCAGGTTGGACAACGTTCGAGATTCCACAACCTAGTTAGGCAATTTATTCCAGTGCTTAACCACTCTGAGAGTTAGGAATTTTTTCCTAATGTCCCACCTAAACCACCCTTGCTGCAATTTAAGCCCATTGCTTCTTGTCCTATCTTCAGAGGTTAACAAGAACAATTTTTCTCCCTCCTTCTCGTAACAATCTTTTGAGTACTTGAAAACTGTTATCAAGTCCCCTCTGAGTCTTTTCTTCTCCAGAGTAAACAAACCCTTTATTTTTTTCAATCTTTTCTCATAGGTCATGTTTTCTAGACCTTTAATTATTTTTGTTGCTCTCCTCTGGACTTTCTCCAATTTGTCCACATCTTTCCTGAAATGTGGAGCCCAGAACTGGACACCGTACTCCAGCTGAGGCCTAATCAGCACGGAGTAGATCAGAATAATTACTTCTAGTGTCTTGCTTACACAGTCCTGCTAACATATCCCAGAATCATGTTTGCTTTTTTGGCAACAGAATTACACTGTTGACTCATATTTAGCTTGTGTCAAAACAGTGCAATAAATTCCCTGTCAAGAGATGATCTCCAGGGGTTGTGTGGGATGTAGTCACTATTGGGTTTACCCAAAGGATTTGACATACTCTGGAGGAAGGATCAGTATTTCTAATGTTACATTTAATACAATAATTTACAAAGTATTCATTTCTTCCAGTACTGTTCCACAGCTTGTGTGAGGACCATTCTGACTATTTCGTGCACCAGGACTGTCTTTAGATCTTACTGAGACCAATACAGGGAATGAACAATGCTCCTGTTATAATGCAGACACTGGAAAATATAATGATGGAGGATTAAAGATGCTGCATATTTCTCGTTACATTCATCTTAATTACCATTGCTTTTAAAACAGGAGAATTGGCCCTGTTTATTTCCTGTAGGATGTATCTTCAAATTATTCCTCTGCTCGGATTAACAATGAGGTTACCAATTTCTAGCAAGTGCGGTGGTGATTTTTGTGATGAGAACACCTGCCTACGGTGAAATGAATGGAGATCATTGACTAATGGTACCAGACACAAGGTGAATGGTTCACTAGAAAGCTTTATGTCAGATATTCATCATTCCCAAGACCTGTAGGCATGATATTTCATAAACATCAAACTGTTTATCAGGTGTTAGTGGTCATTGTGTCACCCAGAAACCTTGGTAATGAGCACATATAAATACCTAGACAAGACAGATATGTGCACCACAAAAATCTTATTATGAAAATCTTGAACCCAATGCTTATTATAAAGTAAGGAACCTGGGGAATTAAGGTTTTGGTTTCCAAATTAGACAATACTGGGAAGGCAGCTTCCTGTCAGATGATGGCGCATCCTCCATTTCAGTATACGATGACCAATGACAGGCTCAAAATTTTGTCTTACATACAGAGCATAAATAAAATCATAGTAAATCAGACATCAGGAAATTAACACACTGTATTGATAAGTTTGTTGCTGAAACCTCCTCTACTACATGCCATAAGAATCATCATTGGTACAGGGTTCCTGCACTAAAACGTTTCCTACTTAAAAAGATCTTTCCAGTGCATACACATACACTTTTTGAAATGTAGTTTGTTTTAATATGTATTATGCTGCTTTTGTCAGCTGTTACATCACAAAAGTATCTTAATTCCTAAAGTCAGAGGAAAACTGAATATGTTCATCAGTAGCACTGATTTAGGAACCTTAACGTCTGTACATTCTGATTTTGCATTAAACTGAGCAACAATTAGTTCATGTTAGAATCTGTTTTTGCTGTAATTTAAGTTACAAGCCAGAAGGATAAAATATTTTTTTCTAAGAAAAAATCAAAAATCCAGATTTTTTAAAAATAAATTAAGGTTTATTTAAAAAAAATATAAAATTAAATTTATAATCCATGTTAAGGCCTAAATTTACTACAATCTATTACAATTATTTACATAAAACACAAGAATCAATATTAACAACTACTTATTGCTGCCAGTTAAAGAAAGTCAAAGCACTGAACTGCTGGAGGTCACTCTAAGCATCTGGAACCAGAGTTGGTCAGACTGCTAAACCAGCATTTATCAGCAGTAGCAGATGCAGAGAGAATATTCTCTTCATGTCCATTGATTCAAACCGTTCAGTTCAATGTCTTGTTCATTCAAAGTTCAAAAACCAACTAGGAGCTGAAAAAGTAGGAAAGCTTGTTTTTCTCTTTCAGTCTATGAATTAAAACTAGTTAAGAGTGTGCAATCTACTAGTTCTAAAATCTTACATGACATGGTGACCAAAAAGAAATTCCGTTAAATTTATTAAGTACATATAACACGTCTTTTGTTAAATAAATCAATTAATTTTAAATGCAAACCATATTTTGATACACATTTTTTCTTATATATCTGGCACTTTTAAGGTAATTTTATTAAATAACAAAACCTGAAGATGCTGTTTCACATTTTAAAATAATCTGAATTTCTATCCAAACAAAGTTTGACACAAATCACAAAAAACATTAATATAGCAAATATGAAATGTATCTATCATTCATCATTTTCTAATACAAAATGGGTAAAACTTAAGAATCTGAATAAATGTAAGTTAACCTAAGCTATTTTGTGTAAATCTTAAATGTGTATAGATATAGTGTATAATATATGGAGCATCTTCCAGGTTAGCAACAACAAGCACCAAATTTAATGTCAAAGCTAAATTTAATTGCAACATGTTTTCATGGTTACCAACCAATGAGAATCATCCCTTCTATGGAAAGGTAACTTAGAATATACAAATGCAAAACACAATTAAATCAAGGTTTCCTACTTGGTGACTTAAATCATGAATAAAATCAGTGATTTAAATCACGTTTATTTATATCAATCCACCCTGGTCATAAACACAGCCCTGTAAAGAACTGTAGTAAAATACATTAACATGACTGTTATTCTGTTCAAACTTTTCCTCTGGAAATGATGATGGAAAGTGGAAATGCATTAGAAAAGAGTCAGGAAAATCCTTCAGTGTCACCAAACTATGAAGTTAAGTCTTCAGTTAATTTCTCTCATTAGAACTGTTATAAGAAATAGTCTTTTGACAACTCTGTCAGGATGATTCTTTATCTTCTACTGTATAAGCTTCCACTGAAAAAATGAAGCCTCTACTTTAGATATTACTTACAATTAGGCTATAGGATAAAACAAAAGCAAATTAATGTGGTAAAATAGAAGTACTAACTACCGTCCTGAAGCCCACAAGGAACAGCTGCCACAACTGAATACCTTCATAATGTCAAAATGTACAATCCAATCAGATTCTTCAGTGAACCTTCCCCACATAATTGTTGTCTATTCTGACATACTATAATACTTTTTTTTAACAGTCTGGGCATCTTCACACCAAGATTTCTTATTGTCCTATGATCAAAAGCTAATCTCTGTTGAACATAAAAACAATTGACATTACAACGAGGAAAGCTTGTTAACATTTTAGATTTTTCCCCCTTATTGCAACTGAAAAATTACACCCAAAACTCATTGCTACCAAGTGAAGTAATTTTAATGTAAAATCCCAACGTCCAAATATAACAATGTAGGAAAGAAGATTCCACTACTTCAAAAACATTACTGCTAATAACCTCCGCCACATCTGATTATGGCATCAGGATGGTCATTGTAGCAGTTACCTGAAGTGAAAATCTGTCTTCAAGTATAAGACTCTGATTTGTAACAAGCGACAAGTGGTACAGTTAGGGCTCTGGGTCTGTCACAGAGGTTGCAGAAGTCACAGATTCTGTGACTTTCCATGACCTCCGTGACTTCTGCAAGGGTCAGTATGGCTGACCCCAGGGCCACTCAAGCAGCCACACCACCTGCTGCTCTAGTAGCCCCTGGCCACGGCCCCAGGTCAACCAGAGCAGCCGCATATTTTTGTTTATTGCCCATGACCTGTCCATGACTTTTACTAAAAATACCAGTGATTAAATTGTAGCCTTAGCTATAGTGTATAACTGTATCTATACTTTAATTGTATACTATGGTATATTTATAATACAATGTTCCTGCCAGGGTATATGAGGATAAATGCCAAAAACCTAATTTTACATCATAAATCTTTTAAAATTCTGCTGACACAACTAGGATACAATGTTTTGCTCTTGCTATATTGATGCTACACCACCTGGTAAGTGGGGAATTCCTGTGTTTCTGACTGCAAAATGAAAGGCTATGTACTACCAAACTGACAATCATTATCTGTGCACCCCTTTTGTCTACAAGTTTCGCAGCGTTCATCCAAATGGCAGCTGCTTTTTCTTCCTGAAGATGAGATTCAACTGAGTGTATTAAGAGTGATGTCTATTTTTACTTGTAAGCAGTAGTCCTGCTCAGATGAGACAATATACTATTCTTTTTGACAAAACAAGCTCCCAGAGGAACAAAGGGCCATCGCAAACCTCACTAATTTCTGCAAGGTACTGTTATTTTATCTTGCCTTCTCTAACAAATATACAGCAACAGGTATGGTTGGATAGATGAACAGATGTTGCTATATGTTTATAGATTTTAAAAAATCCCATCCAAAACACTACTGCATACACTTTCCCCCCTGGGGACAGATGTTAGTTCACATTGCTTAATATGCTTAAAGGTGCTCAGATACTACAGAGATGAGCGTGTTATAAGAATCGGCATATAGATTGTGGTATATAGAAGAGAATAACTGTAGAATGCTATATATTCAGCAACCATTTATTTGTATATGGAATAAGTACTTCAAGGACACTCCAGTGTTTAAACAGTAAAGATTCTTATCACAGCTACACTAGTGTAAATGCAGAATTCTCCCCAAAAAGTTACTCCAAAACATGAATTAGCATCAGAACATGGATCATTTTAAAGGAGCAGCATCATCTTGATTTAAAAAATGATTCATATCAAATACCTAAATTTTCTAAAGTTTTCAATAAGAAACCAAGATTTAAAATTTCTATATTAAAATATTTTACATAGATTTTTCTACCTCCTCCCTCCCCCGCTTTTTTAAAACAAGGTCCTTTCAGCAGAGAAGCAAGAGCAAACCTCAGCATTACTACAATCAATGTGCTCAGCCCTCGACTCCTCTCATCTGTCCACACATTGCCCTTCAGATCTCTTTTGTTTCAGTGGCTTCACCATACCATGTAACTCTTAATGAGTCTGATACCAAACTCACTGAAGTTATTGGAATGGCTTCAAAGGGCTTTGGAACAGGCCGTGTGTGTATATACAGTAAGTATTTGTTATGAGTTGGAGGTCACAAGTTACATTATAGTAGTGTCCAATATGTTTAAGCTCCAACCTTCTACATTCAGCCCCTCCTAGAATAAATAGGCAGCCAGGAAACCCTAGCACCTCTCTCCCCCAACGTTGCACCTTGCTGGAAGGTACAACATCAGTGCATCCTTGCTGCCCCCACTACACCTCCCAGACAGGCATCAATGTTCCTGGCTCCACTGCAAAGAAACAGAAAAAAGTGTTTCATTTTACAAACTCTTATCTTAGCAGAAACTATCTATAGAAGAAGACTCACAAAAGCAAAATGACAGACATAAAGGAAATTTTCTGTGAGAATCAGTGGGTTTAAAATAAGGTTTCCAAGTGAAGTGAGTTACAGCTCACTCACTCTCTGGAGTCACTACTACAACCCTATAAAGAAAGCACATGGCAAAAGGGCATGAGAAGACGGACTCTCTTAATCTGTTTTATTTAGACAGTGTAATTCCACAAACTAGCTCCCCAAACTGCTAATCTTTTGATCACAGTGGCTGAGCATAACCAACCTGGTGCGAGTTTTTTGTTTCTAATTTTTTAACATGACAAAATGCAATTGATTACAAAGAAGATTTCCAGGTGGGAAAAATGAAACTCGTGTATTAACAGCTAATTAACCTCTATCATACAATATTATCTGTTTAATTAAAGTACTAATGTATGTTTATAACTAAAAATGGATTTAAATTAGGATAGATATCAATATACTAAACAGAGATAAAAGCAAATTGCATGCAGATTTCATCTAATTTTTAAGTGCAGATGCCCAATACAGATCATAATTTTATTTCCATAGTTTGGATGTGAAGTCCAAACCAGGTTTGCAAGTCAAAAGTAGCTTAGCACTGCTGCCCAGAACTCAGCCTCAGGAGTGTGTCAATACACAATGAACTAGACTATTTCAATAAACAGCTGCTTTATCATAACTGTATGCAGAAAATCATATTCTGACTCTAATTGCCAAGCTTACAGTTAGCAATGACAAGCTCACATGGAGAAAGCTTTTAAGAAATAATGGACAATGCTCTAAAACCATTTACCTCTATGAAAACTAATTCATGTGTCTGTTACGGCTCTGCTAACAAGCAGCAAGCGCTGGAGCAAGATGGTGAAATCCTGCTGTATTAGTCAATCGATGAACAGATCTGAATTGGAAAATAAAACAGATGACTGTATCCCCCCTTCTCTTACCTTCAGTAGCGCTCCCGCCTATACAAAAATGGTGTATTCTTAGGTAGACTTCAGACTGCTGAATATAAAACGTTTTCAATGAATTAAATGGTAGGGACCTTTGTCTGACTTGATGAAGGTGAGTTTCTCCCCATCTCCTCTTCAATAGCAAGGGAGCCTTGCTGCGGAGGCTGCTAGATAGGTCTTTTTCTGTGCCTCTTCCCACATCCAAACTTCCTCTTGCACACTGAGTACCTCATTTCTGGTCCCACTCTGGGCCCACACCCCCAGGCCAGAGCTCATAACTCCTCCCACACCCCAACCCATTGCCTCAGCCCAGAACGGCCTCCCACACTCCAAACCCTTCGGCTCCATCTCCAGCCCTGAGTCTCTTCCCACACCCTGAACTTCTCATTCCTGGCCCCACCTTGAGCCCACACCCCCAGCCAGAGCTCTCACCCCTTCCTGCAACCCAACCCCCTGTGCCAGCCTGGTGAAAATGAGCAAGGGAGTGATGGTGGGAGAGGGCGACAGAGGGAGGAATGATGGAGTGAGTGGGAGCAGGTCTCTGAGACAAGGGGAAGGGGTAGGGCCTAGGGAAGGGGCAGGGCAAAGGTGTTTGGTTTTGTACAGTTAGAAAGTTCGCAATCCTATTCAACTCCCATTGCAGTCAATGGAAGTCTCTTGGATCAGACCCAAAATGAGTGAATGAAGGCCTTCTCCCAAGCAGATCTCTGGCCTTGAACTTATTCAGCTTTCTGTCACATTTCATCTAATTTTTTCACAGGACTGTGTCAATTTCAGCAACATTTTTGATGGTTAAAAATTGAAAATAAGAGTTCTGACTTTCTCATTTCAATAAGGTAAAACATTTTCTTTTGATAAGGTAAATGTTTCCATTCAACTTCAACATTCTCATTCCTTTTGTTTCAATTTTTATATTCTATTAAATTATTAATATATATTGGCTGACAATCACGATTAACTCAAAACAAATGAACTTGATTAAAAATGTTATGAAATGAATAGCATACGAATTTAAATTATCATCAATATTTTGGATGTTTTTCTACATTTCCAAATATATTGATTTCAATTGCAACACAGAATATAAAATGTGCAATGATCACTATTTTTATCACAAATATTTGCACTGTAAAAAAGATAAAGGAAATAGTATTTCCCAATTCACCGCATACAAGTACAACCTACAAAAGTGCACTTGTAGGCGCTAAAATTTTACTTTGCTGTATTTTTGAGTGCAGTTATGTAAAAATAAATCCTACATTTGTAAGATGCACTTTTTATAGGGCAAATATATGTAATAAAAATAATAATATAAAGTTGACACTGTGCACTTTGTATTCTGTGTTGTAATTGAAATCAATATATTTCAAAATGCAGAAAAACAAACATCCAAAATATTTAAATAAACGGTACTATATTATTAACAGTGTGATTAAAACAGTGATCAATCAATTTTTGTAATCTCAGGTTTAATCATGATTAATTTTTTAATTGTTTGATTGTCCTAATATAAAGCTAAATATGATAACTATTAATTTCAATGTATTTATATGTAATAGAATATCAAAGTTAAAATTAATCAGCACACAAGTTAAAATGAAATATTTTATCTTAACTAATGACAAATTTATCTGAATTAGATGATTCAGCATTATTGAAACTATGATTGTTCCAATTTTTCAGAATTTTTGTTTCACAGGAAATTTCAAAATTGTGGCTCTTTGTTCTGATTCACTTTAAAAAAAAAAATTCAGAATTTCCTACAGAATGCAGTTCCCGACCAGCTCTACTAATCTTTTTTTGTAAAATGCTTTGGTAGCTGAAGACAAAAAGCTGAAGACTAAGTCCTAGGAGAGAGAGAGAATATATTCTACTCAACAATTTAAATGAAACATCTTGGAGACAATACTGTAACACAAAACAAAGGATGGAAGCGATGAAGATAGAGTAAATTTTTTCCCAGTTATTTACATCTTTACACAGTACAAAAGCCTCTAGCAAGGAATCTGTTACATGATGACAATGTAAGACCAAAAAGAGATGCAAAAATTATACGATTCACATCTCACACTTCTACTAAAGTTTTCTTGTATTTCTTTCCATTTTACTTCACTTGCAGGAACCAGTGGGGGGAGAGAGAGAGAAAGAGAGAGAGAGAGAGAGAGAGAGAGACAGAGAGTGAGTGTGTGTGTGTGTGTGTACTAACTCTCTCACACAATGAGAGAAAGAACATGCTGTATTTCTGCTGATACATGAATCTCACAGGGCCGCACTCTCCTCCGAGTTATATTTCAACCGTGTGTAACAGGACTGAATTTGGTCTTCATATACCAATTATGGGCCTGATGCAAAGGCCATTTAATGCAGTGGAAGGACTGCCTATGACTTCAGTTCCTAACACTCATTTTAAAAAATCATTTTCTTTTTTTCTCTTAAGATTTAAAATTTTATTCTGGTTTATACCACCACTTTAAGTCTAGTCACAAAAACCCACTGAGTTATTCACAAATGTAAAAATGTTATACTGCAGCTTATGTATTGTTAGCGCTGTAGGTAGCTAAATTTGAAAGATTAGAGAGAATCTATCAAATTTCTCCATTGCCTCTAAACAATTCCAAAAAGGTAATGAAATTCAGGCCATTTCAGACCACATATTCTTTTCCAACAGATTTTTGAAGTTTAAGAGTTCATTCTCTTGGTTTAAGGACTTTAAGAGTTGTAGTGATCTTATCTACACTTGCAGTGGTGCGGAGGGTATGTGTAGCTACACTGCAGTGAAAAGCAGGTTGCGTTCGCTCTGTGGTGGGAAGCAACAGTCCACAGCAAAAGGCTCTGGCAAGGGAATATGGAGGGGAAAGATCCTGCCAGCGGAGAGGCAGCAGAATAGTACAGCTATCATGGGAACCACTGCTTGGATAGGGCACATACCTGAGCTGCATAGGGTATATATAGGGCCCTTCATTTTTGGTTTTTATTTTATTTTTCCCAGGAATTTTATCGGTGATATTACAACAACAAAAACAGGTGGAAATTGGTCAAAAAAGGCTATTAATTGTTATGGGTAAATACTGGGGTTTATTTTGGTGGACAGAAGGACGGGGGGGAATATTCAGTAGATTAATGCTTTAATTAATGGAATTCAGTGTGGCTTGCTGCAGAACTAAAACAGAACTCAAAACACAATGCCTTTAAATGGGTTTTAAAAATATTTAATTCCCAAATAAAACTTTTTATTGGATAAACACAGTTTACTATTTAGCCAGACCTATTTGCCTATAAATATTTACATTTAATAATTGGGCCATTTGAGGCGCATAAACTCAACTTCATCCTTTTCTCCTGTTTTTTGTTTTTGTTAATTTTGAATACTTCCTTGTGTTCTGAAATGCATTCTGATACAGATTTTCATTTTCTTCCCAATTTAGTGTCAGATCCTTAAATCATTATCTGTTAACAGCTTGAAATGTTTACTTGGTGGGCATAAGTTTCATCAGTTCATTCAGATGTGCATGCACTTCAGAGTTTGCATTTGTGCCTGTTTGTTTGTTGTGTTATCTTCATCTAGACGAATACATAGTGTTACTTCAACAAGCAGCTTTTCATATACAGACAGACTAATGTATATAATACATATATCTCATGCAATGTATTGTATTTTTCAGATATAACAAGTTTGTTTATATATTTGAATGATTAAAAAGTAGGGGGAAAAATCGGGGGGAAAACGCAATCAGAGTTGCCAACTTTCATGTGGTAAATAAGCACCCCAACTTTCATAATAAGCCAAAAATCAAGCTAATCCCATTTCAAAACAAGGCCAAAACAAGCCAATCCCTAGGAAACCCCAACACTCTATGCAAGTAGATACCCCCGGCATGCAGTCTGGGACTATGGTGGGCCCACTGTGCACCCCTGACTCTCCCCCTCCCCCCTTGTCCCTGCTTTCCCTCCCTTGCCCCACAATTTAAAAAAAAAAAAAAAAAAGCAACCAGCTACAGGCCAAACACTAGCCAACAAACAACTCAAAAGCCAGTCAATTAAGCGAAAAACTAGCCCTATTTCTGCGGTAGGGGGTGGGGTGGGGTGGGTTTTTTGCTTGTTTTTTGTGGGTTTGGCATGTCTGCTAATAATACATTTTGTAGAATTCAGGATTTTTTTGGTTAAAATAGGTTTGAGCTGGAAACAAAGAGGCTTAGATATATATCCTAAGTTACTGGCATAGCTGTACTCTGTTTGCCTCATGATCAACACTTCTATTTATACCCATGCTAGCTGAGCATGTAGTGTCTATAGTCTACACACCACACTAAGTGTAGACTTATGCTAACTTTTGTTTGGGGAGCAGCTTGGTCTAATAGAAGACTGTGCATCGAAACAAAAGGCAGGAATTCCTATTTCTCAATCTCGGCTTTGCCAATTTCTGTGTAGCTTTGGACAAATCCCTTAACTTCTGTGTCTTGGTTTCTCCTTCTGTAAGATTGGGGAGAATCAAACCTATGATTTGCCTTACACAGTATCCACTATCCAAAGTCAACATTTGCTAACAGCTATTATACAGCAATGCCACTACATTTCCCTATATTTCAAACAGGAATCAACTATGACAGGTCATGCAACTCTTTTTGGTAATTACTGTAATTTTTAGGTTTTAATTGTCCCTCTTTTTGTTCAGGTGACTCATTTCAAGAAATCTCTCTAATTTTTGTCCCAAAGCTGTCAGAATTCCACATAATTGTAGCCTCAGCTCACTTCTATTGTTGAAACTTATTTACAGCAGAAATAAAGAACCATGAAAATACAGTTATAGATAATTTTTCACCCACAATAAATTCATCTTACACTATTTTAAGTTTCCTGAAGGAACATTTGTGTGTACCTTGGGTCTGTCATACACTGTATTGCACACTTAAACTTTGTCATATTGACCACTTCAGGTGTGTTATGTGCAGAAATCAGTGCATATTTGTTTAGCAATATGTGCCAAGTAGTAATGGTTTTGGTCACCACTGGAAATCCTCATTCAGATTTATTATATTTCATTTGGAGTCCACCAACTGCCATTGATATCAATGAATGGTGAATCAGACTATAATCCCTATCTGGAATATGTTGTTTTTCAAGTAGTATAAATGAAATCAGAAAAGGTCACTCTCGTTATGGAATAAGCGTGTCTGTGCAGGGAGATATAATAGTATAACTATACTAGGAAGTTTCTCTGTGTAGACAAGCATTTATTTTTTGTGTGATTTTTCTCTTGTCTTGCTGTTTCTAACTATTGTCAGTTTTCCTTCTGTCTCTTCTTTGACCATATAACATGCACATTTTTTAAATGTTTAAGCAAATAACGTTATCACATACGAATTGTTGTTCTGTGCCCTCCTATCATTTTATGTAAAGGCCAACTTGCTCAAACACTATATTCCCTTGTACTGCCCTGCATGAATGCCAAGTACTACGGGTACTTCTCATATAGAAGACAAGAAAGTCTTCCTAAAAGCAAAGCACGTGCCTTAAAATAGAACTCCCCCCACCCAAAGAAACATTAGACTGCATAAGAGAAAAATGTGGCATCAAGCAGCTTGATCTGTCATTTCTTTTCTCTTTATTTTTGTTCTTTATTATAGAATGGACTTCTGTATTTGGTTAGCTCAGATCACCTTTGATTGCTTTTAATCAGTCCATTGTGTACATGACAGCCTTGGGTTGACTCCAGCTGCACCCTCCTTTTTCATTCAGATGACATTTTGTAATATTTGTGCCAATACCATTTTCAGATTGAAGTCGTCACTTAGAAGGAAGGTCACCTTCATTATAAAATCCCAGTAATAATGACAGTCATTTTGCAAAATGTCATCTATTCATTAGTATTAGTATTTACAGTAATTTAAATATTGGTTTCCTATGTGTCTAATGACCAAGTGTTCCCTAACTGCATGAAAAAGAAGAAAAGGAGAAAAATTCCAATAAAACCCCAAACAAGGTTCTTCCTTTGAGTTACCTCTGCATCCTCCCGTCTGAGAGGAGGTGTCTGTAGCCTTGTGCAGTGGAAGATACCTGGAAAAACAGGAGGCAAACATGCAGATTCAGGTCCTTCTGTGACAGTTTTAGGAGTACCATGCCTCTGTGTGTCTCCTAAAGACTGCAGAGGGATGAGCTCAATTTAGATTAATTATTTGGAGTATTTGAGTTATAAATGTGAGGAGGGTCCATTTTGGTTAACATATGAAAGATTTTTTTTAAAAATAATTTCATATTTACCATTGAAAATTAAATATGATTTATGAACATGTCTTTAAATGGAAAATGTGTAACAATTTGAATTTATTACACATACACACCACAGCTAGAGTAGTTCCTCAACTAGATGGTACAGATCTATACCTGTGGGTCTAAATACAATATTCTATTTAGCTGCGATACTGGGAGTACCTTTCCCAGATCTGAAGAAGAGCTCTGTGTAGCTCAAAAGTCTCTCTCTCTCAATCTCTCTCTCTCTCTCTCTCTCTCTCTCTCACAGAAGTTGGTCCAATAAAAGATATTACCTCACCCACTTTTTCTCAGAGAAATGTGTCTCATTACTTCATGGTACAATATCACTTTCACAAAAGTCACAGAAAAGAGTTCAATCTCACCTCACTTGTTTAACTGTCATGAAAGTCAGAGGCACAGCACAAAATGGATGGAAGGATACAAACCAAACCTCCAATGTAAAATGTTTTTGTTAACAGTGGCTATCCAACAAATCTTCTCTTTACAGTTTTAAGTGCATTTTAAAGTCAAGCCTGACTGAGCGGGTATATCGTTAACTTTTGGATTGTGTATATTTGAGATTACTGGAGAGACATCAAATACTCTCCATCTTTAGCTGTAGTATGAGTTGGAAGCCTTGGAACATCAACTCTTGACATTAATTATGTATACATACTGTGGTAAAAATGCCATTTTTCGTTTCTTGGGTCATTAGATTTTCAGATTATTGCCATATATTGCATTATAGTGTCTCAACTGAGGGCTTCAAATATTAAAATATTAAACCTCCCAACTACCCTATTATACAGATTCCATCAATATTACAATCTTCTTTGTTCTTTCTACAAAGAGGAAAGTGAGGCATAGACAGATTAAATATTTGTCTTAAGCCGCACAAAAAGTCTGTGACATATGAAGAAATACATGAGCCTCTAGAATGTAGGCTGGGACAGACCTTAAGAAGTCATCAAATCCCAGCTCCCTGTGCCGAGGCAGGACCAAGTATGGGAGCTTTTAAGTAGCAGACAACCAGGGCCAGCACCAGCTTTTTTGCCACCCTAAGGCAGTGAAGAGGAGGAAAAAAAAAAGCCGTGATTGGCGGCAGCCCTACCGCGCTGCTTCATTCTTCGGCAGCAATTCGGTAGCCAGTCCGTCCCTCTGAGAGGGACTGAGGGACCCGCCGCCGAATTGCCACTGAAGACCCGGGCTGCCCCAAGCACCTGTTTCCTGCACTGGTGCCTGAAGCTGGCCCTGCAGCCAACATTAGACCTGCACAGCCTTGACATCTAGAGAGAGAAAATGGCTAGGGGTATGATTCCCGCTTCGGGTGCAAGAGGTCCTAGGTTCAAATCCCGGATGAGCCCAGTACTTGCCCGTTAGGGGGAGGGATAGCTCAGTGGTTTGAGCATTGGCCTGCTAAACCCAGCATTGAGAGTTCAATCCTTGAGGGGGACATTTAGGGAACTGGGGTAAAAATCTGTCTGTGGATTGGTCCTGCTTTGAGCAGGGGATTGGACTAGATGACCTCTTAAGATCCCTTCCAACCCTGATACTCTATGATTTAAAACAAATGTCTGAATGGGGATAAAATCTCATCTATTCTACTTCCCTCAAAATCTCAAAGCAAATATATTTCCCTTTTCAAATAAATTTGGTTATTTCCCTCTTCTACCCTCCACTTTCATCCTCAATTATTCTGCACTTCTGGGCACCTTGGCATATTCAGATTCCAGCCTTCTGGAAACAGATTTGCCAAACTGAAAAAAAAATACATGGGGGAGGAGATTGTTGGGTTTTTCTTTTTTGGGAGGTGGTTTCTTGTTGTTTGCTTACTAAGAGAAAATATTGAAATTCTCACAAAAAAATCATATCCTTTAAAGATTTTTCAACCCAATTTGCAGATCCAGGAGGTAATTCATAGTTTGGATACTTCTCAAATATCCAAGCTATTCAAAATGAACTGAATCTCCAGACCTTTTAAAGTGTGCTTCCTTTCTGAAAAGTATCTATGTCAAAATGTCACCTTGTTACTTAACTGACTGGTTCCTTCTGTGTATATTCAGAGATATATCTGTTTATTCTAGTAAGACAAAAGTATGTTTTTACTGCTTTTCTCCTATTAGCAGTGCAAAACCACTGCAGCTGAGTGAATTTAATTTTCTTCCTTCTCACACACCAACAGATTTGCTAACTAAATTCCAAATGAAGATAATGGGGTTGAACAGATGTAATTGGTGGTCTCATTTAACCTGCAGGACCTTCTTTAGGGATGATGGTGCACAAGAAGAAAAAGAAATCCATTTTGAGCTGGGTCACGCTGGCACGGCTTGCATTTATGGGAAAAAATATTTATTTTTTAAACTAACATTTGATTTGGAAATTGAGAAACAATACAAATGGAATCCCACAATGCCATTTTTAGAGTCACTTAGGACAATAAAACTACACTTTAAGAATCACTTATCACAAACCTAAAGTAGCTACTAAATCTGCCATTGGAATGAAGTATGGACAAAAACAAATAATTAGTCCTATAATGGTGCTACCAAGTCATTTAAGACTCTTGGAAAAATAGGTACTAAGAAGACAGCAGCCTGCCAGAAGCATCTCTTAACAGTACAGTAGGTTCTTTAAACTAAGCTACAGAACCTGCAGGGTGCTAATAAATTGGGTATAATAGAACATTTTGCTTTTAATTAGATGTTTGTTCAGAAAGCACATTAAACAATCATATCCAAAGAAGGTGATAATGTACATGTGTTTTCTCCAGTGGTGTCTAAAAGATGAAAAGATTCAAATTACACTGAGCCCGGCCACCTCCCACCCCTATCACAAACAGCACAAATTTTAATTAGTTGCATGGTCAATATGTAGAGATGATACGTGATGTCTGTTCACACTTTAAATTCTTCAGATAAAGTGAGGTGTTTGAAAGATAAAATGACTGACTGACTGTTTATCTCCTCACCCTAAAAGCTTTCCTGGCACCATCCTTACCGGTGAATTTTCTCTTTTGGATGGATATAATTTTTAAAATGACATATTAAAATGTTAAACTTCTGCAATGAAGTTAAGCATGTAAAGAGGCACCAAAATACAAAGAGCCATATTAGAAAACGGGATATGTCAGATTCAGCACTTCTCAAAGGTGTTGTTAGGGTCCACAAACTCTTCTTTTCCCACCTGAAGTGATGCAGAGTTTGTAGAGGAGCTTCCTACAGTAGTAGCAAGTCTACAAGAGTATACCTGAAGAGCAAGGAGTTCAAAATTATAGGACTAAATCCTCAGCTATCATAGTCCCATTGAATCACTAGTGCAAGAACTTCTGAGAACCACTGAACAAAGAACTGGAGGATAAACCATAAGGAGTAGTTGCCATTCTCAGGAAGATAGAAATTAAAGAGAAAAAAGGCCATAAGCGATCTAGTCTAGAATTCTAGTATTTACTTTCCCAAGGATTTAACCAGGCTTTATTCTCTTCATACTTACACTAGTCAAGGGCAATTCCACTGGAGTGCAGTTATTCTGGAATGACACCCATCCAACAGTTCAAAATCTGGCCAAAGGGATTCACATATTTCTAAGTGAAAAAAATAGTGTAAGGAGAACCAAGCCCTTAGTATTTATCTCTAATGGCACATTTGTCTAGGACAAATTTCAATCCTGTCACATTTTCATAAAACTTCTAAATTAAGAGCTCTATCTCCTTGCCAGTTGTTTCTATCCTACATAAAGGATGGTGAAAAAGGTTCAAATACATTAGGAACTGAATTAAAACTGATTTATTTGTTTAAATTGGAAGACCTTTCAGTTAACTTAAGCGAAAAGAATCACAACTTGAGTTCAGTCCAGATACTGATAGAAAAACTGTAATTGAGATATTTTCTACCCAATTTAAAAACAGGGAAATCTTTTTCCTGCGACACTTTGAGTCCATTTGCACAGACCTGAAAGGTTAGGATAATTTGGATAAGCATCAGAGAAACATCAGAACAATCTACACAACTGCTCATTTCAGCATATTATGCTCCATTTTTATTTCTTCTCACCATCTCCATTATATGAGGCACAATTCCATGAGTGGGAAGACCACAAAGTGCACACGCAGCTGACAGCAGAATTCCATTTTCACATTATCGCAGCAAGATATATGGCATGTCTCATTTAAATTATGCACAAATCAAAGATGTGTCACATAAGTGAAGGTAGCACAGGGCCCTTCAGAGGAAAACAAATTCTTCTCCCTAAGACCATGACCATCTGTCTGTCAATTTAGATTAATCACACTGAGTTATCATCTCAATCACACATATCTCAGAAGCACAGGACCTGATCCAAAAACCACTGAAATCAATGGAAGTCTTCCCATTTATTCCAAAAGGCTTTGGATCAGGCCCTGTTGTGAAGACATAGAAAAGATTGATACATACCAGCATGGGACTGATTCTCCATTGCCATGAGCCACTTATGTTTTTAATCAGATTTCTCAACTCCATCTACTTTCCACCTGCAGTCACTAGGCTTAGTTCTCTGTTCCCCTGCAGCTTGTGTAGACATTTATACCAGTGAAAGTGGACAGGAAATGGTGCCAAATCAGAATGGAAGCTTTTCCCACCTAATTTTGGACTGGTTGCTACTGACTATGCAAAATACTGAGTAACAGAGAAGCTGGACCACTTTGTATAAACACAAATGGCTACATGAGGTACAAATCAGTGAAGAACTGCACCCCATCTCTGCCTCTGATGTCTGATTTCTTTCTGCCATATCAGAAGTTGAAAGATCAGGTTTGGTAGCCTGCCTCTTTTAAGTCAGGCAATTAACAATACAATTGGCAAGATTTTTCAGCTGGTGTTTTTAAGATACAACTTTTTTGGTGCTGACTCAGTGTTCAGGAAAGATAACAGACAGCCATGGAGACTGAAGTCTTTAACCTATAGGAGAGGTCAAGCAAAGCAAGCTCCCACCACTGCTCCCTCCAATATGCGTCTACCCTGACCGAAAAGGATCACCTCTCATGGTAGGAGAATAGATTAATCTCAGTTATCATTTCTATTCTTTGCCTCTCTGCTGAGCAACTTAATGAAGCCAACCTTCTCTCTTCAAGAAAACTAGAAAGGTATGAAAATACATGATCCACAATAACATTTTTGTGACCTTTTCTCTGTGCCTCAAACTTAAGCTCAACTGATACTCAAACTCTGGCCTATTTTTAAATCAAACCAAATATTATATCTGAACTATTAAGCTACAGGAAATTAAGATGGTCCCTAAAGAGTTTAAAAGATAACACACTGAAAGGAATTTTTAAGAGACTCTTTTCACATGATAATTAATTCCTAGAAGTCTTCATTGCATTCTTCTTATACATAAGTGGATGCTAATAAGCCATGCAGAAAGACTCTGCTTGTTAAAATACAAATGAGATATTCCTTACGTTTATACATGTGTAAGTACAATTAATATTATGGACCCAACTGGAAACAAAATTGCTTTAGCTAACAAACCATTGCAATGCAATCAAATGTGATACCAAACGTAATTGTAAGAGATCCATTTGGGGAATCAAGCAATTATTTCAATACAGAACATGTCCCCATTCTTTCTTTTTTAAAAAGCCCCTGAAATCTAAAAGAATAATTGAACTATCACAAGTAACAAAAAATACCTTCCTTTCAGCCTTCAAAATCTCAAGAAATTCAAAGTAGCAACTGATGAAGTTTGGTTGATTTGATGGCTGCATTAATCCGAACTAATTTATAAATACATTTTTTGTTTCTCCAGCTCTCTGTTCAGCTAGGGAATTGCATGCTGCCAGGAGTAAAGGAAGTAGAGAAGGGCAGTGAATTAAGTGGGCCTTTTTTCTTTTTCTTGTTATGCTCCTGCTGTTCAGTATTTTGGATTCTTCTTCATAGTGTTCACACAGGTCTCTAGAGACCTAACACTTTTATAAGTGTTTTTGTATTTTATGGCCTTAAAGGTAATTGCAAATCAGAGATATTTTAATTGGCATTGCATTTAATCAGAAAAACTATATTTTACCAACCAATATTTAATTAAAGCTGCCCTCCTTTACTCCAGAAAATGTCCAGGATCTCTAATATTCCTTTGAAACATTAAGGCATCTTTTCAGTAATTATTCCCAATACCCCAATGTTAAATTATTGATGCAAGACATTAAGAAGTTAGTTAGACTCTTTAAAATAGTTAAAACTCTAAAGCATTCATGTTAAAATGGATTCTTAAAAGAAATTCTGTAAAAAAAAATCATTTGGTGTCTATTATAGTTAGGATTTCTAAACATTCCTGTGTAATAAAGGTTTATGGGCAATGTGCCTACATCTTAATAAAAATTCTACTTACATAAGAGTAAAATTCACTCCACATAAACCCAGAGTGTTTGGGTTCTATGGTTCTGATCCATTGCCCACTGAAGCCAATAGAAATATCCACCCTCAGGGACAAGATGCTGGGCCTGTCGCACAGCACCTCCATCTGCTATTCCAGGCCATGGGTTGAAACAGTGACCACAGCTCCTCTGTGCTGGTAATGCAGAGCATCGTGGGCAACTGGATCCATAAAACGGCCCAGTCCATATGCACATTCTTAACTTTAATGACATAAGAAGTCCACTGAATTCAAAATGGCAGCCCTCTGCCACATATGTGACGTTCACCCATAATACATAGCCACAATTAATTTATATTCAGTGCATTATGTTTAATTCATCATTTTCACCTCACAAAATCACTAGAAAACATTGCAGATTTCAATTTGTGTTTATGGTGCTATATAAAATACATTTGTCAAATGATAAATAACTACACAGTGTATTTATTTAAGGAAAATTCCAAAATGATGAGAATGTCACAAGAATACATTGTGTAGTGCTGACATAGATTCAGTACAGCTTCCAGGAGATTACTGAACCTGAAATGCTTTGCAATCTGTATGTATTGTCTCATCCTTGCACACCAAAAACCCACAATCAATTCTGTGGAAGTGGGTCTTGCCCACATGCTCAAAGTCTAACTGAACGCCATATTTGAGGTCGGGAATTAATTTTCCCTGGGGTCAGATTGACAAAGATCCTTTGAGGTGGGGAGAGGGGTTTCGCCTTCCCCTGGATCATGGGGCATGGGTCACTTGCAGGTTTAAACTAGTGTAAATGGTGGATTCTCTGTAACTTGAAGTCTTTAAATCATGATTTGAGGACTTCAATAACTCGATCAGAGGCTAGGGGTCTATTACAGGAGTGGATGGGTGAGGTTCTGTGGCCTGCAATATGCAGGAGGCAGACTAGATGCTCATGATGGAACCTTCTGGCCTTGAAGTCTGTGAATCTATGAGTTACGTGAACACAGAATGCAGGTTTGGTCCTTTAGGGCCTGATTCAAAGACCACTGGTGTCAGTGAAAAGACCCACCCTAAATTCAGTATGCAATGGATTGTAACTTAATAATGTTCCCTCTAAATAACCCTCTGCTTCAAATTGCTCTTTACTGACTCCACCTTGCTAACTCAGGGTTGAAAAACGGAACCCTACCCCTTTGTTTACACAGTACACTGAGAAAATGTTAGTTCTTTACCAGCTCTAGGCCACATCTCCCTTTACTTACTCCATAGTCTCCATCTTCTTAAACAGTGGGACAAACACAGTGTATACCACCATGCAACCCCAGCAGAGTCAGTCTCTTCTGTCAGAAGCTTCCCTTTCTGAAGTAGGTTAGCTCTTATACTTGGCGCAGCCCTAAATAGTCACTTTTGTGTTGTTTGTTTGGACACCATCATAACTTTCCAGATGCCAGGTAGGTTTGTTATTGATACATCCCCTGACTTTGGGGATGGGAGGAGAGGTAGTTTACAGGAAGCAGTTTAAGTAAAATAAATACTGATCTGACATTCTACTAAAATGTTCCAACTTCTGAGCTTTTGAGCACTGAAAAAAAGTTAAGTTCATTTACTTTTTGCCTGCAGTTCTTGTGTAGTAATAGTTCTCAGTTTCAGCTGGAAAATAAAGCTAGAAACTAGAAATATTATAAAAAAGTCTTCTCTCATGGAACTAGAGATCATTAAAAAATGAGGCCTCTTTCCACAAGAGAGAGTCTCTTTGCTTTCATCAAAATCTGAATTTCATCTACATTCTTCCAAACTATCCCCGCCCCAAAAAAGTCAGAGAATTTTTACTAGCTCTACATTAAATTATCAGTAGAATTAACCAGAAAGAGTTTTGGGTGAGTTTGGATAAACTTTGGGTTTTTAGAGTCCTCTCTGAACTGAATCTTTGCAGATTTGCCCCATACCAATTATTTTAGCATCACCTAATTATCCAAGGATACTAGATCTCTGTTCCAGTACAACTCTAGCTCAGACAGAAAATCTTGGAACTTTAGTATATTTTAAACACTTCCTTGTTCCAACCTTAGTAGATTTTACACACTTTTGTTATGTAATTGTGCACAAATATTTACATTCAGAACAAGTTGTTACAACAGATGAGCTGACACTTTTTCTACTGGCACACTTCTTACACCTCTACACAGACCTCAGAACTTATGTTATGTCTTTTACCCTCACTCCCCTCGGTTTCTTCCACTGAAATCAGCCCATATAGTCACTCTGTAAGAGCAAGCCTCTCATGTTATATATTTTCTTTTGCTTGTTTTGTTTTTTTCTTTTACCCTCCAAAACCCCACAGGCTATCATTGTGCTACAATATGGCTGTCAAGACCGTTGCTGAGCGTAAGCTAATTAAAATAAGCAACAGACTGTGTCCAAAAAACCTTGTTTCTCTTGTGATTCATGTGCATGGTGCTGAAGGGGCTTTAATAACCCAGAAGAAAATCCTAGAAAAGAAACAACCCCATAAAAGACACCCTGGAACCACAAATACAGTAAGAAGCAGAGTCCATTGAAAGCCTTCTACAGTACAGCTTCTGTTTCCAAAACAGTCATTAGGAGAATGAATCTTGCAGTGAAAAATAAGTTTATCAAAAAGATCTGTGTGCAAGCTAATTTGATCAGGCATTTTCTAAAAAGTAGGCCAGAAGAGAAGAAAGATTACTTCTGGCTAAAATGGAACAAATTAAATTATAAGATGCTTAATACATTTATTCTCAATTTAATTGCATAACCTAATGTCAAGGTTATTATATTCTGTACCGTGTTCTCATCCTAACTCAAAACAGTAAAGCACAAGCTTGGTTTGCAGCCAATTTATTACAAATCCAACTGCAGACTCTTTCGGCCTATGAGATATGCACAGATTGTCATTGCCTTAACTCTATAACTCCAGCCATTGCCTGAGCTGCGTGCATTAATATAAAATTACATTTCAAAAATTACTTTGAGATCTCTCCTTGGCAATGAATTATGATGAGACCAGAAGCTTTCCTGAAGGGAGTATGATAATCTGCATATTTCCCACTGAAGGTGACAGGCAAAAGAAAAAAAACAAAGCCCAGAGACACTGCTAGCCAGGTGGCACAAGTGCCTAGTGTAGCAGTAAAAGAGTGCATGATCTAAAACTATCCACACCCTTGTGCACGGAGACCGTCAAAACAGCAGACTGTTGCTCATTAGTGATCCAGGCTCTTCTGAGCTAGTTATAGGATCTGAATTTGGCCAGGACCTAAGTCATGTTTTTAACTCTCTGTCTCTCAGTGTGCATAAGTAGGGCCCTACCAAATTCATGGCCATGAAAAACACATCACAGACCAGGAAATCTGGTCTCCCCCTGTGAAATTTGGTCTTTTGCGTGCCTTTACCCTATACTATATAGATTTCATGGGGGAGACCAGCGTTTATAAAACTGGGGGTCCTGATCCAAAAGTGGGTTTTGGGGGGATTGCAAGGTTAATTTAGGGGGGTTGCGGTATTGCCACCCTTACTTCTGAGCTGCCTTCAGAGCTGGGCGGCCGGAGAGCGGCAGCTGCTGACTGTGGATCCAGCACTGAAGGCAGCAGCACAGAAGTAAGGGTGGCAATACCACACCATGCCCATGTGCAGTCAGTTTGTGTTTGGGACAAAGGATGTTCAAGTCACATGGCAGAGGATATAAAAAGTCAACTGCATCATCTCCATTTGGTCTTCAGTCCTGCTTCTCACCTCTGAAGCAACTTCTCTACAACAGAAGCTTAGAACAAAGGACTGATAGACCCATCCATTCTTTGTATGTGTTCCAAAGGAACTTTACAAGCTAGCAAACTCACCAGTGCTGCTAAGAACCTGATACATAAAACTTCAGAGTCCATATATGTATCTGATTATTTTGACCATTTAACAACTCTCCTTATTCTTTTCTTTTATAATAAACCTTTAGATTTAAATACCAAAGGATTGGCTGGCAGTGTGGTATTTTGGGTAAGACCTAAACTAATATTTATCTAGCAATGTGGCTGGTCCTTTGGGAATCAGAAGAACGTTTAGTATAGTGAATAGAGTTTTAAGTAACTTCTCACTTTACTGGACCTATTTGCTGATTGGGAGCCAGAGACTGGAATGCAATAAAGAGGGGCTGTGTGCTTTTTTTTCTAGCTTCTTGATAACCAGTGCAGGGGATCAGAACCACAGTTTTGTGGCTGGTCGGGGAGTCTAACTACAATGTTAAACATCAGTTTTGGGAGAATCTGGTTTCTTTTTTGCAGCCTGCCCTGCCCTTGGCACCTTTACATGCCACTGTCCTACAGAAACCGATGTATTCATTGTTCATTGCAATGAAGCACATGCACAACACTGATTCTTTCAATCAGGCCACATCCATGTTTTCAGGGGAACAGATCCCTGCTGACACAGCTGTATTGACAAGTAAAATTCACAAGAATAGAGTGACAGTTGTAAAGCGGGAAATTTTTGAAAAGGTAGATGAGGGAAAAGTGAAAAAACTTACCCCAAACTCATCCCTCCACTGATGTGCTGCTTGAAATGTCTCTGCTTCTTTTGCAAGGTTCTAAGGAAAAACAAAAAGACATCTATTTTGATGTTTTCAATACCTGTCTTAATATAATTATCTTGTAAACAATAGTCATTATAGGAATACCTATTTTTCTAACTCTCATAACAGCTAGCATAATGGTATTAATATGACACTGAGATATAACAGGTGTTAGGCCGATTTCAATGTATAGTTTCTTAAATTTCCTATTTATTTTTTTTTTGTGGGGACACTAAACTTGATGAACAAATATGAGATCACTGTGAAGACTTTTAAAGATGCCAGTCTACAAGTGGGATGTACACAATATATTGGACCCTCTGCTGCACATCCAGCTGAGCCCACAGGGTGAAGATCAGGACACCTGTATAAAGCCCAAGAAATAATGCTTTACTCAGGTTGTTCACCCTGCAGTGGTGTGTGAGAAACAGACAATATGCAGTTTCTCCAGCCTGCGGGAAGGACACTGGGCTTTGGAAAAGAGGCATTGTCGTACTGGATATTAATGATCTTCCACCTCATCTCTTCTTGGCAGCTAGCTCAGCCTGTAGACTTGAACAGTAACTGCTTTTTCAGTGAGATTTCCAATTATTTTCATCTGCCTAATACCAATTACTATTACAAGCATTAATTTGTTACCCATCACTGTGGTGACATAGATGTCACAAGATATTCTGAGCTATTAGATATCATGACATGATTAAGTTATCTCCATAGGCCCCACGTTGTGTTTCATCTCTTTTCCTGCCTAGTCACTGTAAAGCTTGTCTCTCTCACCAACAGAAGTTGGCCCAATAAAAGATATTATCTCTCCCACCCTGTGTCTCTAATATCCTAGGACCAACACAGCCATAACAACACTGCATGTTCACTGTAAAGCAATTTGCATCTGAATTGCCCCTCTAAGTGAAAGAATTCTTTCACCCAAAATTTCAGAAATCCAACACTCATGGTAAAGCTCTTATCAACCCCATCCCTCTATGGTGATCAACTCACATACATTTACCTAAAGGGTAAAGCTGAATTCCTAATCAAATCAGTTAGAAACACAGGAGTTCCAATACTAGAGCAAGCCTCTGACCCTATCTACTCTGCAGTCCTCCCTCTGTCAGTAACCAGTTCCTCATACATCAACAGGTTAGGATAATAAACTATTTATGCAAACATAATGACCTCCATCAATGTAATCAAAGCATGACCACTGGAGCAGATCATTCTCTGTAGCATGAAGATTGACATCCCTTGTTACTTTTTAACCTAGACACTGTAGTTGCAACTGGTTTTTCTCATACATGTAAATACATAATACTTTTTTATCTCATTAAGTTATTTACTTCTTTCTTCTCCTTATTAAGTGATATTTCTCTAGGTAAAGTATACATTCTCTTTATACATAGTTAATGTATTTATTTAAATTTGTTGCCTTTTAATTTTATTATGCAAGAAGGGTCATGGTGAAGGGAGAACATCTATCCCTTCTGATTCCTCTTAGTTATAATCCTTTTTATTTATTTTTCATTTTAAAACACTCCTCATATGTAATTCCCAAACTTTTTCTGGTTTCCCTCTTTAGACATTTCCCTTTTTCAGCTATACTCTGAGATGAGGTAATACAAAATTAATACTCAATTGAGTAAAAACATGCCATATATTCAAAAAATGACATTATATTCTGGCACCAGAACTAAAAGCAGGGAGGTTTTCTTTCCTGTGCTCTCAATCTCCCTATGCTGGTGTCCAGGAAGCCGGGAGGAGGAAGCTTCCTGATTGGAATGCCGACGTACTTTCTGGCATTTCCTACATTTTGAGGACTTGACTTTGCAGCCTTAATAGTGTTCTTTTAATGTAGCTTTGATTTGTTTTGTGTGTGGGGGGGTTGGGGTGAGGTGGGGGGTGAGGGTGAGACAGAGATGTAAATATAGATGTCTCATGCAAGTCCTCACACAGTCTGTGGAGAACATCCACTACTAACTGCTTTAGCTCCCTCTCTTTAAATTCACCTTCAGACTTTGTAATGAGAGTAGGGCTTCTGTGAAACACCAAAGGAAGTGCACAAGAATATCAATAAACGCATTTCCAAATGTTTATTGCACAAGAAAAACTTTTCTAACAAGGAAAAGGTAATTCAAAGACCAACCCTTCATTTTAATATCCAATTCAGGCAAAACAGGGTAAAGCAGGTATGTTATTAGAGATTTGAAGAGGGAAGAAAGTGGACTAGATGGCTCAGGTGATTGATAACAGGATTCTAAAACTCTCTGATTCTAGTATTCTATTTGAATCTAGTTCACATCAATAGTGAATAAAATTCATTACCGTCTGATGACATCTTGGTCACTATGGGACAGATCCAAAGACAGTTAAAGTCAATGGAAAGATCCTCATTGACAACAATAGATTTTGGATTAAATCTTATGTGAAATGAATTGGTGGTGTCAGTTTCATTTCCAGTTGACGGATAACAACAATAGTTTTATCACGTGGAAATTGTCGGTTTTGTTTGCAGTCTCAGCAAAGAGGCGAAGACCTGAATGATTACGACCCTGCTAGTGGTGCCTTTAGAAAGGAGTTTGACCACAGTGGTTGGTGGGAGACTAATAAGACACTTTAATTGGTGCCGTCATTGTAGGACCAGCTCTGTAGAAAGAGGAAGTCAAACTCCTGGACTGGCAGGCTGGCATATTTCACAAGCACTGCATTCATTTTAACTCATTATTATTATTAATTTGCAATCATCCTATAAACAGTGTCAGAACATAGCCTGTTCCACTGCCAAAGAAGAGCTGTGCCTACTCTACTGTGTTAGGCAATTCAAACTATTCATAGCTAATAGGAAATTACTGATGTCTTATCAGCATTTCCACCCACAATTACCTTCCAATTGGCCAACTTCCACATTTGCAAAACAAAAACAATTCCATTATAACATGATTCATTATGCTGGGACAAAGCATGGCTTGCCTCCATACAACTCATTAGATTAATTCATTACCTCATATACCTCAATGTGATAATGCACTCGCATAATGCAATGGGATGGGGATTTATAAATCCCCATTTCTTTACTCAATACAGCCAGTTCTGCATCAAATTGTAGAGGATGTGCTCTGATGAGTTATAGCTGGTTAAGCCATGCTTCATAACAATATAGCAAAGTGGGACATAGTGTGACCTCGCCACACAAAACTATACAACACAGATATTTATTTGTATTGGGCTCTTTACAAATGCCTCAATATACCCCTGAAGGACAGCTCTGAACTGCTTCTGGGTTATACAGAGACAAGAGGAATCCAAATGAACCAAATTGGTAAATGGGTTACAATGGAGGAATATCTGTTTGCATTGTCCATACTAAGGATTTCAGAAAAAGTAAGGAGTAACCAGACATGAACCTCTCTTTGAAATCTGAGACTCTTGTTTAACAAGTTGTTTGTTTTCTGGGCTCGCAGTGGAAGTGCCCAAAGCCAATAAGAAAGTCAATTCTCACATACAGTATTTCCATGAGTGGAAGAATTAATAACACAAAATCATATAAGCTCCAGTTCTCTTGAACTTCCCAGCTCACCTTTGCAGTCATGAGTTTCAAGTAGTTTGGATAAGCATCCATATTTGTGTGTGTATTCCAAATAAAAACAAAACAAAATCAACCCAAAATAATAAAGCTACTTAGCACTTCTGGAGCATTTTATAAATGTAGATCTCAAAATATCTTACAAATGTCTACCCACTTTTACATCTACATTTTGAATTTGGAGAAACTGATGCTCAGAGAGGTAAAGCCCCACATTTACAAAAGTGGCATTTAATTCCAGCTGCCCAATATTAAACAGCTGGGGCCCAATTTTCTGAGATGTTCCCTCATGTCCAACTGCAGATGTTCAAAACCTCTGGAAATCAGGCCCTAATTGTGGAAAGCTGGGCACGCAAACTCACGGTCCCTTTAGAAAACTTAGGCCGAAACTACTTGCCAAAAGTCACATGAAGTAATTGTCAAAAAAGTGAACAGAACCAAGGTCTCCCCCACTGTAAGTCCATTGCTCTATTCACTAAACTACACTACTTTTCTCCATCAACTGTTCTAGACCCCCTGTACTCTGGTGTCATGCTTTGTTGTGGTGGGACAGCTTGCAAGCTCTAACGATCCCCATAGTCTGTGTCAGTGGGGGCTTTTTGCTCCTGGCAGATTCAGCCATGCCAGACTGGTTTGTGGGGGAGAAGCAGACAAAACAGACACCCTGGTTCTCCAGGTTGGGGGTTAGGCACAGGACTAACAACCCTGTCCTGTAAAAAACAAAATATGTGACAGAAACAGCAGCGGAGAAATCAACCATTACAGTGTGTGATGGCCTTCAGGAGTCAATGACCCATATGACTGCCAGTGGTGAAAGTGGACAGGAAGCCACTGGCATGAAGACTGAAGTGCTCAACCCCAAGACAAAAAGCAAACTTGTTTTTTGGAACATACAAACAATGTACGAAACAGGGAAGCTTGCTCAAGTCACAGCAGAGATGAGATGCTACTGCTTACACATCCTGGGTGTCAGCAAGAGCAGATGGACAGGATCAGGAAGATTAACAACAGCCTTGGGAAAAACTCTGCTGTATTCTGGATGAGATGATGGACAATACCATGAGGGTTTTGCCATCCTTTTGAAGAAGGGAATGGAGCGGTCTCTGCTTGAGTGGAAATCCATCAGCAGCAAACTTACAAGAGCCAGACCAAAAGAAAAACACAAAAATATCATCCTGATTCAGTGTTTTGCTCCAACAAAGGACAAATTCTACTTTGAATAACAGGCGGAGTTAGAGAGAGAGTACCACACCATGACCTAGCTATCATCATGGGAGACCTGAATGCCAAGGTCAGTAAGGACAACACAAACAATGACAGAGCAATGGGAAGACATGGGTATAGCATTATGAATGAAAACAGAGGGAGGCTTGTTGATCTCTGCAATACGAATGACCTAGTCATTGTCAGAACCCTAGATGAACATTGTGAAATTCACAAGCTGACATGGTGTTCCCCAAATGGCAGACTTTATCAGCTTTTTCAGTGGTAAATGGCAGACAGCATGGGACAAACAAGGCCACATACTGACAACAGAAAAAGAACATGAAATGCTCTGGACAAGGCATTTCAAAGAATTGCTGAACAGGGAGCCACCTAAAGAGGAAGCAAACATCTAGGAGTCAGAAGAAGATCTTGATATCAACACAGACACCCCAACTAAGGAAGAGATCATTCAAGCCATCAAATCCTTAAAAAATGGGAAAGCTCCTGGCAAGGAAAACTTGAATTCAGAATTATTCAAAGCAAATCCTGAGTTAGCAGCATTTATCCTGCCCCCCCCTATTTACATCAGTCTGGGAAAGGGAAAAAGTGCCATATGAGTGGACCAATGGGATAATAGTGAAGATACCAAAGAAAGGCACTCCGAGTGATTGTAATAACAGGTGTGGTATCACACTTTTATCTGTGCCAAACAAGGTATTGTGTACGATCATAGTCCAGCGTATATCTGAGGCAGTTGAAAGCGTTCTCAGGAAAGAGCAAGCCGGTTTTCAGAAAGGGCATGGATGCACAACCAGATCTTCACTCTATGAAACATAACAGAACAATGCTTAGAATGGCTATGGCAACTCTACATACATGTCACAGAATTTGAGAAGGCTTTTGAAAACATTCAAAGGACCAGTCTATGTTGCACTTTGCACGTATATGGAGTCCCTCCCTGTATAATCAACGTCATCAAAAGCTTCTATTTCAACTTTACATGCAGTGTTGATCACAGTGAGCTCAGTTTTTAAGGCAAAACAGTACATCAGGGGTGTGTCACGTCTGCAATCCTCTTCAACATTTCCATTGACTGGGTAATGTGGCTTACAACAGAAGATATGCCAAGAGGCATTAAATGGACACTTTTCTCATCCCTTGAAGACCTGGACTTTGCAGATGATCTCATTCTCCTATCACATATCCAACACCATATACAAGAAAAAACAACTCGACTCAACACATTCAGCCAGCAAACTGGACAGAAAATAAACAGCAATAAGACAGATATCATGACCTTTAATATTGCCTCACCATCACCAGTATGGATAGAGGATCATGTTCTCACCAATGTAGAAACATTCACATACTTAGGCAGCACTACCAGCCAGGATGGTAGAACAAGCCAGCATATCCAGAACAGAACAGTAAAGCCAGGAACAACTTCAGGAGCTTAAATACAGTCTGGAAATCATCAAAATACAACACCAAAACTAAACTCAAGATTTATCAGAGCTGCATACTTTCAACTCTACTTTATAACGTAAAATGCTGGGGAATGAGAAAGTATGACATGACTAAACTGCCTTCATTCCATACAACCTGCATTAGAAAAATCCTCCTTATCTTTTGGCCCAGAACAATCTCTAACCAAGATCTATTCACAGAGTGCTGCCAAGAAGATATGAACACCATCATTACCATGAGACATTGGAGATGGATTGACCATGTGCTCTGGATGGAAACTGATTCCATCACCAGAATAGCAATAAGATGGACACCTGACGGCAAGTGAAAATGAGGCCACCCAAAACCGACATGGCAAAGAGCTGTGGAAGCTGAGCTGAAAAACCTGGGGCACAGATGGGGAACCACTGAAAACTTGCCAGAAACAGACAGGAGTGGAGGAGCTTCACTCTTGCCCTAAACGCCAGAGGTGTAATGGGAACACAATGATGATTATAATGAATGATCTACTCCCAACTATTGTCATACAAGGTGCCATCTTTAATGGTTAGAGTAGGGATAGTCAATCAGAACTGCAAGGATCTAAGATTTTGCAATGAATTTATAGTGTGATCACGAACAAATCACTTACCCTTCTTTGTAAAGTTGGATATCTTTGGATGAAAGGCAATGGAAGAACATTGAGAGTTGTATTATTTTGAAAATGCAATTAATATTTGACTGTGTATTTTGTAAAGTTAAGACATTCTCACACACAGATGCTGTGCCTATTTTTCTGAGCAAGGATGACACTCTACCGCTATTGCTGTAGGAGCATACAGTCTAGAGAGGGAATGCTCTGTTAAAAGTATAATTTAGAAGCCAGGACTCCTGGGTCATACACAGATGGACTGTGCAGCAAATTAGGAGTTGTTTGTGCCCTTTGTTGTTCCCTGGTGATGTACAAGGATAATCTCAACTTTTCTCACCCTCAAAGAATTTCAGCTTGCTTTTTATCACAGAAATGTCAGGTCTTGTCTTCTTTCTTTCTTGGGACGATTCTCTGGAGACCATGAGTTGGACAGCGATGCAACAATAGGCTGAAACTTGAAAAAAGACTCAACACCACCACCCTCATCAGAGGTGGGATGAGTAAGCTAAGTTTAGCTTTGAACCTACTATGATGCTACTAACCTATACTGCAGATCCCCACAGGATTCTCCAGCAAAAACTGGGACACCAAGAGCTGATATTTTAAAGTTTAAAAAGAAGAGAGAAAGGGTCCCAAATAAACTTTTCTTTTTGCAAATTCATTTTTGATCATTTACATCATTGTGTGCCTCAGTTTACCCATCTATAAAGGTGTTGTAAAGAAGAACGTTTATGAAGTGTTTGGAGAACCATGACTGTTATTATCCTTTTGAGTAGATACACTGTGATATAAAGAACATTAAAAAGGCCAGCATTTAGATATTATTTTAGGTCCCCATGGATGATGGGAAAAAATCTACTGTTAGAAGGAAGAATATTTAAAAATATTGCATTGGGCTAATACTTGCCAGTGCTCTTACCTGCAATTATTTATATTTTTTATTTTTTAAAGAAATCAGATCTGCTGTCCATTGTTTTCTTGATATGTGCCGTTGAACTAAGCATTACCTTCAATAACCTTCAATTCAAGCAGGTGATAATTATTAGTATGAAAACAACTAGCCTTTGAAACACTGTCTCTGCTCACAAGCAGATATTCTCATCCACGCACTGCAAAAGAACATTGCTTGTTGTTACATTTCTTGTAATCTTTCCAACAGAGCTGCTACCCTTAAAGTAAAATATCCATTGTGGAAGATTAAGAAAATGCAAGCAGATCCAAGGTTTATGTTTATTTCAACTTTTCTGTAACTTTTAAAAGGGTTACAAAAAACCCACATGAATCCTACTAACTGTCAATCTTAGAACTGCCTGTTTTAAAGGTCTAGTCCCCAGATCCCAAAAAAGCCTTTGATGTACCATAGTCTGCAGGAATGAGACCTGAAGAAGCTTTATCTGATCCGTTGAAAGAGCAACTCCCTAAAAGGCCCATTCATCTTCTATCATTCCCTTTTCTTGTCTGTCATAGCTTTATCTCCCCGGAGCCAGCACAGACCTCTGTCAGTTCATGGCTCTATTACAATTATATTCAGTACAATGAAATCAATCTTCTTATGCTTCCCACCTCCTCCCCTCAAGTATTTCATCTTGAAATAATATTTGAGTACCCCTTGGTACATTAAGCCATTATAAAATGTGTAATCCGAGAGTTATTAGACCTCAATAGTCTGACAAAAGCTTTCTAAAATGCTGAATTCCAAGGAATTTTTTTTTAGGTCATCTAAAAAGAGATATACCCAGGGAGAATGTAGCAGCATCACAGCTGGCTTCAAACAATTTAGAAATATAGAATGAACTTCAAATGCTGCTTTGGAGATATAATTCAAATACTCCATCCTGTTATGTATGAATAATACAGAAGACATCACTGTACGGTAGTATGTGCAGATTATATATATGAAAGAACATATACTGTCACACAAATATTAGTTTCCTTTACCTAATTATAAACACCACACCAATAGGGAAGTAATGGAAAGAAATGAGTTGGGATGGGGATGGGGTAAGCAGTTCCTGGCAAAAAGAAGCAATAATGAAAGAATATTATGAGAATTCTATTTTTAAAATGTTTTAATAAAATCCGATGAAGCATTGCAAGCTAAAATATGTATTTATTTGTTCATAATGCTGCTACTTTCTCTCTATTAAGCTGAATTTAATTAAACCACTCACATAGGACTAGATTCTGCTACACTTACTCATGTATGGTACCTTACTCTGTAGTAATCCATTGCAGTAGATTGGACTATTTATAGAGCAGAGTATTACTCATTGTGAGTAAATGTGGTTAAATGACTCCAAATCAGTGATACTCTGATTGAGGCTCATGAGCCGCAAATGGCTCTTTAATGCATCTCCTGTGGCTCTTTACAGCCAACAGTATTAAAACACCATGATTTAATTATTAACCAATCAGGATATTTTACTATGTTTTTAACTAATTGTAGTTGATAAAATAATATTTGGTCAGTCATTCTGCTGTGAGAATAATTACATATAACTAAATACTTCCCCCGTATACTGTTTAAATATGAATATATAGTACTGTAGTAAATGAAACAATGAATTCACACTACTGTGGCTCTTTTGGTAATGCTGATTGCTAATTTGGCTCCTGAACCACTGAGGTCTGAGTATCACTGCCCTAAGTGATCATTCTTGCCATATTCCAAATGCGTCATGTTTTTTTCTTTGGGTAACTAGGTAATTCATAGATTCCAAGACCAGAAGGGACCACTGTGATACAGGAGGTCAGACTAGATGATAACAGAGGTCACAGAACTTCCCCAAATACTCCCTAGAGCAGATGTTTTAGAAAAACATCCCATCTTGATTTAAAAATTTTCAATGATGGAGAATCCACAATGACCCTTGGTAAATTGTTCCCATGGTTAATTACATTTTTAACTGTGATAGTATGCCTTATTTCCAGTCCGAATTTTTCTAGCTTCAGCTTCCACCATTGGATCATGTTATACCTTTCTCTGTTAAATTTAAGAGCCAATTATTAAGTATTTGTTCCCCATGTAGGTACTTATAGACTGTAATTAAGTCACCCCTTAACCTTCTCTTTGTGAAGCTAAAAAAATTGAGCTCCTTGGTTCTATCACTATAAGGCATGTTTTCTAATCCTTTAAACATTCACATGGCTCTTCTCTGAAACACCTCTAATATATCAACACTCTTCTTGAACTGTGGACAGCAGAACTGAACTCAGTATTCCAGCAGTGGTCTCACCAGCACCTAATACAGAGGGAAATCAACCTCTCTACTGCTACTCAAGACTCCCCTATTTATGCATCCCAGGATCACATTAGCTCTTTTGGCCACAGCATCACACTGGAAGCTCATCTTCAGCTTCATGTTCACTATGACCCGAAATCTTTTTCAAAATCACTGCTTCCCAGGATACAGTTCCCCATCCCTGTAAGTATGGCCTACATTCTTTGTTCCTAGAGGTAAACGTTTACATTTAGCCATATTAAAACACATATTGTTTCCTTGCTTCCAGTTTACCTGGTGAGCCAGATTACTCTGAACCAGTGACCTGTCGTCTTCATTATTTACCACTCTTTCAATAGGTTTGTCATCTGCAAACCTTTATCAGTGATGATTTTGTGTGTTCTTCCAGGTCATTGATAAAAATGTTGAATAGTGTAGTAGGACACAGAAGCGATGCCTGCAGGACCTCACTGGAAATACTGGGATATTTGTTCTGTGGCCTTGCCGTCTACTCAGAACTGTGGTCTGTGTAGCTTTTCTGCACCACATCACAATTCAAAATTGATTTTAGCAGGTGGGGCCCCCATCTGAAAAGAGATCTTTGAGGAATGACCCTTACACCCACTTTGAATGGCAACTGACTTCAGCTGGACTCCATGAGAGCATAAGAGTCCTCTGTGCAGGATTCCAGACCTAGTTACTATATGTTGTTTAGATTCCAACAAATGACATAATGTTTATGTACAGTGGTTGACAACTAGGATTGCCAGGCGTTGGTTTTTGACTGAAACGCCTGGTTGAAAAGGGACCCTGGTGGCTCTGGTCAGCACCAGTGAGTGGGCTGCTAAAAGTCCGGTCAGCAGTACAGTGGAGCTAAGGCAGGCTCCCTGACACAAGGGCAGCCATGAGGGCTCCGCATACTGCCCCCGCCCTGAGTGCCGGCTATGGTGCTCCTGTTGGCCATGGTTCCTGGACAATGGGAGCTATGGGGATGGCACTTGTAGCTGCAGCAGTGTGCAGAGTCCCCTGGCCCCTCTGCCTAGGAGCCGGACATGCCAACCATTTCTGGGAGCCACATGAAGCCAGGGCAGGCAGGGAGCCTGCCTTAGCCCTGCTGCGCCAAGGACCAGGAGCCACCTGAGGTAAGCGCCATCTGGCTGGAGCCCATACCCCAATCCCCTGCCCCTTTTGCACCCAAACTCCCTCCCAGAGTGCACACTCCACACCCCCTGTTCCAGCCCTTTGCCCCCTCAGTCCCACTCCCACAAGCCTGCACCCCCAGCTGGTGCTCTCACCCCCTCCTGCACCCCAAACCCCCTGCCCCAGCCCCATAAAAGTGAGTGAGGGTAGGAGAGAGCAAGCAATGGAGGGTGGGAGGATGGAGTGAGTTGGGATGGGGTTTGAGAGAAGGTGTGGGGCAGGGAGCAAGGCAAGGATGTTCAGTTTTGTGTGATTAGAAAGCTGGCAACCCTGTTGATAACTAAAAGCCAAACATTATCAATAGTTGGCATATACAGGTGTCTGAGGAGTCATATGCTTAATTGTACTTAAAATAAAAACAAGTTATGATGATATCTCATATGCCATTGTGCTATGACTAAATGCTGCTTTTATTCATGGTGACCACTGCAGCTTTAACTACTTGAATTGTAACACACAAACTAATCATTAAACCATAAACCTCAACTCCCAGTTAAGAGGTTTCCTTCTGGAATTACGGATATAAAGAAGGGATCAAAAGCAGGATTGCAATCATGAAAAAAGTTCAGGCATAGCTTAGATTAATAAAAGGGACACATCTGATTCTTTTCAAATGAAATCTTAACAGAAGTTACATTTTTCACCTATTTAGTTATATTTAACAACTAATAATTTTTGATTAATAGTGCCAGAGAATGGCACTGTTAGCCCAAGAGCAAAAGCTGTAAGCTACTGATGAACATACATTACAGTGTACACCTGAATCACAGCGAATATTAAGGCAGCCTAGGTTCTTTAGTTCAAGTTCAACTATCTCCAGCTTTTAGCTTTGCAGGGCTTCCATATCAACCAAGATGGCAACTGTCACACTGAGAAACACTACAGTCTTTGTTAAGAAACAAAAGGAGACAAAGTGAAATGGGAAGACACTTGTGTTGACTACTTGAAATTTAGTACTGAGACCAAAGGTGAAAATTTCTGACCTGATGGCCTTCTGTATAACAGTCTGTGTGCATAGCCTTCCCTCTGTGTATGGCAAATTTAGTTTGACCATGAATGATAACTGGCCATCTGATTATATTTTTCATAGTATAGCAATAGAATTGCCATAGGTTTTCTGCCAAAGGTTCCTCGCCTAAACTATCATTAGGCATTTTATTTGTATTGCAGTAAAGCCTAGGAGCCCCAGGCAGAGACCAGCACCCCACTGTGCTCGGTTCTGTACAAAGAATAAAAAGATAGTCCCTGTTCCCAAACAGCTTACAATCTAACAATAAGACAAAAAAACTATGTGCGTAGACAGACAGATGAGTGAGCACAAGGAAACACCATTGATCAGCATGACAGACAGGGCAGGAAGGTTGTGAAATAAATTCACCTGCACTCCATAGGTGCTCAGATGGCAAAAAAATCCATTGACTTCAATAGCATCAGGATTTCACTCACTGCTAATGAGCATCATAAATAATCCAAGCCTAAATAGTTGCCATCAAAATTCACAATTAAAGAAACAAATGAACATGTATGCTGCCAACTCCTCAACTGGTGCATACTGATTTAACACTATTGAAAAATCACCGGTGCTAATTTACACAAGCTGATGATGATATGGCCCACAGAATGACTGAATCACTCAAGTGTTTTACAAAACATCCCGTCGCTTCTCTGATCAGCTCTGAATAATAATAGTAACATTGCTTCCTCATACTTTCTAGTGTTTTCCATCTTCCCCAAACTTTGTACAAATATTAACCAGCTAGTATTAAAATAGCTTCAGTATAATCCTTCATTGTCTTAAATACATAGCGCATATATTTGATTAAGAGCTCTATAGCGATATGCTGATCACCTTTGTATGTAGGAAGAAGTCTTTAAGGCCAGAGATGTGTGTAGGAGTAAAAATGGTAGGGGAGAAGAGAACTATTACTTCTATAATTACGCAGTAGACTCACTGGTTTGGTACAGTAAAGAGTACACAGATACTGTGGAAAGTTCATCCTTAGGGCTGAATCCTGCCCTCTGACATCCCAGCAAGCAGCAATGGGTATTACAAGGAAAAAAGTCAGTTGATGCACTTGCCATGCAGAGTGACGGATTTTTAAGGACAGGTAGCTATGAAGGCATAATTATAGGAGAGGATTTCACCCTTAAGCACCAGGGTGTTGCATGCACAAAGTCTCTTGAAAGGAGACTCAATTTGTTTTGATAGAATGGAAGCCTTAAATTGAAGAAAATAACGTACTACAAGATAAATGATGGGCGAGACCATGTTTTCTAGAATCTCATTTCACGGCACATGGGGTTAAATAATAAAATGCTTTCAATCTATACAGCACGGGACCCACCACATTAAGCCTGAAAGCCATTTGGCTAAAGATTTGCTGAAGTAATCTTGTTGCTAAAGTAATTGCTTGTTTGGCAAAGTAATTATTGCTTGTTTGCCAACATAATCTTTTCTGATAAAGAAAGTAGAAGTGAACAGGACTCATGTGGTGTGTGTTTGTGTGTGTGTATTTCTAATTGATTTTTTACATTAATTTGTGGAAGACCAAAAATTCATATTTGGACCATGACCAATTTGCTTTTTTCCCTTCTTTTTTATAACTTACCATAAAATAATTTTTGTTTGATATACTTCCATTTATGCAAGCAAAATGTACATAAATTACAGAGTTAAAATGTATATTTAAATCTAATGTAATCTAATAATAAACCCTTTAAAATACTAAAATTCTGACGTTAATATACTGTGGGCCAGCATCCAGTTCTTGTTGGCATAACCACAATATAAGGATTCCTCAGCACAGTTTAGTCTACAAGAAGCACAGAACCAATATAGCTCTAGACCACTCCCTTACACGCACTTGCGTTTAGAGGATATGCTGGGCAAGAGGGAGTGGTTGACGGTGAAGGTACCAAGTGTAGAGCACCATGTATAACTAAGGGTTTGTAACGCACAACAGCCCCTTTAGGGTTGGCAGAAGTGAGAACAAATTCGAGGATGTTCTAACTTGCATCCCTATAATTAAGAAGAGAGGTATAAAGATAGAATTACATCGCCAGTGCTCATCATCCCCTGCATTGTTTTCCACTGATCACAGCTTGGCTGAGACAAATGATCAGGCACCTTATATTCTACCCCCTCACCCTTCTTTTATTTGTTGTAAGTGAACAGATTTCCCAGGAAAGGTGTCAGACTAAGAACCCTGGAGACACAACATTGCTTAATCATCTCATGGACAGGTGCCACACAGGTACCAGCAATTCCAGATTGCCCACACTGCCATGCCAACATGTCTCAATATGCTTCTAGATGGACCACCCCAGAGTATTACAGTATAATTCACATCCATCAGTCCTTATCTTTTTTCATGAGACTGTCGAAAGAGAGTAATTGCCAGTAGTAACAGTGGCTTCTGAAGTGGGGATATCTTTCTGCTAGGAATGGGACTTCTATTATAAAATGATTTGAACTCGTGACTCAAATTCTATCCCCATTTTCCAACCTCCTAAATTATCCAGATCCCTCTCATACTACATGCTGAAAAATTTGTTCCTTGCCATAACATTGGAGACTAGAAAAGTTCAAACTCAACCTTAGTGTACCAATTAACTAAATACTATTTTACACATTTTATATCTATGCCTAATGCTTTCCAAGCTCATCTTTTATCACATGAATAATAATTATATTTTCAGACCTTCTTAATCAGTTTTTCTAACAAGATGACCTCAGGCCCAACATGAGACAATCATATTAGCTAATAAAAATCTAATGGGGAAATCTGATTATCTTCCATAAATTTAGTAGATTGAAAGGATTTCTGTTCAATGTCACTTACACAAATGTAAGGGGTGTCTTCCTCCTTTATGATTCAAACCAAACTTTATTAATATGGACTAAAATGGACAAAACCATAGACTGATTTCCACTGAAAACTCTTCTCCCCACTCCCAAGAGGATTTGCCATTCCAAATAAGTAGACTTAGAAACTTTTACTCTATGAATGTCCCATTGATTTAATAAGGCTACTTATGGAGTTACAGGACATCCATGGTGACTTAAGAACATCTGAATCTCACCTCTGGCTCTCCATGCTTGAGTTAAACTGTGTCTGAGCACATTTAACACTCTATTCCATGTCACCAGTCAGAATTTGGCCCTCCACGAATTTCTCACACCCTAGTCCCAACTTGCTGCGCAGATTCAACTCCAAACATCTGAAGCTAATGCACACACACTGCACACGCTCACTACATTCAGAGAATTATGCACTGACTTAGTAGCAAAACAGGCACATTTTGATATGACAGAGGCTGTGGAAGACCTCATCAGTTTGATGTTTCAAGTCAGGTTCAGGTATTCATTCATTTTACTGGGTATTTACCCAAACTAAACTAAACTCTCACATATTTTAAGGTTCAGCCATACCTAGCAAAAGGTTCCCTCTTGCTAAACTCTTATACTGCTCAGGTGAAGGGAGTGTTTAAGATCTGAGCAATTTCTTTACATGGTCAAGAGAGAGAATTTTCTCTGAAACCCCTACACAAGCACACAATTGATCAAATGCTACCCAGACTCTGGGTTTAAAGCATGTGAAATGTTCTCCCTTTTAAATTTGTAGGATTACTCATTGAAGGCTTTCCATAGACTTCAGTGGATTTTGGATCAGGCCCTTAGGCCACAGGAAATAAAAATCATCATGCTAGGACATGGGTGAACCTACTTTAAAGCAGTGCCCTTAAGCATGCAGTAGGAAATAGAATTGGTTGATGTTGTTACCCTTTCTCTTGATACATACATATTAGCATTTAGCTGTAAATATCTGAGTTATTTCAGAGAAGATGTATGCAAAAACTGACAAAAAGTCTAACATTCCTCATAAAAATAATGCTGAATTAAACTTTTACATACTTCCTAGTAATATTTAATGTAATTCAGCACAACCCAGTTCTTTTTGACAGAATATCATAATAGCCTCATATTTGATTCCCTTCTTGGATGTATGGAATAGGCAATCTCTGAATACAAATAGTGCCTTTCCTAATGGAAACTTAAACAGCAAGTCTGCATCTCTAGTGCATAACAAGAAGCTGAAATCACATTAAATATCACATTCTCTTTACTGGATGCAAGGCAAATAAGAGAAGAAGTGAAGTAACATGGCTTCAGCTTGGTGATTGTAGGTTTGGATCTGGTTGAGCTGTGCAATGTAACTGAAGGAGAGGCCTGTGGAAAGCAATCCCAGAACATGAAAATAACTTCATTTGTAACTCCCCAAAGAGATATACATTAACTTACTATTTAAACAGGCAAAGCTACGGACACAGTAGCCTGAATTCAATAAGGAATTTTTCACGTGATCAAAACAAAACAACAAAACAAAAACAGACCCAGACTATAACAATGTCTCTACTTCTAACTTCTCAATGCTGATCTGTTCCAAATGATTAACAATCAAAAACCTAGTCAGAGAGAAGAGTCTTGTAGTACAGCTGCAGGGCAAGAAGAAGGCTATTATTGCTCAATTTTGAAAATAAAATAAAATTTAAAGCAGAGTTATTTTATTTAGTCATCTGGTCCAAGCTCCTTTCCAATGCAAGGTTATTGTTCTTCATGGCATCTTCTAGAGCCCTTTTGACACAGAGCACATTGCAAACATTAATGAAGTCTCACATGTCTCTGTGAAGTAGGTATTATCAGTTGCATCTCTCCTGTGTCCTAAGAGCTCCTTCATGGGCCTGGTTCAGCACAAATGGGGTGAATCATGTCCAATGAATCCCAAAGCTCATGCTGGGATGGCATGTCTCAAACCAGGTCCTTTAATAGGACAAATATTAAGGACACAGGACTAATTACATGCTTCTCAATAATTTTCTTGTTCAAATAGTGTTCTCCCTAAGTTTTCTGCCGAATACATTTCTCTTTAAACAGCTAGAGAAATCCTCTTGATTTTTTCCTTCCTCCCATTTAAAGCATCAACCATTTCCCGTTCCATTCCCACAAATCCAACCCAGAGGCAACCGAAACAATAACTCTGGATATAAGTATCAGAGGGGTAGCCGTGTTAGTCTGGATCTGTAAAAGCAGCAAAGAGTCCTGTAGCACCTCACAGACTAACAGACGTATTGGAGCACGAGCTTTCATGTGTGAATACCCACTTCGTCGGATGCATGTAGTGGAAATTTCCAGAGGCAGATATATATATGCAAGCAAGAATCAGGCTGGAGATAACAAGGTTAGTTCAATCAGGGAGGATGAGGCCCTCTTCTAGCAGTTGAGATGTGAACACTCAAGGAGGAGAAACTGCTTTTGTAGTTGGCTAGCCATTCACAGTCTTTGTTTAATCCTGAGCTGATGGTGTCAAATTTACAGATTAACTGAAGCTCAGCAGTTTCTCTTTGAAGTCTGGTCTTGAAGTTTTTTTGCTGCAGGATGGCTACCTTTAAATCTGTGTGTCCAGGGAGACTGAAGTGTTCTCCTACAGGTTTTGTATATTGCCATTCCTAATATATGATTTGGGTCCATTTATCCTTTTACATAGGGTCTGTCCAGTTTGGCCGATGTACATAGAGGGGCATTGCTGGCATATATTACATTGGTGGACATGGTTACCAGATCAGCCACACTATCACTGGTTCATTCACCTGCACGTCTACCAATGCAATATACGCCATCATATGCCAGCAATGCATCCGACGAAGTGGGTATTCACCTACGAAAGCTCATGCTCCAATACATCTGTTAGTCTATAAGGTGCCACAGGATTCTTTGCTACTCTGGATATTGTCTCTCTGCTCAAAAGGCATTTATTTGTCTCAAGCAGCAGTCATTAGTAAAATAGCATGTGGGTAGTGGCAGTTTGATTCTCTCTGGGTGGGCACCTCAAGCTTGTTCAGATTTTAAACATAATTCAGCTGAGTTTAATTATAGTGTGGATGCAAGATAGTGATGTCTGAGATAGTTTTAGGAGTTAAATGGAATGCATGTATATAACAGAAAAGGGTTGCATCAAATATATCAAAGGTATTCTATTTATGCAGATCATTTTCAATCTGACATCATTTGTATTATATTGTTTCATTTTGGTTTACTTTTGTATTTTTGTTATTACAGTGAGCAGCATTCAATATATGTTAATAAACAAAGAATAAAATGTGAGCTTGGCTGGCATTGGTCCATTTTAATATATTTGGTCTATATTTGAAAAATAATAATAACTTAGAGAAACATGACAAAGTATGTCAAGTAAGTATTTTATATTGGATCTCTTAATCACAAAGTAAATTGGGGGTACTGTAAGGACCGGGGAATTTAGTTATCCTCAACAAAGATATTCGTGAGAGCTCCAAGAAAGAGCTTTAAATCTTTATGACCTAACACCATTTAGATGCATGGTGTTATGTGACTTTCACATAACGGGTATACTGAAATATGGACTTGATGCATTAGCCTTCTGACACATCCTCATCATGAACTGAAACCATGACATATCATTAAGACAACTCTCCACTTGTCTGGACTAGATTTTGTCTGCATTCATAGAATCCTAGAAGATTAGGGTTGGAAGAGACCTCAGGAGGTAACCTAGTCCAAGCCCCGCTCAAGGCAGGATCAGCCCCAACTAAATCATCCCAGCCAGGGCTTTGTCAAGCCGGGCCTTAAAAACCACTAAGGAAGGAGATTCCACCAGCTCCCTAGGTAACCCATTCCAGTGCTTCACCACCCTCCTAGTGAAACTGTGTTTCCTAATATCCAACCTAGACCTCCTCCACTGCAACTTGAGACCATTACTCCTTGTTCTGTCATCTGCCACCACTGAGAACAGCCTAGCTCCATCCTTTTTGGAACCTCCTTCAGGTAGTTGAAGGCTGCTATTAAATCCCCATCACTTCTCTTCTGCAGACTAAATAAGCAGAGTTCAGTCAGCCTCTCCTCATAAGTCATGTGTCCCAGCCCCCTAATGTCCTCTGCTGGATTCTCCCCAATTTTTCCACATATTTTCAGTAGTGGTTGGGTGTCATAAACAGATAGCTAAGGGTTAATGTCTCTTTCACTTATAAAGGGTTAACAAACAGTGACCTGAAACACCTGACCAGAGGACCAATCAGGAGACAAAATACTTTCAAATCTGAGTGGAGGGAAGTTTGGGTGTGAGTTCTTTGTTCTTTGTTCTTCTCTCGGAGGGTCTGAGAGAGACCAGACATTACTACAGTCTCTCTAAGTCTCTTTTCAAGTAGTGAGTAAAAAACAGGCAGTTTAGGCTTTTTAATTGTTTTACACTATTTGCATTTGTGGATCTGGCTGGTTAACTTTTATATGTGCAGTTGCTGGGAATATTTTGATTTGTATTGGTACTGGGGGGAAAGTCTCTTTCTGGTATCTGTAAGCTATAAGACCCTGTAATATTTACATCTTGAAGTTACAGAGATAATTCTTTACTTTTTCCTTTCTTTTATTAAAAGATTTCTTTTTAGAGAACCTGACTGATTTTTTTTTGGTTTCCCTTGTTTTTATCCCAGGGGATTGGGATAACTCACCAGGATGGGTGGGGGAGACGGGAGGAGGGAGAGATAGAATCTCTCTCTGTTTTCCTTGAATCTGTTTGCCTCTTTGTGAGAGGGAAGGGAGATGCTTCTCTGTATGGTGATTTAAGAGGTTGGATCAGTATCTCTCAGAATAGCCCAGGGAGGGAAATTCTGGGAGGGGGAGAGGTGGGGGAATGGCTTATTTCTCCTTGTTTTAAGAACCCAAGGGATCTGGGTTCTTGGGGTCCCCAGGGAAGGTTTTGGGGCGACCAGAGGGTATCAGGCCCTGGAAAATTCCTGACTGGTGGCAGCATATCAGATCTAAGCTGGTAATTAAGCTTAGGGAAATTTATGCTAGTATCTCATTCCTGGACTCTAAGGTTCAGATTTGAGAAAGAATGCTATGACATGGGGCCACTGAGGAAGTTCAGACCTCTGGCTTTCGTTTTAGAAGCACCTACGGTCATGAGTATTGTATAGGGAAATTGGCAAAAGTAAGAAGTTTCTAATGCTTTAATTTTAAAGCAGAAGTATTGAAATGAACAGTTAAGATTGTTTGAATTAACTTAATACCACCCTGAGAGCAACCACAAACTCTTAAACAACTTTATCCATCCTATTAATGACCAGAAAAGAAAATATTAAAAGTGGGTCATTTATTTAAACTTCAGGGGGAAAACAGTAGTTTTTGCGCAAGCTATAAAATCTGCATTCAAGGATGCGGGCAAGGGTGCTCGTTCCTAATTTGAAACTTTGTAGGTTCCTAGTCAGTTTGGCTTCTGGGTTTCACCTGTGTAAGAGCATCATATATGCAGATAGATGAATGAACTAAGAAAGTAATCTGAAGACCTATAAGTGGATAAATGTCCTTTTGCCATTTGCATGAATGGGAAAAGTTTGTAACAAGTCTGCTATTGTATGACCACTTCTTGCAAGACAAGAATCAAAACTAGGGGGCAGTGGGTATCCCTGGAGATCCAGTAGAAGGAGGCAGCGAAATAAACAAAAAAAGTCACAAATGACACCTGTCCGATCATCAGGAAGAAGGACAAAACATACTCACCTGCACAGAAAATAGACAGACCAGAAAATGTCTTTTGCCAGTGACATTATATATTAGTGCAATACACTATGGAGAAATATTAATAATAAACAAATATATAATAGCTCACAATATGATTCTGTCTATATTTTCTGTTAAAGGAATGGCAGCAACATGTTTATGACATTCACACACTGGCAGAGCAGCTAATTCCATAGTTTACATACCCATGTGGTTCTTTTTGGGAGTGAGGCAGTAGAAATGGGGGGCTTTGAAAACCTGTACAATACTCTAACAGCCTAAAAGTGCCAGAAAACATCTCTGCCAAGGAGAGGATAAGATGCAGAGAGCGATAGATAATTGCATGAAGAAAAATGAGCAGAAAGGGAAAATAAGAAATAGTCTGTCAAATCTGTCTTGACATCTAGCAGTGAAATCTTGCTAGAATAATTTATCCAATCAGTAAAAGGCCGTTTCTTTTAACATACAATTTATCCTTCTCATTTCCAGTGTTTCCAAACCCTTAAAGTGTTTCTTATTAGATTTGCACTCTCATAATTCATATGCTTTAAAAGCAGGCCACATTATTGTTATTTTTTTTAAAAAAACATGCTTAAGGTGAGGGACAAATGCTGGAGTTATTAGTCTGAACTTGCCAAAGGATCTGACAAATCACAAATTGCAGAACACCAGCAGTTACTATTCACTGCTTATTTCAGTAACATCCCCTGCCCTCCTGTCAAAAAAAAAAAAGTTCAGCAACTGAGCTAGTAACTTTGTAGCCATAACCAACAAGATGCACAGCAAAGTGACATGTACACTAATTAAGTATGCCTTGTTACCTTTCTTTTTCATTTACAGCATCTCTGCAGTGTTAAATACCATAAGAAAAACTCAAGAGAACACAAAATTCTTCTAAAAATCCAATGAGTACCACTGCTTTACACAGGTTTTCTAAGATTCCAAGGGTCTGATGTGCCTCTCTCTACACAGGTGTAACTCAATAAAGCTCATTCAAATTACTCCCGATTAAGGCTCTGATCCAACAAAGCACTTAAATCACATGCTTAGCTGTATGCATCCACAGAAGTTGGTGGATTTGGATCCAAACATCCATTGAAGACAATAGGAATCTTTCACTGCTTTCAGTGGGCACTAATCAGGCCAAATGGGATTACTCGTGGGCTTAATGTTAAGCACCTGCCTAACTTCAGGACTTCGCACAGGAGTAGGAAGAGAATACAGCAGATGTATCCCTCTATGGAGGACAACTGAAGAAGAAAATACATATGCTCAGACTCTGATCTTAGTTGAACAATAAGAGCTTTTAATAAATCATTGGGCTTAAATAGTATTTTTTTTTAAAAAAAGTCAGTGGGAGTTCAATTAAGGTGACCAGATGTCTGTTGGTTTTTTTTGTTTTTTTTGTTTTTTTTTACCAGAACACCTGTTCGAAAAGGGACCCTGTCGGTTCCGGTCAGCACTGTCGACTGGGCCGTTAAAAGTCCAGTTGGTGGTGTTGCCGGGCTAAGGCAGGCTAGTCCCTACCTCTTCTGGTACTGCGCTGCACCCCAGCAGGGCCACCACCCTGGCCACCGCCCTGGGAGCTGGGAAGACGATGCCTGCAGGAGAGAGCAGCCTTAGCCTGCTCCCCGCTGCACCGCTGACCCAGAGCCTCCAGAGGTAAGCCCATTCCCCAAACCCAAGCCCCAAACCCATTCCCCAGACCTGAGCCCCTCCCCAAACCTGAAGGCCCCTCCTGCACTCCACCCCCCTCATCCTCGGCCCCATTTCAGAGCCCACATCCTCAGCCCAGAGCCCTCACCCCCAACCCCCTGCTCCAGCCCAGAGCCTCCTCCCATACCCTGACCCCTCATCCCCAGCCCCACTCCATAGCCCTCACCCCCTCCAACACCCCAACCCCCTAACTCAATCTGCAGCCCCCTCCCACACTCTGAATCCCTCAGCCCTACCCCCCAGCCTGGAGCCCCCTCCTTCATCCCAAACTCCCATCCCCAGCTCCATCCCAGAGCCTGCACCCCCATTTAGAGCCCTCACTCCCTCCCACACCCCAACCCCCTACCCCAGCCCAGTGAAAGTAAGTGAGGGTGTGGGAGAGTGAGCCACCAAGGGAGAGGGAATGTAGTGGGGGGTGGGTCTTGAGGAAGGGGGCGGGGCTAGGGTGTTCGGTTTTGTGCGATTAGAAAGTTGGCAACCCTAGTTCATATTCAGCCCCATTGTCTTTTACTCTAATTAGCCGTAGCCGTTATCAAAATGCTATGTCATTACACAAACCGTGTGCTGACATCATATTTAAAGGATATCTCCCCCTCTCAGGTAAGTGTCCTACCTATTAGGCCTTGGGGTGTTCTGGAGCACATCTTTCTGTCTCCCGTTAGAGCTGTTCCACTGTGTATAAATATGCAGTGAAACAGGGAAACTGGAACCTTGGTCTCACAAAGCCTAGGTGAGTGGCCTAACCACTTCACTATAGAGTCTACTGCTTACTCACTATCCCCATGACTATTTAAGTTATAAAACAGTTTAAACAGGAGATTGAGAATGCCCTACCCTAGAATATACCACAACCCAGTGGTAAGGGCCCTCTCATGAGATATAAGGGACCAAAAGTCAAATCTTTTCTCTCCATCAGGCAGAGGTGGGGGATTGCACTGTCTCCCCTACATCCTGGGTGAATTCCCTAACCACTTGGCTAAAAGTTACAAAATAAAGGCACTATCTCCTCCAGCTTTCCATGCAAAAAATGATTTAGGCATTTAACTCCCTTTCACAGGCCTAGCTTAGGCCATACATCTCTCTTCATCATTTCCTTCTGGCTAATCTACGAACAAGCGACAGCCCAAGTTTGAGAACCACTGGTTTAGGCAACTCCCCACTTAGTGTGCTTGCTGACTTTTGTGAATCCCATTCTTAGTTGCTTAATTCTGCCCATGCATTGCATAGGGAGTCTGGTCACCTAACATAGGGCTCTGGATTCCACAGGGTGGGAAGGTGCCTAAAAAGTTATGCTGAGCATTGCAGCACCTACGTTCTTTTGTGGATCTAGACTTTTAGCTGTAGACCGTTAGGTTGATGTTCTGGTACACAGCTGCACACAGACTATTCAGCTGTCTCTTATACCTACAACTTCTTCCTTTCATCATCCAAAAATAGCTTTAACTTATTTTACAATTATAAACATTTAAAAAAATAAATACTAAATTCTGAAATTCCCCAAATAACAAAAAACAAAATACAGGTGCAGTGCTCCAGCCAAAGGGTACAGGTACGACCAATTGGTTTCACTAGCACATGCTCATTTATCCTGTGAAACAATAGGGCCCAAAATAATTAAATGTTTATAATCAAACTGAGATGACATCATGGTATGCATTAAAGTTTCAACAACAGGCCTACAGAACATATGCCTTTATTCTTAATAAAATCCAAAGGTCAAAGGAAAGCACAGTAATATGAGCTTCAAAAAATGTTAAGCCACTCTGTTTCAGATCCTCAGCTATGCAAATTGCATAGCTCTGTTGACTTCAATGGATTCATGCTGAGTCACACTAGCAGAATATCTGGCCTCCTATCTTTAAAAGTGAATTAACTCCTCCAAAAATTAAAAATATAGCAGTAATCTCAGCCGCCTTCAAACAATGTGGATGTTGACTTTAACCAGACAGAATATTGACAGCGTAAGTGATAACTGAGCCTATGACCTCCATATAGCGTATTAACAGCTTTGTATCTCAAGGAAGAAAGAGAGCAGGTGGTAGGATGTAGCTGCTGAATAATCAATTTAACCTCTTCAATAGTGAAAAAGAGTCCAAGAAACATGCTTCCAGTGGCAACAGCAAAAACAAAAAGTACACTGAAACTGAATGCGACTGTCAGACAGCACTGCTGTGATGGAAGTAGCTTTTAGTCGCCAGAAAGACAAAGAAGGTTAACTCATAATCATACAGAAATATGTCGGGCGGGAGTGAGGGGCCATGAAGGGAGTGCATGTTCGCCTTAAGAAGTAAATACATAATTTTTGAAGGGGCAATGTGCCATAATTATCAAATTGGAAAAAAACACAAAGTGTAGGGTTACCATATTTGAACATTCAAAAAAGAGGACACTCCACAGGGGGTGTCAGCCCCGCCCACAGTCCACCCCCATCCTCCCACGCTCCACTCCCACTCTGCCTAGGTCCCGCCTCCTCCCTCCTCACCCTCTGGCCCACCGCTGGCTTGCTGCGTCCTTCCTCAGTCCCCCACCCACCCTCGCCTCCTCCCATCTGCCACTCACCTCCTCACTCCCCTGCCAGAAACCTACATGCCTGCCCCAAGGACCCCCACCTGCCACTGGCTTGCCATTTCTTGCCTCCTCACCGCTGCCTGCCCACCCACCGCTGGCTCCCTCGCCACTCACCTCTTCAACCCCTACCACTGGCCTTTTAATACCCCTCCCCCGCTCACCTATTCACCCACTCATCCCCTACTGCTTACCACTCGCCTACTCACCCCTCCTGCCACAGGTCCCTCTGGGTCCTAGGATCAGGGGTCTCCATGTGCTGTGCCTACCACAAGCGTGAGCTCCATGGCTCCCACTGGCTGGGAAAAGCGCCAATGGGAGCTGCTGGAGCCACAGAGCGAGGCTTGCAGGTGCCAACAGCACGCAGAGAGCCCTCCGTCCCCCCTGACCCGACCCTAAGAGCCAGAGGGATGTGCCAGGGGTCAAGGTAGGGAGTCCCGGTGGTTCCTACCTGGGGCAGCTCCCAGGAAGCATCTGACAGGTCCCTCTGGCTCCTAGGGTCAGGTGGGGGGGTGAGGGCTGCCCACTGCCAGCGTCTGCAAGACCCACCCCTGCAACTCTGATTGGGCAGGAGAGAGCCGGTGCAGCACACGGAGACTCCCTCCGCTTCTGTGCCTACGGGCCGCTCACACTGCAGGCTCCTGCTGGCGGGCGAGCACCAGGAGCTGCCCCAGGAAGCGCTGCCAGCCCCAGGACTTTGGACTTACAGTTACCATAGGTCCGTATTTTTTAGATATTTACAAATTCCTCCCAGACAGTGATTTAAAAATTAAAAAGCTGGACATGTCTGGGAAAATACAGATGGATGGTAACCCTAACAAAGGGCCTGAATCTCCTCTCATGCTGGTTTTGCATCCATTTAACTCCATTGATTTCAATGCCGTTACTCCTAGTTTACATTAAGATACATGAGAGGAGAATCTGTGACTAAGGGAAGTTATCTAGCCAAATCTAACAGTGTATTGACCATTCTGGTGTTGTCCAGCCATCTTTATCTCACAAGGGATAACACCTGATTCAGAAAAGCATATCCAGGAAAGCATTTAAACTCCTATATCATTGAGTACATGCTTCTATGGGACTTACTGATGTGCATAAAGTGAAAACACATCCTTGTGTACTTTCCTGAATCAGGGCTATGTGTTAATGATCAAACCGACCTTAATTGTTTTCAGGAATGGGCCATCTCAGACAAATCAAAACTCCATCTCCTTCTTTGCTCCCTCCCCCATTTCTTGTCAATGACACACAACAGCTTGATCTTTACCTTTTGCCAAGATGGTAACTGGCAGGACCTGTCAGAGAAAGATTTCTTTAACTCCATCCAGGACCCTTATTTACTTAAACAACTGTAACTATGTCAGTCTGAGTGACTTTTAATATGATCTGACAACATTTGAACAATTCCAAAGCTCTTTTGCTTCACAAATGTGCCAACAGCTTTATTAGGAACTATACTGATGAGACATCACCTCAGGCACATTATGGGCACACAGACAACTTGCCTCCCGCCTAAGCAGAGGTACTCAAGCACTGTAAGTACCTGTCATTATGGTATATGGATGGTACAAGTATCATGCCATTTTTTTTTTAAATGGAGTGGCTACTTAACACATGCACAAATACATGAATGCATATTATCCATCCATCTGGTGCTGTCAATCATTTTATATCTGCCAACTGTTGCACAAACTCCTATGCTCAAAAAGATCCCACTCCTTATGGGACGAGGATCTATTTTTGTCCACCACATTTCACTCATCTTCCTGAGCATTAAAGTCCATGTGAGGTTTAGTGTAATCAGAGTATTTCATCTATTTAGGCCTTGGCTACACTCACACTTTACAGCGCTGCAACTGGGGTGTGAAAAAACACCTCCCTGAGCGCTGCAAGATACAGCGCTGTAAAGCGTCAGTGTAATCAGGGCAGCAGCGCTGGGAGCGCGGCTCCCAGCGCTGCACGCTACACCCGTAAGGGATGTGGTTTACATGCAGCGCTGGGAGAGCTCTCTCCCAGAGCTGCCGCTCTGACTACACTCACACTTCAAAGCGCTGCCACGGCAGCGCTTTGAAATTCCAAATGTAGCCATACCCTTAGTCACAAAGACTTTAAGATCTTGGAGGAGGGATAGCTCAGTGGTTCGAGCATTGGCCTGCTAAACCTAGGGTTGTGAGTTTAATCCTTCAGGGGGCCACTTAGGGATCTGGGACAAAATCAGTTCTTGGTTCTGCTAGTGAAGGCAGGGGGCTGGACTCAATGACTTTTCAGGGTCCCTTCCAGTTCTGTGAGATAGTCCCTTTTTACCTTAATATATGGAGATATACCTATCATGATCATCTAGTCTGACCTTCTACACATTGCAAGCCACAGAACCTCACCCACCCATTCCTGTAAGAGACTTCTAACGTATGGCTCAGTTATGGAAGTCCTCCGATGATTCAAAGACTTCCAAGTTACAGAGAATTCACCATTTACATTAGTTTAAACCTGCAATTAACTCAGGCCCCAGGCTGCAGCGGAAGGCAAAACAAAAAACTCAACAACCATGGTTTCTGCCAATCTGACCCAAGGGAAAATTTCTTCCTGACCCCAAATATGGCAATCAGTTAGATCCTGAGCACGTTGGTGAGACCCACCAGACAGACTCCTGAGGAAAAAAATTCTCTGTAGTGACTCCAAGCCCTCTGTAACACTTTGTACCTCAAAGCAGCACCCTGGAACCACCATATTCACCCCTATGTTATGACTATTATGTGTTTTGTACAACGTAAGCCTTGTGAGGTATCATTTTAAAAGCCTTGATCTGCTGAATATTAAAATCCTGTTGAACTGTATGTGCTATCATCTGTGAAGATATGAAGCATTGCTAGATTTATTACTGAAATATGTTGTGAGATGCCCACAGCCAACCTTTCAGTTACAACAAAGGACCAGCCAGACATGTGCTGATGCCCCATTAAAGGGAATCCACTCTCCCAACGGCAATCCCAGACAGTTCTCAGATAGAGCATGTATGCAATGGAGATTGCTTGATCCTCATGTCACAGCAAAGATCCTTCCAGCAAACTGGAAGAAATATAAAAGAAGGGAAGTGACATCATCACTTGGCCTCGCTCTCCTCCCCCTACAGCTCAACACCTGGAGGAACATCTGGAGGACAAAGACTGAACTGGGGCAGCATGGTCCCAGGCTGGAAATGGAGTCCAGCCTGTGTATTAATATTCTGAAACCTGCTTGTACTATGTCAGGGTGAGACACTGCTTGATTCAAACCCTGTTTAGTTTGTAGAACTTAAGAAATAAGAATAAATTTGCAGTCTAAGTAACCAACTTTGACCTCTACACTTGCTAATTCTAATCACTTAAAAGCTATCTTTCTGTAGTTAATAAATCTGTTTTATATTTTACCTAAAACAGTGTTGAAGTGCTTGGGAAATCTCAGCTCAGTTTACAAAGGCTTGTGTGTGTCCATTCCACACTGAGGGAGTAGCAAACTACATAATGAACTTACATTGGCCAGATTTCTGAACAGTGAAATACAATATAGTTCTGGGGGTGCAAGGCTGGGGAGCTGGAAGGGATTGGCTAGAGCCTCCCTATTGTTGGTCCATGGTGTCTGGGAGATCATTCATGTTGGATGTGTCCCTGCCTCTGGATGTTTGTGTGAGTGCAGTGCCTATCAGAGGTTTGTAGCTTGACATTAACATCCCAGTGTGAGAGAGAGCCCAGGTTGGTGAGTTTGAAGAGCTCTAGTAGTCCCACTGTCCAGGTTGCACACCGGGGTGCACCCCATCACATCCTTCTCATCTAGTATTCCATCACCGGCCATTGGAGATATCTGCTTCTAACAGTCGCAGATTGGCTATATGCATGGTAGGCAGTCTCATCATGCCATAAACTTATCAAGCTCAGTCTTGAAGCCAGTTAGGCATTTTGCCCTCACCACTGCCCCTGGGAGGCTGTTCCAGAACTTCATTTCACTGATGGTTAGAAATCTTCATCTAATTTCAAGCCTAAACATATGGATACAAACTGGCCATCAACAGGTTTAGTTATGAGAGTGAGATTTATTTTTTCTGATGACTCTGGTGTCTGGCTGACACATGTGCTCTGCAGGATGCACAGCTACACTAAAATTCTAAACCAGGAAAGAAATTAGTCCAGGCAGACTAGTCTTGATTGAGTTCTATTGGAACATAAATTCACGGACTCTTATGGCTGGATTTTAAAGATGTTTAGGTGCCTACTAGATGTGTGCCTAGATGCTTTTAAAAATGCCATTAAGTGCCTAAATATCTTTAACAATTTGACCCTCAGGTTCTAAAACCAGAAGTGTCCACTGTGATCATCTAATCTGACCGCCAGCATAACACGGGCCATAAAAGACTTCCATGGATTAATTCCTGTTTGAACTAGAGTAGATCTTTTAGAAAAACATGTAATCCTGATTTTAAAATGGCCAGTGATGGAAAATCTGCCACAACTTTTGGTAATTACTGTTATAAATGTGCACCTTATTTCCAGTCTGAATTTGTCAAGCTTCCCATTGTTAAAGATAAAAAAAAAGAAGATGCTGAACTAATTACAGACATAGTGCTCAGAAGTGTCATGAACAATATTTGAACACAAAGGAAGTTGAACGTTCCACAGCTGGCCAATTATAGTCCACTTTTCATATCCCGCTTAATTTACTTGATGAAAAGTAAACAATACCTTATGCCTCATCTCTGAAACAAAAATTTAATGCTATCACTACATACAAATAAAACATCGGTTTACCAATTAGTTCTTCAGAATGTGGACCAATGTTTCATTGTACACTCTATGAATACATTGTTTCAGTACAAAACAGCTAGTGTGTGGCACAAAGGAGATTAATTACTAAAAGACAATAGTAATTTTTTGGCAATCAATCACATATGCAGAAAAGTGAGGCATTCTAATGAGGATTAAACTTCATTAAAGGCTTTCCCTAAATCTCATTTGAAATACTGCATAAAACAGCAGTGAGTAGTTTTAAAACTTTTCAGCACCCCCAAAGATAAATGGAATGAATTTAGAATAAATTTAGAATATTTTTATTGTTTTCCCCTGCCCATTTTTCCAAGTTCTTGTTATGCTGCATCTATAGGCATTGGAGACATTCAGCTAAAAGCCATCAGTTCAAAAGAAGAAAAATCAAGTGATAAGCTGTTTTCCATGAAGAATGTAGAATGTTCCACACAGGCAGAAATTCGCTGATTTTTAGAGTACATTGCACACCTCTAGCTTTTGTTACCAGTGTAGGTTGAGGGATGTGAGATGGTGACACATGGGAAGTTATTATTTACTATGCAAGTCCTATTTTATTGTCCTGTGTTGGCTTGCATTGACAGTTCATTGCCTATATAAGGATTTTTATCTCTTTTTCTGTACATTTAGGGTTCTGTAAAAAGTGCCTATAGCTATTATGGCTAGATATTTAAGATATCTAAATAAATCAGTTTGTATTCATGTTAATTTGGGGCTCGATTTTCACTTAAAATGTCAGAGACAGATTAATTAGATTCACGGTAACTACAAACAAGCCGGATTTCCTGCATGCCCAGTTGATCTCATCCTCTCTTGTGTCTAACTTTCCTCAACCTCTCATTCTCACTAGGGTCCTTCTCCTCTCACTATAAAAATGTTTTGGTTTCCCCTACCCTAAAAAAAACCAAAACATACACACCTTCAGCCCTACATTCCTCTTAAATCATCATCCAATCAAACACACTGAACACATCATCTGTAACCATGGTCTGGAGTTTCTTTCCTCCACTTCAATTCTTTACTCTCTCCAATCTGGTTTCCATCCTCTTCCTTGAGTGAAATTATTCTCAGTACACTCTCTAATAACCTCTTCTTGACCAGATTTCAAGCCCTGCACTCCAATCTTATTCTCTTTGACCTCTAAGCATCTTTTGACATAGTTGATCATTCCCTATTGAAATGGTCACCCTCCACTGATTTTTGTGGTTCTGTCTACCTATGATTCTCTCTGAACTACCTCTCTAAACTCTTTCAATATCTCATTCAGTGGATTATCCTCCTTCCCACTCCCTCATCTGTGCGTATCTGTCCAAGCTCATCTTTGCGTCCTCCTGTTCACCCCCTACATTCTTTCTCTAGGTACTCTTATTCACAACTATAGCTTAAAACTATCATCTTTATGTTGATGACTTACAAATCTACTTTCATCCAATCTTGTTTCTTGGCTTGTGTTTCAGATACCTTTTCATGGATGTAGTTGTTCTCTTAAAATTAAGACAATCAAAACTGAGCTCAGATCTTTCCACTCAGCCCTACTCCTCTCTCCATTTCCTGTGTCACCATGACTACCATCCCCCCAGTCACCCAGGCCCATAACCTAGATATCATCTTTGACTAAGTCCTCTCTTTGGACATATTCAGAAAGACAAGATGAAATAATATTTTTTATTGGACCAACTTCTGTTGGTGAAAGAAACAAACTTTTGAGCTACAACAGCTCTTCAGAAACATGCCAAATCATTGTTGTAGATGATGTGTTCAGTGCTCTTCTCTCCCACCAACAGAAGTTGGTCCAATAAAATATATTACCTCACCACTTTGTCTCACTAATATCCGGGACCAACATGTCTACTACACTACTGCAAACTGCAAAGTCAGGTCATTTTTAAAGTTTGCTACTTTTCTTACACAACCGGTCTAAAATCTGGCCCCTCCTCCACCCACACAGCCAAAATACTTGTTCAGTCCCTCATCCTATCACCTTGACTACTGCAAACTCCTCTTTTCTGGGACTGAATATTGCTACCTTGCTTCCCTCAAGTCTATTCATAATGCTGCTCCTAAAATCACTTGCTTGGCTCACCACCCTAAGCACATCAACCCTCCACTAGCTTCCTGTTCACCTCAGCATCAAACACAAGCTTCCTCTTTATCTTTACAACCCTTCATAACAGAGTCCCACTCTACTTAGTTAATCTAGTAACCTATTAAAATGTTGAACCCCCCCCCCACGTTCACCTTTCTTCTGTCAGCTACCTGCCAATCTGTTAATCTCTTAAACATCCCTGTGCTTTCTCCCAGGCTGCCTCTTAGCTATGGGGAAAACTCCCTGGTAAAATCCTAACTAACACTATCTTAGCCTTCTCTGCCATGATGCTGCTTACAGAACCCAACCTACTGGTCTTGGCTAAGAAGATGACAATATGTGACTAATCCAGCTACCCCTTATTTCCTTTACCTACTCCCTACCACTACCTTAAATTGAAAAACAAAACAAAAAAACCTACAGTCCATGTAACTAACAAATCTGGGCCAAGCCTTCATCACTCTTATTTCCTTCTTTGTTGTATCCCCATTCCATGTTCTTTTTTTCATTTTGTGTCTAGATTGTAAGCCCTTTAGGGCAGGGATCATCTGTTTTCTACATTTGTACAACGGGGCTCAAGTCTGATTGAGACCTTTGAGTGTTACTAAAATAAGTTCACTAACAACAATTAATCACAACTAAAGGTGTTTTCCTTTAGCTGAGATAGGAGGAGGGTGCTGTCCTGGGGTGAAATCCAGACCCTTTTGAAATCAATGGCAAATTTCTCATTGATCTCATCAAAGCAAGGATTTCACCCCTACAATCTAAGGTGTTGTGTCTGGTCCATACTTACATACTGGTCAGATGTTTTATAAAGAAGAGACAGTGCATGGACTGTATAGCATATTTTTAAATGACCTAGAAAAACTCACTGATTCCAGTATTTGTGTGTATTTATCTGAAGATATTCTTCAGCATCAGAAGTCCTCCCCACTCCACCAAGTTCAGTATCCTTGCTTTGCTTCTGACCCAACACCCCAGTTCTCAGCAACATCTCTTCGGGATCTACGTATCCTGTCAGACCACATTCTAACTTTTTGTTCTGGGTTTTTATTCTCCTTTCTTTTGGGCAATGTTTAGACACCACAGCGATGGGTATGTTTAAAAAAAAACTTAGCCTAGATCATTGTCTTTTTTTCCATTCAGAAATCCAGCTGCAAGATTCCATACCTGTATATGTTAAGGAAGAGTCACAGTCTACCATTCTAGTACAAAACATAGAAGTCAGCTTTATGGGGGGGGGTGCTTAAAAGCATAGGGCACAATAATAATACTGAAACTCCTCTATAAGAGTGCACATTTTGATAGCACTGTGAAAACATTAAATAATCCTTACAAGAACCTTGTGAGATAAAATTTATTAATCTTATTTTCTATATGGGAAATGTGAGTGAGAGAGAGGTTAAATGATTTGCCCAAGGTTGCATAACAAATAAATGGCAGAGCTGGGATTAGAACTCAGTTTCATCTGGCATCCAGCCTCAAGCTTATTTCACTGCACACACTACTGTTCAAGTGAATGTGCTCTTGGCTCTACCTTAATATTCCTCCCAGGGACCATACCATTTTAAAAAATCAAAATCTACTGTATACTAGCTCTAGTTTTGCTTAACACAAATTGTCTTTGTGAAAAATGGCACAAATTGTAACATACACATTTGATTCAACACTCAAATTACACTTTCCCTCCAATCTGGAAAAAAGACTTCTGAAAAGCTATTTCTGAAAGGCCTTTGTAGCATTAGACTCCTGGGTACAAGAGCTACCACAAGCAATCTGGATTTATCAATGATGATTTCCAGCAAAAGGTGTTTAATTAGGATGTCTCACACTTTTCTACACATAAAAATCTAATCACCACCTTCTACCTCAAAGAACACAATCAAGAAGCATTATCCCATCTCAAAAACACCATTGCTCCTCCCTCATATTGCTTTCACATCTGGTATTACTTTGTTTTGTTAGTCTTTCATGCCTCTTATCTATAAAGGGAAAAAATGCATATTACACAAAAGCATAGCATGATCTATGAAATTTCATTTATTTTTATTCCAAATGAAGCTACTTAATATGGGTTATCTTCTGAATCTAGTTGTGAACAGAAAAAAGCTATACAAAGAACAAAAAAAGAAAAAATGAGCTTATGCTAAAAGAAAAAGTGTACAGAAGATAAATGAGTGTGTGAAGAATGCCCTAGTACAAATATATCTTGTAATTAACACAGCAATCACTTTTCCACACCAGTTCAGTTCACTGTTCCATCTAGTCCAGCATCCGGTCTCTGACAGTGGCCAATGCAGGCTCTTCAGCTATTCAAGCACTATTCTCTGGGCTCATGCCAGCCCTTCCTCACCTTGCAGGTTAACAACAAGTACACCCCAGTCCCTAAATGCCTTTGAATCATTCCTCTGATATCCAGCCCGACACTGCATACTCATGGAAATTCCAGATCCTCTGACCCCAGTTTTACCTTAAACCACTGCTTCTGTAACTACACAGCACTTTTGAGCACTTATAATAAAACAAAACAAAATTATAAAGAACAAACCTGGGTCTACACTTCTCAATAGTTACAAGCAGATTTCCCCCCAACCAAGTTCAGTCTACTGCAGAGGTGGGTGATTTTCTCAATAATCAGGACCCAAAACATTCATGAAAGCCCCCTCGCACCCCAAAGGGTTCCTCAGTGAATGAAAACAGAGTGTTCCTACAGTCTTATACTGAAAACAACGAGTTTCTATTCACAGCCACGGCAAAGCTCTGCCTGTCCTAACGATCTTATTTCACCCCTAAGAGGTTTTGATTGTTTGGTGGTGTCTCTTTCCATTGATAGTCGTGGGAGGGAGCAAGGCTGGTCAATGGAGTCTTGCATTACCTTGCTAGCTGATTAAGCAGGAGTGACAACTCCCACTTGCTTGGATGGGTCATCCCCAAGATCCACTACCTCTTGGTGATGCATTTCGACTTCAAGTCCATAAAGAGATTTTCAATATAAAAAAGATTGTTCCTTAACTATTACCCATATATGCATCTTGCAATGATTGAGTCTTGATAAGTTATGAGCTTTCTGTAGACACCTTACATCAGGGGTTCTCAGCCTTTGTCTTTCTGAGCTCCCCAGCCCCCAACATGCTATCAAAACTCCATCAGGCAGTGGGAGGGGCTCAGGGCTCCAGCTGCTGGGGCGGGAGCACTGGGTGGGGGGTGTGACTTGGGCACAGGCATAGTTTGATGTCTATATCTGGCGGGGGAGAGCAGGATCCAGTGGGGCTTGGGAGGGAGCACCAACTCTGCCCATGGGCAGCTCTAGGCATTTTGCTGCCCCAAGCACAGCTTGGAGTGCTGGGGCCTGGAGCCGTCCCTGTCTCCGCCCCATCACTCACCTCAGCAGGCCTCCAAAATAATATACCTCAAGGGCAGGGGCTCAGCTCAAAAACTTTGAAAATTGCTCAGGGTGCAGGCAGTGGGGAGCTAAGGGCTGTATGCTGTGAGGGGTATATCTCAGGGTGCAAGGAGGAAGTAGCTAGGGGCTGTGTGAAGTGACAGGTGTAACTCTGGGTGTACGGAGAAGTGTAGCTCAGGGTGTAGGAAGGGGGTAACTAAGGGTTGCAGAGAACAGGCTAGTTAAGGGTTGTGTGCCAGGAGTGGGAGAGTGCACCACCCTGGGCACTGCTCCCTGAGGGCTCTACCAGCCCTGGAGCTGGGTCTACCTGCACAGACAGCTCCTCCTGGCTGCACAAGCAGTCAAAGGGGGCTGGGAACTGAGAAGCATGATTTCTTCCGTGTTCATTTGTTTGCTTTTAATACACATAGTTTATTGATCTAACTCTGTAAGCATCTACATTACAATGTTACTCCTACCAATGTAAGTTGCCCACTATCTGCAACCTAATAACTCCACCTCCGTGAGAAGCGTAGTGCTTAAGTTGATGTAGTTAGGGCGACACAGTCTCCATGTAGACACTGTCACTTACATTGCCTGATGGCTGTTTGCTCAGCATGAGTCTCACAGCTGGAGCCCCCACACCCAGGGCTCACACCTGCAGCCTCCCTGGCCCTGAGCTCACAGCCTCCTACACTGCCCCACTTATGTCAGTGCAAGCACTTCTGGTGAGAATGTGCACCACCGGCAGAAGGAGGGTAGTATGGACATGAACTGCACTAATTACCGCAGTGGCTGCACGTCAACCTAACGTAAGTTGACTTAATTTTGTAGTGTAGACAAGGCCTAATATGCTGTGCTACCAAAGCACCATTTCAGCCAAGAATCTAAAATTGCTTCAGATCTTCCTGTGACGGGTTGGATCACAGAACCCCCCTTGGGAGCTGCCACCAGACTACTTCTGCCCTTGCTTTCCTGCCCTGTCAGCTTAGGACTTCAGTGTCCTGCCTGGTTTGAGCCAGGCTCGCTAGCCCGCTGCAAACCCAGACCCAGGTCTGAATCACATCCCCTAACAGCTGTAGGCTTACCTGAAAGCAGCTTACAGAAGTGTTCCTGTCTTTAACACTTAGATCCCGATGGGGTCTAAATCCAAATAAATCTTTTTTAACCTGTATAAAGCTTATGCAAGGTAAACTCTTACATTGTTTTCCCCCCGTAACACTGATAGAGAGATATGCACAGCTGTTTGCCCACCCAGGTATTAACACACACTCTGAGTTAATTAATAAGTAAAAAGTGATTTTATTAAATACAGAAAGTAGGATTTAAGTGGTTCCAAGTAGTAACAGACAGAACAAAGTAAGTCACCAAGCAAAATAAAAAAATGTGCAAATTTATGTCTAATCACACTGAATACAGAGAATCTCACCCTCAGATATGCTTCAGTAAGTTTTTTCCTCAAACTGGACACCTTCCAGGCCTGGGAACAATTCTTTCCCCTGGTACAGCTCTTGTTCCAGCTCAGATGGTAGCTAGAGGATTCTTCATGATGGCTTTCCCTTAGTTTTGTTCCACCCATTTATCTTTTGCATAAGGCAGGAATCCTTTGTCCCTCTGGGTTCCCACACACTCCTTCTCAATGGAAAAGCGTCAGGTTAAAGATGGATTCCAATTCAGGTGACATGATCACATGTCACTGAAAGACTTCATTACTCCTGGCCAGCCCACATGTATACCGGAAGACTTACAGGTAAAACAGAGCCACCTGCAGTCAATTGTCTTGGTTAATAGGAGTCATCAAGATTCCAAACCACCATTAATGACCCACACTTTGCATAATTGCAATAGGCCCTCAGAATTATATTTCATATTTACAGATTAAGATACAAGAGTGGTACATTTATACAAATAGGATGATCACACTCAGGGCTTGTCTACATCAGAAAGTTGCAGCGCTGGTGAGGGAGTTACAGCGCTGCAACTTTGAAGGTGTACACATCTGCAGGGCATCACCAGCGCTGCAACTCCCTGTTTGCAGTGCTGGCCGTACTCCCGTTTTGTCTCGGGTGTAGAGGATCCAGCGCTGGTGATCCAGCGCTGGTAATCCAATGTAGACACTTACCAGCGCTTTTCTTGACCTCCGTGGAAGGAGGAAGCCTCTGGTAATCAAGCTGGTCTCCTTCCCCGGCTTGCTCTCGCGTTCCCGGAACCCCGAGCAAGCAGGTCTCCTTCCCTGCGGTTTGCAGGGTGGTTCGGGGAACGCGAGAGCAAACCGCGGCGAAGCTGGTCTCCTTTCCCGGTTTGCTCTCTCGTTCCCGGAACCCCGAGCAAGCAGGTCTCCTTCCCTGCGGTTTGCAGGGTGGTTCGCGGAACGCGAGAGCAAACCGCGGCGAAGCTGGTCTCCTTTCCCGGTTTGCTCTCTCATTCCCGGAACCCCGAGCAAGCAGGTCTCCTTCCCTGCGGTTTGCAGGGTGTTTCGGGGAACGCGAGAGCAAACCGCGGCGAAGCTGGTCTCCTTTCCCGGTTTGCTCTCTCGTTCCCGGAACCCCGAGCAAGCAGGTCTCCTTCCCTGCGGTTTGCAGGGTGGTTCGGGGAACGAGAGAGCAAACCGTGGTGAAGCTGGTCTCCTTTCCCGGTTTGCTCTCTCGTTCCCGGAACCCCGAGCAAGCAGGTCTCCTTCCCTGCGGTTTGCAGGGTGGTTCGGGGAACGCGAGAGCAAACCGCGGCGAAGCTGGTCTCCTTTCCCGGTTTGCTCTCACGTTCAACGAACTCCCCTTGAAGCCGCCCAACAGCGCTGCAGTGTGGCCACATCTAACACCACTTGCAGCGCTGGTTGCTGTAAGTGTGGCCACTCTGCAGCGCTGGCCCTATACAGCTGTACTAATACAGCTGTAACAACCAGCGCTGCAAAATTTTAGATGTAGACATGGCCTCAGTAGATTATAAGATTTGTAATGATACCTTACAAGAGACCTTTTGCATGAAGCATATTCCAGTTACATTAGTGTATTTTCATAAAATCATATAGAGTGCAACGTCAAACTCTCCTCTTGGTTAGGTGTTATAACCACGTTACAGATGGCATAGAGGAACAGAGAATCTGAGCTAGACTTTGAATGCTAAATTACAGCCCCAACTAGAGAATGGGTAGAAGGGCTTGGCAGCAGTTGGATTCTGCAGGAGAAACTGTGACCATAATTCTTCAAGAGCATACTCTGCTGAAATAGCCAATCTGCCATTCTTTTAGCGACAGCTTGTATTCCTTTACGATGAGCTAGTTCAGCACCAGTCTATCTGGCCCACAGCCTATACAAGCTGTCCCCAGTTCTCTGCTCCTGTCCAGGTAATCCCCAGCAGATGTAGACAGTCCCCAGCTCTCTGCCCCGGTCCTTGGAATTGTACCCAGCTCCCACACAGGATGGCAACAAGATTCCTTTTAGCCACACTCTGAACAGTTTTCCTTCAGTGCAGTCAAGTTAAATGCACTGCTGAATTGAGCCCCAATCCTTTAAGCGTTTGTGCAACTTCAGTAATGTGTGCGGTCCCATGGAAGTCAATGAGGCTAGTTGCATGAAAACACTTAAGTACTGAAGTGTTTGAAAGATCACACTGTTGGCTAGCCTAAACATGGGCAGAAAATTTCACTTTTGCCCTGTGAAATATCTTAATATGCAGCTTGCTGTATAAATGAAATATATTGTCCATTCTTCATACAGTAAAATTCTCATGGACTCGGTGTATGTTGGACCAAGTGTACTGCAGTCTGTAAGGTTGTAGAAAACAAAATGTGCAGTATCATGTTGTATATTTAAATAGTTGTATAATCAGTAAGACTTTCACAGAACATGTGCCCAATATATTTATGACATTTCAATTTTTATTTAAAGCACATATTTGTTACTCTCGTGCTTTCACAACAGTTAAAATATGCAGTATCAGTAATAAGATCAGCATTTATATATATTATAAATAAACTGATGCATCCTGCTTTTTGAACGTAATCATGCAATCCCAGTGTTCTAGGAAGGTAGCTATTTTGTATGCAATGGCTAAAGGGGGTTTTATTTTGTTTTGTTCTTTGTTTTAAGAAAAGAGATGAGAGGAGAAACAAAAATAAACAAAAGAGATTCACTTTCCTGGGCTGATTGTTTGGCATTAGCACAAGTAACTCTTCTGGATCTCAGACTGTCTGGCACTGATCATGTAACAGCCACCATTTTGACTGACACACCAGGGACCTCCAGAGCTAAAAGCATGAGCTAACATTCCCTAGTTGTAGCTATAACACGATATATCTTCTGTGGATCAGACACAAGTACCACTCTGTAAAACACTCACCAGTGGGTTCCAACCATGACAGTTGCTCTCTCCACTTGGTTGCCAACTTTTTAATTGCACAAAACCGAATACCCTTGTCCCACCCCTACCCTGAGGTCACATCCCTGCCCCATCCCTTCTCTGAGGACGCACTCCCATTCACTCCATCCCCACTCCCTCCATCATTCACTCTCGTCCACCCTCACTCACTTTCCCTGGGCTGGGGTCGAGGGTTGGGGTGCAGGAGCAGATGAGGCTCTGGCTGGGTGTACAGGTTCTGGGTTGGGACAGAAATGAGGAATTCAGGATGTGGAAGGGCGGTCCGAGCCAGGGCAGGGGTGCGAGACAGCATGGGGGCTACGGCTGAGGGTGCAGGTTCTGGGGTGGGGCCAGAGATGAGGGATTTGGGGTGTGGGAGGGGGCTCCAGGCTGGGGCCAATGGGTTTGGAATGCAGGAGGGGGCTCAGGGCTGGGGCAGGGGATAGGGGTGCGTTGATGCTCAGAGTGGGGCAGCACACAGACCCCCCTGACCACACCTGCACCTAGGAGCCAGAGAGACATGTTGGTCACTTCTGGGAGCTCTGTGGAGCCAGGGCAGGTAAGGAGCCCGCCATACCCCCACTGCACCACCAGCCAGACTTTTAGCAGTCTATTAAATTCTACCACATTGCTTTCAATAGCCACTGGGAGATTGATGCCGAATGCAGTAGACTCCCGGCCAATCCAGGAGGGTTGGCAACCCTACTCTCCACTATGCTCCTAAGGTAGAAGAGCAGGCTTCTTCCTGTTAATGTCACAAAGTTTCCCCCAATAACAGGAAAGATACTGCTCATTTGCCTCCTATTAAAAAATGGCTCATATTTTCTCAAAAATATTTGTTTTAGGGAAGAAACATGAAAGGAATTTTCAATCTAAAAGTTTAAAGTCCCAGAAATGGATGAGCAAATGAAAACCAGGATTTAAGTGGAAAACATTATTCAACCTTAGCAATAATTTTCTCACTCTCCGATCCCTCAGAAATGGCTGACTTATTTTTCTTCAAACCTTCCAGCAATACTCACCTTCTGGTACTGGTCTGAGTCTCCATTGCCCTGGAAGGTATCATCATTTACACTAATGTAGAATGAGTGGTAGAGTGTGCATAAAATACTACCAAATCAGATTGGTAACCATTTGGAAGCACTTTATACTCATCTTACATGGTGCAAGCAAATGGAGAAACAGACCCCAAGTGTGGGAAAATTCCCTTCCCACACACTCCCTAGAAAAGTAAAAGATCCAGAAAGATAGGCAACCTTAAGTATAAAGGTAATAATCAGCACACCTTATAATAATCAAACAACTATTTTCAACCTTATGTAATAATATCTGTCTATTGCATAAGTATGAAATTGTCTATGTAAGAAATCACAATGGAAGAATGACTAATGATTCAGGAGATTAAAAGATACTGCTTTCTTAAGGGCAAAGCATGGTCTTCTGCAAATATGAAGGGCTCTAAAGACAGCTGGATCAGTTTGAGCAGACTACAAAGTTCTTCACTTGGGGGAAAAAATTGATTTAATTAGTTCAATAGCTGCTATAATCAATCCCCTGAAATAGTGAGTATTTCCAGATATCCATTTTGCTTCTAAAGTATTTAAATAGAACAAAAAGCTATGTTACAGTGAATGAATCCCCAGGTTGGTAGAACAACCACTCAGCAGTTAAGATTAGTTCAGTGGAGACACAGAATCATAGAATCTCAGGGTTGGAAGGGACGTCAGGAGGTCATCTAGTCCAACTCCCTGTTCAAAGCAGGACCAATTCCCAACCAAATCTCTAAGCTAACCATCTCTGTCCTCTCATTTATTACATACACAAAGAGAGCAGAATTAACAACTTTACAGACATGTGCATGTTTTTAATATAAGGACCCATTTCTGCTTTCCTTAAGCATTAAAGCTCACTGTTTTAACAGAGGAATTGAACCATGAATGTGTATGTGTTTGTTCAATATTAACATCCCTCATGTCTCAGATTAAACCTAATCAAACAGCTCGGTAATAAAATGTTTTAAAACAGACTAGCAAGTGTGGCAAGGCATCGCCTCCATCTCACCCAACCAAACGCTTCCCCCTCTGGTGATGGCATGCCTGGGGTAAATCAGCCCCAGCCCACACTGGGCGATATTTGTCTTCCCCCCCCCGTTTTGTACTGCTTTAGTCATATTTCCTGGGTAGGCCTATGGGGTGAGCCTCCACCAAACAAAAGGGGAATAGTCCCATAAATACATAAACAAAAGGTGATACCTTCCCCTGCTTCCTCCCTGTAGTCTGCCCCAGAGTGTCAGTCCTCCCACTAGCAGGCACTGAGGCTTGTCTGCCTCCCCTCCTGAAGAAGCTTACTTCTCTGCTGCCACTAGCCTGGCAGCCACTTGTCTCTCTCACTCTCCTGGTTTTAAAGGTCTCAGGTAGCCCTTAACTGGATCCAGGTGTTCCTAATTTGACCTGAGGTAACCCCTTTTCAGCTTATAGGAAAGAGGGCCTTTAACATTCTAGGGCTAACATAACTGCCTTCCATCAGAGCCCTAGTAATTTGCCATGATTATATAGAGGTTAGTACTCTGCATTGTGGCCGCAACCACCTTGGTTCAAATCCAAGTCATGGTATTGCTTTGACAGCAACATCACACCATTCACCCTGACTTTGCCACACAAGCTACCTTTGGAACACTTTTTATTTTGCCTAACCACGTTAGAAATACACACTAGATAGAAGGAAACTTGCTCTCTCTAGACATAGTATATTTGCTGGTGTCATTGTCACTATTAATAATCGTCACTCTGAACACAAGTTTCCATCCACAAACACTGGATCAAATTCTGCTGCCTCTTAGGCTGGCATAGATCCAGTGTAACTCGACTGACTTCACTAATTTACATCTGATCTATCCTAATAAAACAGAGTAAACTATGGTCCATTTTACTGCTTGCAAACATACCCCCTTCATAGGTTCTGGCTTCACTGGAATATCAGATAACAAAAATGTGGATGCTCCAAGCCACAGAGAGAAGCATAAGTAATTCTACTAAGCCAGGAAGACTTTTATATGTAAGCTTATTCCTCAGCTGAAACCCAATAATTAAGACTCACTACACAAACAAATGCTAGTTATTAAAACAGAAACTTGACAACCAGATTTTGAGGGCTAAATTATGGCTCTGAGCGCTGGTGAAGCTGTGGGAGTAGGCATGGTAACAGGGAGAAAGCTGCTGACTACCCAGTTGCTGCTGGAGGGAGGTATTATGCCTACACAAGATATAACGGCTGCAAGAGTATGGGAAGGAGGAATGAGCTCAGCAGCAGCACCTACCTTATACATAAGCACTGCCATTTGCCTACCTAGGTACAGCTGGTTTGCAGAGGGCAAGGCCTTGATTCACTGACTGCAAGGCAGTTGCTCTGGATTTAAACAAACTTAACTGACATCAGAATCTGGCACCAATATTGCTACCAATTTCACTTCAAAATGTTACATATCTATGGAACTATTCAGTGAAGTAGCCATGTGATGCAACATCTCTCTTTGGTACTTATATGGCCCCACTCCTGTAGAATCGGAACACCTCACAGTCTTTAATATATTTATCCTCCTATTACTTGTGTGAGGAAGGGAGGTGCTATTCTGATTGAAAGCCCAGGGACTGTCTTTTTGTTCTGTGCAGTGGAGCCCTGGTCCATCATTAAGGGTCCTAGCAGTATGGTAATACAAATAGACTAATTTTACAGATGGGCAAGCGAGGCAGAGATAAATTACTTCTCAAGGTCACACAGGAGGTCGGGGGCAGGGCAGGGAAATGAATCTGCCTTTCTAGAGTCCCAGCACAGTACTTGAACCCCTAGACAACCCTTCCTCTTATTCATCTATTATCAATATTATATTATGTGTTTATATTACTGTCCCTGAAATGATATTGGAACTCTAAGCGCAGTGGAAATTTTGGCTGAGGCAAAACAAGGAAAACGTCAGCTACATAGGGTCAGCTTCTGAGATGGTATACATGTCTATAATATCACTAATTTCAATGGAAATATGCTGATTTTCACCACTTAAGGATGTGGCCTGATGCATAGAAGCTTAACATGTAAAGATAAGAGGATAAGGAAGGCAGTGCAAACTCAGCCATTGTATTGGCTTTGTCCTGGTTACCCCCTTTGTCAGCCTTATTCCAAATTCTGCATTTACAGCTTTATCATCAGGAGTTACTTATGGACTTTCACAAAGGGAAGTAAATAAATCCTATGTTTATGCCTATATAACAACATGTCTTTAACCAAGGTGTGTCTGCTAAAGCATCAATTTATGACACTTAAGCCATATAGTATAATTTAAGATTTGGAATCTCAATATCTCCTACCCAAATTGAAATATAAATTTCCCTTTTCTTTGTCTAGTTTTATGGTTACACTGCAGGGATCTTTCCTTATCAATAAATAATTCATGCCATAAACATTCTCTGCTACTGTATGCTACTATGCTTCTTTGTAATGGCTTGGATAGATCTGCTTGCTCTCCACTCATATTAAACACAAGACTTGATCCTGTCTACATTACATACACAGAACTTAAAAGAGTTTTGTACGCACAAGGACTGCAGGACTGGGCTTTAAGACTACAAAGCAAAATCTGTCTACACAAATGATGCTTCACAATAGCTAGAACATAACTGCTGAAAATCCATACAGAATCAAAATGTTCAAATTCAATGATGTAGCATGCCTTGAATTGTAGTTTACATAATAACACAAACTGAGCTGAATTGATTTTCTGCAGCTATTTAAATCTAATTATATATGCCCTATTTAATTCTCTCTTCATTTAGATTGATATGAAACATTAAAAGTCCCTGTAAATAATTTAGTGTGAAAAAACACACAAACTAATTAAAAGCTACAGATCCAAACGCAAGCACATTATAGAAGTACTTCTAAGAAACCAACGTTTCTATTAAGGTTTGAAGTACTTTTCTGTGTTCGAAAAGATGCTGTATCTTAATGGCACCTTTTAAAATAAAAATGTGCTAGTGGAAGTGTTTAAGTTTAAGTTTAAGTTTCAGTTACTCTGATTTTGTTCTGCCACGAGGGCGCATTTGTTTAATTACAGTTTGAATTACTATTAAGTGGCTGAGACCTAAATCTTGTATTCTTAACTGCACAGTGCAATTTTTCACAATCAGGAATTAAAAGAAATTTTATGAGGGTTATTAATAACCCTAACTAATTCTAAAACTTAGCTCTTACACGGCACCTTGTATCTTCAAAGCACTGTACCAACTAATGTCCTGACCCTGAAATCAGATTCTGTGCCCAATTATGAAGCTCTAGGCAGGTGCAAGAGTCCCCTCATGTGAATCTAAGTATGGGAATGGAATGGGGCCCATGACCTTGCTCAATACTGCTGTGCAGCATTAGTGATAAGAGTTTCATCTCCCCCAATTGTCTCAAAATTGTGACAGTGCTACTGTACCCTTTAGTTTCACACATAAGGAATCTCAAAACAGATACTTGTTTGCAGCAAGCCAAACACAATCATTAGCATTAACTACTGCCAGGACTGGCTGAAGTAAAATCAAACTTTCAGTTAAATAAAAGTGTGTGCTTTTCTTGACTTATTTTTTTAATTTCTTACTGGAAAACCAAAAGCCTTCACACAAAATTGTGTGTTTTCACTCAAAAATGTTCTGGTATTTAGTAGCTTTCAGAAGGAAATTTCTCAGTTGTTGGTAGTTTTCAATTTTTCACCTCATTTTCTAACCAGCTCTAGTGTTAGGTCTAGAAAGTACCAAACCAGAACAAGGAAAATGATTGTATATTTCTCACTTCATCCACCAAAACATATCCTTTTCCTCTCCCCTCAAGTTAAATTTGTGTCACTATTTCTATGTGTCTTGAATAAAGTTTTTCCACAGCATCCTGATCATGAGTACACATCAAGACAAATGTCTCCTCTTGCACACAAATGCTATGACATACTCAGGAATTTTTTTTTCTTTTTTTCCCCATTCTTTAATTTATACAGGTTTCCCATCCCTTCCCATGTGTTAAAAAAAAGAAAAGTGAGTCACAGTTTCTGAAGGAGAAAATAAAATTAGGATTATTACTGCAAATTGTACGTAGGGTCTGGTCTACACTACAAAGTTAAGTCGACATAGGTCACCTTGCGTCAACTTAGTTGTTCAAGTGGTAAGGTTGCCAACTTTCTACTCGCACAAAACCAAACACTGTTGCCCTGCTCCTGCCCCGCCCTTTTTCCAAGGCCCCGCCCCAGCTCACTTCATCCTCCTCTCTCTCTGTCGCTCACTCTCCCTACCCTCACTCACTCGCTCATTTTCACTGTGCTGGCTCAGGAGGCTGGGGTGTGGGAGGGGGTGAAAGCTCCAGGGTGGGGACACAATTGAGGCATTTAGAGTGTGGGAGGGCAATCAGGGCTGGGGCAGGGGGTTGGGTCGCAGGGGTTGAGTGCTCCAGCTGGGGGTGCAGGCTCTGGGGTGGGGCTGCAGATGAGGGATTTGAGGGTGCAGGAGGGTGCTTCGTGCTGGAACAGACGGGTTGAGCGGGCAGGAGGTGGATCAGGGCTGAGGCATGGGGTTGGGGTGCAGAGGGGAGAGAGGGCTACAGCTGGGGGTGCAGACTTTGGGGTGGGGCTTTGGTTGAGAAGTTGGGGGTGTAGAAGGGTGCTCAGGGCTGGGATAAAAGGGGTTCAGAGGGCGGGAGGGGATCAGAGTTAGGGCAGGAGATTGAGGTGTGGGGGGCAGTAAGTGCTGAAGCTCAGAGTGCGGGCTCTGGGTTGGGGCTGAGTGTTTTGGGGTGGAGGAGGGTGCTCCTGGCTGGTATTGAGGGGTTCGGAGGGCAGGAGGGGGATTGGAGCTGGGGCAGAGGGTTGGGGTGCAGGAGGAGGTCAGGGTGCAGGCTCTGGGCAATGCTTACCTCAAGCAGCTCCTGGAAGCAGTGGCATGTCCCCTCTCTGGCTCCGTCCGCAGGCGCTGCCCCTGCTGCTCCCATTGGCCATGGTTCCCAGCCAATGGGAGTTGCAAGGGTGGCGCTTAGGGCAGGGTCAGCGTGCAGAGCCCCATGGCTGCTCCTAAGCATAGGAGCCAGAGGGGGGACATGCTGTCTGCTTCCCAGGAGCCTGCCAGTTGTGCTGCATGGTGCTGCCAACTAGACAGTCAATGGCCCAGTCAGCCATGCTAAACACTCCAGATGTGCTCCGGCCTGGAGTAGACAGAACATATCGGATCTCCTAGACCTAGGGGAGAAGATACTGTCCAAACTAAGCCAAGACCAGCCCATAGAATGTGGACATCTATAAGCAGATTGCGCAGGGGATTCAGGAGAAGGGGTATGACAGGGAGCAGCAGCAGTGTCACGTGGAAGTGAAGGAACTGTGTCAGGCATATGAGAAGGCCGGGGAGGCCAACAGTCAATCTGGTGCAAGCCACAGACTTGCCACTTTCACAAAGAGCTGCATGGCATATTTGGCAGAGACCCCACCACCATGCCCCACAGCACTGTGGATACCTCCAAGGAGACTGAGTCACAGGCCCCGGGCATGAACAGCAAGGAAGAGGAGGAAGATGGGGGACATGCAAACAGGGGAACGAGAAACGCCATGAGTCAGGACCTGTTTGAGACTGAACCACAGCCCAGTCAGTCCAGCACGGGTAGCCTGATACAGGGGAAGGAGCCTCAGGTAAGCGTAGAATTGCATTTCCCATTAGTGATGTACTGATGGCACCTCTAATTTAACAGGACACAGCTACTGACTTTTCACCAATATACTGGAATGAGAAGAGGGAGTAGTACAACAAAGAGAGGTAATCTTATTATCTGCTTTTCATTCCCCGGCAGAGTTAGGCAAGGAGGGAGGGGGAGATGTGAAGTGGTTTGTTTATGTACACAGGGATGTCCCCTGAACCCTCCTGAGAGGTCTCGATAAAACATTCATGGAGGTACTCTGCAATCCTCAAAGTTTTCTAGGGATGACAGCCTTATTTCTTCCTCTGCAGTAGGAAATCAGCAATAATTTCAGCGGACACCATTGCAGTACACAGGCTAGCATCATAGGGTTCTAGGCAGCTTCAGGACACTAGCTACAGCTGTGTTCTCTGTGTCTTAGTTACTCCCTGGAGTCAAATATCCACTAAAACCCACCACCATCTATGGAAAATAGTGCCAGCATTCAGTGCCAGTGCCCTAGACTCATAGCTTCATGCAACTGAGTATTTCCCTCTCCTCTGGCAAGCCATACTCAGGCCTGGTCTACACAACGCGTTTAAACCGAATTTAGCAGCGTTAAACCGATTTAACCCTGCACCCGTCCACACAATGAGGCCCTAATATCGATATAAAGGGCTCTTTAAACCGGTTTCTGTACTCCTCCCCAACAAGAGGAGTAGCGCTGAAATCGGTATTGCCATGTCGAATTAGGGTTAGTGTGGCCGCAAATCGATGGCATTGGCCTCCGGGTGGTATCCCACAGTGCACCATTGTGACTGCTCTGGAAAGCGATCTGAAGTCGGATGCACTGGCCAGGTAGACAGGAAAAGCCCCACGAACTTTTGAATTGCATTTCCTGTTTGCCCAGCGTGGAGCTCTGATCAGCACGGGTGGTGATGCAATCCCAAATCCAAAAAGAGCTCTAGCATGGACCGTATGGGAGATACTGGATCTGATCACTGTATAGGGAGACAAATCTGTTCTATTTGATCTCCGTTACAGAAGACAAAATGCCAAAGCATTTGAAAAAAATCTCCAGGCTATGATACAGAGTCCACAGCACAGTGCTGTGTGACAAGTGTTAACGGAAAGCCAAAGAACCAAATGGATGCTCATGGAGGAGGGGAGAGGGGATAGAGGACTCCAGCTATCCCACAGTCCCCGCAGTCTCCGAAAACTATTTGCATTCTTGGCTGAGCTCCCAATGCCTGTAGGGTCAAACACATTGTCCGGGGTGGTTCAGGGTATCTCTCGTCAATTTACTCCCCCCCTTCCCCCCGTGAAAGAAAAGGGGAAAAAATCATTTCTTGATTTTTTTCAATGTCACTCTATGTCTACTGCATGCTGCTGGTAGACGCGGTGCTGCGGCACTGAACAGCAGCATCCTCTCCCCTCCCCTCCCCGGTGGCAGATGGTACAGTACAAAAGGACTGATAGCCGTCCTCATCATCATTCCGTGAGTGCTCCTGGCTGGCCTCAGGTGCGGTCGGCCAGGGGCGCCTGGGTAAAAATAGGAATGACTCCCGGTTACTCCCGAGGGATGGTACAGAACGGCTGGTAACCGTCCTCATCATAGCAACTGGGGGCTGAGCTCCATCAGCCCCCCCATTTCATGTCTAAAGAAAAGATTCTGTACTGCCTGGACTATCATAGCAGCGGGATGCTGGGCTCCTCTCCCCCCTAACGTTTAATGTCCTGCCTGGACTATCATAGCAGATGGAGGCTGCCTCCCCCCTCATTTTATCTCACTAAAATCTCAGTGTTTCTTATTCCTGCATTCTTTTTTACTTCATCACACAAATGAGGGGACACTGCCACGGTAGCCCAGGAGGGTTGGGGGAGAAGGGAAGCAACAGGTGGGGTTGTTGCAGGGGCACCCCCTAGAATGGCATGCAGCTCATCATTTCTGCGGGATCTGACATGGAGCAGCTGTGCTCTCTGGTTCTCTGATGCACTGGCTCTCTAGTACACTTGCCCCATATTCTAGGCAGGACTGACTCTATTTTTAGATAAAACATAAAGGAAGGAATGACCCGGGGAGTCATTCCCATTTTTGTCTTTGCGCCCCCGGCCGACCTCAGCAAGGCCAGCCAGGAGCACCCATGACAGCAGCAGATGGCGCAGAATGACTGGTAACTGTCTCTGCTACCTTGCAAAGGCAAATGAATGCTGCTGTGTAGTACTGCAGTACCGCATCTGTCAGTGGCATCCAGTACACATACGGTGACAGTGAGAAAAGGCAAACCAGGCTCCATGGTTGCCATGCTACGGCGTCTGTCAGGGCAATCCAGGGAAAAAGGGCGCGAAATGATTGTCTACCATTGCTTTCATAGAGGAAGGAATGAGTGAGGACATTTACCCAGAATCACCCGCAACACCGTTTTTGCACCATCATGCACTGGGATCTCAACCCAGAATTCCAATGGGCGGGAACTATGGGATAGCTACGGGATAGCTTCCCCCAGTGCAACGTTCCAGAAATCGATGCTAATCTCAGTACATGGACGCACACCGCCGAATGATTGTGTTTTGTGTGGCCGCATGCACTCAACTTTATACAATCTGTTTTACAAAACTGGTTTATGTAAAATCGGAATAATCCTGTAGTGTAGACATACCCTCAGTATGCACAAGCACTCCAAAGCAAAAATGTCAATAAACATGTCTTGTTTAAAACTTTTAGGGGAGCAATGGAAGTGAGTTCTGAATCTTAACTTTCATTTTCCATTGTGATTATATTGACAAAGGCACTTGTGTGTTTTATCTGCAGCAGGTGCTGTTGTTGCCTCAAGGGGTTCCCCCTCCATGCCCGCAGAAGGCCTGAGCAAGATAAGGAGGAGAAAGAAGAGGGCTTGGGATCATATGTTCAATGAGATCCCGCAAAACATTGCTGCATCAGACTATGAGCAAAGGGACTGGAGGGTGAACACTGCAGACAGCCCGGAGAAGGAAAGAGTGGACAGGAGAAAGGTTCTGGTGTCACAGCAGGAAAAGGAGAAGATGATGCACCAGGACATAAAAGGGGCTTCTCCGGCAGCAAACACAGATGCTGCTCACTCTTGTGTATCTACAGGTTCAGCAATCACAGGCTCGCCTCTCTCTGTAGTCCATGGAGAACTCCATTATAGTACATCCCTATACTTCCCCCCTCAGCATTCCATGTGGCATCAGGGGGCACTCCCCTGCCCCTACCACTCCAGACCAGGGGATATTAAGCACAACTACTGCTTCACATCTACTGACCTGTGAAAGCTACTGTTGCTCTATGTGTAGGTAAAATGGACAAGAATGTTCTTTTCCCACATTAAGTTCTGTTCCGTTACTTTATTAAGTTTTAATGTATTGTTTTTAAATTTCACATATTTTTCTTTGCACTGGTTTTGTTACTGAATAAAATTCTATTTGGAAAATAATTAATCTTTATTAGTTCATAATTTATGCTGCAGAGTGCCTAACAGTTCTGAAAGCACCCACTTACGTGTTACCGTACAGTGTGACAATTTATAGGTCTGTGACAAACACGGTGTAATAATGAAATGTACAGCAAGCACAGCAAAAATAGGTGCACTGGCAGTGTTATATTCACAGATGTACACCAAGCAGCACACAATTCCTAATAGGCACCAAAACAGTAGGATCAGGTAGAGCACAACGCGTTCATGGGGCTCATTGTTCAAGTGCTCTTTAAAGACTGCCTAAGCCATATAGCTCCCCATTGAGCTCTTCTAATAGCCCATATATTTGGCTGTTCAAACTCAGCAGACCACTGTTCCACCTCCACCCTCCACCCCAAAAGCAACTTTTCCCCCCCTTTGTTTCAGATGTTATGGCAGAACACAGCAGGCAGCTATGACCACTGGGATTTGTTTTCACTGCGATCCAGTCTTGTGAGTAAACAATTCCAGCATCCCTTTAATCTATCTAAAGCATGTTCAACTGTAATTCAGTACCTGCTGAGCCAGTAGCTGAATCTTCTCTTGGTGCTGTCAAAATGTACAGTGTATGGTTTCATGTGCCAGGGGAGCAAGGTGTATGCTGAGTTCACCAGGATCCCTACTTGCCAACGGTAATCTGCTGCTCAGAAAAGTAAGTCCTTGCTTATAGCTTTCAGAACAGTCTTGTGTTCATACACCTTCCCTGACCAGCCAACACTGAGGTTGGTGAAACATCCCCGAGATCAGGGCTTAAATTCCGCCAGAGTTATCTGGCAGAGCTCCAGGAAATATTTTCTAACCCACGGGAGACCTGGCACCTCTCCTGGGGCTGAAACCTCAGGATTCTGAGAAATACTCAGTGAGAATGTAAGCCGTGCCCATGATCCACAAGCACTTCCATAACCATAGAAAATTAGCCCTATCTGTTGATGTACTATATGGCAAGGTGGCCTGGTGCCAAAATAAGGATATGCATGCTGTCTTTTACTCCAACACGATCTGGGAACCCCATTCCTGCAGATCCATCCACTATGTCCTGCACATTACCAAGAATCACAGTCCTATGTAGCAACAGATGGTTAATGACCCTGAACACTTGCATGACAATAGCCCCTGCTGAGGATTTTCAACTCCAAAATAATTTCCCACTGACTGGTAGCAATCTAGCATTTCTAGTTTCCACAATATGATTACCACTTGCTCTTCCACTGTCAGTTCAGCTCTCATTTTGGTGTCCCTGCTCTGTAGGGCTGGGATGAGCTCAGCACACAGATCCGGAATGTGGTTTTGCATTTCTGAAAGTTCTGAAGCCATTGCTCAATGTGATCTCCCCAGTCAGTGCCTGCTTCTTGGGCCCAGAAGCAGTGTTCCTCCAACTACAGCTGCTCTGTGAACACCACCAACAACCACCTTGAATTGGGTCTCCTTATGCCCCACAGCATTCAGTCCTCCAAGAAATCATCATATTCCCTACTGATTCTTACGGCTCTGCAAATAGTGGAGGATCATGCATCCTGTGCTTGCAATGTTCATGCCAAGAATGCAGAGCTGTGGAGGCTCTGTGCTTCCATGTCCAGGCTCCAAAGATGGTGGACAGTGAGGAAGACCATGCAGGGTGAGTGGGATTTTTAAAAAGGGTCTGAAGATTATGGGACATAGATGCCATTATGAGACACAGATGCCATTATGAGATGGGGACAGTTGCACACTGGGAAGTTGACCCCTTGCTCCTAGTCACTCCTGCTCAACTCATTTCTGCATTGCCATGCATTGCCAAGACTTCTCAAAAGGAAAGCGTAGCGGACGATGGTAGTTTGCACACCAGGATACGACCCACAGTGCACTGCACTGTGCATCAGGACAAACGCTTCTGGTGAGTACACACAGTACTGGTGCAATGAGCCAAGTATGTACTTGCACAAGCGATACGCCAACCACAGTGCCTTTACGTTGACATAGCTTGTGTTGACCAAAGTTTGTTGTGTAGACATGTCCTAAGAATGATGCAGTTATTTAAACAGCAGTGCTGCCAATAACAAGCAAGAACACAACGGTGGAGACAAAGCTCTTTCCCTCCCCCCCATTTCCAAAACAGATTTATTATCCAGCCCACCTCCTCACACACACATGAATATACCACCCTCAGAACACAACATCTCCTACAGCTGTCTAAGCTATAATGGCAAATAGTGTAGAGCTGGATGACATCTTGACTTCACATTGTCAACTTGGGCCTCAGATCTGAAATGTGAGAAGAGACACCTACCACTTTTTATTTGGAGAAAAATTGCTTTGTAACTTAATTAAGGTGGTTGCTGACAGTTCGGAAGAAGAGAACTTGCTTTTTCTGCAAGGTTTGACAGTATCCATGGCTTAAATGTGATAATGCAGCTTATGCAAGAAATACTGAAATGTGACATTAAACCCTAGGCCTTAACTTCACAGAATTCAGACTTGAACAGCCTGACAATTCTTTTTAAATCAGCCAATTTATTTAAAAGAAATATGTGCAAGTCTGGTTAATAAATGTATTTATCTAGGATCTGTTAATTGAAACTGAACTGAAACTGTAAAATATCTTTCAAATGATGTCTGTAATAAAGCTTTGAAACTGGTACTACACATCAAAAGAGACTGGCTATGATACCATAATGTGTAGCACTTTATAGACTTATTTTAGGGCTGCTGTGAATATTTGGCACCAAACCTGACCATTGGTAAATGCAGTCACACTAATGGAGAAATAAAATTAATGTTTTGTTGCTGACTAGCTACCCGATCTACTACGATCAATCAATCAATAAATAAAGCATAGAATATTATGAGGGAAACTGATCAAATGACATGACTGACGCCTTAGATAGGACTGGTAGAATTATTTTTGCCAAAAACATTTAAAATGGAAAATTAGGGGTTTTTTTAATAAATGGAATTCTTTCACAAGAAGTGTCTGCTTTCCATGGAAAATTTCACTATAGCATCAATAATCCAAACCTCAAAATATTTAACCCAAAACCCCAAAAATTTAGATTCAAACTGAGACCTCAGTGCCTCATGGGAGTCTTGTGTTCCCATCTCTCTGGCTGAATTACTTCTCCTATGATGCACCACAGCCAGATATTCTTGTGATGTACTCCCTTGCCTTACCAAGAGGGAAGAAAATGGTATATCATGGAAGATATAGTTTAGCCAGAGGGCCCAGACCTCTCTGGAAGATGGCAGAACAAGGCACTCAAACTACAACTCCCATGAGGCATTTCAGTGCTAGTTTGAATCTAATTTTTTGTGGGGAGGGTTGGCTGAATTTTTTTACTAAAAAAAAAAAATGTAGATTTTCCACGGGGAAAATATCCCTTATTTTTCAAACAGGTCGAGCCTTAGGCCATTGTTAAATTTCACACACTGAGGAAGAATCAGTGGCCCTGAATTTCTTGCCTTTGCCTTGGAGTAGTTTTACAAGGTGCTTGGACATTTCTGAGACTTCAGCCTGTGTCAGATACATGGCTTGGTCCCACCTACACTGTTAGACAGAATTATGCAATGAACATGATGGGTATTTGGAATGCAACATGGGCCCTCAATGTAGATGAATTAGTAATTGCAGGACCTAAAAGTTCCCTGGTAAGTGACAATAGAAGGGGAAAGGAAAGGCATGCTGGGAAATGTAGTCCTAAACTGAAACCTACAAGAAAGAGGAAGGGGGAATTCAGACAGAAAGACTCGGTGGGAATACCAGGAAATTGACCATCTATAAATGTGGCAGGTTCTTCCAACCCAATTATCCTTACCTGTCTGCTAAATGAAGCAGCTGTCTACATGGTCAGAAGTGGTCCTATATGAATGTTGTATTTTCTTGTGTTAATTCTGATGTAATGTTTTTTTGTAAAAAAAAAATTGACTTTATTTACCCACCTTGAATTATGGTGTTTCCCTATGAAAAATGAACCTGCACAAAAATCCTTAGGCCACCGCAAATATAGCTAAAGAGTCCTAATGCTCTGGGGCACGTAGATTGGCATGTATCTACAACCTATCAAAAGCAGTGATGTGGAGCCACATTAACCCCGAGGAAGCACAATTTGTGATCGACTTATAGGGGTGCAGCAAACCCTTCTCACATGGTCCCCGGCCTGTCTGTGCTGCAGCTGTGGGGTGAACAGGGGTTGAGACGTGTCTCAGAATAATCCATTCCCCTCCCCACTACCTTCAGGAAGTATCTTGGTGGCACATCCTGTGCTGCAACTCCAGCCAGCTTTTGATAGGCAGCACAAGATTCTTCACTCTCTCCTGCCCTAGCCTGGCATCACTACATGAGGGCCACAGTCTAGCCTTATTGAAAGGGTTAACCGCCCTCCTCTCTCTCACACACACGATTTTATACTATTATCTTATGTTTGACTAGTGACTGCAAACTGTATTAAATACACACACAGCTTTCAATGGAATGTGAATTAAAATGCTACTGACTTTTCTTGCTATAAAGATCTTTCTTCTCTGAGGATGGAGGAAGAATCTGTGTGAGTCTAAATTACAAACAACAATTCTCTGTAACTTCTCCAACACGTACATACTTTACATATAAAGCAAGAAACTGGGGATAAAAGTATGACTTTGCCACCCCTGCTACCAACACCACCTCAGTGGAAAAGCATCCAGTGACAGTAAAATGGGAGATGGAACCTGCTCAAGGATGCTTAGGGCACTCCCTCTTGCTTCTTTTCTATCAGTAACAGCTGTCAAAAATCCACATCCTCTGATCTACTTAGATTTAGCATAGAAACTTGTTGATTATTTATTCTGTCAAGTTCTGTCCGACTGGGATTAAGATGTCCTAAAATTCCCAAGAGGGCAATTCATCATAACACAATATAGAGTCTGAATAATGGACATCGACAATAGGCTCAGCTGACACAGTGGAAGTCAATGATAGGTGAATTGAGGTCATAGTCTTGATGTGAAGACATTGGACAGTGTATACCAAGGCTGTCAATCAAGCCATTACAAGGAGAAACTACATGAATATGAAACAGGGAACAATCAGATTGGTTTTTGTTTCCCTGTTTCTAACAGCTAAAAGAAAGTAGCTTCTAGAGCTAATGAGCACTGCTTGCTGCGTGTGCCAATGTGATTCTAACCGTAGTTGTTACTGCTTAGAGCAAAAGAAAAATATCCAGTAAGAGCTTCAGTTATGCACTAATGAAGCTCAGTGCGCTACTGCTGGAGTGGCCTATTTCTCCTTTTTTTCCCCTCCCCACACGCTTACTGGAAGAGAATTTAAGATTTCAGTAACAATGAAAGACTAACAATATTGATTGTACTACTTTTGGTCTTATTATCTAAAAATAACTTCAGCTATATTTAGAAGGCATAAATCGTATCTTTAAACAGGATTAAAAAATAAAATTGGAAGTGGTCAAAAAAATGTTACCATTTTCTGTCAGAGAATGCAGTTCAATCGAAGTCTAAGTCCTTTGTGAAATCGTGTAAATTTCACCTCAGAGGAAATGGGTGGGGGAATTCTGAATGTCTGATTTTTTGTTTTGAAATGACTTTTGGTATTTAATATAACCAAAAAAATAAGTGACAAATTTCAATCAATCTAAAACTTTTTTCCCAGAATTCTCTTTCATAGAGAAATTAATACATTTCGGAGGTTTTGTTCCTAATCAAAACTACTCTTGTAAATCTGAAAATCCATTGCAAAATGGAATTTGTACTCCACACAGCTCTAATTTAAACCATATCAATGCATTAAACCAATGCCAGTGCATTTAATGTAATATTTACCAAAGGAATTTAAAAATAGTTGCAAAGTTAGCACAGGATCAATCCTGAAAGGCGCTAAGCACTCTAGCTTCGATATAGTTTAAACATGTGGCTAACTTTAAGCATGTGAGTAGTCTCATCAAAACCAATGGGACTACATATGTGCTTAAAGTTAAGCATGAGTTTAAGTGCTTTAGTGAACTGGGGCCAGAGCTCCAGCAGCTTGCAGGATTGAGCCCCCAGGGAATAATATTTTCAGCTACAACCACCTTTCATGATCCCCTGAGCCAAAGGAGAGTCCTCCCCCTCAGCATTCACATTCAAGTACATTTCCCTATCTCAGCACCCTCAAATCATCATGTCAGCGTCATCGTATCCACATTTAGATATTAACGTTACCAGTCACTAGGGTGACCAGACAGCAAGTATGAAAAATCGGGACGGGGGGGTGGAGGGTTTTAGGAGCCTATATAAGAAAAAGACCCAAAAATTGGGACTGTCCCTATAAAGTCAGAACATCTGGAACCCTACCAGTCACTAAAATAGATTACTGTTAGAAAGGAGGGAGCTAAATGCTATGTATTCTCATGAGTGAGATCCAAGTCCAACCAAAGTCAATGAAAAGACTCTCATTGAGTTCAATGACCCCTTAGTCATTAACATCCCCACTCTCTATGTTAAATACCTAGAGAGACGTCACTAAACAGGAAGTCAGAATTTCAAAGGTATTTAGGCACCAAAGGATGTAGCTAGGTGCTTATGAATATTCCATTAGGGACCTAAACAGATCAGGCTCCTAACTTGATTTCAATGGAAACTAGGCACCTAAGCTACTTTGCAAATCCCAACTGCATCTTTAAGTCCCTAAACATCTTTAAAAATGTGAGTCACAATCTGGTATTAACACAGAGAGCGGATCTGCAGCTGTAAATTTTACCTTTGAGTTAGAGATGCTGTAAATATTTAGAACCAACCCAAACTTTAATGAGTGGAGAAATTGCACCAAGTGGAGAATTAACATGTGTGTGCCAGGTCCTTGGCTGCTATAAATAAGTGAGACTCCAGTGGAGCGAATTTACACCAACTGAGGGTCCAGCCCTATGACTGCTTGTCTCGTGATTACAGAAATTTCAAATCACCGCACGCAGACTGCAGTCTTCTTGTGGTTCAAACAGCTCAGTTTACATCCTGGTTTGATGCCTGAGCTCCAATGACAAATGAGATTTCACAATAATCATTTTAAGATCCTTAACACTCTGGATCCAGTTTTACACTTACATGGTTGTCTTCATTAAATGTGTTCATCTATTCTTGTAGGAGCCTTGTCTGGGATCTTCTTTAGCTTATTGCTTTTTTTCCATAAGACGCAAAGAGAGGTCAAAATCATAGTGAGTTCAGTGCGTGGAGGGTCTGCAGCACCAATCCACTGCTAGGCCTGAATCAACTTTTATCCTCCTCTTTTTCTTTATAATGTTTTATATGTATATTTTGTATCTACCAAATCAAATAACCTTGGATTACACTGCACTGTAACCATCTTGCCTCCATCGGCACTGGACTCTGACCCTGCCTCAGTTTCCCCACTCTTGTGTAAGCCAGTGGGACAACTCACCAACCAGCTGCATCAATGAAGCCTCTCGCATTGTCAGCCTTGTTGTCCTTTTTCTCAGAGGTGTATTTATTGTTCAGATACAAACACAGCTTGATGTCAGTCAAAGAAGGTAAACCAGGTCCTGCTGCCTGACCCCTTCCTCCTGAGACCTGTGCCTTAGGGGGCTTCTGTTGCTGCCCACACAGCAAATAACCCCAGCCACGTAGCTGGTGGGGCAAGCTCCTGTCCAGGCCCTTCTCTTGACTCAGAGTCTCTGGAAGGAATCTCCCTATAGCTGCAGCTGAGTCCCAATCCCCACAAAGGACCAGCTCACCCTGAACTAAGTATACTTACACACACTTCACTAAAGGACCACTGGATCAAACAGAAATAAAGGAAATGTTAATGAAAAAGTCAAGTGTCTAAATAATCCTGAGCAGTAGGGTGACAACTACCATGCTTAAAAGTTTACAGTTACGCATTTTACACCCTCAACATCCTTCTCTCTCATGACTTCATTTCAGTTCTACATAAGGGGAAAGATTTTGTTTTCAGTCTTTCATAGATCATGGAAATAAAACAGATGATTTACATAATAAAAATGTCCACTGTGTCATTTTATGCTGAATTCCTGCTTCAATGGAGTTCTAAAACTATCATAGTGAACAGTGTGCTTCTGAATCACTTGCACAGTTTAATCTCACCAGGAGCTCACAATGGGATTCTTACAGTTATATCATTATTATTACATTAAAAACAAAACATCACATGTTACAAGAACATTGTTTAGGTTGCAAAGTCAAGCATCCAAAAGTTAGGAAATATCAGAATCAAGGCTGCCTGTGAAACTTTAATTCTGTCCCCTTGTATGTTGATCCAATGCACTGGATGACATTGTTTGCTGCTGCAACTGCTGCTTTCATGGCAGCATCAGCACAGCCCTATAATGTTTGTATTAGTTGTTATTGTCCTAGCTTTGCAGGAATAATGACTAGATACAATGGATGCAGTTTAATTAGGCCACAACTGTATTCACTTAACATATGTGGGAATACCCAGCAATAAATCGTACGCATAGGTCATTATCTCTATAATTGTTCCCACCTGTATGGGAAGGCTGGCTGTCAGCCCTCCCCCTTCCCAACCTGGTCCCAGCCCATTGTTGCACCCCCCTATATGAAGATAAAGGTGGGCTGGAAAAGAGGGGGATTATCTTCATTGTGCTACTGAGATAATCAGAAATTTGTAAAAATTCCTTGATGTGTACCATGATGACCATGAAGGCGGCCATAAAATGGCACAACCACTCTCAGCCCAATTCAGCTACCCTTATGTTGAGTAGTCCCTTACTCCACAAGTAATCCTGCTGATTTTGATGGGACTACTTTCAGAGTAAGGCACTACTTTTAGAATAGGGCACTCTTTGGCATTAAGTATCAACTATGGTAGCAGACCTGAGCAAAGGGTTACACCGTATACTTAAAGTCCCTTTTGAGCTCAGTTATTTTTTACAGCTTAAGTAGTGGCCTCTGAAAAGCAGTGAATTTCACTACATACATTTAAGGCAGTCCAGTTTTTGTAGTCATTGATAAGATGAATGCATTTATTATGCACTGATAACATACTATGAATTTCTGACTTTCTCAAGGCATCACCATAGGTGCACAGTTAAAGTAGTTTGGATACCTTCCCTGTGAATTTCCACACTTTCACAGGTTTGGGTTCCTTGTCAGTTAACCTTAGCTCTGTCTTTCCTGTTTCTAATTATTTGTTTGCAAATATAGAATGTACACAAGACCACTGATGCATGCCTTCAACATTAACTTTTCTCTAACCAAGTTCTGGTATCTCATTAAACTCAGATTGTATGTCACTTTCTTCCTCTAAAATGAGTCCTCCTACAAAATTTCCTTTGCTGAAGGTCATATTTAAGTTATTGGCTTATTGAATAGAGAAACTCCCACAGGAGTCATTCTTATTCCTTAGATGGCAACAAAAGAAGTTACGAGACCTATACTCAACTGTTCAAATAACATGTGAGATGGTATTTTGCTGGGATAATCAGATGACCTGTGGTTTCCCCTCCATTTTCTTATCCTAATCCCTTTGTCCTCTCCTTCATTCCCCCAGGGGAAGGATGATGGTCCCTCTCTGGGGGGCACGTCCAGGATTTTTTCTGGAGCCATATTCAGGCTTTTGATGACCTATAATAGGTGATCAGTAATAAGAACCCTTAAAGACTATCCCCACTGACCTCGAGTGAACAATATGAATCAACTCCATCAAACATATTCATAGACAGAATAATTCCATCCACCTGAGGCAACATGTTATCAAACTCCACTTCCTTTGCTGGTGCAAGTTCCCTTGTTAAATTCCCCTTCAAAATTGGGGGTTTAGTGTTTCCTCTTGGCTTATTACTGCTTCTTCACATGCTAGAGCTGTGCACTGACCTGATAATGAAAAGATATGGCAGGTTCTAGGAGATGTGGGGGGAAAGGAAACAAACAGAAAGGGTCTCAAACCTAAATTCTATACCTGTGTACCTGAATGCCTATGTGTTCTGGGGAATTTCTGATCTGCATATACAATTCAGCTCAGGACTATCCCTAGATGCAAAATAGTCAAAATAGTGGAGTCTCTCTCTCTCTGTCACTATTGTCTAATAAGCAATTTTTAATTGATTTTGATTTGATTTTGACTAGAAACAAAAACAAATAAATAGTAGAATTACAATGAGTAAAGAAAATGGACAATATTTCCAAACCGTTATTCTTCTCATTTGAGTTTTACTCCCATAGAAAAGGATTTTATCTTAGGAAATCTTTTTCGCGAATGCTATCGTATCATATCAGAACTATTTAATCTTGGGGTAAATTCAATAGATGGGCACAGTGTCGAACACACATTCCCCCCTCCCCAAGACAAATGCACTGCACCTACTGACTCCAATCTTGGAAATGCCAAAGAGCAGATTCCATTAACTTCACCAGTAGTTGTGGTTGTGTACTAGAACCAGGGCCGGCACTTCCATTTAGGCGGCCTAGGCAATTGCCTAGGGCGCCAGGAATATTGGTGGGTGGCATTTTGCAGGAGGGGGTGGCAGGCAGCTCCGTTGGAGCTGCCTCAGTCGTGCCTGCGGAGGGTCCACTGGTCCGCGGCTCCAGTGAAGCTGCCGCAGTCATGCCTGCGAACGGTCGGCTGCTCCCGCAGCTCCGGTGGACCTCCCGCAGGCACCACTGCGGCAGCTCCACCGGAGCCACGGACCAGCGGACCCTCCACAGGCACCACTGCGGCAGCTCCACCGTAGCCGCGGACCAGCGGACCCTCCACAGGCACCACTGCAGCAGCTCCACCGGAGCCGCGGGACCAGGGTGCGGGGCAGCGAAATTGCCGTGCACCTAGGACGCTAAAACCCCTAGTGCCGGTCCTGACTAGAACACATACTGTGGCCCTTAAAATGGGATTTTCAAAAGTGCTTAAGTGATTTAGCAGCAAAGGGCAAGGTCTTCAAAGGCACAAATGACAGACCCACTGTAAGTCAATGGGCATAAGGCACCTAACTACCATTTATGCAACTGAACATTTCCCCAACAAATCCCATCAACTTGCAATAGGATCTGTGCTCCTAAATCACTTAGGTGCTTTTGAAACTCCTACCCTTAGTGGATATATTATTATATTAATATTATTGACTTCAATGGATTTTGGATCAGGCCCTTAATGCAGTTTATTGTTATTAGTGGAAGTAGTATTACTGTAGCGTGTAGGAGCCCTAATCATAATGAAGACAATATTTTAATAATGTATGTGGAAAATGTGGTAGGCTGCAGTCAGCTCTATTGATCTTAGGCAAAATACGGAGTACCTCTGATTAGCCACAGCTTTTCAAGAGGTTATTTCATGCAGCCAGAAAACCCAAATTAATTCTTCCACTGCCTATTCATCTCAGAGTCAAAATAGAAATTTTTACAAAAGGCACTTAATATAACATAGGGACCTCTCAGCAGCAACTGTGTGCAAAGGCTTAGTGTCGTTTCATTTCAAAAGCATAATGAATGATACCCATATATTGTCTCATTAGCACTTCGGCACCACAGTCCCACATCACAGGCAAAGAGACACTATAGTTTTTTTTAAAGAAACTGACACCCCTTTAAACAAAACAGGTTAGGAAACATTTTGTTTCAAAACAAGGACTTTTTAAAAGGAACATTTTTGGAAAATTATTTTTTGCACCTGTAACTGTTTGTTTTAACAGTACTGTTTCATTTTAGGGGGTATTTCATTTTCATGGTGACAGTATCAATATTCTCACAGAGCCTTGTTAAGGCATGGAAGGATTACATTTTTATCAGTAGGGGTCGGTAAACACCCATAAAATGCAAAACACAAAAACTGACAAAAATATTTCCACTGATAGTAATCAAAATGCGCAGATAGGTAAAGAAAGAAAAATGTTGCTTGGGAACTTACAGCTTGATTTAAGGATATTCACGTCGTATATCTTGACATGCGATATTAATAATTTTGTTTTAACAGTTATAAGGCTTTACCTTTTTGAATCTCAGCATCCACTGTCAATAATTATTGTCTGAACCCCTCCATAGTTTCCCACAATTCTGAACATTTAAATATAAAATGCTTAAAAACCATAATTTTGAACAACTGAAAATTTAAATCTATAACTGAAAATAATTCTTACAAATGAACAGATATCTGTCACAATTATAAAAAACAATCTAATTCTGTCAAACCTAGCCAGATTGTACTGTAAACCAAGAATAATTTAAAAAGATGCTGATATCTCCCTCCAATCGGGGCGGCTCTAGCTTTTTTGCCACCCCAAGCACAGCAGGCAGGCTGCCTTCAGCGGCGCGCCTGCATGAGATCCCCGGTCCCGTGGCTTTGGTGTACCTGCCACTAAATTGCCACCGAATCCGCAGGACTGGCGGACTTCCTGCAGGCATGCCGCCGAAGGCTGCCTGACTGCCACCCTCACAGGGGCCGGCAGGGTGCCCCTCATGGCTTGCCGCCCCAGGCATGCGTTTGGAGCGCTGGTGCCTGGAGCCACTGCTGCTTCCAATATATTTATTATGTTACATTATTTTTCACTTAATGTATACAGACTCTTTTAATCAGTTTTTTTTATATAACGATCACTTTTATTTAATTCATTCATGTGAGGAAGGTAAGTATTTTTCACATTTCATAAGCTGGTACCGTATTCCAAAGGGTTGAAGTAACTCAATCAAGGTTGCACACTCAGCTCCTGATACAGTGTGTGCTTAACAGGAGAAGTCCCATTGGCTTCAATGGAAGTACTTACATATTTTACTTAAGCACCTGCCTACTTATAAATACCTTGCAGAACAGAGCCTAAGGCTGCAAGAGTCAGAAATAGGACTCATGACTGCAGCTGAGCAAATAAGTTATTTTTTGGTTTGGTGGCTGAAAAAAAACAATGCAGAAAATGTGGTTTGTTTTGAACAGAAATTGTAAGTTTTTCATTTTTTTCCTTACCAAAACAAGGGATAGCTCAGTGGTTTGAGCATTGGCCTGCTAAACCCAGGACTATGAGCTCGCTCCTTGAGGGGGCCATGTAGGGATCTGGGGCAAAAATCAGTACTTGTTCCTGCTAGTGAAGGCAGGGGGCTGGACTCGATGACCTTTCAGGGTCTCTTCCAGTTCTAGGAGATAGGATATCTCCATTATTACTCACCCCCTCCCCCCCGAAAAAAAATGTTGTTCTGGTCAAACAGGTTTGAAAATGTCAAATTGAACAACACTTCATTTTTTAAAAGTTGATTTTTAAACACAATGTCAAACCTGTTATTTTTGGCAATCTTGAAATGAAACATATCAACATTCCAAAAATATTTTTTCCCCAGCCAAAACTATTTGCCAAATTCAGCCTGAATTTATGAACAGTTTCAATGCCTCAAAAATGCATTTTTCAGCCGATTTATTGTCTGCCAAACAAATTCATCCAGCTCTATTTTTGACTCAGGTCTATTTGGTTAATGCTCCTTACTACTATGGACTGACCCTTCAAGAAGTGGAGACTCATTATTCTCACATTTGTGCATGTAACACAGAGAAGCGTAAGCGCTCACAAATTGTATAATTCTGCAAGCTAATTTTCACATGATTTCTGCACATAGATGGAAGTAGTGAAATCAGCCAGATTATTCAGACACTATTGCAGACCAAGTGAAAAACACCAAAGCACTGGACTTTGTATACAAAATCTTTTTGCAACAGATTCACAGTTTCTTTTCCACTTCCCCAAGATCTTTGAATACCTTTGGAAAAGCTTCAGAAAACTACCCAAATCAAACAATCTGCTAAACATTTTGAAAGAGAAAGAATGTTCTTGTTGTTAAGGCACATGTCAGGAAACCAGAAAACATGAGTTGCATGCTTGTCTTTCTCAGAGGCTTTGTAAGAGAGGTATAAGTGCTCAGAGAATAGAAAGAAATTTCCCCCATGGGCATAACTGTCTACCATAGGGTTACCTTCCCCTGAATCACTTCATTAATTATCAATTTTAAAAATTCATATTACACACTCTAAAGATATGAACTCACAAAATATATATTTATACGCATAATAAAAGCACAGTTTCCATATTCATGACACACTGCTGAAAATATTCATAATATTCATCTTCAGAAAAATGTAAATTCTTCCTATCACATCGTGTAATGTTTTCTAAAGGAGGAAATGTAAATGCTTTCTCCTAAGTGACACTTTGCTCATCTACCCTGTCTCATCTAGGCAATCAGAGCCTCTCTTTTCCATTTGCTGTTTCAGGCTCTTTCACCACTTACTTTTTGTTCTCACTCTTATGTATATAACTGTTGACTAGGAATAGCAGCTTTTCAAGCATATCCTCAGTAAAGTTATTTGAAACAGCTAATGACAGTAAACTGCTCAGAAGTGAGTGTTACCTCATAACTGACCTCATGTGTATGTTAAACACTTTCTTCTTTGCCTTGGGACTCCAAACTGCCCAGCACATTCAATTATCTCATCAAAATTATGCTTAACTATTAATATGTTAAAGTTTCTGGCACTTTAAGAGGAAAGTGCTTAAACAAATTACTCCCTTTAATGTGGTAATTTTCACAGTCACACAGGGCACCCACAAGCACATTCATTCAGAGCTAGAAACTTATCTATAGAATTCTGCATAGCTTGAAGAGATCTGGATTCTATTCCTAATCCCGCCCTGACTTGCTATGTGACCTTGTGCACATGATGTAACATCAATTGTGCTTCAGTTACCCCATCTGTAAAACAGAAATCATGCGACCTTTTCTTTCCCAAAGGTGCTCAGTTTCAATAGGAACTAGATTTGATAATGGGAGCTGCAGATGCAGCCTGATTGAAAAATCAGGCCAGTGATGCTTACCCAATAAGATGCTTTGGTGATCTATGGACTTAAAGTGCTGCTTATTATGAGACATCGGCCTTGCTATAAAGTAGCTTCCCGTGTTTATATGAAAGACAATATTTTGGGACAAATTCCATTTTCAGATGCACATGTCCAAATCCCACTTGCTTCAGAGACAGTTCTGGCAGGTACTTCATGGCAGAATTTAGCCTTTGTCCGATCACAGTATAAGCTGGTACTGGCCACTGTCAGAAACATGGTATTGGCAACTTCTATGTTCCACTCCAAACTTGTTTTCTTCCAGGCACATTAACGGCACATTTATGGTTCCCCACCTCCAGCTGTGAGGTCAGAGAAAATGGCCCAATTTGACATAAGCTATATGCTAATAAGATATAAGCTAATTTCTAGATGAGGTATTAAGTTCCATGTATGGCAGAAATAACATCCTTCTTCCCTGAGCTGCTACCTATATTACCTATTTTCTTATCACCATCAGCCTGTTTTTTAGTTGTTGGGTTTTTTTGTTTCTCTTTCATTAGCCAGCATGGCTGCTGCAGCTGCAAGTTAGGGGCTTAATTAATTGTGTCTGTCTCTCTCTCTTGAGAGACAGCAATAACATGCAAAATGGAAATGTCAGTGCATCACCCAGAACTCTTCAAATCCAATCACAAGCTTGTCAGACCTAGATGCAAGCTGCTCCAAATCACAGATTCCGCGTCCAGAAGGGACCATTGTAAACATCTAGTCTGACCTCCTATATAAACATAGGCAAAAGAACTGCCCCAAAGTAATTCTTAGAGAATAACTTTAGAAAAAACATCCAATCTTTATTTAGAAGTTGCCAGTGAGTAAGAATCCACCACCACCCTTGGAAATTGTTCCAATGGTTAATTCCTCTCACAGTTAAAAAATGCACATCTTATTTCCAGCCTGAATTTGTCTGAATTCAGTTTCCACCATTGGATCACATTATACCTCTCTCTTCTAGACTAAAGAGCCCACTCTTAAACATTTGTTCTCTATGTAGGTATTTAAAGATTGTAATCAAGTTACTCCTTAAACTTCTTTGTGAAACTAGTTAGATTGAGCTCTTTGAGTCTATCATTATAAGGCATTTTTTCCTGTCCCATAATCATTCTCATTCTTCTCTGAATCCTCTCCCATTTATCAGCATCCTTCTTAAACTCTGGACACCAGAACTGGACAAATTCCAGCAGTGGTTGCATCAGTGCCATCTACAGCGGTAACATAACCTCTCCTCCTATTCAATACCTCTTTATGTATCCAAGGATCACATTCACCCTTTTGGCCCCAGCGTTGCACTGGGAGCTCATGTTCAGCTGATTATCCAACATGACCCCCAAATCTTTTTCAGAGTCAATGCTTCTCAGTTTCAACCTTTCCATTTCCAATGAGCCTCAGCAGCACAATCAGATGTTACCCACACAAATTACAGCCTTTAAATACAGAAAGGTCTTGCTTCCAAGGAAGACCAAAAGACTGTGAACTCTTCTGCATGCTGTTGCATTCATTAACCTTTTCACGCCTGGCATTCATGAATGATAAAAATCAGCTAGTGCTGAGATGTATCTAGAAGCTGTGGTTCCTCCTTTCTAAATCATAGTAAATATTTTAAAAAGAGGTATTTCAGCCCAGGAATATCTGTGCCACCAATTTTGTCCATATTCCTAGGATATCCCAATATGTAGCTCCTTCCATTCAGAATGAATGGTACCAAGTGAGTCCATTAACACAAGCCAAATGCCCATTTCGGCCATGTCTACATCTAAAATTTTGCAGCGCTGGTTGTTACAGCTGTATTAGTACAGCTGTATAGGGCCAGCGCTGCAGAGTGGCCACACTTACAGCAACCAGCGCTGCAAGTGGTGTTAGATGTGGCCACACTGCAGCGCTGTTGGGCGGCTTCAAGGGGGGTTCGGGGAACGCGAGAGCAAACCGGGAAAGGAGACCAGCTTCGCCGTGGTTTGCTCTCGCGTTCCCCGAACCACCCTGCAAACCGCAGGGAAGGAGACCTGCTTGTTCGGGGAACGCTAGAGCAAACCGGGGAAGGAGACCAGCTTCGCCGCGGTTTGCTCTCGCGTTCCCCGAACCACCCTGCAAACCGCAGGGAAGGAGACCTGCTTGTTCGGGGAACGCGAGAGCAAACCGCGGCGAAGCTGGTCTCCTTTCCCGGTTTGCTCTAGCGTTCCCCGAGCAAGCAGGTCTCCTTCCCTGCGGTTTGCAGGGTGGTTCGGGGAACGCGAGAGCAAACCGGGAAAGGAGACCAGCTTCGCTGCGGTTTGCTCTCGCGTTCCCCGAACCACCCTGCAAACCGCAGGGAAGGAGACCTGCTTGCTCGGGGGTTCGGGGAACGAGAGAGCAAACCGGGAAAGGAGACCAGCTTCGGCGTGGTTTGCTCTCGCGTTCCCCGAACCACCCTGCAAACCGCAGGGAAGGAGACCTGCTTGTTCGGGGAACGCTAGAGCAAACCGGGGAAGGAGACCAGCTTCGCCGCGGTTTGCTCTCGCGTTCCCCAAACCACCCTGCAAACCGCAGGGTGGTTTGGGGAACGCGAGAGCAAACCGCGGCGAAGCTGGTCTCCTTTCCCGGTTTGCTCTCTCGTTCCCCGAACCCCCGAGCAAGCAGGTCTCCTTCCCTGCGGTTTGCAGGGTGGTTCGGGGAACGCGAGAGCAAACCGGGAAAGGAGACCAGCTTCGCCGCGGTTTGCTCTCGCGTTCCCGGAACCACCCAGCAAACCGCAGGGAAGGAGACCTGCTTGCTCGGGGTTCAGGGAACGCGAGAGCAAGCTGGGGAAGGAGACCAGTTTGATTACCAGAGGCTTCCTCAGGTATGCTGGGATACCTGCTTATTCCACGGAGGTCAAGAAAAGCGCTGGTAAGTGTCTATACTTGATTACCAGCGCTGGATCACCAGCGCTGGATCCTCTACACCCGAGACAAAACGGGAGTACGGCCAGCGCTGCAAACAGGGAGTTGCAGCGCTGGTGGTGCCCTGCAGATGTGTACACCTCCTAAGTTGCAGCGCTGTAACTCCCTCACCAGCGCTGCAACTTTCTTTCAAAAGAGAAGATGTGGGATAAAGCTGAACAATGTCATTGGAAAACAAACTCTTGTTTCTGATCTACAGTAGGTTGGGAATGGAAATTTCTCAGATGGTTGTTTCCAGCCACCTTGCTCCTGATTTTGGTGAGGAGAAATTGTTTCTCTTTTTAAACAGAAATTATACCTAAGGCTAAGATTATGTCAAGGAGGTCACGGAATCCGTGACTTCCAGAAACCACTGTGATATTTTCCGCTTTAGCTACAGGGCAGTGGGGGACCCTGCAGCTCTGAGCCCCAGAGCCACAGCAGGGGAGGGTGCTGCTCCCCCTACTTACTCATTTTGTCATGGTTATTTTTAGTAAAAGTTGGGGATGGCTTCTATGAATTTTTGTTTATTGCCTGTGACCTATCTGTGACTTTTACTAAAAATAAGCATGACAAAATCTTTGCCTTGACTATAACTTAAAAGGAGATGAGAAGGATATTGACAGAGGTGGCAGGTCATGTACCAAAGCTTGGAACAAATGTTAAACAAGAGAGGGATGGCTTTCCCTTCCTTTACAAAACAAAGGTTATTCATTTTCAGAACTACCTATGCTCCCAGATTTATCATTCCAAAGTCCAATACACAACATTCCTAGCATCATCCTTGACTACTGACCCTTCAAGCCACTTATCAAAGAGTACTATTTTCAGACTTTATCTGGTATATCAAGGTTTGGGGTATATTAAACAATATTCAAAGGGAATTATGAAACAACACTGTACTTGCATTTTCTTGCTATTCATCTGTTTTAAGTCAAGTAGTCCAGCTCTCCATCCAGGGCTATTATTGTCAAATCAGATAATTGTAGTCATAAAGGTCTATTTTGGGTGCAAATACGTCAGAGATTGCTTGAAAAATTAAGCCAAAGTTAGCTAATTGAAAAAAAATAAAAGAGGCAACAACATGAATGTGTATTTCCATGTGTATGGTGCATAGTTATTTTATAGGACGAGCAAGCAAGCCTTGCAAAGTGTCCTTATACAATATTGTGAAGGAATAAGAAATTATGGATGCTATACACCTATCGAAGATGCTTGTATGGCCTCTCCTATCACAATCTTTAATGTATTCATCCTCACAAGGCCCAGCTGAGGTAGGGCAGCACTATTATCTCTATTTTACAGATAGAAAACTGAGACAGACAGGTTAAGTGACTTGCCCATGGTCACCTGAAAAGCATACAGCTTAAATTAACCAAGGTCAATGCAATGTATTAGGAACAGGAATACAGCATACAAACCAAGTCATCAGAGTGATAGTATCATGGCAAGTATCATGTTGCTTACATGATTTTTAATGCTGTCTTGAATGGCATCAAACACACTGTTTAAAATAAACAATATTTCCTGATTAAAAGAATCACACTATAGAAAGGTCAATGTAATAGTTGGTAAACATTCCCCCCCTAACACACACAACATTAATTCTTGATTCAGGGCCTGACTGTGTAACCCTGATCTATGCCAAATGCTCACTGGAGCAAACTAGCATCTTGCCTTGATGGCAGGATATAGCAATGCTCACAATCCTCATAACACTGTACATTGTAACATGCACAGAGATCACATTGCTCCCGCCAGTAGAACACAATCTCTAGAACTTTATGACCCTTCCGCACCAGCAACATGAAACACCTGAATTTTGAACTTGGACCAGCCTTGTTTCAATAATGAGATTATAGACTGCAGTGTTTTCCACAACATAGGGCATTGGACTTGGGGTCAGGAGAAATAAAAAAATAATTTGGTTCCATTTAAACCAAAACCATTTTTTCTTCAAATTCTGTTGTTAAATCTAAAAAAAAAAAAAAATCACACTGAACGTTTTAATTAGCTTAAATTCACCCCCACTCCCAAGTTTTTCATTTCCATTCACCTGTTTTGGCATGTGTATGTGTGTGCGTGCGGAGGGTTAGTTTAGCCAATTTTGAATTTGAAACACTGTTTCCAAACAGGAAACATCTCGAAGTATTCAAAATGCAACATCGTGGAAGTTCTGCATTTTGACTTTCAATTTCCCTTTGTTATTTCTCAGGTGAAATTATTCATTGGATTTGACTCAAATTTCTGAATAGTTTTGCAGCAGGGGATAAATGCATGGGGAGGGGAATCTATTCATTGAAAAAAAGTCAGGAGATCATGATCAGGAGACCAAAGGCTGTATTCCTGGGTCCGCTCCTGACCTGCTGTGTGATCTTGGGGAAGTCACTTCACCTCTCTGTTTACCTTTCCCGTCCCAACCTTTGTCTCTGTCTATTTCTATTATGACCTCTTCAAGGTATGCACTATTTTATTACACTGCTTCGCACAATGGAGCCTCAATCTCAGTTCTATCTTCTACTGTAATATAAACAATAATAATCTATTAAATAAACCAGTTTCCAATATTTAAAAGTATCTATTTTTTTTTTAAACAGTAGACTTCTAAATCGAGTTCTAACCTGTTTATTCTGTCAGAGAACATTGAATCTACAACTTTTGGCAGTAACCTGGAAAAACAGCCATTATAATTTATGGCACTTCAGTTAGGCTAGATAATGAATCAGTGTCTTGACAATGGCTTCGTACATATATCACAGCAAAAAGCAGCTGCAGATTACTGACAGACACTGCCAGCATGTCCACCAGTTATTTTAGAACAGGCTGCTTTGTAAACTCATTGGATTGAAGTGGGCTTAATCCCTGCCAAGCCAATCTGAGGCTATTTCTCTTTGTGTTGAGAAAGCTTTTCTCCGAGGTGAGGAATGTAGTAGGATTTAATTACTCATTGCACGTTCTCTCTCTCTCTCTCTCTCAAAATAAAACAGAACAAAATCACACACCCCAATTGGTGAAACGTGTCTGAAAAGGAAGAAAACAAACCGAGCTGTCTGTCCTTAGCCTTAAGGCCGGTTTACACTACTGACCTGAATCGATCAGGGCTGCCCGGGGGGGTGGAGGGGGCAAGTGGGACAATTTGTCTCAGGCCCGGGCCCCACAGGGGCCACCACATGAATACAGTATTCTATAGTATTGCAACTTTTTTTGTGGAAGGGGCCCCCAAAATTGCTTTGCCCCAGGCCCGCTCAATCCTCTGGGCAGCCCTGGTATCGATATAATGATGTCGCTCAGGGGTGTGAAAAATCCACCTTGAGTGACTCAGTTATACCAACCTAACCCCGAGGGGAGGCAGTGCTATGGTGGCAGGAGAGTTTCTCTGATTGACAAAGCCACCGCCTCTTGTGAGGTGGATTAACTGTGCCAACGGGAGGATGTCAGCATAGAGGGTCTTCATTTTGGGGACTAGCTCTGTTCAATTTCTTCATCAATGACTTAGATATTGGAATAGAAAGTATGCTTATTAAGTTTGCAGATGATACCAAACTGGGAGGGATTGCAACTGCTTTGGAGGATAGGGTCATAATTTAAAATGATCTGGATAAATTGGAGAAATGGTCTGAGGTAAATAGGATGAAGTTTAACAAAGACAAATGCAAAGTGCTCTACTTAGGAAGGAAAAATCAGTTTCACACATACAAAATAGAAAGAGATTGTCTAGGAAGGAGTACGGCAGAAAGGGATTAGGGGTTATAGTGGACCACAAGCTAAATATGAGTCAATAGTGTGATGCTGTTGCAAAAAAAGCAAACATGATTCTAGGATGCATTAACAGATGTGTTGTGAGCAAGACACGAGAAGTCATTCTTCTCTCTACTCTGCGCTGGTTAGATCTCAGCTGGAGTATTGTGTCCAGTTCTGGGCACCGCATTTCAAGAAAGATGTGGAGAAATTGGAGAGGTTCCAGAGAACAGCAACAAGAATGATTAAAGGTCTTGAGAACATGAAGGAAGGCTGAAAGAATTGAGTTTGTTTAGTTTGGAAAAGAGAAGACTGAGAGGGGACATGATATCAGTTTTCAGGTATCTAAAAGGGTGTCATAAGGAGGAGGGAGAAAACTTGTTCACCTTAGCCTGTAAGGATAGAACAAGAAGCAATGGGCTTAAGCTGCAGCAAGAGAGGTTTAGGTTGGACATTAGGAAAAAGTTCCTAACCGTCAGGATGGTTAAACACTGGAATAAATTGCCTAGGGAGGTTGTAGAATCTCCATCTCTGAAGATATTTAAGAGTAGGTTAGATAAATGTCTATCAGGGATGGTCTAGACAGTATTTGGTCCGGCCTTGAAGGTAGGGGACTGGATTCGATGACCTCTCAAGGTCCCTTCCAGTCCTAGAATCTATGAATCATTAAAGCGCTACAGTGGCATAGCTTTGCCGATGCAGCGTTTTAAGTGTACACCTGTGCTTAGAAACCCACTAAATTCCAGTATAAAGCAAGACGACTGAGCACCCTCGGCTCCCAATGGGCTTTTCAATCGGCATGTGGGATACTCAGCACCTCCCATGATTGAAATATAAAACCAGAGAACAATCTAGGAAATCCTTTACTAAGATCCTGATTCAGCAGAGCTTTTAAGCCTGTATTTAAGTCCATCCTTATCCAGAAAAATATTTAAGCATGTGCTGAGATACCATGCAATCAATGGGATTTAAGCACACAATAACAACCATGTGCTTAAGTGCATTGGTTAATGGGGCCCTTTGCTGAAGTAGAGCATATGATAGTAGGAGATAACAGTTTATCAAGGAAGGGGCCATTTTTTGTTCTGTGTTTGTACTGCACCTAGCACAATGGGGTCCTGCTACATGACTAGGATTTCTGGGTGCTATGCTAATAACAATGATAATCCTCCTATGTGCGTATATTGAGTCTGGGATAGGTCTTTGTCCCTTTGTATTGACTATAAATAACTCGTACAAATCCCATTATACCTGCTAGTGATCTAATCTAATATATTATATCATATCTTATTTGGTACTATCATATTCCTATTGGCATTATTGCTACATTCTGTCCCTTTGGGTAAGGAAATGGTTTCCTTGTTTAGCTGCAAATTCATGTCAGAGTAATCTATCACTTGCATTACACTTACTGAATAATATAATCCTGGTGAGAGATTGCTGCATCTCACAGATCTCAGAATTTGAAGAAGAAGAAGAAAAAAAAGTGGGGGAGGGGTTAAAAAGTACCACTGAAATAAGAAATTGTGATGTAATTTTCCCAATTACAGAATGGCAGGAAAGTTAGCAAAGCTTCTTTTGTGAGTAAAGTATGGCCTCTTAATCCTTAGTAATCTTTTATTCACAGCAGGTACTGAGTATAAAGCATCCAATTTGAAGCATCTGTCAATACCTCAGGCTGCAAGAAAGCTGTTCCTATTTACTGGCTAGGCCTGGCACTAAGAGTTCCCTAGGGAAACTCAAATATTGCAGGCTGGTGTTTAAAAAAGAAACTGCTACTGGAACAAATACATTTTTGCTTGGCTGCAACATTAAAAAGTGATGCCTGACCAATAATTAAATAAGCTGCCAGATAATATAAAATGTGTTGGTTTAGCTACGGAGAGTGATCTAGGAAACAAAATAGGAAACATAGCACCAGATCAACAAATTAACCTTTATGGGTGAAGCAGATTGTGAGCTATGAACACGAATCAGATTTTTAAACTTCAGTCACAGGAAGTTCTTACTACTTGCAACGTACAAATGGACTGAACTTGCGTCTGGCAATGAGTTTTCTCACAGTTCCCTTGCCCTACAGACAACGAGGGCCACTCTGTAGCCAGGCTGGCTGCCTCCCATGTGCCCCCTTGTGGCCTAAAGTCATGCTACAAGCAGCCTGCCTCAGTTTCAAATAAAACTTCACTTCAAGCCTTTTCTTGGTCAAAAAATACTCCTTCTAGGGGACTGGCTTTACCAATATAAAATAAACTGTAAATAAAAATCTTCCCTCCTTCAATAAAGTCCATTCAGAAGTCCACACAACTCAGTTTTCTCTTTCTCTTCCTAGGCCTTCCTGCCTGGGGCCTTTGCAATCCCTCCTCTGCTTGATCAGGGTCTCCACCAGGCCTCCCTGCCTGGAGAGTTTTCTTCACTCCCTGAAGACTCTGCCACAGCTTCCTGAGCTTTCCCCTGCTTCAGTGCAACTTCCTGCTCCTTTTATAATCGGAATCACCTGCTTCTTCTGACTCATCTTGTAACCAGGGCTGGCTCACCCTACACACTCCAGCCCACTGTCGGTATAAGGTCCGGCTCCAGAAGACATGCCCACACTAACTCTGCTCACGCTAGTATGCTAACACGAGAAAAGTGTAGCTACGGTAACACAAGCAGTGGAAGGGGCAAGCCATCCTGAGTACAAGCCCATTGAAATAATAAACACAGGGTAGCTAGTACCTCCCAGCACTGGGACTGCTGCGGCCAAATGTCTATCAATCAGAGCTAGCATGGGTCTCTCTCCTCAAGCTGGAATTTACATCCTCCAGTTCTAGTGCAGACATACTCTGGTTTGACATCATTTTAAAATAACTGGACATCCTTTTTTTAAAACAGCATTTCCCAAATGTTTGAAAGCTGAGCTGTCTTTCAGGAAGATTAAACCAAACGTGTCTTGGTTAACAACATATAGATGGCATTAATGGCCTACCCATTGACGGGCAATGAAAGAATTAATGTCATGATTTTTTTTTAAAGTGTCATCAGTGGCAACTGAATTATCACCCATGAAATGAACAAGGTAATCTACACATCTGAGATATTGTTGAAGGCTCTACAAATTCAGGCAGCCATTGCATTGCTTTCAGTCAGGTCATGTTCCCTTTGCAATCGTAACAGCCAAAAATCTACTTCTGGCTAATGGTTCATGCCTCAAACTTTGGGAAACACTACTCTAAAGATAAATGATGATGGCTGGTAAGAAAGTTAGGGGTGAGGGAGAGAACAGCCGACACCCACCACGTGTATCATCTATAGAGGGTCTTTGTAACAGATTTACAGAGTTCATTCTGGAGCCATGCCAATTTTACCATACACAAGCAGATATAGTTACTTTGCTATTTCCTAGGCTACGTCTTCACTACCCGCCATATCGGCAGGTAGCAACCGATTTCTCGGGGATCGATATATCGTGTCACATTGATTAGCATCCCTTATTCTGTGAATAGTCTCATTGGATTAGATGAAAGCTTATGATATGGCTCTCTGCAAGGAGCAGCATACAGATGTGTCACAACAAAGAGGAACCCAGGGTAGGAATGGTGACTCATAGGCAGGATACCTTCCCTATTCCAGAAGAAAGTAACTTACTGAAACACATTACCACGTGCACATTCAGTTCTGCCGGTTGTCATACAGGGAATGGGATGCTCCATCCACCTGATGGGTGGAGTAACTGGACATGCAGTTTCTGCTGTCCCCATTATGTTGACAGGGGAACATTAATAGGGCTGTCCAGAGGGATGGAAAGGAGGTTTATTCTCCATTATTTCACTATATGGCCACATCAGAGTCAGTCACTATGCAATCCATTTAAATTAGTGGGTCTACTGAGGGAATAAGGTTCTACTCAATAACAGTAAATGTATCAGTCAGGCACAAAGGTTTTCTGAAACCCCCAATTTCCATTTTGTAGAACTAATGAAATTCCATATACACATATCCCTTGGATAATTAAATTTAGATCACTTGTGTAAAGTAGTGCAAGACAGTGGCATTTTGTACAGACAAAAGAATTTGTTTTAGACACTGGGGATGACACAACTATTTGTGTATCAGCTGTTTGCTAAGCACTCAGCATCAGAGTATCTAGAGGCCTACGTGTATCAGAATTCAAGGTTCGTAATAATTTCAAGCTTTTTTTCATTTTTTGTTGATCTAAATATTTTCAGTTACGGGAAATTGGAATGAGGGGAGAAAGGTCAGACAAATATTTAATGGCCGTAGATGTTGAGATTCAAAAAGTGAAAGCTTTATAATTGTTGCTCCTTGAGACATTACTATTTTACATATCCATTAATTTTTATTATTACCAATGGAAATATTTTCTTTTGGTGTGTAATTGATGTTTACCTACCCCTACTGATAAAAACCTAATCTTTCTAAGCCTAATTATAACATTCCGTTGTGCATGTAGCCCTATACATGTGTGACACTTTACAGAGCAAGTAGGGTCAAGATCCTGAACAGTTCACCTTGTAAGTGAATCACAACAAAACAAGACTCTTGATGAAATAACAAGCTAAGTAAATGGGAAGGAGACAGAAGACCACAGAATAAGGGTTTGGTGATATCTCATACTAAGTACTGGAAGGGGGGAGGGGGTTGGTTGTTCTTTACATATTATGTAAAGAGACTAAGAGAATTGGTTTAGGGGAGAGTTGAGGGACCACAGGAAAAGTTGAGGAGGAATATGAAGGATGAGAGAGAAGTTTAGTAGTATACAGGATCATTCCATGCACAGGGAGCATCTGTTGGGAGGGAGGTGGATTAGTGGAGTGGGGGATCTAATCAGAAGAGTGATGGAAGAACAGTGATGAGATGTAGCAAGGGCAGAGTTGTGCAGGGCCTTGAATGTGAGGATGAGGAACTTGAAAGTAATGTGAACCAGAGATGAGACTCTGATGTTACAAAGGGTGATGAGCTCAGAGCTATGGATAAAGATGTCAGTCTATCATTTGCAATATTTTTTATAGCCACAGTGGTCCAAAGATATGAAAGAAACAAAATGAGTGAGGTAATATTTTTTATTGGACCAACTTCTGTTGTCGGAATAGACGAGCTTTCGAGCTTCACAGAGCTCTTCTTCAGGTGTGGGAAAGGTAATCAGAGTGTCACAGCTAAATACAAGGTGGGACAGATTGGTAAGCATAGGGGGTTAACACCTGTTGCAAGAAACCACTTGAAATGGACAATTAACACCTCTCCAATCAGGACGAAAGAAGGTTAAGTAGGTTAAAAATTGTTGTAATGAGCCATAAAACCAGTGTCTCTGAGGCCATGATTTTCAGCATCAAGCAGTTATAAATTTAACCCCCCAGGCTCATCTTTTCAAGGTGTAGTGAGATTTCCTTTGAGGAAGGTGTCATAAACAGATAGCTAAGGGTTAACGTCTCTTTCACCTGGAAAGAAGTAATCTGAAACACCTGACCAGAGGACCAATCAGGAAACAAGACTTTTTCAAATCTAGGTGGAGGGAACTTTGTGTGTGAGTCCTTTGTTCTGGGGTCTTCTACCTGTACTCTCTCGGCTATGAGGAGTGATTTTTTCTATTTCCTGCTTTCTAATCTTCTGTTTCCAAGTTGTGAGGACAAAGATGGTTTGTTGTTTTGTATTTACATGTCTATAGTTGCTGGAGTGCTTTGAATTGTATTCTTTTTGAATAAGGCTGTTTATTCAATATTCTTTTAAGCAAATGACCCTGTATTTGTCACCTTAATACAAAGAGACCATTTTTATGTATTTTTCTTTCTTTTTTATATAAAGCTTTCTTTTAAGACCTGTTGGAGTTTTTCTTTAGTGGGGAACTCCAGGGAATTGAGTCTGCACCTCACCAGGGAATTGGTGGGAGGAAGAAGTTAGGGGGAAATCTGTGTGTGTTAGATTTACTAGCCTGACTTTGCATTCCCTCTGGGTGAAGAGGGAAGTGCTTGTGTTTCCAGGACTGGAAATAGAGAGGGTGGACTCCCTCTGTTTAGATTCACGGAGTTTGCTTCTGTGTATCTCTCCAGGAACACCTGGAGGGGGGAAGGGAAAAGGTTTGTTTCCCTTTGTTGCGAGACTCAAGGGATTTGGGTCTTGGGGTCCCCAGGGAAGGTTTTTGGGGGGACCAGAGTCCCCACAAACACTCTAATTTTTTGGGTGGTGGCAGCTTTACCAGGTCCAAGCTGGTAACTAAGCTTGGAGGTTTTGATGCTAACCCCCATATTTTGGACGCTGAAGTCCAAATCTGGGACTAGGTTATGATATGGTGTGCAGCGTTGTGGGATGTGTCATTTCCCAAACACGCCTACTACGTTGGGAAAAATTATGAGGCCTGGATATCAGGACATAATGTTAAATCCTTGGAAAAACTGCACCTCCTCATACGAATGGAGCAGTTCTTGCATGGTGTTCCTGAGGACATAACACGGTACATACAAGATGGAAAACCCAAAAATCTCGCTGAGGCGGGGGAGATTGGAACGAGATGGATGGAAGTGGCAGAAAGCAAGAAAGCTACGGTCAAGGGGAAAGAATACCCCAGGGGGCACACCGATCATAAACTCTACAACCGAGGACAGCCAAAGACCCCACATACAACCCAAGTAAAGCCACAGACACACTATTCTTCCACCTCACCAGTCTCCAGTAACTCACCTCGACCCAGTGACCCATCAGATGGAAGATGCTTTAAGTGTAATGAACTGGGACATATCAAGGCCAACTGTCCAAAGAACGCCATCCGAGTGCACTTCATTACACCACCATCACACCAAATATCCCCAGGCCCAGATGCCTCTCAAATACCCTTGGAGCGAAGGCAAAATTTGAGAGTGGGCGGAAAGAAGGTTACTGCGTGGAGAGACACGGGGGCACAAGTGTCAGCTATCCACCAATCCTTCGTAGACCCCAAATTCATCAACCCAAAGGCCCAAGTGACAATTTACCCCTTCATGTCACAAGCTGTAGACTTGCCTACAGCTGAACTGCCTGTCCAGTACAAAGGCTGGTCAGAAATGTGGACTTTTGCAGTCTATGACAATTATCCTATCCCCATGCTACTGGGGGAAGACTTGGCCAACCAGGTGAAGCGGGCCAAGCGAGTGGGAATGGTTACACGTAGCTAAACCAGGCAAGCTCCCAGACCCATTCCTGTTCCTGAGCCGTCCACAGACGCCCCGTCTGTGTTACCAGAGACCCAGACAGAGGTAGTGGACCCGGATACCATGCCAACCACTGAAACAGCCACAGCACCTCCAGTCCCAGGCCCGGAACTGGAACAGCAACCAACACCAGCAAGTGCAACCACATCTTCAAACTCAACGCCAGAAGGTGCCAGCGAGCCAGAACTGGCAAAAGCAACCGACAGCCATACCCAAAAGGCTCAGCCAGAGCCTGAAATACTTTCAGGTGCACCAGCGGAGAGCGGTTCACCAGCAACGGAAACAACCCCATCACCTACATCGCTTCCAGAGGGACCAAGCCCAAGTCCCCAGTCTGAGGAAGAACTGGTAACCCCAGCCTCAAGGGAACAGTTCCAGACTGAGCAGGAAGCAGATGACAGCCTGCAGAGCGCTTGGGCGGCGGCACGGAGCACCCCACTGCCTCTCAGCTCTTCTAATCGATCCCGGTTTCTTATAGACCAAGGACTTTTATACAAGGAGATTCGTTCTGGTGGACACCAGGAAGAATGGCAGCCGCAAAAACAGTTGGTGGTTCCAACTAAGTACCGGGGGAAGCTCTTAAGCTTAGCCCATGATCATCCCAGTGGCCTGCTGGGGTGAACAGAACCAAGGACCGGTTGGGGAAGTCCTTCCACTGGGAGGGGATGGGCAAGGAAGTTGCCAAGTATGTCCGGTCTTGTAAGGTATGCCAAAGAGTGGGAAAGCCTCAAGACAAGGTCAAGGCCCCTCTCCAGCCACTCCCCATAATTGAGGTCCCATTTCAGCGAGTAGCTGTGGATATTCTGGGTCCTTTCCCAAAAAAGATGCCCAGAGAAAAACAGTACGTACTGACTTTCGTGGACTTTGCTACCCGATGGCCGGAAGCAGTAGCTCTAGGCAACACCAGGGCTAACACTGTTTGCCTGGCCCTAACAGACATTTTTGCCAGGGTAGGTTGGCCCTCCGACATCCTTAAAGATTCAGGATCTAATTTCCTGGCAGGGACCATGAAAGAACTGTGGGAAACTCATGGGGCAAACCACTTGGTTGCCACCCCGTACCACCATCAAACCAATGGCCTGGTGGAAAGGTTTAATGGAACTTTGGGGGCCATGATACGTAAATTTGTCAACGAACACTCCAATAATTGGGACCTAGTGTTGCAGCAGTTGCTGTTTGCCTACAGGGCTGTACCACATCCCAATTTAGGGTTTTCACCGTTTGAACTTGTGTATGGTCACGAGGTTAAGGGGCCATTACAGTTGGTGAAGCAGCAATGGGAGGGGTTTACACCTTCTCCAGGAACTAATATTCTGGACTTTATAAGCAACCTACAAAGCACCCTCCGATACTCCTTAGCCCTTGCTAAAGAGAACCGAAAGAATGCTCAGGAAGAGCAAAAGGCCTGGTATGACAGACATGCCAGAGAACGTTCCTTCAAGGTAGGAGACCAGGTTATGGTCTTGAAGGCGCAACAGGCCCATAAGATGGAAGCATCATGGGAAGGGCCATTCACGGTCCAAGAGCGCCTGGGAACTGTGAACTACCTCATAGCATTTCCCAATTCCTCACTAAAGCCCAGAGTGTACCATGTTAATTCTCTCAAGCCTTTCTATTCCAGAGACTTACAGGTTTGTCAGTTTACAGTCCAGGGAGATGATGCTGAGTGGCCTGACGGTGTCTACTACGAAGGGAAAAAAGACGGTGGCATGGAAGAGGTGAACCTCTCAACCACCCTGGAACGTCTGCAGCGGCAACAAATCAAGGAGCTGTGCACTAGCTTCGCCCCATTGTTCTCAGCCACCCCAGGACGGACTGAACGAGCATACCACTCCATTGACACAGGTAATGCTCACCCCATTAGAACCCCACCCTACCGGGTATCTCCTCATGCCCAAGCTGCTATAGAACGGGAGATCCAGAACATGCTACAGATGGGTATAATCCGCTCATCTACCAGTGCATGGGCATCTCCAGTGGTTCTGGTACCCAAACCAGATGGGGAAATACGCTTTTGTGTCGACTACCGTAAGCTAAATGCGGTAACTCATCCAGACAACTATCCAATGCCACGCACCGATGAGCTATTGGAGAAGTTGGGACGTGCCCAGTTCATCTCTACAATAGACTTAACCAAGGGGTACTGGCAAGTATCCCTAGATGAACCTGCCAAGGAAAGGTCAGCATTCGTCACCCATGCGGGGGTGTATAAATTCAATGTCCTTCTTTTCGGCCTTCGAAATGCACCCGCCACCTTCCAGAGGCTGGTAGATGGTCTACTAGCAGGACTGGGAGAATTTGCAGTTGCCTGCCTCGATGATGTGGCCATTTTTTCAGACTCCTGGCCCGAACACCTACTACACCTGGAAAAGGTCTTTGAGCGCATCAGGCAGGCCGGACTAACTGTTAAGGCCAAAAAGTGTCAAATAGGCCAAAACAGAGTGACTTACCTGGGGCACCAGGTGGGTCGAGGAACCATAAACCCCCTACAGGCCAAGGTGGATGCTATCCAAAAGTGGCCTGTCCCAAGGTCAAAGAAACAGGTCCAATCCTTCTTAGGCTTGGCCGGGTACTACAGGCGATATGTACCACACTACAGCCAAATCGCTGCCCCACTGACCGATCTGACCAAAAAGACCCAGCCAAATGCAGTTAACTGGACTGATGAGTGTCAAAAGGCCTTAACCCAGCTTAAGGCGACGCTCATGTCTGACCCTGTACTCAGGGCCCCGGATTTTGACAAGCCATTCCTAGTAACCACGGATGCATCTGAGCGTGGTATAGGAGCGGTTCTCATGCAGGAAGCAACGGACCACAACTTCCATCCTGTCGTGTTTCTCAGCAAAAAACTGTCTGAGAGGGAAAGTCACTGATCAGTCAGTGAAAAGGAATGCTACACCATTGTGTACGCCCTAGAAAAGCTATGCCCATATGTTTGGGGACAGCGGTTCCAGCTACAAACTGACCATGCTGCACTAAAGTGGCTTCATACAGCCAAGGGGAACAACAAGAAACTTCTTCGTTGGAGTTTAGCTCTCCAAGATTTTGATTTTGAAATTCACCACATCTCAGGAGCTTCTAACAAAGTAGCTGATGCACTCTCCCGTGAGAATTTCCCAAAATCCAGTAGTTAAAAAGTGTTCTTACGCTGTAGAAGTCTGTTAGTTATATACTTAGTGGTATATGTAATGGTGCATGTGTTGTATTAATCTGTTTAGTTTAAAGTTCTAGGAGGAAATCGCCGCCAGTGAGCTTCCCCACTGTCTGCAATTTGGGGGCGTGTCATAAACAGATAGCTAAGGGTTAACGTCTCTTTCACCTGGAAAGAAGTAATCTGAAACACCTGACCAGAGGACCAATCAGGAAACAAGACTTTTTCAAATCTGGGTGGAGGGAACTTTGTGTGTGAGTCCTTTGTTCTGGGGTCTTCTGCCTGTACTCTCTCGGCTATGAGGAGTGATTTTTTCTATTTCCTGCTTTCTAATCTTCTGTTTCCAAGTTGTGAGGACAAAGATGGTTTGTTGTTTTGTATTTACATGTCTATAGTTGCTGGAGTGCTTTGAATTGTATTCTTTTTGAATAAGGCTGTTTATTCAATATTCTTTTAAGCAAATGACCCTGTATTTGTCACCTTAATACAGAGAGACCATTTTTATGTATTTTCTTTCTTTTTTATATAAAGCTTTCTTTTAAGACCTGTTGGAGTTTTTCTTTAGTGGGGAACTCCAGGGAATTGAGTCTGCACCTCACCAGGGAATTGGTGGGAAGAAGTAGTCAGGGGGAAATCTGTGTGTGTTAGATTTACTAGCCTGACTTTGCATTCCCTCTGGGTGAAGAGGGAAGTGCTTGTGTTTCCAGGACTGGAAATAGAGAGAGTGGACTCCCTCTGTTTAGATTCACGGAGTTTGCTTCTGTGTATCTCTCCAGGAACACCTGGAGGGGGGAAGGGAAAAGGTTTATTTCCCTTTGTTGTGAGACTCAAGGGATTTGGGTCTTGGGGTCCCCAGGGAAGGTTTTTGGGGGGACCAGAGTGCCCCAAAACACTCTAATTTTTTGGGTGGTGGCAGCTTTACCAGGTCCAAGCTGGTAACTAAGCTTGGAGGTTTTCATGCTAACCCCCAAATTTTGGACGCTAAGGTCCAAATCTGGGACTAGGTTATGATAGAAGGGGATCCTTAGGACCTTGCTTGTGGTGGTGAGCATGCGGCATTGTCTGAAGGCTAGAAAAGGCGGTTCAGGAGAGATTTCTTTCAAGTTTTGGTCCCTCGCAAGTATGGATTGCCATTGTTTGAGGATGCCCTATATGGGTACCAGTGTCGGGTGACAGATATTAGCATTTTGGGTGCAGGGCATCAAAGTGGATGTTGGGGGAAAAATTCCATCAGTCCAAGCCAGGGACTACTTACAATGTTTTGTCAGAAGCCATGGGAAGGAAGAGACTGATTTTGAATAGGCTGTAAAGGAAGCAGCCGGATTTAACAACAGCCTGAATCTGAGGGGAAAAGAGAAGGAGGAAAAATGCTATCAATATTGTTGGCCTAGGAAACAGGAATGACTGAGGAACTGGCCAATATGAAGGAGAAGAGAGGGACTGAGGTGAGATGAGTTTCAGTTTTTCTTATACTGAAGGGAATCAGCACCTGGATTCTGCCAGAGTGGGAAGAATAAAGAGGTACAACTGAGAGCAAAGGGTGGTTCAAATAGGACATCTTTCTGAGATTACCCCTGTTGGTACAAGGGATGAAGCATAGAAGGGGAGGGAACAGATGAAGATATAAGTTAAAGACAATGAAAGAAGGATGAACAGAGCCTCAAGTTTATGATATTTAAAAATTTCACGTCTTTAAAGAGAGAGAGAGAGAGAGAGAGAGAGAGAGAGAGAAGGAACCAAGATGAACTAAGTGACTATATTCTCAAAGTGAACTGAAATTAATGTAAGATGATGGAAATATTTTTTCATTGGTGTGTAATTATCAGTAGATGTAGGTAAATGTTAAAAATCTAATCCTCCAAAGACTTTGTCTTATGTCAGTGTTATAGTCCTTTATTTTAATGTGTTTACACTTGAATTATCAAAACAAGAAAATGTATGATCCATGGTGCTGATCAGTTCTTTATTGATTGTCTGAAACAAAATTAACTCCCAATTGTTTGGCGTAATTGCTGTTGGAAATGATAGATTTTGACTGGTACAAACCTGCAAAGAGGCTTATGTTTTTGTTGGATTCATTCATCTGCACATTGTAGCAGAGAACCTGATCTTTATCTTCCAAAACGTATTCTCTGAATGTAGCTTTTTCACACCCTATGATTTTTTTTCTCCAGACTGGGCCTTCTGTTGGAAAGTATTTTCACAGAGTATCAAGTTGTGTTTTTTTTTCATCTCAAGAAAATGAAAAGGTGTCATCATAACTTTTACCTGAAGCACAATGTATTGGAAAGATGATCAAAGCACAGACAAAATGACAGCATGCTAAACAGGGATCAATAGAACTGCAGCGCCACACAGAAAAAGGCCTGATAAGTGGCATAAGCCCCGTTTCTCTTTCCCTCTTTAGTCAGCCCAATAAGAAATTCTCTCATCTTCCCATTAAAGCCAGTTTATATTATAACACCTTTCCTTTGAAACAATGTTTGATGCAATAACTGATATTACAGAGAGCTCAAATGGTTATAATATATTTGACTTCTATTCTTCCTTTGGATCAAGAATCTCCAAGCATGTTACACATAATGAGGACCCAGTTCTCATATACATTAAGGTCCCATTACAAAATTCTGGTAGTATAAAGAGGCCTTTATTGGGTGTAAGGGTTTACATCCTCTTTACATTAATACCCCCTTTGCATTGTCAGAGTGATGCAAGTGGATTTTGCTGTGAGAATCAGAGGCTGATTCTCACTGCACCCATGGGAATTAGATATTTTTATATCCATTTCACATGAAATAAAAGGAGGCACTGAAAGATTGGGTGATTTGCACAAGGTCACAAAATGGTCTGTGATAGAGTGAGGAATAGAACCCACAACTCCAAAGCTCCTTACTTCATCCAAAACTCTGAAAATCTTAGCCCTTAATTAAAAAGGTCAGTTATTACTGGCAAGAGTGCTTTTGCCAAGCTTTGGTGAGAAGGGTACTGTACTGTTAACAGGGCCGGACTTACGAGCAGGCAATCGAGACGACCACCTGGGGTGGTGTTTTTGTTGTTAGTGACAAAAGGGAAAACAGAATGTTTGAAGTAACATGTTTCAAATATTGCATATATGGATTCATTTTTCACTAACCTCCTAGAATGTTCTGGATCACTGTAGAATTTCTGGGAACCTTTCAGACTTTCTGAGAACTACATATTCTTCAAACCTTCTAGAATGCTGTCAGCCATGCCCTTGTGGGTATATAAAGGGTGGGGCATCACCAGTCATTCAGTGAGATATAAAAACAAACTAAAATGAAGTGAGAGCCCTTGTTTTACTGTGTAATTGTGGAAGTGTACTTTTGTTTTAAGACTTGAAGAGCTTGAGTTGCAACTAATAAAGGACATATTTAATGAGACACCAGAGATATCTATTGAACTCCCATCTATGCACCAATATAAAAAATTACTGTTATGTCTTTTGCCATGCTTAACACATAATGTTTGATTAATTTCACAGTTGTGAGTGATAAGAGCAGCTGATTTCAAAGCTCAGCCTCATTAAAAGATATCTTCGATCAATGATGTCCGAAGAGAGACTGACATCACTTGCTATTTTATCTCTTGAAAATGCCATTGGCCAGTCTTTGGATCTCTCTGATGCTGTGCTTCAATTCGCAATGGCAAAGGTGAAAAAAGCGACTTTTTGAACTAAACGACTAGGATTAACATTCTAAGGCTGTCACCTACTGTAACACTATCTACTATTGGTCCACCCAGTTTTGGTGCACAGTTCAACTTCTTGATGTTAGTACATTTCAGTTATTCTTAAAATTAAAGTTTCTATAAGTTTAAAGGAAACATTTTTTATTTGCTTATATATGGCATGAATAAATACAGTAACTCCTCACTTATGTTCCTGAAAAATGCAACTTTCAGTGAAACAATGTTAAACGAATCCAATTTTCCCATAAGATTTAATGTAAATGTGGGGGGTTAGGTTCCAAGGAATTTTGGGGGGGCAGACAAAAGGCATTATATACTGTACAGTACTGTACTGTACTATGGTTGGGAAGTGCCCCTGATTTACCCCACACAGGCACAGCCCACCCCAGGCAAGGACGCTAGGAAGCACCTTTGCAGCAGCAGCTTCCCCAGAGAACAGGCTCAGACTTTTCCGGGAATGCTCAAGGGCCGCCTGTTCTTGTCCCTGCTCCACTCCAGGCCCACCTCTTCCCACCCCTACTCCAGAGCATGCCACATCCCTCCCAGCTGTTTGTGGCACTTAGGACTTTTTGGGAGGGAGGGGAAGGAGTGGAGATGCAGTGCTTCTCCGCTCCTGCTCCTCCTTCCCAGAAAGTCCTAAATGCAAAGTGCTGGGAGGGATGGGGAAGAGCAGAGAAGCCCCCCATCTCCACTTCTCCCCCTCCCTCCCAGAAAGTCTTAAGCACCACCAAACAGCTGTTTGGCGATGCGGGAAGCACTGGGAGGGAGGGGGAGGAGTGGGAGAAGCGGAACTTGTGCAATGCTCCCTTGTAAAGTCGCTGTTCTTCCACAGAAGCTTACAAGCAGGAAGCCAGGGGAGCATTGCACAGCTTTAAAAGAGCATGTTCCCTTTTTGGGTAGGGACATAACATTGAAACAACATTAAGCAGGACAACATTAAATGAGGAGTTACTGTACAGATTTACAGACCCAAATGTGCAAATTTACCATCTTATATGACAGGGATAAATCATGCATGCAAATGATGCATCCAAGTCATGAAATAGACTACAAATGTAATAAAAAATAAGGTATTCAAAAGTTTAACAAATGGAGGCGGGGGGGAGGGGGAGGAGAGCAAGACACTTCTTGCCTTGGGAGCCATTTGGTCTAGGGCTGGCCCTCACTATTAAACTTCAATGTCTCCAGTAACTTTAGTACCTGAGAAGAGATCCAAGCATTTGTTGTGTGATTGATTCTCCAAGAAAGATTTAAAGTAAATAAATGAGAGAACTTCATTATTCTAGTTCTGATTTAAATCAATAAGAGGGTTGCAGGTATAAAGAGAAATTGCACATCTGTAGCTCCTGTAGTCAAATACCAATTAGCAGTGCATTTACAAAAATGAGCTGCCCAGGCACTGCAGATTTTTTTTGTGTTTCCTTTGAATCAGTAAGCATCTCTGAATAAGATGAACAAGGCAAGGGGTCTGATACCAAACTCATAGAGCAGGTTTACTAGTTCAGTGTTAAAAGACTGGAACATAATAAGCACATGCAAATTCATTGGGTCTGATTGGGGCGGCTCCAGGCCCCACCACGCCAAGCGCGTGCTTGGGGCGGCATGCCGCAGGGGGCGTTCTGCTGGTTGCCGGTAGGACGGCAGGCAGCTCCGGTGGACCTCCCGCAGGCGTGCCTGCAGAGGGTCCGCTGGTCCCGCGGCTCTGGTGGGAGCCTGCGGGAGGTCCACCAAAGCCGTGGGACCAGCGGACTGTGGGAGGTCCACCGGAGCCGCTTGTCACTCTCCCGGCGACTGGCAGAGCGCCCCCCGCAGCATGCCGCTCTGCTTGGGGAAGCGAAATGTCTACAGCCGCCCCTGGGTCTGATCTTCAACTGGTGTAAATCAGCATGGCTTCATTAACTTCACTTGGGAAACAGGAATCTTGCATTCATTGAACTCAAAGGAGATGCACCAATTTGTATCAGCTGAGCATCTTATCCAATGTGTGTAATTACAAGGGCCTAATTCTGTTCTAACTTTGTGTTTAAACTGCTGTAACTCCCGTGACTTACAGTGGTGTAGCTAAGAGCAGAATCAGACCCACATTGTTTTGCATAGACTATGCAAAAGCAAAAAACATAGAGCTAAAGACAAGTAACAATGCCTGCAGCTTTTAGTTCTCTTGCAGCCTCCCAAAAGGCTGCCCTTCTCAAACTGATGAAAAATATATCCCCTCAATCGCCCACCCCAAACCTCTTCTCCCAGCTGCCCCACTCCTCTGAAATCCTTAGGGTTTCTCCAAACAATCTTTTTTCCTGTTGTTGCTCATTCCCACCCACTGCTTCCAATAGAAGTGCCTTTATCAAAAAATTCAGCCTGAGGCAGACACCTGGCATGGAAAGTTTCAGCCCAGTTGGTTACAGTTTGGCAAAGTTTCATCAAATGAAAACAGGTTCTTATAATAGGAAGTGTCAAGCAATGTTAATAATAGACATCACTACCCACCCTGCCTATAATATACAGATACAGTTTTTAATGCAACTGTCACAAACAGTCATGCAGACAGGACAGACTGTATTCCGGAAGGCAGTGACTGAAAAGAAAAGTGTGGGTACCCAACTCAACATGAACTTCCAGTGCAATTATTATTAATAATTATTTGTATTATAGCACTAGGTGTCCTAAAGAATTTATAAAATAAGTAATGCTGTGGCAAAATGGGCTAACACAATACTTGACTATATTAACAGAGGAATATTGAACAGGAGTATAAAGCACTGGTGAGATCACTGGTGGAATACCGCATGCACCATTTAGAAAGGATGCTGAAAAACTGGAGAAGGTTCAAAGAAAAGCTGTAGGATGTGTCTCACCTAGAAGAGCCTACAGAAGCATAACCTTTTAGCTTATGGAAGAGAATACTGTCACATTTTAATCAGTCGCCTACACATGGCATTTGAGCCCTGTAAACAAAGGATTACCAATGAATCAAACATGTACTGTGATCACCTGTGTAAAATGCTGTGTTCCTTTGCATAGTTCTTTTGCAAAAAGCAGTTTTATTCATTCTAACACTTGGAAGCAGTGCAGCAATGAAACAGAGCCTGCAACTACACTAGGTCCACACTTAGTAGTTCACACAGGTCTGAATTTGTCCTCTCTATCCCAAGAGCAACCTGCATGAACTGGTTATCCATCAAGTTGTTGCTGTTTACTTATCTCAAGGCCATCTGCCTTGATCCTCTACACCTTGTCCTCAGTGTGACAGAACAACCTAAGATGCACAATGACGGATGAGACCCAATTTGAATCCAGTGGGTAGATTCAAATGAACATTTAGATTTCCCAAAGGACACAGCAGGGATGAAGAGCTTTCTGATTATATCAATGTGGCATCCAATCACAAAGGTTAGCAAAATGCAGATGGATAGCAAGGGATTATCTATGAGACACTTTTACTGCAAAGCAACCATCACAGACGGTGCCCACTCCGGGATCAGTTCTGCAAGCTGCTGAGCACTCTGGCTCTGGTCCAGCAAAGCAGGGAAGCACATGTTAAAGTACATAGGTAAACCCATTGAAGTGAATGGGGCTGCTCATATGCTTAAAGTTAAGAATGGGTTTAAGAGCTTTGCTTGATTAGGGCCAGGGTTCTCAGTACCTTGCAAAATTGAGTACTAAGCAAGCTTCTCAAATAACACAAAAAGTCAGCCACAATTATGTGCAGATTAAAGTGGCAAATGTGGTCTGTGGTCTGTGGTTACTTGTGGTGTCACATTTGTAGTTTTGGGAAAGACCCGTAGATATCTGAAAAATTTAGCAATTTCCAAAATTCAGAAAATGATTATTATTTCCCTGAAAGTACATTCTCATTTGCTCTTCCTTATTCTCCTCCTTATCCTCCATTTACAGTTCAATCCAGTTAGGAAGCACAGACAATACCATGTGACCGAGGTGACCAATCACAAACCACAATTAACTAACAGCTATAATAATCATTTTGTGAATAACCCAGTCTGAAATTTGTTTTTCTGAAGTGTCCGGTGAATACTTACAGTGAACACATTCAAAAATACCAGAATTAGTCTGTGATAGATTTGTGAAGAGAAATAAATGGTAAATCCAGAACATCCTCAATGAAAAGTTCAACTAACCCATACTCAAAAACTAAAGCTTTTTTTTTTCTATTAATATTCTGTGAATCATAGCTACAGGCCACACAGAGGACAAAGAATTACAAAGGATATGAAATTTTATTAATAATTTTTTCTTAGGCAATTCTAAGATGCCTGTGAGATGAGGGGGACAGCTGGAGATTTTAATATGGAAACCTGATTACTCTGATACTGTAAATGGGGAAATGATGGGTGCACTAAATACCGTAGGATTTTTCACTTAGCCATTACTATCGCACACAGGAGTAGGTCAATTACTGCGCAACACAAGTCTATACCTTGCAGAGGGCCACTCAAATATGCAACCAAGGGGTGTGGGGGGGGGGGGTGACGTGACATACAGAAAACTGCATTAATAGACATTGAGACTGTGAAGTTGAGTACTCAAAAGTTAGGAAATTCCATTATTAAGGATGCCTGAACAATCGTAATTCAGCACTCCTTGTAGATATGCATTAATGATAGTCTTTAATTACATGCTCCCTTTTTTGTTTTCCACAGGGCTCCCACTTTATTTACTGCACAGGATGGACAGCTCTAAGGGAATGATCAGCTATTCAGTATTTCAGTATTTATCCTTCAGCGTTCAAATGTGTGATTCCATGCCTTGTCTATTGCACAGCATGCAAATGCCGTTCTGCATACAGAATCTGTTTATGCTACTTATGTAACTCAGTACAAGTCTTTTAATCATTTCTCTGTTGGATATAGCACAGAAGCCCTGACTAGCAGTTTGCAGACAATATCTTTAGCTTAAAGTGCCAGGCTTTTATGGCTGACACATACAAAACCAATAAATACAATAATATGCCCAATTTTCTTGCAGTCTCAAGAGCCCAGTCAAAAAAAAAATCAGGGGACAAGCATGTATTTATAAATGTAAGCAATTCTTATCCTGCTGTATTCTCTTTCACAATGTGTTCTGAAAGAGTTGTTGAAAATTACAACTATTATGCAAAATTGATCTGCCACAGAAGACAAATTTACTGTAGATAGCCGGTACAGAAAGGAGATTAGTGTAATCTGTTCATTGATTTCTACAAGCGTCAACCTCCAGGGAATTGCGTAAATCCACGGAACATCCTTAATGGCATTTTTTGGTTGTTCGTTTGGGTTTTTTTTGAACATCTGGGGCTTTTATAAAGCTGAATGATGTGTAAAAAAATCAATTAGCCCAAAAGCTCACTAATGGCAGCACAATAGAGGAGGCTTAAGAACTCTATAGACTCCAAGGAAGTTTTAAAATAAAAACTGTGCCTAATAAAACGATCCCTCCAGATTCACTTGTTTCAGAGAGGGCCATGCACAGATTGTGTCTTTTACTGTGCTAAAATTTCCTATTTTGGAGTCATGCTACTTTCCTTCATGGCAATCCACTATTTGAAATATGGCAGCAATTCCTCTCCTGGACTCAGCTTACACATACCCTGAATTCTTCCTCTGCTTCTCAAATATCTGACTGGATAAGACACGAAGGGGTAAGCACCCTCCTGGGATGCTGCTGACAAAGTTCAGAAGGGAGCTCAGGTGTGTTGCTCATTTGATAGGTAGGTGGAGGTTGACCGAGGTGGCAATAGGATAATGTCCAAGCACGTCTGTTTCACTCAAGCACTATCCAATACACGAACCCTGTGGATTAATCACGGTGAGCAGCAAGGACCTATATACATTTTAACCTCATTTTAAGCTGTTGCTTTTATTCTTTCAATAGCTCTTATATTAATTTCTAGACTGGCCAAAGTTTCAAGTAATGTAAAGAAAAAGAAACCCTCACACAGGTGCACTACTACAGCCTTCCATTTAGCAAACCTACAGTTCTGAATAACGTCAGCTGCAGGTCTCAAAGTTCCAGTGCTTTCAATCTGACTTCTTAATCATTGCCTAACATATGATGATGAAATGCTGGTGATCTAAAGAAAACAAAACTATTGCAAATAATGTAAACAGACGACTTATACGCAAAGATGTACTGAATGATCAGTAATGCAAACAATTTTAAATATGCATATCTATGTGTGGGTTGAAAAGGCTTAACTGATAAATTATAGAAGATAATAAAACAACCTCTTTCCTATTATATTAGCTTCAAAATGTGTAGCTTCACAATGTTGCCCTTGGACTTAATTTTCTAATGCATTATTTAAGCAATGAGAGCTCTCTGGTAACTATAAAGCTATTAATATATTTGCTGCAAATGATTTGCATTAATCATTGCTTATTACAAAGTACAATTATCCATAATATTCCTCATTACACCACAATCAGGAAAGCAACTCATAACAACAAAACAGTGGGAAAAATATTTTGAGATCATAGTTATTGTTGTCTTACTAAATTGCTACTAATTTTAAAACTATCTGCACAGTAATTTTCCAACAAAATGCACCACAGGGAATATTAAGTCAAAATGTTCACTCTCTTTTTAGAGGTTTATCCAAGATTTAAGAAAACTCTGTCCTTATAAGTTTCAGGTTGAGAAAAGCAATCATTAGAAGTACTTTGGCTGATTGTTGTAATTGCATTTTTATCAGAATATTACATGTTGAAATGTTAATTTGATCATTATGGTGATAAAGTCTTCAAAAATAGGTAGGAATGGAAAGACAGATAGCTTGAGCTCTCCCTTCCAAACTACATCCCCTCTTTAACACCTCTCCTCAAAACCTTCCCTTTCACTTTAGTTTACAAGTGACTCTCAGTGCAAAGCATTCTGGCGTTCTTTGCATAACCTGCTTTAAGGATGAGGAAAGAAATTAGCCATGACAGACCTAAACTTTTATGAACCCCATTGCCTCAGCTTCCAACTCTTACTCTGGATCAAAAGGAACTATACACAGAATATATATTATAATGGAAATATCACCAAAAAAGTGAAGTAACTTTCATCTCTAAAAGTCTTCCATCTTTTGAATCCCCACACTTCTTTTCCACCTTGAAATTCAAAATCCAGCTACTCACCCTCACTTATGAGGGCTTACACAACCCCACTACCCCCACTTTGTGCTCTAAGCTCTTCAAAAACACCAATGGATTTATTATTCTTTGAAATACTCTTTTTTGAGGTACGGATGTTGAGCATCATCTTCCTCAACTTACAGACCATACAATGAATCAGTGTCATATCTGGGATTAGCAGGTCTCTCGCCTCCCAGTCCTGTCTTCTAATCCTCCAGCCAGACTCCCCTCCACTAAATTATGACAAGGAGTACTTTGTTCTGCCATTTGAAACCTACTTTTAGCTCATCCACGTCTGTCAGCTGGTGTTGGACGGCAGTTAATTGACATGAGCAGCGACATGGGACAAACTAATGCCAAATGCAAATAGTGACACCAAGCTTCACATTATAAGGACTGCCCAATGGCATAAGTGCCCACATATTTTCAATTAACTATCCTCTCTTCTGGTGAGAGTGGGCAGGGAGAGGTAGTCCCTTTCTGAATTATCAACTTGTTACTTTTTGTGTGGCTGGGGAATACTGCTTGGGCATACCAGGAGGTCCACCTTATAAATATTCAAAAATAAAACCTGAGTGAGGAATAAAAACTCTCTCAATGGGATTGATTTACTCCAGGCCCCCAATGCCCGAAGGGGAGATGTGGAGCCTGGCAAGGCGAAGGAGATGCCTTGCCACATGGTGTGAGGCCTGTAATGGGCAATATTCCATCCTGCAAGTTTAAGGTTTGATTTTCTTCTATATGTTAGGGCTATAAATTGATTATTTATAACAGAGAGCTTACAATCCTTCCTCCTCCCATGTTTCTAGTAGCTAGAGGCTTTTATTTCTACTTTGGTACATCATGAAGTACCAGACTTTAAAACTGCAACATTATTATGGATGGCAAAGCTACTCCAGGTGGTTTCTAGGTTTCTAATATTTATTGCTTTGAACATTTCTGTTCCTGAAAAGATACTAAGATGGGGTGGCTTTACAAACAGAGGGAGAATAAAATGGTGAAAGAAAACAAACAATTAAACACATTTCTAAAGCGTATGTTTTACATACAGAATACATGATGGTTTGCAAAAAGGCTTACTGGGAACATAAATGTATTGTGATGGGGCAAGGCCAGATGGCTACAGTAAAGTACTGAGAAACAGGTATGTTAGCCCCAAGCTAAACAAATCCCTAGTACCCTGGTAACCAAATGGTAGTTGCTCCAGGTTAATCAAGGCACCTGGGGCCAATTAAGATCTTTCTAGAAGGCAGTGGAGATAGCTACTTTAATTAGAACACCTGCAGCCAATCAAGGCAGGCTAATCAAGGCACCTGGGTTTAAAAAGGAGCTCACTCCAGTCGGGGGGGCAGAGGAGAAGGAGCGTGTGTGAGGAGCTGGGAGCAAGAAGGCAAGGAGCTGAGAGCGAGAGAGTCTACTGTTGGAGGATTGAGGAGGACAAGCATTATCAGACACCAGGAAGAAGGTCCTGTGGTGAGGATAAAGAAAGTGTTTGGAGGAGGCCATGGGGAAGTAGCCCAGGGAGTTGTAGCTGTCATGCAGCTGTTATAGGAGGCACTATAGACATCTGCAATCCACAGGGCCCTGGGCTGGAACCCGGAGTAGAGGGTGGGCCCAGGTTCCCCCCCTAAACCTCCCAACTCCTGATCAGACACAGGAGGATCTGACCCAGACTGTGGGTTCCACAAGAAGGGAAGATCACTGAGGTGAGCAAATCCACCAGTAAGCGCAGGACCCACCAAGGTAGAGGAGGAACTTTGTCACAGTATCTATAATATGGTCATCCTAAACTCCTGTCATTCAAAACTCCATGCAACATAACACCCTAGATTTTAGCAACAGCTATTTCTATTTACCTGTGGGGATAAAAAATAATTAATATAACCTTAAAATCCCATCTGTCCTCCAACGTAAATTCCATGCAGTGCCATTTATTTCTGGGAAAGAAGTCATTACTTTTCTGCAGGGTTCTAGATCAAATTCCACCCAAAGAAGCGGTGTCCTCTCTTCCAGCCTGCCACTAGTGAGTACTGCCAATCTCTCTATTAAACTGGGCTCTAACAAGTTCTATACCCAGTACTGTGCATGAGCTCTTGTCAAGAATATAATGGTTGCTGTGTTTATCTACATACCCCCTACATTACCAGAATCTAACCTATTTCTAGATGTAGGGTGCTGTATGAAACCAAATTCTTTGCTTTTTCTTCTGTGTTCAGCACTCTTATCAGCATCTACAATTATTCGGGATTTCTCATATAAATGTAAACTGGGTAGAAAACATACAGTGCATTCATTATGAATGAATATGACTCTGACATTTTAATTAGTCAAATCTAGATCTTGCCAATACAAGGGAGGATAATTATGAAGTGAAATTAAACCAGGCAGTATGCAAGTACCAATTAAACGTATGGTGTAGTTTATGACATACAAAAAAAAAACAAACCAAATTGAGATACTAGGGAAGGACATAAACCAAGATAATTGTTCCAAATCCCATGGAGCATGGAGACAAAAATGGCTTACAGCATAAACCTTTTTTTTTTCCTATTGTAAGGCTTCCGAATGCATTTCTTTCTGCTTTATATATGCCTAGGTTTGGTGATAACTTGCCCAACCTTAAAACAATAAAATGGCTGGTTTAACAAAAAGTTTAGCAATAACATTAATCTTTTGGATAATTGTTTTCCAATGACTGTAGATGTGGATTTCTCAGTCAGTTTTATAAGAGTCTAGATGGGACTGTGTGATAGAAGAAATAGTAGTTTTGAGGCTGATATATCAAACTTCCCCGCTTTACGCTCTTCTCTCCTTTTAAAGTTATAGTGTTTGTGCTGGATTCCTTGGAGATGGAAGTCTCCTACACATTTACAGAACAAATACTGTGTTGTCAGAAGCAGTGCAGATTATCCTGCCTCAAGCTCTGCCTTGGAGAAGACTATTCAGGCCCCTTAAAGTAAATAGGATGAAGTAAATAGGATGAAATTCAATAAGGACAAATGCAAAGTACTCCACTTAGGAGGGAACAATCAGTTGCACACATATAAAATGGGAAATGACTGCCAGGGAAGGAGTGCTGTGGAAAGGAAATCGGAGGTGATAGTGGATCACAAGCTAAATATGAGTCAATAGTGTAACACTTGCAAAAAAAAAAAAAAAAAAAAAAAAGCAGAAGTCGGAGTGTTGTAAGCAAGACACAAGAAGTAATTCTTCCGCTCTACTCTGTACTGATTAGGCCTGAACTGGAATACTGTGTCCAGTTCTGGGTGCCACATTTCAGGAAAGACATGGACAAATTGGAGAAAGTTCAGAGAAAAGCAACAAAAAAATTATTAAAGGTCTAGAAAACCTATGAGGGAAGATTGAAAAAAAATTGGGTTCATTTAGTCTGGGTAAGAGAAGACTGGGTGGGGGGAGGCATATCAGTTTTCAAGTGAATAAAAGGTTGTTATAAGGAGGAGGGAGAAAAAAAAATGTTTTTTTTAACCACTAAGGATAGGACAAGAAGCAATGAGATTAAATTGTAGCAAGGGCAGTTAAGGTTGGACATTAAGAAAAAACTCAGAATTGTCAGGGTGGTTAAGCATTGGAATAAATTGCCTAGAGAGGGCGTGGAATCGCCATCATTGGAGATTTTTAAGAGTATGTTAGACAAACAGCTGTGAGGGATGGCCTAGATCAGGGGCCGGCAACCTTCAGCACACGGCCCATCAGGGTAAGACACTAGCAGGCCGCAAGACATTTTGTTTACATTGACCATCTGCAGGCACGGCCCCTCAGCAGCTCCTGGTGGACACAGTTTGCTATTCCCAATCAGTGGGAGCTGCGGGAAGCGGTGGCCAGCATGTCTTCTCAAGGTCCCTTCCGGTCCTACAATTCAATGCTTTGTCTCTTTCTCTCTGCTGAAACTGCCATCATAATGATATCAATTAATAGCAAATGCGATGAGGAGTTTCCTTCGCTGTACTGGGTTTTTGTTTTGTATGCAGTCCGGATTCCTTCCTACCTACCTACAAGAAACTGGAGTCAGAGCACCAACTTATTTCATGTGAAATAAGCAGTAACTAGGTTGATCATTAAAATCTTAGGGCTAAATTCAAACAGATTTATTGCCATCACATTTTCACACCCACCACCAAAATCCTCAAATCTCCTCCCCACAGCCTAACAATTAGCACCTACTTCACTTTCCCAAGAGAGTTGAAATAAGTGAGAGAATCACTGAGAGAACTTTTTTGTGAGCGTTGGACAATGCAAAGAGGGAAAACTCTTTTCTTCTGTCCTACTAAGGAATGGTCTCCTCCTAGATCTATCTTGGACCCTTGGGATGTGAGGGAGTAGGGGAAGACGTCAAATATTTCAAGTTTCATTTTTTTCCCTTTGGGAGGAAGGATGGCCCTGAGGTCAGCACAATATACCGGTTCTCAGAAGATCTGATTTCAATTCCTAACTCTGATAAACACTTCTCATATGACCCTACGCAAGTAACTCATCCTTCCAGGACTATAAAATGAGAACAACAGTACTTCCCCTACCTCACAGGGTGTTTTGATGACTACAAGGCACTCAGTTACTATGGTAATCAGGGCCTCTAAAAGTCTCTAGGTATTTTTAATAATACTGGGGCTATCAAAGCATTCTACTAGTGCAGCTCTTGACAAGAAAAATAAACCATACAAACGTATAAAACAGGAGGATGAAAACATCACGTTCTGCTCTTGACTTTCTAACACTGGGCAAGTCAATGAAGCAATCTGGACCTCAATTTTCGCATCAGTAAAACAGTATAAAGCTAGGACACATTTATGAAATGCCTTTGGTATATGCAGATTAATAATAATAGTAGTGCCAATCATTCATCTCGAAAGACACTGGTTAAGCACCAAAGCAGTTCAGTTACTGTATGTTGTGCAGCAGTATCACCACACGCAGCTAAGTCCAATTCTCTAACAACCATACTTCCCACAGATAATGCAGGTGTAAAACATAAGGTCACAGGATGAAGCTGGCGCACTACTAACGCTTGAGGCCTGCTGCACTTTCCTCTTTGCTTTCCTCTCTTTTAACCACCATTCTTCAACTCCCTCATGCAGCACAGCTCTCCATTGTGGCCTGTTGCTAGCTGCATCTTCCTAGCTTGCAATGTCAAAGTTTGCATGTTCCTCTTGCAAACGTCTTTGAATCTGAGCCTAGGTCGGTCAGCCCAGTGGCCTTGGCACATCTGCAAGTTCTCCATACAGGACATCCTTTGGAATGTGCCCATTGTCCATCTTTTGATGATGACCAAGCCAATGGAGACAGAGAGAGTGTGATGCTACATGATTAAAGATTTATATCACTGTTATTACCACTGTTACACAGTTTTCATAAGTCTTGTACAATGCATGTCATGTAAGGTTTCAATGGAAAAGTTATGATTTCCTAAGTATGATTATCCTGATTAAATCTGTGTATCACATTTGTATCTAAAGTTATGAATACTGACTATATACTTGTATGTAAAACATATGTTGTATTTATGGGTGACACCCACTCAGAACTTACAGTAGGTCTAGGTACGTGTTGATGATGTATCAAGGATATTCCACTCTCACAATGGGCCACTGAAGAAACTCATCCCATCCAGATGGCTCTTCCGGAGGATGCTTCAGACAGCAAGAAGCCAATGGCCACCTACTGTGATTCAGAAAACCATGTAAGGATATGTGATATGCTCATATGAGCCTGGACTGCATCTTGGGGCAGTAACTTTCCATTCACCGGGGACAGTAAATTTCCATGCACATGGCAGAGGATATAAAAAGACACCTGAAACATCTTTATGTTGCCTCTTTCCTGCTCTAATTCTCTGGACTGTTGATTTACAACTAAAAGAAGCATCTTGAACTATGGACTGAGGAGCTTCCAATCTTTTGGAAGTTACCAGAGAGAGATTTTACCAGCCCACAGTCTATTCCATCACTGCTACAAACCTGATAAAGGACTTTGCCATCATTTATATGTATATGATCTATTAAACATTTATAACTGTCTTTTATTATTAAATCTTTAATTAGTCACTGAGGATTGGGTGACAGCGTGATATCTGGATATCTGATATTCATATTGACTTGGGGATGTGTCTGACCCTTTGGGATTAGAAAGAACCTTACGTATGGTGAAATGGGCTTTCAATAACCTCTCACTATATTAGATTTGGTTTCCTGGATGGGAGCCAAGGGCTGGAAACCTACAGGGGATTGTGTTTGGCTTCTGGTTAACCAGTGTGGTACTACAGAAGCTCTTTTGTTACTGGTTTGGTGATTCCAATTATAAACCATCAGCTTTAGGGATTTTCTGCCCTATTTCTTGCAGTCTGCCCTGAGTGTGGCGCCCTGAGTGTGGCACTCTGAGTGTACTCTATCCCAGGCACCCATTCACAGACAGATCAACAGGGATGAGTATATCAAGGGAAGGCCATTCCAAAGTCATGTTCTCTCAAGAGAACAAGCCCCTGCTTATTGTCCTCCCAAAGTTATGTTATAGGAGTACCAGAACTTCCAGTATTACCAATATCATTGCCACAAAGAGAGAGAAGGTAATTATTTTCTGTGGAGTGGAGTTAATTTTTGTTAGCAGGAAATGGGCTAGTAACATATGACAGTTTGTCATAACATGAGCTAATATCCTTTATGACAGCATATGTACTTTATTTGGTGAGGGGCTCACATCAACCTCTGAACCTTTATCTTGAGTTTATTTTAATGCCATGCTCAGGTGCCTCTGAGATAGTCTGCTTAAAAATTATTATTTTACCAACCTGACCTCATGTACAGCAAGGAGCCTTATGGTGAATGAGGACCATTGTGACAATATCCTCAATTCAGGGGCAGAAGTGACACTGCAGATTTGTTAAGCAACCAAAGCAAAGCCCTGTGCAACTTTATACCCCCAGACAAAAAACAATCTGGTGCTGTGACCTAGGAACTAATTATATCACCGCAGGACTCATTCAGTCATCATGAAAACAGATATACAGTTTGCCTTTACTCCATAAACAAAAAGGAAGGGGCTTTGCCCTCTTTTTGAAAAAGTAACCTTCCCTGGTCCACATTTTGTCTCCAGGCTACTATATTCCCTTTATTATCCTGTTTTTAAAAAATCCCATGTCCTTCCTAGTCTGCTAAGCACCTTCCTCAGGCCGTGGATGCTCTTCCACACACAGTCATCATATGATATATTGGTTATCAGCGTCCCTTCACAAATACAAAAAGGGTTCCTATTTACCGTTGTTATACTTCCTTGATGAAGAAGGGGTATGGATATAGGAAATACATATACACATCTACGTCGATATGACGCGACCCGATATAACATGAATTCGGATATAACGCAGTAAAGCAGTGCTCCGGGGGGCAGCGTTGTGCACTCCAGCGGATCAAAGCAAGTTTGATATAACACGGTTTCACCTATAACGCGGTAAGATTTTTTGGCTCCCGAGGACAGCATTATATCGGGGTAGAGGTGTACCATAAGATCTCACTGGAAAGAAAACCTGGTTTCATATTCCTTAACTCAATTGTTATTTAAAAAGGCATTAAGCTTGGCTCTCTACCCTTTGATCTTGTACAGCTGCCTCTGTAGCAAGTCAGAAAGGCAGGTCAGTGTTCTGGAGCACAAAGTCTTCCATTCGCATTTAGTTCCTCTCAGTGACCTCAGGCTTTTTTGGCACTGATCAAATGCTAATTCACTTTACCAATGTTCTTCAGAAACTCAACAACCCCAGCATCTAAATTAAGAATACTCATAGCAGAAAGCATTCACCCACTAAGTCTGAAAGTATATGAGATATCTCTTGTGACTAATTTAATACTTATATTTTGACACTGAAACAAAGCCTGAAAGACAAGAAAATGCCAAGTCATAAATGAACCTGAATACCCATTCAAGACATTTCTCCAAATAGTGACAGACTCCACATCTTCACACCTAACTTCCTTCCACTTCCAACAGATAAGAAAACACACAACACAGGACACATTTTAACCTCTCACCATATAATGTAGAACCTTAATTACAATCTCATCAACAGCAACATTAGAGAGGCAGCCTGGTTTCACAGAGGGGGTTGGGAGTACTCAGTTCTATTCCCAGTTCTGATATCGTCCATGGCACTTCTCTGTTTCTCCCTCTGCCCTGTGTCTGCTTTGTCAAGTTAGGTTGTAAATTGTTGGGGGCAGGGACTAGCTCTTGCTGGCTGTTTGTACAGTGCTTAGTAAAATGGGGGCCCAGTCTCAGCTTTGGCTTCTAGATGAACCTTATATCTAAGGCTATGAGTTTGGGACGGAGGTCACTCCCCCACCCCCCGCAGCTCCCATTGGCTGTGGTTCCCAGCCAATGGGAGCTGCTACGCCAGCACTCTGGGATGAGGCAGCCGGCAGAGCTGCCTAGCCACGCCTCCACCTAGCAGCTAAGCAAGGGGGATGTCCGCTTCTGGGGAGCCCCCCAGGTAAGTGCCGCCCAGAGCCCACCTCACCCCACCCATTCCCCTGCCCGCTCCCACACTCAAACTGTGCTGCTGCTGCTGGGAAGGGGAGATGCATAGCCAAGTAGGAAGCCTGCCACTGCCCCCCCCTCACCAAGCAGCCGGGCTGTCCTCCCACAGCACCTCCAGAGGCCCCAGGCAGCCTCCCCCAAGATTTATTCACTGTTATTCTTAGTAAAAGTCATGGACAGGTCACAGACCATGATTTTTTGTTTACTGCCCGTGACTTGTCCATGACTTTTACTAAAAATACCTGTGCCTAAAACATAGCCTTACTTATAACATAAATAAGTAAATATTCAGTGCTGTTGGCCTATGTACACATGTTAATGTGCCCTGCGTTTGCAGGGGAGGCATGAAGTCATCATTCAGGTTTTTAATTTAGAAGAATGAAGGCAATATGGTGCCACAATTAAAGGGCTTTAGCCAATTACAGACACCAGCTCAATCAGTGAGCTCTTGGTGGCTTACAATCGACTGTGTCGGAAAGGCACAAAATAGCCCCTCTTGAGGGTCACTCTTCACAACGTCATCATATGATCTGACAAATGCTTTGCATTAGCTGTTTTAAATAGACTGCCCCCAAAAGACATAAGCCACCCCAACCCCTTGTTTTAGTCCCAGTTGCTTCCATCCAAATCCCGTACTGGTCTTATCTGCTCACCCAGAGGATTTTGAATGTATCCATTATTTGCTGTGTTACTCAGACAAATGCTAAAACGTCAAACTACAGCAAATGAAGAAGACAGAGTCTTCAAATCCACTGTCAGTTAGTTGGTTATTAATATTATCCCTGTTTTACAGATGAAAAAGTAAGACAAAGTAGCAAAGGGACTTGCCAAGATCCTACAGTGAGTCCATGGTAGAACCAGAAACAGTTCACTATAAGCCACTGATTTCAGTGGGCCCATGTAACCTGTATCTATGAACAGAAGGGCTTAATGAATCTATACCATCACTTCAGATAGAATTTATCTGTAAAATAATGCTACAGAATTATCTTTCCACAAAATAAATAAATCTTGGATGCCCCACAATACTTCCAGAAGTGTTACTTTGACAACTGGAAAAGACAGTCTTGACTTTTAGCAAGCAAACTACCAGCTTTCTGACGAGTAGAGCAGGCAGTTTTGGCTACAATCAGCATGTAATTAGCTTTGTAGCCATACCACAAATGAAAATATGAACAAATTCCTTCCCAACAGGTATCAATGTATCTCTGTGGGCAATCAACCTGGACTAGTGCTACAAAAACAAGAAATAATTATATCAACTTCCAAATAAAATGTTTTTGTTTCCTTGCCACTATCTTAAAGAAATAATGAACGTATAACTTTGCCATTACGAATATCTCAGCAGTCATGATTGCTACAGGTATGGTGACTTGTCTGAAAAAAAAATCTGAGTACATGTTTTCACAAAAACAAAAATCCTCCAGCTTAAATTATGGAAAGGTTGTAATGCAGATCAACAAAAAGAGAGAAATTCAAGGCTGATGAAAAGGAACAATGGGATGTTCTCAGGACTGGAAGATTCAGTCTGAATGCTGCAGTTTAACATTTGTCTCGGTTCATGTCCCAGCTTTCACTTTTTTGCCACACCCAGACATAGTTTTTGTACCTCATTTCCTTGGTCTTTTGGGGATTTTTAACAGCTGTTCCAAAAATAAAATAAATGATAAAAAAGCCAGACTCTATTGTGCAAGTGTGTAAGGGCTGACATGAAACACAGTGACGATTATTTTGGGACCATCACAAGCCTGCATTTATATATCACCTTTCTTCCAAATGCATACCTAAGCACTTTACAGACAGAACTGGTCATTCTAACTGGAAGCACTTTGACCTCTACTAAAGTGCAACCACCTCTGGGGTGAAACACAGCAATTGTTTATCCTAAATGACAGTTTAGGACAGTGAAGTGAATTTAGGTGAGCCAAAGACCAGAAAACTTGCTCCCTTCTCCTTTGGGAGCAAATGATACCAAACCTCAGGTCTCCAAACCGATGTTGCAGAGAGAGTAGTGGCTCTAGTGAATGCTTGTCTCTGGCCTCCCATATTCCACAGAACCCTTTCTACAGTGACTGGGCTCTCACGGATCTCAGTGAAATTGGTCAGTCCTTAAATCAGAACGCTGGCATTAACATTCCCGCTCTTCTGAGAAATGCCATGCGATTTTTAATGATTATAATAGTCAAAGTTGCCCATGCATATTGAAGCCATTACCGTAATTCAATGAATAGGTATTTCAATATTGTAATAACACCCCCAGCGCCTTAGTGGCCATGGCACTGAGAAATACATAAAGGGAAATAATCTGCATGATAGAGCCCTGCACTCCACATGCTCAGTGTTCTGCATTGTATCCTGGGTGATCTACAGAACCTGAGGGCTGGGAAAAAAAAATTGTGTCTGTTAAATCCTTTGCTTGGATTCTTGTGTCTTGCTGTGGTTCAAGGCTCTCTGTAAAGCGTTGTTGTGACCATACTTTATTCCCCTCTAACAAAAGGAGTGCTATACACTACCACTGATGCTTTAAAAGTCTTCCTAAACAAAAATTTGCCTCAAACTTCAACAACTCTCTGGTAATTAAGAGGAATTTCATAAACTTCCATGGAAGGTTTCATTAGTTGTTTTTATAAAGAGTGCATTTATTTAAGGATGAGGGATGTCCATTATATCTTTCAATTTCCTGCCATTTACAGCCCCAAGGTTAATTAACCTGCTTCTGTGTGTGGTCTGGTCACTGATTCAGCTCAGATTACTAGAGGTCTGATTCTTTACTGCCTTGTACTATATATCATCATTTACAGTGAGGTAAAGTGGATGTTAAATGCTACCATATCAGAATGCCTTACATGCACAATGTCCAGGTGTAATTGCTACACATGGAGTCGGTAAACGTTGAATCAGGCTCATAGTATTTTCCATACACTTGGCACAGATGTCAGTGACTAAGCAAGGTATAAGGCAATAGAGGTTCTGGCCCTACGGCTCGCTTTACAAATGAATACAGGCATATCCAGTTCTCCCATCTCCATATTAGCAATATTAGGGGAGGATCTGGTGGTCATGGTACATGTAGGTACCAATGACATAGGAAGGATAGGCGAGAGGTCCTGGAGGCCAAATTTAGGCTGCTAGGAAAGAGACTGAAGTCCAGGACCTCCATGGTTTAGATTTATTAGAAATTGGAAAATCTTTTGGGAAAGGGGGAGCCTATACAGCTCTACCTAAACCAAAATGGAACCAGACTGCTGGCACTTAAATTAAAAATATTGTAGAGCAGTTTTTAAATTAAGGGCTGGGGGAAAGCCAATAGGTGCAGAGGAGCATGTGGTTCGAACAGAGATATCTCTTATAGGAGGATCTACTAATGGAGATTCTCTATGTCCTAGTATGGAGGAGAGTATGGAAGATGACAAAATAAAGGCCAAGAGTTAAGAGATAGGACTTACACAATACATCTACATAGTCCTCAGCAGCCCATAGCAGTGAGTCTCCCAGTCTGGGTCAACAGAATTGGGCTTGCACCACTGTGCTAAAAATAACTGTGTAGACAGCTTTTAAGTTGCAGCTTGGACTGAAGTACGGGGTGTAAAGGCCACCCCCTTCCCTAGGCTTCAGAGCTTGAATTCCAGCCTGAACCACATCATCAACACAGCTATTTTTACCATTGTGTTGTGAGCCTAGCTAGCCTGAGTTTGTCTAGCCAAACTGGGAAGCTTGCTGCTGCGGGCTGTATAGACATAGCCACATAGTGCACTGAAGGCCAAACTGCTCGGATTCTCTTGACCAAAGGGGAAAGTGAGTTCCAGAGTCAAGGACCTGTACTAAAGACACATCATTACAAAACATTATAAAAGGAGAAGAAAATTCAGAAGGGAAAAAAATATTCCATAGTTGTGTGCACAGGTTGATGCTTACTAAATGTTTATACGGTAGAACCTCAAAGATACAATCACCATAGTTACGGACTGACCAGTCAACCAGACACCTTGTGAAACTGGAAGTAACCAATCAGGCAGCAGCAGAGACAAAAAAAAATAGCAAATTCTGTACTGAGCCTGTATTTCATCTTAAAGGTAGGCACATCTGGGCTGCCTGTACCTACCCCACCCCTACCTCTACATGCGGGGCAGCCACTTACAAATAGGAGGTAGAGACCCTGGGGCTGTTAGACCAAGGTAGCTGGAGCCAGCAAAGCAGGAGCAGTGCTGGGATCTGCACCACTGTTTTCACCCTCTCTCCCCTGGCCTGGAGGGATCACGCTGTTTTCACCCCATTCCACACCCCATCCGGAAGGGAGACATGCTGTTTTCTCTCTCACACACACACGCACATGCACAAACATGGCTGGGAGGTAGACCAGCTTGCAAACTCAGACCCAGGAAAAGAAGCTGCCTGCAAGGAAGCTGCCCCTGATGAAGCCTGGCCTGGAGTGTTAGCTGCTGGATCTGCAGCCCAAATGGTGCTTTGTTCAGTTATGAACATTTCAAAGTTAAGAACAACCTCCATTCCCTAGGTGTCTGTAACTCTGAGGTTCTACTGTAGTTAATTTGGGATGTGCCCAGCCCATGGTCAGTGCCCCTGTGATAAGGCAGGCTTTCTTGCCAGCCTGGGGAATTAGCAGCCACACCCAATTATTCCTTAGCCCTTGGGTCTAGGCTCTATTTATTGTCCAAATGACCACAAACTCACAAAAGAAAAGGAAAACAAAACTTCCAGCTGGAACTTTCTACCCAGACAACTCCCAGGGCTTCCCAACTGGAGTCATCCTTCCTCAGGGTCCACTGCAGGAGCCTCTCCCTTCCTGCAGCTTCACTTACAATTCCCCACACTTGACTGAGACACTTGCTGGCTGTTACAACCACTTACTCTCATTCCAGCTGGGTGTTAGGAAGCAGGATATAGGCGGTCTGGCCTAGTGGTCTCAGTAGGTCTAGTAGGCGGAGCAGGTGTCCAAGTCAGGGAACAAAGTTGAGGTTCAGGACCAATCAACTGCCGATTACCTGAGCCAGGAGTTAAGCCAGAGTCAAAGCCAAGAATCGAAGATGAGGGTTGGAGCTGGGGAGAGACACCAAATGCCAGGGCCAGGGGCCAGGGACCAGAGCCAGGACTGGTTGGAAGTGAGGTGTAAGGGCAGGAACCGGAGAGAGGAAAGGACCAGGCACGAAGCAGGAGCATGGAACCAGGCAGGGGTGAGACTGGAGTCAGGAGCAGGAATCACGAACAAGGTTAAGTGCAGGGTGAAGAACACAGGAAGCAGGCACAAAAAGCACCAGCAACAGGGAATCACTTAATTGCCCAGAAAACTTTCTGTGCCTCCTTCTGGCTTAAACAGCATGGCTGGACCGATTGGTGGAGACAGGTGAGCATCCAATCAGGGCTCCCATGGGTGGTGCCTTGGCTGAGGCTTTAATTCTACTACCTCATTGGCCAGCCAGGTTTTATACAACAGTGAATGAGGGCCAGGTTTCAACGGCTGTCTGGGAACTCAAAGGCCTGGGTTTGAGATTGGGGTCATTGCATCAGGTCTGATCATTGGCCATACCTGGCATTAAAGTGCCAGGCCACCCTATTACAGCACCTATTTTATCAGACACTAGGATGCAAATGCATGGTATTGGTGCTGCCTGTATCAAGCTGCAAACAAATATAACAGCATAATTAGCCTAACTTACGTGTACGCTGTACAGTTACTGTACAGCGTACACGTATCTGAGTAGCATAATTAGGGATAGGAGGCTTGTGACTGATAATTGTTAACATAAAATCAATTTAATATCAAGTCAGGCCAGTAGTATTTCTGACTTAATTTCAACATTGGTCTGAGCAGAAGGGAACAAGCTGTAGCATCCTGTTTGTCAAAAGGTTCCCTTGAACACATGTTCGAAATAGACTCCTGCTGTAGTCACAGAGGCCTGCATCTCTGCCTTCCTCCCAACAATACCGTCACCACAAAAAACAAAATATCCTGCAATCTTGGTTGGAGTGTCAATTTGCCGGAATTATGTGAGTCACATACTCAGAGAAAAGACAGTTACTCACGTTTGTAACTGTTGTTCTTCGAGATGTGTTACTCATATCCATTCCAGTTAGGTGTGCGCACGCCACGTGTACACTTGTTGGAAGATTTTTACCCTAGCAACACTCGGTGGGTCGGCTGGGCACCCCCTGGAGTAGTGCCGCCATGGCGCCGGATCTATATGCCTGCCGACCCAACCGCCCCTCAGTTCCTTCTTGCTGGCTACTCTGACAGTGGGGAAGGAGGACAGGTTTGGAATGGATATGAGCAACACATCTCGAAGAACAACAGTTATAAAGGCGAGTAACCGTCTTTTTTTCTTCGAGTGCTTGCTCATATCCATTCCAGTAAGGTGATTCCCAAGCCTTACCTAGGCGGTGGGGTTGGAGTGAGATGTGGCAGAATGCAAAACTGCTGAGCCAAAGGCTGCATCATCTTTTGTCTGTTGAACCAGAGCATAATGCGAAGCAAAGGTGTGGACCGAGGACCAGGTAGCTGCGCGACATATCTCCTGGATAGGTACACGAGCCAGGAAGGCGGCAGATGAATGCGCGGTGATGTGGCTTGGGGAAATATGAGCCAGATCATAACAAGCATGGATGCACGCTGTCACCCAGGATGAGATCCTCTGAGAGGAAACAGGTAGGCCTTTCATTCGGTCTGCTACCGTGACAAAGAGTTGGGGCGTTTTACGAAATGGTTTTGTCCATTCAATATAAAATGTGAGCGCTCTACGGATGTCCAGGGAGTGCAACTGTTGCTCCCATCGTGTTGAGTGTGGCTTCAGGAAGAAGATCAGGAGAAAGATGTCCTGGTTAACATGAAAGGCCGAAACCACCTTAGGGAGGAATGCCGGGTGTGGTCACAACTGCACCTTGTCCTTGTGGAACACAGTGTACGGCGGATCCACCGTAACAGCCCTAAGCTCAGAGACTCGTCTGACCGATGTAATGGCTACAAGGAAAGCTGTCTTCCAAGACAGGTATACTAGCAAGCAGGTTGCTAACCGCTCGAATAGGGGAGACATAAGTCTGGTTAAAACCAGGTTGAGGTCCCAGGTCGGGGCTGGGCGGCGTATTTGAGGGTATGAGCGCTCCAAGCCCTTAAGGAACCTCGAAACCATAGGGTGTGAGAACACGGAACGACCACCTTTGCCTGGGTGGAAGGTAGAGATGGCTGCCAAGTGTACTCTCAGTGATGATACTGCTAGGCCCTTCTGTTTGAGAGACCAGAGGTAGTCTAAAATAGAGGGAATCGAGACCTCACTGGGAGTAAGATTAAGTGTTTCGCACCAGCAGGAGAAACGCTTCCACTTGGCCAGGTACGTTGACCGGGTGGAAGGCTTCCTGCTACCCAGGAGAACTTGTCATACTGATTCAGAGCAACGTAACTCTGACTGGTTTAGCCACACAGCAGCCACGCCGTGAGGTGAAGAGCCTGCAGGTCCGGGTGGCGAAGCCTGCCGTGGTCCTGAGTTATGAGGTCTGGGTGGAGTGGCAGGGTAACTGGGTTGGCTATCGACAGGTCGAGCAACGTGGTGTACCAATGCTGCCTGGGATACGCTGGAGTGATCATGATGATGCGCGCTCTGTCCCTGTGGAGTTTCAGCAGGACCTTGTGAACCAGCGGGAACGGTGGGAAGGCATAAAGGAGCTGGCTCTTCCATGGCATCAGGAAAGCGTCCAAGATCGATCCCGAGGAGAGCCCTTGGAAGGAGCAGAACATCTGGCATTTCCTGTTCTCGTGAGAAGAGAACAGGTCTATGTGGCGAAATCCCCACTTCTGGAAAACAGAATGCATAACGTCCAGGCGGATCAACCACTCGTGAGACAGGAAAGACCTGCTGAGTCGATCCGCCAGAGTGTTCCGAACGCCTGGGAGAAAGGACGCTACCAGATCTATTGAGTGGGCTATGCAAAAGTCCCAGAGTTCGATGGCGTCCTGACAAAGGGAGGAGGACCGTGTCCCTCCCTGTTTGTTTATGTAGTACATGGCCGTTGTGTCTCAGTGTTTACAGACAACATAACGGCCTTGCAACTGTTGCTGGAACGCCTGGCATGCCAGGCGGACTGCTCTCAGTTCTCGGACATTTATGTGTAGTGCCAGCTCCTGAGAAGACCAAAGGCCTTGAGTATGAAGGTGACCGAGGTGAGCACCCCAGCCAAGAGATGACGCGTTTGTCGTCAGGGACATTGAGGGTTGGGGTGGATGGAATGGCAGCCCTGCACACACCAGGGAGGGAGTTAACCACCATTCTAGGGAGCCTAGGGTGCTCGGGGGAATGGTGACTATCGTGTCTATTGGGTCCCTGCCCGGGCAGTATACCGAGTTGAGCCAAACTTGGAGAGGACGGAGGCGAAGCCTGGCGTGTTCGGTTACAAACGTGCAGGCAGCCATGTGACCCAGGAGACTGAGATAAGTGCGAGTCGAGGTCGTCGGGAAATTCTGTAGACCTCGGATGATTGTTGCCATCGCCTGAAACCACGGCTGTGGTAAGCAGGCTCTGGCTAGATTGGAGTCCAGGATAGCTCCTATGAAGTCTAACCTCTGCGTGGGAACCAGAGTGGATTTTTCTATATTGATCATCAGGCCTAGACATGTGAACAGGTCCTTGACGATGCCCACATGCTGAGTGACTTGTGTCTCGGAGGCCCCTCGGATGAGCCAATCATCCAGATACGGATAAACGTGTATCCGACGTCGGCGGAGTTAGGCTGCGACTATGGCCATACACTTTGTAAATATCCTTGGGGCTGTAGAAAGGACCGTAAACTGGAAGTGCTGACGGTTGGCTACAAAGCGGAGGTATCTCCTGTGCAGAGGAAAAGATGGCGATGTGAAAGTATGTGTCCTTCATATCAAGGGCGGCATACCAGTCTCCAGGATACAAGGACGGGATAATGGTCTCCAGGAATACCATGTGGAACTTCAACTTTATCATAAACTGGTTGAGTCCTCGCAGGTCAAGGATAGGTCTGAGACCTCCCTTCGACTTGGGGATTAGGAAATAACGGGAGTAAAACCCCTTGCCCCTTCGTCCATCGGTACCTCTTCTATAGCTCGTATGGCGAGGAGCATCTGCACCTCTCGCAAGAGGAATTGCTCGTGAGAGGGGTCCCTGAAGAGGGACAGGGTTGGAGGGTGGGAGGGCGGGGTCGAAATAAATTGGAGGTGGTACCCATACTCCACCGTGCATAGGACCCAGCGATCTAAAGTTAACTGGGACCACACCGGGATGAAGTAGGAGAGACGGTTGGAGAAAGGAGGAGAGGGATCCTGGCCTGTAACTGGTACGCCGTCCTCAGGCACACCTTCAAAAGTTCATCTTTGGTCCCGGTGGTGGTTTTGAGGGACCTTGATTTTGGCCCCCTTGGGGTCCTGATGGCCGTCTGTAACCCCCTCGGCCATGCCACCTGCCAAAGTCCTGTCTTTGTCTAGGCATAGAGTACTGGCAGTGAGGCTGGGGACGGAAAGGCCTGCGTTGAGTCACCAGCGTATGCATGCCGAGAGCGCGCATTATGACCCTGCAGTCCTTCTGGCTTTGCAGCCTGGGGTCAGTCTTCTCCGAGAAGAGAACTTTACCATCAAATGGCAAGTCCTGAATGGTATACTGCAGCTCCGGTGGGAGGTTTGAAACCTGAAGCCTTGAGATGTGCCTCATGGCAACACCCGAGGCCAGAGTCCTGGCTGCTGAGTTTGCTGCATCCAACGAGGCCTGGAGGGAAGTTCTGGCCATCTTTTTCCCTTCCTCCAAGAGGGCAGCGAACTCTTGGCAGGAGTCTTGAGGGAGAAGATCTGTAAACTTACCCACCGCCACCCAGGTGTTATAATTATAGTGGCTAAGCAAGGCCTGTTGATTTGCCACCCGGAGCTGTAGGGCCCCCGCCGAGTACATCTTGCAGTCGACTAGGTCCATTCGCCTAGCCTCCTTTGATTTCGGGGCTGGCACCTGCTGGCCATGGCGTTCCCTCTCATTAATGGACCAGACGACTAGAGAGCAGGGAGGAGGATGGACATACAAGTACTCGTACCCTTTAGAGAGCACCGTATATTTACGCTCGACTCCCCTGGCCACAGGAGGGATAGAGGCTGGGGACTGCCATATAGTATCGGCATTCGCCTGGATTGTCCAAATAAATGGTAGGGCCATTCTAGTGGGGGCATCCGCCGATAGAATGTCCACTACCGGGTCCTCTAGCTCCGGGACCTCCTCCACCTGGAGGTCCATATTGAGTGCTACCCTCCTTAGGAGGTCCTGATGGGCTCTCGGGTCGATTGGAGGAGGGCCCGAGGAGGATGTTCCTGCCACCGCCTCATCTGGAGAAGAGGAAGAGGAGATGCCAGCGACAAGCGGGTCCTGTGTGGCCTGTTGCTCTTGGGCGAACTCCTGCTCCAGTGGAACCTGGGATTCTGGTGGGTGAACTTGGGCTTCCTCCGCAGCAGTCGGAGGGGGACGGCTAACCGTCGCCTCTGGCACTCGGTGCTCTGATGAGACAGAGCAGGATGGAACTACTGGTACGCCTTGGGCCTGGTGGTATGCCCAAGGTGTCCAGAAAGACCACTGATGGGTCCTTGGTCCTGGGCCTGGGTCTCTTGGAAGACTCTGGTGGGCACATCAGAATCGCGGTCCTGAGCATAAGAGCTGTCTGCGTGAGAGGACACTGATGCGTGTCTGGATGGCCATGGAGGTGCTGAAAAGCCCTGGGCAGAGTCTCTGTCTCTAGCAGACCTTGCTCTACTCAGCACCAGGGATCGGTACCAGGAGGCATATCGGTACCGGGAACGAGATCGGGACCTGCGACCGGATCGGGGCCGGGAGGTGGACCAAGATCTCGAGGCTCGACGTTGAGAACGGCTACAGGAGTCATGGTGCCTGGAGCGGTGCCGGGAGCTGGAACGATGCCGAGAGTAGCAGGCCGGCAAACGGGATACCGACCAGTGCCGCGAGTGTGACCGGTACCGAGGAGGAGAACGGTACCAGGACTGCGAGCGGCGTCGGGAGCAGCAGCGCCGACGGGATCTGGAATGTCTGCAGGACTGTGATCGTGAACGGTGCCACTCTGCTGTGCCGACAGAGGATAGTCTTATCAAGGCAGGCTTGCCGATAGACTGTATTACCCTCACCAGCGGTGCCGGGGGTTGAGGCAGCGTTGACTCTGTCATGGCAATCAGATCCCTTGCCGCTGAGAATGTCTCCGGCATGGATGGAATAGTAAGCTCAACCACGGCTCGCGCCGGGGAGCTGACCGACACCGGACTCGACGGCCCTCATGGGACCAGAATCGACAGTGCCAACGTCATCGGTGCTGTGGCAGGTGTTGGTGCCAGGCGATCTGACTTAGACGAGCTCTCTGACTGCGGTGGGTGCAGGTGGCACGGAAGCAGCAGGAGTCTTAGGCTCTCTCAACCTCGGGGAGAGGGAGCGGTGCCGAGTCGACTTCGGTCCTGGCGACGGCTGGTGCCGAGAGGCCTTGGCAGTACCGGCGCGGTCCGGTGCCGAGGAGGTGCTTCTGTCCGCCGACTGACTAGCGCTCGGTGCCGAAGGCGGAGGGGTAAGAGCCGCCTCCATGAGGAGCTGCTTTAGCTGAAAGTCCCGCTCCTTTTTTGTTCTCGGCTTAAAAGCCTTGCAAATGCGACACTTGTCTGCCAGCTGAGATTCCCCAAGGCACTTAAGGTAGGAGTCGTGCGGATCTCCTGTCGGCATCAGCTTATGAAACCCGGTGAACTGGGCATGGGCCCCGGCACTGGGTGCAGGGAAGGGGCTAATCCCCGAACTCCTCTTAACTATACACTAACTATGAACAATAAAAATTAACTGTAACTATATAACTTTGAACTATATACACAACAAAATAACTAGAGAACTACGAGTAGCTAGGGAGATGGAGGTCAGTAAAACCGCACTCCACTGTTCCAACGACCAACACGGGCGGTAAGAAGGAACTGACGGGCGGTTGGGTTGGCAGGGGTATATATCCAGCGCCATGGCAGTGCCACTCCAGGGGGCGCCCAGCCGACCCACCGAGTGTTGCTAGGGTAAAAATCTTCCGACAAACGTGCACGCAGCGCACGCACACCTAACTGGAATGGATATGAGCAAGCACTCGAAGAATTACCTTTATGAATAATGAGGGCCCTGTGCTACTTTGTGCATTTTCATTACATCTATTTACTGCTTGTTTCGAGGCATATATAGAGATCTTGAATTCTTAAGCCGCTGGATGAATTCTGAATCTTAAACCTTAAAATTCTGAACCTTAAAATAAAATGATAGTTCAAACACTAATCTATAATTCTATAATCTATAATTTCAAATTCATAGATTCCCCTAACTCTCACCCTCTTCCATCAAATTAATCTCTCCAGAGCTACTTTGTGTGACAGGTCCAACCTGCAAAATGTATAGCTTTACCTAGACTGAAGGAGGGACTGGGTCCCGCGGCAAACACAGATAAGGTATAGCTGGACTGTTAGTCTTCGTAAGGCTTGGCTCTCAGAAACAGGGAAGAATGGCCTCATGACAGGACTTGCTCCTAATGTGCCCATTTCCCAGCTGTCACAAAAGCTCCAGAAAGCCCAAATCCTGGCAATAGACCAGTCAACAGGACCAGCCCCCTAGAAAACAGCCAATTTCTTACATCCCCTCTAACTCAGTTTCAGCATTTATAATGATGTTTCCTTTCAGCATCTTACAGGGGCATTGGCTTTGAGAGGATCCATTAGTAAGGGGTTATTAGTTGTGGTTTGAAGATGAAAAGCACTACAAGCTGTAGGTGCTAAGTATGGTTGCTTCCTAAACATGGGTTGAATAGACTTTCCCCAAACCAGCTTCTGCCCCTTGCACTTGACTTAGAACTGCTCTCACCAAGGTTTCTAATGACATCTTCCAAGCCAAAGCTTGGAACCAGTTGTCCATCCTGATCCTCCTTGACCAAGGTGTCATTTCCCACCTCCAAGCAGCCAGTGGTGTCAGACTGCATCATTCACTTGTTGAATTTAAACAAGCACTTTAATGCTTTCTCCCATGAAGCCCCTCACACTTGGGAGGTGCTCCCTACAAATATGAACAAAACTAACTCATTATCCTCTTTAAAAACCCTCTTAAAATTCTCCTTTGCTGTGATGCTTACAAAAAACATGACTGTTACGCTTCTGGTGCACTGACACCACTGCTTTTCATGACTGTCAATATTGTCTCTCTGTTTCCTTGTATGCTCCCATCCATTTGTATGCACTTGTTAGACCATTGCAAGCTTTTGGGGCAGGGACCATCTTTCTGTTGTGCTTGTACAGTGTCTAGCACAATGGAGTCCTGATACATAACTAGGGCTCCTAAGTGCTACAGCAATAAATAAATAAATAAATAAATAATTATAATGGAGGTCTCAAAACATTGGGGTATTTGGGCTAGTTAACACAGTTTGCATACACACCTGCACATACAACACACAATTGTTTGTGAATGAGTTTTCAGAGCTAAGGTACAACTTAACAGAGTTTCACCCTTAACAGAGGCTTCACCCTTCTAAAAAATACTTAACTGTTATTTCTAAGCTTACATTCTGATGGCTGGTAGCAGCTATTTACATTAGAGATGGACAGTCCACTTCACAAAAAAATAAGAGATGGCCAGAATCTGAGCATAAAGCTGGAAACTTTTTAGAGGTTTTAAAAAAAGTGCTGTTTTGAGTGCATTTAAGAAAAGTTTTTTTTGTAAAAGCAGCGAAGAATCCTGTGGCACCTTATAGACTAACAGACGTTTTGGAGCATGAGCTTTCGTGGGTGAATACCCAACGACAGATGCATCTGACGAAGTGGGTATTCACTCACGAAAGCTCATGCTCCAAAACGTCTGTTAGTCTATAAGGTGCCACAGGATTCTTTGCTGCTTTTACAGATCCAGACTAACACGGCTACCCCTCTGATTTTTTGTAAAAATGTATAGATGACTTACCCTGTGCTGTAGATAACACTCCTTTAGCACCACCTGCTGTTCATGCACAAGGGCCCAAGATTTGCTGGGGTACTTGTGTCACTCAGTACTTCAGTGGACCTTGAGCAGGTTTGGCACATAGCCACATGACAAATGAACTTCCAAAGCCTTTAGTTTGCTGACTTTGCAAAGTTTCACCAAGATAGAAAAGCCAAGTAAGAGTCAAAAATAGCAACTAATTTTAAAGAGTGAGAACATTCTGAAATGAATGTTTCCAAACATTCAATCACTACATCACCTAAACAATGGTAGCTTCATGCACATAACCAAAGACCCACAATTCCTTTGTACAAAGTAGAGAAGCAAAGATTGTGGGCTCTACTGCTGCCTTTTGCTTCCATACTTTACAGAACCAATTTCTCTCCCAAAGAAGTTAAAAAAAATTTTACGTTCAGAAAGGCTTAAAGGGAGCTCAGCATGACCTACAAGACCCATCCTCAAAGACTGTCATTTCAATGCTGTGTAAAAGTTGGGTTGAAATTGTTCATTTTTAACCACTAGAGGGCAAAAAGTATCTTTTTTTTTATATGTGGGGTAGAAAAAGCAGTTGTGCAATTTACAACAAATAGAATAGAAAAAACAAAAAGACAAGAAAAAGAAAATCAGTAATTCAATTTGCTTAAATTAAACAATCATCTCCTAGGAACAAAGATCTTGATAGCAATATCAATGAAGTATATTGAGTCACATTGTAATCATTCAGATCTGGACTGCTAGATAAAAAATGAAAAAGAAAATTATACATATTGCCATGCTACAATTTAAAAAACAAGTTTATTAAAACAGTTTAATTAGACTATCACTCCACCAGATACAATGATGTGGATGTAACACATAGCATCTTCAAAAGAAAAATGTTACAATATTTAAAAAATAAATTGAGTATATAATTCTAATTAACAATGGTAAAAAAGGTATCTTTATTCCATTAAACTTAAAATATAAAATCCTTAAATATGGAAACAGTAAGGAGTGGGTAGAGAGGGAGACTAACACCGAATCTTTGTGTGTCTCCCCACTTTCACTCCCCCCCCCCCGCAACCATTTTTACTATTTGGGAATTTTTATGTTCTTCAGGAGGCTATATTATTACCAGGGCCAGCGCTTCCATTTAGGCGACCGGCACCAGGATTTGCGGGAGCGGCATTTTGCCACCCTCAGCGGCAATTCGGCGGCAAGAGGTCTTTCCGCGCTCCGGATCTTAGGTGGCAATTCTGCAGAGGGTCCTTCACTCACTCCAGGACCCGCTGCCAAAGTGCCCCGAAGACCAGGAGTGCGGAAGCACCCCCCCGCTGCAGAATTGCCGCCAACTGGGAGCGCGGAAGGACCCCCGCCTAGGGCGCCAAAAACCCTGGCGCCGCTCCTGAGTATTACCAGAGTCTTACTACAGATTGTATTTGAAGCTAAAGTACTCAAACATTTATACTGGATTTCTCTATAATTGGTGGGGGAGGGGAGGAATCTCTGCTCTCTGGAGTATGAATAAGCAACACTATAAGTGTTCTGTTTTTATCTTCTTTAATCACAATCATACATTGGTGATAGCTGAAACAGACTACAACTTAAATAGTCATCCCTTTCATTACCCAACAGTAATTGCAGCATTTATTTATAGCACTCACTTAAAACTCAACATCCACTACACCCTCCAAAAGTCAAGACGACCCAATGGGAGTTAACAGCCTACTAAGAAAACTGAGCATCATTAATGTATTATAATTCAAACAGCAAGTCAGTGTCAGTGCCTACATATACAGTGCTGTTAATCACTGCACATAGTACAGAATGAAATGCAGCAGCACAAGGAACTTCAAAAGCTTAACATTATATTACTAGCTTCATGGATTTATAGATTCCAAAGCCAGAAGGGACCATTGTGATCATCTAGTCTGACTTCCTGTATAACACAGGCCACAAAACATCTCCCAAAGTAGTTCTTAGAGCAGATCTTTAAGAAAAACATCTAATCTTGATTTTAAAATTGCCAGCAAAAGAGAATCCACCACAACTTAAATTGTTCTAATGATTAATTACTTTTCCTTATTTCCAGTCAGAATTTGTCTAGCTTCAACTTCCAGACATTGGACTGGGTTATAACTTTCTCTTCTAAACTGCAGAGCCCATTATTAAATATTAGGGTTGCCAGGCATCTGGTTTTTGACCGGAATGTCTGGTTGAAAAGGGATCCTGGCAGCTTCGGTCAGCCCTGGCGCGGCGGGGCTAAGCCAGGCTCCCTGCCTGCCCTGGCTCCACACGGTTCTCAGAAGCAGTGACATGTCTGGCTTCTTGGCAGAGGGACCGGGAGGGTCCTGAACCCCAAACCCCTCAACTCCAGCCCGGAGCCCCTTCCCCACACTACCCCACATTTCTGGCCCAACCTGGAGCACGCACCCCCAGCCAGAGTCCTCACTCCTGCCCTCATCCCAACCCCTGTCCCAGCCCGGTGAAAGTGAATGAAGATGGGGGAGAGCGAGTGACGGAGGGAGAGGTGGAATGAGTGGGGGTGGGGCCTTTAAGACAGGTGTTTGGTTTTGTGCAATTAGGAAGTTGGCAGGCCTATTAAATATTTGTTCCCCATGTAGATACTTATAGACAGTAATCAAATCACCCCTTAACCTTCTCTTTGTTCAGCTAATAGCTGTAGTTCCATGAGTCTATCACAGTAAGGCATGATTTCTAATCCTTTAGTCATTCTTGTGGCTCTTCACTGGAACCCTCTCCAATTTATCAACATAGTATTCCAGCAGCAGTCACACCAGTACCAACTACAGTGGAAAAATAACCTTTCTACTCCTACTCAAGACTCCCCTGTTTATGCATCATAGAATTGCATTACCTCTTTTGGCCACAGAGTCACACTAGGAGCTCATGTTCTGCTCATTATCCACCACAATACCCACATCTTTTTCACAACCACTGTCTCTCAGGGCACAGTCCCCCTTCCTGTTCCTAGATGTATTCATTTATGTTTAGCTGTATTACAACACATACTGTCAGCTTGTGCAATCACTTTGAATCAGTGACCTGTCTTCTTCATTATTTAGTACTCCCCGAATTTGCGTATCAAGTGCAAACTTTATTAATGATATTCTGTGTATTCTTCCAGATCATTGATAAAAATGTTAAATACCACAGGGCCAAAAACTGATCAGCACCCTAATGGAAACACACCTGCCCAATAATGATTCTCCATTTACATCATCTTTCTTTGGTATTTGAATCACAGAGTCACACGGAATAATAACGACAATATTGCATTTATACTGGGCTTTCCATCCAGGTGTCTCAACATGCTTCTTAAACAAATTAATTTGGACCTTGAAGCCCTTTGCAAGCTAGGTATTATTATCCACATTATACATATGAGGAAATTGAGTTACAAATAGATTCAGTGACTTGCCCAAGATCACACAGGAATTCTGGCAAAAACAGAATTTCATCCCCTAAGTCCTTTGTTTCAGCCAAGAGACTACATATCCATAGGTGTCAGATTCTATTATTAATTATGACTATGTTTGTGCAAGCCCCCGTAGGGTCCAGTCATGGACCGCCTTCTATTAGGCACTGTACAAAGTAACAGTTCAACTCAAAATATTTACCATAGAAAGAGCAAGAGGTGTGCTTTTCCTGGCCTTCACATCTTTTTTAATATATCAGAAGACTTAATTTAGACAGTGATTTAATAAATTTCCCATTTCCTCTCTGTCCCTCTTCATGGTGGGTTCCCAAGTTCATCCTACCACCTTTTGTACCACCTTTCCAGATTAATAAAGACGCAATATGACTCAACATTTTAAAAGATACAGAAGCTGTTACGGATTTCAGCAGGGGGAAACCCCTTTGTCTTTTAAATCAATGTTTGTCTTGAAAGATAATTTTAACAATAAATCTTAAGCAAACTCTGTCATACACAAAGGGGCAAATTCAGCTTGCAGTAACACCAGAATAAATCTGAAAGCCTATGGAACTGCCACAGATTCACAAGGGTAAAGAACAGAATTTGGCATAAAATATTCAGATGCTCAGCATTCTGCACCCCGTCACATTTGACATTACCTTTATTATCTTGAACTATTGCTTTCATTGTGTGAAAAACCTGGCATATTGCTATTGTTCTTGTTTTATAATGAACTCCAGAAATGAATGAGGATATTGTACTTCAACTGAGAGCCTAAACTGCTGCCCATTTTTCCTTCCATTCAGTTGCTTAACTTTGGGTTCAGTCCCAAGCAAAAACTGTACCATATCTTTCATGCACGATATTTTATAGCACCTTTCATTCAGAAGGGATTCCTGAGGTGCATTACAAACTGTACAAATACGGGAACCCCTTTCACCTATCACTAAATATGACAGTTGTTTAACAGCTCACAGCAACACCACTCACCACTTTAGTGCTTTCACTCATCTGGAGGAATGATAATTGTGTCCTTGGCATCTAGTGCATTGACACAGGATAGTAGGATCAGGAAGACTTCCCCCCTTGCCTCTCTGAGCTCTGCTCTTTCACTGTGTGCATCACCCTTGATATAGGCTATAAACCAGGGGTGAAAGTAACTCGAAAGACTTACCGGTACAGGGGCCAGCTCCAGCCCCCAGAAGGGGTGGAGCCTCAGGTGGAAGAGGAGGGGTTGGGGGGGTCAGCATCCTCCAGCCAGCCCTTCCACGCCACCTGGCCCGTGCTGCCCAAGGCTTCCAGTAGCACAGCAGCGGCCAGAGCCCCACGCCCTTTTAAATCACCAGCCCTGGGGCAGCTGCTCTCCCCCACCCCTCAATCAGCAGGGTCCATACAGGTAGGTTTGCCGATGGGGAAGGGACAGTGACGTTAAAACACTGCTTAAGGACAGTCCTTTGCAGGGCCACTGGCAGGGGAAGCAAAAAGGGCAGAGATGTTTAAGCACTGCCGTGGCAGCGCTTTAATGTGGGCCGTGTACAGTCCATTACCGGCTTCTTACCGGTACGCTGTACCAGCTCACTTTCACCCTTGCTATAAACTGCCCTTTCCTTCTTTATCTCCCCCACCCTTAAGACTCACCCCCAAGATCCAATTCTACAAGAAATTGGCGAGCTAATAGATTGCAAGGCACCCAAGTATAATTCATACAACAACATGTAGAGTTACAGGCACTACACAAGGCAGTGAAAGATTCCAGCACCAGGAAGCCACAAGACACTACACAGCTAAAGATAACAGTGTAGACATAAGAACATAAGAATTAAGAACGGCCATACTGGGTCAGATCAATGGTCCATCTAGCCTAGCATCCCATCTTCTGACAGTGGCCAAGCTAGGTGCCCCAGAGGGAATGAAAGGAATAGGCTGAGTGCTCCATCCCATCTTCCACTCCCAGCTTCTGGCAATCAGAGGCTAAAGATATTCAGAGCATGAGGTTGCATCGCTGACTATCTTGGCTAATAGCCATTGATGGACCTATCCTCCAGGAACTTATCTGGTTCTTTTTTGAACCCTGCTATACTTTTGGCCTTCACAGCATCCTTTGATAACGAGTTCCACGGGTTGACTGTGCATTGTGTGAAGAAATACTTCCTTTTCTTTGTTTTAAATCTACTGCCTATTAATTTCATTGGGTAACCTCTTGTTCTTGTGTTATATGAAGTAGTAAATAACACTTCCTTATTCACTTTCTTCACACCATTGATGACTTTATAGACCTCTAACATATTCCCTCTTAGATGTTTTTTTCCAAACTGAAAAGTCCCAGTCTTTTTAATCTTTTCTCATATAGAAGCTGTTCCATACCTTAATCATTTTTGTTGCCTTCTGTGTACCTTTTCCAATTCTAATACATCTTTTTTAAGAGGGGGTGACCAGAACTGTGCATAGTATTCAAGGTGTGGGTCTATCATGGATTTAGATAGAGATAATATGTATTTTCTGTCTTATTATCTATCCCTTTCCTAATGGTTCCCAACATTATGTTAGCTTTTTTTGACTTTCACTGAACAATAAGCAAATGTTTTCAGAGAACTATCAACAATGATTCTAAGATCTCTTGCTTGACTGGTATCGGCTAATTTAGTCCCCATCATTTCATATGTATAGTTGGGATATATTACTTTGCATTTATCAAGATGGAATTTCATCTGCCATTTTGTTGCCCAATCACCCAGTTTTGTGAGATCCCTTTGTAACTCTCTGCAATGCGTCTTGGACTTAATTATCTTGAATAGTTTTGTATCATCTGTAAATTTTGCCACTTCACTGTTTATCCCTTTTTCTAGATCATTTATGAACATGAAGTACAGCACTGGTCCCAGTACAGATCCCTGAGGGACATCACTATTTACTTCTATCCTCTCTGCAGTCTGAAAATTGATCACTTATTCCTACCTTCTGTTTTCTGTCTTTTAACTAGTTATTGATCCATCAGAGAACCTTTCCTCTTATCCCATGACTGTTTACTTTGCATGAGGGCCTTTGGCGAGGGACCTTGTCAAAGGCTTTCTGAAAGTCCAAGTATGGTATATCCACAGGATCACCCTTGTCCTATGTTTGTTGACCCCCTCAAAGAATTCTAATAGATTGGTGAGGTATGATCTCCCTTTACAAAGCCATGTTGACTCTTCCCCAACAAATCATTTTTATCCGTTTCTGATAATTCTCTTCTTTACTATAGTTTCAACCAATCTGCCTGGTGCTGAAGTTAGGCTCACTGACCAATTATTGCTAGGATCACCTCTGGAGCCTTTTTAAAAAACTGGCGTCATATTAGCTATTCTCCAGTCATCTGGTACAGAAACTGATTTAAATGAGGTTTTACATATCATAGTGGTTCTGCAATTTCATATTGAGGTTCCTTCAGAACTCTTGGGTGAATTTCACTCGGTTCTGGTGACTTATTGTTTAATTTATCAATTTGTTTCAAAACCTCTTGTACTGACACCTCAATCTGAGACAGTTCCTCAGATCTGTTACCTAAAAATAATGGCACGGGTCTGGGAACCTCCCTCAAATACTCTACAGTGAAGACTGATGCAAATAATGTGTTTAACTTCTCCTGTATTCCACTGCCTAGACAATGTGGTGCTAGCAGTACACAAGTAAGTGAGGTAGGATGGAAGGATGGAAAGGAGCACAGAGGGCAGGGAGAGTGAAGCCATTCCTGGAAGGGCTGCGAGTCAGAGGAGCGGGCAGGGCCGGCTTTAGGCCAATTCAGCGGATTCCCTGGAATTGGGCCCCGCGCCTAAGAGGGCCCCGCGCCTTAAGCGCCTTTTAAATTTTTTTTACCTGCCCCGGCTGCGGTCTGCTCCAGGGTCTTCCATGGCCCTGCTCCCCTGACTAAAGTGCCAGCGGGAACGCGGCTGCCCCACAGCCCAGCTCTCCTGGCCGGAGAGCGGCAAGCCGCCCCGCAGCCCCGGCCAGAGCGCAAGCCCTACACTGTAGCCCTGCTCTCCCGGCTGGAGCTCTGGGCCCTTTAAATAGCCCGCAAAGCCCTGGGATAGCGGGGGGCTCCAGGAGCTATTTAAAGGACCGGGGCTCCAGCTGCCTCTGCCACCCCGTTATTTAAATAGCCACCGGAGCCCCCCCGCCCCCATGTATTCTCCAGGGCTCCCGCGGGCTATTTAAAAGGTCTGGGGGGGTAGAAGCAGGGGAGCCCCAGGCCCTTTAAATAACCCCCAGAGCCCTGGGATAGCAGGAGCCTTGGGGGCTATTTAAAGGACGGGGTCTCCAGCTGCCTCTGCTGCACCCCCTGCCCTGCCCGCACCAGCCCTGCCCCCCCTGCCTGCAGCCAGCTCTGCACCCTGTGCCCACAGCCAGCCCCTGCCAAACCCCCTGCCCTGTCTCCAGCCAACCCCTGCCACACACCTCTGTGGCCCTGCTCAAAGCCAGCCCTGCCCGCACCAGCCCTGCACACCCTGCCCGCCCTGCCCACACCCAGCCCCGCACCCCCTGCCCTGTCTCCAGCCAATCTCTGCTGCACCCCCCTGCCTGAAGCCAGCCAGTTCCGCACTCCTCTGTCTCCAGCCCTCTCAACCCCTGCTGCATCCCCCTGCAGCCCTGCCTTAATCCAGCCCACCCCACACCCCCATCTCCAGCTGGCCCTGCACCCCTTGCCCTGCCTGCAGCTAGACCCTACCTCCAGTCAGCCCCTGCCCTGCCTCCAACCAGCCTCATGTCAACTGCTGCCCTGCAGTTCCCAGGGCAGTAATCCTGCACACCTGCTTCAATGAGGGGGGGCAGGGAGCAGCTGGGACCCACACATGTGCACACCTGCAGGGAATGGCAAGGACCCACACATGTGAAATGTCGGTCATTAATAAGCAATCAACAGCATATATGATGCAATGTACATAATAGTATTATTTATATACTTATGGAAAGTAAATAATACATGGAAGAAATAAAAGACTTTTTTTTTAACACTACTTTTTTTTTTTTTTTTTTTTAAGTCATCCCTGCCAGGGCCCCGCCGAAAATGTTCGAATTGGGCCCCGCACTTCCTAAAGCCGGCCCTGGGAACGGGGGTTGTGGGGAAGGGCAAACAAACAACCGGCAGGCTGAAAATAATGTCTGCAGTTCAGAGTGGCAAAAGTAGCCTGGTGTCCAATGGCTGTGAAGGGGGTGAGGCAGCCCCTGCCTGGATACTCCCAGCCATTCCTAGATGTTGCTGTGAAGGTCGGTGTAGTTTTGGCTGCTCCTGGGTGCTGCCTACGCAAAGTGGGAGCTCCTGCTCTGCCTTCTTCACGCCATGTCATTGGAAGAGGGGAAGCCAGGTCAGATTAGGTCCACTGGAGCCAGGGACCCCTAATGGAGAAGATTCCCCTTGCCCCAGTTTCTAGCTGTTGCTGGGGAAGTCTCAGCTGTTCCCGGAAGCTCTCTCTAATTAAAGGACTGTGCGGTGAGCAGGAATGGCACTGAGGCCTGGAGGAATCTGCCCACATAGGAAAGGTGCTCCTAAAATTATCAAGGTACAGCCAAGTGGTGTCAGGTGGGCATCTCAGTGGCCTGCTGCCAGTGAAGTAACAAATAATTTCAACCGTAGCCATGTCTTAGTTTAGCTATAATAGTTCATATCAAGAGCAGATTACTAACTACTAACGCATTTAGAGCCTGGGGTTAAAATACCTGAATATACTGGCACTGCGGGGCTAAAAATATAATAATATGTGTGAGATGGGTTAGTATATTGATAAATGCCCTTAATTCAGCAGTATAAGGTTTAAATTATAGATTCCTGCTGTGCTTGTATGGCTATAATGTTCCTTTCTTAGAGCTATACAAGTGATTGTTAGTGACAAAGATTAATCTGATGACTGGCTTCTTGAGTGTTAGGGTGGAGAAGCTATGGGAGATCTATGGAGTGTTTAATGATGCGTGTGTACGCAAGAGAGAATGTGTAATTTGCTGGGAGAGACGATAAGGAAAGAAAGCCCTAATGATGCCTTTCTGTTCTTTTTTCAGAGACAGAAGGGGGAGTAAGATACTCTTGATACATTTCCCTGCCCCTGTTCCTTTCCCTCCTTCCTACAAGCCATTTTCAAAACGATTTCTTAAGTAGAAATGCTATTGTAGCTTTGCATTTACTGGAACTTTTGCTTCAATTATGGGAGTCAAACACTTAAAAATCTGGCTCTAAGCCTTTTTTAATATCTGGGCCCACCTGTCTAAGACTGAGGCATGGGTTACTGTGATCAGTGCTCACATATGGAACACTATTGGTAATAATGTTTGCAAGCAATGCGTGAGAGTTCAGCTGCACCTATTTCAGTATCATCACGATGCAACTAATACTATCCATGCAAATTTGTTTTACATTTGTTGAGATGCAGTTAGAGATGGGCTTAGCACACTCCAAATTATTCATGTACTTCTGAACACTCTGGATGAAATTCACAAGGGACACTTTGGCACCCTGCCACCCAATGGCATTCACAATGCTGTTCAGCACCCAAGCACTGTACACAATGCATGGGGACAGTGAGGCACCTAAGAAAGTGATTCACAAAAGCCTGCACACTGAGTGGGGAGTTGCCTAAATTAGCCAGTAGGCAGTGGGGTGCGACCTAAGCCCCACTCTTCAAAGGGAATTAAAGGTAGGCTGGAAGGAGAAGCCTATCATCACTCAGGATTCACAGCTGTGAACCTTCCCCTGGAATTAGACATCTGAGCCAGGTCAGTCATTTTTCAAGAAAAACAGAGAACAAACGCTACCATTTAGCCCAGTAGTCAGGGCACTCACCCAGGCACAAGAGGCCTGGGTTCAATTTCCTTCCCCCCATCCAAGAGAAGGGGCCATGTCCCTGGATAATGCCCTAACCACTCAGCTATGGGGTAATTCCAGGGCAAGTAACTCTCAGTCTTTCCTGATGAAGCTGTTCAACTTTGTAAAAATAATTAAATATTCACTTGAGCAGAGGGACCAGAATCTGGGCCTCCCACATTCCTAACAACCACAGGAATATAGTCATTCTTACTTTCTCTTTGGCCCAAATACTATTTAATTATTTACATACAAATCCCTAGGGGCTTCAGGCACATTTTGTACCTCCCCCATGCCCAAGATATTATATGAGAAGTGTCAGGTGAATATACCATTTAAGAGAGACGGAAGAGAAACATTTAAAAGTACTCAATTTAGAACGAAGACTAAGTCTGCCATTCCAGCAGTGGTAGGCGAAAAAGCCACTGAATTAATGATGTGGAATAGTTATTTATGTTATGGACGTTCAACAGCTCTCTTTGTTTATAACACATTTTATTTCTTTCTTGATTCATAATTGATGCCCAGACCTTCTTTTCTGATAGCCTTAATAAAGTTTTGGTGAATATTTTTCCTCCCATGTCCATTCTCAACATTGATAGTGGTTCATCTCAGACATATGGGGTGACTGATGGACTAACTTTAAGAGTTCACTGTTGTGTGATAGCAAACATCACTATGAACCTAAAGCTTAAATCGTGCTAAAATGCTTGTTATTACAGCTACCATAATAATAAAATGACTACTCATATGTATGAACAGTGAAACTTGTTGAACAAAGTAACAGTGCTAATAATAATCCATTCACTTCAAGGGCATCTTTCATAGATTCATAGAGTTTAAGGCCAGAAGAAGCCATTACATCATCTAGTACTATCCATTATGTAACGCAGGCCATTAAATTTCACCAGTTACCCCTCAATTGAGGCCAGTAACTTGCAGTTGACTAAAAATGAACTTGTATTTGATTAAAGCCTAGTTTCCAGAAAGGCATCCAGTCCTGATTTGAAGATATCGTCATCAGAGAGAAAATCCACCACTTCCCTTAGCAGTTTGTTCAAATGGTTAATCACCTTCACTGTTAAAAATGTGTGTCTAATATCCAGTTTGAATCTGTCTGGCCTCAGCCTTCCTTTGCTATATATAAAAGGCCTGTTAGTACCTGTATTTCAGACCATGAAGGTAATTCACTGTAATTAAGTCACCCTCAAATCTTTTCTGTGATTCTTTTCTACCCCCTCTCCAATTTTTCCAATATCTTTTTTTAAAATGTGGACATCAAAACTATATACAGTCATCCAATATCAGTCTCACAAATGCTGCATACCGAAGTAAAATCACCTACATACTCCTAGTCACTACTCTCACATCTTCCTTTCATCTACTACATCCAGTTTGAGCATGTCAATGGACTTGGCGTATATTAATGAAATAAGCCTCATAACATTCCTGCACAGTAGGTAAGTAGTACTACCCCACTGTTCAGAAAGGAACACTGAGGTACAAAGAGATCTAAACCCAAGGAGACACCCAAGACTGAAGCAATGTAGGGAAAATTACTCAGAATTTTGAGTGCCCAGGTCCTGGAATTGAAATGAACGTTGTGTGAATTTCCAAAATGTTCCAGTTCCATTTTTTGGTATATCTCAGCACTTCCATATTTGGCAAGGCCCAAAATTGCTATTAACTATTTATACTGTGCCATGCATTCATAGAGTCATAAGACCAGAAGGCATAATGAAGATCATCTGGTCTATCTCCTGCAAAACACAGGCTATTAAATTCCATCCTGTGATTCCTCCATCTAGCCAACAACTTGGGGTTGAATGAGAATGTAGGTTTTAGACAGAGACGGAATCTTGATTTAAAAATTCCAAGTTATGGAAAATTTGCCACATTCTTAGCTAATCTGTTCCAGTGGTTAATTACACTTATTGCTTTAAAAAAAATGTTTTATGTACCACAAGATTTCCAATAAAAGGTTCACGGCAAACAGGCAAATCCTAATACTTTCCCCAATTATTTGCATTACAGCATTGGCTAGAAGCCCCAATAGAAAAGGGTCTGTGACCCCAAGAGCATCCCTGTGCCAGATGGCAGCAGGAGAGGACTCAGGGGGCCTGGGGTCTTTGGCAGCGGGGGGCCCCCGCTTTGTCAGTAATTCAGCAGCAGGGGGATCCTTCCGCTCTGGGACCCACTGCCGAAGTTCCCCGAAGAGCCGCAGCAGGGCCCCCTGCCACCAAATTACCACTGAAGCAGGACCCGCCGCCGAAGTGCAGCCGGGTCTTTGGCAGTAATTCGGCGGCTGGGGATCCCCGCCGTGGGTCTTTGGGGCACTTCAGTGGCGGATCCCGGAGCGGAAGGACTCCCCGCTGCCAAATTACCACCAAAGACCCGACACTTTGGCAGTGGGTCCTGCTTCAGCGGTAATTTGGTGGCAGGTGGTCCTTCCGCCCCCGCTCGAGGGGCCCTGAAACACTCTCATTGGGGCCCCTGCGGGGCCTGGGAAAAATTGCCCCACTTGCCTCCCCTCTGGGCGGCCCTGGATAGCAGGGGCTTACTGGTATCTAGCAGTGAGTATCAGCTGGCCTGACCAGCTCAGTATAACCCAACTCACTATTGTCATAATCTATACCTAGAAGGAGTCATGCAAGGTAACAACTGTTAACTGGTAGCACACTGGTTATTACTCTTACTGTGTGGTCTATTCATGGGAGATGCATGAAAAATTACAAATGTGTGCTGAAAATTACGTCCTTAAAACATGTGACAGGCAAAGTTACCCTGCCCTAGTCAATGCAATGTGGCTCAGCCACTTGAGCATGTCTTCCATGCAGATCAAGCCAGTTGTGGCCAAAAAGACAATGGGCATAGAGAGATTAAGTGAATTGCTCGAAGTCACATAAGAAGTCTGGCAGAGCCAGCAACTGAACCTCAACTTCCTGAGATCTTCATCAGAAGACCATCCTTCTTTCACGAATCCTTATCATCCATCCTTACCTACAAAACAGGTCTATGTCATATTAACCACATAAATAACATCTCACCCTGGTTGGCAGAGGGACTAAGTATGGGAACAAGCACTGTGAATCAATCATCGTGTATAAACTGAGATGATCCCTTCTATCCCGTCTCACTTATTACTGAGACTCGCAGTCACTGACCTGTTCCGGAGACAGAGCTCTCGGCAGTTGTCATTCCCATACCTCTCACACACACTAATTACACTGATTTTAAGTGCAATTGGGAAAGGCTCAAACAATTTTCCAGTCTTCTCAAGAATATTATAATGAAAAAGAATAAATGTATTAAGTAACCTAAAGGATAATGAATAATAGTTGCTGCTTTGATCACTGCCAACTTACCCAAGGTATCCAAAGGAGGAATTTTATCTTAGGCTGTCATGGCTCCTTCCCAGATATATTTGCAACTGAAAACTTAAAAGCAAAATTAATTATTCTGAAATCAGCAGACAAATTAGAAAGACTCAGTGAATTCACTGGATCAGTTGACAAGGCTAGTTCTCAAGTAAGCATCAAATACAAGATGATGATGAGATCTATTTCTCTCAACGATCTCCCCTTTAAGACTCCTGAGACATACAAAAGAAACACTAATTGGTGTTTTCCTAAGCATTTATGCCTAATTTCTACATATTAAAAAAAAACGATGCATCTTGCCAGAGAGTTCTATGATGGAGCAATTTCTCAAAACAAAGAGCAGACCTGGATATGGCAAGGGCTTACCCCAGGCAAAGTGGTCTTCAAACACAGTTTGTGTTTTGTAAACAGTTAATTCAGGAAAAGAAAGCCAACGATAAAGTCAGCAGGACACCTACACGAGTACTGTATTAATGCTCAGAGGATGAAATAAAAAACTTGGACCTTCTCTGCTGAAGTAACAAGTATGAGCAGCCTGGACTTCCGCTCTCCCACTCCCGCTTTTCCTCACACAACACACCTGCTACCATCCCAAACACTGCTCCCTCTTTGTCTCCAACTCAAGGAGTTTCCTCCTAGCTCTTCAACCCCTGCCCTGTATCTGTAAGACCCACATTATGAGAGAGAAACACCGCAGTGGGCTGATTTCCTCTTGTTCCTTGCTTGCTTTCTATGGCTGCTACCTGTTTACCTATTCATCTGCTATGTTCCTAGCCCCATTTGGGCTCCCGCTCCAGCCTGCCTGTTTCCTGGCTGAAGAGAATCACTGCTGGGAAGATGGGTTGAGTCAGAAGCACAGACCAGCAGCAAGGAGCGGATTTCTGGCAGCAGGGAAGAGGCTTACGGGATTAGAATCCCAAGCAGATCTGAGCAGACAGAAAACCTCATAGAAAAATCAAGATAGGAGGAGGACCTAACCTGAAATATGAAAATGAAGAGAGAAAAGAGTGGTCATGGTACTAGGCTGTGACTTGGGATACTCAAGTTTAATTCTCGGCTCTGCCACAAACTGTGTGTGTGACCTTGGGCAAATCACTTAGCTTCTCTGTTTCTCATCAGTAAAATAGGGATTTCCCTATCTTACAGGAGAGTTGGGAGGATAAATATATTAAAATTATGAGGTGTATCCTAATTTCATTCCTTTACTGCTAATTACACACACACACACCACCCTGCACAATTTTGCAACCTCCTTGCTGTTTATATCTTTAAAATCTGTATACTGCTATTGTTTCCTCCATCTTTACCCTTCCTTTATCATTTAATTCAGCTACTGTGTACATATTAACTCTTAGTCTTTCCTGTTAAATCAGACCTTTCAATCCCTAATTCACTTTAATTTGTATTTTCTTGAATTCCTTCTAGTTTCTCAATGTTTGGGCAAGTAAGTGCCCAGAAGTGTACATCAGATATATGTGTATACAAGGGTATTAACAAGCCAATCATAACCAGCAGGCAGAAAGGCAAGAGGGCTTAGCCCCTCTCCAATCTCTCTCTGCCACAGGGGTATAGTGCTTTTTAAGTGGTCCAGAGAATTGCTCCAGCACTTGAAATGCAGGACAGAGCTATGCTCCAGCTCTTCAGAAAGAGCCACAACATGCTCCACTCCTCTCCCAGCCTCCCCATGCACAGAAACTCATCCACCACTACTGCTTGGGATGTGTAGCCTCCACCCGGTGCTGTGCACTGCAGCTCCCACAAGGCTAGGAGGGAGGCCAGGGCTACACATAGGGAAAGCAGTGGAGTGGGCAAGCTGGGCTGGGTTTGTCAGTGTCAGCAGCAGCTGCCAGGGCGGGAGAGAGAGAGAGAGAGAGAGAGAGAGAGAGAGAGAACACCTTGGGCAAGCCACTCAGTCTCTGTTACCCACCTGTAAAATGGTGGTAATAGCACTTCCCTAACTCATGGCTGCAGGAGGAATACATGACAGATCATGAGGCACTCAAATACTGTGGCAAGAGGGGCCACATATTTCTATTTGACTACTTCTTTTATTTATCACAAGTAACTCGGTTGAAGTCCTCAGGGTTGCTCCACATTGACATAGATTTGACTGAGATCAGGATCTAGCCCAATAGGTTTTGGGTGGCCCTTGTAAAGGTGCTATATGGGGTAGGGGACACATAATCATGAACAATTAATAACCTGGATTGCTAAAGAAAATCTTGCTACACAAACTTTTTTGAGAGGCGGATTTACATATTGAGTAGGCAAAAGGGATGCAGTGTCTGTAATATATTTGTATCTTAATAAAGCATCTGATACCGTAGTTGAAAAATTAATTAAAACTGGCTTGGAACACTGTCATGTCATTGTAAACTGGCTGAATGGAACATAAACAAAGGCTAAGGACACAAGGCTGTGGGTCAAATTGACTGCAGGCATAGATGGCTACAACTCTGATGAAGTCAATGGAATAAGTGCCACCTACATCAGTGGTGAACTGGCCTAGTGTAATAAACTGTGGGGAAATGTCTAATGAGGTACCATAGGGTAGGAGTTAGGTTCAGTCCTGCTTAATATTGATTTATGATCTGCAAGAAGTGGGTAAGCAGCATGTTCATCAAATTTATGTGTGATGGGACGTGGGATCCACACACTAGGGAGGATAGAAAAATACAAAGGGGCAGAGAGATTAGCATCGAACAGACCAAAGAAGCTTCAACCTGGCAAAATGCAAGCTGATGAATCTGGGAAAACAATATTCAGAAGTACACAAATTCAGTGTGAGTGAGGGACCTGGAAAATAGTAATATTGAAAGAGACATAAGGAGATCAGTGGAGAGCAGATTGGGCACACATCTGCAACACATCCTGGGAGCAAACAGGTGACAGACCCTCCCTATACAAGGTCTAGAATAATCCATAGTTGCCTGATGAAAAATAGTCTTTATTTTAGTAAATAAAAAGATTTTGGGGTCTGTTCAAAAGCATCTGGCGCAGTCCGCCTATCGACTTCCCCTGGTCTAGTCCATCACTAAGTATCTTAAGGTTTATGAAGTGCTTAGTATAAAGGACAGGACATTCTTCCAAAAAAGGGGGATTTCTCATCTCAGGTCACAAAGGTCTACAGGTTTCCTGCATATCACAAGAATTGCATCTCTGTTTAAATAATCTCCTTCCCATCTCTCTAAAGAAAGGTGCCTAGTTTCAGTAATTTCTTTTTGCGCAACCATTTCATAAAACAGTTTCACTCATTGTGTAACCCACTCACCTCTTGGGCGTGGCATTCTGTCTCTTCTAGTGGGTTACAATAGTTTCACTGTTCCAGGCCTCTGATTTCCTCAGCTTGGTCTGTGTGCAGTACAAGATTCCCTGTAATACCCTGACAGTGCCTCAACCCAGACTTAGAGCCACTATATATAAAGAGAGAGAATACAAACAGCAGGAGCAGGCCTCCTGTGGGTATACAGAGAGAATTTGTATTTAATGAATGCAGGTTTCATCCCTAAATCCTTAGCCCGTGTTTTGAGGCATTCGGCTAAAGTGCCAATTAGTGATAACTGGAACCAGTTTTGTTTTTGCAATATGGGCACCTATCCACTACTAGATACAAACTAGAATGCAAGCATTTATTCTCATAGGCCACCCACAGCTATCAAGTTTTTTAAAAACTCCAAACATGTCCATATAAAGATTATTTGAAATCTAAATAGTTGAGGGGAAATTAAAGGTCTACATCTATATCTAAATCTATACCTATTCTAATTCACTGTTTACCACTTAGACACCAAACCTACAGCTTACTCTGAACAAACAAATCCTTGCATTCATTTATTTGCATATGTGCACATGGGTCCAGTGATCTGGTTAAATCGAATTGCCAAACGAGGGGCTTATTTTTGACCACTCCATTGGGCATGGACAAAAACTACCTCAGCTTGTCTATAGACAGTTTTACTTTCTGGTTCTGTTGTATGCTGCTGCAGCATTTGAGCTATAAACACTTCCGGGAAATATCAAAATCAAAAGAAGGGGGAGAAAAGGAGGCTTTAATTAATATTTTCAGAAGTTCCATTAAAAATTTACTATTTGACATTAAAAAAGCTGAACACAAAACCTAAGTTTTAGGCCTTTTAGCATTGACTGCATTTGCAAGTAATATAAGGAGTGGAGCAGGTAATGAGGCAGGCCTCCAAGACCTCATAATAGCTTTAAATAAAGCTTTAAATAGCCAGTCATCTCTTATCAAGGATTGTAAAAGCTGCTTTAAAAAGAGGCACCTCTAGTTCAGTGGAGCTTGGGCTGTCAGTATATTTTCAGAAGTTTCTCTCCCAAGTTAAGCTGACACTTTCTATTTAAATTCTAAATTAGGAGGCCTTTAATCTTCTGCTATGTTTTTTTTTTCCTTCAGCAAAATATAAAAGTTTTAATAGGGTACCTGCGTTGAACCAGTCTTTTAAACTTTACCACTGTTCTGATTCAAATACAACATTTTTCTGCCTTTAACCGGAAGAACTATTAGGACAGAACATTAAATAATTGTGTAAAAATAAACACACACAAAAGATATGAAAGCGTTTGGGCTATTTTTCTCATCTCAAATCCTTTGCAATTTGACAAGCATATTCTGCTCCCAAAACCACATAGCATAGGCTTTGCCGCGGTTCGTCCCTCAGCGGGGCTGTGGGATATCCCACCGCCTCGCTCTAGTTCGCCGGCCATTGACTCTGCGGTCGTGGGGAGTAACGCACACTCAGCAGGGGCTCAGGACCGAGGGGCTGAATCAGTGGTCAAGTGGCGGCCCAGGCCCTAGGTCAGGGCGGGGCAGCCAGCAAACAGTCAAAGACTCAGGTCTTTCAGCAGAGACTGAGTCAATAGTTCCAATATCAGGAGGTCCTAGCCTCTCCAGGCCAGGGAAAAGGCGGAGTCTGCCACCCAAGGAGTGGGTGGCAGGGGAGACGCAGGCCCTCTCACTCCACTGCGTCCCAGCCTGGGGCCCTAGCAGCGGCAAAGACTCACTGCTGTCAGTGGGGATCCTGGCCGCAACACACTGACATCGGCTCTGGCAGTGTTGCAGCCCGACTGGGGTTGGCTGCCCCAGGTTACTTCCACACTCCCCCTCATAGGGTACCTGAGGCGTGGTAGCATCGCCGGCGGTGTCAAACACCATCGGTTACTCTAGGTAAGTAGTGGATGGTAGGCGCGGCCCCTCCTCGGGGTAGCTGGAGCAGGGTAGGTCAGCCAGTCCTCCTTGGGGTAACGAGCAAGGGGTAGGCTCGGTCATTCCTCGCCGGGGTAATGAGCGAGGGGTAGGCTCTGTCATTCCTTGCCGGGGTAATGAGCGAGGGGTAGGCTCGGCCAGCCCGGTGCTACCTCAGGCCGGCCGCGGCCTTCTGCTGTCTCCCCAGACAGAGCTCGGTCGCAAACGTCTGGTCTCTCCGGCGGCTGGTTCCCAACTGAGCTCTGCCGGTGAGCTTTTATACTTCCGGGTTTGCGCTGTGACCTCTGAGGGGCAGGCGCAGGACCCAGTGACTCCGCCCATGTTGGCATTAGGGGAGTTTCATCCCTCAGCGGGGCTGTGGGGAATCCCACCATCTCGCTACACAATCATATGCACCCTCACTTTCAGAAAATGTTCTTCATCTTTTTTTGAACTGCTACCACACGAACATGTAAAGGTACTATATAAATGTCAAGATATTATCATTCTGAGATAAATTATAATTTGTTTGCAGGTGCATGTTTTACCATTCTTTTCCCAAGTGGCTAATGGATATTTCCTTCTGGCAGCATGAAAGTTTGAACACTCAAGGTAGTATTTTCAAAACTGTAGTATGGTTGGGCAAAAAAAAACAAAAAAACAAAAACATGCATATACAGATACTTCCACATGCAAGTCCCACCCTTCAAGGTCAAAAGCAGTTCAGTGAGGCTCTGATTCAGCATGGCAGTCATGCACATGCTTAACAGTAAGCTTGTGGGTAGTCCTATTAAAGTCAATGGAGTCTACTTCGCTACACAAGCAAGTGGGCACCAGTGAGAAATGGGTGGAGCCTGGACTGCACCCCAAAATGCAGCAGCTAGCACAGTGGACCTGGTGTTTGGTGCAAAGGGCGAAGTAAACTGATGTTGGTATAGACCTGTACTTCTCAAACTTTTGTACTAATGACCCCTTTCACATAGCAAGCCTCAGTGTGACCCCTCCTTATAAATTAAAAACAAACACTTTTTTATGTATTTAACACCATTATAAATGCTGGAGGCAAAGCAGGCTTTGAGGTGGAGGTGGACAGCTCATGACCCCCCATGTAATAACCTCGCAAACCCCTGAGGGGTCCCGACACTCAGTTTGAGAACCCCGGTATAGACGAGTTGAAGCTTACTCATTCCCTGGAGCAATGGGAGAGTTAGGGAGAGTGTTCTGGTACTAAAAGTCACAGTTTCCTTCCTGCTCTGCTTCTGGGAAGCAGTTATGTGCTGCCCCCTATTGAAGGCAGATTACAAAAGGACACTTTAACCTGATTTCTATAGCTGGACTAGGCAATTTACTGAAAGGTAATGAAGACAAGGCCCCTACCCTTAGGGTGATCAGACAGCAAATGTGAAAAATTGGACAGGGGGGGGGGGGGGTAATAGGAGCCTATATAAGAAAAAGACCCAAAAATCGGGACTGTCCCTATAAAATCAGGACATCTGGCCACCCTACAGAATTTATAAATTAAACAGACACACACAATGCCATAAAACAGGGTTTGTCAAACAGGGGTCGCTGCTTCCATTGGCCCGGAGCAGCAATCTGTGGCCAGTGGGAGCCGCGATCAGCCAGACCTGGGGATGGGGCAGGTAAACACACCAGCCCGGCCCGCCAGGGGCTTTCCCTACACAAGCAGCAAACCCTGTTAGAGACACCCTGCCATAAAAGCACTGTGCTTGCATGGCAAACACATGATTTATGTTTGGATTTTATTTTATCTATCTAGTTTGTTCATCCTTCCCAGTGGAGCGAATTAAAGGATCGAGTTAAAATAAGGACTGACAAATTCTCATTGATGAAAGCTGCTTGAAATGTCCTTTCCCGGATGCAAAAAAGGCCTGATTCTGCTCATACCCTTAACACTACTGAAGTCAATGAAGTTAAACCAGTGTAAAGGATGAGGAGAATTGCATTCAGCATGTTTCATCTTTTGGTTTATACAGTTCCTGGTTTTCAATCTTGTATTTCTTCTACCTTGTTAATCTGAAGTTTTAGGTTATATGTCCAGGTTAAACTGTTTTCCCCTTGCCTGTGCCAACTGTTCATGATTCTAAGAAAAAGAAATTAAGTAGACTTATGTCCAGCCCACAAAATATACTATTTAACAGCCATGAGGAATCAGTCAGATAACCCTGAATGTTATAATCACAACAGTAAGTTTAGTTTGGTGAGAAGCAGAATCCATTTTCTTAGTTTACCCCTAATGCATCAGGGTCTAAACAAGACAGAAAGGGCACAATTTTTGCACAATGAACGATTTCTCATAACAGAAAAATATGTAGGGAAAAATATATTTTTTAGTAAAAGATAGTTTAAACATTCGGATTTAAATAGAGAGACCTGATTCTTATAGCAAGAAAAAAATCTCTGGAGTGTGTATTTTTGTTCATTACTAGATGTTTTAATTGCTGAAGGCATTTATCCATGCACAATGCACCCAGATTGTTCATCAATGGACCAATAACATATTCCCCAGAAAGCTCCGATGCTATGTATTCCAATGCAAACTCTTTAAAACTTCCCCTCTTCATTCATTCTGCAAGTCTCCCTTTAATGTGGCTATTTTATTTTAAACACTATTTAACTAATACTGGGATAAATCCTCAGGATGTCTAAAAATGTCAAAACAACCCTATTGTTTAGGAGAGGTGGACAATTAGAATTATAGTCATCTTCCCTTTTTTCCCCCCCATTTGTGCAGGTTATTTGCCATCTATCTTCAAATCCTATTTAAACATATTATACATGGTAAAGCGGGGAAGTAATCTTTGATCATAACTTCCTTTCAGAGGAGGGAAAAGGCATGATAAAATATGAAACAGCAACAATTCAGAAGTGTTTTTTCACTGGATTATAAGTAGTCACCGGCATTCGCATTGGAAGGGCGGTATGATTAGGCACTGCTAGAACCAAATGCTATGAAGTAACATCACTAATCATGGCAGACTTCATATCATGTTCGTATCAGATGGTGACCATCTGCAACTTGAAAATTGACATTGGTTTGCTTATTTATTACCTTTATTTACTGTATTATTGTCATCCATTCTCACATACGCAATATTCCCCTGCAGGGAAGGCAACATTTTTGCATTCCCCTTGGGCTTCCAGCTTGTTCAGTTCTGCACAGAAGCATAATTTCTTTTCACTATGAAACAAACTGCTTGACAATTCACCAATCTTACAGGAGACCCTGCTATACAATTGAAATTCACCAATAATATCTTTCAGCAATAATAGTCCTCTACATTCTATTCCTCCGGGGATGCACAGAAAACTCTAGTACCTGAATAATAGAATACAGCTCCCAATAACAAAAAGTAAGTTAGAATGGACAGGAAAGTCGCTTTATTAAAGCACATAAAATATGTTTGCTCTGTCCTTGAGGACAAAGATTTTCTCCAAAGCTGCTTATATGCAGTATAAATTTGGGGTCACAAATGGCTCATCTTAATAGTTTTGGTTTGTTGTCCATATATAAGTCCTGGTTTCATTCAAATAGCTCATAACAGAAGCTGAGAATGGACGATAGGGGATGGATCACTTGAAATTGCTCTTTTCAGCTCATTCTCTCTAAAGCATCTGGCATTGGTCACTGTCAGAGACAGGATACTGGGCTAGATGGACCACTGGTCTGACCTAGTATGGCCATTCTTATATATGCTGCAGGAAATCTTGGAAAATCAGAATTTGTTCATCTCCTAGGCAACACCTCTATAAAGAAGAAATGCTTAGTGAAAGGCAATAACATCTTACTTTTATATAGCACATCTCATCCTGAAGGATCATAAATGCTATATAAAATATTGAATGGGGGAACAGATATTAATGCAACATTAAGGTTGCACAGTTAAGCACTCAAAAGTTATGAAATGTCAAAAGTTAAGTGTTAATGTGTTACTTTATTGCTGCTCCCACTGCAGCGCATCTGATATTGTAAAATAAATTATTTTGCACACAACAAACACTGAGCCTGTTTATAAGAGCTCCACAGGATTCAAGAAAGGAATCAGACATTTCTATTTATTCAGGTATTTATAAGCTTCCCCCACATCAGCATAAGTGCTTCAAAGTCATCAGCAGATTTCATTCTCAAAACAACCCTCTTATGTAGGGAAATATGCCCATTTTATGCATGGAAAGTTGAGGCACAGAGAGATGAAGTGATTGCCCGAAGTTACACAGGAAATTTCAGGCAAAGCTGTGAATTAAAGCCAGATCTCCTGAGTTCCAGTCATGTGCCTTAAACACAAACTTATCCTTCCTCCACATGTTTATATGGAGAATTAAAAAAAAATATCCAGAGTAAAAAAAATTCAGTCATAATAGTAAATACTAAAACAAATAAACAAACCAAACAAGAGTTTTGGAAGGACTATAAACTGTCATGCTGCAGGGCTTGAGCCAAACTCTAACTAATGGGAGAAAGTTCCCCTAACTGCCTGCTGCTGGGTTTCTTGCACCAATATTTGAAACGACTGGTATTGGCCAGACTGTCTGTGAAAGAACAGCGGATTACTTAGAGCACTGGTCTGATCCAGTCTGGCAATTCCTATTAAACATAGGACACATCAGACATATCAGTGTATTATGTAGGTGTTGTCCATGCAATCAGAAACGTGAATGGTCTGTTGAACCCTCATAAAGCCACATTGACTTTACAGGGATTCTAGCTTGTGGCCTTAAATCCTGAACCCACAATGGGTGGATTCTTGTATCTGCACAGAAATTCCCTATGAGATCAATGAGGGATTCTGCCACACAGAGCTCATTAGAGCCTTAATTTGCACTCTGGCAAATTATACAGATTTTCATGACTATTACAATATCTAATCAGAAATGCTTGCTACATCAACCTTATCATGCCCTGGTCTTTATGTTACCTCTGAGCTACTGTTTAAAACAGATCATTAAGCAGTGTATATTATTTTTACTGTTATACGTATAAGAAGAAAATTCTTGATTTACAAGATGAGAAGATATTCATCGTGTCAATGCTCATTAAATTTTTATTGTTATTCTCCAAATACAGATTTTGGTTGAGAGATAGGTAAAAAAAGATGATGGGTCGCATTTTACATATTGATTTATTTAATAATTTATGTCTCACTGATCTTTACAATAACTGGGCATGTTTAAAGGTCTACTGTCAACAACTGTCCACAGAGCAGACCAATCCTTGCCAAGAACTAACTGCTGCGGGGGAAGGGGGAGATGAGACACTCTCCTAGGTACTGATAAAGCAAAATCAATAAGCCAGAGTAAACAGATGTAATTCATAATACACCCTGATTTACATTAAACTTTGGCAGCAGAGGGTAAGATAACTGTACTCACTACTGGCACTTCTCTGGTGCAGGTAACAGTTTGAGAACAGTTTAATATGCCATTTTAAATAGATTAGAGGTAACTGAAGATATTAAAAAATGGGCATGAATTGTCCAGAATGTTGCAAAGTTCAGGGTTCTCACAAATGAATGTGCATGTGCCTGCAAGTCTTAGGACCTTGTTTGATAAAAGAAATAGGCAGTGGAACACTTTATGGGGCACTCTGGAGGACAGTAGATGGGCTTCACTAAAATAAAATGCTTTGGTTCATATTTGTGACTGAGGTCTCATCAGGCATGCATTTAAAATCATGTACTTTAGTCTACTAAGGTCATTATTTACACAGTGACAGTTAAATTGCATAGGATTGCCTGGTAATAGATGATTGAGGAGGAGGAGGAGGAGTGGTGTTAACTCCAGCTGGTCATTAATACCCAAGAAATATCCCCTATCCTGTTGTCATTATTTTAAGGTGAAAATGGATTATGTGAGTATTCCATTTTAGAATACATAGCACCCACAGTTCACGGGCTATGTCCCAGGTGTGACTATAGATGAATGGATTTTTTTTAATCTGTGATCCAGCTTCTGTTGTTAAACAGAGCATATTTATAGAGACCGAATGTCCCTGTCGGTTTGTTTGACTTATCTTTCAAATTTTGTTAATTTTATCATTTGCCATATTCCTGCTCAAATGTGGAGTTTCTTCCTAGTCCAGATCTACTAAATACTGCCAGCTTGCTACCATTTAGCAGCAACCTAGTAGAAGAGAACAGTAGTATTACATACACTTGATAACCCAATACTGCTCTATTTCCTCCCTCGGAGATTGTCCCCTTCCTATACCTCTCACAACAGTTGTTCTCACATGGAATGTCTTGGTCTGTCTGTTTCCATGGTTCATCTTCTGGAAGTGGACTATAAGGATAGCTCATTCTCAGAAGTTCCCTGCAGCTCAGCTCATTCCTTCCTGCCAGATAGGAGTAAGGTAGAAAGAAAAGTGCAGTGGCTGTCTACTCAGATTGCACCCAGAATGGCAGGCTTTTTCTGGTAAATGATCACCAGTGAAATGGTAGATTACACAGCTGCTCAAAACCTGAAAACCTATTTTTCATAGAAATTTTGAAGTGGGTTTTGTGTCAAAGTTGAACTATTTTTCATTTTTAGAAAATGTCCTTTTTTCTACACTCTTCTGCACAGACCCAATCAGATGGTCCTGACAAGCAGAGTCAGGACCCAGGGTCAGAGCAGTACCAAACCTGAGGCTAGGAGTAGCAGAGGAGTACTTAGGTTCCAGGCCACGGTCGATACCAAGGGTCAAAATCAGAGTCAAGTTTCAGGGGCCAGCAATAAGGAGCACGAATGATCATGGCAGCTACAGAAGATCCACACATTGCCAGAACACTTCCTGAACATCCCCTTAGGTTTATACAGGGCAGGGAGCCAATCAGGAGCCATGAGAACTACTGCCTGTCAGATCCCTTGAGAAGAGACAGACTATGGTTTGTGCCCGCAATAGGTCATAGAGTGCAAATTGGTGGCAGCACAGAACTGTCAGTGACCCAAGTTCTAAACCCATGGGGCCTTAAGATGAAAGCTCTTGAAGCAGATGTCTATATTACACATTGTCCTTGCCAAATAATGGCCACACCATGAGAGATGCTCAGCCTCTGAAACCTCCATTAATTTTAATTCCCATTAACTTTCATGTGAGTTGCAGGAACAAAGTTTCTCTAAAGAATTTGCCCGACTGTTTCAATTAGAAATGGAATCTTTACATTTTCCTTTTCATATATATACATATAAAGGAACCACAGGAGGTATATTCCAATCTGAATCCAAAGATCATTATGAAAATGGATTACTGCGTGTAAAGAAATGGTGACCTTAGGTTTCCTTCTGTGTGTGCTGGCTCATAATGCCAAGCTATAATGAGAAAAGTTGGTGAGAAATATCTAATAAAGACAGCAAACAACACCCATTCCAACCCACAATTTTTATTTTTATGTACTTACTGTTGTAGCCTATTGTAGTCTTCAGGTTCTACAAAGCAAAAACAAAGTAGTGCGGTTGCAGAGAAAGGAGGAGGTAATGCACTTCAAAATCCAGATTTGCTATATCGTAAAACCTTTAGAAACTAAATACCATAATCCAATAAATGATATTGGATTTTTATGATTGGATTAACATTGGACTGTATATTATTTCAGTGAGCAGCTGCTCCTCAGCCCCCCACGCAAACACACTTCCTTTAAACAAGGGATTACAGAATCTGCACTGTTGCTCACTGCTTATCTCCCTTCCCTTTCTGGTGGATTACATCGGATCACAAGGGGGTTCTTTGCCTTCAAATTTTTCATCCCGGAGTCAAATCCTAGACTAAGTAAGTCACTCAAAAAAAACCCTATTGTTTTTAGATGAATGACAATTTTCACTCCAACTTTTTTTTTTTTTTTTTTTGCTTCTGTGGCAATAACCTATCATTCCTTACCACTGTATATCAGCCTGCCATCTTACAGTATGAATATCATATGTGAAAATATAACAAAGCCCTTAGATATATGTCACCATACAAGCACTTTGGCATTCTTATAGACTGTGTCCCATTAAGTTTATCATAGATACCCAGAGTGAGAAACTGAGTCACAGAACAAGGAATAATAGACCTGGAAAAGACCTGTTAGGCCAGAAAGTCCATTTCCTCTTAAAATATTGTTAACAATATAATCATCATTTCTTTGTGAACTCCTGTTTTCAAAGACTAAAATGATGGGACTTCTGAAATTCCTCTTGGAAGATTATTTCATAATGGAATAACTACTTTAGCTGATAGTCAGCCTAATATTTTCCCTTTATCTCATCCCATTACTGCGACCTATAGCTCTTTGGAAAACTCATGCTCAAACCCAGTAGTATTTTAATACATTTTCTGCTGTATTGGTTGCAGGGGAAAAAGTTATAGAGTAAGACACTTTTGAGCATAAGTAAGAGTATCATAATCCCCTTTACCTAGCTATCCCTTCCTTCCCCCTTTGTTGTTGCTGCTTTTTAACTTTTTGTTTTAAAGTACTTATATTCAGTACAAAAGAAAGGTACTTTACATCTCTAGTCTTTTGTACAGTAGTGGCCTAAGCATTTTGATGGGTGAACCACTATACTTTAATAGTGTGAGTACCAAATGGCAAAAGGCACTATGGGAGAAACAAGGTGGGTGAGGTAATATCTTGTATTGGACCAACTTCTCTTGGTGAGAGAAAAAACAGAAGCTGGTTCAATAAAAGATATTGCCTCACCCACCTTATCCCTCTAATATCCTGGGACAGACATGGCTATGACAACACTGCATACAAAAGGCACTATTGGAAACACAAGCTGTTATTACACACTGTGCTATTCTACATGTCAGGAGACCAAAGACAAGGTTTTCTCTCTGCATCATCTATTTCACAGTCTGTACATACTATCCCCACAGATCAGAAAAAGCTAGATCATAACTTTACAACCTGTCCTAAAAAAGGAGTGGCGCTGCCCCAGGACCATTCCAGACAATGAATTGTTACTTAGAGTCACAGATCATCCTCTGCGTCCCCTTTCCTCGGGGAAGTAGTGAAGTACTTCACCACTTTTCACGGAGCAACTTACTCCCCCGATGTGTTGGGACATCTACTCTCTGAAGCAAGCAGTCGCTTCACCTCTCCTCTTCTCTGCATACTTGAGGGACTAGACACCATAGCCAGATCCAAGATCTGAGCAGGGGCTGCATAGGGGACTAAGGGTATGTCCACACAGGGATAAAAAACCATGCAGCTGGCGTAAGCCAGCTAGTTCAGGCTGCAGGGCTGAGAAATTGCTATGTAGATATTCAGGCCGAGGATGGAGCCTGAACATCTACACAGCCAATTTTAGCCATATAGCCTTAGCCCTGCGAGCCCAAGACAGATGTAGCTGTGCCGCAGGGCTTTTATCCCTGTTTAAACATACCCCAAAGAGAGGTCTTACTCCCATAGCATGGCCAACTCATGATTGTGGCCATCTAGCCCAAAGGGAAGATGAAGATACAATAGCACCTCACCTGGCCTAGGTCAAGATCGATTTTCATGTCAAATTGAAATACAGTCAGCATGGTTCAAAGGATATTTTGTGTCACCCCATTCGGTGTCTCATCGCTGTAGTTTCAACTGTGTAAATTTGCAGCTGAACTAAAGAACATATTAGGTTCCCAGCAAGGTTTGGCACTGCGCATAAGACAGCATGCTGGCACGAAGCCGGCAGCAGACTATGTTTTACAACTAATGATATATATTACCATAGCCTTGACACTAAAAACACATACCCAGTGCCAGTCATTCTGTTGCAATCTAAATGCATATACATCTCAAGACAGTTTCCATTTATGTTGGCAGCCAAAATGTAGTGAATAAGGATGCTCCACTCTGAAGATAAATAAAAGCAAAATGTGGGATGTACCTAAAAGGATTTGACAGACTGTGGCATATATTTTAAAATATAAAAGAGTACAACATAGAAATGTTGGCATTTTTCAAAATGAGGACTAGATACTTACCAATTATATGCTATTTGCTAGGCCAGACAAGCAGGAAATGGGGGGCACCAAAAACCTTCAGATCTCCTTAGTTTACACAAAAATAAAGTATTTATAATCTCATACTTTGTATTTATTCAGTGCTTTTTCATCTGAAGATCTAAAGCACTCTTCACAAACGAGGTATCCCTTTATAGATGAATCACAGATAGATGAAGTGACTTGCCCTAAGTCACACAAACCAATAGCAGAATTAGGAACAGAAACCAGGGGCCACATCCTCAGCCAGTGTAACTCTATTAGACTTCAGTAGAGCTGTGACAGTTTACATAAGCTGAGGCTCTGGCCAGGTCCTCTGGCTCCCAGCCTGGTGACCCATCCACTGGAAGACACTACCTTCCCTAACATCCTCCATTGACTTTGATGTTCCTCACCATGGTATCCAAGAACATAGATAAACGTGAAAAGGGGAAGGAAAACTACAAAACTCGTTTATTTATATATTTTTGTTATATTGTTGGGAACAATAGGGGGAAAAAAAATTGATTTGGCCAAGGTATACCATTCCCACAGCTTAGAAACAGGTGTCAGGCCGAGAAACTGCACCTGTAGTTAGAAAACTACAGAGGATGATATATCAGCAATGGAGAAAATATTAACCTTGAAATTAAAATGGAAAACCATAGAAATGTTCCTCTGATATAGCTTCTGCTTTTTCATGATGTCATGAGAAAGTGCTCAGGCAATCAGGCTGACCAATAATTGTCTCGTTGTTTCCTTATGCTCCCCGTCTGTATCCATTTGTTGACTCTTGTCTTATATTTAGATTATAAACTCCTCAGGGTAGGGGCCTTTTTTTTTGTTCTATGTCTGTAAAATGCCTCGTAACTGGGGTCTTCATGCGTGAAGGTGCTAGATGCTACTGCAATACAAAAATAAATAAATAAATACATAATAGAAACAAGACTTGATAGCTACGATCTTAAAGGGTTGCATGCAGTTTATTACACAATAACTACAAGGCAAGGAGCACCTCTTTAAATACTCAGGTAAACAAAAAAGTGGCAAGGGAAATTTATCAAGAAAGGAAAATAAAACGTTTCAGAGAACAAAGGATATAAAAATAGAAGAGAAAGTTCTAAAGAATCACTGAAAAAGTAACTAGCATTGGTTACTGCACTTTGAGCCAAACACTTTCTTCAGCTTTTATACAAAACTCCCACTAACATGAAGGAAAGTCCCAGGCACAGACAGTGAGTACAATTCAGCTTTTTTCTTTCACTAGATTTTATTTATTTTCATTGCATTCAGCTATGCTTTTCTTGAGAAAGTATCTTATAAGCCACTGTTTCAGGAATGGAACCAGAGGCTTAGGGGAAAAAATTATATACAAAGATCAAAGACAAACACACCCCCTGCTTCCAATGTGACAGAACAGGCATATTAAAAGAAAGAGTATAATTACTTTCACACATAGCAATAAAGGGATGTTGTTTAGGAGGATTATACTGTTGATAATGGAAGATAATTCCTAGCTAATATTCTAGAAAAGGAGGATCATTTTATGTTACTGAAATGTTCTCTCTCCACAGCAAGTGTCTGGGCAGCGGACCCAGAAGTGTCAGAACAAAACTAAGAATGTCCTAACCCAAAGGGGAAACTTTACCATCCTGATAAGAAAAGAGAATGGTAAGTGATGGTCTCATACTTGGAAACTGTTGTGATGGTTTGTGCTTTAAGAATGATCATTTCTGAATGACGTATTAAGAGATTGATCTCTGAAGCTAGCTGAAGGAGATTAAAAGCTTTAGTTGGCCTTTCTTCACAACCCTATAAATCAGGGAGTAGGCTGAGGACCTAAGTACAGTGTCTAAAATTTTCAAGAGTGATTGTTCATTCTGAGTGCCTCAATTTTTGAGTGTCCAACTTGAGGCATCTTAAAGGGACCTGATTTTCAGGGAATGGGTACTCAGCACTTTCTGAAAATTAAGCCCATTTAAGGTGTTTCACTTTGGGCAGCTTGAAATTGATGGTATCACCGTTGAAAATACTGGACAGTATGTGCATATACAGGATCACACTACAGCACTGCAACTCTACATAATACACCTAGGCAGAAGTTGCTGGATAAAGCAACGGGTGGCAGATTGTGACTAGCAAAATTAGGCAGGAGAATGGATACAGAACCTGCAGCCATGATCCTGGCTTCACCTGGGGTTGTTGATCATCTGTTTTCACATAAACTCCAAATTCAGTAACGGGTTAATCATTTTAAAAAAAAGAAGGGGGCTTTAAGAATTCACTATAGCAATTACTCATTAATATTGAACAGAACTATAATTACCATGGGAACATACAGCATAACTTGTGGATGTGTAAGTGAAGGCAGCTTTGAGCAGTTTCAATTCTGCATACTAAGCTTCAGTTCCAGCCAATTCATATCAAATAAATGTGTCTGTATTCTTATTTTGCAAAATAATGCCAACTCTCATCAAACATGGGTTTTAAAGGTGCTATGTTTTTTCCTGGATGAATGAATGCTCATTCAGCTTAGCCACTCAGAGCAACAAAGGTCTGTGTTAGAACTATTAGAATTATAACATTATATATAATATTATATATAATATTAGAATATTAAATATAATATTAGAATTATATTCCATCTGTCATGAACAAAGGAGGAACAAACAAAAAGAAATGTGGGATGGGGATTATGATGGGACTCTGCACCTTCCCCCTGCCCGCATGAGCACACACATGCACACAAAGAAAAAGAAGATATACTCTGTCTTATTGCGTTATGCACACTAAAAACAAAATCTACATTGTATGAACTATGTACATTGCAGAGATGATGTGCATATTTCATTTTCAAATTGGCTCTTCACATACGGCCTGTAGGCATGTTTTCACTATAATTCTAATGTTATTCAAAAGGGACATGCTACACTAGAGATCTTATTTGCCAGGATTATCAAACTGGATAATACTCCATACAAGCTCCACCTCACAATTAAAGCAATCTTTATGATGAGACCACCTCACACATACACAAACACACTACAGTATTTGTCATTAGATTAAATAGACCTTTGACAGGCCACATGTGCATAATTAAATAAGCCACATTCAAATACACAGAAAGATACTTCTTCCACGGCGGGGGGTAAGGAATAGCCCCACACACACACAACCAGAACCCTTACTACTGCACTCCCAATGCCACTAACAAGGTTACCACTAAATTTAGGGACTGCTTGCTTCAGCAGTTCAGATGACTTGAAATGCCACGATAGGTTATGGTGAGAAAAGTGATCTTTCAGATTGTCAGGGTCTAGCCATGGAGGGACCAAAGTCAGGACCTTGAATTGCACTTGAAAGTGAATGGGAATTGTCATAAACAGATAGCTAAGGGTTAACGTCTCTTTCACCTGAAAAGAGGTAATCTGAAACACCTGATCAGAGGACCAATCAGGAAACCAGACTTTTTCAGGTCTGGGTGGAGGGAAGGTTGTGTGTGAGTCCTTTGTTTTTGGGTCTTCTGTCTCTCTCGGCTATGAGAGGATTTCTGTTTCCTGCTTTCTAATCTTCTGTTTCCAAGTTGTAAGTACAAATATAGTAAGGCAGTAAGGTTTCTATTGTTTTCTTTTGTATTTACCTGGCTATAGTTGCTGGAGTGTTTTGAATTGTATTTTTTTTGAATAAGGCTGTTTATTCATATTTCTTTTAAGCAACTGACCCTGTATTTGTCACCTTGATACACAGAGACCATTTTTATGTATTTTTCTTTCTTTTTAAGACCTGTTGGAGTTTTTCTTTAGTGGGGAACTCCAGGGAATTGAGTCTGTGCTCACCAGGGAATTGGTGGGAGGAAGAAGTCAGGGGGAAATCTGTGTGTGTTAGATTTACTAGCCTGACTTTGCATTCCCTCTGGGTGAGGGGGGAAGAGAGATTAGCTCTCGGTACTTCTGTTTTCCAAGGCTGGGAACAGGGAGGGTGGAATCCCTCTGTTTAGATTCACGGAGCTTGCTTCTGTGTGTCTCTCCAGGAACCTGGAGGGGGGAAGGGAAAAGGTTTATTTCCCTTTGTTGTGAGACTCAAGGGATTTGGGTCTTGGGGTCCCCAGGGAAGGCTTTTGGGGGGACCAGAGTGCCCCAAAACACTCTAATTTTTTGGGTGGTGGCAGCTTTACCAGGTCCAAGCTGGTAACTAAGCTTGAAGTTTTCATGCTAACCCCCATATTTTGGACGCTAAGGTCCAAATCTGGGATTAGGTTTATGATATGAGTGGCAGCGTTTGTGGAAAAGATAGAATCCAGAAGCCAGTAGGAATATTATATTTTTCTTTTCTCTGCTAGGGGCTTTTAAGCGGAAAGGAACGGTTTGGTTTTAAAAGGAACCAAAGAGAATTTTTTTTTCTGCTCTCTCTGGCAGTTTTTGGCTTGCATATTAAGCAAGGAACCATTAAGCTGTGACAAACAGGTCTTTTGTCAGACAATAGCACTCCCATTAGGAGGCAAATACCAGCACTATACACATGAAAATAAAGTGATTTTTGTGGTTTACTTTATATTAAAAAAATTAGCTACAGAAAGAAAGGGAAAAAGGCACTGTTGCTAGGCAGACCCCAGGAGGCAACAGAGCCTGCAGTTCAGACAACAAACACCGGAGGGTACCCCAACACAAGAAAACAGGAACCATAACTTCTAAGGCAAAAATGGAGGCCGAAGCACAATTCAAAGAAGCTAAACACAGGCAACAACTGAAAATAAAACAAAAAGAGATGAAACTAAGAAAAAGAGAAAAAGAGGCGGACCACAAAAGAGAACAAGAAAACAGAGAGGCAGCCTACAAAAAAAAACAAGAAGCCAAAGAGGCAGCCTACAAAAAAGAGCAAGAAGCCAAAGATGCAGACCACCAAAAACAGCTGGAAATAAAAGAGAAAAAGTAGAAACTCCAGAGGGAAGCCCACCAACAGGCCATGGAATTAAAAAAGGCTAAGCAAAACACAGCCAACGCTAACAACCCTGCGCCAATGATTGTTCCACAGCACAGAAAATTTCCCACCTACAAGGCAGGTGATAACATCGAGGCCTTCTTGAAAAATTTTGAAAAAGCCTGTCTTGGGTACCGCATCCCTGAAGACCAGTACATGGTAGAATTGAGGCCACAGCTCAGTGGACCTTTAGCAATGGTGGCAGCTAAAATGCCTAAGGAAAACATGAACGACTATAAACTTTTTCAAACCAAGGCCAGATACAGAATGGGGATAACCCTGGATCACGCCCGTCGGCGTTTCACAAGCCAAAAGTGGAAACCAAATGTGTCATTTCCCAAACACGCCTACTACGTTGGGAAAATTTATGAGGCCTGGATATCAGGACACAATGTTAAATCCTTGGAAGAACTGTACCTCCTCATACAAATGGAGCAGTTCTTGGATGGTGTTCCTGAGGACATAACACGGTACATACAAAATGGAAAACCCAAAAATCTCGCCGAGGCGGGGGAGATTGGAGCCAGATGGATGAAAGTGGCAGAAAGCAAGAAAGCTACTGTCAAGGGGAACGAATACCCCAGAGGGCACACTGACCATAAACCCTATAACCGAGGGCAGCCAAACACCCCACCTACAACCCAAGTAAAGCCACAGACACACTATTCTTCCACCTCACCAGTCTCCAGTAACTCACCTCGACCCAGTGACCCATCCGATGAAAAATGATTTAAGTGTAATAAACTGGGACATATCAAGGCCAACTGTCCAAAGAACGCCATCCGAGTGCACTTCCCTACACCACCATCACCCAAAAGATCCCCAGGCCCAGATGCCTCTCAAATACCCTTGGAGCGAAGGCAAAATTTGAGAGTGGGCGGAAAGAAGGTTACTGCGTGGAGAGACACGGGGGCACAAGTGTCAACTATCCACCAATCCTTCGTAGAACCCAAATTCATCAACCCAAAGGCCCAAGTGACAATTTACCCCTTCATGTCACAAGCTGTAGACTTGCCTAGAGCTGAACTGCCTGTCCAGTACAAAGGCTGGTCAGGAATGTGGACTTTTGCAGTCTATGACAATTATCCTATCCCCATGCTACTGGGGGAAGACTTGGCCAACCAGGTGAAGCGGGCCAAGAGAGTGGAAATGGTTACATGTAGCCAAACCAGGCAAGCTTCCAGACCCATTCCTGTTCCTGAGCCGTCCACAGACGCCCCGTCTGTGTTACCAGAGACCCAGACAGAGGTAGTGGACCCGGATTCCATGCCAACCACTGAAACAGCCACAGCACCTCCAGTCCCAGGCCTGGAACTGGAACAGCAACCAGCACCAGCAAGTGCAACCACATCTTCAAACTCAACGCCAGAGGGCGCCAGCGAGCCAAAACTGGCAGAAGCAACAGACAGCCATACCCAAAAGGCTCAGCCAGAGCCTGAAATACCCTCAGGTGCACCAGTGGAGAGCGGTTCACCAGCAACGGAAACAACCCCATCACCTACATCGCTTCCAGAGGGACCAAGCCCAAGTCCCCAGTCTGAGGAAGAACTGGTGACCCCAGCCTCAAGGGAACAGTTCCAGACTGAGCAGGAAGCAGATGACAGCCTGCAGAAAGCTTGGGCGGTGGCACGGAGCACCCTACCGCCTCTCAGCTCTTCTAATCGATCCCGGTTTGTTATAGACCAAGGACTTTTATACAAGGAGATTCGTTCTGGTGGACACCGGGAAGAATGGCAGCCGCAAAAACAGTTGGTGGTTCCAACTAAGTACCGGGGGAAGCTCTTAAGCTTAGCCCATGATCATCCCAGTGGCCATGCTGGGGTGAACAGAACCAAGGACCGGTTGGGGAAGTCCTTCCACTGGGAGGGGATGGGCAAGGATGTTGCCAAGTATGTCCGGTCTTGTGAGGTATGCCAAAAAGTGGGAAAACCCCAAGACCAGGTCAAGGCCCCTCTCCAGCCACTCCCCATAATTGAGGTCCCATTTCAGCGAGTAGCTGTGGATATTCTGGGTCCTTTTCCAAAAAAGACGCCCAGAGAAAAGCAGTACGTACTGACTTTCGTGGACTTTGCTACCCGATGGCCGGAAGCAGTAGCTCTAGGCAACACCAGGGCTAACACTGTGTGCCTGGCCCTAACAGACATTTTTGCCAGGGTAGGTTGGCCCTCCGACATCCTTACTGATTCAGGATCTAATTTCCTGGCAGGGACCATGCAAAACCTGTGGGACACTCATGGGGTGAACCACTTGGTTGCCACCCCGTATCACCATCAAACCAATGGCCTGGTAAAAAGTTTAATGGAACTTTGGGGGCCATAATACGTAAATTAATCAACGAATACTCCAATAATTGGGACCTAGTGTTGCAGCAGTTGCTGTTTGCCTACAGGGCTGTACCACATCCCAGTTTAGGGTTTTCACCGTTTGAACTTGTGTATGGTCACGAGGTTAAGGGGCCATTACAGTTGGTGAAGCAGCAATGGGAGGGGTTTATGCCTTCTCCAGAAACTAATATTCTGGACTTTGTAAGCAACCTACAAAGCATCCTCCGACACTCTTTAGCCCTTGCTAGAAAGAACCTAAAAAATGCTCAAAAAGAGCAAAAGGCCTGGTATAACAAACATGCCAAAAAACGTTCCTTCAAGGTAGGAGACCAGGTTATGGTCTTGAAGGCGCAACATACCCATAAAATGAAAGCATCATGGGAAGGGCCGTTCACAGTCCAAGAGCGCCTGGGAACTGTGCGCCCTCATAGCATTTCCCAATTCCTCACTAAAGCCCAAAGTGTACCATGTTAATTCTCTCAAGCCTTTCTACTCCAGAGACTTACAGGTTTATCAGTTTACAGTCCAGGGAGACGATGCTAAGTGGCCTGACGGTGTCTACTATGATGGGAAAAAAAACGGTGGCGTGGAAGAGGTGAACCTCTCAACCACCCTGGAACGTCTGCAGCGGCGACAAATCAAGAAGCTGTGCACTAGCTTCACCCCACTGTTCTCAGCCACCCCGGGACGGACTGAACGGGCATACCACTCCATTGACACAGGTAATGCTCACCCCATTAGAACCCCACCCTACCGGGTGTCTCCTCATGCCCAAGCTGCTATAGAACGGGAGATCCAGAACATGCTACAGATGGGTATAATCCGCTCATCTACCAGTGCATGGGCATCTCCAGTGGTTCTGAGAAAAGTGATCTTTCAGATTGTCTTGGAGCTCATTTATTAGCGTCCCACTTACAGATGTGCCCTTATTACCAGAGAACAGCATATAAATAAAAGCCTTCCTCTGTTATTTTTAGATAGGCTCCCTACCATATTGATAGAATGTTATATGCCTTAATGCTATTCAATGAGCTCCCACTGTTTTCAGAAATTTCATTAAGCTCAAACTCCTCAAGTGGATGGAGAAATTAGTGCCTTACATTTCCTAATTTCCAAAGCTGTACAATGAGTCATGCTCCATGCCCTTCCCTTTGTCCTCTCAATATACCCCTTTGCCAGCAGATCTCCATCTGCAGTTTTATCTCCCCTATAGATCTCATCACACAACATTTTTTTTTTAATCCAAACCTCAAAACACATTAGCTTGGTTTCCAGGCAGTCAGTTGAGACATCATTTACTGTGAGTGAGAGAGGCAGAGGAGAATGCAGCTTCATGTCACACTTCTGCTGTCTTTGACTAATCTGCAAGCCGCCCACTTTAATGGCTTTTCATAAATAATTCAATTTTTAATTATGCTACAAGTCCCCTGACGTGAAGTGAAAGAGAGACAGGAGGGGGCCAGAGAGGAAAAAGTGCATTAGTTGGATCTAACAGTGCCTGCAGCACCTGAGTTGTTCTCACTAAGTGCCTTCCCCTATGCAATATGCACCTGCTTCCTAAACTTGGAAGTGTTTTTCTAATAAATTTGGCAGGATTACCTGTGGGCTTAGAGGTAGGGAAATTAATTCTAGAGTCCATTTCCTTTCCATCTCTCCCTCTCCTTGCTAGAGGCCGTGTTGTTATAGCTGGGGGTATCACATTTATCCACTCCATCCTTAGCTAAAGTGGTCACCCCATATTCACTATCTACCTGAGCACAATTAAAGCACAACCTAGTCATGGGAGATCCTGTGGGTACCACTTTCCTTCCCTCTTGGACTGCTGCTTTTCCACTTGGCACTTATCAAGAGAAGTTCAAAGTCTCCTCGAAGGTCATTGCCTGAAAGGGTGAGATATCCACTGGAAGGCAGGGAGTGGCAGTGGCTAACATTCATGCCACTTCAGCAGCAAGCCATTAGCCCCATCCTGATGCACCTGAGCTCTACCAGAGAAAAAAAGTTCTGAGCTTTCCTTTGAGCCCAGGTCTCACTTTCTGTGCATGCAGTGCTGTTGCCAAGTCAGCCGCTAGCTATGGAGACCTCTTTTTTTTTTTTTTTTTTTTATCTAACTGCATCTGTCACATAAAAAGGTGGTCAAGGTAGATGTGACAGCGCATACACAGCTGAATGATCTCCTCCCACCTACAACTATTTTTTAATTGCAATGAGGTCTCTCAATACACAGCAGAGCATCTGCTCATTAGCACTAAAGCACAATCTTTGCAACTGCCACTTCCCCCCACTCCATCCCCCATTCCAATCTCTTTACAATTGCTCTCAAAGCACTGCAAATTAGAAATCCTGCCTGACCTTTGGGGTTAGATTTGTATTGTGAATATTAATTCTCTTTTTTTTAAAGGCCCAGCATTATAAAAAAAAATAGCAAACAAACCAAACTGATTATGGCTCTGATTCAAGAAACTGCAGAGACCCATTCTGAATGGCAGCTACTGGGTCTATCTTGATTCCTTGCTGCAATGATATTACTACTTACTGATTTTAGACACAAAGCTCATGTTTTCAATTTGCTTAGCTTAGAAGTCAGGTTGTGTTAGGTAGCCTATATTGTAATATAGGCCAAAGCACATACCATTGTCTGAGATCATCTACAGATTATGCCAAAAAATGGGGCAAAGATATTTGATACACTATAATTTAAAAAATAAAATAATTCCAAAATATAATTAGCCATCAAAAAGGAGGAGGATTTTTTTCTCTCCTTAAAGAAACAAATAGTTTTAAGCCAAACAATTGGATTTTGTTGAGCTGTTTTATTTCACTGTGCATTTTATCTAGATATTCCTCTGCAATGTTGTGAACCAAAACAATGCTATTTTAGAAAATAAGAACCAGAAACATAATTGACACATGTAATTCAATCTGGATCAATCTATTTATTTTAGGTGTTTATACATTCCCCAACACCATAGTATCTGAGCATCTTGCAAGCTTGAATGTATTTATCCTCACAACACTCATGAAAGGTGGAAAAGTGTTGCTATACCCATTTTATAGATGAGAAACTGAGGTAGAGAGTGGCTAAGGCCAAGTCTACACTAGGAGCGCATTCCCAGTTTAGTTATACACCACCATATTACACTGCCAAAGTGCTTCTAACATGGATGTAGCTTTTGCTGGTGTATCTTATTCCAGCCCCACTGAGTAAAATAAGATATGCCAGCAAAAGTACAATTTTGCTAGTATAACTGCATCTACATTAGGAGCTGTTGGCAGCACAGCTATGTCAATCAGGGATCACACTTCTGACCAACACAACTATGCCAGCAGAAATTTGTAAGGTAGATCTACTGTAAGTGACATGTCCAAGGTTATACAAAAAGTATCTGGCAAAACAGAGACTTGAACCCAGATCTCCCAAATCCTAGATTAGGAGCCTAACTACTGACCATCTTGCTCTCTTTGAGTGGCCAGTGTCCCAATCCTGTAAATCACTTTGCACACGTGAGTAGCCTCATTGACTTCACTGGAACTGTTCACATACAGAAAGTTAGACCCACATTTGAGTCTTTGCAGAATCAGGGCCCAAGTAAAAAGAAATGGAAAAAGAAAATGACACTCAGAATGAAAATTAAGTTAGATTTTTAAATCATCGTAATTTATTATTTGTTTTAGCGCCCCCAAAAGTTTGCTAGCTGCTTTACAAAACAGACAGAAGACACAGTAACTGTTACAAAGGCTGACAATCTAAGGCCTAGATCCTGCAAAGAGAACCACAGAGGTAGATTCTAACACATTGACAGGGTTCCACTGAGTCATTCTGACACAGCATTTGAGTTGTGCACAACCAAGGAATGGCTTTGATTCTGGCTTTGCACAATTTAAGTCAAGTCTTTGGATTTCGATGTCATTTTACCCAAAGATCTAAAGTTATGGGAGTACAAAAGAAACTGGTTCCAACTCTCGACTCCATATTTCACATAGAAATAGGCAAATTTGGGGTGATGTGGGTTCTCTAAAGCCTTGATCAGGTTTTTGTTTTCCAAATCCAAACACAGAGTCTGATTTTATCAGAACCACCAACATACAGAAGCAAGGCAGTATGGATTCATTATTCTGGTTTACTCTCTCTATATAACCCAGCTATTTTCAAGCTTTGAAGGGACCTGAAATTACTACCAAAAAATGGCAGGGGGAAAAGGAGACTAGCTGTTTATTTTCATGTAAAATACATTTAGATTCAATCTTCACATGATATTCTCAAAGAACTGACTTCCAGAGGAAAAACTCCATTATTTAAAACTGTGTGTGTGTGTCATGGTGAGTTGATATTAAGCATCTTATAAAACTTCAACCATGTAATTCTCCATAAAGTCAATACAGTAAATTTAGAACTAGGAGGATCCTGGATACAAAACACATTTTCAAAGCATTCTGTATTCCATGAGATAGGACAGCAATGTTTCTAATCGGGTTCCCCTCAAGTGGTGATCTGAAAGCCCTGACTCCTAAACACCATTGGAAGCCATGATAATTCTGAGCATGTGCAGTACAAATGCAGAGGAAAGGTTAGCAGATCATAAACAAAGGCAGTGAGCATGTGTGAAATGTTTGGAACGTTGGCATACATTCAAGAATGTTTGGAATGTTGGAACTGAGCATGTGCAGTAAAGATCTGATGACATAAGTGCTGGAAATAAGGGTATGGGGGTGCTGCAGCACCCCCTGGCTTGAAGCGGTTTCCATTATATACAGGGTTTATAGAGTTTGCGTCAATGGCTCTCAGCACCCTCACTATAAAAATTGTTCCAGCACCCCTGTCTGATGATGTGTCTAAAAATAAAACTGAGAAAGAGTACAAAAGTCAGTGTGTCGGTGGGCAGCAGAGAGTGTACGGATAGGATATCTGAAGAAGGGAGTAGGAGCTGAAGAGCAGAATACAGCAGAGCAAGACAGAGCAGAATAGAGCAGAGCAGACATGGTGGAAAAAAGACAGAGCAGAGTGGAGAACAGTAGCAGTGGCAGAAGCAGCAGCAACAAAGCAGCAGCAGTGGGAAAAACCAGCAGCAACAGTAGGAGTCCTGTGTCAGCAGACAGGGTAAGCCTGTCAGCTATAATTATAGTGTAGTACAGTATAGTGTAAGTATGTTGGGTGAGCAGATGTCCTGATTTTATAGGGACAGTCCTGATTTTGGGGACTTATTCTTATATAGGCACCTATTACTCCCCACTCCCGTCCCGATTTTTCACACTTGCTATCTGGTCACCCTATTAGTATGTGTCTCTGTGGATTAATAAAGATGTAAGTAGGTGTCTTGATAGAGAAGGACATGTATAAGTCGAAGCATTTAAAAACTGCTGTCAGCAGCCTATAAAAGACTGGCCAGCTATGACAGGGTGCGACCATTTAGAATAATTTCAACTGTATTTATTGCAGTTTGAAATGCGCTTTAATTTGTTGTAAGGGATTTGTGATCTAAATTATTACTGTGCTAGGAATTATTGTTTGCACCAATAAAGAGAAGCTGCCTTGTTTTTGGAAAGAAAACTGTCTCTGTGTCAATCATTTATCAGAAGGCCGCATCCATGTCCTCCAAGTATTTCCTTAGCCACCCTGGAGACCCAAACCTCAGGAAAACAGACTGGCTGTAAAAAGTGTTGTACCAAACATTCCTTTGGTAAATCGGAGTGACCTATTCTGGGAGTACCCTAATTCTGTTTTAAGGGTGGCATTATAAGGGAGATTCTTTTAAAGTCGAATATTATTTGGCAGGCTTCATGTCTGATTTCCCATGGTATATGAACATTATCAGGGCCTAGGAGATAGTATTTGGATTTGGTTTAGTTTCAAGGGTTAGAGTCCAGGTTCAGCTGTGTGGAATTTCACCAGCTGTTCATGAGATTTCATCCCCAAAGGGCAGAAGCCTTATAAGATAAGATGATGTTTTTTATGAAATTTCTGCCATCAGGGTCACATCTGAATCAAACATGCACAACAGATCTCTTTCAGTTTGAGATCTGACATGCAACCAAAACCATAAGGGCAGGTTCATTTCTAGAGATTTGAAAATATGGAGAGGGTATCAGCTCAGAGGGTTGCTTTTCTTTCACCTTTAATTTTACAAAAGGTATTCATTCAGGGCAAGTCTACCCTAGAAGCGCTACACTGGCGCAGCTGCGTCTGGTGACGACACACTATGATGACGGGAGCGCACTCTCCCCTCGGCATACTTACTCCATCTCCACAACAGGCATAAGCTATGTCGGCGGGAGAGCATCTACCACTGACAGCGCTGGTGTGGACAGCACTGAGGTTTCTATAACTTGCATCGCTCAGCGGGTGTCTTTTTCACACCCCTGAGCAACGCAAGTTAGATTGACTTAAGAAGTAGTGTAGACCTGCCCTCAGTAACCCTAGCATTACTAGCACTGTACAAATCAGAGGAAGACACTGGGCCCTGTTATCCAATGAAGAATGCAAGTAAACTGCATCTGAAGTTAAAGGAATTATTGTATCCTTGCAAGGGCAACTGTTCCTGCACAACAAGGAATTTGAAATTTAGTACTCTATATGCCATTACTTTAATACAGAGTGTATACATTATATCGACATACAAAAAGTAACTAGGGTCAAATCCGGAAGTGTCCCAGGCCATTTTCCCCAACAGAGTCAATGTGAGTTTTGCCAAATTAAGGACTTCTACACTGGGTGCCACAAGTAGGAAGGCTTCTGTGAACGTACTCTCTGCTCCTCCCATGCACAATATTACAAGTTTGAAACTTGGCCATAGAATTCCAGTCTGAGTTAAAATCTGTGATGGGAAACGAGTCTGGAATTTTATACACTGCTTTGTATTTTTACGGTGCTGCTCTAGTTAAGATTAAAACCAGCTTTCTGTTTAAAGCTCGACTCTTCTAAATGCTCTAAGATCTATACTGTTGCTTGGATTGCTTTGAAATTTGGTGCCCCTCATTGGGGTGTGAGGTTCTGATAGTGATCCAGATTTGGCACCATTTCAGCAGATAGGAATATAGTAGCAACAAAAACAAAATGCAGCTTTTCTTAAAGTAGGCAGATTTTGCCAACCTATTTTTTGTGCACAGAGATAAAACCAGGGCTCATATCATCACCTCCTCCTCTCATGATATGGGCCCACCCCCATACCATCTACAGGGGTGTGACACCCCCTTTCTCTACCCCAAGCCCATGTGAGCCAGGATCTGGGGAAGATTTACCCCTCTGAGTGGAGAGCTTAAAATTGGCATGCTCAGCACATGCACCAAGAACACACTGCTGAGATTGGGGTGAGGAGCTGAGAACAGGTATGCCTCACACATAGCAACTCTCCACTTGCCGTGCAGCGGTTCAGACTCTCAGAACTATTGTTCAGGCTCCATTGGGTATTCTCTTTCATGAAAACAGCTCACTGAGATTAAAGGGCCACTTCACCCCTCTGAAACTACAGTTTTGACGTTTGAAACCCACCCTGTGCAGAAATCTGAAAATGAACTGAGAATAAAACATTTGCGAAAAAATGTCTCTGTCCAGGGCTGAGTTTTTGTTTTGTTTTGTTAATTTACTTTGGGGAAATGTAAGGTGAGTGCAGGAGAATATTGAGGAGGCACTGAAACTGTTTTTGAAAAGAAGAATAAATTACACATGTGAATGCTCACGGGGAGGGGAGGATGGATTAGAGGTGCAAGAGTAGGTGGTAATAGGGGAAGAGGGGTTTGGGTCTGAAGTAAGGGGTAGGAGTATTATGGGGGGGATAAATGGGAATGGGTGATGGGGAAGGAAGAGCAGTTGGGTGTTCAGGCAAGGGGAGGGTGCTGGAGAATATAAGGGGGAACAGAGGAAATTGAGGGTTCAGGGGTGGGGTGGATTTATCAGCCCTGCTTCCTTCTATTCCATGTGTGGATCTAATAGAGCTCTACTCCTCTCTCTCTGCCCACTATGGGTTCTGGGGGACCCTGCTCCTCCTGGGCTGTTTGAGCCCCTCTCCCTACCCTTCCATGTGAGCTGACATCTGTAGCAGCAGAAATGAAGGTAACGCAATTTTAAACACCTGAAATCCTGAAAACAAATAGTTAAGATACATATCACCCCTTTGGTGGGAGGAGAGGGATGGCCGCCGGGGGGGGGGGGGGGGGAGGAGGAGTCCAAGTTTGGAGGACTGTCAAACTGGATGAAAAGACGGTTACTCACCTTTGTAACTGTTGTTCTTCGAGATGTGTTGCTCACATCCATTCCAGTTAGGTGTGCGCGCCGCGCGTGCACGTTCGTCGGAAACTTTTTTACCCTAGCAACTCCAGTGGGCCGGCAGGTCGCCCCCTGGAGTGGCGCCGCCATGGCGCCCAATATATATCCCTGCCGGCCCGCCCGCTCCTCAGTTCCTTCTTGCCGGCTACTCCGACAGTGGGGAAGGAGGGCGGGTGTAGAATGGATGTGAGCAACACATCTCGAAGAACAACAGTTACAAAGGTGAGTAACCGTCTTTTCTTCTTCGAGTGATTGCTCACATCCATTCCAGTTAGGTGACTCCCAAGCCATACCTAGGCGGTGGGGTCGGAGTGAGAAGTCGCGGCATGGAGCACTGCAGTTCCGAAGGCCGCATCCTCTCTCGACTGCTGTACCAGGGCGTAGTGGGAAGCAAAGGTGTGGACCGATGACCAGGTCGCTGCCCGACAGATTTCCTGGATGGGCACACGGGCCAGGAAAGCCAGTGACGACGCCTGCGCCCTGGTAGAATGCGCAGTCACACGGCCCGTAAGGACATGGGCCAAGTCATAACAGGTCCTGATACAGGACGTAACCCACGAGGATAATCTCTGGGAGGAGATAGGAAGCCCTTTCATACGGTCCGCTACCGCCACGAAAAGCTGGGGGGATTTGCGGAAGGGTTTGGTCCTCTCTAGGTAGAACGCGAGAGCTCTACGGACATCCAGCGAGTGGAGCTGCTGCTCCCTGCCTGAGGAGTGAGGTTTTGGGAAAAAAACCGGGAGGAAAATCTCTTGGTTGACGTGGAAGGCTGAGACCACCTTGGGTAGAAAGGCAGGGTGTGGTCTAAGCTGCACCTTGTCTTTGTGGAAGACCGTGTATGGGGGGTCCACCACAAGGGCTCGGAGTTCCGACACCCGTCTAGCTGAGGTGATAGCTACTAGAAAGGCAGCCTTCCAAGAGAGGTAAAGCAGGGAGCAAGTAGCTAACGGCTCAAAGGGGGGCCCCATGAGCCGGGACAACACCAGGTTAAGATCCCAGGTTGGAGCAGGGGGACGGACGTTAGGGAATAACCGTTCCAGCCCCTTAAGGAATCTCGACACCGTCGGGTGAGAAAAAACGGAGCGACCGTCCGCACCCGGGTGGAAAGGTGGAGATAGCTGCCAGATGGACTCGCAACGACGATAAGGCCAGACCATGTTCTTTGAGGGACCAAACATAATCTAAGATTTCGGATACCGAAACTTCCATAGGGCGGAGATTTCTCTCTACGCACCACAGGAGAAGCGTTTCCATTTTGCCGAATATGTGGCTCTTGTGGATGGTTTCCTGCTGCTCAAGAGCACCTCTCTCACAGGCGTGGAGCAGCGCAGCTCGGAACCAGTTAGCCACGCAGGAGCCACGCCGCTAGGTGCAGCGACTGCAGGTCTGGGTGACAGAGGGACCCGTGTCCTGGGTAATCAGGTCCGGATGAAGGGGCAGGGGAAACTGGTCGGCTACGGCCAAGTCTAGCAGCATGGTGTACCAGTGCTGTCTGGGCCATGCCGGGGCCACCATGATCACACGAGCCCTGTCTCTGCGCACCTTCAGGAGGACCTTGTGAACCAGAGGGAACGGAGGAAACGCATAGTACAGGTGGGTCGACCACTGGATGAGGAAGGCATCCGCTATCGACCCCGGCTCCCTGCCCTGAAAGGAGCAGAAACGCTTGGCACTTCCTGTTCCCCTTGGACGCAAAGAGGTCCACCCGGGGATAACCCCACCTCCGGAAAATGGGAGAGAGCGACGTCGGTCGAAGGGACCACTCGTGTGACAGGAAGGATCTGCTCAATCGATCCGCCAGCGTGTTCCGTACTCCGGGAAGGAAGGAAGCCTGAGGTGAATGGAGTGGGCTACGCAAAAGTCCCAGAGTCGTATCGCCTCGAGGCACAGGGAGGAGGACCTGGTGCCGCCCCTGCTTGTTGATATAATACATGGTCGTCGTGTTGTCCGTGAACACGGCTACACAACGACCCTGAAGCTGATGACAAAACGTTTGGCAAGCAAGGCGGACCGCTCTCAACTCCCTCATGTTGATATGTAGCCCCACCTCCTCCTGGGACCATAGGCCCTGCGTCCGCAGGGTCCCTAGGTGGGCCCCCCAGCCTAGATCTGAGGCATCCGTTGTCAGGATACCGAGGGCTGAGACGGGTTGAAAGGGAAGACCCGCACACAATACGGACTGGTCCACCCACCAGCCGAGGGAATCTAAGACCTTCTGGGGGACTGTGATTAACATGTCTAGCGGTTGCCTTGGTCTGTAATGACTGATAAGCCACAGCTGGAGAGGCCTCATGCGGAGCCGAGCGTAGTCGGTCACAAAAGTGCACGCCGCCATGTGGCCTAACAGGGTTAGACATGTCCTCACTGACGTCAACGGGGCTGACCGCAAGCGTTGAACGATCGCCGCCATGGTCTGGAACCGCTGCCGCGGCCGCGAGGCCCTGCCCACAGTGGCGTCCAGGACGGCCCCGATAAATTCCACCTTCTGAGTGGGCCTCAGGGTGGACTTGTCTGTGTTTATCAAGAGGCCCAGACTCGCAAACATGCCGGTGATCACGCGGACATGGCTGTACACCTGCTGTTCTGACGTGCCCCGAATCAACCAATCGTCCAGATAAGGGAACACGTGGACACGGTTGCGCCGAAGATGCGCCACGACAACTGCCATGCATTTTGTAAACACCCTCGGGGCCGTGGACAGGCCAAACGGAGGACCGCAAATTGATAATGACGAGCCCCCACAACGAAGCGGAGGAAGCGTCTGTGGCGTGGCCAAATGGCAACGTGGAAATACGCGTCCTGCATGTCGAGGGCGGCGTACCAGTCTCCCGGATCCAGGGATGGAATAATGGTCCCCAGGGATACCATGCGGAACTTCAACTTCACGAGGTATTTGTTGAGTTCTCGCAGGTCGAGGATAGGCCTGAGGCCCCCCTTGGCCTTGGGGATCAGAAAATAGCGGGAATAAAACCCCTTGCCTTTCTCGTTTTGGGGAACCACCTCTATAGCTCCTTTGCTGAGGAGCGTCTGCACCTCCTGCCGAAGGAATTGCTCGTGAGAGGGGTCCCTGAAGAGGGACGAGGAAGGAGGGCGGGAAGGAGGGAACGAAACAAACTGCAGGCGGTACCCCGTCTGCACCACGCTCAAGACCCAGCGGTCCGATGTTATTTGGGACCACGCCGGGAGGAAAACGAAAGTCGGTTGAAAACGGAGGGGAAGGATCCGTAGGGGAAACTGTTACTGCGCCCTCGAGCGCACCTTCAAATGAAGGCTTAGGACCAGGCGGGGGTTTTGAGGAGCCTTGGTTCTGCCCCCCTTGGTTCCCCGACTGCCCTGCGCCTCCCGTTCCTGCCGCGGCGCCTGTAAGGGTCCTGCCGCTGGCGGAACTGGGAAAACGGCCGACGGTGCTGCTGTTGTTGCGGCCGAAAGGGTCTACGCTGTGTCACGGGGGTGTGCATCCCGAGGGACCGCGCAATGACCCGGTTGTCCTTCAAACTCTTAAGTCTGGGGTCTGTCTTATCGGAAAACAGGCCCTGGCCTTCGAAAGGAAGGTCCTGTATCGTGTGCTGGAGCTCTGGCGGAAGGCCGGAAACCTGCAGCCAGGAGATGCGACGCATCGTAACTCCTGACCGAGGTACGGGCAGCCGAGTCCGCAGCGTCAAGGAGGCTTGCAATGGCCGTGCGCGCGACCTTCTTGCCTTCGTCCAAGATGGCCGTGAACTCTTGGCGAGCATCCTGTGGCAGCAGCTCCTTAAATTTGTCCACTGCCACCCAGGAGTTAAAGGCGTATCTGCTCAGCAGGGCCTGTTGGTTAGAGACCCTGAGCTGCAGCACCCCAGCCGAATACACCTTACGGCCAAGGAGGTCCATCCGCCTGGCTTCTCTGGATTTGGGGGCCGGAGCCTCCTGGCCGTGACGCTCCCTATCATTCACCGATTGCACTACCAGTGAACCGGGAGTCGGGTGAACATGTAAATATTCGTACCCCTTAGAAGGGGCCATGTACTTCCTCTCGACTCCTTTTGCTGTCGGAGGGATGGAGGCCGGGGACTGCCAGATAGTATTGGCATTGGCCTGAATGGTCCGTATAAACGGCAGGGCGACCCTGGTGGGAGCATCGGAAGAGAGGATGGTGACAATTGGGTCCTCTATCTCCGAGACTTCCTCTGCCTGCAGACTCAGGTTTTGAGCCAATCGCCTGAGGAGGTCCTGGTGCGCCCTGAGATCCAGCGGGGGGGGACTGTTGGAGGAGGTACCCGCCACCGCCTCATCCGGGGAGGAGGATGATGAGACCCCAGGCACAATAGTGTCCAACTGAGGGTCTTCCTCAGCCCTCGCCTCTGTCTCCGGAGCCGCAGCGGAGTCCTGCTGTTTGGACCCTTCGTCCCCTTCCGGGGAGGGAGGGGGGCGAGACAAAGAGGCTTCAGGGGCCCTACGCTCCGCAGTCGCCGGCCTAGCAGGGAGCTGCTGGGGGCCCTGGGCCTGATGGTACGCCCAGGGTGTCCAGAATCCCCACTGTGGGGGGCCTTGGTCCTGCAGCGGCGGATCAGCAAACAGCGCCGCCTGCCGGTCGGTGCCCAGCGCGTAGCCGCTGTCCGTCTGGGAGGACACGGACGGCTGCCTGGAGGGCCACGGCGGGGCCGACCCTGGATGGTACGGGTCTGCGCGGGCCGGCACGGAGGATCGTCTCGGTGCCGGGGACCGGTGCCGGGAGTCATAACGGTTGCCGGGCGCTGCTTCGGGACCGGGATCTGTCACGGTGCCGGGCGCTGCTTCGGGACCGGGATCTGTCACGGTGCCGGGCGCTGCTTCGGGACCGGGATCTGTCACGGTGCCGGGCGCTGCTTCGGTGCCGGGACCTACTACCAGCTCGGGTGCCGGGGAGATCGACCGGGACCGGGACCTGCCACCAGCTCGGTGCCGGGAGGTCGAGCGAGATCGGGACCGGGACCTGCCACAGCTCGGTGCCGGAGGTCGACCGGTGCGGCGAGGTAGCGTCGGGACCTGCTCCCGGAGTCGCGGTGCCGGTGTCGACTGGAGCCTGACCGCGACCCGTCTCGATGCCGACCGGTGCCGCGAGTGCGACCGGTACCCGGCTGAGGGGAAGCGGTGCCGGGACCTGCGAGCGGCGTCGGGATCTGAGCGCCCAGACGTCGGGGCCTGGATGGCGAACAGACTGTCCGTGGGCGGTGCCGACATCATAGGCTTGCCTCTGGACGTGACCCGCACCGGAGGAACCGGGGTGGCAGCCGAGTAGGCTCCGTCAGGGCAATAAGGTCCCGAGCCGAGGCGAAGGTCTCCGGTGTGGATGGGACCATTATCTCAACCCCAGATCTCATGGGGGAGCTCGGCGGCACCGGACTCAACAGACCCGCCGGGCCCGGAGTCAACGGTGCTGACGGTGCCGGCGGCGCCGCGGCCGATGTCGAGGCCGGGCGCTCAAGCCGGGTCTGCCTGGCCGGAGTATTAGACTTCGACGGCCTAGGCTCTGATTCCGGTGCCGGAGAAGGTCGGTGCCGAGGAGTCTTCTCGGTGCCGGAGCGATCCGGTGCCGGTGCCGAAACCACGGTCTGCGAAGTCGACGGGTCAAGTGCCGCCTCCATTATGAGAGTTCGGAGCCTCTGATCCCTCTCCTTTTTTGTCCTCGGCTTAAAGCCTTACAGATGCGGCACTTGTCAGATCTGTGCGATTCCCCGAGGCACTTCAGGCACGCTTCGTGGGGATCGCTGGTAGGCATGGGCTTCTTGCAGGCCGCACACTGCTTGAAGCCTGGCGAAACAGGCATGAGCCTGACGCCCGGTTGCCGGAAGGGCCTAAGCCCCCGGCCAGGAACTACTTAACAGCTATTTACTAAACTATCTACTTAACAATACTAATTTAACAACTATATAGAACTAGAGATAAGCGATAAACAAGCGATAGAAACTAGGAGAGCTAGGGACGTGGAGGACAGCTATGCCGCGCTCCACAGTTCCAACGACCGACACGGCGGTAAGAAGGAACTGAGGAGCGGGCGGGCCGGCAGGGATATATATTGGGCGCCATGGCGGCGCCACTCCAGGGGGCGACCTGCCGGCCCACTGGAGTTGCTAGGGTAAAAAAGTTTCCGACGAACGTGCACGCGCGGCGCGCACACCTAACTGGAATGGATGTGAGCAATCACTCGAAGAAGAACCTGGGGCATGGTTGGAGAAGCCTGAGTTAGGAGTCCAAGCTTGAGGTTGGCACTGAGAGTGAGGGGCCCAGCTCAGCATGTAGCTCAGGCTACACAACAAAAGTAGTGTGAGGCCCTCCAGTAAGCTGCTGCCTGTGATATGCATATGCAGCAGCATAGGGCAGGACACAGCAAGAAGCAACTTATTACATATTAATGACTTTTACAGAGCCAACTAATAGCTTAACAGGGTAGGAAGGCTGGGAGGGGCTGGAAATATTGGTGGATGGGGCTACATGTTGCAGGGAATGGTGAAGCACGGACTGAAGAAGGAGAGAGACACACCAGTCTTCCATCACACACTTGAAGTTACTATCACAACCATATAATAAAACTGTCAAGGTTTGGGGACACCCACAGACCACAAATGAGATTTTTCTTACTGGTCCTGTGAACAGCTACACATTAGAAAGCATGACCATTATCCACCATACAAAATATACAGAAGAGGGAGGAGCATTGAGGAAATAACAGCTACCATGTGGCCTAGTGGAAAGGCCACTCGACAAGGACTATTTATAGTTCCACCACTGGTTTGCTGGATGACCTTAGGCAAGGTCTTCACCACTCTGTGCCTCAGGTTTTCATCTGTAAAATGGGTTAATGATGTAAAGTTATATGAGATCCACTGATGAAAAGCACTACATAAAAGCTATATAAAGCTTATTACACAGCCATAGCAGGCAGTTGTAGTTCTCATCCGCTAAGTGACCATCAACTTCTACCAACAAAAAAGTTCACTGTTTAAAAAACTAAGAAATTAAATGGAAAAAAGCTTCATCAACACAGAGTTACGGTTACTGGTGATAGCTCACGCCCTATCAGAATGTTGAGTTCAGCAAAATTCAAACTTCTGAAAACTAGGAAATCCAGAGTTAAGGTAAACATCCACACAACCCTATCTCTGACCACTTTGAGCAATGCCTCCAATATGCCCGTAACACACACAACTCTTACCTTTTGTGTCTATCTGCAATGGACAGACACAAACTGCACTTGCCTTACACTCAAAAAATGAACCTACTCCACGACAGAACACCACACTTGTAAAATGTAACCACTTCATATCCATTTACAATCCCTTCACACAGGATACCACCAAAACCTATATTCCCCTACATTAGTAAATCAAGACTGTTCTCATCTCCTACCTTACTACTGACAATACCCATGGCAAGAATATCTGAGTGCCCTGCCACCGTCACAACCTACACAATTCTGTATTGAAATGATGCAGACTGGAATCTCCAGGTACATACACACTCTGGGTGGGGAAAGACTCAGACTCAGATCGCCTCATATCTCAATCACTGCTCTTCCAATATGCTCCAGCTTATTCCTCCACCATTCAGTACAGCTCCTCCTAACAGCAAAGGGACATGGAGCGCATGCAGATAATTCCCAGGGACTATTTCTATCTCAGGGGGCGTGGAGGGGGCAGAATTAAGGTACTGTGGATGTTAACCTCAACTCAGTATTTCCTAATTATCCAGAAATGAGTTTTACTGAACTCAATGTTCTGGAAGAACACAATATAATATAAAATAAGGGCCAAGATATGGTCCAATATGTGTACCCATACAGGTGAGTAATAGGACATGTAGTGCCCCAGATTCCCCTGTATCAGCTAGTTATACCTTTAGTAGTAGCCCAGAAGGAAACAGCCTCCAAGGGCTCACTATATGTCTCCACCAGTGGCACTTGTGGCCAGAGAGTTGGCTGAGCCTTGGCTCCGCCCCTTCCCATGAACCAGGTAGTACAGCTGTGGAAGTGTGCTAAGGGTAGTATGCTGTACCAGGTATAAGACTGGCAGAATATGTTCCACCCCATGCCCAGGGTAGGTGAAACCAGGAGGCAAATTGTAACTTTATTACAATCTGGTGCCTGGTCTGTTCCTGGGGTAACAAAGCTATGCATTGCCTCAAGCAAAGGGTTTAAGGCAAAGCCACAATTGACCCCTTTATTTAGCCATCCTCAAAGGGACATTGAAATGGGAGCCCAATATTCAAGTTCTGTGCGTTTAAAATAAAATAAGTAACTAAAAACAGCAGCAATCCAATTGTGATTGTGTTATTAGTTACAAATTTAAATATTCTCCTGCAGGGTCTACAAGCCAAATATTGCAGCATAGTGCTTGCTAATAAAAGCACAAGAAGCCAGTGAAATTGACCAGAACCAAAAGGACATATGTAAAATTGTATTTTTAATACGTATGTTTCCCTTATCTAAAATACAGGAAGTGCCAAGTTTAAATAAACCAAATAAATGCAGAAAAGCCATGCATTTGTTTGTTTGCTTTTAAATCAGCTTGAATAATAAAGGCACAATAGGGTGGGAAGTTGATTTTTTACATGCATGATTTTTAACTTGAAAAGTCTCCTTTGAAGTTAAGTGTGCATAAGTAATTTGTAAATGAAAAGTTTTCTAATGAAATAATTATATAAGTGCAAAGAAACTTATGTAAAGGCTCTGATTTAATAAGTGAAGTTTGACAAGAATATAGCCCATTGGCCTGTTTTAAAAACACAATGTAGCAGTGCCAAAACAGAGGTTGAAAATACAGGATAAAGTTCATGTGCAATATTTTAACCATAAGTGCATATTTTGTCTGTACTCGCAGAAGAGTGTTTGTATGGCAGCTGGACTGACATAGTAGCACCTGTGAAAGCCAACTGGATTAATAACCAACTGAATTAAAATGAAACTTCTATAATAGACCTTAATGGGTTTGAGCTATTAGCCACAAAAAGGCTTCCTATCCCATAGCGCTAACTCCAGCAAAACTCCCTCTGATGTCAAAAGAGGCTTTTGCCTGAGTAAAGATGGTAGGCTCTGGCCCCCAACTTTTAAAAAAGTTTATCAGATAGATTAGCAGAATAAGCTATGTTGACTCAGAGGGATCCGATAAAGCATATACGTAAATAACATATTTTCAAGTTAATATGCATACCAAAGTTTGCATACTAAATGATGTGTACTCACTAAGAAGCTATTATAGTTCATGGAAAAATATTAACACACAAATGCATTCAGTGTGCCTAAGCCAAAAATAATCATTAAACACCACACATTCTCTAAAACAAACAAATGAAATAATACAGCTGAAATTCATGACTGCATGCCTGGCCTGAGTAAAACTCTGTGCCTGTACACAACCTGCCTGTTGCAGGACTGCTGGAAGTCAAACTGTTGAAGAAAAATATATTTCTAAAGGTGTCCCTTTGCCAATGCTAGAATTCTTCTTCACTAGACAGTCACTCACAACTATGCCAGAGTCCAAGCAGCTCTGGGAACACAGCATATGGTTAGATCAGGCTTGTAGGAACAGTAAGTACATTACTATATGAACTAGGATAATGAAAGGCCTTCCCCATTTTTTGGCCTACATATGTTTAAGCACCAATCTTGTAAGTAGACCCCTGTGCTCATGTGAAGATCCACTTTTACTTCAATTGCAGGGGCCTCAGTATGTTTTGGAAAAGCGTGTATTTTTTTCATTTTAAACTTTTATATATTATGCATAAATTCTTGAAGGTGAAATTATAAATCTGTGTTGAATAAAGATGTGACAATGTGGAAAGGCAGGTTAATGGCACTTATCTTTAAAACAGTTAGAAATAAACTCAAATTTTAACATGACAGAGATCCAGCTTCCTCATTTAATCTAAACTTACCCTCAAAAAAGTTTTGGCTTGATTCTTATCCTGTTTGAGCTGTGTTGTTTAATCCTGCAAAACAGACAGCAATTGGTTATGTTTCTAAAAGATTTGTTCTAACTCAACCAGAAGTTATGGGCTTGATTTGAAAATAACTGGGTGAAATTCCACATCTTCTGTTATACAATAGTCCTTCTGGCCTTAAAAAAAAAAAAAAAAGCCCCCAAACCTATGAACCTATAAGATTTGTCCATCAGTGAAACTGAATGCAAGATCTATGAATCTCTGCTCTTAATTGCAGCCTGCAAGAGAACACAAATTCTCCTCTGTAGCAGGAGAAAAAAAAGGAAGACTGGGCTAAGTTCACATATAAAGGTCTAGTAATTAAATACTGAATTCTTTTCAGCAATATATAACGTGGCTTTCAAAACAGACTCAATCGCTCTTATGCTCCAATGACAGAAAGGCTCTCCAGTCAGATATGAGAGAACTGCTTGCTTGTTAACTGGATATCCAGCACAGCCATCCATTAACAATGTTAGCAAACTGAAGTAAGTACACCGTATCTTTCATTTAGGCTACAGGCAGGCATTTTCACACTGACAGCCTGGGAACAACATATGGGAGTGTCTTACCTCTGTAGCTCAAAACTGCTTTTGCATTCTCACGTTGAACAAAATGCTTTATCAATAATTCAAATAAATAACAGAGCCTGCTGAGCATTAACTTACAACCTGAACACTGAACAAGCACTGGAGTTTGACACAATAGATTGACACTATATTAGCAACAGGATCACATTTTAGTGAATTACAATCACTTCCCTTTAATCATAAGATATCCTCATAGACTCTGATCAGGTAAACTCAATGACCTAGGTAGGCAGCTATTCTAAAACGTAGAGCTGAACTGATGTGAGAAGGGCTGTGACAGCTGAGCAATACAGGGTGGTACTGTAACAAGCAAAATGATGACACTTTCCCCATCCATCCTTCCTCAGAGCAAACTAAAATGTATTTTAAAAGTAAATAAAAAGTACAAAGAATTTTCATAAGTTACTCTCCAGCATGAACAGTCTTGCACTGCAGCAATTTTCTTTAATGCTTGAGAAACCTGGCACATTGAATGGCTTTATTTTATAAACGTAGCTAAAATGCATGACATATTCAACACGTCTCACAAATCAGAATCAAAGAGTGAAAGTATTGGTGATTGCATAAAGACATAGAGGAAAAAATGAAGAGAAATGTGTCCATCTGTGGTAAACCCAGAAAGTGAAATTCTGCAAGCTAAAGATCAGAACTGAGATCAAAAGTGAAGAATAATTCTGGTGTGGGCATAAGAAGGTTGACACTATTCTAGCCACCTTTGGCCAAGTATACTCTAAGCCAGTGGTTCTCAACCGGAGTTCCGGGGCCCCCTAGGGGGGCCATGAGCAAGTTTCAGGGGTCAGTCAAGCAGAGCCAGTGTTAGATTTACTGGGGCCAAGGGCAGAAAGCTGAAGCCCTGTCACATGGGATTGAATCCCAGGGCTCTGTGTTCCACCCAGGGCTGGGTCCAGGGTTTTTGCCACGCCAAGCAGCAAAAACAAAAAACAAAAACAAAAGCCACAATCGCGATCTGCAGCTCTACCGCCGCCACTTCAGTCTTCAGCAGTAATTTGGCGGCAGGTCCTTCGCTCCGAGAGGAAGTGAGGGACTTGCTGCCGAAGAGCCAGACATGCCACCCGTCTCCCTTGGCCACCCCAAGCACCTGCTTGCTGGGCTGGTGCCTGGAGCCGGCTCTCGTTCCACCACCCAGGACTGAAGCCAAAACCTGAGCAATGTAGCTTCACTGGGGCTCTTGTGGCATGGGGCCCCAGGCAATTGCCCTGTTTGCTACCTCCCTAACGCCAGTTCTGGCTTTTATATGCAGAAAACCAGATATTGTGGGACAGGTGGGCCATGGAGTTTTTATAGCATGTTGCTGGGGGCCTCAGAAAGAAAAATGTTGTAAACCCCTGCTCTAAGCTAGACTCAATGTTCCCATTGGGGGTTGCAAACTGAGGAAGCCACTTAAAAGAAACTATAAAGATGGGGTTGTAAATATAGCGGTCTTAAAGATAAAAAAGGAACAACTTTCTTCATGAACTCTCAGAACATTTCTATTCAGATTTGGGCTATTTTGAGCCCTGGGAAATTTTTTAAATATTTTTCTGTCAAAAGATTACACAAAAGTACAACAAAGCATCACTTTACTTGTGTGCCTACAGAATTTCAAGCAGAAGTGAAAGTGAACTGGAAGCCATCTTTGAATTTTTTCTTTAATAAAAGATAATAAACCTTTACGTATACAGGGCACCTACAAAGAGTATATGCACTGATCCCCGGCTCTTCTCAAGACTAGTTTAATAATTCTGATTCATCCCCAGAACAGGTCCCTCAGGAACCAAATGAGATGGCGATCCTATGGAAAAAATAGTATGTGACTGTGTAAAGACGGTATCATACATACTTCTGAGTGCTTGAATTTGCAACATTACTATTGTTTTAAATGTAGTTTTATTTCTGTTACATACAGCCACACACACTTTTATTATACATGTTTGGAATTCCTTTATCCTCCCTGCTTAGTTTATTAGCACTAACAAAAACTTTGTTTGATTGGCCACTTAATGTTACATCACTACACTCCACCCACATAAAATCCTGAAAGCAAAAAAAAAAAAAAAAAAAAAGTTACCTTTTCCATAACTAGTGTTCTTTGAGATGTGTTGCTCATGTCCATTTCATATTAGGTGCATATGTGTCCTCGCCACATACACCAATGCTGGAAGTTCCTCTCTTAGCATAGGGTTTCTCAAACAGGGGTCGCGGCTTGTGTAGGGAAAGTCCCTGGTGGGCCGGGCCAGTGTGTTTACCTGCCCCATCCGCAGGTCCGGCCAATCGCAGCTCCCACTGGCCGTGGATCGCTGCTCCAGGCCAATGGGAGCTGCTGAAAGCAGTGCAGGCCGAGGGACGTACTGGAGGTGGGTAGGAGTTCACAGACGTGTAGATTGCAACACAGCTCTGCCAAACCCAGCATCATCTCTGGCCTGCTGAGTGATCGCATAATGTGCCGCGAAGGTGCAGACAGAGGATTACAAACTGGTAGTGGTGGGGGCCCACTGTAAACTGGAGGAAGCATCTGTGACCTTGAAAGATTGCTATATGGAGGTATGTGTGCTTTAAGTCAACGGCAGCATACCAGCCTCCCAGATCCAGGGAGGGGATGATAGAAGCTAGGGAGACCATGCAGGAACTTTAACTTCTTTAGATATTTGTTGAGGTCCCTGAGCTCCAGGATGGGCCGCAGACCACACTTGGCCTTTAGGATTAAGAAGTACCCGGAATAGAACCCCTTATTCTTGAACTGAAGAGAAACTTCTTCCACGGCGCCCAATTGCACCAAGCCCTTTACCTCCTGTGCGAGAAGACTCTCGTAAGGAGGGTCCCTGAAGAGCGATGCGGAAGGGAGGTATCGGAGGTGGGTAGAAATATACTGTAAGGTATAACCCTCCGCCATAGTATTGAGGACCTAGCAGTTTGAAATTATAGCTGTCCATGCGGGGAGGAAAAAAGAAAGGCAAGTAGAGAACAGCAGGACAGATGGAGCCAGGGTATATTCTGCTAGGTTACCCTCGAGTTCACGCTCAAAATGCTCGCTTGCCCCCCCGTTTATTGCAGGATGAGCAGAGGGTGGAGGTGGGTGGCTCGGGTTGCACCTGTAGCCCTTACTCTTTTTATATGGGGGGCTCCCTGGTGGGATTGACTCCTTGGTCCGTTAGCCCTGAGATCGCTGCAGTTTGAACTGCTTACAGGCTGAACCGGGAATGTACAGCCCCAGAGTTTTCAGGGGAGTGCGGGAGTCCTTAAGGCCAGGCAGTTTGCTGTACGTCTGCTCTGCAAACAGGGCCTGGCCGTCGAAGGGAAGTCCTGCATCAATTGCTGAGCCTCCGTTGACAGACCGGAGAGGAGCAGCTGGGACGTCCTTTGCATGGAGATGGTCTAGGCGATGGTGCGAACCACAGAGCCTGCTGCGTCCAAAGCTTCTTGGAGGACCTCTCTTGCTGCAGCTGTGCCCTCTTTGAAGGTCGCCCAGAATTCCTTCCTGGACCCTTCAGGCAGCGAGACCTCGAATTTGGCCACAGACTGACACATACAGTAGTCATGGTAGTCAAGGAGGGCTTGGTGATTGGCCACTCTCAACTGAAGTTTGGAAGACTAATATATTTTTTTCCCAAACAGATCCAGTCTCTTTGAGTCTTTATTCTTGGGCATAGCCCCAGGTTGACCATACCTCTCCCTTTGGTTAACAGCCTCAACTACAAGGAAGTTTGGGGCCGGGTGAGTATAGAGATACTCATGGCTTTTAGCCGGCACAAAGTATTTGCACTCAGCCCTTTCTGAGAGGGGTGGCAGCGAGAAGGGGTATGACAAAGGGCATTAATAATTTTCAGTAGCCCCTCATGCAGGGGTAAAGCCACTCGAGCGGGTGCGGTGGAGCAAAGGATGCTGAACAGTGAGTCTGACTGCTCCTCAAGTTCCTCTGTCTGGAGCCCCAGGTTAGAGGTGAACCTCTTCAAAAGCTCCTGATGAGCCTTGGCATCATCTTGCGAAATTGGGTGAAGGGGACTCGTAATCACTTCATCTGGTGATGAGGAGGAAGAAGCCAGTGCCAAGGGATCCCCCACATCACCTAATGCTCCAATTGGCTGGTCCTCATAGGTCTGGGAGGCCTTTCCCTGTGGTGCCTCCATCTGTAGAGAAGGGTGGGATGCTGCGGCCGATGGCCTATCTGAGGCCCCCATCACTGACCGAGTGGCTTGGGAAGGCTGAGTGAACCTCCATGGATTCCAGGGCTCCCATGCTGCCAGCCATTGGCCTGAAGGCCACAGGGTCGGTTGTGGTGCCAATGAGGTTGATGGTACCACTGGTACCAGGGCTTCTCCCTCTACCAGGGACTCCTGATCAGCACCAGAGTTGTAAGCAGAACGGACACGGCAGAGTGACCACGACTGGCTGGCCCAGCGGCCCTGCTCCCCGCGGTGCTGGCCGCTGTGCCTCGATCCGCAGGACCTTGGGGATCTTTGGCATTCAGCGGCTCTGCCTCAGTAGACCGGCGATCTAAGCCTCACACTGCTTGAACTGTATCGGGATCTAGAGTGGGACCTGGAGTCGGAGCGTGCTGGCCATCGGCAGAATCTCCCCAATCAAGGGGATCTGCGTCTCGGCGACAGGCGCCAACGGGCGGGTGACTGGTGACCCCGTTCCACTGAAGGACCAGTGCCAAGGCGTTGGAGACACGATGGATCAGTCTCGACGCTCATGCTGGGGGGCGCATGCCTTCACAGGTCTGCGTCAGGTTACCAGCGAGTGGTGCCTCGAATCCTGCTGTCGGTTCCCAGGGTCTGAAGACCAAAGCGGGCTTCTCTGAGCCTGCCTCCTAAAGCCTGAGGCGCAACGGCTCCATGCGGGTGAGCACTGATAGAATGTCCCTAGGCTGAGTTCTGTCCGGGACCAACTAACTAGAACTAATGCTAAGGGTAAATACTAAACTATATACAACTATTTTACAAAGAAACATTCAAGAGACACACTGAACTAATGGAAAACTAGCTGAACCAACAGAAGTTCCAGCACTATCACTGGTAGCAAGAAGGAACTGAGGGTGGGGGGAGCATGCGGGCACCATTCCAGAGGGCGCCAGAGCTAGTCCCCTATGGATACTGCTAAGGGAAAACTTCCAGCACCAGTGCATGTGGCAAGCACACACACCTAATATGGAATGGACATGAGCAAGCACTCTAAGAAGAATATGAAGTTCAGCATTCCTTGCCATCTTCCCATTGCCTACTATGCCATCGCTAACACATTCCACCACACTCAAAAGGATTCACTTCCACCTCCAAAAGATACTGAAAAGTAATATGCACTCCACCTTCATGGAACAACATTTTAATGCAAAACCTTAATAGCAACCCCATGTTCTCTTTCACCAGATACATCTGTCACACTGTCTATTTGTTTGCAAAGTTATTCTGCCTTAACAGTACTGTGGTTGCCATTAAGGATTTATGACTGAAAAAGCCCCACAAATGCACATAGAGAATTTCCACTCTAAAATGCATATATAAAAAAAGGATTGTTTTGCTTAAATATCAGTTGGATACATCTCCAAACCCCTGATGTACAATTAAAAGGCTACTGTAAATTGCTAAATTACCTTTTTCTAAATTAATTGGTCAGAATCTTTGAGTAAATTTATCAGAAATATAGTTGATTTCTGCTATTAAAAGTGTTCTTTCAGGGAAGGCTGGAGGTCCAAATAGCTTTCCTATGGAGTGCTCTGCCAACATGATTGTCCCACTACTGATTCAAATCTCTAATAAAACTTCAGTAATAAGAATATACACCCCAATCGATTTATTAGGCTGTCATTGTTTCCTGTTCAAGAGAAGACTGACTTCTAGACCAGTTTAGCAATTATACAGAAGTATCTTTAGTAAATGTAGATTTTAAAAGGTATGTCTACACTAGAGCTGGAGGTATAATTTCTAGCTCGGGTAGGCATACGCATCCTAGCTCTGAACAAGTAGCATGCTAAAAATAGCAGTACAGACACCGCTGAAGGAGGAGGGATGGGATAGCTGCTCTCGATTACATAGCTAGGGTTTCAGATGGGATTGTACTTGGGGCAGCGAGGCCATCCCTTCACCCGTGCAGTCATGGCTACACTACTATTTTTGAGCCAGTGCAGATACTTCTTCCCAGGTTTCAGCGTAGGCATACCCAGAATGTTGGATCTGAGATTAGGGGTAAAATTTTCAAAAGTGCCTAAGTGGTTTAGGATTGCAGCATAAGTCCCATTTTTCAAAAGTGATTTAAGAGCCTATGTCCCATAGGAAGTCAATGAGACTTAGGCTCTGAAGTCACTTTTGAAAAATAGGACTTAAGCACTATTGAAAATTCTATGCTAGGAAAAAATGTGTGTCTGCTCTCGAGTTGGGTGGCGGTGATGTACCAAATTCTCAGGAGAGGTGCCAGCAATGGACATTGTGGTGCTGGATTTCGGCTTTGTTCCTCCCTCCTTCCTCCCCTCTCTTTGTTTCTCCCTCTCCCAACCTTTTGCTAACCTCATCCACTGTTCGGGCTACAATCCATAATGCAATTTGGCATTTCCTCTTCTATCATTTACCTTGACGCTTTTATCCACACACCATACTCTTTTTGGGAGAGCAACATACTACCCTCTGTGACCACAAGCTCTGGTAGATGGTGGGGAAATACCACAGTTTGCCCAAAAGGAAGATGTCAGAGCCAGCAAACGTTGAAGTGAAGATTTAATAAGGGATGGCCTGAAAATTTACAGATAATTCACATTTACTTCTAATTGTTTTAATTTTTTTCAAAGGTTATACAGTTATTCAAGTTGTTCTCTACTTGTATGGCGCTGCCTTGCTGCCAACAATCACTGCCAACACGTATTTCGTTCAATAAGTAGCTAACAACTGCAGCTATGCAAGGCCAGATCCACATTCAGTCTGCTGGTTCAAAACCAAATCAGGGCTAAGGCTTGGGTTCTGATTCAAGATCAATGAAATCCTGCTGCACTCTCAAGATTTCAACCCAAAATGACAGAAACCGCACATGATCTCACAAAATCTCTCTTGTCTTGGGCACTCCTCTTGCAAGAACAGCTGTTCTCATGAAATTTGGGCTATTCCAAATGCAAACACAGGCCCATAAACTTCTTGAAGTTTTGGATCCAATCCAAAGCTAGAGCTACTGGGACAGGTTCTCAGATCCAGGAATTCAAATACAAATTCCACAAAATATTCTAAGGTTTTTAGATTCTAGACTTTGGTTTAGTTGATATTTAGTAAGTATTAAACTGGCATCTACTCATGTTTTGAATATGAAGTTCCACTCCAGAACTAGTGCAATTAGTATTGTCTGGCTTAACACACTGCCCCTCTCCAGTCCTCCTGGTTAAACATACATGCATACACTCATACAAACATACACACAAACACACACCCCCTGCAGTAGTGTTAACAACCTGTCTGTGACAAACAAAAAGTCAATTGGCAAACATTCCAAGAGAGGTTCTAGCCCCTTGCTAAGCAATACTGCAAAGGCTTATGTTGGGGCTTTTTGTTTCTCATGGTGGGTTTGTTTGGTTATTTTGGTGGATTTCTGCATGGAAATATTTTAAGAGTGTTTTCCCCAAAATCAAAAGAAAATCCATGCATTTAATCAATAAATAATCGTTAAAATATAATAAAAAAAAGCAATGTGCCTTCTTGTTAAGATACAAAAACAACAAGAGTCTGGTCTTTAAGGTGCCACTGGAATCCTTGTTGTTTTTGCAGATACAGACTAACACTCTACACTCTAACAGCTACCTCCTGATACTTGTAGGATATAGTATGTAGCACAAATGCCTTTGCACCTTATGTTATTTTTAGATTCCATTTTCTTGGGCTCTCCAAAGTGTTGTACAGAAGCACCAGAGGTGCTGGCGGCAGCAGCAGCATAATATTATCTCATTTTGTGTTTGTTCCAGTGCAGGTTGGCATGTGACAGGTAACTTTTATTACTTCACTTAGGGACTGTAAAGGGAACATCTGTCTTCCATGCACAAAAACCATCAATGCTCTGTGCCTGAACAGAGAGCCTGTGAAAATTGACAGCTTGTCGAACTAATCAGATTGCCTGTGATTCTGCTGCCATCTGATGTATTCTCACAGAGGGGACTTCTTACCTGTTTCTATGGAAGTGAAAGTCCTTTTGCCAGCACTAATGCAACTACTGTGCAACCATCTCTTCAGAAGAATGGCTGTTCGATTCAGTTTCTTAGCATAATCTCTTCCTCCCCCATTAAAATTTTAAGTAAATACATTGTTAAAAAAAGGTTTCTGGATTGACAGCCCTGAAGTCCTCTGTTTGTGCACACATATATTCTGATTATTAAGGTGGGTTTCCCAAATCATAATTATGACTGAAGGAAAACGTTGCTCTGTTCATTTATGTTTTCTAAAAACAAGCAGTACCAGTAAGTGGTTAATGTATTTGTACAACTGTCTTTGTCTGACACACAGCGGCCTTGATCTCCGTGGAATTTGCCATAAGAAACCTAGGCACCTCCAAAATGAGGTAGCTTCTCTAATGCGACAGATTGCTAGTTTCTTCAACAATAGCTTCTTAACTCTATTACATGTCCCCCATGATTTACTGTACTAAATCTGCACAAATAACTAGCATATAAAACACAGCGGCCTGCTTGTCTCAAAAAGGGAACATGTACACAGGTCTTTGACTCATAACCTAATCCCATGGAAGGAGGCAGCACTGAACACAGAACCACATCTACGCTGCATGCCGTTTTACAGACATAAGTCAGCCACTTATGACCTTTTATGCATACATTTTATAAGCCACATCATCAACTGGTATAAATCAGCAGAGCTGCATCGATTTAATTGGAGCTACACTGATTTATATCAGTTGAAGATCAGTCACAGTTATATACCCGTAGTGCCTGATTGCATGCAGACAATTCAAGCTTTACTTAAGGCATATGGCTCAGAAACACAAGCTGTACATGCTGCTTCAGCCACCGAGCAGCCATCTCTCATTGGTGCTGCCAATTAGACTGCAGCGTAAACCCTGTTACTTTAATTAAATACTAGAACTGACAGGACTTCCAGCAAGATAGCTGCTCTCACAGAGAGAAGTTTTTTAAAAAGTACTGGAGAACACAATATCTTTGGAGATGTCCCAGAAGATCAGTATGTCAGTAATTCCTTTTTTTACCAGAGTTATTTTGAATGCAAAGACCCTGCACTGAAGGAAGATTCAGCACAGTTTGCCTGTTGTTTAACATTTCCTTCTTAACTTTCCTGCCTCTCTTGAATGGATATCACACAAAGGAAAGCAGCACTTCCCCCGTCAGATTGCTACCCAATTCCCTCAATCCCGCTAGGAGCTGTATCATTATCTCAGGAAGGGGCCCTTCTGCAGAGGACCCATGCCTTACGTAGGCTGCTTGTACTCTCCCCAGTGTGACAAGTGCCATCCAGCAGACTAACTCTGCCATTTTCATTGAGAACCTGTAATTACCTTCTACAAGCAACACTTCAAGCTGTTTAACTGATTAAAGGCCAAATATTCTAGATTGCACAGAGTGAGACAAATCACAGACAGAGCTCGGGGAATATCTTGTCAGGGTCAACGCACACTGGGAGAGACACTAGGTTACAGGCGTTTACATTGTTAGTGCAGCATAATGCGTTTCTGCAATTCAAACCAGATGACTCTGAACAGTGATTTCAATCATTTAATCAGTGCTATTCTATTCTATCCTAGAAAACACAGATTAATGTTCTAAGCTGATTTAGATGGTTTCTTTTAAAACTTCAGGTCCACACACTGCCTTGGAGCCATTATACAATTCTTACTAATATCAGCGAGGTATGTGTGAGAAGTGAAGACAGTACAGGAACCCTGGTATTTAAAAAGGCTGTCTTCATCATCCTATAAAGTATCTGGCTGAAACTGAGGCACCGCAGTACTGATACTAAGAATCAACAACTATGTGGTTCCTTGTCTTATAATGGGGATGGGAATGAATCCAGTACATTAATACAGTATAGCCCTTTTCCTCTGAAGCCAAGCATACAAGGATGATATGCAGCTATTTCTGCAGTTGAACAAAGCAAAATTTCTGAACAGTGCATCACAATGCTACAGAACTGTTCGGGACAGGAAGAGAAGAAAAAGTATGATTATTCATTCAAAACTGCAAGAAGCATTTACAACAGGTAAGCAGAATTCAATTCCCTAAATTGGAATTTGACCAGCTGAGTTGATTAATTTAGGTTACTAGAGTTAAATAAACTCAGGCTTGAGAAAGGTATCGTGGGATCTTTAATGATCAGAAGGAAACACTGCACCTCCAATACACTGCTCCCCTCCCTCTCTACAATGGTGCTGCAGAATTGGTTCAATAGTGATGCAGAAGGACAAACATTATACCCGCACACTGCGATTTCCTTGGATGGCCCCATTCAAATACAAGACCAAAAAACAAACCCAACAATATAGGCTTGTGGGACCTGACATGCGCACCTTCTGCGATGCACTTGCAGGCAACCAACCAGCACTAAATGTTTATCAGTGTTGTGCTGCCATTAAATGTTCAAGAGCCTTTCCTCCAGCTCTGCAGATATCAGAGAGCTAAGGAGATAGGATTGCATCATAAACTAGGCTAACTGCAGAAATTACAGTAACAGCCAGCTGTGGTTGATATCTCAAGCAAATCTTTTTAACCAGCAGTCAAGACAACTTTTCATAAGCCAAAGCAACCTCGAAGGCTGCAGCTACCTTAAAAGCCCAGGTAAAGTACGTGATCACTTTACACTCTTTGTGGCTCACCAGAAGCCATTCTGATAGCCTTCCCAGGGCAGAGAGAAGGGAAACCAGAGTTAATTCCTTGCCTACTGGGGACATAGTATTGTACATCTATCCCATCACGGCTCTTTAGAGTGGAATGTCTTCCTTCACTACCTCTCCCTTCTCCTTAACATACAGAGCCAGTTCACACACCTCGTTATGAAAAGGTTCAGTAGTATGGTGGTTCTCAAACTTTGTACCATCAGTCCTCCACTTTATCAAGGCTTTTGAGCTCAAGCTTCACACATGTTCAACACACAAAGGTATCCACCAGGAATCAAGTATAAGATTCCTAATGCATACTCCATTGTAACAGACTTTACCTTGATATGCTTCAGTGAGATGGATGGGAGCTTATTTCTGTGCACAGAGCTTAGCTAGTTGTGGAAATTCTGGTCCCAGTCTGAAAGTGGAAAGCTCCCCAAAGAAAAAAAAAGAGGTTCATGGAGGACCAGGGTCCAACTTGTTCCCTCAGTGCTGTTCCCCCTTGAGCTCCTGTCCCCTTCATCTGCTCCCTCAACTCCCTTCAGGCAAGTCCCTGAGGCACCCAGCTGCTAGCTTCTCCTCCCTCAGTGGTTCCACACTGACTGGGCACCAGCAAGTGAGCACTGAATGCAGCAGATGAGAGATACAGCGTCTTTACCATTGGTACCAGCACAACTGCGGCTTCCAGCACCAAGAAGGAATCACTGCTAGTGAAACATTGCTGGGTCCCTGCAGCCATGCTGGGCTGCATTGGAAAGACTTTAGCACAAGCTCGAACAAGCACACAGGGAAACTAAGACAAATGCCAAAAGCATCATTTTGCGTTTTCAAGGTTGTAAATAGGCAAGTAAAGCAAGAGTTTAAGGCCCCACAAAGACACTGCCCAAGTCCTGCAGTTTGGGAAAACAGTAGCCAGATTTGGCACTGGACTGATGCACAAGGTAGTAGGGCTGGAGCTGCCTCTGTAACACGGTATATGTCCCGTGACCACTTGTGGGAGGAAGCAGTAGATAGATCCTCATTCTCAGTCATTCCTTGGCTTACTCCCACCCAACCCTTCATGCTGTCATGCGGAATCCCCAGAGGAGTCGTGTTCAAAACATGTGAGCCATGCTGAAAAACTGTGTTCTAAGTTCTAACATGGTTTTGCCCCATCAACATTTGCTGAAAAGGAAAGTGCAGTAAGGCCCACGATCTGCTCTCCAGTCTCTGGTAAGCCTCTTATAAATAACTAGATGACGGATCGATGCTAATGGAAAATTCCAAAAATCATTAGTAGATCCTCCTTGTCTCCATGCATGTGATCAAGATGAGCTCCAGATGTACAGAAGAGAAAAATGAAAATGTGTGCTGTAGGTCCTCAACCCCAGTTACAGAATGGGTCACCCAGCTAGCCAGCTGTAAAGAACTCACAATCTATGTCTCCAGTCCTGGTGATAGAGTTGGTAGTAGGTCAGACTCCAGTGAAAAAAGCCTTATTTCACCTTTAGAGAGAGTTTGAATGTCGACAGCTGTCTTGTAAAACAACATCTTCAATAAGCAAGCTAGCGTGGCATTTGGAAGTGATTATTTCTTGCACTGAACTTCAGAAAACCAGAAAGCAATTCATTATTTAAGCACTGAAAGTAAACCAGGCATCAGCTTCAAGAGGAGTTGTGATTCCCATATTAGCAAGGTTTGTGTCTCCAGAACATTTCAAATATCTTTAAAATTTCACAAGTATCTTAACTTAAGCTCTGAACCAAGCAAGATCTTTGGTTTCCTGCATTCAGAAAAAAAAAAAACAAAAAAAAAAACAACAACAACAAAAAAAAACACACACATTACAGGAAGCAAGCTCCTGTAATTATGTTTTGTCCACATTACAGTTTCCCTTGAGGATACCCAATATACCCAGCATTATGAAACATCAAGCCATAACAATATTTCACTAGAGGAACTGAAGGCTTACAATATCAGTTTTTATTTGTCTGTGCCCTAGTACTCAATACATTATTGCCTTTTCTGATTACTGATTTTCAAAGGCTTCTTTCCCAACAGTCGTGCTACAATGAAAAGCAAGATGGAAGGGGTGCTGAGAAGGGACTTCAGGATTTCAACTTCAGGTGGTACTGTCAACACATTGTTGGGTCTGGGGGAGCAATTAGTTGAAGACAGATCTTGAAATGTACAGTTCTAACTGAAAAAAGAACAAGGAGTACTTGTGGCACCTTAGAGACTAACGAATTTATTTGGGCATAAGCTTTGAGTTGGTATGGCAACACCTATTTTTTCATGTTCTCTGCGTGTATTTATCTTCCTACTGTATTTTCCACTGCATGCATCAGATGAAGTGAATTTTAGCCCTCTCTAAGGTGCCACAAGTACTCCTTGTTCTTTTTACCGATACAGACTAACACGGCTACCACTCTGAGTTCTAACTGAAAACATGGAAGGAACAGATCAGACCTAACGGGCCCCTAAAGAAGGCAACTTACAAGATGGGGAGTTCTCTTGTAGTGCTTGACATTGCTAGGTGGATTCATATGGGAACAATTTATAACAAAAAACAACAAATTTAAAAGTATTGCTGCAGTACAGGATGGGAAAGACATAATATTAACCTTTTACATGAGGACAAGGTGGGTGTTTCTGTAGTTCCTGGTGTAGAGTGGGATTTTTTTCAAAAGCTCCTCTGTGATTAGGAGCACAGGCCAAAATTTTCAAAATTGATTTTGAGTGCCTCCATTTTTGGTTGCCCAACACGAAATGCCTTAGAGGGACCTGATTTCCAGAAGCTGGGTGCTCAGCACTTTCTGAAAGCCATACATCTTTAGGTGTCAAGTTGGGTACCTAAACTGGAGGTACCCAAAACCACTAACCTCTTTTTGGAAATCTTGGCCACAAACCCCATTACAATAAGTCATCCAAACACTTTTTAAAATCCTACATGTAATGTTTAATTTAGTTTAAAAGCTGCTTTTTTAAAATTAAAATATCTACCTGAAAAATTTCTCTCCATTCATAACTAGGCACTCTGACCACTAATGTAAAGAAATCCAGATTCTTGATCAACGATAAAGTCAGTTATGCCAAAATCTACTGTAACCTCTCTCAATATCACAACTGAGGTTACCAAAGAACTCGAAACCATTTATTTCCCCATGATATACATTGTTTACTGTTCTCCTCATAAGTACAAAGACAAGGCATATTTAGTTATTAGCTCTTTAAATTTGTGTTTGACTAAGGGCATCATCCATCTCCTGTAGGGCAGGCATAAATTCAGCTTTTCTCCGCACCCCCTAGGTGCCCAGCACTAGGGCAAAGCGCCTCTCCACCAAACACAAAGCAAAGAATTCCATGGTGCACACATTCTCAGATTGGAGGACGTGCAAATGTAAAAAACAGTTACTAACCTTCCGTAACTGTTGCTCTTCGAGACATGTGGCTCATGTCCATTACATGCTAGGTGTGCGCGTGCCATATGCACTGTTGCCGAAGATTTTTCCCTTAATAGTATCCATTGGGCCAGCTCTGCTGCCCTCTGGAGCCACGCATTTATGCACTGGTATAAGGAGTGCTACCAGCCTTGCACCCTCTCAGTTCCTTCTTGCCAATAACTGTGACGGAGGGGTAGGAGAGTGGGTCATGGAAGGGACATGAGCAACACACCTCAAAGAACAACAGTTGGGGAAGGTTAGTAACCATTTTTTCTTCTTCGAATGTTTGCTCATGTCCATTCCATGCTAGATGACTCACAAGCAGTACCTCTGGAGGTGGGCTCAGAGTTCATGGATGTGCTGACTGCAACACTGCTCTCCCGAAACTAGCATCATCTTGGGCCTGTTGGGTGATGGTGTCATGGTATGAACCAATAACCAGTTTGCAGCTCTGCAGATGTCCTGGCTTGGTACCTGTGCAAGGAACACAGCTGACAAAGCCTAGGCTCTTCTGGAATGATTGGTCATGATGGCTGGAGGTGGGATGTTCACCTGTTTATAAAAAGCTAGAATACAGACAGTTATCCAGGACAAGATGCTTTGGGTTGACACAAGTAGCCCTCTCATCCACTATTGCCACAAAGAGTAACAAGGATTTTCAGAAGAGCTTAGTTCTCTCAGTATAAAAAGTGAGGGCCCACCTAACATCCAACGAATGAAACAGCAGTCCTCGGAGCTTCTGTGAGGTTTTGGGAAGAAGAAAGGTAGAAAAAATGTACTGGTTGTTGTAGAATTATGACATCACCTTTGGCCTCCGGACTCTGGAGCACGTAGGTGCCACAGGGTAGTTGGAGGGACCAGAAAAGAGAGAAGGGCCCTGGGCTGCCTGAAATGCATCCGAGGTCGATGGCACCATCTGTCCTCTGGTACCACAGTAGCTCCCACACCAGACGTAACACCATTGTCAGAGTCAACAGTGCAGATGGAACCATGATTAGAAGAGCAACCAGGCCTGGGTTTCAATCCCTCACCCTGCTTGTCTCTCTTCTGCACTGGCAAGCACCCTCTCTTGGTTTCCTGCTTTTTGTACTTCTTCCTTGGCACTGGGGATGGAGAACTGTGCTGAGGGAGCACTTTGCACCGATGCCAAAATACCTGACACCGAGTTGGAGCAACTCAGATCTGCGATGGATGTCCCAGACCTTCTTAACGTGAGGTCTGAAGTCCCAACAGATTTTTCACTTTTCCTTTAGGTAAGTTTCCCCCAAGCCCTTTAAGCAACTCGAGTTCAGGTCACTCAGGCCTGGTCTACACTACGTGTTTAAACCGATATTAGCAGCATTAAGCCGATTTAACGCTGTACCCGTCCACACAACAAGGCCCTTTATATCGCTATAAAGGGCTCTTTAAATTGGTTTCTGTACTCCTCCCCAACAAGAGGAGTAGCGCTAAAATCAGTATTACCATATCGGATTAGGGTTAGTGTGGCCGCAAATCGATGGTATTGGCCTCCAGGCGGTATCCCCAGTGCACCATTGTGACCGCTCTGGACAGCAATCTGAATTCGGATGCACTGGTCAGGTAGACAGGAAAAGCCCCGCGAACTTTTGAATTGCATTTCCTTTTTGTCCAGCGTGGAGCTCTGATCAGCACAGGTGGCGATGCAGTCCCAAATCCAAAAAGAGCTCCAGCATGGACCGTATGGGAGATACTGGATCTGATCGCTGTATGGGGAGACAAATCTGTTCTATCAGAGCTCCGTTACAGAAGACGAAATCCCAAAGAGTTCGAAAAAAATCTCCAGGCTACACAGTGCTGCGTGACAAGCGTAACGGAAAGCCAAAGAATCAAATGGACACTCATGGAGGGAGGGAAAGGGTACTGAGGACTCCTGCTATCCCACAGTCCACAGCAGTCTCAGAAAAATATTTACATTCTTGGCTGAGCTCCCAATGCCTGTAGGTTCAAACACATTGTCCGGCGTGGTTCAGTGTACAGATCGACAATTTACTCTCTCCGCCCCCAAGTGAAAGAAAAGGGAAAGAAATCGTTTCTTGACTTCTTTCAATGTCACCCTATGTCTACTGAATGCTGCTGGTAGACGCGATGCTGCAGCAGTGAAAAGCAGTATCCGCTCCTCTCCCCTCCCTGGTGGCAGATGGTGCAGTAGGACTGCTAGCCGTCCTTGTCATCAGCCCGTGAGTGCTCCTGGCCGGCCTCAGGTGAGGCTGGCCGGGGGCGCCTGGGTAAAAATAGGAATGATTCCCGGTCATTCCCAGTAGATGGTACAGAACGGCTGGTAACCGTCCTCATCATAGAACTGGGGGCTGAGCTCCATCAGCCCCCTCCCTTTCCTGTGTAAAAAAAGATTCTGTACTGCCTGGACTATCACAGCAGCGGGATGCTGGGCTCCTCTCCCCCACACCGCTTAATGTTCTGCCTGGACTGTCATAGCAGTGGCAGGCTGCCTCCCCCTCATTTTATCTCACTAACAAGTCACTGTTTCTTATTCCTGCATTCTTTATAACTTCATCACACAAATGGGGGGGGGGCACTGCCACGGTAACCCAGGAAGGTTGGGGAGGAGGGAAGCAATGGGTGGGGTTGTTGCAGGGGCAACCCCCGTGAATGGCATGCAGCTCGTCATTTCTGCAGGATCTGACATGGAGCAGCTGTGCTCTCTGATACACTGGTTCTCTAGTACACTTGCCCCATATTCTAGGCAGGACTGACTATTTTTAGATACCATAAAGGAGGGACTGACTCGGGAGTCATTCCCATTTTTGCCTTTGCGCCCCCGGCCGACCTCAGCCAGGGGCACCCATGATAGCAGCACACAGTACAGAATGACAGATAACCGTCATCTCATTGCCAATTTACAATGGCAGCAGATGGTACAGAACGACTGATAACCGTCTCTGCTATCATGCAAAAGCAAGCGAATGCTGCTGTGTAGTGCTGCAGTATCGCCCCTGTCAGCAGCATCAGGTAGACATACGGTGACAGTAAAAAAAAAAAAAAAAAAAAAAAAAAAAAAGCTGAACAGGCTCCATGGTTGCCATGCTATGGCGTCTGCCAGGGCAATCCAGGGAAAAAGGGTGTGAAATGATTGTCTCCCGTTGCTTTCCCAGAGGAAGGAATGAGTGACGACATTTACCCAGAACCACCCGCTACAATGATTTTTGCCCCATCAGGCACTGGGATCTCAACCCAGAATTCCAAGGGGCGGGGGAGACTGTGGGAACTATGGGATAGCTACGGAATAGCTACCCAGAGTGCAACGCTCCGGAAATCAACGCTAGCCTCAGACCATGGACGCACACCACCGAATTAATGTGCTTAGTGTGGCCGGGTGCACTCAACTTTATACAATCTGTTTTACAAAACCAGTTTATGTAAAATCGGAATAATCCCATAGTATAGACGTACCCTCATAAGCATAGGTTTGCCCCAAGAGGCACAAGGCTTGAAACCTGGGGACCAGGGACCAGGGCCCAGCCCTGAGGCGAAAAGTCCTTCGATGATAAGAAATATATACGCTATCACAACTTGCAAAAACTATATACACTAAACTATTAACACTATGAATGAAGAAAGAATCCAAAACCACTGGGAAGAAACCTTGCCAGAGCAAGAATGGGTCGTTCCACCAGCTGTCACAGGCAGTAAGAAGAAACTGAGAGAGTGCGGGGCCAGCAGGGCTGGCATCGCCCCTTATAACAATGCATACATGCATAGCTCCGGAGAATGCGAAAGCCAGCCCAACAGGTACCACTAAGGAAAAAATCTCCAACAATGGTGCATGGGGCACGCACATACCTAGCATGAAATGGACACGAGAAAGCACTTGAAGAAGAATCCACTGATGAAGGTGCATTGTGGTCCGCTATGAGAGCATTCTTCCAAGGATGAGAGTCTGTTAGAATCGCAGTTGGAGTGCTGTCTCCTTAGCTCAAGCTGCAGGAATTCATGCTTTTTATCTCTTGAGGTCACCAGTTCAATTCCCAGGGTATCAGACAAGTTGGCAGCTGTCACACAAGCCATCAGCCACTGTGCCAGAGGAGGGAATTATCTCTGAATCTCTCAGGGCCATCTTTACTCTTTTGGTCCAAGCCCTGATCCTGCTTTCACTGTAAAGCAAAAACTCCCAATTCAAGTCATGAAAGTTTTATACTTGTAATGAAATGTTAAAGAGTCAGTTTGCTGATCAAATATAAGACAAAACTGGATGGGACAAGAGAGGACATATCATTTGTGCACAGCTCTAGTAAGATACCAGGTATTTTGAAAAATAATTAGATTTCTTCACATATACCATTAAACTAATTAGTAGGCACTATCTTTAAGGCCTGGTCTAGAAATACTGTCTTTCGCAGGAAACAGTTGTGAAGATAAACCTACCATCAAGCCATTTCATAACCTAAGTAGTGGAAGGAAGAGTGCACCAAAATAATTCTTTTCCTCTCTTTTACTTCAGCTTTTTAGTTAGTCAATTTCAAATCCACTCCTGTATTCCTTGCCCATACAAAGCTCCCATTGCTAATCACTAGCAGCCGTGGGTGTACAGTGACTACAGAATCAGTCCCTCTTTTTTCCCGCTTTACCTTAAATCTGCATTTTTTGGCACTCTCTTTTGCCCCCTCCCCATTTTACTGTGTCAGGTCCTGATGCAAATACCTGCTCATGAAAGAAAGTCACATTTACACACGTGGTTAAATCTCCATTGATCTCAATGGTAACTATCCTTTTCACTACAATTACTCCTGCACACAAGTGGTTACAGGATTTGGGGCTGTGTCATTTTGCCAGAATGTCTTTTGCTTATAGAGCTGCTATCCCTGAAAACTATATATTAAATTTTTTCTCTCTCATTCACATATAAGCTCTTTGCACCAAAAAGTCATCTCTGGTGTTACTCTGACTTCATTTCAAGGATGAAGTTCCCCTTTGCCTATACACTGGAAGGACACAGTACAATGATTTTTTGTTCAGCTCCCTTAATCATTCATCTTACAGTAGCGTTAGCTGTCTGAACATATTGCATCATTTCTAATGACTATGCTGTTTACTGGATTACAATGGACTGAAGGCAAATATAATTACATCAAGGTCCCTGGTATCATTACAGAGGTCTTCCCTTTCCCAGCGCTGGCGATATTTCTTCACTTTCCTCCCACATGCTGCTTCAATAATGCAACAGTCAAAGTTCTACCTTCCATTCGAGACTGTTAAAAGTAAACAGGTTTTATTGTAATGATTGGGGTTTAGGTTTTTAATCAGCTAGCAGCTTCCAGCCTTAGGAGCTTTCAGAAACCACAAAGAGCATCTGATCCCATTTTCTTACGAGCTCAAGCAGCCTCTTCGCCATGCACACTGTGGCATTTGATAGAGCATACCAGGCACACACAGAAATAATACACATCTGCATTTAGGGAAATGTGGCATTTCTCCATTCTGTACCCAACAATCAAGAAAATCATCCACATGATGATATTAACTTCCATCTCCTATGGACCCACTTGGTACTGAGAGCACCCAGTTTGAATATTCAGAAAAATGTAAATAGCGGAGGACAGCAACACACTCCCCAGGCTGGAAAACATGTTGCATGTGGATGGTAGAAGAAGAGAACATGACAGAAATAAAAGGAATACAAAAAAATAGATTAGAAATATTTGCTTTTCATGTGCTTTAATTTTGTCCCTTTTTCTACCTCGAGCTTGATTCACATCCCTCCTCACCGCCAAGTACCAAGATGAAATATCCCCCTTGGACTAGTCCAGACAAGCCTGACCTACCTAGAGGGGACAGAGCACAGCAGGACCGGGTCACAAGAAAGGACAGACAGGTGGTGCATCCTCCCATGGCTAGAAGCAAACAGGTGAAAATATCATACTTACAGTTCATTTACTATTTATTAGGTCTGGCTTTTGAACACTCCTTTTTATTATCACCTCCAAACAAGGCAGTGACAATTAGCATGGTGATTGTTTGTTTGTTTGTTTCCAGAATATTGTCTCAAGAGCAATTCCTGCCACGCAAATCCATAAGCGTACTGTGGTTCAGACCCTTCCTTTCTGCCATAACTATATAACCCTTAGCATATTGAGAGAGCTTCATTTCCTATTAGCTACATTCCTTCCATGCAGGCGGATTGAGAAATAACTTGCATTTCTTTGCCTAGATGTAGCTGCTGCAATGGTTCTGTTTAGGATCAGGCTCCATGTGTTGTAATCTTTTTTCTATTCTGATGACTCAGCCTGTCAGGTTCCAGTGCGTGTGCCTGTGTGTGCATTTTTTGCTGTCTGTTCCCTTTCTCAGACCACAATATCTGTCTAATATCCTTCACTGCACCGACTCTGCAGTGAAGGAAACAAATGTTAAAGTTTGAGAGAAAAAAAAAAAAAGCAAATTCAGATCCATCTTCAGGAGCTGACCCAAACCCTCAAATAAAAACAAAAAAGGGCCGTATCTAGTACCAGCAGTTGAGAATGCATCCTGATGGCTCAGTAACCACTCAACTACATGCATTTTGCAAAGTGCACAACATCATTAATATTTCTGATCTGGAAATGAATTTTGCCTGCTTTGGGGACAGTACTGCTAAACTCTTAGGTGGCTAAGACCACATTTACAAAGGTATTTAGGTCTCATCATAATTCTGGTCTCCAGCCTCATTGACTACAGTGGGGCTGATTGTTCAAGGGCTAGTCATGGAAGTAAACATTTGCAGTGGAAATGGAATCAAAATAAATATTGACTTCATAAAACAATTCCCGCATTCCTGGACTTTTGTGCTTTGGAATCTCCATTCTTAGAGGTTTTTAAGGCCCGGCTTGACAAAGCCCTGGCTGGGATGATTTAGTTCGTGTTGGTCCTGCTTTGAGCAGGGTTGGACTAGATGACCTCCTGAGGTCCCTTCCAACCCTAATATTTTATGATTCAGATAAAAGGGGAACAAGTCACAGCCACCTTCTATTTGCTTTTGCAAAAACAAAGAGCTAGTGTCCTAACTCTACCTATAATTCTTAATTGTACCCAGAACATTTTTTAAAAAGCATAAGAAAGACAAGCACAGGAGGTGGGGACTGAAAAGCTGATCAATCAAAAGTCACTGGGCCAAATCCTTAGGTGATGTAAAATGGCATAGCTCCATTGATTTCAAAGGAGCTGCATCAACTTCCCTTCTGAAAGCCTGGTCCAGCAGAGATTGCTGCATTACATTTTCAGTCCATGTGGCAGAAGGAAGGAAGGGAATGCAACACTCTGTATTGCTTTCCAGTGAACATCTCTGGAGGATGAATATGGAAGGAGATTAGTCTAGCTTTCCTCTGTCAGAAAAGGTTGTTAAGATATGGACGCTTTGAAGAAAAAGGAGGACAAAGAAGAGGGAACTGAGGAAGGTTAGCAGTCCAGGGAATAAAAGTCTAAAACAACATTTAACATACTTTGGGTGACATCTTGGCTGCACTGAATCAATGGCAAGACTCCCTTTGACCTCAATGGGACCAAGATTTCACCCAGTGTCCTTGACTGATGTGGGAAAGTATAATTCTATAAAACGTATTGAGCTTTATGGGGTTGCATGGGTGAAAATGAAGACAGGATGTGACCTACTGGATGTAATGACATCAATGAAATCCACTACAATACTTTGTGGCATGGTCAGACTGAAGTCTATTCTCTCCTGCTCCAGTTTAGAGTGACTGTCAGTCTTCAAAAATATTTAAGCATGTAAGTAAACTAATGTTTTTACACTTCTGAACTTGATGGAATTTTGAAACAAAACTGAGGATTCTTGATTTAAAAAAAAAAAAAAAGCACAAGGGAAAGGGAGAATTTCCAGTGCAGAGAAAAGAAACAGTTCTGATCCACATGCAAAACTTCATACCACGCTCTGGGGCTGAAAAAGTACAAGATAGTTTCTGGGAGAAGCAGCCAAACAAGTGATGGAAGCAGTCATCATCGGGGGAGAGCGGGAGAAATGATGCAAGAAGATACATTTGCTTTTAAGTAGAGAAGGACTAAGTTGCGAAGGACTTTAAAAAGGGAAGGATCAGAAGCTTCTGTTTGTTGTGGTGGACAAGACACTGGAGGGACCAAACAGGTGTGACATAAAAAAGAAGCTGATCTTAGCAGCAGTGTTTTAAGTAGACCTCTGAGAAACTAGGTGGGTGTCAGAAGACTAAAGATGAGGAGATTGCAGTACACAAAATGAGAAAGGAGGTGGGCCTGGAAGAGAGCTTTAGCACTGTCAGAGACAAAAGGCCAGATTTTAAGATGTTATGGAAGAAGCAGCAGCAAGAATAACTTTGAGAATGAATCTTCAGCTCTGTTTAGATTGTAAATTCCTTAGGGTAGAGACCACTTCTTCTTCTGTTTCACAGTGTCATGCACATTGTCAACATTCAACAAACAACATGAAGTGTTTTACAGTACAGTTTGGATAAAGATGTATCGCATCGTTTAAGGAATGGAACTTTCTTGCCTGAAGCTGCAAAAGTCATTGTGGAGTCAACACGTGGGTAGCGCAGTCTGTTTGGGCTCCAGAACAAATAACCAAGTTTTGGCACGAGTCCTGAGCAAGAATGTTGTGATCTAGCCAGCACATTGTTCAGTTTTTAAATGTCTGAAAGCTTGAAAATGATCCTTAATCGCTTTCCCCTGCCTGCGGTACGCCTCTCAATCTCCTACCCTAACATGCTGTGGATTGCTGTGAAAATTCCTTTCCTCAAAATTACTAGAGAGATTGAAAGAAATTGTTGCAGACACTTTTTAAGTAGTAACCAAGCCACTACCTGTAGAGCTTACTTGCTGGTCACAAAGTTTCCCCTTGGATTTTTGGTATAAAGTGCTGCTGTTTTATTACAGCCATTACAATTGCATGAAAAGATCTGTTTGTTTACAAGAATATCAGAGCCTGGATACTTATTTCACGTTAATGTTTTAAGAGTTGGATTCTGCAAAAATGTACCTCGTGCTACAAAAAGTCTAACTGAAATATTTTTTTTATTTTAACCCTTATGTTTCTCTGTCTGTTACAACTTAGAGAGCACCATTCTTTATTTTCTGTATTACGGGACTTCTGAGGTGGGCTGGATTACTGATAAACACTTGGTTCATAATTTGGGAGGGTCCCTTGCATTTTCAGAAGCAGTACTAGTGCATGCTGACACAACCATGCCTCAGATTTCTCTGGCAGAGTGTTCCCACCTACAGAATTTAATACAAAAATTGGCTCCACCAACATTTCCAACCTTTCCCATCCACCAGTCGGCTTCTTCCTTAAACACCTCTGGCATGGCAAAACTTCTCTCATTCAATTAATACAGATATTACCTTCTAATTTTTTCAAGTCCTTCTTTAGGATTTTACCACGATGGCCAATAAGCCCAGTCTACTGAACGTGGTTTGGTGAGCAACAAGCTTTGAATAATCCCTTTTCCTAAGCCCTTCTTCCACCCCCAACACCTCCACCAATTTAAAGAGTTATGATAATTCTTCATCATACTCATTTCCTTGAATGTTATAGCCTCATCCCCTACTCTTTTGATTGTGTGTGTCTTTCAATTAGGACCGCTGTGCTTTTCTGGGCCACTGCATATCGCGAAGCCCACATTAAAATACATCAGAGTTGGGGACAAAGCAGTCTCACTTGAGAGGACTGGGCTATGGAACACATTTGCAGGATATTATATGAACCTGAAGTATGATGGTCTTTAGGAAATGCAGCAAAAACTTCCTCTTTGGAAATGTCTTCTCATCGTAGGAATTCACAACACTGGCACCTTCTTCTACCCAACAAACCCCAGCGAACAACAAAAAACAAAACAAAACAAAAAAGACTGAAACAAATCAGCCTAAATAAAAAGTAAGTTAACAAAATCTAAAATATCCAAACCAAGAACCCTGCCCCATGCAGAATTTTTATCCTGAAAAGGGGGACCTGCCAGAGACTCAATGAAGTCAACTGAGGACTTCGCTATTACTATTGATTTTACATGGAAGGCTCTCAGATATTAGGGTGATTGGTGTGAATATAAAAACCTAAAAGATGATTGTAAACCCTTTGCGGTAAACTCTGTTTTCTGTTTGCACAATGAGGCCCCAAAACCAATAGGTGTCTCTGAGCAAAGCTATAATATAGATACTATTTTTTAAAGTTCTTTCCTTATTTTGAGACCACACCTAGAGTATCATATCAAAATTCTGGATCCCTCAGCACAGTGATGAGCAGGACAGAGTGCAGAGGAAACCAACTGAAATGATTACAAGCGGCGGGAGGGATCTACATATGAGAAAAGATATAAAAGTCTGTATAGATATAAGGTAGCCAAGTGACAACAGGGGTGGTGCGCAGAGGAATTGTTTTGGGTGACACAAAGGAGTGTAAGAAGGAAATTTAAAACTGGTAAAAAGGAGGCTGAACATGACAAGGAAAATGTCTGGATGGGACATTTACTACAGAGAGGAAAGTCTCCAAAGATAAGTGTTGGAAGCCGAATCACTTAGAACACTGAAAAACAGACTAGTAAAAGACTAGAATGCATTCTAGGAAAAAAATCCTTCCTTGACTCGGTGAAGAACTGGATCACCCAGTAGTTGAAGACAACCCCTGTTGAAAAGCCCTTCTAGAGAGCTACAACGCTTATCATTCTTTTTTATCTGTTTCCCTGAAACTGTGTTTTTAACCTGTTTTCTTAAAACCTAAAAATGAAAAGTAATGTTTGTATCATTCCAAAATATGCTAATTGGCAAAGGAAATGGTTCTGTTTGGTGCAGACACAGGTAAGTCACAGCCTGAATGGCATGACATGAGCATTTCAAAACATTGTGTTCCTTTCCCTTTGTTTTGTTATTAGATGCTGACTGTGTAAGGTACAGATGACATCACAACCCTTTAAAAATGTACACAATCTGAAAAGATGGTGATTTACCCCTTGGTGACACCGTACATATCAGAAAGCTGCTAATTAAGTAGGCTTTCTACTGGCATTAGTTTTAAATCAGTGCCAAACTCTGAAGAAGTCTAATTTCCCAGCTGACACATGATAGTCAGTGCAATAGCAGCCTATGGTTGCATGCTTACATGAATGTGCTGAGAATTAAAGAGGAAATAAACCTAGTAAAAACGAGTTTTCTGTCGGCACTGAAGAAGTTATGAGAATAAATTCTGTGGAAAGTGTGCAGAAAATGCAAGCAATCGTGAATGATGTCCAAGCCATTGTATAATGGTTACTTGACATACACAGATCTCAATGGAGCTGCAGGAAGAAAAGCTCCCCTGCTGAACTGAACACAGCACTCAGCTAAATAATAAATCAGAGCCATGTAGCCAAGCATCTTGAAAAAGCAAAACCACATTTCATTCATGCATCTCTCCCACCACATGTTCCTAACACATACACACACACACACACAGCGCGCCAATATCTGACCAAGCTACTGCTGCATTCTGAGACCAAAACTAAGAGAAGTCTCAGTAGAGCCATCTATCTGTTCATCTATATTGAATCTAGCAAAAATGATATTACTAATTCATGACAATATCCAGAGCACAATTTTCAGATTTGTATTGACCCACAAAAATGTCGCTAGAATACAAAAAGATACACAAATATGGTGTCTTGTGAATATTGTTAAGGATAGGAGAAAAAACAAAACATAATGGTTGGGAAATGATTTGATACTAAACATAACATGTTTTAATAGACTGCATATGCAGTATGTTGTGTATGCGCTTTTGATTATGCAGCGCAATTCTGATCCATCAGAAAAGTCAACCTGAAGCTGCTGGCATTTTCTAAAGGCTGGAGGCACTCTTCATGAATGACATTCGTAGTTTATATGGGTATTTTCACACAAAAGTTTTCAAAAAACCTTCTGCCTCACCACCTGCTCCCAAGACACAGATCATTGGGTCTGGAAAACTGGAATATCAAGATCATACTCACACTGAGGTTTCTATATGGTGCTATGAGGAGCCAGTGGAGTAGTTCAAATACAGTTTAATAATCACAGCTAAAAAAGTATATTATAATTATATAGATATAGATGATATAGATATATATAGGTATATAGATATATACACACACACACATACAGCAGCACAGCTGTACAGCAGAACATGCACTACAATATTAAGTGATTCACTTGCTGCACACCTCCCTTTACCAGATTATCCCCCCCCCCCACACACACACACACACAAAACACTAGTAGTTGTGGATGTTTTGTGTTGTAGTTGATTGCACTGGGAGAGGGCAGTTTGCGGATATTTGCAGCAGAGTGCTTAAAGGGGGTTACAGAAAGCTGGCATTTTGGGAAAGTGGTAGAACTGCAGTTGTGGTGTGAGGTCTACACAGAAACTACATAGAAAACTCAAAGCCTATGATGAAACTTTACACCAATTGGACCCCTAGTTTTAGAGACGAAAAATAGCCCATTTTAAACCCATTTTGGGACACAACCTAAATATGGAGGCGCCAGGTGGTGACTCCATAATAGACACACATAACATTTTGGGAGTCTGAATATACATAAGAAAACAGGAATACACGAGGGCATGATCTCCTCTTTGTGTATAAGGAGTTGAAGCTCAGGCAACATGTCATTTGATTGGTAATTTTCCCTAGATTTTTGACAAGATCACCTTTGACCTCCATCTCATGACAACACAAACATTTTTTACTTTGCCTGTTGTTCCTCAGTTAGCTATTTCCACTAGCATATATGCCAATCAAATATGTTTAAGGTGGAATAGTGCATGATGGTGGGGGTTTCCGCCACAAATGTATTACCCTAATAAATGTATTAGCTCATAAGAACCATAATGCAACTGAAGGAGAGAGCTCTCTGGAGAAGCTGAATGGACACATGGTCTACATAAGTCAGTACAGCACGTATATTTCTAGTGACTGATCCTCTTTGAAAATTGCCTGCAAATAATTAGCCACTGAGATTTCCACCTGAGCTGCCTTTATCACCTTCCAGACAGGTAGACATACTACTCTAGCACTTTCAGTCCACTAACTTTAAAAAAAAAAAAAAAAAAAGCAAAACACAACAGAAGTAGATCCTGACAAATCTATAACTAATGCAAATCCTTTCAAGAGCTAAAAGAAAACAAATGTCAGAGGGTACAGTTCACTGCATGCTCAGCAACCAGAGCCCTAGGGCCGCCCACTCCCGTGACATCATCCCCAATATATCCAGCAATTGAAATCATTGCTCTACAGTGGTCTGACTCAGACAGTCTACTTGGGGAATCGTTACTGAATTTAGCAGCAGAGGCTGTCTGATCAGTACTTTACCCTGGACTAGCATTAATGAGTCACTGCTGCTGTGACACAGAACAACTCTGTGACAGCATGAAGAGCTAGGGAAAAGAAGCCTGTCTATAGCTGGTGTGCAAGCAAAAATTGAAATGGAAGGGTTATGTAAGGTTTCTTTGCAGAAGAGGGTAGGTCCTAAAGTACCATCGCTGCTATTCTTTAGGTCTGAGGTAGTGTGCCCCTTGCTTGCTTCCTGAAAAATTCCTTCAGGAATGAAGCTGTTTCCAGAAGAGAGCTGTAATGGGTCATAAAGGCTCATCACAGAAGGGAAACAGGTGACCATAAAGTTACAAAATGTTGCCATTAGTGCAAGTCTGAAATGGTCAGGCCTGTGTAATTACAATTAAAAGTAGAAATGTATGTATTCGACTAGAAGCACTGTTTTTCTCCATTTTCCAATTTAATAGCATTAGGGGCTACAGCAATATCTCTGTGGCATTCTGAAGTTAATTTCTAAGATGTGGTTCAGTCATTAAGTTGGAGGGGAAAATAAAACTTTTTTAAAAATATGATAAAGAATTGGGAGGCGGACGGGAGAATTTTCAAACTAATTACTTGTTCACTTACCTTCATACCCAACCTTATCAATACATGAAAAATAGCAATATATGAACAATTAGGTTTGCCATAATTATGCCTGTCATATTTACATGGAACAAAAATTTATTGCCTAGGGGTGGTTTTAATTACAATCAAGTGGGTGACTGAAATTTTAATAAGATAGCCTGAATTTAAAATACATTAAAAACAAAAGGCATAATGGAAAAAAACAAAATCTCACCAATGAGCAAAGACCGCTCAGGGTATTCTGCACCTGAAGATCAGCAGCAATTTTTATTATTGTTATAAAATAGGAGAATTATGTCACCACTAACTAAAATATGGTAAAATATCGTTAAATGGCTCACATAGTGACTCACCAGCCTTAGAGAGATGTCTTAGATCCCAGGCATGAAGGAATCAACAGGAGTTTGGAGTTTCACCAATTTTTTTTTTAAACTTTTGTCAGAAAACTTCTTCTGTGTGCTAGGAAAACGAATCATAATAAACCAAAGCTATATTTTCCTAGACTTCACAACACCACCACTTCCTCCTCAAACCCACTCCACTCTACAACCCCTAAAAAATCTTCTACTGGTGGTTATTTCTTATGTGTCAAGTACCATGTTCACTACACTGGAGAGGAAACAGGTAGTCGTCTTATGTCAGAGAAAGAGTGTCAATACAGAGTTCTATGAAGGAGGGGGGACATATCTGTTGTATGATTTCAGAAACCTCAATCGAGCTGTACTAGCTGTTTATTTGGACCATTATGGATAGACTGGAAGCACAGCCAACGGGATGAAGACAGGGATCACTGTATTCTATACCTGTGGTTCTCAACCGGGGGGATCCACTGCCACCTGGGGATCCGTAAGCCCTTTCAGGGGGCCATGGGGCCAAAACCTTGAGCCCTGGCGCCCCCCACACGGCTGAAGCCAGCAGCGGCACAGAACTGAAACCCTGAGCTCCCATTCCTCCCCCATCCTGCTGAAGCTGGGAGCAGCGTGGAGCTGAAGCACCATCTCTGGCACTCCACTGCAGGGCTGAAGCTGGGAGCGGAACGGTGCTGAAGTCCCATCCCTGGTGCTCCCCCGCCTTTCCCCAGGGCTTCTGCCTTCCTACTTTATTCCTACTCCATCTACCAGGAGGTAGCATGGCCTAATAAACTCAGCAATGGACTGAGATTTAAGAGACATGGCTTTTATTCCCAGCTCTGCCAGTGGCCTGCTGAGTGATTTGGGAAACTCTCTACACTTCCCCATGCCTCAGTTTCCCCATCTATACAATGGGGATAATGCTATTGACCTTTCTGAGATCTACTGATAAAGAGTGCTACACAAAGAGCTAGGTATTATTACCAGTTTGATTTGTTTGACTTTTTAGAATGAGATTTTACTGTAGGGCTGGCATGTAGCTTTTAAATCAAACTTCCGAGTATGTGCCCTGCAGATCAGTACCACTCAAGAGGAACACCAGTCAGATTGTGTTTGACTTTGAAACTCATTGCCACAAAGAATCACCGAGGCCAATGCGCAATTCAAAAACTAATTAGACATTTATATAGTGCCTAAGAAAATCCAGAGTTATACTCGTAAATATTAAAAAACCAAGACTTTTGGAAAGGATATAAACCTTCATGATACAGGGTTTAAGCCAAGTTCTAGCTAATGGAGATTAGGAGGAAGCTTTCCCTGGAGGCATGTTGGCCTATAACTACTTATTGCAGGGTTTCTTGTACTTTGTAGCAGCTGGTACTAATCACTGTCAGTACAGAAATTAGACCAGATGGACACCCGGTCAGATCCAGTGTGGCAATTCCTATCTCTTCACTGTTGCTATATGTATATAGCTGTATGTATACAGTATGTATATGCTGTATGTATATAGCATAGGATGGGAGGGGTTGAGCAATGTACGCCATTCTTGGCCCCACCTCCTCTCCTTTCCTCCCTGGTCCCTTTTCAGAATCACAGGTGGGGAGCAGAAGTGAACAGTTCCTGTGCTCCCTAGAACACAAACTGCTGGTGGGTGCAGCCCATCAACAGTTGTGCAAGGGGAGGAAGAGAATATCACGTACCACTTCTTGCCCTGACTTCTGATACACCCATAATATTATCATGACAGTGGCACATCATCACTGACCTCTTGCGTGCAGATTTATCTGATGCGACACCATCCATGAGAGACTCCACTTCATTTTATAAAGGGCTTAACATTAAAGCAATTGAAAGTGGATCACTCACTTCCGACTAATTTAGGCTTTCACAGGTGAAGTTTCTATTTGTTTATGGGCAAATTAACAGCTGGATCTGAGAGAAAGTTAAAATAAAATACAATCTGTACCTTCAGGAAATGGCACAAGGTGGTTTATTATACTGCCTCTCTACCAACATATTCTGCCTTCTGAACCTTTCCATAGACACTTCCTTATGGTGTGGAGAGAGGGCTGGGTTCCTAGGGAATTGTGCCTTCTGTACTAACAAGTACATCAAAGGTCACTGTTGCACAGAACGCTGACAGAAGCTGCCATTGAGGAATATTTTAACATGGAAATTCAACTAGAAAGCCCAAAGGGCACAATAAAGGTAGGAGGTGGGCACCTTAATACTGACGGGGAAGGGAAAGCTATCAAAGAAAGATGCCAGATGAATCCGCTATTCAGATCTGCTTTTTACTTTCCTGAAGAGAGAGATCTGGTGTTGCTTCTTAACTAACTGTGCAGCAACCTGTTTCCTGAAGATTCAAACACCGATGATCCAATTTTCCTTCGAAGCTTACACGGAAAAGCCCCAGATTTACTCACATTCTTCCCCGAGGCTTACAATTAACAGCATGCCTGAAATACTGCCACAAATTTTGCCACCAAGATGCTGTAGAAAAATCTCAAATTGTTCCAAGAAAGTATTTTCTACACCACTGAACTCCCACGGTATTATGCACTTCTATAATACCTTTCATCTGTGGATACTAAGGCTCTCTGTAAGGATTATAGCCATTTTACAGCTGGCCAAAGTAACATTCAGAACAGCACTTCCTGGACTGAATGACAAAGAGAGGGATGGTTGAGTCAATGGAAAGACTATGCAGCAATATCCCATTTATTACGATCAATTATCATCTAGATCGCAGTGAGACTCTGAATGTTCTAGGATTTCTCCAAAAATATAAGACAAGTCACTCCCTGCCCCAAAGAGCTTACAATCTTAAAGTCAAATTCAGATACATTTACTCCAATTTTATAGCATCTTTTTGCGAGAGAGTTTGGGCACCACCAAAATTTCTACAAACCTGCCGCCTATGACTGCAGTGTACAGCTACGCATGTCCGTGAAAGGCTCCAGCAGAAGGAAACAGTAGCAAAAGGCTCAGCAGTGGGGAGCTGTTAGAACATTTCCCCCCTGCCTCTCTGGAAAGAGCCTTTCCTCACCGCTGGAGCCTCTCCCTGTCGCAGGAAGCTGCCAGCTTTCCCTGCAGCGAGGAAAGGCACTGACAGCTACAGTGAACTACACTGCATCTTAAATCCATCCCTTCCAGGGTCACAACTGTCCACACTCAAGTCCCAAAACTATCTTTCACACAAACAAAAATCCTTCCCCTCCCCTGGACTCCTCCTAAGTCTGTCTTCCTCTCATCCTCTAGCCCAGAGGAGGGCAAACTATGGCCTGCGGGCCACATCCAGCCCACGGGACCCTCCTGCCTGGCCCCTGAGCTCCCAGCCCAGAAGGCTAGCCCTCAGCCCCTTCCCTGCTGTCCCACTCCCCCGCAGCTTCAGTTCACTGCACCACTAGCACATTGCTCTGGGTGGTAGGCTGTGAGCTCCTGCGGCAGCACAGCTGCAGAACCGCGGCCTTTCCCGGTGCTCTGTGCTGTGCCGTGGCGTGGCTGGCTCCAGCCGGGTGGCGCGGCTGCCTGTCCTGGTGCTCTGGGCGGTGCGGCTGTAGCGCTGCCAGCCACCGGTGCTCCAGACCACGCGGTAAGGGGTCAGGGAGCCGGGGGGGGGGGTTGGACAGAGGGCAGGGGAGTTCACGGTGGTAGTCAGAAGATGGGGTTATGGATAGAGGTCAAGGTGGTCAGACAGCGAGGAACATGGGGGCAAGGGTCCCGAGGGGGGGAGGTCAGGGAGAAGGGATGGATGGATGGGGCAAAGGTCCTGGGGGGCAGTCAGGAATGAGAGGAGGGGCTGGATGGGGCAGCGGGGGGCAGTCAAGGTCAGAGGGTCTGGAGGTGGTTAGGGGACAGGGAGCAGGGGGGGTGGATGGGGCAGGAGTCCTGGGGGGCCATCAGGGGGCAAGAAGCAGGGGGGCTCGAATAGGGGACATTGGCCGGGCCATGCCTGGCTGTCTGGGGAGGCAAAGCCTCCCCTTACCAGCCCTCCATACAGTTTTGGAAACCGGATGTGGCCCTCAGGCCAAAAGGTTTGCCTGCCCCTGCCCTAGCCCCTTGGTGGGCTCAATAACATTTGTGGTGGGCTTCTATGCCCCCTTCCTTGGGACCAGTAGGGGAACACAGACCTACCCTCTGCTCTGGGTTCTGGCCTAGGTCTGCACCGTCTGCTCCTTTCCCTACACTGCAGTCTTCCCTGGGCCACTTCTTACCCAGGCTCATAAGATTGCCTCTGGGTCTCTCTCTCTCTTACCTGCTTAATCAGGGTCTCTCCCAGGCCCCCCTGCCTAAAGATCTTTTCCCAGTCTCTTCCCTGTTTTTGTCAGGGTATCTCCCAGGCTTTCCTGTTTGGAGAGCTTTCCTAGCTCTCCCTAATTTATTTCAGTCACCTTCTGTTCTTTACCAGGAATTGCCTCCCTCCTCTCAGGTAGGGCTCATTCTGTAATCAAGTTGGCTTAACCCCAGACTTTCCAGCCCATGTGGCATGCAACCCTGTTATAGGAGCCTAAGATTAATTTTCATACGTGCCTTGTGTCGCAATGCTAAGCCAAGAAATCCAGGCGTAAATTAATAAAGAAAAGCCCTGAGCATATGGGACTGGACCAGTGTGGTTCTTTGGAGCAGTACTTCATCTTCCCCAGCTGGTCAGCCCACTAACCTGCACTGAATACACCAATAATCTGGCTCTGGGTGTTTAGAATATCAATTGCAATCTGAGATAGGGGAACACACCCGTAGAAGAGGATCACAATCTTCCAGCTGGGGGGAAAGAAGTAAAAAGTAATGCACCAACTTAGAATGTAGCGTTCTGAGCCCGAGCCATGGAACGCATCAAAAGGGAATCTGTTGCAAAGAAAACAAACATTCAAAGGGGGCATATCTGGATAGAAAATACTAACGTGGGGAGCCTATGGCTCCTTTGGACCCAGTGTTCCTGTTTGTTTGTTTTTACAGACTAAATGCAGCCAGAATGGTGCAATGGGAGCAAAGAAACATACTTGTTTCATAGCTGTAGCACCAAGAGTCAATTTTGTGAGTGGAATGAAAGGGAAAGCTAAATGCTGGAAAGGTATAACAAGTGGGGTTCCACAGGGGTCTGTTTTGGGACCGGCTGTGTTCAATATCTTCATCAACGATTTAGATGTTGGCATAGAAAGTACGCTTATTAAATTTGTGGACGATACCAAACTGGGAGGGATTGCAACTGCTTTGGAGGACAGGGTCAAAATTCAAAATGATCTGGACAAATTGGAGAAATGGTCTGAAGTAAACAGGATGAAGTTCAATAAAGATAAATGCAAAGTGCTCCACTTAGGAAGGAACAATCAGTTTCACACATACAGAATGGGAAGAGACTGTCTAGGAAGGAGTATGGCAGAAAGAGATCTAGGGGGTCATAGTAGACCACAAGCTTAATATGAGTCAACAGTGTGATACTGTTGCAAAAAAAGCAAACATGATTCTGGGATGCATTAACAGGTGTGTTGTAAACAAGACACGAGAAGTCATTCTTCCGCTTTACTCTGCACTGGTTAGGCCTCAATTGGAGTATTGTGTCCAGTTCTGGGCACTGCATTTCAAGAAAGATGTGGAGAAATTGGAGAGGGTCCAGAGAAGAGCAACAAGAATGATTAAAGGTCTTGAGAACATGACCTATGAAGGAAGGCTGAAGGAATTGGGTTTGTTTAGTTTGGAAAAGAGAAGACTGAGAGGGGACATGATAGCAGTTTTCAGGTATCTAAAAGGCTGTCATCAGGAGGAGGGAAAAAACTTGTTCACCTTAGCCTCCAATGATAGAACAAGAAGCAATGGGCTTAAACTGCAGCAAGGGAGATTTAGGTTGGACATTAGGAAAAAGTTCCTAACTGTCAAGGTAGTTAAACACTGGAATAGATTGCCTAGGGAAGTTGTGGAATCTCCATCTCTGGAGATATTTAAGAGTAGGTTAGATAAATGTCTATCAGGGATGGTCTAGACAGTATTAGGACTCGATGACCTCTCAAGGTCCCTTCCAGTCCTAGAGTCTATGGTGATCCTGACCATTTAAAAATACTTGCCTCAAGCTGGTCTTGGCCTATGTCATCTCAGTCCCATATGTAAGCAGTCCATACATAGTATTGTTGCTGCAATAGTTTGTGCCAGGAGGCCAAAGATTCAGCATACGTACTAAATACCATCTCAGCCAGGGCCAGTGCAACCCATTAGGCGACCCAGGCAGTTGCCTAGGGCGCTAACATTTGGGGAGTGGCGATCACGGTGGCCGGATCTTCAGCCACCCCGGTCATCATCAGTATTTCGGGGGCAGGACCTTCTGCCGCCTCTGTCGGGGGTGGCATTTCGGGGATGGGATCTTCCGCCGCCTAGGGCGGCAAAAAAGCTGGCGGCGCTCCTGATCTCAGCATCTCTGTGGACTTATGCTACATACCATCAATATGATGAGTCATGAGTGTCTGTGTAGACCCCTTTTCACCGGTGAGTAGGGATATAAAATCCACAGCAAATCATAGGGAAAACAACAGGAAAAACTACAATCATGCAGTCTCCATTTGGATTTTCACTGCAAGCCCTTCTGGTTTACTTTCCTGAACCTCTAATGCTTTGCAAGATGTGTGAATTATTTGGGTCATCGCTTTCAGGCACACTGTGCTATTTTACACTATGCTGCATCCGTACAACCTGCATCCAACTTAATAAAATAAGACTCAAGATAAGGCAAGTGAAAACAAATTCAAACAACTGATATGTGGACAAGTTGACAAATGCTTGACTACACAAGTGTCAGATCTCACTGGCTGTCATTCCAAAACACATCTGCTTCAGCCACTGCTAGTGACTTTCAAGAATAGGCTGCATTTGCATTTGAAGGTTTAAGCAAGGTTCATACATGCTAACTGACATAGTATTACAGCTTAAAGAGCAAAAATGTGCTTGTCTCATCATCAAGGATCTTCTTCCTAGTTTTATAATTTGTCAGTGCAAGCCATTATTTCAAGAGAAGTGCAACATTGCTCTCTGACATATGGCCTATGCTCTGTTTAGCATCTGAGCCAGTTATTATTACTATTTGTTATTTGTATTACCATAGATCCTAGCAGTCCTAGTGAGGGACCCCGCCCCTATTGTGGTAGGCACTGCACAAACAGTTAGCAAGTCACTTATCAAGAATGACAGCTTTAAGCACCCAATGATAAAATCTGCAAATTTTGCACCGCAGTGAATTACTCATTAAAGGATTTTAGTGCACTGTTGGAGAAAGGCAATTAATACACAGAAGTTAGAACACTAAAAGTCCCAACACCATAGCACATGGTGGAAAAATTGGTTGAAGAATCAAGACACATTGTTGCATAAAGATATACACTAGGCATGATCTTGGAGTACTCACACAAATAAAATCACCCTTTAACTTTATGTTAGTAAAATACATTTTAAACATTTAATGCAGGATTTTGGAAGAGTTAATGCTGCTTGCTTTGAGATGGTCTTGTGTGCTTTGTGTACTACATTTGTCAAGGTCTAGGAATTTCCAACTATCTTTTCATAACCCAAGATTTAAGAGCAACATTTAAAACTTTTTTTTTTAAAAAGTTCAGTCTAGAATAAAAATAAAAAGGAGTTTCTAGCCCTCTTATTTCAAAAAGAAGCTTGATATGTTAGAAAGGAGGATATATCACAGATATTGTAGATGTGTGTGTGTGCACATATATAATACACACATGTATGTACAAACGCAACAAAACATATTTGCCTTGGGTACCAATAATTTATTCCATGCATCTTCCACTTCTTCCTCCATTTGCAACATTTTCCCCTCTTAACTGTGTCTCTGAACTGAGAAGCATGAAATTACCATTGTCTTACAATCCCACAGATAAAGTCCACTGCTAGCTACCCTTAAAATGGGCAATCTACTTAAGTGACAATAAAACACTAGCAAAGTATGGGGAAGGTTCCCTTGCGAGCTGCTTTCTGAAAGGAAAAGTATATCCTGCCTTGACTGCTGTCAGCCCTTCAAGCTTTTCGCCCTAACAACATTTTTCCAGTGTGAGCTCTTCCAGTGCTGCTGGGCAATGTGTCCAAAAAAAAAAAAGGTAGGAAACTGATGAAGTTCTTAGAGCTAAACTTAAAACAGAGACTTCATCCACATAATCAAGCTGCTGCTGCTGCTTTCCCTACTGATACAGCTCCTGAAACTGACAGGGCTGAATGGTGCGTAGTCTCAGCAAAGGACAAGAGAGAGATTACAGTTTACTGAAAAGAAACCTGATCTTGATGAGATCCATGGAATCACAGCAATTTTTAACAAGCCCTACTTTAACTGGCTTGGAAAATCACTAACTTACAGGCCAGGCATGGGAATCAATGAAATGACTGGTTAGTTTGAAATGAAATGTTAGTTTGAAAAAGGCTAAGTAAAGCGCTCTCTCTCTCACACACACACACACACACACACACACACACACACACACACACACTCTCTCTCTCTCAAAGTGGAGCTGAAATACCTGGGCTGTTACAGCTCAGAACTAAGACGCATTGGCATAGCTGCTTGGGGCACGTGCCCAGTACTTGCCTACACCATTCCAGTGCTTGGCAAGTATAAAAGAGACAGAAAGAGAGATCAGAAGTGTAAGCGAGACAAAAAACCAATTTCCCAACACTACCTCTTCCTTTTTTCTCAACATTACAATGGACATTTGATCCCTTTGACTGTATGTTCAAAGGCTGAAATTTGATCAGTTTTGGATCAATCCATTCACCTTTCATAAACAGTGCTCCTCCTGTGATTTACATCATTAACATATCATTTACGCCATTCTCCTGCCTGAGTTTAGTTAATCACACATCACTACATTGCTGCTCACAAATATCACATCATGAAACAACAGGTCCACAAGGACCCTCTCTCCCAGAAAGCCCCTTGTTCTTTGCTTAGGAGGTAGTTGAGAAATTATATGGCAACTGAATGAACAGATCAGAAAGTCAGTTCCCTGCATGCTCTCAGTTCTCATTCAAAAAATTGGAAGAGCCCAGAAATTCTGTTGAAAGCAGTGGTTGAACTTAATGAGTTAATTAATCGGGGGGGAGGGACCAGTTATGCCAATTGCAATTATCCTGGTGATAAGTCTGCAAAGAATCCCTGCTGCAGGAGTGAAACATCACCTGGCTTTCATACCTAAATGAGTCTTGCTGAGCTGACATCAGCTACTATTACAAGAGCTACCATCAGCACGGGCACCCAGTGACCGCGCAGCATTTCAGCACTTTGCCAGTCGCTGTGAGCATCACTGGCTGATCTGACAGACGTTCAGGCACCTGTGACACAGGCTGATAATCTTTTCTTGTCTTGGGAGGCATCTGTTAGCACCACTCAGCCTGTTATTGCTCTACCCATTATTTTTGCACAGATTACACTGAACGTTAGACTACTAAGAGCCTAGAAAGCAGCTGGTCATTTTTTTGTTTCTGTTTCACTTAATACGGTAGATTACGGAACATTAAGGTGATATTCTGCAGTCCTTTCTCATGCAGAATTCCAATCAACTTCAATGCCCAAATAGCAGCCAACAACCCTTCATTTTATCTATACTGGGCAAGATGATTGAGCCTGTTTATTTTGGATACCAACTGCCCCACAGTCCATCTTGCCTTTGCCATATCAGCACTAGACTACTGTAACATTTGCTACGTGGCACTAGATCATGAGACTATCTAGAATCTGAAGTTAGTCCAGAAACCACATATTAAGCAGAGTGTTACACCAACAATACATTGCAATAGTGATTGGTTGATTGCAAAGTGGAGTTGAAGATGCTGGCTTTAATCTAAGAAGCAAAAACACATTGGGACTTGGTTACCTGATAAATCAACACCTTCCCCATTCAATCATACAGTAGTTGCAATCAGCAGAGGCATTAGAAATGGGATGTGATGGCTGGCTGGACGTGCTCCATGAAGAGACTCTGGAATTCTCTTGTAACCTTGGTTCACCAGAGCTTGGATTTGTTAACTTTCCAGACATAGTGTAAAACTCATGTTGTGTTATTATTATGATTAGGCATGGAGGGTTATAGAGTTTAGGATAGTAAGATGTCAGGACAAAAGATTAATCGGATTGTCACATGTAAGCAACAGTCATCATTATCACTCCGAAAACTGCATTGGTTGTTGGGGCACCATCACTGATGAGCAATCAATCGTCTCCATCCCTGATGATTGTCTGTCAATGCTTGAGTCACCATGAAGTCCATTCCTCGCCACTAGTTTATGTTGTCAATCCATCTCTTCTTCTGTCTACCTCTTCTTCTCTTCCCCGTACCGTCCCTTGGAGGATGATCTTGGATAAGTCAGATGATCTTGTAACACGTCCATACCACTTCAGCTTGTGCTTCTTCACTGTTGTCAGGAAGTCTTCATATGACCCAGTGGGTTGGGTGGTGATGTTGTGGACCTCTTCATTAGTGACGTGGTCAAAGTAGGAGATGCTCATGATTTTACAAAAGTATCTCATCTCTACTATCTGTATTTTCCACTGAAGTTCTGCTGTAAGGTTCCATGTCCATTGAGGTGTTGATCTGATGACTGATGGAAAGGCCTTTTATGAATCTCACTGTCAGAGTTTGAGTAAAGATGGAACATCTGTTTACTGAAAGAAGGAAGGTCTGCATGGCTGCAAGAAAGACCTGCAGTGAGATAACGGAAAGACCTGAGTTCTGTAAAAACAGGAGATATCCCAGTCATTTTAGATTATCTGCAGAACTTGGAGAAGGCTGTTATACTGAGCCCTGGTAGAAAAGCTTCTCTATTTCAATAGGTAGCAGGTTCTAGTTGAGTCTTTCCTATTTTGAGTAAGATTAACTTGAATGGATGCTGAGCAAGAGCGTTCTACTTCTGATGCCTATCTAAACACCCCAGGCCACGAGATATAGTGGGTCTAGATTGGAGTGTCTGAGCCTGTCCCTTTCCTAAGTAAGGAGATCCCAGAAGGAGCAGATCCTGATAGGAGGACAGACTGAAATTCTCATGAGCTCTGGCAACTAGTTGGATGTCAGGAGAATGACTCTGGCTCTGTCCTGACAGATCTTTCTCAAGACCTGTAGTTAACAGGGGAACAGGAGGAAAGGCATATTGGATTGTTTGTCCATGACAGTAGGAGAGCATCACCCTTAGAGCCATCACCAATAGCTCCTCTGTAGCAGAACAAAGGAAGCTTCCTGTTTGTTTGGGATGCGAAGAGATCCTATTGTGGATTTTCCCACTGAGTGAAAATCTCACTCAGGATAGAGCTGTGTATCTCCCACTCATGGTCTGCTAAAGAGTTTTGATCACCTGGAAGGCATGTGCCTTGGATAGTGATGTGGTTTGGATGCACAGTTGCAAAACCTGACTACTTCTAGGCAAAGGGGAAGAGATCTTGCTCCACCCTCTTTGTATGAAAGACCATGGTGAGGTTGTCTGACATTACGTGGACATGCAGAGAATGAATGAGCAGGAGAAAAGCCCTGCATGCCAAGTGGATTGCTCTCAGTTATACTATATTGACATTCAGGCTCCTGTGGGGTCTAGGTAAAGAAGAACCTCAGAGTTATGAACACCTCAGGAATGGACGTTGTTTGGCGCTCTGAAATGTTCGTAACTCTGAACAAAACGTTATGGTTGCTCTTTCAAAAGTTTACAACTGAACATTGACTTAATACAGCTTTGAAACTGTATTAAGGGCAAGAAACACAATTCTTGAATCCCGAGACTCTGGGAATATTCCCTGACCACAGGGAGGGAGCCCCCAATATGGGGAAAAGCACTATCTATACTATACTATAAAACTCTAACTATACTAATATAAAATCTGTAGAACTATTTACACAATTTATTTACAGACTATCCAGGATAAATGCTGGAGAAATCTGTGGCCACAGGGATTCTGACTCAGGACATGTGGCAACAACAAGGAACTGGAGAGGCGTCGGCCTGTACTGCCTCTTCTGCCCTCAGTCTGGAGCACAAAGAGAACTACTGCACATATGCTGGCCAATAGACACGGCTAGTTAGAATGTCCAGATTCAGGAACATGGAATACACATAGGGACCAGCACTTGGAGGAGCAGTCAGGGTGTATGAGCTAGAAATGCGAGACAGATCAGGGTAGCATTCCTGGTTCTGTCACAAAGTTGTGACCATAAGCAAGTAACAACCCTCACTCTTCCTCCATTTGTTACATGTAAATGGAATTAATAACAATAATATTAACCTACCACCCTACCCCACCCCACCCCACCCCATGTATTCTGAAGCTATGTTCATTGCAAAGCACTTTGAAATCCTAAGCTTTAAGATCTTGAAGTAGACACCATAGCCATTACAGGCCACCTTCTCCATAATTCAGCTATTACCAACCTAGAGAAAGGTAAACAGCTACAATATACTTTCTCTGTTAAACACGTTTTTGCTAACATTTGTTCTGTAAGTAACAGCAATAAAACACTACTATCTACAGGACAGGGATCCAAGAATAAATCTAACAGTAGCCCCAGTCTCAGAGGATTAAGCTAAGTCAGGCACTGCTTTCATTTTATGTTAACACTGAAAAACAAAAAATTGCCACAGCAGGGGCACGACATGCTGGGGGGCTCGTAGAGTATGTGCAGAGTCTCCAGCCATGGGACAGCTGGATTATAGTTCCAGAGCTACCAATTTGTAAAGGAGGAGACAGTAGCTGTGGTCCCAGGGGGTCTCCTCTGCATTGTCAGGAGTTTGAAAATGTTCGGATAATATGATGCCTAGATCTCAGGAAAGATACTACGGTATTTTACAGCAAATGCTGCAGTTATAGCCACTGTAAGGGATAGTGTTAGAGCTACTACTGTAGAGTGGTGCAGTGCCTTTTTTTTTTTTTTTTGGTTAAATACAAGCTTGCATTATCAATAGGTAGCATTTTCAAAAGCTCCTAAGTGGCTTAGGAACCTTTTTTCCACTATTAATTATATAATGAAAGCCTCATTGTACTAGGTACTGAACAGATATAGTCCCTGACTGGAAGAGTTTACAGTCTAAACTCACAAGAAAGACAAAGGGTGAGAGAACTGGAGGATTATCATCCCGATTTTACAAAAGGGAACTAAAACAGAGATACTAAGGGTCACACAGAAAGTCTCTGGCAGGGCCAGGAATTGAACCCATATCTTCCAGATATTGTCTACCTAGTGCCTTAATCTTCCTCTAACACCAGAAATATTGAGTCTGGGGGTTGCAATACCTCTTGCAGTGGTCATCAGCATGGCAAGCATATGGTGTGGTTTAGCAAAAAGGAAAAGAGACCAGAAAAATACATGTTTAGGTTTCAAAAATAATATTTTGGACACTTGAACAGTTCTTCTAAAAAATGAACAGTCCTAGCTAAACTGAGACAAGGAATTATTTTTGATTGAGGCAAAGCTGTTGTAGACTGTATAGAATACAGAAGAGAAAATGGAGAGAAAAATAAAAGACATTCAGATAGCTGTACTTATATTTTTCTTCTCTTCTTGAAATACATATTTAACTCTCACTGACAACAATGGAATAGTTCTTAGCAACTAAATTCAGATTTTCAACAGCACGGCTGGTTTATGCAGAGGAAATTAAAGGAGAAACTGTGAAAGTAGAAACATTCTCATTTTTTCCTCCACTCAAAACAGCAATAAATAAGTAAGCTGCCATACCAAATCTTCAGCAAAGCAAAGATTCCAATACCACTATACATTTGTGTAGTGTCTCTGATCTATGGATCTCAAAGTACTTTACCACAATTTCTTACTTAAATTTCGCAGCATACTAGTGAGGTATTGTTAGAACACATATTACAAATGGGCAGAGAGAGGTTATACAACCTGCCCAAAGCTGCATTGTAGTCTAGTAACTAAGAACCCAGGTGTGTCGGCTTCCATTGCAAATGTGAACATTCCCTGAAATCATTCTAAGCCACCAGTAAGGGCTTAAAAAACTGATTGAAAAAAAGAGAAAAAGTAAGCAAAAAACTGATAGTAACAAGTGAAAATGTAGCAGAAACATAAAGCCCTCTCAGTGTCTGATGTCTTATGTTTCTTATGGAATGTGCGTGTATTTTTATCTGGGAACATAAATGATCAAGATGCTTCCACGGACTGTGGGCGGCAAATGGGACAAGAGGTTATTAATCAATGTACACCCTTTCACATATGGTTTTTAAAGGGTCAGCTCCACTTTTTAGAAGAGTATAGAAGGAAGTTTCATCTTGTATGTAATCTGCGCTATTAAGCCAAAAGTAAGAAATACCCTAAGCATCCAGTCAAGTGCAGATAGTTAACTTCCCTGCCAAGAGCAACCAGTTTGTGAAAATGAAACTGCATTAAAAATACAGGTAGAGGTAGAGGTAGAGGTACTTGGTTATTACAGGCCATACTTTCAAAGAAGCATCAATCCAACCTCCATCTGTACACACATAACTGTGTGCAACCTAAGGTTGCCAACTTTCTGATTGCAGAAAACCAAACACCCTTGCCTCACCCCCTGCCCCGAGGCCCCATCCCCCACTCACGCCATCCTGCCCTCCCCACCTCGCTCACTCTCCCCCACCCTTGCTCACTTGCTCATTTTCACCATGCTGGGTCAGGGGGGTTTGGTGCAGGAGGGGAGTCTGGGCTGGGTGATGAGACCAAGGGGCTCAGAGTGTGGGAGGGGACTCCTAGGCTGGAGCAGGGGATTGAGATGTGTGAGGGGGTGATGGCTCCAGCTGGGGGTGCATGCTCCAGGGTGGGTCCAGCAATGAGGGGCCCAGAGTTTTAGAGGGGGCTCCGGGCTGGGGATTGGGATGTGGGCTCTAGCTGTGGTGCAGGCTCTGGTGTGGGGCCGAGGATGAGGAGTTGGGGGTGGCTCTGGGCTGGAGCCAAGGGGTTTGGAGTACAGGAGGGGGCTCAGGGCTGGGGCAGGCGGTTGGAGTGTAGGAGGGGATGCAGGGTGCAGGCTCCAGGACGAGTTTGGTTGTTGAAGGAGGTGAGGGGTATGGGCTCCAGGCATCATTTACATCAGGCAGCTCCAGGAAGCGGCTGGCATGCCCAGCTCCTAGGTGTAAGCACAGCCAGGCGGCTCTTCATGCTGCCCCCATCTGCACACATGGCCGCGGTTTCCGGCCAATGGAAGCTGCGGAGCCGGCGCTCGGGGCAGCTCTGTGCCTAGGAGCCAAACATGGCAGTCACTTCCAGGAGCCGCACAGAGCCACGGCAGGCAGGGAGCCTGCCTTAGCCCCATTGTGCCGCAGGACTTTTAACAGCTCGGTCAGCAGTGCTGACTGGAGCTGCCAGGCTCCCTTTTCGACCGGGCATTCTGGTGGAAAACCAGACACCCGACAACCCTAGTGCAATCATTGGTGCATGCAGTTTTGTATACTATCATGTGAGGCCATACACTTGCAGAACTCATTTTCATTTGCGTTGATTAAATTTTCAGATGTAACTTCTCTCATTTATAAAGTGACAAATGAGTCCTGTGGCACCTTAGAGACTAACAGACGTATTGGAGCATAATACCCACTTTGTCAGAATATGCCACTTATGCTCCAATATGTCTGTTAGTCTATAAGGCGCCACAGGACTCTTCGTCGCTTTTTACAGATCCAGACTAACACGGCTCTGATTCTTCTCTCACGTATGCACATTAGGCCAGATCCAACTTCTGTTGAAGTCACTTACACTGAGTGATGGGTTAGGCCAATAAGAAATATCATACAAAAATTGTGTGTGCAAGCGCTCACATGCACAGAGGTTACGTTTTGATCATCTGAACAATGTAGATTACACTTCGAAATTGCTGGGTAAAAGCTCATAACCTGCTTATATCATACTAATGCCTATACTAAATATACCCTTGTCCTTTGCAGCACATTCCTGAAAAATTCATCAGTGTTGCCAACATATCTTTTCTTTTAACTGTTAGTATTACTGGCAATTTTAAAATCAAGACTGGATTATTTTAAAAAAGAAACCCAAAATAATTCCTGTTTAACGCTGAGTGTTTGTTCTATGGCCTTTGTTACACAGAAGGTCAGATGTGATGATCACAATGGTTTCTTCTGGCCTTGCAATTATTGGCAAAAGGTAATATTGCTGCACTCAGAACATGGAGGGAAGCCTTCAATCACACAGGATATTAAGGAGACTATAATGCCCCCTTTTACACATTTTATTCTGTTACCACAAGAAGAGGATTTTAACTGGCTGCATGGCTGAGCAGGTATCCATTCAGAGATAGTATTACTATTGCTATGCTTAATCTCAGAGATCCTATCTTCAATGGCAAAAAGGTGCATTTTTCAGCTGAGTCAAGCTAACTCAGTTGCATTACCGCCCCTTCCTTAACATCTGAGTAGACAGCTTAATACTAGATCTGAGCAATGAATGGAATTTGTGCCATGGGAAATTGATACTTCAACATTCCCAAATCATAACAAAAAAGTTGAAATATCAAAAAATATTTTGTAGAATGAAAAAGTTGAGTTGGAAATGTCAAAGCATTTCATTTTGAGTCAGTTCAAAATTAAACTACATCTGCTTACAATGTTACTGTGTCTCATGCCCTCATTCTCCACTTTGGCTCAGCTACTTGGCTGCAAGACATCTCCCATGATGCACCCACAGTCAGAGGGGAGACCACATTGCATCATAGCAGACATCATCCAGCCAGGGAGCCCAGCCAATGGAGGAGAATGTGGGCATTGGGCCTCTGAAATTCTACTCCAAATCAGGTAACATAGAACTATAGTTTAACGTTGTGTTGCCTCAAAACAAAATAGAAAATCAAAAATATTCTGCAAAATTGAAGTTTTCCAACAAAAAATTCCAATTTTGCAGAAACTGGATCTTTCATTCAAAATTGTTTTCATAGAAAATTTCAGACAAGCTCTATTTAACATCTAGTCATGTTATAGCCACCTATCTTAAATGTGTTAAACAGGGCCTATATAGGCATTAAAGGGAGTTTTTAACTGAGTCAGCTCAATCAAATTAGCTTAACTCATTTGAAGAACACAACTTTTCGCCTACACAGACATGACCAGATGGACTCATACATCTCAAAATCTCTCTCATTTTGAGGGACATCATTCGTTTCTGTTCCAAGAATACTTAAATTCTACATAAAGATGGCACCCCAAACTTTTATTGCAGAAAAATTATTTCCAACAGAAATAAAAAATCATGGTGCAATGGGAACAGAAACAGTTACCTAACACTACAAGAAAAAACTCCATGGCATTTCCTGCACAACTCTAGTATTTCTGTGACTCATTTGGAATTTTGTGACACTTTCTGCCCCATATTTGGACCTTAACAGACTATAGGGGGGTGGACAGGCTTACTTTCTGGGAACAGTAAATATATGAACCTAACTAGGAGGAAAGATGATGATTAATCAAACGTAATTTCTCTTCTTGCTAGAAAAGCATCTGCTATCTTCGTTCATTTTTTCACAATAATCTCTCCATATAAAATGTCATACTATTTATTTAATATATGCAGACCAGAAATAGAATAATGAATCCCCTCTGAGTTATCCGCAATGCTTGATGGAGTGACACTTTCATATATCACGTACAAAACCATCAGATAATGTTGTCCAAAAATCTTCATCACAGAGGTTTAGCACAGGGGTGTAGTACAGCACTGCAGATTTTGTTACAGAAGGATTAATTTTCATTTATAGTCATCCTAGCAACCAGAGGGAAACTAGGATATTATTGGGAAAGTCACCACCAATATTTGCTTATTATAACCTTGCCCCAACTTTGTTTCTGTTACTTGCCTAGGGAACATCATTTACTCAGTGGAGTCCCTTGGCTATGCCAGAGTATGAACAATGAGACTGCTGATATCATTTACTGGAATCTCCCTCAGGGCATCGCTAGAAGCTGTATTGTCCTCTTGCATCATACTCGCTCTTAATTTAACACTTTGACACACTTTAGTCCCAATGGTAAAAACCCACTGTGGTGATCAGTAATAGCTATGCCTGACTCCATTGCTCTCAGTCAAAGTTGAAGCTGTAGGTATAAACATATCTACATTTCCGATCAACTTTTTGCAATGCAGATAATCTGTTTACAAAATCAGTAAGTCATATGGGGAAGCTACTGCATGACACAGAAATGTGCCTGGGAGGTGAAGAACTGCTAGTAGAAGGCAAGAGATTAAAATTCAGAAGATAACAAGGGAGTATCCCAAGTGTGTAAAAATGACCTGGAGGAGGGCATAAACTCCAAAGTCACAGTGTGCACTGATGACAAAAGCAGGAAGCTGTGAACAGAAAAACCAGTGCAAAGTATGTCAACGTTTATGGCAAGATGAATGAAACAGGTAATTTTTAACAAAATAATGCCATGGAAGACTCTAAATCACAGAGATTAATCACAGACTGATAATTCATAGAGAACAGAAACCAGGAACAAAACTGAAGTTGGTAACAGTATTACAAAATCTCATGATTCTATTGGGAGTCTTGCACTATTTGGCATATTTCTGAAAGACCCAGCTCCTGGAGTCTTGTGAATACATGAGAATCTCAGCTTTCATTTTAAAAACATTTCTGGCCCAAGTGACTGTGGAGAAAAGCTTTAAAATGTGAGCTGAATGTACCTTAAATTGAGCAGAACTAAAAAGTAAAAAAAAAAAAAAAACCCTCCAATTTATTTTTAATGTTATGATTATTAAGCCAGTCGCATGATTTGGGAATATGTTACTCAATTTTTGACTACCTGAGGTTGGCAACAGTATGGTAATTATGACTTTTGAAGGATATGTAGGTATTTTATATAACGACAGACAATATTCTGAAAGGAACTGACTAGATTTAAATATCCATTTTTCCAGCATGCACAAAAGTGTATATGTACATATATGTATATACACACACACTTTTATGCCTATATACACATAAAGGCATTAAAAAGTGTGCATATACACACAGATGACATTAAAATGCTAAACAAAGACTGGGAGAACATTTCATAGGAATAGAGGTAAACACTTAAATACTGGAATTTGCAGAAGTCCAACACCATGCCTTGCCAACTGGAGCAGATGAATATGCAATTGTGGTAGGCTGGATGAGGGTTATATATATCCAAAGTATGCTTATCCAAGGAGGGGCGGATGCATCTGTTGTATTTGCTTAATTAATGTTTGTAAATCACAGAGATCCTCAGATGACTAAAAACACCTCATAAAGGCCAGCTAAAAATGGTAATTTCTGAGCTGTTTCAGCACCAAAGAGGGAGCATTAGAATCTAAGAGACTGTGAGCAAAATTCATATCTGTGCAGAGGGTTTAAGTGATGCCTAGGACCAATTCTGGCCCTCTGTGCAGGGTGAATTTCACTTTTGATAGATAAAGTGGCAAGATAAGTACAGATGCCAGGAGTCTGATCCTCCCACATTTCAACAGGAGTTCTTCGTACACATCAGGAGACTACAGCCACACTGGTATAAATAACGAGCCCTGTAATAGGTGCCAATTAGTAGTGGCATTATCAACCCTAAGCATTGAAAAATCATCAATCAGGCCTCAAAAGTTAATGAAAGTGGCTAAAAAATGAAGAGGTTTTTTAAAGAATAATTTGTGGGTTCTTTTTATTTGCCTTCTTGTTTTTGAGCCTGTAGTGTGCATTCACTTGACTTTTCAAGATTTTCTCAGCAATCATGAGGGCTAGAAACTTACTTTTTTAAGATGAAAATTGAGATTCTCACATACTCTCTTGATTTCAGCAGCTGAGATTTTAAGAAAAACAATAAAACCTGTTGGATTAACAATAAATTTGAAAAACTGGCAACACTGCCTTACGTGTACAATAGTTTCAATTATTGGACTGAGAAAGTAGTGGGGAAACAGGCATGTTTTCAGATGTCTAAACAGTAGTTATCATACCACAATTCACCACAATAATTCTTCCATGCAAAGTTCATATGCTATGTGAACACTAAGCCGGCCTCAGAACACCCAGTGACATACTGTAGGTGAGCACCATGACATCCATTTTACACTTGGGCAAGCTGAATCACAGAGAAGTTAAAAGTTTGTGTATTAAAGATACAGCCCTTCATTAAGGATGGAGAAACCTAAGGGATCTGGAAGAGTAATCATGAATTCCTCCTGGCAAAGCACAAAAAGCAATGGCAGATCCACAATCCTTTAAATGAGTACAGCACATGGTGACTCCCTAGGCCAGGCCACTATAAGTGTATGGCTCTCCTCACCACCTGTACGGAGGCTAGTACTGAAGGATAATACAGAGCAGTGGTTTCACTCCCCAGCCAGCTGCTGGCACTCAACCCAGGTACAACTGGAGTGGGATTGTCATGGTATAATTCCCCACTCTGAACCTTAGCGTCCAAAAGATGGGGTACCAGCATGAATTCCTCTAAGCTCAATTACCAGCTTAGTACTTGTAGCGCTGCCACCAACCAGGAATTCCAGTGCCTGGTACACTCTGGTCCCCCCAAAACCTTGCCCAGGGACCCCCAAGACCCAGACCCTCTGGATCTTCTTAACACAAGGAAAGTAAACCCTTACCCCAACCGTTGCCTCTCCCAGGCTTCCCCTACCTGGGTTACCCTGGAAGATTACTGTGATTCAAACTCCTTGAATCTCAAAAGAGAGAGGAAAATTCACCTTCCCCCCTCCTTCTCTCTCCCCCTCCCAGACTCTCCCTGAGAGAGAAAGTAATCCTAACACAGAGAGAAAATTAACCTCTCTCCCCCCCTTCCCTTCTTTCTCCCCACCAATTCCCTGGTGGATCCAGACCCCGTCCCCTGTGGTCTCACCAGAATATAAAAAACAATCAGGTTCTTAAACAAGAAAAGCTTTTAATTAAAGAAAGAAAAAACAGTAAAAAATTATCTTTGTAAATTTAAGATGGAATATGTTACAAGGTCTTTCAGCTATAGACACTGGGAATACCCTCCCAGCCTAAGTATACAAGTACAAATTAAAATCCTTTCAGCAAAATACAAATTTGAACTTCTTCCAGCCAAATACACATTTGCAAATAAAGAAAACAAACATAGGCCTAACTCACCTTATCTACCTAGTACTCACTATTCTGGACATATAAGAGCCTGTATCAAAGAGATTGGAGAGACACCTGGTTGCACGTCTGGTCCCTCTGAGCCCCCAGAGTGAACAACAACCAAAAACTAACAGCACACACAAAAACTTCCCTCCCTCAAGATTTGAAAGTATCCTGTCCCCTGATTGGTCCTCTGGTCAGGTGACAGCCAGGCTCACTGAACTTGTTAACCCTTTACAGTCAGAAGAGACATGAAGTACTCCTGTTCTATTAACCCTTAACTATCTGTTTATGACAGGGATGAAGGCTGTTTGTGCTCTCTCCCCCCACTCCTAGATGACCAACCACAAACTGGCTTTAAGTGACTTGTCCCAGGCTGCACTAAGAGTTAGTGTGAAGGTGACAGAACAAGTGACCCATCTCCCAGTCCACTCTCTCATTCATTAGACCCCACTTCAAGGTATGCCTGTTTCTAGATTTAACACTAGGAAAGGCAAGGTAGTGAACACATTTGGGGCTTGTCTTCACTACTGGGGTATATCAACCTGAGTTACGCTACTCCAGCTAAGTGAATAACATAGCTGGAGTCGTGATAGCCTAGGTCGACTTACCCCAGAGTCCTTACTGCGCTGCATTGATGAGAGATGTTCTCAGAGAGCTGGAGTGCCAGGGTCACCTGGAGAGTGCTCTGCCATCGATTTAGCAGATCTTCACTAGACTCACTAAATTGACACTCGCTGCATCAATTGCAGCAGCGTTCATCTCCCCGGTAGTGAAGACAAGCCCTTGGAGTGCTCCACGCAAATCTGGTCAGCATCTCTTAGGAAGGGCATTGTTGAGATTGAAAACGGCAGCAGAGGGCTACTCTGAAATGAATCAAGGTTTTGTGGGTATGAGTTACAAGAAGCAATTAGCCAGACTTGGCCTATTTAGAGCACAGGAAAAGAAAGGAAAGGAAAGGATCATTGCCAATGAGCAGTTTGAAATAGCAACTACTTGTAATTTAAAACATAAGAGATCATGAGATTAGAACTGAGCACAGACTTCTTATAAAAAGTTCAAGGTAAATTTCATTTACACTGTAGGTGGCTAAAATATGGAGTAAAATGGCCAGTCAGCAGTAGAATAAACACACTGTGAAGCTTCAGCAGACACATGAAGACATTGTTGGAAGAGGAAAATCAGAGGCTACCATCACAAAAGACGTGAAGGTTAAAAAGATGAGTCGATAAAGGCTAAGTGATTCGATGTACACATATTTTAAAAAATAAGTTACCTTAGAGGATCCAGTATTAATTCAATGTTTCAGGATTACTAATGACTGTAGAGTACTATCACCTTCATGTCATGAACATTCATGTGCACTTAGAGGAATATTTTTCAACCTATTTATTTTTAGATTTGCCATTTGGCCTGGGTCCCTAATGTGTCAATCAATAATATAAACGTCTGTCCTATGCCAACTAACTAATGAGCTGATTTTCTATCATGAACTCGCTAGCCATCATTCTGCATATGTCACATCCTGTACATAACAGACTGACACTGCCCCTACATTTATAAGCAGCAAAAATAACAACAGTAAAAACATGCATCAGTAAACATGAAGACTCAAAAAGAATGAGAAATAACTTGAAGAGAGAGATCCAATTAGTACTCACCACCAGGGCTTTTGATCTGTTACTCAGTAGTTTTTCAATACTGCTGGCTGCAATTTCCACCAAGTCACGTGCATTGTTGGCTTCCACCGTATACAGATCGCTGTATTTCGTATAAATCTGCATGAGAAAAGGAAATCATTCAGAACTACCACATGGGCCTGTTTATTTACATTGTAATAACAGCACAGTGGCCTAGTGGATTGAATATAGGAATTCAGTTATTATGCACTTCTCAAATAAACTATGCTAAGTTGGGCAAGCCACAGCCTCTCTGCTGAAAATTGTGTCCCCATTGGGGATTATGTGGGCATAATGAAGGGCTAAATTTATTATCATTATTGTTAATATTAATACTCAGCACCCGTGAGGCTATTATGATAATTATTACTAATTATTTGCATCGCAATAAAGCCTAAAGGATCAAAGATCAGAGCCACACTGTGCTAGACACTGTGCACACATATAATGAACAGATGGTCCCTACCCCAGGGAGCTTTGGATTCTGTGTTTCAGTTTCCCCATCTCTAGAAAGAATATTGTATTTACCTCACTACTACCCATCTCACAACGATGGCTTAAGGATTAGTGCCTCTATTAGACTTCGGCCCATCTAGAACACTATGGAATCAATTCTGCAAGGAGATGAGCAGATCAAAATCAGTGGGATTTAACAGTCCTCAGCATCCCCAAGCAATGCTCTGCTGCTTTCGGGATTGAACCTTATAAATGATGGCTCTCATTTTCAAAAACAGTTAACTATTCTGGGTGCCTCCAGTTTTTTTTGGCAGGGGACGGGGATGCGGGGAAGGGGTAGATACTTCAACTGAGACTTTAAAGGGCCCTGACTTTCACGAAGTGCTGAGTATCCCCTATGTGAAAATCAAATGCCTATAAAAGGTGCCTGAAGTTGAGCCCAGAAATCACTAATGTGTTTTATTATTCCTAAAAGATTAATAGCCAGATACTCAGGGTGAATCAATGTAGCGCCACTGAAGTAAACATAGTTATGCTGATTTACACTTCCTGATGATCTAGACACTTATTTACCTTTATTTTAGTAAGGTATATCTAGGGGGTTGTTTGTTGTTTTAATATTGTCCTTACTTCCATGATTTAAAATACACCGTGGTGAGGGAGCACCTCTAGTTCTGTTATTCTGTGGTGTTTCTAAGGGGGATAACTACCAAAAAATAGAGAGGTGTGGGGTTTGTTTCTGTTTATTAAAGGACACCGCTTCTTCCTACACAACCTCCTTAAAAGGGGAGAAAAACTCTAACAACAATCTGGAAAAAGAAAGAGAGTGTGTACCTTATGGCTAGATAGTGAATGGGGAAAACTAAAACTAATGTATGCAGCCAACAGATGGTCTGAGGTTACAAAAGTGCTTTGCCTCTCTGAAACATTGCCTGATGGGGGGTTATAATGTCTTGTGGGAAGTAATTCTAGGCACACACACAGGAACAGGTCCAACACTAATTCACTGGCTGAGCTTCAGCAGAAAGATCTCAGAAACTATCCAGCAGACTAATTCTACCAGCTGTGCCAGGCTTCTCAGTGTATAGTTATATGGTGGCTTTAAAGGGACACACCAATATAGGGATCTGCCGCTTGTGGTTGGTGGATTTTGAACATTGCCAGGTCTGATGCCATTCTGATGAATGAAACCTGTCATGTCTGATAAGTCTTGTCAGTTCTGTCATTCACATGAATTACCATTAGTTGCAATCAGTTTTGATTTCCAGAACACTGGATTATATATTTATTTACAAAAAACTCAAAACCTTTTTCTCCCTCAAAAACCGATTTAAAAAGAAAAAAGCGTTTTAATTCTTGCTTTTGGGAAGATATCCCCCAAATGCCTGTAGACAATCCACCACTCAAGCCTGTGATTACATAAGATCTCAGAAGCAAATATAAGTCCACTGTTCTGCAAAAAACGGTGATTCAGCCACCGATGTTTCTTGCTCAGTTGATAGGCAGCCAATGCCCCAGTGACGTGCAAGGGGAGTATGCTAAAGATCTCATGACTCATTCTGCAAGTCTCAGTATCTTGGTCAAATTCCAGCGTGGCTAATTATCTCATGCCTTCCTAAAGCTCTCGCTGCAGGTCCAAAACCAAATTAGACATCATGGACAAAATAGTCAGACGGCAAAGCATCTACAATTAGAGACAGATTTTATAAGGTGCTCAGGTCCTACATAGGCATCTAAATATGGGCCAGATTTTCAAAGCTACTCATCATCCAGCAGGGACAGTTATGGCCAATGTGCCAATGTCTTCTGAAAATCTGGCCTTGTTTTTGTAATGACAACATGCATATTTAGTTACATTAGATAGGATAACAAAACCATAGAAGGGACATAAACCTTTTGCTTCAGGGCATAAATCAACTATTAATTGATAGGGGTTAGATAGAACACGTTAAAAAACATAGTGTAGAGATAAGATAGATGCATTCAAGTTGGCAGGGACTGATGAAATTCACACTAGGGTACTTAAGGAACCAGCTGAACCAAATCTCAGAACTATCAGCAATTATCTTTGAGAACAAGGAGGGCAGGGCAGGGAAGGTCCCAGAGGACTGGAAAAGGGAAAATACAGTGCCTCGCTTTAAAAAGGCGAACAAAGAGGATGTGGGGGATTATAGACCAGTCAGCCTAACTTTGATACCTGGAAAGATACTGGAACAAGTTTGTAAAACTCTGAGAGGGTAAGAGGCTCATATTATAAGTAATAGCCAACATGGATTTGTCAAGAACAAATCATGCCAAACCAACCTAATTTCTTTCCTTGAAAGGGCATAAACCAACTATTGATAGAGGTTAAATAGAACCTGTTAAAAAATATGGTATTTAGATAAGTTAGATGCATTCAAGTTGGCAGGGACTGATGAAATTCACATAGGGTACTTAAGAAACTAGCTGAAGCAATTATCTTTGAAAGGGTTACTTGCCACACAGATAGGAGAATGCAGTAGATCTGATATACCTAGATTTTTTTGGTAAGGCTTTTGACAGAGTCTTCCATAACATTTTCATAAGCAAACTCAGGAAACATGGTCTCAATGAAATTACTATAAAGTGCGTGCACAACTGGCTGAAAGACCAGACTCAAAGAGTAGTTAACAATGCTCCACTGTCAAACTGGTGTAGGGGGGAGAGATATATCTAGTGGTGTCCTGCGGTGGTCTGTCCTGGGATCCAGTACTATTCAATATTTTCATTAAAGATTTGGATAATGTAGTAGCGAGTATGTTTATAAAATTTGTGGATGATACCAAACTGGAAGGAATTGCAAGCACTTTAGAGGATGGAATTCGAATTCAAAAGGACCATGATAAACTGGACAATTGGACAATCAAGATGAAACTCAGTAAAGATAAGTACAAAGTATTGCACGTAGGAAGGAAAAAATCAAATATAAAATGTGGAATAACTGGCTAGGCAGTCATACTGCAGAAAAAGCTCCAAGGGTTATAGTGGATTACAAATTGAATGAGAGCCAATAACATGATGTAGTTGCAAAAACAAGGTAGTATCACATTAACAGGAGTGTCAGATGTAAGATATGGAGGTAATTGTTCCACTCTATTCGGCACTAGTAAGACCTCAGCAGGCATGCACTGTCCAGTTTTAGGAACCACACTTTAAGAAAGATAGGAACAAATGGGAAAGAGTCCAGAGGAGAGCAACAAAAATGATACAAGGTTTAGAAAATGTGACCTGTGGGAGAAGTTTAAAAAAACCTCTAGGCATGTTTATTCTTGAGAAAAAGAAGACTGTCTTCAAATATGTTAAAGGCTGTTATAAAGAGGAGAGTGAAAAATTATTCTCCATGTCCACTGAATGTAAGATACTGTAATAAGTAAGAGGCTTAATCTGCAACAAAGGAGATTTAGGTTAGATATTAGGGAAAACCAGAAGGATAGTTAAGCACTGGAATAAGGTTACCAAGGAAGTTTGTGGCATACCCATCACTGGAGGTTTTTAAGTACAGGTTGGACAAACACCTGTCAGGGATGGTCCAGGTTTATTTGATCCAGCCTCTCAGCAAGGGGGAGTGGAGTAGATAAACTCTAGATGTCCCTTCCAGCTTGATATTTCTGTGATTCTATGTGTGTTTTATCCCATAATTTACCACTACAGAGTTTCTTGTACCCTGCTCTGAGGTGTCTAGTGCTGGCCATTGTCAGAGATAGGATATTAAATTAGTTACTGGCCTGATCCAGACTGGTAATATGTATATCCACATTTCTAGCCAAGAGCCAGGTACATTGCAGAGAAGGGACACAACATTGTTCCACGTGACTGCCAAAAAGACCAAATCTGAGCTCAGGTTTGTAATCTCAAGAGGTCCAGATTTAAACAAACTGTATCAAACCCACCAGGATGTCCTATCAACAGTTAATACCCACCCTAACCACTTAAGAGACAACCACTCTAATCTTAGTGATCCTCATATATGCAAAGCCTCTGTTTTGAAGCCAAATGCAGTACCATTGGCACTAATGAGGGGAAGAGCCATTATGAATTATGGATTTTCATGGTTTGATAACTGTGCAACAAATATGATTAAAAGGTTAACGAGATTTTGCAAAGAAATTAGATCAATTTGAAATATTGTTTATTCTTCTAGGGTGTCAAAAGAACCATTTTTCATTTATTTAAAATTTTTCATTAATATTTTTGCTTTTGAAAATTTCGTTTTTCATTTTACCCCTGCCTTTCCCCCACTTTTGTTCTTTTTCTTTCTAGTTTGCCACTGAAAAGAGAGAGGCAAAGAAAAAAAATCCCAAACAGAAAAAAAATTTTTTTTTCATTTTTGGGTTTCACTGGGGGGAGGGGTAGAAAGGAGGGGAAAATGTTTTGCAAAACTTATCATTTGCCAAAAAAAAAAACCCCAAAAAAGGCTATTTTTGATTACAGGAACTATTTAATTCCAAACAATTGAGTCAGCTCTGCTCTATTAAAATAAAACACCACCCAAGAATACTGCAAACATAAATATATGCAAACCCTCAGTCTGCACACGGGGGTTGAGGGTGGTGTATGCAGGTAGTGAGCTTTTGATGCAATAAGTGCTAGGGGTGATAAAGGAAATTAAAATGTTTTCCCGATTCACCAGTTATCAATGACCTAGCACTGAGTGTTCAATCACAGAGTCCTAAGAGAGGGACCATGTATGGTGCTATCACATGTGCCTGCAAAAAGCAGGATGTCGCCCACAGAACGAAGCACAGCACTAGAATCTCATCGAGTCTTCTAGCCTTTCAATACACTGCAACATTTAAACACCCTTTATTGGTGGGGATTTGTGGGAAGTTGCAGGTAATTGAATAGCAGTTTAGCCAGAATGTTGGGTACCACTTTCAGGAACAAAGGAAACATTTTCATTTCCCTTCCCAAGCTCCTACCCCAGGAATAATCCACATGATTATAACGGAGATCCAACAATGCCTAATTGGAATCCTTTACCCCATTCTGTGAAAAGCCTCCATTGCAGGCACTGTAGGTCCTGCAGATGAGAAGGGCTCACTCAACCAAGGTTCACATTATTTCCAGAGACACTGCCTCTTTGTCAGGGATTTAAAGACGTGCTGTTACCAGATGACCTAACTTGTAAACTGGTACAGTAGGAATAAACATTTGTAGGATGTCAAGTGTTAGGGGGTAGCTGTGTTAGTCTGTATCCACAAAAACAACAAGGAGTCCAGCGGCACCTTAAAGACTAACAGATTTATTTGGGCATAAGCTTTCGTGGGTAAAAAAATCCACTTCTTCAGATGCATGGAGTGAAAGTTATAGATGCAGGCATTATATAATGACACATGAAGAGAAGGGAGTTACCTCACAAGTGGAGGACCAGTGTTGACAGGTCCAATTGGATCAGAGTAGATGTAGTCCACTCCCAATAGTAGATGAGGAGGTGTTAATTCCAGGAGAGGCAAAGCTGTTTTTGTAATGAGCCAGCCACTCCCAGTCCCTATCCAAGCCCAAATTAATGGTGTTAAATTTGCAAATTTGTAGGATGCTGTCCTATATCATAGAGAACACACTGCTCCTTCTCCCCCTTCTCACTTAATCCTATCCCCAGGGCTCAAAGTATCAAAATTACTCCTCCTTTACCCACCACTAACTCCAGCGGGAGATATACCCTGCTATTTATTGAACACAAACCTGTTTCGGTTTTCCAGAGTGCTCGGAAATGTTAACACACTTCCCAATCTTTCCTCAAATGTGAGGCTTGTCTAATCCACCAAGGCAAGAATAATGGAGGAAAGAGTCACTAATTACTTGAGGTGCTTACATAAGTTATTTGTTTGCTCCCCTATTCCTTGAATTCAGCTTTAATGCTGCAGAAAATCAGAGCAGCAAGAGGACGTTTCACTATCTGCATGCAGCAACAAACTTTTCATTCTCAAAGCCTTCCACTTAGCAGTCAAACACAATTAGCAAAAGCTCATGTCTAATAGTCATAAAGGTCCTTATCAGCTAAGGTGTGTTTATTCACCTTTCAAAATGCAATTTGGTTATCTAAAGGGCATGTTCTAAAGAGCTGATTTGAATACATTTTATTACATTGCTTTGACCAAGTGAATGCAAGTTTTCATTAGATTTTACATCTAACTTCATTTTCAGTACTTTAATCACTAGTATTTTACTAAAAGCTCTTCAAATTGACAGTAAAATATGCCATTTTTAAGGGAACAAAAACCTCATTGCATGGATAAGTCAAATCTGTAAGGTCACAGCAAGAAAAATACACTAATTTCTCTCTCAAGTCAATAGTCATGTACTTTTCCCTTCAAGACAGAATATATTAAAATTGTTTTCTAAATAATGGATATTTATTCAAAGATAATGAACCATAGTTTATAAAAAAAAAAAAAAAACACTTCAGCTAGAAACCACACAAGAACAAGAACAATAGTCTAATGTGCTGAAGATTAGAAGAACTGCCAATTCCCCTACAGAAAGTACCCCTCTCTACTCTGTCTTCAAGGGCATATTTACAAGTCCCTTAGAAAAGAGACATTCTCTCTGCTTACTGCAGGGTAGATAAGGAAAGTCAAATGTTTTTATATGAATCAAGAGTGAAATAAAGATGCTCACTCACTGAGAGCCTTTATTATACTATGTTTTATATATGGGGCATGCTATAACCGAAATTCCATTGAAATGGCTTTAATATATTATAACACTCAGAAAAGTTGGTTCCTCCCACAAGTTTCCAAGAGCACTGAATGTGCTCCCCTTTCAATGGCCAGCACCCTCTGCATTCTTTGCACAGATTGCCTAGAAACAGATAATAAAGGAGCACTGAATCATTCCAAACTATAGTTTAATTCCTCTGAATGTTTTCACGCGAAAGGTGAATTGTTTATTCTGTTTTGCAATTACTTCTACTTGTCTCTGTGTACCTTGTGTAATGCAAGTTTTCCAAATTTAACAAACAAAGGGTCCTTTTCTTAGGAAGGAGGGCAGTGTGGTTAAGGCACTGAACAGAGATTTGAGAGACGTGAGTTCTATTTGCAGATGTGCCACTGGACTTTCTGCATGAATTTGGGCAAGGCACACAAAGCCAGATTTTCAAAAGAGCTCAGGAGTTAAGCAACCACAACTGAGCTCTGTATACCTCTGATAACCTTCCTGTGAAATAAGGAGTATAGTACTTGTCTATATCAACACGATGTTGTGACAATAAATCTATTGATGCTTGTGAGACACTCAAATATTGCAGCAATGGAGGCCACACGAGTACCGAGATACTTGTCTCACTCCAGTCTTGCACTGGTGCAACAGTACTGGCAAGAATTATTGGACTACTGCTGATTTTTATCTGTGATGCATTATATTGCTGCTGAATATATTGTTCAAAATTACTACCTACCACCTATCATGCAGGCCAACAACATTTCAGTGTTTAGCTGTACCAGTTTTTGCTAAGGGAGCTGAGGGAGAGTAGCATGTGCAAGTTATAAATGAGGCACCCAGTGTTTTGACAATCCCTTAATTTCCATTTGGATCATAAGGATAACATGCAGATGTGTCTTCAAATTTCCCAGCCTGCATTTCTAAAAGTGATTTCATTCCACTGACATCTTGACATCAGTTAGCAACATGTAAGCTCAAAGGAACTTAATTTGGAGGATCCTCTTCATAATTCTCACTCTTTGATATTTGGTTTCACATAGAACTATATAGCAGTGGCAGGGATGTCTCTCTGGAGCACAATATTGTTAAAACACTGCTTTCACGTTTTGAAGACCACTATTTACCCTATCCCATCCTGTCTATTGTCTCAAACACTATCCATTGGACTCTGTAATTCACTTCAGTGAATGAGTGAAATGCTTATTTTTGGTGACTGTGTTCATTGCCGTATTGCAAAATCCCTTAATAATCATGCTCATCAATTATAAGACATTACATGTTTAAAAGAGCCATGTAAACCTCACCCACTTAACCTCCACAACAGCCATGGGGTAGCTAAGTATTATCCCCTTTTTTACGGATGAATTAAGAGACACAGACTGTGAGTAACATAAGTCCACAAAACAGGTTGGTGATACATCCAGGATTAGAACTCAAGAGATCTTGAGTGCCAACCCTATATTATATCGTAGTGTTTCTCAAACTCAGCCCATGCCGCTTCCAGCGGTTCCCATTGGCCTGGACGCAGCCAGTGGGAGCTTCGATCAGCCGGATCTGCGGACGGGGCAGGTAAACAAACTGGTCTGGCCCGCCAGAGGCTTTCCCTACACAAGCGGTGACCCCCGTTTGAGAAACACTGTTATATCGGCTCAACCACACTGACTCTCCAGTAATGAGCCCTGCTCTATTATTACTCCTGAGGGAATTCTGTGTCACTCCACATGCACAGAATTCATGTCTCCCACAGATTTCTTTGTTTCCTCACAGAAAAATGGTTTCTGATGGGGAAGCAAAGGGAAGTGCAGGTGTGCTGTTTTGGGTACCCGGAGCAGCTGGCAGAGAGATAAATCACTGCAGGTGGGGGGACGGGAGAGAGTGGCTGTGGATACCCTGGCTGGTGGCTCCTACCCCGCGCCAGGTTCAGCTGCTAGTCCCAGCTGGGCTGCGGAGTGGGAGACAACAGATCTTCCTCTTTCCCTGCAAGCAGCAGCCAGGGCTGGGTCAGAAACCTCCCCCAGCTGCAGGGAGCTCCACACCCACCCCCCTGCTTCCTTCCTCCATTGCTTCTCAGTCTTGGGGGGAGGGGTAACTGTATGGGGAGCTGCTCCTCCATCCACCCAATCCCCATGCATCCAGACCTCCCCATATACATACCTCCCCAAGCCACACTGTCCATACCCAGAACCCCCTGCTGTGCCTTCCTCGCCCCACATCCAGACCCCCATCCCCGAACCTCGACAATCCCCCACACTTGAACTCCCAGCCTGACGAGCCCCACCCCCCAGCACCTGAACCACTCCGACGACTCCCTGTACCTGGCCTCCCACCCCACTGAGCCCCAACCAGCTACACCCAAACCCCACACCAGCACCTCCCCTCCCGCAGCTGAGTACCCCACACCCAGACCCCTCATTGAGCCCCATCCCCCCCTCTCATAAACAGATAGTTAAGGGTTAATGTCTCTTTTACCTGTAAAGGGTTAACAAACAGGGACCCAAATACCTGACCAGAGGACCAATCAGGAAACAAGACACTTTCAAATCTAGGTGGAGGGAAGCTTTTGTTTGTGGGTTTTGCGTTTGTGTGTTGTTCTCTCTGGGTCCTGGACTGGACTAGAGGTGCAACCAGGTTTCTGCCAATCTCCCTGCTACAGTCTCTTATCTATTCATAATAGTGAGTAAGTAAAAAGGCGGTCATAGTCTTTTAACTTGTTTTTCTTTATTTGCAGATGTGTACTTGCTGGAAGTAGCTTAAATTGTGTTTCTGCTGGAGAAAGCTTCTTTCTATTGTCTAAAAGCGATAAAAATCCTGTATATCTACCATCTTGGTTACAGAGACAATTTTTATGTTTTTCCTTCTTTAATAAAGTTTTCCTCTTTTTTTTTTTTTAAATCTAATTGATTTTTTTGGTTATCTTTTGTAAGACTCCAGGGAAGGGAGTCTGCACTCACCAGGGAATTGGTGGGAGAAAGGAGAGGGAGGAGGGAAGAAAAACCTGCTCTCTGCGTTTATCTCTGCATCTCTCTCCGGGGAAGAAGGGAGGGGGAAGGTAACATTCCTCTCGGGGTGGTGATTCAAGGAGTTGAATCACAGTGGACTCCTAGTGTACCCAGGGCAGGAAAGAGCTGGGAGGAAGAAAGGAGGGGGAAGGGAAATGGTTTATTCCCCTTCGTTGTGAGACTCAAGGAATCTGGGTCTTGGGGGACCCCAGGGAAGGGTTTAGGGGGACCAGAGGGTATCAGGCCCTGGAATTCCTGATTGGTGGCAGCGCTACAGAATCTAAGCTGGTAATTAAGCTTAGAGGACTTTAGGCTAGTACCCATATCCTGGACGCTAAGGTCCAGAGTTGGGAATTATACTATGACACCCCCACATCCAGACCCCTGCCGCTGAGCTGAAACCATCTTCATCTCAACCTTCCTGCGAAGTTCCATTCCCCCTGCACCCGGAACCCCACAATGAGCCCAGATGCATCCAGATCCCCTCACATATCCCACTAAGCCACCCACACCTAGACTGCCCAACAATGAACTCTGTTACCCCACACCTGGATGCCCCAACACACTTCACACTTGGATCCTGCTGGACTGAGCCCCTTCACACTTGGATCCTGCTGGACTGAGCCTGACTGTCCCACACCTGGATTGGGGGCCAGGGCTGGGAATGCGTGTGAGACTCCGCCCCTCTCACTTGCTACCTTGGTGCGCCTGGTGCAGAGGGGCAGGGGTGTGTTTCTGGGGCAGGCGTACCCTTTAGACTATGTCAGGATCGGGTACAGTCTCACCGAGTCTGTGTCTTCGGGCAGGGAGTCTGTAGGGTAATCTCCCACCTCCGTGAAGCCAGCGGCCTGTGCTCCCCTCTGCCACGCTGAAGACTACATATTTATTTATTGATAAATAAAATATGCAAATAAAATATATCCTTCCCACCATTTCTCCAAACCAATCATTTCCATTCCTACTATGATTTTCCCCCATAAGCAAATAAATTTTACTTAAAAAATATCTGAACCAAAATTAAATGGAAAGGCAGAAAACATCAACTGGTAATGTTCACAATAATACATATGGGTAAAGATAAAGAACAGAACTGGTTGAAAATAAACAGAAATTTCAAATAATTTTTGAGGTTGAAATTTGGAATTTTGCTCTTTTTTTAAAAAAAGAAAATTTTAAAGAAAAATGTAATCCCATTTTTGACCTGCTCTAATAAAGTACAAGTTTCTCTTTCTCTGCAACTCCTGGGACTGTAATAACAGCTGCAGCGACACAGGAGCCAGCAAACAGAGCTGCCAACAGGAGAGTTTCAGAGGGAGTTCTGTTGGAGGAGCAGGTTTTTGTGGTGTGTGTGGGGGGGGGGGCTGCTGGGGGTTTGTGTTATGTTCTGTTCCGTGCACTACCAGGCTTTAGGTGGGAAGGCTGTGACTGATACAGAGGTAGCAGTGAAAGACACAGTGAGGATGACTGGATGTGGAAGCTGCGGCATGTACATGATCCTGGAGGGGGTACCTGAAAAGAGTTTCCTCTGCTTGAAGTGCCGCCTGATAGAGCTGATGGAAGAAAAGATCAGAGGACTGGAGATGCAGGTGGAAACTCTGGCTGAGTTTAGAAGGGGGTTTGAGCAGATGATGGAGCACAGACACGAGGGGGCTGAAGGGATAAGCTCAGATGTGCAGACGGAAGCAGGACCAAAGAATTCAGAGGAGAGACTGCTGGGGGGAGGAAAATGGATGGTGGAAGCATGTGACTAAGAGAACCAGGCAGAGGAAAAGATGGGCCAGTGAAGGAGAAATAGAACTGAGGAACAGGTTTGCAGAGTTGGAAAATGAAGAAGGGGCACAGCAGGTGGTCACTGAAGGAGAGAGGGCAAGGAAAAAGAGAAGAGCTGATAGTCCTACTAGAGGAGGGGAGGAGTCAATGGAGGCAACACTAAATATAAGCCCCAGGAGGATTGCAAGGGTGAATAGGAATCGAGAGGACTTGCAGCCAGCAGGTGCAGGGGATAGACCGGAGAATCACACTGTCACCAGGAAAAGGCAGGCCTACGTGATTGGAGATTCCTTACTGAGAAGAATAGACAGGCCTGTAACTAGAGCTGATTGGGAGAACAGAAGGGTGTGCTGTCTGCCGGGTGCTAAGATACAGGATGTGGACCTGAGGCTGAAAAAGATCCTGGCGGGAGCGGGAAAGAATCCGTTGATTGTCCTTCATGTGGGAACGAATGATACGGCTAGATACTCTCTGGAATGTATCAAGGGAGACTGTGCAAGACTGGGGAAGATGCTTAAGGAAATCGAGGCTCAGGTGATCTTCTGTGGGATTCTGCCGGTTCCTAGAGAAGGGCAACAAAGGTGTAACAAGATTATGGCAGTCAACAGATGGCTCAGGCAGTGGTGCTATAAGGAGGGCTTTGGGATGTACAGCCATTAGGAAGCATTTACGGATAGAAGACTGTTCTCTCAGGATGGACTTCACCTGACCAAGGAGGGAAATAGACTTCTAGGATGGAGGCTCGCCGAACTGATTAAGAGAGCTTTAAACTAGGAATTTGCGGGAGATGGTTGGGAGATGTCCGGGAGATCTCCATGCCGGAATTTAACCTTGAGAGGGAAGTAAACAAAGTAAGAGGGGATACAGCCATGGACAGAAGAATTGACACAAGGAGGAAGGGTAGTGTAGATAGCAGACTAACAGGTGATGCTGGTGGTAGAATGTCTGTGCCTAACCGGGTAAAGAATGTCAGTGAAGCCAAACGGCAAAAATTAAGATGTCTGTACACTAATGCAAGGAGCCTAGGGAACAAAATGGAGGAACTAGAGTTACTGGTGCAGGAAGTGAAACCGGATATTATAGGGATAACAGAAACATGGTGGAGTACAGGTATTGAAGGCTATGTGCTGTTTAGGAAAGAGAGAAATAAAGGCAAAGGTGGTGGAGTAGCCTTGTACATCAATGATGAGGTTAACTGTAAAGAAATAAGAAGTGAAGGAATGGACAAGACAGAGTCTGTCTGGGCAAAAATCACACCAGGAAACAAAGCTACCAGAGCCTCCCCTGAGATAGTGCTTGGGGTGTGCTACAGACCGCCGGGATCTGATTTGGATATGGATAGAGACCTCTTTAATGTTTTTAATGAAGTAAACAATAATGGGAAATGTGTGATCATGGGAGATTTTAACTTCCCAGATATAGACTGGAAGATAAGTGCTAGCAAGAATAATAGGGCTCATTTTTTTCTGGATGTGATAGCAGATGGATTTCTTCACCAAGTAGTTGAAGAACCGACAACAGGGGATGCCATTTTAGATTTAGTTTTGGTGAGTAGTGAGGACCTCATAGAAGAAATGGTTGTAGGGGACAACCTTGGTTCGAGTGATCATGAGCTAATTCAGTTCAAACTAGATGGAAGGATAAACAAAAATAGATCTGGGACTAGGGTTTTTGACTTCAAAAGGGCTAACTTTAAAGAATTAAGGAAATTAGTTAGGGAAGTGGACTGGACTGAAGAACTTGTGGATCTAAATGTGGAGGAGGCCTGGAATTACTTTAAGTCGCAGTTGCAGAAACTATCAGAAGCCTGCATCCTAAGAAAGGGGGAAAAAACCATAGGCAGGAGTTGTAGACCAAGCTGGATGAGCAAGCATCTCAGAGAGGTGATTAAGAAAAAGCAGAAAGCCTACAAGGAGTGGAAGAAGGGTGGGATTAGCAAGGAAAGCTACCTCAGTGAGGTCAGAACATGTAGGGATAAAGTGAGAAAGGCTAAAAGCCAAGTAGAGTTGGACCTTGCAAAGGGAATTAAAACCAATAGTAAAAGGTTCTATAGCCATATAAATAAGAAGAAAACAAAGAAAGAAGAAGTGGGACCGCTAAACACTGAGGATGGAAAGGAGGTTAAGGATAACTGGCCCAATATCTAAATAAGTACTTTGCCTCAGTCTTTAATAAGGTTAATGAGGAGCTTAGGGATAATGGAAGGATGACAAATGGGAATGAGGATATGGAGGTGGATATTACCACATCTGAGGTAGAAGCCAAACTTGAACAGCTTAATGGGACAAAATCGGAGGGCCCAGCCAATCTTCATCCAAGAATATTAAAGGAACTGGCGCATGAAATTGCAAGCCCGTTAGCGAGAATTTTTAATGAATGGGTAAACTCAGGGGTTGTACCATACGACTGGAGAATTGCTAACGTAGTTCCTATCTTTAAGAAAGGGAAAAAAAGTGATCCAAGTAACTATAGGCCTGTTAGTTTGACATCTGTAGTATGTAAGGTCTTGGAAAAAATTTTGAAGGAGAAAGTAGTTAAGGACATTGAGGTCAATGGTAATTGGGACAAAGTCCAACATGGTTTTACTAAGGGTAGATCGTGCCAAACCAACCCGATCTCCTTCTTTGAGAAGGTGACAGATTATTTAGACAAAGGAAATGCGGTAGACATAATTTACCTCGATTTCAGTAAGGCATTTGACAGGGTTCCACATGGGGAATTATTAGTTAAATTGGAAAAGATGGGGATCAATATGAAAATTGAAAGGTGGATAAGGAACTGGTTAAAGGGGAGACTACAACGGGTCGTACTGAAGGGTGAACTGTCAGGCTGGAAGGAGGTTACTAGTGGAGTTCCTCAAGGATCCGTTTTGGGACCAATCTTATTTAACCTTTTTATTACTGACCTTGGCACAAAAAGCGGGAATGTGCTAATAAAGTTTGCGGATGACACAAAGCTGGGGGGTATTGCTAACACCGAGAAGGACCAGGATATCATACAAGAAGATCTGGATGACCTTGTAAACTGGAGTAATAGTAATAGGATGAAATTTAATAGTGAAAAGTGCAATGTCATGCACTTAGGGATTAATAATAATAATTTTAGATATACATTGGGGACACATCAGTTGGAAGCAACAGAGGAGGAGAAGGACCTTGGAGTATTGGTTGATCGCAGGATGACTATGAGCCAACAATGTGATATGGCCGTTAAAAAAGCTAATGCGGTTTTAGGATGCATCAGGAGAGGTATTTCCAGCAAAGATAAGGAGGTGTTAGTACCGTTATATAAAGCACTGGTGAGACCTCACCTGGAATATTGTGTGCAGTTCTGGTCTCCCATGTTTAAGAAGGATGAATTCAAACTGGAACAGGTTCAGAGATGGGCTACTAGGATGATCCGAGGAATGGAAAACCTGTCATATGAAAGGAGACTCAAAGGGCTTGGCTTATTTAGTCTAGCCAAAAGAAGGCTGAGGGGGGATATGCTTGCTCTTTATAAATATATCAGAAGGATTAATATTAGAGAGGGAGAGGAATTATTTAAGCTTAGTACCAATGTAGCCACAAGAACAAATGGGTATAAACTGGATACTAGGAAGTTTAGACTTGAAATTAGACGAAGGTTTCTAACCATTAGAGGAGTGAAGTTCTGGAACAGCCTTCCAAGGGGAGTAGCGGGGGCAAAAGACATATCTGGCTTTAAGACTAAGCTTGATAAGTTTATGGAAGGGATGGTATGATGGGATAGCTTAATTTTGGCAATTGATCTTTGATATCAGCAGATAAGTATGCCCAGTGTTCTGCGATGGGATGGGATCTGAGTTACTGCAGAGAATTCTTTCCTGAGTGCTGGCTGGTGAGTCTTGCCCACATGCTCACGGTTTAGCTGATCGCCATATTTGGGGTCCGGAAGGAATTTTCCTCCGGGGCAGATTGGTAGAGGCCCTGGAGGTTTTTTGCCTTCCTCTGCAGCATGGGGCACGGGTCACTTGCTGGTGGATTCTCTGCAGCTTGAGGTCTTGAAACCACAATTTGAAGACTTCAGTAACTCGGACATAGGTTTGGGGTTTGTTATAGAAGTTGAGGAGGTAGGATTCTGTGGCCTGCTTTATGCAGGAGGTCAGACTAGATGATCACATTGGTCCCTTCTGACCTTAAAGTCTATGAGTCTCTGAGTCACTATCGCTACTACATCAAAAGGGAAACATTCAGAAACTAGCTCTCCTTGGAAAAATTTCTCTAAACTGCTGTTGTGTTCAATTAGCCTGTTGCCTGAAAAGGTTACATGGTGTAAAATGTTATTAGTTGCCACTGCAGTTTACGGTACAGCTCCTGTGTATTCATCATGTCAAAACTTCTAACACACAATCACATTTTTATTTTGATATTTATGTAACACATGCTCCTTGTCAATCAGTTTGAAATGGACAAGCGAGTGCACTGCTGAGGGTCAATGCGCTCAATCTGAGAACTTGATTTCTGAGTTTGGCAAGGGTCCCTCCTTTTCTTTCTTTCTTTCTTTCTTTCTCCTTCTGCTAGAGGTATATTAGCAACTAATGTGGGTAATTAGAAGCAGACTTGTCACAGTTTATTACATTATAAAAAGTGTCAATTAGCTTAGTCATGGGCCTTTGCTGTAAAAGGTCTATTTAAAATGGAAGCTATACACACCTTTAAAAAACAGTAACTATTTGTGTACTTAGCTCTACAATTCAAACCATTCTCCACTCACTCCTGAGCAATGTGGCACTGGTTATCTAGGACTAACACACATGGATTTGCACCTTTTATGAATAAACTATTTTTTGCTCCCATTGAAGAAAATGACAGAAGACAATGGGATCACCGGGATGCTCAGCATTTCTGAGAAACAGGCCCCTTATTTTGGTACTTTATTATGAATTATCTATAGACATTCACTTTTTTTAAAATATATGTCTCTATATTTCTCAGGAAGTTTAAAAATACACTTGCTCACTAAGGCCTGCATATCATTTACACTAGGGTTGATTTACACTGAGTCCTTAAAGTAAACAGCAATTACCCTTACCCCATGTTAACCCATTTTAACACGACCCATATACACTGCCAGAGCAGTTCAAAGAAGCCTTGGTGTAAATAAGAATCTTTTTTCTTTTTTTAAGGCCAACAACTAGGATTACCACCTTTGAAATGCAAAAAACCCCAGCACCACTCCCACAAGGCAAGACTGCCTTAACCCCAACCACAAGGCAATTCCACAACTGCCCCTTCAGCAGCCATTCTAACTAGAGAGATAACACATACATATAAGATTGATAACATTGAACCTCTCCTCCCTCTCGCATGACTCAAACCCTCTCTCACACATTTGTATGGTGTGCTTACATGTTGGTGGGAAGACAGCTGCTGTATTTTCAACAGTTTTGATCTATCACTTAAACTGCAGAATTGGGAACTGCAGTCTTTAGCTGGACACAGAAGCTTTTAACATTTGATATCCCAGTGTATTGTGATAATAATGCAAATCTTTAGACCCACATTAAAAAAACCCAGCAGATTAAATTTTGTTTTTCTGGCAACTGGCAAATCCATTTAAAAAAAAAAGCCAGGGCGGTCAAATATCGGTCAGGGGTAACCCTGCCTACAACAATTGCACTGTTTAACGTAACACAACAGTAGAGGGCATGATATTTCTAAAACTAGACTGGCCCTTTATTAAGAGAACTATTTACAGAGGTGCTATAACTGCAGCAAACTTTCAAGCCACATGCACACAGACTGACTTACTGGTGCCTCCTCCAAATTCTCCCCTCCTGCAACCTGTGGTCCTCCCCTCCAAGTGCCAGGGAGGTTGCTACATGTGCAACATCTTGTAACTCTAGATCATCCTGCATGTTGTGCTTCACTATGAGTTCTTTCCCATTGTTCTTTTAGTAAGAAACATGTACTGAATCCGAAACTGGACAGTATCTGGATGTGATATTTGAAAAGAGCACTGTGGGTTGTATTACCAATGGGAAACTGAACAGGCAAAAAGTGATCATGTTTGTGTCCTTTATTTCTCACGTATGATGTATAAAAATGGCTCAATATTTTTTTTTCCAAATAAGGTTTGCTTGCTTGTTTTTTTTTAAATTAGAGATATCAGACCAGAACCTCAGCTCGTATAAATCAATGTTACTCCATTGACTTCAGTGCAGCTACTCTGATTTACAGCAGTTGAGAATTTGGCCAATCAACTCAAGACTTCTCCTCTTTGCCGAGGCAATCTTTGGAGGACTGAAATTGAGATGAGGACTCCACAGTTGGTGGAAAATCTGTGTTGGCACTTTCCCAGTTCTCAAGCTAAGTCCCCTAATTAATATCTGGGAAAACTGCACTGAAAAATGCACATTAAAAAACTATTTTTGGAAAACCACTTTGAAGCCATTCCCATACAGCATACATAACCAGCAAAGGGCACAAAGATGAACTACAAAAGGAAGCATACTCATTAAGCACAGTTCATCTTAAGGGTAATAATAACTGTAGTTAATTGCTAGTTGCGTTACTGCTTATTCCTATAGCTAATCAATAATTCATAACAAACTGTTTAGAGGGAGGATGATTTGTGGATAAAGCACTGGACTGAGACTCAGGAGATCCAAGATCTACTCTTGGCTCTGTCACAGTCTGTCTGTGTGACCTTGGGCAAGTCAAGCTCTTTGTTCTCAAGTTCCCCATCCATAAAATAAGGATACTGGTGGTTCCTTTCCCTACACACACACACACACACACACACACACACACACACACACACACACTGGCTGTCTTGTCTATTTAGATTGTTCTCTCTTCTGAGCAGGGGTTTCACTATTTGTATGCCACCCCAGCCTTGTATTACACTCCCAAGGTTACAGATTTTCTCTGGCCTTCGCTTGGCAAATGCTGCCACCCCCAAATGAAAAAAACAAACAAAAACAACAACTCAACCCTTTGAACCCAGGACGGAGCACTTGGGAATTCCTCTCTGTGGGGTACCCTCAAGCCCTTTCACCCCTCCCCCCTTTAGGGAAGAGCTAAGAAAGAAAAGTTATTCACCAAATAATTTCTATGCATTATTCTGGGTCTTCTATAAGACTTAGAATGTTTATAAGCAGTTTATTGCAAGTATTTAATATTAAGCTACATGTTCTGCTGTGAAAATCTCTGAAACCACTGGCAAAGGATCTCATCCCCCCTTGGAGTTGGTCTACACAGAGGATAACAATCCACTGTTGCTATCAGTTACTCCATTAGCTCATGTGTCAGAGGTGTATGCAGTGGTTCTAAGGATTCCTTTCCTGTTGATGAACCATGTTAGAGTGTCAATATGATCCCACATGATGGGATTTCAGGATGCGTTTTTTTCCAGTTTCCTTTTTAAAAAAACCTAGGAAATTACACAAGAAAACAAGATTAAAAGAATATTATTGAGGCTGCAAAGTCAAGCACTAAAAAATTAGGAATTCCAAATTAAGGATGCCTGTGCAACCTTAATTCGGCTGCCGGAGGCATTAGGATACAGTCTCTAACTCTCACACGCTATTTTTCTATAGGACCCTTGCCTCATTCAGTGCACAGAATGGACAGTGTTCACTTAATGAGGAGTTTTTTTTCACCTCATTGTTCAGTGTGTGCCTTCTTTACTGCAAAACCATCTAAATCCTCCTCTGAAAACAGAGTTATTAGTTTCCTTATGAGTTTTCTATAGTGCTGGTCACTATAGCATCTGAGTGCTTCACAAATATTAATAAATGTATTTTCACAGTACACTTGTGAGATGAGTTGGGGGCACTGTCCCTATTTTACAGGTGGGGCACTGAGGCCCAGGAAGATTAAGGTCAAAAGTGTTCACTGATTTTAGATTCCAAATTTCAGTGGCCTAAGAGCTCCTTTTTTAGGGTTCTTACCATTGTATGGCATTTTATACGATCAAAGCACAAGTCCCATTGACTTCAGTCATAGCTGAGGGTGTTCAGCACTCCTGCAAATTAGATCCCAGAGTCTCATCTCAGGCACCCAGAAAATACAGATGTGACGAACTGGGAAAGTTCTTAATGTTTTCTCTGAATACTGTATTGGTGCCTCAGTGTCCCCATGGCAGTTCTTAAGTATCTGGCAGAGCAAAGGGCCAGTGCACCTACATGCCTGACACTCTGTCTCCTAGCAACTGATGGCCTGGGCCCCTCCTCTGCAAAGGTGCCAGCTGAAGGTGTTGGAGACAAAGGGATCAGGTGACTTCCTGGCCCGGGAAAGGGGCTGAGGAGAGAGGAGGGGCTGGGAAGGGTTGTTAGTCTGGAGCTGGCTGGGGTCGAGGGTGGAGGGCAGACCTGGGGGTCTGGCTCACTGCCCCCCAGAATGGACCCGGCCGAGGGGCCCGGTTCGCTGTATCTACAAGCTCTGTTTTAGACCCTGTCCCCGTCATCGAATAAACCTCTGTTTTACTGGCTGGCTGAGAGTCACGTCTGACTGCAAAGTGGGGGTGCAGGACCCTGTGGCTTCCCCAGGACCCCGCTGGGGTGGACTCGCTGTGGGAAGTGCACGGAGGGGCAGAGGATGCTGAATGCTCCAAGGAGAGACCCAGGAGGTGAAGCTGTGTGAGCTTCTTGCCCTGAACAAGTCTGCTCCGAGGGAGAGGAGGCTCCCCAAAGTCCTGATTGGCTTGGTGGGGAGCAGTTCCAGAGCATCGCCCGGTGACTCCGTGACAACAGAACACACTAAATTTCGTATAAGTGACTTGCCCAACGTCACATAAGAACTCTATGGCAAAAACAGGGACAGAATTTAATTCCTCAGGATAGTATTCAACTGCTTTAACCATGAGACCATCCTTTCTCTTCTTGCATTCTCCTGCCTCATTCACTATATACCTTCCAAATTCTGCTACAAATGATGCATGGACCTTCAAACAACTGTCCCCTTCCCTGCATAACCTTGATTCATATCCACAGTGTGTCTATTCTGTGAACCAACTGGGGAAGAGGTCCAATGGAAAAAATAGTTTGTGGCCATGAAATTAAAGACAGTATCACAGTTCATGCACAGAAGGGGGCTGAATTAAGGTTGCACAGGAAACCTTAATTCTGGCATTTCCTAATTTTTGAGTGTTTGACTTTGCAACCTTAATAATGTTCTTTTAACTTATTTTTATGTGCACAATAATAGTGTGTACAGTAACATGGATACCTCTTCTCCATAATAAAAATAATAATAATTTGTTCCTTCTGTAAAATATACTCTGGATTAAAGAAGTATAACATTAGAGAACATTAGATAGTATCATTCTCCTCCATAGAAATCTAAGCTACAAAGACGTCTTCAATTCAGAGAATTTATATGTCAGAAAACCGGTCTTCTCTTTTAAAACAGAGAGCTTTCCATGAACTTTCCTTGAATAGTTGCTTCCTGGATACCATATTGGACAAATATACAATGTAAAAGGAGCTGTGCTATTGTGTGTGGGTGTTGTAATAATCATAAACCTTATGCCCAGTACTGCACAGCTGATTAAATATTAGCTTCAATATAAAGAAAGTGAATTAATGGATATCTCCATTATTCATGTCCTTCTATGTAAACAGAAAAGAAAAGGAATACTATAGGCTTTCATTCCAAAAAAAAAAATCACTGTGAGGATGGGATGAATTGTTTCTCCTTTATGACGAGCACCATCCATTTTTGACTGTTTTAGTTTTCACAGAGGCTCTATCCATTTAGACTCACCTTCGCAAGCTCGTCCACCCCACTTGCGCTTCTTGCCAACGTTACAAGATCGACTTGCATTTTATCCACCCATGACTTTATTCTACAGAAATAAAAAGGAGAGAGAAAGAGATGTGCCATCAGATCAGTGGCAAATAGTTATGATGATCACAAACACAAATGCAGGCTGACAGATTATCCTCCAGGAGGCAGACTGATGCCGAAGTCCCCTCAATATTGCTGTGACTCTGCTTTAGACATTCATTCTCTCTCTCTTTCTTTCATAGAAGCTCTCTGCCTTGCAAAGGCCCAACACGGTGAAGAAGCTGTATACAATGACCTATCATCAAAAAAAGGGCAAAAAGTCAGGACACATGAAAATAGTTGTTTAAAGGGCACAAGAGCCTTGCCCTTGATTGTTGAAAAAGTAACCTGTGTCTCTTTTTGGAATATGTCACCAATACTGAGACATAAGTTAATGTGAATATCTTTTGTTAGCTCAAATCTAGCCTGGTCTTACACCAACCAATTGTGTAACTATCTGTAGACTGCATGGTGGTCCCCGCATATCCTAGACAAGAGTTCCTCTAACAAAACCCATCAACACAATTAGCACTAGCTGACAGCTGCAGCAGAGAGGTTAGAGACTAAATGGTATACAGACTGACTAGCCCCCCAGTCGTATTTTGATTCTAAGTCTTCAAGTGTCAGGTGAACTTTTCTGCAGTTGTATCTCTCATATGGTTGTCTATAGTGACCAGACCACCTGTTAGCTGATCAAGCAAGCATACTATCAGCACTTATTATTACTATCTATATTACGGTCCCCATTATCCTAGTATATGAGTACATTCTAATCTTTAATGTATTTATCCTCATAAGACCCCTGTGACTTCAGAAAAGCAGACTTTGACTTCCTCAGGGAACTGATGGGCAGAATCCCCGGGGAGGCTAATATGAGGGGGAAAGGAGTCCAGAAGACTGTCTGGATTTTAAAGAAGCCTTATTGAGGGCACAGGAACAAACCATCCCAATATGCAGAAAGAATAGCAAAGATGGCAGACGACCAGCTTGGCTTAACAGAGAAATCTTCGGTGAGCTTAAACACAAAAACAAAGCTTACAAGTGGAAACTTGGACAGATGACTAGGGAGGAGTATAAAAATATTGCCTGAGCATGCAGGGGCATAATCAGAAAGACCAAAGCACAACTGAAGTTACAGCTAGCAAGGGATGTGAAGGGTAACAAGAAGGGTTTCTACAGGTATGTTAGCACCAAGAAGGTGATCAGGGAAAGTGTGGGACCTTTACTGAATGGGGAGGCAATCTAGTGACACATGATGTGGAAAAAGCTGAAGTACTCAATGCTTTTTTTTGCCTCGGTCTTCACAGATAAGATCAGCTCCCAGACTGCTGCACTGGACAGCACAGTATGGGGAGGAGGTGAGCAGCCCTCTGTGACAAAAGGACAGGTTAAGGACCATTTAGAAAAGCTGGACATGCACAAGTCTATGGGACCGGATGCAGTGCATCCGAGGGTACTTAGGGAGTTGGCTGATGTGACTGGAAAAAGGCAACTATAGTGCCCATATTTTAAAAAGGGAAGAAGGAGAATCCAGGGAACTACAGACTCACCTAAGTCCCTGGGAAAAACCATGGAGCAGATCCTCAAGGAATCAATTTTGAAGCACTTGGAAGAGAGGAAGGTGATCAGGAACAGTCAACATGGATTTACTAAGGGCAAGTCATGCCTGACCAACCTGATTGCCTTCTATGATGACATAACTGGCTCTGTGGATATGGAGAAAGTGGTGGACGTGATATACCTTGACTTTAAGAAAGCTTTTGATACCGTCTCCCACAGTATTCTTGCCAGTAAATTAAATAAGTATGGATTAGATGAATGGACTATAAGGTGGATAGAAAGCTGGCTAGATTGTCGGCTCAAAGGGTAGTGATCAATGGCTCAATGTCTAGTTGGCAGCTAGTATCAAGGGGTCGGTCCTGTGACCGTTTTTGTTCAGTATCTCCATTAAGTTCACAGATGACACTAAGCTGGGGGGTGAGGTAGATACGCTAGAGGGTAAGGATAGGGTCCTGAGTGACCTAGACAAACTGGAGGACTGGGTCAAAAGAAATCTGATGAGGTTCAATGAAGACAAGTGCAGAGTCCAGCACTTAGGCTGGAAGAATCCCATGCACTGGCTGGGGACTGACTGGCTAAACAACAGTTCTGCAGAAAAGGAACTGGGGATTACAGTGGATGAGAAGCTGGATATGAGTCAGCAGCGTGCCCTTGGGCTACATTAGTAGGATCATTGCCAGCAGATAGAGGGAAGTTATTATCCCCCTCTATTCGGCACTAGTGAGGCCATATCTGGAGTATTGTGTCCAGTTTTGGGGTACCCAACTACAGAAAGGATGTGGACAAATTGGAGAGAGTCCAGCGGAGGTCAACAAAAATTATTAGTGGGCTGGAGGCACATGACTTATGAGGAGAGGCTGAGGGAACCAGGCTTATTAAGTCTGCAGAAGAGGGAGGGAGGATTTGATAGCAGCCTTCAACTACCTGAAGGGGGGTTCCAAAGAGGATGCAGCTAGGCTGCTCTCAGTGGTGGCAGATGACAGAACAAGAAGCAATGGTCTCAAGTTGCAGTGCGGGGGGGGGGGGGAGTGGGGATGAGGTGGGGGGGGCAGTGTACGTTGGATATTAGGAAAAAATATTTCACTAGGACAGTGGTGAAGCACTGGAATGGGCTACCTAGGGAGGTATGCATCTCTATCCTTAGAGGTTTTTAAGGCTCGGCTTGACAAAGCTGTGGCTAGGATGATTTAGTTAGGGTTCGTCCTGCTTTGGGCAGGAGGTTGGACTAGATGACCTCTTGAGGTCTCTTCCAACCCATATCTTCTATGATTCAATGATTCAAAGGCTGAGTGTCACCGTGCCCCACTTTTAGGTGCCTAGAAAGTCACAGGAACAACACTGTGATCCACAAAGCTGAGTTGTGTGTCCTGGCTCCCTATACAATGAATCGGGGCAGACAGACAGTCACCTTAGAATGTGATCCAGGATAGAGTAGCAGGGACCACGAAACAGCCCTTCACCCTCCTGGCAGTTTGCTGGAACGGATTTCACCTCCCTAGTTGTTATGCAGAACCCAAACACAGGCACGAGGCAGCTAGTGGGAATTTGACCTAGAGAGATTCTCTCAGCCTTGGTCACAACAGCAGATGCAGAGTAACAACACTGTTGGATGGCTTTGATTCAGCTGAAGCTTCAGCTCTGATCACTAAACAGGAGCTAAGCCAGAAGAGATGTAAATCACTCTGCACAGCAGCTGCACACAGTGCATATGCTTTGGATTTCACTTCAATGCCATATAAACAAGGTTGAGTTCCTAGGAATATAGATTGCAGTCCTTTATCGAACTGGCACAAGGTCATTTGCCCTCCATGCAAGCCACGGCATTTGTCCCTGTAAGGAGAGGTTTTTGTTTCAAATAGGTAGCACTGACAGGTAGGGGAATGCAGCAGTTAAAGTTCCAGAATCATTGGGGATTATTGTCATTGTATTATGTACCGCAAATCAGTCGAGGCACATGAATAGGCTGTCTCATTCAGATTTTATTTTATTATAAACCTTCTCTGTATATGAGCCATCGCTCACACTTGTAACACTACTATCACATCTTGGGATGCAATCTAGGATGAGGAGTTGTATCACCTCTTACTCTGTAAACCTTATGTGCATTAAAAAAAAGCTTTGTTACTTTAACTCCCTGCCTGGGATGTTCACAGCCAGCGACTAGAATGCCCTGAGTTGTGTATAACTGCAGCCTTAGTCTGCCAGCAATACACCAGTCATATTCACTTTTTTCTACCACCTTTGGTTAGCACTTGGAGAGTGACCTCCACACAACCCTAACCCTGAATTTTCCCAAAGCCATATGCTCTGCAAAGTCCAGCCACCTCCTGGACCATTCAGAGATATATTAAGGTTCATTTTCTCCTTTAAGGAGCCAAAAGCACATTACAGCTTATTACGGGCTTGTCTACACTTACTAGAGGATTGATGCTGTGACAACTGATGCATCAGCAGTCGATTTAATGAGTCTAGTGAAGACCCACTAAATCGACCGCCAATCGCTGTCCCATTGACTCCTGTACTCCACCTGATCAAGAAGAGCAATGGGAGATGCTTTCCTGTCGACTCCCCTCGACGTTATGTAGTGTAGACCCTGTGGTAAGTAGATCTAAGCAACATCAATCTGAGTTATGCTACTCACATAACTCAAAATTGCATAGCTTAGATCCACTTTTCCCTTTAATGTAGGCACGGCTAACTTAACGGGGGAAAATACACTCTTCTCTTCATGCGAGCACTGAGTTGGTTTATAGTAAAAATAAGACAAGTTTATTAACAAAAGAACAGAGTTAAGTGACACCAAGCAGGAGGAATAAAGTTAGAAAGGGCTACAAACACACAAAAAAAGCAAAAATGTGCTTTCTAATGGCTAAGACCTTACTCAATCAGCTACAATCTTTGTTCAAGGTCATTTCCTTATCAATCTTCCGTTCTCAGAGACTTTGACACCCTTGATTGATGGATCCATCTTTTTCAGCTTGCAAGAGCTCTGAGCCCTTGCATGTGGGTCTCACGTTGAATGCCAAAGATGGCTTCTGTCCTTACTTATTTCTTCCAAAGTTCAATGACCTTGTTCCAAGAGGCAGAATGACCTCATGCTGTTCTCTTCCTGAGGGCTTCCCATCCCCTGCTTAGTTCCATGTAAATAGGGTTTCCACTGTCTTTGGTCAAACCTTGTTTAATTTTGTTGGTAACAAGTAGATACGTTCCCTCCTAGACAGTAGGGAATGCAACTGTTTCTCCTGGTGTTTGGTCACAGACTTTAAAATATAGTATCATTAAACATCCATATTTCCTCATATAGTGTTAATACATACATTTCACTAGGATATTAATCACCACTGTATCATTGGCAGAAAAGACCAGACTAGATACACTTTTATAATACTGTAATATTGTATACACACAGTTGATTCAAATGCTTATCACTGGTCTATAATGACAGGGAGGTTCAGCCAGTAAACCTTTGCAATCTATTCTTAGAAAAGTAAAACCCAGATCAAGCGTCTCTCTCCTGCTGGGCTGTAGACCCCACGTTGTCTCCTCCCCTACCTGTTAGCTTGATAGTTTTGTTTACCTTATATGCAAATAGACCTTCACTGTCTCTGCCTGACAACTAGGCTGGTCAGAAAAGCAAATAAATGCACATACCTCTATCTAAGGCAGACTGTGCTTACACATTGCTTGCCAAACACATTTTAAAGTATATTATTTTAGGCCAGGGGTCCCCAACGCAGTGCCCGTGGGCACCATGGCGCCCACAGGGGCATCTTAATGCGCCCACGTCCTGGCCCCCGGGACAACACCCGCCAAAATGCCGCAGCGGCATTTCGGCGGGGACGCCTCTCGATGACGACGCTTGTCGTCGACAAGAGACGTCATCGAGAGGCGTCACTCCCGAATTTCAGCAGGGACGCCTCTCGATGATGTCGCTTGTCGACGGCAAACAAAGTCATCGAGAGGCGTTGCCGCCGAAATTCGGCGGGATTTCGGCGGGTGCTCCACCGCCACAGTGGTCCTTCAGCTGGAGCCCGTCAGCCAAAAAGGTTGGGGACCACTGTTCTAGGCCAAATCCAGAACTCAGGGAGCTACATATCCATATCCATACCCCAAACATACATCATGCAAGAATATTAATAATCCTACATGCCACCTTATAAATTGAGATATGACCACAGTGTGTTAGGTGTGGCGAGTATGCCAGGCCTTACAAGAGCTGCCGACACAGCACTGAACCACAAATGGGCCTCTGTGTCACAACTCCACTGTAATAGTCTGGGTTGTTTGTATTCAACAGCAACACAAAACAGTGTGAATTAGTGGAATACAAACCAAGGCCAGATTTTCTATCGCATTCTGGCCTCTTTGCACTACTCTGATAGTGCAAAGGGGCCAGGTTTGCCCAGATCAGAATTCCCCTGGCATGGACCTGGCCCATACACCACCACCACCCCACCTGGCATCAGTACAGTGGGATGTGCACAGGTGTCCAATAGGCACCAAGCATCCCCTCAGCCAGTAGATGGTCCCTTGGGGAACAATACTAGCTGGTATAATTGCTGAACCCCCAAGCAACTCTAATCTATGCCATGGCCAGCAGCATGGCCAGCACAGATAATTAAGAAATGGTAACAGCTTCCCTGATGGGTTTTTCGCTGCTGCATGAACCAAAAACTCTGCGCAGCAAAGAATCAGGACTGAGATCTTTAAATCATGAACCCTCCCCCTTGCAGTGGTGATGGGAAAACAATTCCCTATGTTCAGATAAGAACACAGGCCATCTTTAAATTTGATCGGGTCACCTAACTGATTTCCCTGACAGTGCAGGCTAGGCTCCTCCTAGTCCATTTTTTAGAGCTTTGGTTACTCTATTTTTCAATGGATTTGCCAAAATTTTCTTTGGAAGACTATACCTAATCCCACTGGAAATTCTCTTTCTGAAGTTCAATCCGGTTAAATAATTCCTCTCCTGCTTTTTTATATATATGTGTGTGTGTGTGCGTGCGCGTACCGATGTTTTCCCCTCCCATAGAAAAACCAACAGAAGGGGAAAAAAGTCATCTGAACACACAAAGAACATCCGCGTATAGCAAACTCATTAGATTCTTCCCTCTAGAGGATGAGGAGAGAGCATGGATCTCTAACTCTGCAGAGCCAAGAGATCCACAGGGAAATCTGGTCCTAACTCCACTGATCTCAAAGCACCCGCAAGAAATGCCTGTCCCTAAGAGCATTTATCCCTTGATGGCCATGTCTGCATATTCCTGCAATTAGGAGCCATGCTGCCTTTGGCTCCCCTTTTATGCCTGTGCGCTTTCATTCTGCTCTCTGTGGTACCTCTCAGGAGAGTAGAAATCCTGGAAGTTAATTGTGCTCTCCGCAGCTAAGATCTGCTATTCTGGAAATATTAATGTTGTAAAATGGTTCAATATTAAAAAGAAAGAGGTTATTTCTCACATTTGATATGGTCTCTTCCAGATTTGCAGTTATTTCAGATTCAGTTGCAAAACAGATGTGCTGTATCTAATCCAAGAAAGAAATGCCTTTGTTAAAGTGGAAAAAAAATAACCCAAGAATGGGCTGCATCTCATTACTGCGCATCCCATCGTGATCCATCAGTTTGGAATGTGACACAAATTATACAGCACAATGCGATGGTAATGTAACGATGCTTACATTTACAATGCAGCACAACCTAGTGCCTCCAAATTTGAAGGGGACAGTGTCCACATTTGGATTGGATAGCTGCACTCACTTTAAAAAACAAAGGGTTTGCTTTGAATTTTTGGCAGTAACTATAATACCCAGAGGTTCCCAGTGTGTGCCAAAAGAGGCTTCACTGATAATTCCAGTCTACTGATAATACCAGCTCGTTAGGTGTCTCAGTAATAACAGGCCATATTATGGGGAAAGCCACAGGAGTGTGTGCTGCAGGGAGAAGGGGTAGGAATGTTGCATGAAAATTTTAATGAAATTTCTAGAGATTCCCCGACAGCATCTGTCCAGGAAGATGGGGTTTGCCTCCCCTTAGAGCCTGCCACCTACCCAGGTCCCCATGGAAGTCCCTCCTAGGAGGCTAGGCAATCCATGGAGAGGCTAGGTACCTCTACAGTAGCTCTAGTCCCTAGTACTCCACCCCTCAACTCCATTTGAGCCATCTGATAGAGTTCTATATAGCAGGGCTATAATGCTCCATTATATTCTGTAAAGTTGTTCACAAAAGGGGCAAGAGAAAGACCCTCCATTTTCTATGAGAATGCATAGGACGTTGTCATAGCAGTTCAAAGCCTCCATTCACAGACTTAGACAATTAGACTCAGCAGCCCTGCCTACGCTAGAAGTTCTCTTAAAATTTCTGACCGTCATGCTAACACCAGTGGGAGTGCTAGCCAGGGCTTACGCAACAAGGTGGTTAAACAGCCAGTATACAAGTCTATCCCAGCACTCTAATGTTGCTAGCACTGGTGAAGCTGGACTAGCAGTAATGCAAGGGTGGGCAATTTTAAAACAAATGCTAGCACAGAGACAGCAGGTGAAATCTTTGCTCCATTGAAGTCAATGTTCTTGTTCTCTTTCCTCCACATCTCTCCCTTTTTTACACCATTAATTCCTACTCCTCTCACTGGAACACTGCTTTTTCCACTTGCTGTCTCACTTGCGACAATTTGCTACCAGCCTCCCGGCCAACAAATAAGCAGCTGCCTTCAGCGGTAATATTAATGCTCTTCTGTGGATCAGATTATGAGGGATGGTTTGCTCCCCAGAGATACAGTGCGTGCTTTGCTTTTCCTTTTCAGCATCATATCAACAACAGTTCACCCCTATCAGCTCCCTCCTTTGTTCATTCTCATCTTGAGACTCCCATATGGCAAGACAACATGCTGATGATGTGTCTCTGGGCTGATTGATTACATTCTCATTGACTACTGTAATTAATTCAAACAGTATTCTGAAGCTTTTCCATATTATTTTCCATGTTTCTTTTTTTCAGAAGCATCACATATAAATTATTTTAAAGGTCCTGGTTCAAATCTTCTCTGCATTTTATATCAAGTAAACATTTAATCTAGTATTTTCTATTCTAGAAAACTGCTTGTAAATGTGGATTCTTTATGGTGCATTTTGTGTGCCCTGCAGCTGTGATCTACTAAGCCTACCATCTGCTTTAGTGAAAGGGACACCAATTTGAAATCTAGTCACTTAAACACAACAAGAGAGAGAGAGAGTGTGTGTGTTAGTAGGTAGTAGTATCAGGAACTACAGTTGCCCCTGAGATCATCTGCCAATTTCTGTGTGTTTTACCATCACATTTTCCTATTTTTTTAATGTCTCTTTTCCCTAGTTGTTGTGTGAAACACCCACACAAAAAAACTGAAATAGTGACATCCATTATTCAAAAAGTGTTTTCCAGTGCACAAAATAAAGGTAACTGAAGGGAAAAAAAAATTTATAACTAGAATAGATCAGAGAAAAAAAAGATTTTAGGTCTTATTTGTAACAATAATTGATAAAATCAGACAGGATTGATTTTTAAATGGACAATTTCCATTTACCACAGTTGTGCTCTCTACCGTTAATTTTTTTTAATGGTAATTGTCAGCTACTCAATTAGATCTGAGATGGTAAAAAACCTAGTTTGGATAAAATTACTTTAACATACTTAAACTTTTTGAATTTTGAAGCAAATTACTCCTAAAAAAATGAGCATCAATCTCTTTCACGATGGGAAACTGCTGAAATGCAAACTGATGCCCTCCTTAATGTAGAAAAAGGAGGTTTCTCTAGTAATATTAAATTGTATATTATATAAAAAGATCCCAGGCCTGCTTCTGACCTCACTTAGTCCCAATCTTGCAACTGGCTCCACACAGTTAGATGGTATAACAACAATGAAACTAATAAGCTAAAATTAACAAATGACAATCTCCCTCCCCATGCTAGATTTGTTTAAAATAATTTTGTACCTTCAAATATTGATTTATAGTTTATATCCAGGACAGAATATTGTCTAGACTAGTCACTCTAGATTGTGTGGTTTCTGTGACATGGATTCTCTTGGTATTAATTGTTTCTATAGTGGCTAATACAATAGGGTACTGTATAATAAAGAATAATAATTTAGATCCTTCCCCCCACATTAATATTAGGAGTACCACATTGTAAATTACTGTTCTAAAATCCCTACAAAGATTAATGCAATTCTCTCTCATTCCCACAAGCATCTAAGTAACGCCAGCTGTATTTACTTAAATTGTCTAATGTTTATAACTGTGAATGGTAATCCACCACCTCACTACCGGTTGTAAGTGGCTTGGCTGCATACGGTTTAGATATTCCAAGCTTCTATTAGATGTGGTTTCTGAACTGGACACATTCTCAGTACTAAATTTGCAGGGGAAATTCTGCACAACACTTGTAGACTGTAATCCCAGTCCAAAATGGCAATTTCTGTTAAACATATCCAAATGTATCATATTATCTCATTGTAATTTTTTTTCTTGGTAAAAAAGTAATACGTCAAATTAAAAAGAAAAAAAAGAAAAGAAATGAGAGCTTCTCAGGCACTGAAATGCTTGTCTGCTGCTTCTTTCACTGAAGCCAAGGGTGTAATATCTGTCTGACAGTTGCTCATGGTCAGAATTTATTTAACAATTCGAAAGTTGTCACAGCAAACATGACGTCTTGTGACTTAAAGAGGCAGCAATCTTTTTTCCTGATAAGGCCAGCAACAGAATCTTGATGCTGAAGAGAGGTTTATTTTTGTTTAGTAGAACATTAAAGCTGCAATGAGAACTTTTAAAGAGAAAATCAGAATATATTTAAGCTCAAAAGAGACAATAATACAATTGCTATGAACCCTTGTTTTGGCATCTCAGGCACTGAGAATTATTGCAGAGTAAAAAATTACTGAGGTTAGGTTTCCTTTGAGATGGATTGCAATGCTATACATTCCACATAGCAAAGATTCCCTCACTTGCATATATGTTGTTCTCAAAAGATAAAGACGATAACCAAGAAGGAATGCAGTTTGATTGGGACTCATGAGTCCGGGGTTCTGTTCTTTGCTCCATCACTGGTTTGCTGGCTGACCTTGGGCAAGTCATTTCCCCGTGCCTCAGTTTCCTCACCTACAAAAGGGGAATAATGAGACTTACCTACTTTGTTAAAGGGCTTTGAGATCTACGGATGAAAAGATCTACATAAAAAGATTACATATACAGTGTATGTTCCACACATGTGCAGCTCCTACTGACTTCAATGGGAACCTTATCTGAGTGTTCAAAAGCAGAATGTGGCCTGAAATTTCAAACACAGGGCCACAGCATGTCATGTGTTTTTTAAGCAGAATACTCAAGGGCTGATGGTAAGATGTGGTCCATAAAGACCAATTTGACAGTCAGTACAACAAACACTCTTTCACTATAGCAATTTACAATCTCCAGAGTCACAGGGTTTAAATTTAACCATGGCCATTTAAACATACACCTGGTTGAAAATCAGCATCAAAGGTCTCTGCCTCACAGACCCTTCTTTACACAACCCAATTCCATTGTGGGTTTTTTGTTTGTTTTTATGTTTAACGTGTGTTTAAAATAAACTTCAAACAGTATGGTGCACCACTGGTGCATGGTTCAGTATATAAAAAAAAGTAGAGCCCTAGTAGATTTCAAAAATAAAAGAAACGAGGGCAGTTAATTCAGACAGTGTTGCATCTGTTTTGCTATTGACATCAGAATCAGGCCCTACCAGGGCTTTGAGGCTATGGGCACTGAGGTAACACCCAATCCTGCTGTTTGGCTCTGATGTTATGGGCAGACTGCTATACACACCCTCATGGAGTCCCAGTGATTACACAGCCAACAGCAATGAGACTCTGAGCCCAGGCTGACAGACACAGGCTTGCGGGGCTCACACTAACACATTAAAAACAGCTGTGTGAACAGCACTTTTAAGACGCAGGTCGAGTTTCAGAGCCTGAGTTCCAGTCCAAGCCACCACATTTACACAGTTATTTTTAGCTCAGCAGCATGACCCCCCGAGCCCAAGTCTGTCAACCAAAGCCGGGGGGCTGTGTAGACATACCCTAGTTGCCCACTGCAGTCAGTCAGTCAACGCAGATCACAATGAGGTTTGAGACCTTAGCTGTAAATTCCTCAGGACTAGGGCACATCTTGTCTGTAATTCGGAATGTGTCCAGGCACACCTTTGAATATCTAATAAGCAACAGTTAAAAGAATGAAAATTGTAGAATACAAGAAAGTGAATTGTTTACAAAATAGTTCAATATTTCTCAGCGTATCAACCCCTGCCCCCCCCCCAAATGCAGACCACATGCTCTTAATTCAATCAAAAAACAATGTTTGAAAAATGAAGATAAAGGAGGTTTGACTCAGAAATAACAAAAGAGAAAGCACTGCTATATTTATCCAATCTACCCTTACTCTTTGTTTTCCCACTCAGAATAACCTTCACTTTCAGAATCAGACGTTTCTGGAAAAAGATTTACTATCCATGAAAGGAGGGGGAAAGAGAGCACAAAGAAAAAAATCCTGCTACAAAATTATCATAAATACAGAATTGTCAACCAGGATTTTTCCTTTCAGACAAAACTGAAGGGCAGGTAGAAACTGCTTGTTATTACAATTTCTAGATGACATGTGAAAGGAGAACACACTTTACAATGGAATTATTAACTTTCTATAAGGAAATCACTAGTTTTACTAGTATGTATGATTCCTAGGGAGAATTTTAATAATACTATATATTCTAATGATCTATCAAGCGGACAGTACTTGTATTTCACATGTGCTGATGGATGGATGGATGGGCTTTGACAAAAGCAATGAGAGGCAGATCCTGTGAGATACTGACCAAATTGCCTTGCAATGGACTGATTGCCTTCAGCTCCCGTTTATTGCAAGTCAAAGGCAGAGAAGGGTGCTCACCATTTCAGAAGACTGAATACACAAGACCTGATCCAATGACCACTGAAGTGAATGCAAAGACTCCCACAGACTGCAATAATGGGCATGAGATCAATCCCTTAGAGAAGTGGCATTACCTTAAATCACACACCAACAATATCTAAAGATAGGTAAAACTGTCACCTCAGTTTTAAAGCCCAGGTGTAACATGGAAGCCACACAAAAGAAAAGCAGTCAGTATCCCAGGAAGTGAATGTCACATCTCTGATTGACTTATACGTTAGTACCAGAGACTTAACAATTCATTCAGATGCCACACCAAGAAGGACCTTTACAACCAGATTAAAAAACATGCTGAACTAATTATAAAACCTTTGGGCATGTCTGAACCTGGGCCCATTGGTTTCTCAGATACTTTGGCATAATCTATTTGCTGCTGGTGGACTGAAGGCATGTAAAATTCCATTAGTACTGAACAAAGGTGTATTCAAAGGATTTTGTGCTTTAGCTCAAGTGGTAGGGGCTTGTGTTGTGAATGCTGAAGATCCCAGTTCTTTCCCGATGACAGTCGGGTCTGTGTGCACTACCAGAGATTCATTGCAAAACTGTATATCGCACGGGACTAATTCTTGGAGATGACCGGAACAAGCCTTTGTCTAAATAAGAGTTAGACTATAGCCTCTGGTGCCCATGAAGGAACTCTCTAGTGTGCAGATGGAGTGTACACATTGCAGCATCCATTATACTGCAAGAATGGGGATACTACTTTCTTTCTTCCCCACTCCCCTTTGCCCATCTTGTTGATCTTTCTACGGGTAACACACTGCTGCCTATACAGTACAGGAGTGTCTCTCACATAAAATGGAGTACCAATAGCCAAGCCCCTAAGGTACTCCAAGGAGTCTCTGGGTCTTCTCTCTTCGCACGGTATAAACACTTTGCCTGAAATAGGGTTATTTATTTGGTTGGTTGATTTGTCAGTATGGCAGAAGGTGTGGGCCTCTGTACAGTGATTGTCATTCTTGTTCTGGTGGAAAGGCTTTCTTTAGTGTCTATTCAGACTACAAACTCATCATGGTAGGGGTTATTTACTCTGTTTCTCTAGTGTCTAGCTCAGTGATTAGTTGCAGCCTCTTGACACTGATGGAATACTAATAAATACCACCTTATTTCCCCCCATCCCTTTAAATTAATAAACTTCTACATCAATCTTTCATGCAGTGCTCATGAAACTTGCTGCCTACAATAAATTTTAATATTAATAAAATAATATTAAATAATAGCAGCACACACATAGTGCTTTTCATCCTCCCAGCATCATTGGTATAAGTCTGGAGTAACTGCATTCAAAGGAATGGGTTCAATTTTGCTCATTTATACAAGTGTAAATCCACTGAAGTCAGTGGAGCAACTCCTGATTTACGTTGATGTAACTGCGGTCAGAACTGGACACAATGGAATTATTCCCAATTGACACCCATGCAAATGAAATACTGTTAATTCTTTAATCTGTATATTTTGGTTCCCTTCAACCTATTAGCTTAACTTCCTGACTCTCAAAGCACTGTACATGGGTTAGAATCACTATCTCACTGTTACAGAAACAGAAACTGAGGCACGGAGTTTATGTGATCGCCACAGATTATAATGATTTGAAGCCAATCCCTATCTGCACCAGATTTGTTCCAGTGAGCTAGATATATGAATCTCTATACTCTAAAATGCCATGTCACCTTAGAGATCAGGGTTTTCTGGTGAGGGCAGGAGGAGAGAGAAGGTTAGCCCTCCCTCACATCTAACCCCCCTCTTTTCCTGGAGGAGGCTTTAGCATTTCCATGCTAAGCCGAAAGGCTTTAGAAGGCAAATACTCAGAATTTGCTCATCATGAGTGAAATCCACACCTAGGCTTCTTAAAGTGGGTTAGGGAGGCGAAATCCACCTCCAAAACCAGGTCCAAAGCTGAAGTAGCAGCTGTAGCCTCTCCACATCCTTGACTAGGGCATCCAGGTCACTGGATCTCCAAAAATACGGCTCTTTAGGTCCTTCCCCATTGCAGCACATGCCACAGGCCTATGAAAGCTTGGTTCACAAACATCCACGACTGCTCTACCAGCTGCTCCAGCAAATAGCCCCAAAGTGAGGCTTATGTGATGCAGAGAGCCTGTCATGGTCTCTCCACACCTCAGCTAAACACCATAGTGTGAGCCCAATACAGCAGTCTTTACACCAGCGAAAGGTAGCAGAAGGATGGGTCAGTGGTTAACACACCTAGACTAGGACTTCAGAGATCTGGGGATAAGCCCCTGCTCTGGACTTATGGTGTGACCTTCACCAAGTCACATGGCCTCTATGTCCCTCAGATCTCTGTCTAGAAGATGGAGACATAGGCGCAGGAACGAGGGGTACAGGGGATGCTGCACCACCCCCAGGTTTTATGTGGGGCTCTGCTCCTGGCCACTCACCTAGGGTCCCTGCTGCCAGTCCCACGATCCAGGGTGCTGACACCCAGCTCCACAGTCCCAGCCCCCGCACTCAGGCTCCCAGCTGCCAGCCCCCTCACCTTGGGTCTCAGCTCCTGGCTGCTGGCCCCAAGGTCCACTTGCCCCCCCTTCCCACTGTCCACATTCCCATCCTCCTGGAGCCATGGCTCTGCTCCCAGACCCGGCTGTAGTGGGCTGGGGGGGGGGATTGGACAGGGGTGGGGAGTGCACAGCTCCTCCACTCTAAAAAGTGTTCCAGTGCCACTGGACAGGGACAACATTCCCTCCCTACCTCACAGGAGTGTTGTAAAGATAAACAGATTTAAGACCAAGAGGTGCTGAGAATCTACAGCAATGGTGGCCACGTTGACCTAGGATTGATTCCGGACTTCAACAGAAGTTCTGCTGCCTGCATTAAGACAGCAGGATCAGTCCTCAATTGTGTTGCTACTTTATATAAGCAAACTCTGTATAAATCAAGTGACAGGCAGGTGTTTAGCAGAGCAAGCCCATAATTAAAGCTGCTGCTCCACAAATATTTCCTTTCTTTTTTGCCAAAAGAGTCTCTTTTTACAATCTGCAGCGTTCCACTAAACAACACGAAAAATGTTCCCTAATGGAAATTACTATTATACGGAGAATCATTTATTATTTTAAACACAACACACTTCCTTTTTCTTAATGTTTAACGCAAGATATTTACGCCTGACACAAACTGATTCAGATCCAGGATTAACATATATCCTAAAATAGAAGCCCTTTAAAAAATTATTAAAGTTTAACCACCTCCAGTTAAATGAGAAGTATCTCATATAAAGAGATAAGACTTAATGAAGTTACAGCTCATTGATTGCCATTGTTTCCTAGATGCGTTTCATTACAGGCTCTTACAACTGGATATCTATCAAGTACGTTTATTGCTTATAAGAAGAAAATTAATCAAATACTCAATCTGCTTAACACTGCTATAGCCCCAAAACTAGAATTGCATCATGCATGATAATGAACTTGTTTTTAAATCTACAGCAGATGGAGCTTAATATAAATAATTTTTAAATAATGAGGAAATCTGGTCCAGTTAATAGAGCACAGGAATAGGAGACCCAGGTTTCTTTCCAAGCTCTTTATCTGGAATATTTCTGCACGTATTTAACTGTGGTTTAATCTATGTTGACACACAACTGCAACTTCTAGTGTAATTTAGACGCTGTCGCTTGCTGTGTCATGCAAAAATCCATTGTGCAGTCTGTACATGAGAAGTTATATTCACAATTGTTAACACACAACACATTAAACTGAAGAGCCAACTGCAGTGCAGTGAGACACTGGCAATTCACACAGACTCAGACTCTGTTTCCACTTCTCTAAACTTGGGTTAATGATACTAACCTATGTAAAGTGCTTTGAAATTCAGGACGTTCAGACAGTAGGGTAATGGTGACCTAAATAAACAGATTAGATAATTAACAGTATTTTCATTTGAACTGCTGTCGGTTGGGAATAATTCCACTTGGCCCAATCCTGACCTCAGTTACAATAGTGAGAATTAGGAATAACTCCATTGACTTCTGTGGATTTACACTTGTATAAATGAGATGAGAATTGAACCCACTCATCAGAATGCAGTTACTCCAGACTTACACCAATGGAACTGGGATTAGAATCTGATCCCCATGGATGAAAAGCACAATGTAAGTGCTTCTGAGTATTATTTTATTATGTAGTAGCTCTGTCCTTGGGCATAGTACTGCTCGCTGGAAGAAAAAAAATTATCATCAAAACCATGATTGAAAAATAAATTTCACTGTAATGGGGTTTTATAAAGTGCTTAATATGCAGTTTTGCTAAGGCATTTTATGCATGAAACAGTTTTATCAATTGCATTTAACATATCAGGTTCACACGTTAGCTGTCATTTATATTGAAATGAATTTTTTTTCTCCAAAACTAATAAGCATTGCATTTTAATCTTAGTAAAAGCATAATGAAATTAAAATATGGCAGATTGAATACTAGCAAAGAAGTGATTATTAAGGTTAACAGGGAAAGAGGTTTACACAAATGAGGATCAAAATACGCAATTTGACAAATATATACATTCCCAGGGCAATTCTGAGAATTCCATCTGGGCCACACACGTCGTGTCTTTACGCTGTAGCACAGGCTTGCCTTCATGCACCTAGAATGCAGCAGTTAGGCACTGTACTTTTTGGCTAAATTAGCTATACAAGCTTTTGTACAGTGAGACATATAAAGTTGTCATCATTAGAGTCAACAGTTACCTCACACCAGTATCTGAGGCACTGCAGTTAATTTCCTATTACAGAGTACGCAGAAAGTTGTGGTATCTCACACATGTCTGTGTGGTAAAAGTGTGTAAATGTTGCCTGCCCAATGTAGCGGCAAGAAAGCACTTGGCTGGAGCTAGAAAGTTGGTAAGATCAGCCTGTCCATTCAGGGCCTGCTCCTGCACTCAAAGCCCTGCAGTAGAGGTTTTGTCTGAGAAAGGATCAGATCCCAAACCAGAACAGCACCCACAGAGATCATTTTAAAAGTATATTGTGACATTCATCATTGTATGTATTGTTCTGTAGATATTTCTAAGACCATTTGTCACTGAAGATGCGTGTTTGCCAGAAGTGTACGTATAAATCTCCTCAAAATACATTAATCACACCCAAATTATCTCTCGATTTACGCCCCCATGTCTGCTCCCACTGAAGTCAATAGCAAAGTTTCCATTGACTTCAGTGGTGCAGCAGTAAGCCCTTCCAACTGTGCAGCCTGACCAACATTAGTGGCATTCCACGAGATGTAAATCAGGGCACCATGCAGCCCATGGTATACACAGTCTTTGGATGTCCTCATTCTATTTATGCTCCATGTATACAAAGAAGAATAAATTAAAATATACCAATCTTATATTGTCTAGCTTGTAGGGTGACCAGAGGTCCTAATTTTATAGGGACAGTCCTGATATTCGGGGCTGTGGAGGGGGGACACCTGGGTTCCAGTCCTTGAACCAATTAATATTTAATCTCCAGATGAAAAACACCAAATATTATTAAAATAGACTTGTTTTTACACCATGCATTTCATAGTCTAGGTCAATGCTTTTCAAAGCCGGTCCGCCGCTTGTGCAGGGAAAGCTCCTGGCGGTCCAGGCCGGTTTGTTTACCTGCTGCATCTGCAGGTTCGGCCGACTATGGCTCCCACTGGCTGTGGTTCGCTGCTGCAGGCCAATGGGGGCTGCAGGAAGGGTGGCCAGTATGTCCCTTAGCCCACACCACTTCCAGCCAGTGGGAGCTGCGATCAGCCAAACCTGCGGATGTGGCAGGTAAACAAACCTGCCCAGACCACCAGGGGCTTTCCCTGCACAAGTGGCGGACTGGCGTTGAGAAGCACTGGTCTAGGTAACTTCCACAATGATTTAAATACTGTTAATACAGCAAATGTGTAAGCGAACATGGTGGCTACTATGCAACCAAGAACAGTTCACCACTGAGATTTGATCCTTAGAGACAATTTTCTGTGCAGCTGATTCCTCCTGTTTAATCATCACAAGGGGTCATAAATAAAACATCTATTATCAGAAAGTAACATGCTGGTATATGATAAGGCCACACAGTCGAAGAAACACAAATCTTCTACTCCAGCTCACCTTACCTCATCATCCTACAGTTACCGCTGCTCTCATCTACAAAAGTAGTTTACCAAAGTGTTATATACATATACTCTTTGTTGCAGAATATCCTCCATACTAATAATCTATTTCATTTGCAAATATTTTCAAGCCTTCAAAGGCTGACTTCCAATGTGTAAAAGCTGTCACCTCTGTAACATACCACAACTGTCACAGCATAACGAGACTTTGTGCTGCAGAGATGTAAATAGACTCCATCTTCTAAAGGTAGGATTTATCTGCATTCAGTGCTGGCATTTAAAAAATAAAACAAAAGAAAGGAAAGGAAATTGGAAAACAAAAACAATTGTTAAATCAAAAGGGTATTGAACTGAATGTTAAGCATCCACAACAGTAGCAACAGAGTGTATAAAATCCTGGTGTCTTCAAATTGCTCATGTCCTGTAAGGTCAATTCTACTGAAATTGCAGTAAGTTCCTGTTTGGAAAAAAAAAAAAAAAATAAGGGGAGCCAGTGGAATATTATAGTCTAGCTCCTGAACTGCAGATGCATATTAATGGCTGTCATGATCCTTGTCAGGAAAACTTCTGTAACGAAATAACCAATATTCTGTACTCCTTGAGTAAAGGGTTAATCTAGTCCACAGGGCAGTTTGCTGTACTGAGAAATAATCTTAAATAGAGGGTTGAAAATTGTTTATGCAAAAGATCAGGCCCAGATTAGCAAACCCCAACTCATCCAAGTAGCCTCTTGACATCAATGGGACTACTCACATGAGTGACCACCACTTGTTTGTGTAATGGCCACAGGATCATGGTCATGGCTATGCCAGCCAGTGTGGATAGTCCACATCTGTGTTAAAGCCATGTGTGACTAACCTTCTCCAGTGTTTTATATCACAAATCTCTAACACAGTTACCACTAGGCCTCACAGGTCAGCTCAGCCACGTGCAGAATTGCCAGCTCCTGCGATTTTATTGCAAGTCTTTCAATACTGATATTTCTCATTTTTCTTAAAGCCTTGGCTTCTGGAGCCATATGATTACACAAGAATCTCAGCTTTATTTTAAAAATAGATAAGTTTCTAGCTCTCATGGTTGCAGGTAGAAAAAACAGCATGAAAATGTGACAATTAATACTCAAAAGTCAGCAGGCAAATAAAAACAACCCTTTAAAAAAATCTCATGATTTTAAGCTAACATTCATGATTTTAGGAAGGGTCTAACCCATGATTTTTGAATGCCTAGGGTCAGCAATAAAGTCTGTGCTCTGAAACAGGGTTTAAAGCCAAGGCTTAGGAATGATTTCTGAACATGTAGACGGGGCCAAAGGTCAGCAAGGGTCACTTCACACTAAAGCTGGATAAAGATGCCATTAAGTGTAATTCAGCTTTAGAACAACTCCTTCTCAAAGAGACTTTGCTCTCCTTTCTCAGGCTGGGGTACATGCCCTATGGTCAGAAGGCTACAATGCCTGTCAGTGCATTCAATGCATGTTACAAAGACAGACTATTGAGGAAGAGTGTCTGACATTTACACGGGAGCCATCCCTCCGCCTTTCTTCTCCTCCCCTGCCCCATCTAGACACATTCCCTAATTAACCATCAATACAAAGCATTGTAATTGAACAGATGTAGTAGTCATTAACAGGAATTACCCATTCTCCTATCAAATCAGAGTGTACAGAAAGGGCTCTGTTTGTAATGGGTGAACTTAATTGCCCGATGGTCCCCAAGAGGGATGTACAAACAAATCAAGACATCACACACGCATAAATGATCTCCGCTCTGACACAAGCTTTTTGTCACTCACTCATCCATCTTTGCTTACCAGGGTTAATAGTGGCTGGAATCAGAACTGGATGATTTAATAAATAAAAGCACTGGATGTGTTTCAAATGAAGCATACCAGAATGCAGGCTTTAGTGACATGTTGATTAAAGGTCCATACATAGCACAGGCTTTTTTATGAGGCAGCTGCTTAAAAGACAATCCATTTGAGTAAAAAGAGAGCAGAGTAGCTGGTCTTCTTTGGCAATTTACTGTGAAACATTTGTTTGCTTCACAAGGATCTGATTCACAATCACTGCACTTGCACGGTTTGTTGATTAAATCACTTTCTCTAGCAATCATTAGAGTGAGCAAAGGGAGGGGGAAGCCAATTGCTAAAGCAATTCTTCTCTCTGAGTTATGCAAAACAGAAACATCACAACAGTAACCTGATAAAGCATCCCTCTTCCCTTCTAGCACTCTCCCCTCTATTTTCATTGCCTCACCATCAAGACATTTCTGTATGCAAGTCTGAGTAACAGAAATATTGAATCAAAAATTATACTAAGCCTCGGCCAGTGAGGGTGGTCGCTCTGAGCAGACTGTGCTACCGAAAGGTAACCTAAGTTTGGAAATCAGACCCAGCTTTTCACTCATTCATGTTGGACCAGGAAAGGATTGATTCTCCTGAAAAGAGTGCAAATGCAAACCAAGGGCTCTGAATGAAACCACAATGGTGCCCTGAGTCCGAGCATGGACAGAATGCACATAGCACCGGCCACAGAAGAAGCAGCCCTCTCCCTTGAAAGGAGAGGTGCTGCAACACTTTCCCGCTGCGGCAACTGGAGGTAGGAGCCTTGGTTCTGAGCCTGACTATCTGCAAGAGGCAGCCTCAGTCCTGGGGGACTAACAAAAAGATCAGGGAATCCACAGCAGGGCACTGACAGGGTATGGATGTGAAGTGTCTGGAAATGCATGGAGAGGGAACTGAGAAAAGAGCCATTTGGCGAGGGAAGAGACATTTTCTCTGGCATGAGAGGCAGAGGGCCTTATTTAGCCTTGATCCACTCCTGGGTAAGTGGCAGTGCATAGAAATAGAATAGGGCTACAGATGGCTGAAAGTCGGGGAGGCACCTACATTGCAACAGAGAGGGAGACAAACTGAGTCAATAATGAATGGAGTTTTCTACTTTGTACCAGAGCCAATGGCTGGCAGCTGTTTTTCTTTTTTTAAGTGTTTTTAGACTGGCAGGCTCAGGCAGTCCTTGAGCAGCTCAGTAAAATGGCTGCCATTCTCGCTAGAGAAATAAAGAGAGGTTTTGCAGACTGAATTCCACTTCATTGTCAAATCCATAATCAAACAGCTTGGCACCTTGCCGTGCCAGCGCACAGAGCTCAGAGGACATGTTAATCACCGCGACATCTCTGAATGTCTAATACTCTCCCCGTGGAAGGGAAGTTTAACTGTGCAACACCGTGGCACAACTGGATTGTCTTTTTCACCAAAGGAATAGTATTGAAGCAGCAGGTCCATTCTCATATCAGGGATCCACTCACTCAGAGCAATAATCTGTCCACTTACCTTCTGTGCAAGGAACATGATTTACTTCAGAGGTAAATATCTCTGTGCCCAGTCATGTTGCAACCTCTCAGAAAAGGCATAGTGCCAAGCCCATAAATGTATCTGATATTTACACTTTGGATTCAATGCCCCACTGTTAGAGCACACTTTGCTCCCAACCTCTTCAGTGATAGAAACACCCAATACCTGGCTTTCAGTGGTGCTGCTGGGTGCAGTAAGTCTGCTGATGACTAAGGGCATGTGCTGGACATCTACATGCGCTACAGCAGCAGCTACACTGATGTAGCATAGTCACTACAGTTACAGAAGGGCTTTTTTCCCCCCCAAGTCACTTTAGTAAATCCACACCCTTGAAAAGCAGTAGAAGAATTTTTCTGTCAAACTTGCTGCATCTCTACAGTGGGGGTTGGTCACCCTAACTACCTCATGCAGGGCATGACATTTGTCACAGCCCTGAGCAATGAGGTTAGGTTGACCTAAATTTTAGGCATGGACCAGGTCTGAGCGCACTCTCAGGTCTTCCTACTTGTAAAGATGACATTCCAGGGTACACGGCACCAAAAGCCAATGCTGTTTTAGACCCAAATGGGAAAAGAACTGAGCTAGTAATGTGCTTCTATGTTAAGATTTCTCCCCTTCCCCTGGCAGGCATGCTGAGATAATTGTATACACACAGCACTGTACAGAACATGCTGTTTGCTTACTTCAATCCATCCTCTAATATTGGGGCATCTCTATTTAGGTACTATTGACTGAACCATCTTATGCAGCATGTTAAAGTCACATAAAATTACTTAATTTCAATCAGCACTAATCCATTATCCAAATTTTGTCAAACTGAATCTCGATGGATCATGCAGGATAAGTGCCAGATTCTACTCCTCATAAAAACTGATTCCCTACACGAGGTACACGCAGCCTGCTTTAAACCCCATGCCTGTCCCACTGCCAAGCTCTTACATTCCAGTTATTGATTAAGGTTTCAGATGTTCTTTGGAAGGTACTAGATTTGCTTTTCTTTTTAGATTAGGGATGTTATATTACATCAGCACAGTGGATGGGATGCATATTGGGCCAGGCTCTCCACTGCGATGTAAATGGTTGCACCTCTGCTGAAGTCAGAAGAACCACTTCGATTTGCACCAGCTGAGAATAAGGCCTACTGGGGTCGAGGTTGCATGAAGGGGAAAAAAAAGTTGTCTTCCCTGCCTTTGTCTCTCTACTAATTTCTCATGGACAGTGGAGGTGCCCATCTCCATTAATGTCAATCCATTCAAAAAATCATAAGTCCCACAAAGTCATGAGATTGGTTTAAATATCATGAGATTTTACACAATTATTTGTAGGGTTTAACTTGCCATCTGCCTTTTGAGATGTTAAGGTTCACATTTCCAAGCTTTCCTCAGCAAATCTGAGGGCTAAAAACTTACTTACAAAAACGAAATCTGATATTCTCATGGGATCACATGACTCCAGAAGCTGGGGCTTTAAGACCGCCACCAAAAAAATGGTGAAACCTGACAGCACTGCAGCACCCACTTATTCGAACCAAGGCTTCAGGCCGTATTAAAAGTAGCAGGCTCATTCACAGACTATGTTTGCATGTAAGTCAAACAGCACCTGACTTAGGCAAGTGGCACTACACTACATGCATAGCTAGTCCATGTTTGTTGGAAAACATGTTTGTTGTCTTGTAAACTCACCCTTATCACCACCACCTTGATTCATCGATCTCTTGCAGCTCGTTCTAAACCTACACAGTCAACTCTTTAGGCAGGGACTGTCTCTTTACTATGTCTTTGTACAGCACTTAGCTCAATGGGACCGTGATCTCTGACTCGAGCCTCAAATTGCCTCTCTAATGATAACAAGATCTTTTTAAAGCTGCCAAAAGTATTTGCATGCCCAATTCCCATTATATTAATGGCAACAGGGTGTTAAAATCCCCTAGGCGGTTTTGTTAATATATAAATATCTTTGCTTGAAAATTTAGGGCACCTCTATTAACAAAACTTCTGTTTATGGGCACCTCTGGCACACACACAAGCATTTGAGTGCAAGCCAATCAGATTCTTTTAAACCTACACAACTGGGTAGGTTCACACAAGATTCTGTACAAGAAGATGGAACTGTTTAACCTCTCTTTACCCACCTGCAGAAGGAATATGCTGTTTCCCTGTCCCTCACAGGTGCTATGAGTCTTAGTTACCATTTGCAAAGCAGTCTGAGATCCTCCTGTCATAACTTTAGTCCCAGATTTGGACCTTAGCGTCCAAAATATGGGGGTTAGCATGAAAAACCTCCAAGCTTAGCTACCAGCTTGGACCTGGTACTTGCTGCCACCACCCAAAAAATTAGAGTGTTTTGGGGCACTCTGGTCCCCCTGAAAAACCTTCCCTGGGGACCCCAAGACCCAAATCCCTTGAGTCTCACAACAAAGGGAAATAATCCTTTTTCCCTTCCCCCCTCCAGGTGCTCCTGGAGAGATACACAGACACAAGCTCTGTGAATCCAAACAGAGTGACTCCCCCTCTCCGTTTCCAGTCCTGGAAACAAAAGCACTTTCCTCTTCACCCAGAGGGAATGCAAAATCAGGCTAGCAAATCCAACAAACACAGATCTCCCCCTGATTTCTTCCTCCCACCAATTCCCTGGTGAGTACAGACTCAATTTCCCTGAAATTTCCCAGAAAAGAAAACTCCAACAGGTCTTAAAAAGAAAGCTTTATATAAAAAGAAAGAAAATACATACAAATGGTCTCTCTGTATTAAGGTGACAAAATACAGGGTCAATTGCTTAGAAGAAATATGAATAAACAGCCTTACTCAAAAAGAATACAAATCAAAGCACTCCAGCACTTATATTCATGCAAATACCAAAGAAAAGAAACCATATAACTTACTATCTGATCTCTTTGTCCTTACACTTAGAAACAGAAGATTAGAAAGCAGAAACTACTTCTCCAAAGCTCAGAGAAAGCAGGCAGACAGACAAAAGACTCAGACACAAACTCCCCTCCACCCAGAGTTGAAAAAAATCCAGTTTCCTGATTGGTCCTCTGGTCAGGTGCTTCAGGTGAGAGATATTAACCCTTAGCTATTTGAGTGCAAGCCAATCAGATTCTTTTAAACCTACACAACTGGGTAGGTTCACACAAGATTCTGTACAAGAAGATGGAGCTGTTTAACCTCTCTTTACCCACCTGCAGAAGGAATATGCTGTTTCCCTGTCCCTCACAGGTGCTATGAGTCTTAATTACCATTTGCAAAGCAGTCTGAGATCCTCCCATTAAAAAAGGCCCTAACAGCACAAAGTATTATTAAAACCTGATTTATCTATTTGTACCCTCTTTCCAAGGCTGTCCTTGAAATGTAATCCCTTTTTCATCCACAGTACCAGCATGCTCTGCTATGTGAGATCTGTGCATGCGCTGCAACAGATTACACGGTGATAAGAATGAAGATGAGATGGCTTTATATCTCGCACAGGTAACAGACCAGATTAATTAATGAAGGTCTAGAGTCTATGTTTAATATTTAATCCTTTTACACTTTGACTTACACAGGCCACTAAATACCCTCAGAGGGAGAAATGGAGAGCACTTTCAAGGAAAGGTATTGCTGAAAAAGGGTATGTTGACGTTTCTACTCAAGTTAAACTCCCACTTGTACACAAATCTGACGTACTTCTATTCTCCTGCACAGATTACTTTCACTTTACAAAGACTAAATGAGAGATTCCCAAACTGTGGTCTGTGATGAATGCTCTGGTCACACAGTGCTGGTTTCTATTAATCTCCAGCTACTAACCTACATTAAAAGCCAACTAAAAATATCAAATGCCTGCCTACTGTTCTGCACAAGCAATTGCTACAGTTGCCAAAGGGATCATCAATGAGAGGGGAATTGTCCCAAGAAAATCCCTGTATTAAGACACGGCCTGACCTATAAAAAGTTTGAAAATACCTGGACTAAACCGATTCCTCTATTGGGGTAAATTCTACCCTAGATGCAGATTGGAAGAAAGTGCATGATTTATGGTTATTCTGGAGCAGACTGACCACTCTGATTCCATTAATGTATGAGACGCTTTCCTCGCACACTGTGCAGAATTCACGTTGCATGGTGCTGAAAGATAGCCCACAAGGGAAACACTTAGAGTGAAGAATGCATTTATACCAAATTTCATTACTTAAAGAGATACCAACTTAAATGTAAACTGGTGAGCACTTTTTGCTGTCCACGTTATAACTGACATTGCAAGGAGTAAACTCAGTAATGTTAAGAGATGGCTGGTGGTCTATGGAAATGAAGATACGGCCACACATCTTACACAAATAGCAAGAATAGGGATGTTTACTAGTTTCCTAAGCAGTTCTGAATGGGTCTTATGTAATGAGATGTATGAGCATTACCTTGATCCTCACTTGACTGCCTCTGTCTTTATGCAAAACCTTAGGTTATTGGATATTTAAAGAGGGGGTTGCAGCATTCAGTGGTATGTGGTATGCATGCTACTGAAAAAGTGTCATGGGTTTGCTTATTGACTAGAGGGTGCCATTCCATAATATGGCACAATCTAGGCAGCATGTACAAACAAAAAGCAGATGTGGGACAAGCCTTTCACTAACATGCCTGTGACAACACAGAGAAATTTTCATTTTCTAAACTTAAATAATCTTTCTGTGAGGCAGATAAGAACAGCTTATCGGTAGGAGAAACTGAGGCAAAATGGTGATATGCTATGCCAGAGGGGACAGAGAGAGTTAGTGACAGAGCTGGGATGAGATCATAGGAACTCCTAATCGACAATCCTCAAGTCTACTTTGTTTTGGCTTTGTTTACAAATACAGCCTATTTCTGCCAGTATTTGTGATGCAAGAGAATATGAATTGCTTTGTTTTCCTGGACAAAAATGACCGACCTTCAGATTCAGATCGTCCCAATTAGACTATTCTGGACAACTATTGGTTTCAGAGTAATTAAGAAGCTTGTTTCAAGTTTGGTGACTAGCAAGTAGTATCCTGAATTTATCAAGCATTGAACAATGTGCCTCTAGTAACTTTCCCACAATCCTTGCAGAGGTGAATGGATGTTTCAGAAGAGGTATAATGTTGGAGGAGCTCATGTCACACAGTAATTTGACACTGTGAGAAATCTGCTCCTGTGCATCTTTCATGCAGTAGAAATGAGCCCAGTGGTAGTACATTAAGTATATATTCTCCCAAATGGCTTTCTGGAATTAAAACTCCTTCTCTGGGGGGTGGGGGGGCGACTGCTACTATATTTTTTCAGCTTTGGGTTCTAACTTTAAAGAATTACAGAGCAGATGATAATTCCTTCCTCTCCATGTGTGACTTGAATCTTCTAGATTAGTCCTGGTTCTCTCTAAAATGGTCTTTCCATCAGCAAATCTCCATCAAATCTACTTCTGACCTTTACTATTTTTTTTAAGTGCTATATCTATTATGGATCAAGCCCCCCTGCTAAACAGAAGCCATGCTGGCCCATTCACAGAATCCATTCATACCAGTCTTGGGGAGGGGCAGTAGGCAAAACATTAGTGCTCCTGGGACAAAGAGGCAAGTGACCTACTTAATACAAATCTAACCTTTTTTTGTGATCGGCCATCTAGACCAGTGTAAGGGACTACCCCCCTTTGCAATGCCCTTTGTGAGTCTGTCAGTGTTACCTCCTCCAAAATGGTAAATAACTTGCCAGAAGACACAAAGGGAGCTAATGTCAGCGCCAGGAAAAGAACCCTCACTTCTGCCATTTACCCACAAGAACTTAAGGAAAGCAAAATTCAGCAGACCTACAGCTGCTATTCGCAACAGGTTTCCTCAAATTCACAATCGTCATCATTTAAATACGTTTAAAACTCCTCACTTTCATCCAAACTCTCAGCAGACCCCTTGCTACAGTAAATGTAGGAACCCGAATCTCCATGACTTTACACCAACTGTATATGCTGCTGTAACTTCATTAGTTTTAGTGGAGTCACACTCACATAAAACACAATGGAAAAAATCAAGCCCAAGAATGCTATATATTTTGTGAGTTGCTTGGCATATACTGGTAATTAAACAAGAAAGGCTCTAGAAAATACACTGCAGGGAACAACTCCGTCTGATAAAGGGGTGACTAGATGAGATAAAATGGCTTGTCTAACTAATTTCTAATGGCCAAATCCTGCAGTCCTTACTCAAGCAAAACACTCATTGAAGACAAATTAATTGTTTAAAGACCATTGTATGCAGTGACTTCAATGGGGCCCATTTAAACAAATAGAAATGAATCACTGGTGGATCTTTGCAAATTTTCACTTGTGAAAAACAATTTTCAGCAGCAAATTAATGCACATGTGCCGGGCAAAAAACAACAATTCACACATAAAAATTTCTCTTTTGAGGAAGTGGAAGGGAGAAAGAAATAAGAACAAATTTGGAAGGAAGGAAGCCACAAATATTTTGCTGTTTGCAAATTCAAGGAAGGTGTGAGGTTTTGCACCCAATGTGAAATTTTACCCCACAGAGATCTGAAAACGAAGGTCCTGATTCTGAACTAAAAGTCAGACACGCTTCCCTAAAGACTTAAAACAAGTAAAAAACATTCTACACAGAAACAAGACCTCTTATGAATTTTAACAATACTATCTTGACTTCAAATTAATCCATTTGTTCCACTGCCTTTCACTAAAAAGCTATTGAATGTATGTTTCAGGCTTGTGCTAGCATTCATCTAGTCTTGAGTGGAAACAAGACACATTTTTGAAAGTGAGAATAATTAACCATTGGAACAATTTACTAAGGGTCGTGATGGATTCTCCATCAATGACAATTTTAAACTCAAGAATGGATTTTTTTTCCCCTAGAAGATCTGCTCTAGGAATTATTTATGAAGAAATTATCTGGCTTGAGTTGCACAGGAGGTCAGACTAGATCAGCTGTTCTCAAACTGTGGGTCGGGACCGCAAAGTGGGTCGCAACTCTGTTTTAATGCCAGGGTTGCTGTTAGACTTGCTGGGGTCTGGGGCCAAAGCCCAAGCCCCAGCCCCATCACCCAGGGCTGAAGCCCAAGCCAGCCCATGACAATGGGGCTCAGGCTTCAGCTTCTGTCCTGGGCAGTGGGGCTCGTTACAGGCCCCCTACCCAGGACTGAATTCCTTGGGCTTCTGCTTTGGCCCTCCACCTGGGGCAGTGGGGTTCAGGTGGGCTTAGGTTTCGGTTTTCCACATCTGGGTCACATAGTAATTTTTGTTGTTAGAAAGGGGCAATGAAGTTTGAGAACCACTGGACTAGATGATCACAATGGTCCCTTCTGGCCTTGGAATCTATGAATGATCATTCTGCCTCCAACTCAGGAAAAGAGTTAAGCACATGCGGAATAGGGATGGACTGCTAATCAAGTCCCCATTCAACAGTGCTTATAGTCTGATTTACTGAAGCATTTAACCATGTATTTAAAATTTAAGTGCATGCTCAAATCCAAGCATTTAAGCATGTGCTCAACTTTAAGCTACATTCTTAAGTTTCACTGAAGTCCATAGGACTTAATCACGTTTTTCCTTTAAGCACATCCTTATGTGGTTTAATGAAATGAGGCCTAAAACTGGCTAAACTGTAAGTAGAAATCAGCATGGTTAGCTAGCATTAGTGGATACAATATAACTATACTCACTCAACTTTAGTGATTTTTCACAGTCTTCATAATCTAGATTATGTCCATGGCTTTCTGTGGTCAACTAATTCTTGATAAGAAAGCAATTTACATCATAACAACAGTTTAAAGTCATGCCACTTAAGAAAACAGCTAAGGAAAATTAATGGATACTTAAAAGGTTCAAAGTGTTCTTATGAATGTCAGCATTAAACAGCCAAAGTTTCTAGAGACAGAATACAAACTATGCAACATGTGAGCAATGCCATACGTAAATAAGGAGCATGGCCATTTGTTAGCATTTGAACAGCAATAATTACAATTTCTGCTTGGGATTCTTTGGGGCGAGAATTTGATAAGCTCTTATTTCACTCTGGTGATGAAAAAATGGCTACTTAAAGAATGGACAGGGCAATAAAAATGCACTAGCAGAACAGATTAACATTAAGGAAACAAATGATGGGGAGTTGCTTTGTTTAATATGGCTTTATTTTGCTTACAATGGATTTGATCCCAACAGGCACTGAGCATCTCCCAGGAAATGCTGACTGCTCTCAAATCCCAGTGGCACTCTGCACCTTGCACAGTTGAATCAAGCTTATAAAACATAGAGGGTGAAATCCTGCCACCATTGAAGTCAATGACAAGACTCCTATTGTCTTCAGTGTCATTGGACAATCAATCGACAGGCCAGATTCTGCTCCTGGTGAAGTTAATAGTAATCTTGTCAATTACTTCATTGGGAACAGACAAATTCCAGACTCACTTAACTTGTAAAATTATCACTACGTTCTCTTCCCCCCTCCATGAGAGAATAGTTTTTTGTAGTGGCTGAGGAAGGAGAGTTTCATACACTAAATCTTAATAAGGAAGAAAGGTTTACTCTGTCATCTTTCATCCATTTTATTAGTTTAAGTGCAATACTTTTAACAGCTGCAATTACAGAGAGACATGTAAAAAGGTTCACAGCATAGAGAACCTATTCTTACAGGCATTTTATTCCTTTACCGTTCATTCTTATAACTATGGCCTTCACCGTAATTATTCCAGAAAATCATAACACTAACAATATAAATCAAACGGTGTTCCATTATTGTAAAGAAAGCGAGTATACTATAAAAGCCCTTTATCAAAAGCACCGGCAATTTCCATACAGAGTTGTGCTATACTTGTGGTCAAGGATGCCCTGTTGTTACAAAGCTTTGTTTCAGATGCTTCTAGCTTTATGAAAATTAAACTCCAGCCTGAAATTTCTCATGCTTTTTATCGTGACAAGGGGAATGTGTATATAAAAATCTAGGTCCAATTACATTCAGATATTTTTATTAGGATAATCGGGGCGGGGGGGCTATTTTAAAATCCGGCTGAGTTTTTTGGACTCTGGTAAGTGTTGTACATTAATTTGTAAACGTCCATTTTGTTAGTATGGAATAACTCCCTGGTACTGTAACATGGAGCATTCATGTAGCCCACTGAGTCTCCAGAAAGCCTGAGTCGCCACAGAAATGCAACAGCAGTCCAGCTCTGTGCTACATATTACAGGATTAGGGCCAGAGTTCTCATTCTAGACATGTCCAAAGAAATTTCATTTAGAAATAAAGTTACAAATGTTTAACACTCACAGGCTGCACAATTCTTTGCAAGACCACCTAAAACAGAGACGTGCACACAGCTCAGTACGCTCAATCACTCAAAAATCATGAGACCCTCCCAAAAATTATGAGGTGATCTTAAAAATCAAGAGAGTTGTTTTTTTTTTTAATGAATCAGTTTGGAGTTATTTTTATTTCTCTTTTGGCTTTCAAACCTTTAGGTTTCATATTTTCAAGCACCACCTTGCCGCCATAATCATGAGCTGGAAACTCACTTTTTTTAAAAAAATGAAAGCTGTAATTCTCAGAAAATCACTTGACTCCATCACAGTTGGAAATTCAAGAACACTTCATGATAAAAATCACAAAAGTTGAAAATGGACAGCAGCAATCCGACGTATGCATAAACATGAATAAAGACCTCCAGCTCCTCAGCTGACCTAAACTGGCACCATTCCATTTTATATCTGAGATGCACACTTTGGAGCACAGTGTAAACTGACTGGACTCTGTACCCATCTCAGACCTGGCCAGTCATCCCTTCCTCTTAGTCCCCTATGTTATTAATTTTTGAACAATGAATCAGCCCGTTAATTCAGATTTTCATACTCTGAAATTATAGCCACAGATGCAGTGTTACAGCCTGTAGTACAAAACACAAAAGCTGGAAATGGAGGCTGGGGATGGTATGGGTAGTGCCAGTGGACTTGCAATACTCTCTGATGCCCTGTTATAAAGCCAAGGACCAATCATTTTAGATCACAAATTCCTTCCAACATGTACTGAAATTTGCATGCCACCACTTCTTTTTGATTTTAAACATTGAAAAACACCCATGGGTGTGATTTTAATATGTGATTTTTTTAAAATTACATACAGTAGAAAATTAAATGCAAAAAAAGCCCTACATTCATAGAAAATTTAAATCCTCAATCATTAAAACAGAAAAATGAAGTTATGATTTTTACAGCAATTATATCTAGGTCAACACTGCACATAACTGCTTATTTGAATAAAATTCATTATACATACATATAGTTATACAATATAAATTCCTTCAGTGAAGTTAGAGATCATCTTTAAAAACAAACAGAACAGGAGATTTACATTTGTTGTGATTTATGATGCCCTTTTGTTTATTTCTTTAAAATTATGCATTGTTTACACACACACACACTTATATATATTGCAAAATCTTCCCAAGCAAATTAAAGCCTGCATTATTTTTAAAACTGTGGACATAATTTTACTCTCACAAAATGCCCCATTAAAATGTGCAAGTGGGGAATTTCTCACAGACGTATCTTTGTGTAACGCTGACAGCCAGGGGACAGGATTAAACCTGGGGTCTCTGGAGCTTAGTACACGACCCTCTACTGCATGAGCTAAAAGCCACGCTGCTGCCCGCTGAGGCTGTAGCAGACTCATTAATCTTTAAGTGGTCTTGGTGCCACTACATGGGACAGAACACTATACCCAGGAGTTGTGTGGGTTGTATTTTCATGAACACAACCTTAAAAGATTTTATCAGAATTTGCAGCGTTTACTGAACCTATTTTTTTTTCTTTAAAAGAGATCAAATCCCATTCTGATATGTTGCCTGATGTTAATTCAGGCCTGGAACCTGAAAGCTGTTCTGCAAGGAACCACACTGATGTAAATAAATTCACTTACACATACCCATGTAGAGCTGCTTGCAACATTGCTGATTTACTCTGCAACTCTGCAAACAGAGTAACCAGGGCAGCTTTAGACTTTCTGCACACACCACCAACTATGGCCAAAATTCTTCCCTCCCACCTGCAAGGCGTATCTCCCACCCACAGTTCAGTTCACCAATGAATATTCTTCACTCGTCTCTCACACACAGCTTCCATTCATGTTAATGGGATTCTAGCACATGGAAACATAGCATAGATTAGGGATACACAATGCATATCAGATAACATTGTTTTGCTCTTGTTTTAGGCTGCATGTTCTTATACTAACCAGAATAATCTGAATTCAGGATAGTGTCATCGTGGAACATAGGCTGAGCTGTGATATACAAGCTTAGCAGGAAAAAAAGGGAAGATTTTATAGTACACATTAATGGACTAGATGTACAAAGGTGTTGAAACACACAGTGAACAGCTTGAGCTATAAAAAAGTGCTAATGCAGGCTTTCACACCAGCATAACATTTATATCTATGTAGGAAATTAGACTGGTGCCACCAAATGGGTTCAGCTGATTTCTGCTTTAATTTATAACTAATAATGCTATGCCAAATGAATGATGGCTTTAGCCACTAATGGTGAAGATCCCAAGGAACATTATAATAATTTTGCTTTAGTTGTTTCCTGAAAGGAAATAAATGAGTCCTCAAAGACAGATGGGTCCTTCAGCTCACTATAGAAGCTTATGTCCTATCTGCACCTTCTCTCCTTACAGTAATGTTACGGGGGAGGGAAAAGCTGGGCAGATTTTCCTTCATGCTGAGAGACCATGTCATAAACAGATAGCTAAGGGTTAATGTCTCTTTCACCTGAAACCCCTGACCAGAAAACCAATCAGGAAACCGGATTTTTTCAACTTTGGGTGGAGGGAAGTGGGTGTCTGAGTCTTTTGTCTGCCTGCCTGCTTCTCTGAGCTTTGGAGAAGTACTTTCTAGTCTTCTGTTTCTAAGAGTAAGGACAAAGAGATCAGATAGTAAGTTATATGGTTTCTTTTCTTTGGTATTTGCATGAATATAAGTGCTGGAATGCTTTGATTTGTATTCTTTTTGAATAAGGCTGTTTATTCAATATTCTTTTAAGCAATTGACCCTGTGTTGTATCATCTTAATACAGAGAGAACATTTGTAATTTTTCTTTCTTTTTTATATAAAGTTTTCTTTTAAGACCTGTTGGAGTTTTCTTTACTTCAGGGAAATTAAGTCTGTACTCACCAGGGAATTGGTGGGAGGAAGAAATCAAGGGGAGAGCTGTGTGTTGGATTGCTAGCCTGATTTGGCATTTCCTCTGGGTGAAGAGGAAAGTGCTTTTGTTCCAGGATTGGGAACGGAGAGGGGGAATCACTCTGCGTAGTTTCACAGAGCTTGTGTCTGGGTATCTCTCCAGGAGCATCTGGAGGGGGGAAGGGAAAAAGGATTATTTCCCTTTGTTGTGAGACTCAAGGGATTTGGGTCTTGGGTCCCCAGGGAAGGTTTTTCAGTGGGACCAGAGTGCCCCAAAACACTCTAATTTTTTGGGTGGTGGCAGCAGTACCAGGTCCAAGCTGGTAACTAAGCTTGGAGGTTTTCATGCTAACCCCCAAATTTTGGACGCTAAGGTCCAGAATCTGGGAATAAGGTTATAACATGGTGTAGCAGCGGCGGGATATAGACAGAATCCAGAAGCCAGTAGGAATATTATATTTTTCTTTTCTCTGCTAAGGGCTTTTTAGCAGAGAGAAACAGTTTGGTTTTAAAAGGGAACCAGAGAGAATTTTTTTTTTCTGCTCTCTAGCAGTTTGTGGTTTGCATATTAAGCGAGAAGACTGTTAAGGGTCTTTTGTCATGCAATAGCCCTCCCATTAGGAGGCAAGTACCAGCACTTATATGCATGCAGATAAAGTGGTTTTTCTGGTTTCCCTTAATTGAACATTAGCTAGAGAGAGAAAAGGAAAAAAAGCACTGTTGCTAGGCAGACTTCAGGAGGCAACAGAGAGCCTGCAGTTCAGAAGATAAACATCGGAGGGCACCCCAACACAAGAAAACAGGAACCATGACTTCTAAGGCAAGGATTGACGCCGAAGAACAAATCAAAGACGCTGAACACAGGCGACAGATGGAGATGAAAGAAAAGGAAGAAAGCCTCAAACTGGCAGCCTTCCAAAGAGAACAGGCAGCCCAAGAGGCAGCACACAAAAGAAAACTAGAAGAAGAAGAGGTGGCCTACCGAAGGAAACAAGCAGAAGATGAGGCAGCCCACCGCCGAGAAATGGAAAAAACAACAAAAGAAATGGAAAAACAACAAAAAGAGAATGAAGAGAAGGAAAAACAGAGAAAACATGAACTGGAGATGGCAAAAGCTGGGCTGCATGTGCCAGCCAACCCTAACAACCCGGCGCCAATTATTGCTCCCCAGCACAGGAAATTTCCCACCTACAAGGCAGGTGATGACACCGAGGCCTTCTTGGAAAATTTTGAAAGAGCCTGTCTTGGGTACAGCATCCCCGAAGACCAGTACATGGTAGAATTAAGGCCACACCTCAGTGGACCTTTAGCAGAGGTGGCAGCTGAAATGCCCAAGCCGCAAATGAATGACTATAAACTTTTTCAAACCAAGGCCAGATACAGGATGGGGATAACCCCAGATCATGCCCGTCGGCGCTTCAGAACCCAAAAATGGAAACCAGAGGTGTCATTTCCCAAACACGCCTACTACATTGCAAAAAACTATGAGGCCTGGTTAACAGGAAACAACATTCAAACCTTGGAAGAAGTGAACCTCCTCATACAAATGGAGCAGTTCTTGGATGGTGTTCCTGAAGACATCACACGGTACATACAAGATAGAAATCCCAAAACTATCGCTGAGGCGGGGGAGATTGGAGCCAAATGGATGGAACTGGCAGAAAGCAAAAAAGCTACTGTCAAGGGGAACGATTACCCCAGGGGGCACACAGACCATAAACCCTACAACCGAGGACAGCCAAAGACCCTCCATACCACCCAAGTAAAGCCACAGATACCCTACTCTTCAACCTCACCAGTCTCCAGTAACTCACCTCGGCCCAGTGACCCATCAGATGGAAGATGCTTTAAGTGTAATGAACTGGGACATATCAAGGCCAACTGTCCCAAGAACACCATGCGAGTGCAATTCATTACACCACCATCACCCCAAAGATCCCCAGGCCCAGATGCCTCTCAAATACCCTTGGAGCGAAGGGAAAATTTGAGAGTGGGCGGAAAGAAGGTTACTGCGTGGAGAGACACGGGGGCACAAGTGTCAGCTATCCACCAATCCTTCGTTGACCCCAAATTCATCAACCCAAAGGCCAAAGTTACAATTTACCCCTTCATGTCACAAGCTGTAGACTTGCCTACAGCTCAACTGCCTGTCCAGTACAAAGGCTGGTCAGGAATGTGGACTTTTGCAGTCTATGACAATTATCCTATCCCCATGCTACTGGGGGAAGACTTGGCCAACCAGGTGAGGCGGGCCAAGAGAGTGGGAATGGTTACCCGTAGCCAAACCAGGCAAGCTTCCAGACCCATTCCTGTTCCTGAGCCGTCCACAGAAGCCCCGTCTGTGTTACCAGAGACCCAGACAGAGGCAGTGGACCCGGATTCCATGCCTACCACTGAAACAGCCACAGCATCTCCAGTCCCAGGCCCGGAACTGGAACAGCAACCAGCACCAGCAAGTGCAACCACATCTTCAAACTCAACGCCAGAGGGCGCCAGCGAGCCAAAACTGGCAGAAGCACACGACAGCCATACCCAAAAGGCTCAGCCAGAGCCTGAAATACCCTCAGGTGCACCAGCGGAGAGCGGTTCACCAGCAACGGAAACAACCCCATCACCTACATCGCTTCCAGAGGGACCAAGCCCAAGTCCACAGTCTGAGGAGGAACTGGTGACCCCAGCCTCAAGGGAACAGTTCCAGGCTGAGCAGGAAGCAGATGACAGCCTTCAGAAAGCGTGGGCGGCGGCACGGAGCACCCCACCGCCTCTCAGCTCTTCTAATCGATCCCGGTTTGTTATAGACCAAGGACTTTTATACAAGGAAATTCTTTCTGGTGGACACCGGGAAGAATGGCAGCCGCAAAAACAGTTGGTGGTCCCAACTAAGTACCGGGAGAAGCTCTTAAGCTTAGCCCATGATCATCCCAGTGGCCATGCTGGGGTGAACAGAACCAAGGACCGGTTGGGGAAGTCCTTCCACTGGGAGGGGATGGGCAAGGATGTTGCCAAGTATGTCCGGTCTTGTGAGGTATGCCAAAGAGTAGGTAAGCCTCAAGACCAGGTCAAGGCCCCTCTCCAGCCACTCCCCATAATTGAGGTCCCATTTCAGCGAGTAGCTGTGGATATTCTGGGCCCTTTCCCAAAAAAGACGCCCAGAGGAAAGCAGTACGTACTGACTTTAGTGGACTTTGCTACCCGATGGCCAGAAGCAGTAGCTCTAGGCAACACCAGGGCTAACACTGTGTGCCTGGCCCTAACAGACATCTTTGCCAGGGTAGGTTGGCCCTCCGACATCCTTACAGATTCAGGGTCTAATTTCCTGGCAGGGACCATGGAAAAACTGTGGGAAACTCATGGGGTGAATCACTTGGTTGCCACCCCGTACCACCATCAAACCAATGGCCTGGTGGAAAGGTTCAATGGAACTTTGGGGGCCATGATACGAAAATTCATCAACGAATTCTCCAATAATTGGGACCTAGTGTTGCAGCAGTTGCTGTTTGCCTACAGGGCTGTACCACATCCCAGTTTAGGGTTTTCACCATTTGAACTTGTGTATGGTCACGAGGTTAAGGGGCCATTACAGTTGGTGAAGCAGCAATGGGAGGGGTTTACGCCTTCTCCAGGAACTAACATTCTGGACTTTGTAAGCAACCTACAAAGCACCCTCCGACACTCTTTAGCCCTTGCTAGAGAGAACCTAAAGGATGCTCAAGAAGAGCAAAAGGCCTGGTATGACAGACATGCCAGAGAACGTTCCTTCAAGGTAGGAGACCAGGTTATGGTCTTGAAGGCGCAACAGGCCCATAAGATGGAAGCATCATGGGAAGGGCCATTCACGGTCCAAGAGCGCCTGGGAGCTGTAAACTACCTCATAGCATTTCCCAATTCCTCACTAAAGCCTAAAGTGTACCATGTTAATTCTCTCAAGCCTTTCTATTCCAGAGACTTACAGGTTTGTCAGTTTACAGTCCAGGGAGATGATGCTGAGTGGCCTGACGGTGTCTACTACGACGGGAAAAAAGACGGTGGCGTGGAAGAGGTGAACCTCTCAACCACCCTGGAACGTCTGCAGCGGCAACAAATCAAGGAGCTGTGCACTAGCTTCGCCCCATTGTTCTCAGCCACCCCAGGACGGACTGAACGGGCATACCACTCCATTGATACAGGTAATGCTCACCCAATCAGAACCCCACCCTACCGGGTGTCTCCTCATGCCCAAGCTGCTATAGAACGGGAGATCCAGAACATGCTACAGATGGGTATAATCCGCCCATCTACCAGTGCATGGGCATCTCCAGTGGTTCTGGTACCCAAACCAGATGGGGAAATACGCTTTTGCGTGGACTACCGTAAGCTAAATGCTGTAACTCGTCCGGACAACTATCCAATGCCACGTACTGATGAGCTATTGGAAAAGTTGGGACGTGCCCAGTTCATCTCTACAATAGACTTAACCAAGGGGTACTGGCAAGTACCGCTAGATGAACCTGCCAAGGAGAGGTCAGCATTCGTCACCCATGCGGGGGTGTATGAATTCAATGTCCTTCCTTTCGGCCTTCGAAATGCACCCGCCACCTTCCAGAGGCTGGTAGATGGTCTACTAGCTGGACTGGGAGAATTTGCAGTTGCCTACCTCAATGATGTGGCCATTTTTTCAGACTCCTGGCCCGAACACCTACTACACCTGGAAAAGGTCTTTGAGCGCATCAGGCAGGCAGGACTAACTGTTAAGGCCAAAAAGTGTCAAATAGGCCAAAACAGAGTGACTTACCTGGGGCACCAGGTGGGTCGAGGAACCATAAACCCCCTACAGGCCAAGGTGGATGCTATCCAAAAGTGGCCTGTCCCAAGGTCAAAGAAACAGGTCCAATCCTTCTTAGGCTTGGCTGGATACTACAGGCGATTTGTACCACACTACAGCCAAATCGCTGCCCCATTGACCGACCTGACCAAAAAGACCCAGCCAAATGCCGTTAAGTGGACTGATGAGTGTCAAAAAGCCTTTACCCAGCTTAAGGCAACGCTCATGTCGGACCCTGTGCTCAGGGCCCCGGACTTTGACAAGCCATTCCTAGTAACCACGGATGCATCTGAGCGTGGTATAGGAGCAGTACTCATGCAGGAAGCAACAGATCACAACTTCCATCCTGTCGTGTTTCTCAGCAAGAAACTGTCTGAGAGGGAAAGTCACTGGTCAGTCAGTGAAAAGGAATGCTATGCCATTGTGTACGCCCTGGAGAAGCTACGCCCATATGTTTGGGGACGGCGGTTCCAACTACAAACTGACCATGCTGCACTAAAGTGGCTTCATACTGCCAAGGGGAACAACAAGAAACTTCTTCGTTGGAGTTTAGCTCTCCAAGATTTTGATTTTCAAATTCAACACATCACAGGAGCTTCTAACAAAGTTGCTGATGCACTCTCCCGTGACAGTTTCCCAAAATCCAGTAGTTAAAAAGTGTTCTTAAAATGTAAAAGTCTGTTAGTTATATACTTAGTAGTATATGTAAAGGTGCATGTCTTGTATTAATCTGTTTATTTTCAAGTTCTAGAAGGAAATTGCCGCCAGTGAGCTTCCCCACTGTCTGCAATTTGGGGGGCGTGTCATAAACAGATAGCTAAGGGTTAATGTCTCTTTCACCTGAAACCCCTGACCAGAAAACCAATCAGGAAACCGGATTTTTTCAACTTTGGGTGGAGGGAAGTGGGTGTCTGAGTCTTTTGTCTGCCTGCCTGCTTCTCTGAGCTTTGGAGAAGTACTTTCTACTTTCTAGTCTTCTGTTTCTAAGAGTAAGGACAAAGAGATCAGATAGTAAGTTATATGGTTTCTTTTCTTTGGTATTTGCATGAATATAAGTGCTGGAATGCTTTGATTTGTATTCTTTTTGAATAAGGCTGTTTATTCAATATTCTTTTAAGCAATTGACCCTGTGTTGTATCATCTTAATACAGAGAGAACATTTGTAATTTTTCTTTCTTTTTTATATAAAGTTTTCTTTTAAGACCTGTTGGAGTTTTTCTTTACTTCAGGGAAATTAAGTCTGTACTCACCAGGGAATTGGTGGGAGGAAGAAATCAAGGGGAGAGCTGTGTGTTGGATTGCTAGCCTGATTTGGCATTTCCTCTGGGTGAAGAGGAAAGTGCTTTTGTTCCAGGATTGGGAACGGAGAGGGGGAATCACTCTGCGTAGTTTCACAGAGCTTGTGTCTGGGTATCTCTCCAGGAGCATCTGGAGGGGGGAAGGGAAAAAGGATTATTTCCCTTTGTTGTGAGACTCAAGGGATTTGGGTCTTGGGTCCCCAGGGAAGGTTTTTCAGTGGGACCAGAGTGCCCCAAAACACTCTAATTTTTTGGGTGGTGGCAGCAGTACCAGGTCCAAGCTGGTAACTAAGCTTGGAGGTTTTCATGCTAACCCCCAAATTTTGGACGCTAAGGTCCAGAATCTGGGAATAAGGTTATAACAGACCAGGATAGCCAAAAGCCTGGTAGTAAGGACACTCAGCTGGGATGGAGGAGAACAGGTCTTCAGCAATCTCAAAAACTTTCATCTGATGGGAAAACCACTTCCCACCCAGTTCTATGGACAGTGACCCACTTATAGATGGTAAATGGCAGTTCCTATGGGTTAGGAAAAGGTTGCCTTGAGATCCTGTAGCCTGCCACAGGGCTAGGAGCTGGATTTTGCAGTCCACATATTATTATTAATTACATGTATTGCACTGGAGCCTAGAAGTCCAGTCATGTGCCAGGAGCCCATTGTGCTAGGCACTGCACAAACACAGAACAAAAAAGACAGCCCTTGCCCCATAGAGCCAGCAATCTAAGTAATACAGCTCTCTCCTGCTTGCATAAAAATCTCAAGTCACCTTTGGAAAAACAGGATTGCTATGTGCGCACATGCAACCCAATATTGATGGGTAGTCCTCTCAGAGGTGACCATATTGTTGCTCTGTTGCTACATAATTGCCCAACATAGCTTCTCCATGAGAGCAGGAGAACAATACTACTCTTGCCTTCTAAAATGAAAGGAAAAATACGTCCAAACGGTCACAATTCGTATTGCTTTTGAAAATAAGGTGGATGTGAATACTTTGAATAAAAATGAATATCAGGGACTGAACTCTGATTAAAGTCAACAGGGTTGCATGGGTTTATCTGAGGGCAGAATCTGGCCTTCAATTTTGAATCTTTCAAGCACTATCACCATTAAGAACTGATGTTGGATTTGCTGAGGTTATATTAGCCAGTGGTATGTTCTGAGAACTAGGTAGAGACTCCGTTTTTTCATTAGCATAAAGCCATAGCACATGTAGAAAAAAGCCTATGCATCATACCAGAAACCTGTATCTCCAAGCAAGATAACAGTGCCATTAACAAATGACTCCATCGGAATCTTACCATATGTTGTTTGCTCTGTACTTGTCAATACTGGGCATCACTTAGACTTCAGTCAGCCACAGAGTTGACTTGCAGGATCCAAAACACTGCATAGAAGGTGCAAAGCTTTTCTACAAATATTGTCTCAGACTCTGAACCTGCAGACAGATGAGCTAGCACATACTCATGTGCAAATGGGAGCACTGACTTATGCTTGCATCACTGGGGCCTAAAATTGCAATAGGAACCGGATATGAATTATAAAACTTAACATAAATTAACTCTTCCTTCACTACAGTACTTGGAAATCAAGCCTTGAGTCCAATGTTTAGTTTGTTACCTGCAACAGTAATCACCAAAAACACCTCTCTACACTCCTGCAGTTCTGTATGAATTTAGCACTATGAAAGGTGGTGGATTGGCAGACCCGGAAAATGAAGGCATCCATTTATCTATAGCTGAAGCCTCGCATATGGAAGGCAATATTGCGACTCTCCCACAAAATGAACCACTAATATGTCAGAAGAAATATGAGATAGCAGGACAATTTCTGCTGGCGAGAGGACATTTCAGTCACAATGGGCATTACTTCTTGGCCTCTACTAAGAGAGCTGACAACTGGCACCAATTTCACTGGTGGCTACTCTACTGCGGATTCTCTGATCTGGACAGACTCCATTAATTTCACAAAGACTAATGAATAACCAGCAGATGGCAATGCTTTTCAGTAACCACTGAGCTGGGCTGGATTACTCTGCTCTCTATTGTACACATTGGAATGTTCACCCCACTAGAGTTGGGAGTAGTGAGGACATGAGAGTTGCACAATGAGCAAACCTTTAAGGGGCTGTGGAGAACAAATGAGAGAGTAAAGCACAAATCACTTACTGAGAGAGATTTAGATTTCTCCATGCATGACAATTCAATCTACTTTCAGAAAAATGACACCAAAATAGACTGCTGCCTCAGAGGAACCACACACAGTCTGGAAATTGCCTTGAATTTTAAGAAAATGGATTTCCTGAGTCATCGCAGCAAGAACTGTATGTCTCCTGTTCTGTTTTACCTGCATTCTGCCATATATTTCATGTTACAACAGTCTCAGATGATGATCCAGCACATGTTGTTCATTTTAAGAACACATTCACTGTAGATTTGACAAAACACAAAGAAGGTACCAATGTGAGACTTCTAAAGATAGCTACAAAAGCAGCAAAGAATCCTGTGGCACCTTATAGACTAACAGACGTTTTGGAGCATGAGCTTTCGTGGGTGAATACCCACTTCCTCAGATGACATGCATCTGAGGAAGTGGGTATTCACCCACGAAAGCTCATGCTCCAAAACGTCTGTTAGTCTATAAGGTGCCACAGGATTCTTTGCTGCTTTTACAGATCCAGACTAACACGGCTACCCTCTGATAAAAGATAGCTACAGCACTCAACCCAAGGTTTAAGAATCTGAGATGTCTTCCAAAATCTGAAAAGGATGAGGTATGGAGCATGCTTTCAGAAGTCTTAGAAGAGCAACATTCCGATGCAGAAACTTCAGAACCCAAACCACCAAAAAAGAAAATCAACCTTCTCTCTGCTGGTGGCATCTGACTCAGCTGATGAAAATGAACATGTATCAGTCCACACTGCTTTGGATCATTATCGAACAGAACCAGTCATCAGCATGGACGCATGTCCTCTGGAACGGTGCCAAAAGCATGTAGGGACATATGCAAAGTAATGCACATTGGAAAATATAATCCCAACTACACATATAAAATGATGGGGTCTAAATTGCCTGTTACCACTCAAGACAGATCTTGGAGTCATTATGGATAGTTCTCTGAAAACATTCACCCAATATACAGTGGCAGTCAAAAAAGCAAACAGAATGTTGGGAATCTTTAAGAAAGGGATAGATAAGAAGACAGAAAATATTATATTGCTTAAAGAAAGGAATGCTTTAAATTTCTGTATTGTGCTGAAAATTCTTTACCCCAAGGTTTATAAAACATTAATTTGTATTTTTTATTTTACTTTTTTTTTTTGTTTTAAATCAATAGGTAAATCTAGGACCAGCATTAGTTTTGCTAGCCCTGGCATTTTCTCTGTACATAAGCTTGAAAGTTTCCTTTCCTTTATTTAATTTATATTTTGCAATGTTTTTCTCAATATTTAATCATTTTTCCACGTTTAGATTTTTTTTTTCCGGTAAAGCATAGTTTACTTTGAAGTCACAGATCTTTATATTAAACACTTGGAACCTCAGTGGGATTGTTAACTACTTTCCGAGCAGCCTCTTTAGCTTGGTGGGCTTATAGTACAGCTACAGCCTTCATCAACCTTTGAACCATCAACCCTCTATATAAAATCAGTGATGAGCAATGTGTGGCCCGCAGGCCGCACACAGCCCATCTGGGTAATTGGCTGGTGGGCCATGAGACAGTTTGTTTACATTGACCATCCACAAGCACAGCTGTCCGCAGCACCCAGTGGCTGTGGTTCACCGTTCTCAGCCAATTTTTTTAATCACTTGACAGCCCTAATTTCCACTGATATTTTATGCTTTTATTTTATAATATAGACTATCATACTTATTAGATATGGTCAGAATTGTTCATTTGGAAAGTATTTGATGAAAAATGGCTTTTTGGGTATTTTTGGGGTAGGGGAGATGTTTGTTTCCCTTGAAATTTTTTGGTCTTGTTTTGGGGGGGCGAGTTTTGGGGAGGAGATTGTAAAAGAGAAACCATGACAAATGGAACTTTTTTGTTTCTTCATTTTGTTTTCACCACCAAAAATGAACTGAAAACATTTGAAATTTTGCAAGACAAAAACTGGCTTTTTGACTGGCTCTCATAGTTATATAATCATGCCAGTTCTTACACCAGGCACTGTCAGAAGACAAGATTCTGGGCTAGATGGACAGTTGGTCTGACACAATATGGCCATTCTCATGTTCATCGTGAGAGTCACAACATTTGGTGCTTTCCTTGAACCCCACCTCCTGAAATCAGGTTACCCCATGAGAATTTCAGCTTTCATTTTAATAAAGTTTCTAGTTCTCATGGCTGCGGAGAAAAGCTTAAAAGGGTCCTAAAGGCTACAACACCAGAGAACAAAGGATACAATACACAAATAACTCCAAGAGCTATTCCTCTTTAAAATCTCATGATTTTTAAGCCAGAATCACAATTTTTAAATGCATGGGATTGGCAATACCACATTTCTTTGGGAAGCTGAGCACCAAACCACATCATGCCTTTGCTATGATTAACCACTGTTCAAGGAGAGTGAAGGAAAACTTTCTGTACACTCTCACCCACCAACACAAGACCAGCCATCAACAAGCACTTAGCATTTTGCATACTTTGTATTTCTGAAATACAATTGACTACAACACACTATCTGGAAGGCCATTCCTCAGAACAGTCACCCGGTGAAAAGCACACCGAAATGCTGTGACACAGCTAAAGATTTTTAATCCGAGGACATTGCATGTTGCATGTGATTTTGTAGGAGCAGGATTTTATAATTGTACTATGAGAATTAATGTATGATTTGATTTTATCCTGTCAGTCACCCTTTTTAAATAGCAGAAAAGAATGACAGAACAGAACAATCCTTATGAATGATTATGGTCACCCTTTTGTTTTAGGATAATTTATAACGTCTACTATGGTTTCCCATATGTATTACAAATTAGGCACTCTAGTTATATATACACATTTCTTTGTTTTAAGGTTTTAGTAAGTAAGAAACAGGATCTTGTATTGTGTTTATGTTAAGGAGATTAGAGGAATGTTGAGGGGCTGAAGCCCCAATGTGAATTGTTTTAGTCATAAGATTTAGCAAGCCTTTATTTACAATGTATTCTGCTGAATATACAATACTGCTGTCTGTATACCTTTGAAGGTTTCTGTAAGAGATTGTTTGTATGAATGAGGAAGGGTGGGGGAATAGCTCAGTGGTTTAAGCATTGGCCTGCTAAACCCAGGGTTGTGAGTTCAGTCCTTGAGGGGGCCATTTGGGGATTGGTCTTCCTTTGAGCAGGGGGTTGGACTAGATGAGGCCCCTAATAATCTATGATTCTATGCATCAGGAAAAGATAAGGTGTGAAAGCCATCACAAATGTGCAGATGGTCAAGAAAAAATAAGAGACTTGGAAAGACCAGGAGACAATCAGAAAATATCCAAAGCTAAACATGTTAGCAGCACTGACAATCTGAGAGGTTGAGGCAGGCACCCCCAAAAGCAAGACAACAAATAGAAGATAACAATGGGAAGCCCAGCAATAACCATCACATAATAACAGCAGAAAACCCCAAGATTAACACCATTTAAGGACTAATGATTACAGGATGACATTGCAAAATGCATGGACTCAAATGGAAGTTTACAACTATAAAGCTGGGGTGTTTTACCATGGAACTCTGGGTTCAGTCCTACAAAGCATCAGATCACAACTGACAGAACCCACACTCATGCTCAATCTAACTGGCAATTAGATTGACTCAAGCTACAACAGACTGGTAAATAAAAACATCAACTGGCAGGACTCTGTGTGTGTGTGTGACTGAAAAGCATATGCTGTTATATTTTCAATAAATGCGGCATATTTGCCTTCCCCCCCAAAAGATCCTGTGCGCTTTGTATAGCATAACATTTTGTCTCATCTTTAGGAAAGGGCCATCCATAGCAGGCTTCAGTGGAGATGGGAACTGAGGAACAGCCTCATAAAAACAGAAGTTAATAAAATATAGATAGAATTAGAGAAGGAGATTAGAAGTGGCATTTTAGCACTTAGATTTCAAGCCTACCAAAGAACAAACAGGAAAGGTTACTTGGCTATTTCTCTTTCAGCCCCTTCAACCCAAGAATGGCTTTGAGACAAGAACATTGCTCTGATTTAAAGATGAATGGAAATGAAATGCTTAAGCCACCTAACTGATCAAATTCTCTGTCCTTCTCTCCAACTGGACACCTCAGGGACGAGAAGTAAACCAGAACAGGCCATTCTATAATAATATTGAATGCTATCGCTCAAAACAGAAGCAATGGGCTGGATGCAGAAAATACTGGGTGAGGTTCTTATGGCCTGGGTTATGCTGGGCAGAGTAGGTGAGCATAATGGTGAATCCAGAGCCCTTGTTGCAAGTCTCTATTCCTACTGGCTACACAACAGCTCCTAGTTTTAATCTTTTAACCTTTTATTAAGGAGAGAAGTAGAGACCTATTACCACCAGCTCTCTCAGTTTCGTGTCTGATGAAACAGGCCATTACATCAGTCAGAACAAAACCCTGGACTTTCAGCTCCAAAGCACACTTGAGCTAAAGTAGTAATTACATGAGCTGAGAGCAATAGTAGGCTCTTGTCCTTTATGTGGATCAGCCACTGCAGAGGGACATGGCACACTTAGCAAACGTTTATCCCTGCTCTGACAGTGTACAGTTTGGCCTGAACCTGAATGATCAGGTTCCAGAATTTCAAATCAAGGTTAGCTGTAGAGTTCCTCCTTCCTCATGCCAGTGTAACCGTTCTGCCCCTCTGAGTTGGCAGCAACAAAGGCTGGGTTCAGTACCATGGGGTTCCGTTTCAATAACACAATGCATAGCCGGCTCGAGCCCCCACCCAGTAACCTGGGAACACTTTCATACCACCCCCCCCCGGGCACCTCTAGGAGGCAATACTTCCCCTCTCGCAAGCACAGAGTCTGAGTGTAGCAAAATCTTTTTAATAAAGGAGGGAAACAATGCGGCATCACACTGGAGAAACACCACAAACAGGATTATAACACAAACCATAAGCAAAAAACCCACCTCCAAGTACGTTTGGCAATGTCCTTTCCCCCTTAGGGTCTTAAGTCCAATCACCCCAAAGTCCAACAACCCAAAAGTCTCTGGTCAGTGCCACTCCAGAGTTCAAAAGTTTATCTGCAGTTTTTCCCCCTCAGCCTGGATGGAAATGGAGGGGGGGACCACATGGGGGGGACCCACACAGGGTGATAAGGGGAACTTTACATGGGCCAACTGCTCCACCTCTCCGTGGAGTTCTGCTGCAGCCTTCACCACAACCAGCTCCACTACACCAGCTGTGCCACTCCTCCAGCCATCCCTGCAAACTGCTCCACTCCGCTCACTGTTCAGTGGGCTGCTCCAACATGCTGCAAACTGCTCTGCTCTGCCAGCCACTTAGCAATAGGTCTTCAGGCTCCCCCACTAGTTAACACAGCACTCAGTGCTCTCAGCTCAGCTCTTTTAGTGATTTCAGCTCATAGTAGGGGAGCCCCGGTGCTACTGCACCACTGGCCCAACATGAATTCAGCTCAGTAGCCTCTAGATGGACTCCTAATGGAATCAAAATTAGCTCTACTCTTTAACAGTGGAGAGAGGAGGATGTGCAATTGGTGTTCTAGGCTCTCAAAAGGGGCCCATACCATCAGGTACACACACCAGTCCCCAACCTCTCTCAATTTACTGGGTTTTGGAATCCATGTCCCTTGTGTAGCAAGTACTACTTAATTGAGGTTGAGTCGAGTCATTTCTGTCATAAAGCAGTCTCATAGTTACCCTGACTATGTGAATGAGGAACACCACTTTATTCTTCCTGCCCCAACAACAAAGAAATTGGGGATCCCAGAGCTGTCAAAATAGCCATCCCAGTCTGCCATGGGCTATGCTAGGTGAGGTGGGTGTGCCAATGCAAATACCTGAAATTCCTTTCCACACTCCCTGAAATTCTTTCCACACTCCCTGAAATTCACCGCCAGGTGTCAGGGTAGAGCTCATCCTGACTCTGCGTACATCAGTAATCCACTGAAGTAGAGCTTTGCCTGAGAAAGGTCTGAGTAAAAGAAAAACAAGGATTTTGAGATCTGCCTCATAGCAAATAACCTCAGCCACAGCAAAGTTTTTAAAAAAAAAAACCACCCACCTCATCTTTGGAAGATTTTCCCTGATACCTCTGGAAGTAGTTTCCTCCTGCCACATGCATGGTCACCTACAGCTCCATCAAGATCAATGTTTTGTAACTTATTGTTAATGTAGGAGGACCTGAGCAGGTCCTGGTAGCAAACACCATCCCACACATTTGGTTGAATCCCAAAATATCCCCTCCTCCCATTAACTGTCAGTAGTCATATCACCAGCCTATTAAGTCCTCATTCTCTAACTCTGGGTTGTAAAGCACTTGTAGAAAAGCTAACACTCACATGTTGATATAGGGTAGACTACCTTACATAGAGTAAACAGCATGGCATTATTAGAAAACAGCAGATCCATTCCTAACAAGTTAGACCTCAGGTACTACCCTTCACTATCATCTTCTTCTCAGCAGTACAGCTGGAACCAAGTTTTCCCTACAGATATCGGTCTGTAGAGATTGTTATATGGATAATTGTCCAGTCTTTTTCTGAAGGACTGCTTGTTAAGTTATTGGCTTGAATGATATAATGTGACAATGAGTTCCACAGGCTAATGGCAAGCTGCGTGAAAGTAATATTTTTCCATCAGTTTGGAATTTGCCCCCTTTCATTATGGAAGGCTTTCCTATTTAAAAATCTACAGTTCATGACGGTCATGGATTCATTTTTATCATCTCAGTTACAGTGAGTTTAAACTAAATTCTAGAGAGAGATTGCTTAAAGTAAAGCATTAAAATGTCACTAAATATTTATAAAATGCAGTCAGCTATGTCCAGCCAGTCCAACTGCAGTCCTTGCAATCTCTCTCCTGGGTTTTCTTAAGGGTGTGTGTCACTTCCAATATGCATTGCATTGGTGAAACTTCATTCTTTGGACCATTTCACTAGAGACCTCATGAATCCATCTACATGCCCAAACTTACTGTTTGATTCTTAAAACGTTTCATTCTGCGGATTATCAGGAAAGGTCCATGGGGCTGGGGTCCAATCATTTCTTTTTCTTATTGCCCATGCTGCTCTTTAGTAATTAAAGACCTTCCCAATTTGCCAAATCCACACCGTCTCCTCATTTAGAACCCTCCTACAACTCCTTCGATAAAGCCCACATTAATAAGAGATGGCGCGGGGAAAGAAGTTATTCCCTCCTCTGGTTTTACCAGGGCTTCTAAATGTCTTCCCTGTGTCTGCCTTAGGCCAGGTCCACACTACAGCGTTAAATAGATTTAAACAGCGTTAAATCGATTTAACGCTGTAACCGTCCGCACTACAAGGCACTTAAAATCGATTTTAAGGGGTCTTAAAATCGATTTCTGTACTCCAGCTAAACGAAAGGAGTAACCCTAAAATCGATATTACTAAATCGATTTAGGGTTAGTGTGGACAGATATCGAAGTTATTGGTCCTATTCTTTTACTGAGCTACCCAGAGTGCACCGCTCCGGAAATCGATGGTACCCTGGGACCATGGACGCACACCACCGAAGTAATGTGCCCTAGTGTGGACACGTAAAATCGATTTTATAAAACCTGTTTTATAAAATCGATTTTACTAATATCGATTTAAAGCTGTAGTGTGGACGTAGGCTTAGAGACCGGAAACACCTTGGCCACCGACTGTTCTTGTTTTTTCCCTTATGATAATGAGTTCTACAGAGCGCTAGGTCCTCTCCTGACCACAGTCCAAGAAACATTATGTAACAAAACTGAACAATGCTGTGTACAGAAGCCCTACCGTCCATGTTAAGAACCTCCCCTCATCCCTCTGGTAAGGTATATCATGCAATATAACACACAAGGCCAGAAGGTTTGTATGCCTTGGGGAAAAATCCAATTTATATGCAGTATCAGAGAGGACAGATGGGCACCATTGTGCAAATGGAGGACCAAATAACTTGAGCTGCAAGGCATCACCACACTGCTTGGGAAATAGTCAAAGAGAGGATACTGTCATATAGCCTCAGGAGGAAACAATGGCTCTCTGTGGCTGTACTGAAGGAGCAGGTGGTGTCTTTGGCTCAGGTGATGGCATTTCTGCTACATGCACTTCCGGAAGCAGACAATTTTGCAAGGAGGCTTGTGAGGTTCTAATAAACTCTGCAGAACATATAAGATGATTGCAAATTCACAGCTAGTGTGTGATTTTTCTCTGCTCTTCGTTAACTTTAACTGATAGTGATAAATAAAACAGACAGTAGGGGCAGGAATGATCACTAGGAACTAGAACTGAAACCCCAACACCGCCCTCTACTCTTCTATTTTGCAAGACTAATAATGTCTTACCTAATTCTTGCACACATATAATGAAGGTGCTCTGGCCATTGGCAGTCTATTCCATTGACTATTTGCTCTTGTTATTCAAGAGGGTTTTTTTTCAAATACCTAGCAAACTTTTTCTCTCTTAGCCTCAAGTCATTGCTCTCTGTCCACCTCCTTCCAATACCGGATAATTCCATTATTTCATTTATACCATTTCCTTGAAGGTATTTATAGACCATGACTATGTCCCCCGTCTTCTTTTCTGAGCTATTTAAGTTTAGCTACTTTAATCTCCTCAAAATGACTTATCCTCCAATTTCTGTACCTTTTTTTTAAACTCCTTGGTATTTTCTCTAGTTTTGCTCTCAATCGTTTGCTCTTAATCACTCATTGTTTTCCAGATAGCTGTCCCCTAATTTATTTCTATACAATTTAAACTCATCTTTCTTGTGATTTTTTTTTTTTTAATCCATCACGGTGAATCTCAGCTCACAGCATTCAACTGTTCCAAAATCTCCAGGTCACTTAGCAGTTGGGTTAGACGTTTGTGCTTGCCACTTCTCTGAATGTTAGTGCCATCAACGTATTTGACCAGAATTAAAGTTACACCTCTCTATAGGTCATTAATGAAAACAAGTCCTTGCTGGGAAATCAGCTATTAACCTTTGCTCCTGTTCATCAACCAATTTTGAACCCATGCAATGACATTTTTATCTAATTAATATTTATCCATTTTCTTTATCAATTTATAACACACCATTATATCATACTATATTTCCTTTGTCTACTTGATCAGTAGTTATGATGATGACTGTGTCTTTTGTTAATGCTTTTTTGTCAGTTGGATGCTTCTATCCAAAATATTTCATGACAACTCCCACCTATGTTTGAATACTTCGCCCAGAACAGAGACTAATTGGCTAGCTTCCTAAGTTATATTTCCTTCTTGCTAAATTCCTTTTCCTGTCCTCAAGTACCTCCCTTGATACACATGATTTATAGCAGATCATTTTCAGAAGTTCTGAGGCTCCTTTAGAGCTCTCAGAGGCATTTTGTCCAGTCCCGCCTGCACATTTACAAAGAGTACCCTGGTTAACTGAAGCTTGGATATGCGTCCCTGGGGGTGAGGGGTTTGATAGCTACATGGCCAGCACAGGGATCTTTAACATATCCTTGGCTAGGATACAGGGCTCTTGGCCCATTCAACTTTCCCATTCATCCATCGCCTCACAGAGGAAACTTGAAACATTAGGATATCTGATACTGAACTACGTATTTAATTTTCTGAGAGAGTGTTTCACCATCTCTTTGTTCATCTCCTGTTTCGGGAGTCAGACTATTGGCGCTAATATTGTCCTTGCTCTTTGATTTCTTTGTTTTTATCCTTCTTACTGAAAGAGGTGAACAAAGATGGTTAAAAGTTTTGCCATTTTACAATCACGACTTGCCAGTTCCTCGTTCTCCTTTATTAGCAGCCCTGTTTTACCCCTAACTTGAAATTTTCTGAGTGAACTTAGAGAATCCTTTTATAAACGGTACTCCTTTTTACAGTATTGTTTGCTGCCATATCTTCCTTAATTTAGATTGAGGTGGGCAAACTTTTTAGCCCGAGGACCACATCTGAGTATGGAAATTGTATGTCGGGCCACAAATGCTCACAAAATTGGCGGTTAGAGTGGGGAGGTGGAGTGAGGGGTCCGGCTGGGGATGAGGAGTTAGGGGTACATGAGGTGCTCCGGGCTGGGACCAAGAGGTCTGGAGGAAGGGAGGGGGGGAACGGGGTTGGGATGCAGGAGGGGTTCAGGCTCTCGGCGGCGCTTACCTCAAGCAGCTTTCACAAGCAGTGGCATGTCCCCCCTCTGCTTTCTACATGGAGGTGCAGCCAGGTGGTTCTGCGCACCTCCCTGTCCGCAAACACCACCCCTACAGCTCCCATGGGCTACGGTTCCCGACCAATGGGAGCTGTGGGGGCAGTCTGCGGAGCCCCTTGGCTGCCCCTATGCGTAGGAGCTGGAGGGGGGACATGCCACTGCTTCTGGGAGCTGTGCAGAACGGGAAAAGCCCCGGATCCCACTCCCCGGCTGGAGCGGGGCAAGCCCCAGATTCCACTCCCCGGCTGGAGCGGGGCAAGCCCCGGATCCCACTCCCCGGAGAGAGCTCGAGGATCGAATTAAAACGTCTGGAGGGCTGGATGTGGCCCCTGGGCCGTAGTTTTCCCACCTGATTTAGATCTACTTTCCTTCCAATCTCACTTCTTTTCCATTCTTTTGTACAATCTATTCATCCACCTGCCCTTCAGCCTTTCATACGGATCTATTTCAAAACATGACTCGCATTTTATCCCTTGGGCTGCTTGTACTGCGTTCAAGCTGTCCCATCCAAAAAGTAGTAAATTAAAATCACATCACAGCTTGTTCAGCCAGAGAAAGATATTTTTGGAACGTATGGGGATAATACTTAGCACTATGCAGGGTTCCTTGTATTCTGGGTAGAGAAGTTTGCTGTAGAATTCACACTCTATTGTAGAAGTATGCTCCAGCATCTAAGCCACAGCCTGTGAAAGAAGGAATCCTGCCTCCCACATTGGAATCTTCAAGCACCCTACTGAAGTACTCAAGAGGAATTTAGCCTGACAGGGGCACTATTATATTTCACATATTAGATTCTGTTTCTGAAGAGGAGTTTGATGATCCATAAAATAAATTATTATAGCCAGGCACAGAGTGCCAACATAATCTGTTCCACAGTGCTGCCAACACTCACAATTTTAATCACAAATCTCACAACATTTGGTAGAGTTTGTTAAAGCTCAGCTCCTCGACTCTAATTTGGAGTTTGTTGGCATGCATCCCCTGTGAACCACCAGGAGCTGCCACGAATTCAGGAAGTGCAGCATTTGTCCCTTCCTCCTCCCCAACCACACAATACTAGTAGCCTTCACAGGGTGGAATGATGCTCCTTTGCCTCCTTCCTCCTCTGCATGGGAACATAGGCAGGGTCATAGTCTGGTTCAATGTGGTTAGATCACATCAACAGGAAGTTACAGAAGAAGCAGTCAGTCACCTCCTCCAGTGAATATTCTGGAATGTTTCTGGATAGCATTCAAACACATCCACAGTCTCATTAAACAAAAACTACAGCTCCAGGACCAAGGTAAAGTTGGGTTTCCTCTCAGAGATCTCTAAAAAAGTGTATACGAGACCCTGATGGTGGAAGGATCAGCAGAGGTACCAAGGATTAAATGGGGCTAGAGACACAATGTCTCATCCTTAGAGGTCGCATGTTAGTGGGATGGACTGAGGAAATTTGCACAATTGTTGTCTATGCTCTTGTCCTTTGGTGTAGATTCCAATCATTATGGTGGTGAGGCTGGCAGTTAGACAAGCACTAAAATCATCCTGATAAAAAAACTGGGTTACAGTTTGTAAAGTGCTAGATTTTGGCATTGAGCTCTGAACCAGTGCAGATCTGCACAGTTCCAGGAAACATCTCCTTGGGGCTCCTTTTTAGTGCTGAGAGGAAAAAAAACTGGTTCCTCTTGTGTGACTAACTGCAAGAACGCAGCTCTCTCTTCTGCAGATTAAACAATCTCAGTTCCCTCAGCCTCTCCTCATAAGTCATGTGCTCCAGCCCCCTAATCATTTTTGTTGCCTTCTGCTGGACTCTTTCCAACTTTTCCACATTCTTCTTGTAAGTGGGGCCCAAAACTGGACACAGTACTCCAGATGAGGCCTTACCAATGTTGAAAATCTCTATCTGCTGGCAATGCCCCTACTTATACAGTCCAAAATGTTGTTAGCCTTCTTCGCAACAAGGGCACACTCTTGACTCATATCCAGCTTCTCGTCCACTGTAACCCCTAGGTCCCAGGTATAAGGCTGAACCATATTTATTTGGACAGACAAACTGCAGGTGGGACCTGCTAGCAATCTCTCAATAAGAGCCCCTCTAGGCATTTAGACTAGTGCCATAAATCTGACATACTGACTTTTCCCTTAAGAGGGGTGTGTTAGTTGAAGCTTTGCAACCCTTTTTATTCTGTAGTCACCAGAAGATTAATTGTTGAACCAGAATTTGATTGACTGCAGTCAAGAAGGTTTCCATGGCATTTACACAGAGGGGTGGTTTACACAGCATGGCATTTACACAAATGGGGTGGTTTAAGATGCACACAAAGTGGGCGGCTTTCATTTCATTTACTATGTTGAGTATCCTTTCCACTTGCAGAAACAGAGTCCATAAAATGGGTAGTATACACACACACTGCAATTTGTGCTGTGCTTCCATCCATACACTGCTGTTAAGGTTAACTCACAACTGCTCTGGTTCATGTCCTGTCAGGTTTGTTATACCTTAGACAACTGAAACTGTAACATAAACTACTTGCTAGATTCAACCAAGCAAAAACAAAGAAGCATCAATTACATCCTTAGGCTGGGATCTTTAACAAGTTTTTAACCCAGAGGATGGTAAGCAGAATGGCCTTTCCTGTATGGTTACCCTTTGGGATTCCACAAGAGACATAATAGTGGAAGCTGCTGACAGGATGCTGTGGATCAACACAATCCCCCAGCTAGGGTGATCATGCCTTCTCCCTAGACAACATCACGCATGTTGAGATGGTGCTGGCAATGCCAGCATAAATGCTTGGTTAGTTCTTGGCCCATGACCAGAAGTTCACATTGTCTCACCATCTGGAATGACTCTCAACTCTGAATGCTAATCTAAGGGCAGAGTGACAAAAAGCAGGGCAGAAATACCAAACTTACTGTATATTCTATAATTAGATTTCACCAACCCTCTAACAAGGATGAACTCCTAAAGCACTATACCAGTTTTACCATGACATCACAGACAGTCCTTTTGGGCATTCCAATCTGTCTTGCCAGCCAGGCAAACTGGACTATGTGATAGATGGTCACTTTACACCAAAAATAACCACAACATTCGGGTTACTCTCAGTCCCAAAGAACCAGTCACAGATGCAGCTCAACTGTCCTCAGATCTCAAACCAAACCAGTTAGTGATAAACTAACTAAAGATTTATTAACTAAGAAAAGAAATGAAAAAAAGTTATTTACAAGGTTAAAACAGGAAACACACACAAACACACGAGTAACAGTCTTAGATTTAAAAAAGTGATAGACGCTTATGTAATAAGCGGCTCTATATGTTCTTTAGGGCTGGCCCACAGCAAACAGCATGGGGATCTCTTACTGATGTTTAGCAACTTTTGCCCCTATAACACTAATATCTATTTTAACTATTCTAACCCACAGGTAAGCCAAAGTGGTTTCAAGCTATGCATTTGTCAGTGGTCAGTGAGGCCCTAGTCTGACAGTGTCTGACATACGATGAAAGGTGCACATGCAGACAGATATGTGCACACTATGTGATCTGTGCTGGCTGTTAGTCTTGACCCATATAGCCCTATATGACTTGCCTACCTGAGAAACCATCCTCTCTTTCTGTGCCATAGTCCCACAACTCTGCTCAGTGGTGGCGCTCATGTTTCAGCCTGGAACAGGCCCTATTTTTACGTAGTGGTATTCTATTTTGAAATAACAGAAAGAAAGAGAACTACATTTTTAACTATAGGACAGGAATAAATGTTTCGAATCTAGAAATGCAACACAGTTTTATTTAGTTAGTTATTTTTAACTTTCAAACATCCAGAAAAAAATTTCAAGCTTACACCTTAAGAAATGTTTCCATTCTGTTGAAGGAAAGAAGAACAGAAGCCACCGGGCTGACCCACAGGTTCTGGGAGCTTGTAAATCCTACTTCAGGAATGGCAGAAGAGATGTTACAGTGTAATTGTCATAGCCTAGGCATACATTCAAACACGAAGATTGCAGTTTTTCCTTGCTTCTTTAAACTGACATCCAGCCCATCTGTTTTCTGAGCCTTTTACTCTGACAAAACTGAGTCTGGCATCTTGCGTGTGACTAACTGTGAGGAATCCTCTCATACAGGATATGGAACCAGAATGTCAATTCATTTTAAAACAGAGGGTGAAAACTCCTCATACATAAAAGGATTCTGTTTACTGCTACCTCTAAAAGCCTTAGACAGGAACCCAACAGCAAGGACACACATTTCACTCTCCTTCTGACTGGTAAAATGCTCTAGCCAAGAGTTCTTTCATGAGGTCTCAAATCCACCAACATGCGAAAGCTAGGAATGGAAGCACCATGCATGGAGAGTAAGTTTTTGCAACTTATAACTTACATCATCTATTTGATCAAGTGACTGCCATTGCATCCCGAGTGAACTTCTTCATAACATGTAACTACTAAAAGATGCCATGTGTTCTAGCGGTGGCAGGCCATGCCTTTTCTTTATACAGCACAGTCTACATTGCGGCATTTAGTCATAGGCCAGCACTGCCCTAGAGGAAAATGAGGAGGGACTTTACAGTATGAAGGAGGATTGTGCAGGTTTAGGATGATCCTGCCTGCCTCTCTATTCATGCCCAGCAAGCTGCAAAGACCAGCATGAGGGAGGGGGATAGGACCATGACCTCACTCCCTTCCTGCCCTAGAGCGGGTGATACCATAAGGACGGAGCAGTCCTTGTGCTGCACAAGATACCTTGTAGCTTCCCCTTCACACAGGCATGGAGGGTTATGGATAAGCTGGTCTTATAGTTGCCAGGATAAGAAATGGTAGTGTCCATGGTCTCGAGACCACTGATACCAGTGCCAGCAATTTTCACGCTCAAACTGCCACAGAATCATATACTCAGCAAATCCCCAACATTTCTTTTAGGTCAGCATTGCCCAGATACACACCAAACACATAATATCGCCAGGAGATCTATTTTTATGAAGGCAGTCTTTGGTCTTTATACTCATGTACATGATTAGTGTGTACCCCTTATTAACCTTCTCACTTCCTTAATCTTACATTCTGATCCTTTAACCCTTTTATCTTTTTTACATGAATGAACTGGGGAGGTTGTTTCCTGTTTAACACAATCTAATGCCAAATTGTAGCCATTACTTCCACTACATTATTTTCCAAATTCACCTTTTATTAGGACCTCTTCTAGAATTCATTTTCCTACCTGAATGATATCTCTGCTTGACACAATTTTATCTCGGGGTAAAACGCACCGACAGAATTACTTCCAAAGAATGCAGACTAGGGCCTGATCCAAAGCCCACTGAACTTGATGAAATGACTCCCATTCAGTAGACTTTGGGTCTGGCTCTGGATGTTTATTCTATTTAGCTAAAGGTATCTTCTATCCAGACAAATGGTAAGGATGGGGGAAGGGTGAATAGATTCTGACTAGGAAAAGTTACACAGATGATGGTGAAGCAGATGGGCTCTCTCCCCAGCGCACTCTGCAAAGGGGAGAGTGGGAAAAGCAAGAATCCATCCAAAGCCCAAGCCAAGCAGAGAGGAGGCTGTTGGAAGACAAGGAACCATCCACTGCAGGAGAAAGACTGGCAGAGATGATGGTGGGAGGAAGGAATGAACCCAACATTGTCAGTTGTTAGTACATGCATTTAAAAAAAAAATGCTCTGATTTTTCCAGCATGGATGTTCTTGGCTTCATAGAGACAGACGATAGCTTTAGGTGAAAGGTCAATGTTCTCAGCTGTCATTACAGATTGATCCCATCTGTGCACAAGCAGCTACAGCTGTGCAAAAAAGGGAGCAGTTTCAGGTCACACAAGTTTTATTTTGCTCCTTTGGAAATCGGGCTCAGTTTTCTTGGGTTTGTGCCCCTTGGAGTTTCAGATTCATTTGAGCCTAGACACCCAGCCAAACGGACACTCAGCCAAAACTGCTAGTTTTCAGCAGGCTTTGCCTCTGAACTGCGAAGAGCCAGTGAGTTTATACCTGACAGATTCACGGTCCACACCTGAGAACACAAATCCCAGCCTGGTACCTTGTTCAACTGGCTGCAGCAGGGAGAGGGAGAATTATCTCAGCACCCGTCAATCACAAGGGAACAGGGACAGAAACCACTTATCCTGGAAGCATCTTCTCAAGTGAGAGTCCTGCTGTTCTTGGTACATTGCCCTTTTACCTCACTCTGGGCTTAAATCAACAGAGTGAACTATGCTAGCAGATAATCCCAGACCTGGCAAGCAGCCAGCAGCGGAAGGAGGAGGAGTATTTCCCGCTTCCCTGAAGAGGTTTCCAGGTGAACTGGGATACTGGAGGACACATCATAAATAAGTGTGGTGGTGGGCTACCAACTTGTTCCACCCTAAAGTGATGACAAAAGGAGTGGGGAGAACAGGCTTCTATGAAATAAGGATGCATGATAGGGGAACTTTGCCATTAAAAAAATGTATTGAACCATGGAAAACTGGGAGAGAATGCTTGCAGCTAGAGAAGCCACCTGTAACACAGTTCATGAGGAAAATCATTACTGCGGTCTTGATCCATTTAAAAGGAGCTATCCTCAAGGTGGTCTGTAGTGTTACTGATTTGAGATATACATTCCATAGACATGCGCAGTCATAAGGGATGCAGAACATAAAGAATTACATCCTCCAGGCTAACAAGTCAACACCCCTCTCTATGTGCTGTGCGAAACTCCCATTGAAATTAATGGTATACAGATATGGGAGAGACAGATGAGATCCCTTTAATTCCTGATGGCAATCTAAACAAATAAACTATCTGTTCCCTTAAATTTAAAATCACAGGTCTTTAGCAAATACCTTTATTGGAAACTGTTCTTAATAGCAAATTAAGATTGGCCAATTAATGTTAAATATCGGTAATGCACTGACCTCAGCTAAGTCATTAATGACTGCACTTTATGAAATAAAGTTATCACACTTTATTTTATTTTTCTTTAAAATGTTTTCATGAAAGCAACATAAAACATTCAGAGTCGAGATAACTATTTCCCACCATGCACTGGAATTTCATTCTTGTCTCAGGATGCAACTGATTAATACCCCCACACACCCATCACACTGTTCATGGATTTCCCAAGGAAAATAGAGTAAGAATACAAGTGCTAAAAATGTATTCAACACCCTATACGTGAAGAATATGCTTACTTATGTGTCCTGAATCTCTTCCTAATCAATGATCTAACATCTCATTAAGTGGCTAAGATACAGGAGCTGTTTAAAATGCATTTTCTGCCTCTTCCTGATATATTTCATCACTGCATCTTAAGCAAATCATTCCTGACAACCTTCTATTGTTACACGGACACCCACTTATGGGATAGCTCACACATACTACAACATATCCCAATTTGCAGATAGTCTTAAGAATATCTTGTAGTTTAACATGTTTGTAGATTAAAAAAATAACCCTATCATTTGGAACTTAGTAGGTTAAGAGAAATGCTAAATCAGTGCCTGCTGATTGCTGAAGCCAACTGACGGGTGGATTCTATATTTAGGATCCTCCTTACACCTGTCAAGAGAGAGAGAGAGACAGCCAACGAGAGAAAGGGAGAGAGAGTGCACAACAGAGCAAGCAATCCACAGCCCTGTCTCTTGTAGCAGAGAGCTAAAAATAAAAGCAACAAGAGCAATGAAGAAAACAGAGCAAATCCTTATTAGTTATAGTACCCTGTTGTTGTGTGACATGCTGTCAGTGAGTGCACTCTAAGCACAGCATGGACTTCATCAGATATCAGTGATCCCAAAGGAAGGAGAGACAGTCAAGGCTGAATTCGGTCCCACTGTACCATACCTGGTCTCTTCAGGTGGAGCCAGTTCCCTGCTGCTCCTTAGCAGAACACACCATGCCCCGGCTGCATGTTTTAAAATTCCAAACTGAACTTCAGTTACTATTCAACCTTGCACTTAACAACAGCACTGAAGACTGGCATATTCCAATTTGATTGTCATCTGTCTGAATCCAAGCTGCTCTCAAAATGCAAATCAGACAGCACTTCTTTTTATACCAAAGAATCTGAGATACATATGCAAATGCCACAAGACGAAAATCACACAACCATCCTCTGCAACAACATACAATCAATCAATAAAACAACCCCACTACGGATTCTTCACTTCCTTTATCATCTTTAAATAAAACAAAATAATAAATTTAAAATGTAACAATATCGAGCTATATCCAGCTTATTCAAGTAGACATTTCTTTCTTACCATCCATTTTGTACCACTTCTTTAAGATTTCTGGTTTCCTTCTAAGAGGCAGCAGAATCACATTATTTATCATTAATACTGTATAAAACCAAAAATACTCAGATTGAATTGGGAAACAGCTACAATATTTAGATCTGCATGCACATACCTTCCTTTAGACAATCCCTGACACTTCCTAGACAAAGAACCCTGAAATTGACCAACAATAACCCATCATCACACATTCATACATATAAAATATCTGCAACAAGAACTCTCCAACTCTCTTTCAGGAAGGGAAACCCAATTGTCTTTCGGTGATCTCTAGAGGTCAATATATTGGCTATTACAGACCAAAAGGTGGGAGTGATTCCAATGATAAAAAGAGGCCCTCACAAGAACATTCTGCCCTCTCTCTCATATATCTGGGGAGCCACATCTTAGATGCCAGTGGTGACCACAACTATGGCAGCATGTAATGAGGAGAGCAGTGGTCACTGATAAATAAGTCTTAGTCCATTTCTATATCTAGCCTACAACAAACAAAAAAGGAAATTTATTTTTTCTATCCTAGAAGTAATGTATACCTACCTATGGTTTATTTGGTAAAGATACGTTCTACCTGAGTCTTATAGAGACTTCATAATACTCGTGAAAGACAATTCCCATCCCCAGAAATGGGAGCACTTGCCTTGTCCACAGAACAAATAGAGCAATAATGCAAAGGTCCCCATGCTGTCCATTCTACCCTGGACAAACAAAGAGACCCTTTTTTTTTTATTTTAGCTAGTCAATGGCAGAGCTCTCAAAAAAAAAAAAGTGAATTAATCCTCTCTCAAGCAACACACATCTCTCTAGATACAAACTTGTTACCAGTTGCAAATGATAAAGATTTGAGAGACAACTGGAGATAAAGATAAACACTAACAAGAATATATGCTGCTTGGCAAAAAAGGCAGGGTAGATGCAGGAAATCTATATACTATCAATCTATATGTGCAGTAGTTCTATCTGCATCAGCATCACAGCAGCTATTTCAAAACTCATAGGGTGAAATCCTGATCCCGTGCAAGTTTTGCCATAGACTTTAATGGAGTCAGGATTCCATCCACACTCTCATACAGGAGGCAAATGGTTCAATACTTGTTGGAAATGAGATAGGAAATAATCAGTCGTTGATCCTGGCCTGATATAGAACGATGACATGCTGTTTGTAACCAATATTACAGATAGAGTAATTGAGGTAAAAACTGACCAAATGACATGCCCAAAGTCAGCCAGTTAAAGCCAAAAACTCAATACAGTAATGGAGCATATTTAATTATATTTTATTATCTACATGGACAAATTCTGATCCCTGATCATGTGATAGTATGCAAGTTGTTCGTCTCATTAATATCTACACACTTAAATAATCCATTAACAACAGTCACCACCTGCAGTATAGCAAACAGTTAGTGTATTACTGTTCTGTAACATGAATAAAGGAGATAGCAGAAAAATGGAAGTAAGGCAAAGGCACACATTTCAACCTCTGATGCACACGTGCATGTGAAAAGGAAGTATTTGGCTATCATGAAGATCAGTGACTCATCTGAAGTGAGGTGGTGGTCTTACATCACTTCATAGTGGATAGACAAGACAGTCAAACACCACCATTGGGCATTATTTATTATTTTTATCAGCAGTCATAGGAAAGACACCAAGGTTTCAATGGGCATGAGGTGAACTCCTCTCTTCCTTCTAGGTGTGGTCTCTCCAAACTGCAATTTCTGTCAGTATTCACCTGTTGTCTCTTATCTTATATTTGGACTGTCAGCACCTTGGGGGACAGGGACCATCTTTTTGTTCTGTGTTTGTTAAGTGCTTAAGACAAGAGGGTCCTTATCCATTACTGGAGCTCCCAGGCGTAATGACAATATAAATAACTGCAACAACAGAGGCACTATGTAGGGTGATGAGAGGACACATCCACTGCTGCTGTCCCTACTCGGTGTGAGAGAGGAACTCTATCCCCAGGTCTGCTTATTTGGCACAAAACACACTCACTATATTAAACTGTAATGTCACTGACATCCAAGAATGCAAATGGCAGAGGAATGGCCTAAATGACCTACTTGATTCCCCTTCTATTTTTAATTTCTATGACTCTGTGAACTTGTTTGTCACCGGAATATTCAGGGGAGAATGATTGCATATCTGTAGTGTTTAACAATATCTTGCCACAAAGCGTGAATAATTGAACAAGCTACATTTTATTTCATTAAAAGATAATGTGGACTGAGACCAGACAGAATATCGACGACTGTCATAGCATTCCTCTAGTGAATGTTGGCAATAAAGATGTTATATGCAGAGAAACAGTGAAGTGGAAAATCTTCTTAAAAGAATATCCCACAGATGTTTAAGTCAGAGAAGCCTTAGAAAATCAGCTGAAGAAAGCATATTGAACCCTGGATTTGTATATATACTCATTAATACCAGTTCCTCTGGATGACTGGTAGTTGACACAACACACAATTCAATTTGATTGCATTACACACATTTGATTGCATTACCAGACCCTGCATCCATTGCATACCCCAATCTTCTAGCTGGGTATGGAAAGTAAAATGTATTTTGCTAGTATAAAAACAAGTTGCACAGAAGATACGTGAGCAACGTAAACTAGTGAAGGATTGAGCTTAACATATTTTCATATCATCTGCAGTAATATTTTAGAAGTCTCATAGATTGGAAACATTCACAAAACATCTTAAGGGATGATTCTGTACTCTAAGGACTCTGTCTAGGGTTGTCAACCCTCCAGGATTGCCCTGGAGTCTCCAGGAATTAAAGATTTAATTAATGTCACGTGATGAAACCTCCAGGAATTCATCCACTCAAAGCTGGCAGCCCTAAGTCTGTCATGATATTTTTCCTTGATATTTAACCTAAATCTTCCTGATCTTAATTTGAAGCCCATAAATGATGGAAATGGCTGAAAACAGGTATACTTGTATGCAGTGTAGCTGTAACTATAATTCCCAGGATATTAGAGAAACAAGGCGGATGAGGTAATATCTTGTGTCTCTCACCAACAGAAGTTGGTCCTACAAAAGGTATTACTTCACCCACCTTCTCTCGCTAATAGGAACACTTTTTAATCTCTGAAGTCATTCTAGTAAGTTTTTGTACACAGCCTTTTCTTACCTTCTCAAATGTAACAGGCATTAGCATTTTACGTTTTAAATTATGATCACTAAACCTCTGTGAGAGGCAAGTATTACTATCCCATTGTCACAGTGGAGAAAAATGAAGCAAAAACAATTAGCAATAACCAGACTCCAAGACTCCGCACCCCGGTCTACAGGGCCTCCATACTGGCATCCTAGACACTAAGCACAACCCCGTCCTGTGACTCACACCAAGTGGACTCAGTCAGTCATATCCAGCTTTAGGTTGGAAAGTTTGAGGTGTTTTCAAAATCTACATTTTCCAGCAAGTGATGCGCTGTTTAACTTGCCTGGTGGTGTTGTATGAATGCCAGCAAAGCATAACCAAACCATGGAATGCTCTCCAATACTACGCCACAGCATTTGCCTCTTAAAATGTCTCTCCTGGAAGTACTGCTCTCTGAACCACCCCCTTACAATTCAGATTCTGACACAATGGAAGGTGACGACAGCTTCCAATTGAAAGCAAAAATCAGATGGTAAAAAAAAACCCTGATGTACTACCAGGCTTCTGAATATCCCTGTGTCCTAATGCACAGGCATTACTTCATTCCAGCCTATGTGACAGAGATTATATAAAATGTACATCCATCCATGCATCCATCCCCCTCATTCCTCTACACACACATCAGAATAATATGCTTCTGTAAATAAAGCCTATTTGTCTGATGATTTTCTGTTTAGATACAAAGGCTGCATAACAGTTGTAATTGCTCCCCTCTGAAAATACAAAGCATTTTCAGCCAAGAAAACCTTCATTAGTTTATTATCCAATTTTCCCAGGTGAAACAAATGTCACATGCAGGGGTATGTGTCCATGTTAATTATAGAGTGCTAACAGGCCAACCTGGCAATGAACCAAAGTACTGTTGAACCAGAAATCTCATATACAAAAACAAGTATGTACACACACACTCACTATACAGTCTATACTTGCATACATACATTGTGTATACACACAGGATATGTATATTTGATGGGCATGGACCAAAATATACTTATGAGCCTGCATGGAAAAATAAACAGGCCTATTTCAGTTACTGTAGAGTTGTTTCACTCTAACTGTTATAGAATCCCTAGTTATTAGTTTATCAAAGCAGCATACCGTGAATTTTTAGAGGTAACTCATGGTAACTCAGTTTCATACTTCCTCTGTAATCAGTTCTTCTGTTTCAACCAGGCTTGAGATTAATTATTTTTCAGTTGATCTCCAATTTGTGGCTCACCTGATATTTAAAGAAGTATATGCTAGACTGGATTCCTGTAAGTGGAAAACATTTGGATTGGGACTCTAACAGTTATCTCTGGAAAGGAAAGCTATTGACAAATTCCTGGATAGCCCTGTAAGGGCAGATACTACTTAAAACACATTTTTAAGTTTAGGTACAAGACTTCACCCAGAATGCACCTGCACCTACTAACTCCTGGTGAACAGTATAATTAGCCACTTCCAGAAAGAGGCATGGATTTTTGTGGAAATATCTATATATGATAATTTAATTAAAGATTATATCATAATGCATATGCACAAGGGGGGCTGAATAAAGATTGCATAGGCAACCTAAAAGCTGACATTTCCTAACTTTGGAGTATTTGACTTTGCAATCTAAATAATGTTCTATAACTTAGCATTTTTTCATGTCGTTTCCTTGTTTGTTTTGTTCAAAAAAAAAAGGAAAAAGCAACAAATTTTATACACAGCTGTGACAACCCTTCTCCCCATTATTCATCATCACTTTACGCAGACTTTTACCACTTGAGCTACAGGACTAACTATGTTAGTTAGCGCACTATAGTGAGAATCAGGGGTCCAGGGTTATGTTATGCCAATTATCTTCTGTGCAGCTCTGGGCAAGTCCCTGCACCTCTCTGTGCTTGTTTCCTCTCCCACTCTGTCTTGTTTACATAGACTGTAAGCCTTTCAGAGCTCTTCTTTAACTACACACAGCACAATGGGGACCAGATCCCAACTGGAGCCTCTAGGCATTACAACTAATATATAATGATGATGATGATACCCATCTGTGAAACGCAATCCAGTAGGTCAGTGCTAGAGCCAGGAACAGAATCCAGCTTCTGACTCACATATTTTTGTTTTGATTTTATAGTTTAAGGGGAATTATGTTCTTTTCATAAAGTGTTATGCCCTTCTTCTGCATGATGCTATACAAGTATTGCCAATCAGGGAGTGACTTCTCAATATAAATTATCTGGGTTAGGAGAGTTCCAAAAAAAAAAAAAAAATTGGACGGATTTACCCTTGCTAACGTTTTTCATTGCCTCACTTCTCTACTGAGATTGTGACCCAGAAATATCCCCATCAGGGCCAGTGATCCTACAAGGCCATGTTCTTATACACTTCCTCATGGTGCATATTCTCCTACTCCCAAACAGAATCATTGAGTTCTGTGGGACTATTCAAGAAATAACATAGTGCATGAGTAAGGGTATCAGAATGTGACTCGCGGTGATCTAACCTGATTTACTGAATAAATGCACCTGCCATTCTTTAATGGAGGTCTGTTCAAATAACAGCTTAGAAGATCATTGTTGAAAATGAGTTTGCTGTTTTCATGTTGGTCATTGGTGGAAATTTGTCCATAGCTAAAAAGAAAAGAACCCACAGCCACACAGATTAGCATAGTTATCACTCACAGCAAAGGAAATTCTCAGATCTGGAATAAAAATGAAGTGATTGGTCACCAGTGACATTCACTGGCAGAGATGTCTAGGGAAGTTTGTACAGTACTAGCCTATGACTCAACAATGTGAGACTAGTAGCACTGGCTAGAAGCAGCATTTTTCAAATGAGCCCCCCGTGGCTCTTCTTGCAACCACAGCCTCCTGGGCTGTGATGGGGGTGGAGAGCAGTGGCCCCTCTCCCAGGGCCACCAGCAAGGGTCAGACCCTGCCCCCCTCCACAGACACAAATGCTACAGGTGCAGGCAGTTGGTGAATTCCCCACTTTCCCAGGGGAAGGGGTGAAGCCTTTGGCCACGGGGCTTCAGGCTCCATCCACACAGTAGCAGGCTCTGGTCCCAGGCTCACCATCTACACCATCGTCCCTGGGTCCTGCAGCTTCCCTGCCCACCTCTCCATCCAGGGATTAATTTCTCCCAGGGCTTGGCAGGGCTGAGTAGGTCTGCTGTGAAAAGTGATATTAACAAACATGCAAGTTTTTTAAAAAAGCAAAAGAAACGACAACAAAAAGACAAGAACGTGCAAAACACCTTGTCATGGTACAATTCCCCACTCTGAGCCTTAGCGTCCAAAAGATGGGGTACCAGCATGAATTCCTCTAAGCTCAATTACCAGCTTAGAACCTGTAGCGCTGCCACCAACCAGGAATTCCAGTGCCTGGTACACTCTGGTCCCCACAAAGCCTTGCCCGGGGACCCCCAAGACCCAGACCCTCTGGATCTTAACACAAGGAAAGTAAACCCTTTTCCTCACCATTGCCTCTCCCAGGCTTCCCCTCCCTGGGTTACCCTGGAAGATCACTGTGATTCAAACTCCTTGAATCACAAAACAGAGAGGACAATTCACCTTCCTCCCTCCTTCTCTTTCCCCCTCCCAGACTCTTCCTGAGAGAAAGTAAATCTGGCAAAGAGAGAAATTATCCTCTCTTTCCCCCTTCCCTACTTTCTCCCCACCAATTCCCTGGTGAATCCAGACCCCGTCCCCTGGGGTCTCACACCAGAATAAAAAAACAAACAATCAGGTTCTTAAACAAGAAAAGCTTTTAATTAAAGAAAGAAAAAAAACAGTAAAAATTATCTTTGTAAATTTAAAATGGAATAGGTACAGGGTCTTTCAGCTATAGACACTGGGAACACCCTCCCAGCCTAAGTATACAAGTACAAATTAAAATCTTTTCAGCAAAATACCAATTTGAACTCCTTTCAACCAAATACACATTTGAACTTCTTCCAACCAAATACACATTTGCAAATAAAGAAAACAAACAGAAGCCTAACTCGCTTTATCTATCTAGTACTCACTATTCTGAACTTATAAGAGCCTGTATTGGAGAGATTGGAGAGAAACCTGGTTGCACGTCTGATCCCTCTGAGCCCCCAGAGTGAACAACACCAAAACTAACAGCATAACACAAAAACTTCCCTCCCTCAAGATTTGAAAGTATCCTGTCCTCTGATTGGTTCTCTAGTCAGGTGACAGCCAGGCTTACTGAACTTGTTAACCCTTTACAGTCAAAGAGATATGAAGTACTTCTGTGCTTTTAACTTTTCTTATCTGATTATGACACACCTTATGTGTGTTTCTATTCTGTTTAGGTCCAGAAAAGAATAGAGACCACTGTACGTTATCTTTATTACTGAGTCTGAACAATGAATTACAATGATTTGGACATGTATATGTGCATATTTGTTTTTCCTAAAGTTAACTAAGTATTTTAGGAAAAATTGTCAGCACGGCCACCAGCAAGACTTGGTGGCCGCACTCCAAGGTCACCAAACATTTTGTTGCGAGAATCCCTGGGCTAGAGTACTAAATTTGCATGTACAAGACTACAAAACTGAAATGAAAGCACGGATTGGCAGAAAATTCACAGAGCTTAGTTAAAATCCCAAAACAAACAAAAATCCCTCTTCATGACTTCCACTATCTTGGAGCGTACTCTTCTTCATAGAAGTGACTATTCCATATGGATTCACCTTTGTTACCTAGTATTTATCACTGTTCTACTTCTGTTTCCACTTTGATATTCTGCACCTCCATTCATTTTTCAATTATGCCCAATTATGTTACTATCTTTTCACTTGATAAAGTATCACCCTAACTTTTCTCTCCACATACTGTAATGTCAACATGCCTTTTCTTTTCTGCCAATAGTCTCTCCCTAACTCCCTCCCTTCTGTATTACTCTTCCTACCTGTATATCATGCTACCATTGCAATTTCACTCAGATGATTAATAGTGAGTAACTTTCTGAATTTTAGTTTGGTTTCTAATTGTTGTGTAACGTAGCATCTCTTCTGACTAGTTAGTAACTGCAAGCTTCAAATCAGATATTTACCATTACTGCGGGGTACAAAAACACTTAATATCTCTGTTTATAGGATATGTAAGTACAAAAATGTTTTAATTGAAATGATTGTTTAAAATAAAGACCTCAAGATTTTAGTGTGTGTCAGAGCTGCTACATCTGTTTTTTTAATTATACCTAATCTAGGGGCAACTCTACACCCCATTTAGAATCATAATTGTTTTATTTAACTCTTTTTAAAGGAGCTCAAATACAAAGTTGACTTATGCCTAGGCAACTGTCTGATGTATATAGAGAGGATCCAGGCAAATATTAGATTTAGATTGAGTTGAAGTAACTTAATAACTAAGATGACAAAATCGTGTCACAAGTACATTGTGAGCCCAGTTCCTTACTGTTGTAATGCTTCATTACAATAGATTGTTCCATTGTCCTCAATGGACTACTTGTGGAGTAAGATACTACACTCGGTGTAAACAGGGCCGGCTCCAGGTTTCTTGCCTCCCCAAGCAAAAAAACAAACAAAAGAAGGGAGGGGCGGAGTGCCATCGCTGAAGCAAAACAACAAAAAAACAGAGTGCTGCCGCTGAAGGAAAAAAAAAAAAAAAGAACAAAAAACCCGGATTGCTGCCCCTTGAAAAGTGCCACCCCCCCCCAAGGGCCGGAATGCCACCCCTTGAAAAGTACTGCCTCAAGTGCATGCTTGGAATGCTGGTGCCTAGAGCTGGCCCCGGGTGTAAAGGTGGCAGAACTGGGCTCCAGGTGAATACAAACATGGAACCAAAATTTTAGTCATTGGTGCTTAATCTGTGCTTGCAGAAATGGCGGGGGGGGGGGGGAATCTCTATTCGTGATGCATAATGGATACTTGTGTGTAAAAATGCAGTGTGCGCGCACAGTGACCATATTTGCACATGCAAGTACCTAATTATGTCCTCCAACGTCCCAGTGAGGGAGTGATGAGTATTGTTATGCCCTGTTTTGCGGACTGGGAAACTAAGGTCCTGAGAAGCTTAAGGGTTTGAGTCTATGAGACACAGAGCAGTCACCTCCCAATGACGTTATGATTAATGGAAACTGAGTGCTCTACAGGATCAAGACCTAAATAACTTGCTGAAGATTGAGTTCAGCCCCCTGCCTTCACTAGGCAGGACCAAGTACTGATTTTTGCCCCAGATCCCTAAGTGGCCCCCCTCAAGGATTGAACTCACAGCCCTGGGTTTAGCAGGCCAATGCTCAACCACTGAGATATCTCTCCTTTAGTAGAGCCTTTGGAGGGATAGCTCAGTGGTTGGGCATTGGCCTGCTAAACCCAGGGTTGTGAACTCAATCCTTGAGGGGACCATTTAGGGAAGTGGGGTAAAAATCTGTCAGGGGATTGGTCCTGCTTTGAGCAGGGGGTTGGACTAGATGACCTTCTGAGGTCCCTTCCACCCCTAATATTCTAAGATCATACAGTGAGACAGTAGTATAAGAGTTCTTCTAACTCCCAGCCCCCTGACCTTACACAGGATTGGATTAATCTTTTGAGGGCCTCACGTCAAACATATTTGTGGGGCAATGGAGCATGGCTCAGGGGAGCGGTCAGTCCCTGGAGCAAGAAGCCAGCCAGAGGCAATAGGGCATGCCATGGCAAGGTGGCTCTGCTCCATCCAGACCAGTGTGAGGACACTATTTACAAACCACAGTCGTCAGACGCACAGTGGCCCGCCTGGCCCTGTGCTGCCAGCATGCCCCTTCCCCTCAGGAGCAAGCCCATGCCATGCCACACCACACAGCCCCTCTGCCCAACACCCCCGACTCCCTATGGCCAGTGCCCCTCCCCCGAACCCACTATGCCCAGTGCGCCCTCCAAAGCCCCCCCACAAATGCGCAGCTCCTTGCACACCACCACCCTTGCCCCTCCCTGCGCACAGCCCCATCACAGTGTCTCAGCACCCCCCACAGAACCCCCACTCCCTAATGTCCCAGGATGGGGAAATCGCTCCAGCCCCTCGGGAGTGCCACGATCAGGCAGGCCAGGGCCTGGCCCAGCCAGGCTCCCTCAAGAAGCACTTGCCTGGAGGAGCCCAGCCAACTCCCCCACACTGTCCCATCACCACCACCTAGCTGAGGCTGGCCAGGTTTCTGTACCAGTCCCAGGCACCTCCACTCCGGGGAGACAGGTAGGGCACCACAGGGGGTAGGAAGCAGAGACTGGGGTTCGGCCAGGCTGAGAGGAGCAAGTGGTGGGCGTGGAGAGCCAGCGGGGTCTTGGGGTGCTGTCCAAGCAGAGCAGGCTGGGGCCACATCTGAACATGGGCCCAGCTCCATGGAGCCACTGGCACCATTGTAAACATGGCACTAGCAGGAGAATATAACCCAGGCATTCCTACACCCAATTCTCACCTCTAGACCAGTCTCCTCTTTAAACCCCATTGTATATTTCAATTCCTGGTGGAGAAGAGAGAAGGTAAATATTTTCCAACATATCTCTTGCGACAAAGATCAAGATTTTAGTTTGCAGAACTCTGATGCTTTAGATTTTGTGAAGATTTTAAATATAAACACCTGAAAAAAAATCAAGCTTTTGCGCCAGATGGTGAACGAGATAATCAGCTCTGCATAATGAGGGGTTAAAATAAATGACTTTGATCATTCCTACCCAAGCTGAAATGAAATGCTGAGCTCTACAACTAATTGCTTCTTAAAAAAAAAAAAGAAAAAAAGGCAAAAACGTGTGAAAGCTATTTATATTTTAGACTTCACAGTATTAGACAATATACAATGTTTTTAAAAGGGAAAATACTTTCTCTTTAGGATCACATATGTATACAAAATAACATTTGTTGCTAATCTGAAGGAACAATTTGCCATGCCTTATAGCATGTTAAAAAGTCCTCTTTTACACAGACACTTGCTCAGCAATGCATAGACAATGAAGTGATGTCAGAGCTGATAATTTAAGGGGAAGACAAATGACTACATTTGATATCATGCATGGTTTCCTTTGTGATGTTACTATTTCCCTTTTCATAGCCTAACATGATCATGTAATGCATTTTATTTTATACAGTCTACACAATCAGGCCTTAACAGTGATGACTCATTCCCCAAGGATTAAAACCTGCATATGCACAATAAGAAATTATTTTATGCAGATTCATCCTGAACCTTGGTTGTATATGGTACAGGCCTGATTTTCTTCTTGCATTCACCAATATAACTTCTATTCATTTCAGCAGAATTACTTCTGCCCTATGCTGATGTAAGGGAGGTCAGACTCAGGTTCCAAATTATATTTGTGGACATTTATGCATGCACATTTATGCCAAATTCATCTTTGGTGTAATGCCACTAAGTTACACACTGACTAATTTAGCCAGATTCTGTTTTCAGATGTAGAGCAGAACTCGGTCCCACCTATTTAGTTTAATGTAATCTCCTTAACACTTCATGCAAATCACCCACTCACTTGCAACTCTAGCATTTCTGCAAAAGCCTAATGCAACAAGATGCCACACAAGAAAGTGACTTTGAATGTAACAAATTAACAGTGTAAGGATTATACAAAGTTCCTTCTGTTGCGCATGTAAAAAATGATTAACACGGAGAGGCCTGTTACTCGCATTTGAAAACTTGCTACTTCAGTGGTTATCATTAGTTATAGCATGAATTCATAGTCTGTAATAAATCCACCCCCACCTACACTGCCCCCCATGCAACATGTGTGTATTCCTAGGGAGTAATTTCATTAAGTAGCTCTATTTATCTTAAGTACTTACGTGGCCTCCATTCTCCCCTCGGTCTGTAATGTATTTATTCACACACCACCTCTGCAAGGTAGGATGGGTCCTAGGCTAGCATCCTAACCTCTTGACTAGCCTCCCTTTCTGTTTTCATTTGAGAACACTTAAGATGTTTATGGCCCATTTTCAAATGAGCTGAGCACCCCCAGTTCCGACTGCCTTCAGTGGGAACTCCAGGAGCTCATTAATTCCAGAAATAAGCCCCTCAGGTGTTCTCATCTGGGGAAATGATAGGGTATATCAAAATGAGTGTAACTAAGTGCTGGCATGAATCAGATACACTGGTCTTTTTCACAGTGCTGTCTGTACATTTTTGCTGACTCCTGCGTTAGTTTCTAAAGATGTTACTGAGCTTATGTTTTACAATCTGTGTACATCCCAGGAGTAAAGATTTGGGGGATTAACTCTCCTAACTCCCCAGGCCTTCAGTCACCAAAAGAGAGGGGAAGGGTTAGGTGTGACAGCAACTTTTCATTTGTTCTATAAAAAGCATCTGCCACGGGAAGCAGATAAATCAGAATTACTATCCTGCCAGGAAAGATCACGTGTATGCAGCTTTCTGAGGCAAAATGAGAGTATAAAAATAAAACCACTTTTCATTCATAAAGGGCTTTACAAACCTTCAGTAACAAATTAATCTAGACAGTCCCCCCCCTCAATCTGGCTAGGTACCAGGCCCATCATCTGTAAAATTGGACACCTGTGAAGTAGGTATTACCCCGCACTTAATAAATGAGGGAAACTGAGGCGCTGATTTTAAGTGACTAGAACAAGCCCAAAGAGAGACTCAATATGAAAAGACTGGACCAGTTTAACATATTTTCCACGGGGATGTAAACCAGAAAAACAATACCCTTCCCTTTAGTCTCCTTTCTCATCATTCTTCTGCAGAAAAAATACCATTGAAACTGCATCATCCACTCATGGGGAGGTTTTTAGCCCCGAGGAAGGGTGCACAGTTGGCAACACCAGCAGATTGACTAGTAAATGCACGTGGACCTGTGCATATCTCCTACCACTGTAGAAGGCCAACCCTTTTTATGCAGTACTTCAATGTTCTATCCCACCCAATCTCAGATACAGCTCCCTATAGAACCCTGGCCCCCACATCTCCACCTTAACCCCTCTTCAAGAGGGGTTATAGATATAGAATGGAATTACTGCTCCCAACTAGAGAACGTGAAGGGTGAAACCAACAGGGTTCTGTAGACATTTAACAAGGTTCTGTAGCAAGTCTTTTAAATACTTTAGGAGTTTAATAATTCCTAGAGGCACAGATTCCAAAGCCAGAAGGGACCATTGTGATTATCTAGTCTGACCTCTTATAACCCACAGGCTATAGAACTTCTCCAAAAATAATTCCTGGAGAATATAGTTTAGAAAAACATCCAATCTTGATTTAACAATTGCCAGCGATGAAGAGTCCACCACAACCCTTGGTAAATTGTTCCAACAGTTAAAGATTTATACCTTATTTCCAATCTGAATTTGTCCAGCTTCTACATCCAGTCATTGGATCTTGTTATACCTTTCTCTGCTGGACTGAAGAGCCCATTATTAAATACCTGTTTCTCATGTTTACAGACAGTGATTAAGTCATCCCTAAACTGTCTCCTTGTTAAGCTAAACAGATTGAGCTCCTCAAGTCTACCACTGTAAGGCACGTTGTCTAATCCTTTAATCATTCCTGTGACTCTTCTGTGAACCCTCACCGATTTATAAACATATTTCTTGAATTGTGAACATCAGAAATGGACACAGTATTACAGCAGCAGTTGCACCAGTGCTGATTACAGAGGTAAAATTAGCTTCTCTGCTCCTAATTGAGATTCCCCTGTTCATGCATCCAAGGGAGGCATTTGCCCTTTTGGACACTGCATAACACTTGTATCATATGTTCAGTTGATTATCCACCATGACCCCAAATCTTCTTCTGAATCACTGCTTCCCAGGATAGGGTGCCCCATCCTGAAAGTATGGCCTACTTTCTTTGTTCTTATATGTATACATTCAACCATATTAAATGCATAGTGTTTGCTTGTGCCCTACTTACACAGTGATTCAGATCACGCTGCATCAGTGACCTGTCCTCTTCATTATTTACCACTCCCCCAATTTTTCTGTCATCTGCAAACTTCATCAGTGCTGATTTTATGTTAGTTTTCAGTGACCTGGAAAGAATGTTAACTAGCACAGGGCCAAGAACTGATCCCTGATGGATCCCATTAGAAAAACATCCATTCAGTGATGAATCCCCATTTACAATTGCATTTTGAGACCTATCAGTCAACAAGCTTTTAATCCATGTAAAGTGTGCCATGTTTTACATCATTCTAGTTTTTAATCAAAATATCATCCAGTACCAAGTCAAACACCTTAAATAAGTTTAAGTATATTACAGCAACATTATCTGTATCAATCACACTTGATATGTTTTTTTGATGAGATTACAAATTAGTTTGAAAGAATCTATTTTCCATAAACCCATATTGATAGGCATTAATTATATTACCCTCCTTTCATTCTTTATTAATCAAGTTCCATATCACATGCTCCATTATCTTACCAGAGAACCACATCAAACTCACAGGCCTATAGCTACCTGTGGGTCATCCTGTTTACACTTTTTTTAAATATTGTCAAAAAATTAGCTTTCTTCCAGTCTTCTGAAACTCACCCAGTTTTCCAAGACTTATTGTAAACAACAACAAATATTCATGGTCCAGCAAGCTTCTCAGCCAGGTCTTTTAAAACTCTTGGATGCAAGTTATTCAGACCTGCTGATTTAAAAATGTTTAACTGTAGTAGCTGCTGTTTAACATCCTTCTGAGATGCTAATACAACGGAAAGTGTGTTATCATATAACATCATCCTCTGTTTTTTCCCCCAAATACAGAATAGAAATATTTATTGAACTATTCTGGCTTTTCTGCATTTTCATTAATAATTCCATCATTTTCATCTATTAATGGATCAATACCATTGTTAGGATTCTTTTTGTTCCTAACATACTTGAACTTCTTATTATCCTATACTGCTGGCCATACATTTCTCCTTGTGTTCCTTTACTTCCCAAAGGATTGTTTGTTTACAATTCCTAGCTTCTGATTTATATTTCTTACTCTCATTCTTCCATTTATTTTATTTTTTATAGCTGCCTTCACTTCCCTTATAAACCAGGTTGTTTTTTTAACCAAAACGTCCTTCTTCCTCAGTTGTGGGATTGTGGCTTTTTGGCATCTAGTAAAATGTTCTTAAAAAATTCCTAATTATCATTCACATTTTTCTGATTATTTTTTTTCCTCTGAGCTGATCTAACTAGTAATTGTTTTCTGCTTTGTAAAACAGGCCCTTTTAAAGCATCAAGTATATTTATTACTGGTCTGGACTTTATTCAGTTTGCACATTAGAAATGTGATCAAGTCATGATCACTTGTACCTAAGCTACCATTAATACTTAGTTCTGTGACCAGTTTCTCTTTATCTGTCAAGATGTGGTCTAATACAGAATTCGACTGGGTTGGATGCAACACATTGAGTTTGAACCGAATTCTATAATATTTAGAAATTCCAAGGATTTTTTAGTGCTGGCAGCATGATACTTCCAGTGTATGTCACTCATACTTAAGCCCCCCACGGTCTCACAGGTTGTTTTTTCCCTGCATACTCTGAATAGGTGAGTAAGGAGCTCATCATTCTACTGTACAGTGCGATCTGGTGGTCTGTCACAGACACCAACTAATACCCCATATTGTGCTTTGTCTGCTGGGACACTGATTCATAAGATTATTTAATTCCAAGTTATCAGTGACTTGGGAACAGGTAATGTAATTTTTGACAGAGTGACACACACTCTAGTACAGAATGTTATTCTTTCTATAGAATTTTTAATAATGATGAGGATAATAATAAAATACATGATATTGTATAAGGTATTTCTACCCATATCACTTCCTGCATTGATATCTTCTGGGAAACTGGCAATGTGCAGAGAGGAACATGACACATACAATAGCTGCACTTCCAGAATAAACTCACAGAGCCCAGCCCCCCCCCATTGATGTCATATGGAGGAGCTATTCTAGAGTAAAAATTTTGTTACCTCAAAAATATGGCTACAAAACGAACTTTCGGTAGCATGCCAAGGAAAATGATGACTGTAATCTTTATTTTACTCTATCTAGTCACATCAGAGCTTTTGCTAAACGTGAGACACATTTTGATTTACGTATTCACGCATGTAGCCCAGCTAAAATTATGTGAGTCGGGCGAGTAAGGGCGGCAGGACCGGGCTCTGAACACACTGATCCAATTTCAGGTTCAAGGGCCCAAATCACTATTTGCAAAATCTGTATCTATCACAGCTGATCTTCATGCTTTCTCCTATTGAACTCTTAAAAAGCAGGGAAGGGCAGAGAAGCAGAGAAGGTAATTAAAGAGGGTAAAAAAATCCCATTGAAGCAAGGTTTATTATAACCAGCAATATTATAACCCCACATTCATATGCTATGAGTATTTCAGGCACTGCCTCACATAAAGACAGTCTGATTTTGAATTACTGTAATTAACTGCAAAAGCTTGCTGATTTGTTGATGCAATATAATGTCAATCTTTTTCATAAACTTGTTAAAATCTTTGTAAATAAACAGTAAAAATCATACGAGGAACAAAAATTCAGCTTCCTGTCTCTCTCTTCCACCACTGGCACAAAGTGAAGAGTACTTTAGGGAGAAATGGGGCGGGGAATGGGAGGAGGGAATTTTGGGTCTGATCTTGCTCCCATTAAAGTAAATGAAAAACTCCTATTGTACTAAATGGGAGCAAGATAAGACCCATTATTTTTAATCATTTAAAAACAAAAACAAAAGAGAGCTAGGGGCCTAATCTGCAAATCCTTACTCATATGATGAGTTCTTGCCCATGCAATAACCCCACTGACATGAATGGGGCTTCTCAACAAAGGTTCATTGATTAGGGTCAGATTCTGACGTCATATCAAGAATATAAAACATGTGCTTTGATTCGGCAAAACTTGACTCAAATAAGAAGTCACTGCTCATGGAAGATCTCATTGTTGTAAGCGAGGTTGCTGTATGGTAACAAATGTTCGCACCTTTTAAGGAATACAGATCAGACACATTTAGTACTGATTTTTGTCACAGTGGAAATGTGCTCAGGAGCGAAACTGTATGGAACATAAGGATATTATCTTTCAAATATCAATCCCATCATCACATAATTCATTAATTTACTATTAATTCCCATTAAAGACAGTCATTTGTAAACAAATGAAGCAATCATGTACAAAGACATAATTGACATTTTTCCCTTTGTAAATCATGTGTGTTCTCTACGCCCTGGCACAACACTCTATATTTAATGATGTCTCAACAAAAGCCCAGAAAAACAAAACAGTGGGGGAAAAACATCAAGGCTTTTGCAAGTTTGTTATATCAGCATAGTTGCTTTTATTTTTTCAAACAACATCAAGGCCAGGACTCGCCTCCATGTGGAATGAGCATTGGCGCTTCTCATACAGATAGGATCTGTGCCCCCTGTAACTGATAACCCTGCTTCATGGGACAGCTGCTTTGGGGTCACCCTTCGGACAACAATTCCACCCTCATCAAATATCAGCTCCACCAACCAAGTTCCATTCTGTGTCATTTTTACTAGGGAGATCTTTGTGAGAGGGAGCGATGTGTATCACCCATGCTGCCTCAGTCCATTGTGGGATCAGCCTCTTCCTGTATCAGGCCTGCTGAGACCCAGCCCCCTCACTACATAAATCCAAGCTGTGAGGGCATGGGAAGATGGAGATGCTGCTGAGGACTCTGCTGATGGGGGCACAATCTGAACTAATCTCAGTTTCAAAAGGGTGTAGTTCTACACACCTGGGAAACACCCGAGGCCCCAACCAGCTGCCCCTGTGCATGCAAAGTTGCCATGGGCTTTAGCTTGAGTAAGGTTTATGCAATAAGGCCCCTAGATATACTCCTCTGATACAAAGTTGGATTTTTAAAGGTGCTGATGTGATTTAGGAGCACAAGTCCAACTGATTTTCAATAAGGTATGTACAGGCTCCTAAGTCACTCAAGCTCTTTTGAAAATCCCACCCATGTTCTACTGCAATATTGCATAATTAGCAGGCTAGATTTGACTGAATGTCCTAGAAAATTAGACCTATTGGGCCCGACTTTGTCCTCAGTTAAACTCAAACCAGAAGACTAATGTCATCAAGGTGTTAGAAGTTCAGCTGAGGGAAGGATTCAGCTATTAATATTATATATTTGCAGCTTGTATTTAAACCATTTCTACAATCAGTAGAGTATTATATGGAAATAATTATGCTGTTGGAGCCAAAAGCATATTCAAAATAAGATACTGGACAAATTCTCTCCTCATTTATAGGGGTATCCATCGGGAGTGATGAGAATCAAGCCCATAATATGTAATTGCAGCGTTCAGTTTATTTTTATTTGCAATACCATTTATTTCTACAAAATCCGAGCTTTGGGCCCAATCCTGAAAATCATACGAGTAGTCTGAGGGGACCATGGGATCACTGATGTGAGAGAACTATATGAATGAGAAAGGTGTTGTAGGATCGGGTCCTTTAATACGTACAAAAAGAAAAACTGGGGCTGCATTCTCGTTCACATATAATTTAAATATTCATTGATACTCATCATTTAATGACAGTAGACAGAATGAAGTGCTCATACTGGAGAGCTTTGACACTAATCAGAGCACTGAGAATCGGGATTACCCAAGGGCGAAAAATGAGAAATGTTTTTTGGGGTTTGTTTGTTTTTTGGTAATTAATAACCTTTGCATTTTTTCAAGGTGTTGGGGTCACTAATTGCTTAAACCCAGAAAATAACTTTGTACCATTTCTGTAAATAAGCCTGATTCAGTATTTACTAGAGACAAAAATAAAGCACAGCATTTGACTTTAGCAAAATTACAGTTGAGGTCCAAGTAACAATTTCATTCCCAGCATTATAGATTGGTGAAGTTTTTTCTTCCTAAGCAGAAGAGAGGGTTTTTATCCCAAGTCCACAATTTTGGCGTTAGTCACGAATATCTTTATAAACTTGCTAAACAAAATACATATATAGGCATACAGAGATGAGAAACTCTAGTTCACCTGTAAAAATACAAGGGAATTTCGGACCCAATTCTGCTTCCATTAAAACCAGTTCGAGTAGGATTGGTTTATTTTCTTCTCTTTGTTATACTACCCAGTACTGCAACCCTCAAATCTTATTATAGTTCATTGGTTTAAATGAGATTACTTGCTTTGGTACAAGCTGCTCACATGAATAAGGGACACAGGATCAAGGCATTAAAAGGTCTAACCTCAGTTATCAGTGAATTTGTGTAACCCAGTTTACTGCTTATCGTTTGCAAAAGGTTAAACTAAAATTTGACCATTTCCCTCCCCCAAATTAAAGGGTTCAGCTAAATTAATATTGTTTTTTTAAAAATCTACACCAAATCTACACCTTCTGTTTAAGTGAACATATATAAAACTAACGTACTGCCAGGCTCCCTCCCTCTCTTTCTAGAAGCTGAGTTCTTGGATAAAGTCATTTTGTAGGGTATGAGCAATGCAGTTCTGAAAATAGCATCATTGTAAGATTAAAGATGGCAAGAACCCTAAACCACTGATTTATTTCAGTGAAAATCTCTTTCTGATCAGTGACTATGCTGCAGGTTTCAGTTTAGATTTTCATATCTAATAAAGTGTAACAGTTGTAGGTTTGAAAACCTCAGAAGAAATAACCATGAGGATGGGGAGGAGGGGAAGACATCAAAACACTAACAAGAGGGAAAGAAATAAAAACAAAATACCAAGAAACTCCCATTCACTGATAATAAATATAATAGAATCATGTTCTGTGAATCGAAATAACTTTCATTTATCACCATCATGCACACCGATACACACACACAAAAGGAAAACAACACTGGTCACCAAGCTGTTTTGCACTCTGCTTTAAAATTTATTTCTACTAGACATACATTCATAAGACTGTGTTTTAAGCACCTGTGGTTTTAATACACATGATGCTGAGAACACACCAAGAGGTGATACTCCCTCTCTCTGTTCCATTTACATGAAGATTCACGTCAGTGTAGTATTTTTTATAGCAGAGAGTATTTCTGAATGTACCAAAACAATGCCATAAGTGCTAGTACTCGCCATATTACTACCAGTTTCAAAGCTAAAATAGGAAGATTTTTTTAATAAAAGTATCAAATAATCGTTATGCTGAAGCGTCAAAATGAAGTACGTACATTTATCAGCACATTTAAAACACACATCATGAATGTCTTCTGTCCACCCTTTGTCACTAATCATTTAATACAGAAAGTGATACAGAATATCAATTCTAGCTTGTATAGTTATTAATGGTAGAATTACAGTTGGTAGGACCATGTGCAAAACCAAAAGATAAAGATCCCAGTCCTTTCATGTGTGTCATTCTTACTTCAATGAGTAATCCTAACGACATAAAAGAGAGTAAGAGTGATTCACATGAGTAAGTGTTTGCAGGATTAGACCTTTATTTACTAAATGTTTGCTTGTCTATAAGTATATGCACAATTTCCTTGTTATTCTCACATATTTTACATATTCTGAATAATATTAATAAATCTTATAACTCATTCCAAGTGACAAAGTCTGTCTCGGTTATATCATGAACTTATATTTCTTATTTTAAAATCCAAACAGTTGGAGAGAGTCATTTTAAAAAAAAGAGAGAACTAAAGACAGAAAATGTTTTAAAAGGACTGGATAGAACCAAACTATGAGCCCAATCCTGCAAACACATACATAAAAGCAGTCCCACTGAATTTAATAGGATCCAACCCTAAATTTGTCAAACACTTAACTGTTAAGTTTTAAATTATGTAACAAAATATCCAAGTTAGTCCTCTCAAAGCTTGGAGTACATATTTACATTTTATGTTAATCAGTGTTATAGTAAATATCAACATTACTGTAATCACTGCTTTTTAGTTGATATCAAAAGTACAACCGTTTTTAAAAAAAACTGAAATTAAAATGGCTTATTTTGTTTCTATTACTGTTATTTTATTCATGTAGCACCACAATGCGCTAGGCTGTCCTTATAATATTTTAATGTTAGATGTATTTTTTAATTTTATTTATATCTAGATATATATATATAGACATTAAATGTACACCTAAGACTAGAAAGAAAGAAATGCATTGTGTACTTTTGCCAGCAGTTCAGTTACAAGTATGATAGGTCTGCCATACAAAAAAAATATTCTCATACAAGTGCAAAATGTATGCAATATTGCACATATGACTGAATTACTGGACGTCAAAACATAACAGACCACTGTACACTTTAGTGCACTGTATAATTTAGTGCACTGTATAATTCCTTAATATTTTGACTCGGTGAAAATGATATATTTAACTAAATGTGCAATATATATTGATCAGTTGTCAAACCTTATATCAAAAGATCAAGTTATATCCATCAATATGCCTGCATATCCCAATACAGAAAATCTTCAATCTGTTTAAAATATTCTAACGTTGGCTGCTTGCAGCACTATGTGACTATAACATATTTTCTGATTTTGAATTAACAGTTCAGGTTTCTATTTCATTCAGTATAGATGTTACTAATAAGCTGACTCCCGCTGTTTTGCTGGGTAAACATATCAAAGCCAAAGTAGTGAAATCAATCAAATGCCTGAGATTCTATCTAAGAGACACTAGTGAAAGCTTTTGAGTTTTTCTTTACCAAAAAAGATATCACATTTTTGTATCACTGTATTGACTACATGAGTTTCTTGAGTTCTGCAGGAAAGATACATCTCATAAGAATGACATTAACTGATGCAAAATTCACAGGGTAATGGGGTGGAAAGCAATTGTTGATAAAATCAACAACTATGTAGCCTTGGATATGCTAATTTTAAATTACAACACACCCACCCAAGCAATATTCAAATACCGCCTAACACCAGGTTTTCAAGTAAATGATAAAAGAGAGAGGTGCATATTGAAAATACTTGTAGATGAATGTGACATATCAGGCATTAAACAGCCTTTGGTTTTCAACCACTAGTATCCCTTTTGTTTCTTCCCACCCCTCAATCTTTTTTCTATTTGTTGCTACTGGTATTTACATCTAAAATGACTTACAGTCACGAACATTTTCACTTGTGTCATTTTCACTTTATTCTTCCCCATTTACACTATACACTGGTGAGCAAAATATCATTAAACTCACAGTTGCTAAAAGCACTATCCTAGCATTGTTTTCGGCTTCACCTGTTACATCATTACTTTTTGCAAAACAAGTCCTCCGACCAGCCTGCTGAACTGTCTCCTAAATGAAATGAGACTTATTTGCTCTTTGATTTTATTTAAGACTGGAAATACATTATTATGAAGATAAGTAGACACCGTGGATTCTTTCAACAATATTTCAATGGCTTGATTTAAAAAAAAAAAAGACAGTAAGTAGATCGTGGAGAACATATAAATGCTGTTAACCAAGAGAACAGATATTTTTATTGCATTCCTTATCATTAAAGTTCTTTGATTAACTAATACCCTATTCTTCTGATGTTTGCTCTTATTATGAATAGTAAGAGCAATTGTGACGGTAAGATGCAAATATGAACTGAGCGGACTACTAATATTTAAAAACCAAGTATCTCAAAGTAGAAAGAGATCCATAATTCTACTTGGAAATTATAGTATTTCTTTATATTTTACAAATTAGATAAATTTAAGGAGAAGATCAATTGTGAATAATTGTATCTAATATGATTTATCAATTCATAAGAGATAGTCTTTTGATCTAGGATGGTGAAGTCTAAGAGTAGCAAGGATTTAAAAAATGGGTATCTGAGCATTATTTTTTAGTTAAGGCTTCTTGTTTTACACAGCACATCTTTGTAACTCTTTCAGTCCAAGAAAATAAAAGTAAATGAAAATAAAAAAAACAATCTAAAAGATATTAAGTGGTTATGCAGTTATCTTTCTTAATTCCTTTCTTTCTTTCACCAGTGTGTGTATCCTTTTAGTCTTGCTCCAATACATAACAGAACCAACACAGAGAACTGAAACCAATGCTAACACACCAGCAGCACTTATTGGTAAAAAGCACTACTGGTAATCACTGAAATCTCCTGTACAGAATGAGACAGGACAGTAAATTCTGCCCAGCATCAAACAACACAAAAGACTACCCTTAGCTTTGTTTTTCTTATGTAAAATGCATTAAAGTGAGCCATCCACATAAAGTTATCAGAGGACAGGTTTTAACCCAGGAACTAAAGTAAGTGCTTCTAAAAAGAAAACGTGGTCATTAGTCCACATTGTTTCTTATCCTATAAGTGTCTGACTGAAACTAATATGACATATTGGGCTATTCCCCCCCCCTTTCTTGTTTTGCATGCCTTTCATTATGTGATCCTAGCTTTGTTCAGGGACACACTTTCACGTTAACAACTGTGCAATGCTTTAAAATTTTCTATTACATCCATGCAAAACAGCAACATAAAACAGCCATTACTAAGAAAATTTCTCTTGAAGGTGCAAAGGTGAATCCCCTTAAGTAATTATTGTGAAGGCTAATGTTTGAAGAGTCTGCATGAAAACACAGCTACTTTACTTATGTTGCTTTAAACATGCAAAAAAGTCTGCTTTTGCACATGCATGCGCACACACAAAACCACACGAACAAAACAAACCCTGGAACTGTCAAAATATTAACGTTGTGAACTGGAGGAGATCCAAGTAGAAATGAGCGCACATATACATTTAAAATCTGCACCCAAAAATTATAATAATACTGTCTTGAAAACATGCATGGAAAAGGCAAGGCCATGTATTTCATGTATCTTTTATTTAAAAAAAGAAATTGCTACAGTATTTTTAAAAATAGAAAGTCTTAAAATTCCAGTCACACAGAAATAACCTTTGAAGCTGGTGGGGGCGGGGAGAGGGGAATATGTGTAACTAGAAACTTTCCTCTTAGCACAGCTAAACTGCTGGGGGTATATTTAGAGACTGGTCTGGAGTGTTGCTCTCATGCAAATCCCTTGACTCAAAAGTATAGTACTTGGCTTTCCCTGGTCTTCCTCTCGCTCTTTTCAGTGACCATCTATAGGAGAGCCTGGATCGCCAAAACAAAAGCAGCCAAAATCCTGCAATGTACCCCAGTTACCACTTTATGATCAGGGATCTCCCACTCCCCAGGAAGGAGAACTCTCCTGCAAATTACAATCGCCACCCGCTCCCAAACACACTCTAGCTTTCTCAGTGAAACGCTTTCCTTCCCCACCACCCCATTACAAAAAACAAAAAAAACAGTCCAGACCCAAACTCGGGTGGAACTTACGTTGTGGCAGAGGGGAAGGGTCCTTCCGAGGACAGGTTCATCACCAGAGACTGGAAAAGTGTCAGACTGAAGACTAGCAGCCAGCTAGCAGCCATCTTCCTGATCGAAGATCGATCCCCCCCAGTCACGGAGATGGAACAAATAATGAAATTGAATGAGTGGGGGCTTATTTTGCTTTTTAAAATGCCCCCCTCCCTTTCTCCGAGGAGCCGCCCAGCGATGGGCACAGCAACAGGGAGCGGAGCTGGAGGTGGGGAGGAGACCGATCGAGATCGGTGGGTGGAGCGGGGGATCCAGGGAGATACTCAGACTCGCCCGTACTCCCGCGGCAGCTCCGGCTGCATCCGATCCGCCGCCATCAGGGCTACTTTTGGAGCAGCTTCTCCGCTCGCTCTGGCGTCCCTGGCTCGGTCCTTCTCGGATTTATTCCCGAGCGCGGAGGAGGGGAGGAGGCGGCGGGCGTGGGGGTGTTGGAGGGGGTGAGTTGTGGGAAGCAGCATAGGCGGGGAGATTTCTCGTTTGCTTCCCTGCTACCAGCAAGAAGACAAGCGAGCTGGGGAAAGTCACAGCGGGGGAGGGTGTTAGATGAGTCTCGGCGAGCCCTGCGGGGAGCTGCTTTCCATACAAGGAATAGGAGGAACTCCCAAAGTCAGCAGCTGATCTCCCGAGCTTGGGGAGGGGGTAGAGGGGAGCTGGCGCCTAGCCCCAACCCGCAGCCAGCCACATGCGAGGCAGCCTCGCAGGCCAGGCTGCGAACCGGCCCGCAGCGCACTTTGTTTTATTCACTAGCCGTGTGCTGGAGCCCAGGCAGCCTGGGAACTGAAGCGCAGAATCAAGCGAGACTCCGGTTCGCTGCCTAGTTCGAAAGCCTCTGCGGGCTTGTCGCTAGCGGCCCCCCCGGCGTGGGCGGCTGGGTCTCTGCACCTCCCGGGCGGCTCCCTGGGCGGGGGCGGCTGGATTCTCCCAGGCAGCCCTTGTGAGGGTGTTTCCCCCCCCCAAGCTTGCAACCATGCAAGTTAGGCTAGTTACTAGGCAAGCTGCCCCCTTACTTAACAGCTTCCATTTAGGCTCCCTATGGAAGTTGGCCTGATTTTTAAAAGTGCTCTGCTCAGCATTCACCAGCTCCTCTGGGAGGCTCGTTTGAAAATCGGTTTCCAATTATGGGTGCTAAGCGCTGCCCTTTTGACAATCTGGTCCTTCCACTTATTTCCTTCCCAAGTCAAGACCAGATTTTATCAGTGTGTTCACCACATTTTAAGCATGCAGTGTTGTAAGCTTGTGGGTCCGGGGATATGAGAGACACAAAGTGGGTGAGGTAATATCTTTTATTGGACCAACTTCTGTTAGAGAGCCAAGCAGTGCCAGCTACACAGAACCCAGACCTGAAGAAGAGCTCAGTGTAAACTCAAAAACTTCTCTCTCCTACCAAGAGAAGCTGATCCAATAAAAATTAATACCCCATCCACCTTGCTTCACTACATTTTAACTCAGAGATCGTCTGAGGGCCCAGATTATAGGCAGCTGGGAGCTAGGAAGGGGCTTTATCCCTACTAACAGTTTAGGGATTTAGTTATTACATGAAGAAAACAGTTTGGAATAGAAACTTGTTTATTCTGCTGTATTACAAGCAGACAAATTTAGTCATAATAAAATATTACTCATTAAAGTGAGATTCAATGGTTATTTTATTTGTTAACTTTACCTCCCCCCCTTCAAAAAAATTGTCTATGCCCCTGTAGGAGCCACCACCTCTTCCATTCACAATCATGCAAACCAGCCCCTCCCACAGTCCCCACTACCCCAGTCATCATCAATCACATCCCCATGGAAACTACAATTGGTTTACAAGGTAAAGGAAGAGTGGGGAAATATTTAATGTATATTTAAAAGAGCAGGTAGAAGAACAATGACAATTATTTTTTATTTCATCAAACTTTAAAAAACAACAACAATCCAACACATAGACCTGATGGGGCAGAGCTAGCAGCATCTATCTTCAGTATTTATATGGCTCCCATTACCTGAGCAACTCAGAATCTATTTATCCCACTATACCCCTGTGAAGCTGGGCAGTGCTGGTATCTCCATTTTACAGCTGGGAAGCTGAGGCACAGAGAGACTAAGCAGCATGCCCTAGATCACACAGGAAGTCTGTGATCAATCACAGAATTAAACCCAGCTGTCCCAGATCACAGCTCTGTGCCTTAACCACCAGACCATCCTTCTACTCATGCAATCAGCTAGCTCTCTATACGACTCGCAGCAAATACTCCACAGACCACACTTTGAGAATCTCTGCGGTACAGTGCATTTGTAGTGCTATTTACCTTGTCTATATGTATCATGCATCTGTATGGTACCTGAGAGTTTTATCCAGTCTCATTTTAATTATTCTAATCTAATGGCGCTTACTTCCACCTAGTCCTTGCTTCTGTTGAACATAGTCACTATTAACTCATTGGATTTGCTAAACTGGCACATCCCCACCTCTGAGACTTCCCTCATGCCTAGCCAGGACTCCATTCCATTTAGCAATGGGAAGAGCAGGGTGGTCATAAACTCTTGGTCACAAAGAAAGACTGTTTCAGAGCCACCTTAGCACTGACATAAAACTCTCAGCCATCTTCAGTTTTGTTGAGTCTCATGATATTTGGTGTTTTTCTCAAGAACCCAACTCCTGGAGTCATGTGACTATGTGAGCATCTCAGCTTCCACTTTAAAAAAAAAGTAGTTTTTAGTTCTTATAATTGCAGTGAAAAGCTTGAAAATGTGACACCCCAGCAGGCACAAACACTAGAAGAAGAAGAAAAACCCATCAAAATTACATTTATAATGAGGTGATTTTTAAGCCAATCTCCTGATTTTTGGTGCTCCGACTCGTAATTTTTGTACACTTGGGGTTAGCAATGCTGACGTCAGAGAGACAAATGAGCAACTAAGGCAAAAGGAGGAATGATAGTGCAAGCAAAGTCAGAAGCATAAAGTGACATGCGATTAATTTCTTCCACATTAACATCATATTCTTAAGCTTTCTAATGCTGCATTTGTCCTCTGTGCAGCAACTGTAAAAATAATTAATTATAGTAATGGTAATACAAATAGCTTCCAAGATCAGACCCCGAGCCCACTATAATAATGTAATTTGTTCTGTGCTTGTAGAGGGCCCAACACACTGGTCCATGACCAGAGCTCCCAGGTGCTATTGCAATATAAATAAATAATAATCAAAGAAGTAAACAACTGGAAAGAATACAAGGAGAAGTATTATTGCTCTTTCTAATACAGTAATACCCCAAAGGCACCAATCAGCATCCAGATCCATTCTAAGCCCTGTACAAATACCTGCAAAGACACTCACCCTGAAGAGATTACAAGCTAAGGCCCCCTTCTGCAATGAATTCCATACAGGCGGAAAGGTCTGCATAAAGCTCTCTGCAGGATAGAGGCCAAAGATAGACTAAGGCCCCGATCCTATATCTGACTACACTCATATACAGATCAGGACATAAGGGTTGTTGAAATGGACACAACACAGAAGCAGGGCAGCCAAGGTGATGACTAGAATATGCCCTGTTAGCTCCCTGATTATAGACATATATCAAATTGGAGTGGGGGAGTGTATTTCTTTCCTTTTATTTATATAAGATTCTTTTATTTTCTTTTTGGCTTGCAAAGGTATGGAAAGAGATGGGAATGGAAGGGATGGGATGAGTTAGCAGGGGTGAATTGAAAGAAGCAGGGCTGGCTCCAGGCACCAGCATCCCAAGCAGGTGCTTGGGGCGGCAATCTGCAAGGGGAGGCAGTCCCTGTGTTTTTGCCCCCATGCGATGCAATAATTGCCGCCGGATGGCGGGGGAAGTTCATGTGCCATTAGGGCAGCAGGCACATTTCCGCGGCGGTGGCAATTCGGCGGCAACTTCTGTGTTCAGCTGTCCATGGCGGCGCAGCTTCTGTCTTCAGCCACCACGGAAACACACGAGCCACCCTAAGGGCAGATGGACAGCCCCCTCCTTCCGCAGCGGCAATTCGGCTTGCTGCTTGGGGTGGCGAAAACAGTAGAGCTGGCCCTGGAAAGGAAGGGAGGTGAAGGGAAGAGAAGCATGGTGTCCACCGCCATCCGGTAGCAGAAGGAGTCTTTGGAAGCCCTGCACAATCAGGAGCTGAACAGATGCCATTAGGCTGAAGTGGAGGCACATAGTGATGTAGTGTTTATCTCACTGTTTCAATGGAAGAGGAAGAGAGGGGGGTGCCACTTCCAGATCAGGAAGTGGGTGCTGCTCCCACACTGTATGGGTCCAAGAAATGCAGGAGTCTGTATGGAGAAGCAGCACATCTGTGTCAGGTCTGGAGGTCTCTGCTTCCCCACCCTTGCTCCCAGGCACTTTGGCTCCATTAACACTCTGAGGCTGGATATTTTGTCCTGCTCCTCTATGTTAGAGAAAACGAGTAGGCAGGCGAAGCTGGGGGCAGCTCTGGAAGGTTAGAATTACTCAAGTGAACTCTTAGCTGTGTTGATCAGTGGAACCAAGGTTGTGCCTATTTTCCACTCCCGTGCTCCAGGGGGAGTAAACATGAATGTAGCACCATCTTTCTTTGCCTCCAGACCTAAAGCCTGGCTAGTCCATGCAGGGGTCCAGGCTTGGGGTTAATGGTTTAAATCACAATCTAGCTTCAAAGCTGATTAAGTCTGAGGCCTCCTAACTTTGGCCGTGTCACTATAAGGGTAGGTTTCTATTATGACTTGATTATGAATATGTACTCTGTGGTGAAATTCACTGAAGGTTAGAACTAGGCAGAGCTCTGTATGGCGCTCACAAAACAGGAACAACTTGGTGGGCTTGAGGTTTCATTACAAACTTGAACCCCACAATTACAACAAGCTCCATACAGACAGACCTCTGTGCCTGTGCATAGCTCCATTGGGGGTGTGTGTGTGCAGGGGTCCACCCACATGGAGCTCACCATAAGGATCAGAGCCATGGTATTCCACCCAGATTCAGCCTGAAAACCTTGCAACATTTACAACCATACTTGGCGTCGAGCCCGGTGTTGGAGAAACCTGAAGTTGAGTCATGGTTTTGCTTTAAAACCAAGTGAAGCTTGGTGGTATATTTTGAATTCTTGTATTTTTTCTGAATCTGAAAATCAGGAGGCAAGATCCACCCTGACTCAGAGTGAATGATGCACTTGCACAAATTCCAGGAGTGACTGCTATTTAAAACCTTCCAACTATTTATTTCACTTGTTTTACTAAATAAATAACTGTTTGTGTTACAAATTATGGGGATGCAAAATTTTTACCGATTTGGGGCCTGATCTTGAAACACTTATGGATGTGAGTAATTTTACTCAGGCGAGTTCCCACTGAGTTTGATGGGAAGGCTTGGGGGAACTGAAGTTGCTTGCATGCATAAGTTTTTGCAGGATTGAAGACTTAGATATTTCTTCATGCTCTTGCAGTCTAAAAACAAGCTTTTGTTTTTAGCATGGACTTTTCAAAAGTCAGATGGTTTCTGTATGCATTCCTGTGTCAAGTCATGTGGTATTTTTTCAAAGATCCTAAAAAAATCTCACTTTATGTAAGTCTTCACACCACAAGCCAAACAAACTGAAGAAAGCATAACCAAGGATCATATTAAAAGCAATAATTGACCTGTGTTAGTTGACCCATTTAAACCTTTTGTTTGCGTTTTGGGGGGTTGAGCTGGTAGCAGTAGCTGGGAATGGGGTAAGTGGGTCAACAAGGAGGGAGGACTGAGGTGGAGAATTTATAGTGAGGAGATGGGATTCTGAACTGGGAGCTGTTGTACTGTAGAGTGGTCACTGAGCAGGAGGGGAATGAGGTGGAAGTATTTGTGTATTACAGAAAGTGGAACTCAAATTGAGGTAGAGGTAGGTTGAGATGAGAGCACCTTGACACAGGGAAGGTCTTGGTAAGTGAGCTTGGTAAGTTTATGGAGAGGATGGTGTGATGGGACTGCCTACAATGGCCTGTGGCCCACTGTTGACTTTCAATAGCAAAAAAAACAAACAGCCTTAAAAAGGACACTAGATAGGGAGGACTCTGAATTACAACAGAGAATTCTTTACAAGGTATCTGCCTGGTGGGTCTTGCCCACATGCTCAGGGTCTAACTGATCACCATATTTGAGGTCAGGAAGGAATTTTCCCTCCAATCAGATTGACAGAGAGCTTGTGGGTTTTTCGCCCTCCTCTGCTGCATGGGGTCCAGGTAACTTGCAGGTTTATACTAGTGTAAATGGTGGATTCTCTGTAACTAGAAGTCTTTAAACCATGATTTGAGGACTTCAGTAACTCAGTCAGAGGTTAGAGGTCTATTCCAGGAATGTGTAGGCGAGGCTCTGTGGCCTGCAATATGCAGGAGGCCAGACTAGATGATCACAATGGTTCTTCTGACCTTAAAGTCTATAAGTTCTAGAAGACAAGAGGATTGGGGCAGGGGAATTACATGTGTGCATGCAGGAGAAATCTAAAGAACTGAGAAAGATAGGGACGAAGGAGAAGAGTAATGAATGTTAAGGCACTCTGATCTATCAGTATACTCACTATAATGCATATGGTAGGGAGGGGAGATTGACTACTCTGATTTACACCAGTGGAAGCAAGAGGAGAATCAGGCCCTATATATATTTTAGGCAATGCACCATATTCTGTATCTTATCTAGCCTTGATATTTACATGGCCCCCATTACCATATTGAGTGCCTCACAATCTTTAATGTATATATTCTTGCACTACTCACAGATTACCACCATTACAGAGGGCGAACAGACACAGGAGGGGCCCAAGGTCATTCAGGAAATCTGTGGCAGAAAACAGATTTACAGAAATTCTACTCTTAGTTACACTTGTGTCAGGTAGTTGGGGAGTTTACACCTGTGTAAATGGGAGCATAGTTTGCCCCAATGGGATCTTAGTTCATTTAAGTCAACAGAAGTTTTATCACTGACTTTTGTGAGAGCGGGATCGGATCTAATACATGCTGACTTCATAACCCCAATTAGAGATGGGAAGGTGACCATTGAATTTTACTACTACTAGTATTATTGCTGCCTTCATACACTTTCCAGATGCTTACATCAGGAGTAACTCCCCTGATATCAAGGGAGTCACATGGGTGTCAAGCCTGTGGGAGTGGAGAATCAGGGCCTTAGACTGTTTTTTAAGTGGAGAAATCCTAGTTTAGGACTTAAGACAGAGAACACAACATCAAGAGAGAAGTCAGGGTACTGGACTGAAGCATAATTTTAAATAATATGTAGAGCAGCTTTGGTTTTAAAGTCAAGAGCAATCCCATGTAAGTACATAGAATATACTGCAACCCCTTGATACATCTTACTAATGTCAGATGTAAGCTCAAAATGGCAGAGCCATCTTTACTCATGTTCTATGGCCATTGCTTCTTGAAAGGAAGTAATAAGAATCAGGGTAGTCTTGCTCCTTGTTTCCAGTGTAAGATATAGTAAAACATACTTTGACACCGGACGGCTGTTTTCTTTGCAAATAATTATGAACAGAGATGGTTTCTTCGAGCAGAACTGTCTGCAAAAAGCTTGTATGCTCCATTCTGGAGAAATGTGCCATCCCTGGCTCTTCTACACTGCTGCAACGGGCTCTCTCAAACTGCAGGTTTTGAGAGAGTATCCTAGGTCAATAGACATGGGGCCAGATCCTCAGCTGGTGTAGGTTGGAGAAGCTCCATAGCTTATTTTTGAAAGAGTCTGGCAGCTATTTTCTGGGATGTGCAGACAAAACATGCAAAGCATCAGCAAGTCATCAGGGATGAAGTACCAGCACATTTCTTAATTCTGCCTTGCCCTGTAGGAGTGCTCAGGTGATAGAGTACAAAGATCCTTCCTTTTGTTTCCATTAAGCCTCTGTGCAGGGACCAGGACTGTGCCTAGTTTTTGTGCTTCTACAGCCTAGCACAAAGCCCACTGAAATTAATGGGTGAATCCCATTGTGTTCAGTGGGCTTTGGATCAAGCTCCTGGTGCATAAGGACTTCAGAAGACTGGCAGTGACAGCTGTACTAGACGCCCACTTCATTCACACTTGCACTCACGCAACCATATACACAATGACACAAAAACAGGGGAAGTTGCAGAGCTAGGCCTGAGCCATGACCCTGCAGCCCTCTACCATCACACGTTGGGTCACTGAGTGGAGAGTGCAACACTCGGTAAAAGCTACTGCATGCATTTTCCCAGTACTCCCAGAGGGTCTGTGCCTAGATCATGAACCATGCCAGTCAGAAGCTGGCAATGCACAGGTGTTCTCAAACCCACCATCCCCACCCAACCCAAATTAAATCCACAGTCTTGTCCTTATGTTTTATGGGTGGGATTTTGAAAAGGAGCACGAAGTCACTTAGGTGCTTATGAAACTCCTAAACAATGTTCAGTTAATCAGAAAACTAACTATTATTATTACTTGGTTAAAAAAAATAAGAAAAGAAAAGAAAACCTCTTGACTCAAAGAAGTTCCTAGCAGATGCAGTGATCTGCAGAGCCAAAATACTGCAAATTTATCCCAGAAAAGGAGAGACCTGGATGCAGCTCTTCCCATTGTACTGTGATTCACTGTGCAGCCCTTTAAAAAAGCAGCTTATAGATACTGCTCTGCATTTGGAGACTCTCTGAGAACGCATCAGCTAAGACATGTTTGTTCCCACTGTTGTGGTTTAGGAGAAATGGTGGAGAATTTTGAAATAGTTTCTGGGGTTTTGCACAATTTCTACAGAACCCACATAAAATACAGAGAAATTGGGATCATTTGGGACATTTGGCAGGCCAAAGAAAAAAATGAGTTTAATATAGCAAAATACAAAAAGGACAGTGCAATGGTTAAGATGCTACCCCTAGGGCCCAGGGTTCAGTTCACAGCTCTATGGTAGGCTTCCTGTATGAGCTTGGGCAAATTATTGTCTTTCTAAGCCTTACCTCTGCATCTGTAAAATGCAGGTAAGAGCATTTCCCTATCTCACAGGGGTGTTGTGAGGACAAGTACACTGTCACTACAGTAATAGGAGACATTTAAGTACCTGAGATAAAAGATAACGTTCCTGAGAAAAAACAAAGCCCCATCTACATGTCAAGTAGGGATCTATTATTTAGAATGCTCTTATGATGAGATAAATCAACATCATCATTCCCAAAATCTAACACGGTGTAGTGCCTAGAAATCTTTACCAGGTCAGGGCTCCATTCCATTAGGCACATCAGAGAAAGACAGAAGATGAGTACACAGTGCAATGCCATTGTGAAGAAGGCCAATTCTATTTTAAAATGAGAATGCAGTATGCGATATAGAAGGGTCTCTTTAAGGGGTGGAATAAATTCCAGGTGAGATGGACTACCAGGACTACCAAACCATCAAAGCAGCAAAGAGTCCTGTAGCACCTTATAGACTAACAGACGTATTGGAGCATGAGCTTTCGTGGGTGAATACCCACTTCATCGGATGCATCAAAGGTGCATGATAACATCATGTTACACATTTTATGTCCTAGACATCACTTCCACTTACAAAGTGTGTGTATGTGTTGTGATGCTGGGAAGCTCATGTCAAGGCCCTTAGGCCTCGCTGGCCACTGACAAACACATAGCTGGAAACCAGACTGGTTTACTTGTGCGTTAGTGGGGAGGGATAGCTCAGTGGTTTGAGCATTAGCCTGCTAAACCCAGGGTTGTGAATTTAATCCTTGAGGGGGCCACTTAGGGATCTGGGGTAAAATCAGTACTTGGTCCTGCTAGTGAAGGCAGGGGTCTGGACTCAATAACCCTTCATGGTACCTTCCAGTTCTACAAGCTAGGTATATCTCCAAATAGGTATTAGACCTATTAAAATGTATTTAGAGTTTTGAGACTATGAAAAGCTTGTGAGTTGTTGCATGCATGAATCTTACTTACAATATCTATACCCCATGTTATAAGGTAATATTTAAGGGTTTGCCCTATAACTATAAACATTAGGAGAAAACAGCTTCCCGGAGCCCCCTTGGCCGGGAATGACAAGCCACGGTCACTGGGAGCTGTGGGGGGGCCGTGCCTGTGGATGGTCAACGTAAACAAATTGTCTCGCGGCCTGCCACCGGATTACCCTGATGGGCTATGTGCCAAAGGTTGCCGACCCCTGATCTCGTCTGATGATCTGAATATCACAGCCTATAGAACTTCCCCGAAATAATTCCTAAAGCATATTTTTGAGAAAAATATCCGATCTTGATTTAAAAATTGTCAGTGCTGAAGAATCCACCACGTCATTTGTAAATTGTACCAATGGTTAATTACCCTATTCAAAAATTTATCTTATTTCCAGATCAGGCTGGAAACTCTCCCCACCACTGGACTGCTGAACAAATTGAAAATTTGATGTGCTTAGCCTCTCAAGCCCCATATTATGGAAATGCATAAGGAAGATATTGCATGCTAGGAGTAACATCGTATTTTTGTGATCAGTGCATCATTTGATGAGGAACTTGGCTGTAGTTTTTAATATATAATATTGCACCAGACAGCCTCTTATTGTAATTAATAGGAGTCTTTGGAACAGCTCTGTCAGGATTGGTCACCTTGCCAGAGTGGAAGTTCAGGGTGCCCAGCACCTCTCGGGATCAGGGTCCTGTAAGAATAATGGAGAACTCTGGCTGCTGTTGCTGTATCACATCACATAAAGTAAGAGCGAGACTGGTCCATGGATGAGCCTCATACAAGTTTTAAAACCATTTACATTAATTTTTAATGGCCTGATGCACCACTGCTTTTCCTGTAGCCTTATGCAAGTGGCAGTCAGTTGAAATCAATGGTGTTAGACCAGCATAAGAGTAACATACTCGTGAATCTGGCCTAAAATGAGCTAGAAAGTAACGCTAAAGCTGTGACAGGTTAAGAATAGAAGGATCCTGATTCTCTCTCTTTTGCTCTGGTTTTGTGCCATTGTAACTCCTTTGGCAACAGCTTAAAAGAGTAAAGAATTGGGCCCAAGAAATTCAGGGTTAAGAACTCAGGGCCTGAGCTTACATTCATACTGATTATTGACACACCGAAGTCAGTGAGAAGAAATGCTGGATCAGTTCAATAGTAGCTTTGTTTGGGCCTAATTCAAAGATCATTGAAATCAGTGAAAGACTCCTAGTGAGCTCAATGAGCACTGAGAAGGTTAATCTCCATCATTGTCAGTAGGTGCTGCAGTACTTCCACTTCTCAAGAATGGGAGTGGTATATGTGAGCTACAGTCACTGAAGAATGAGGTGGGTCCCACTCCTGGCCCCAGCCCCGCCCCCAGCTGCAGGCCAGCCTCAGTCCCCTTACCCCATTCCCCCCATGCCCGGGAGCCATGGCCCCACTCCCAGCTCCAGCTCCAGGGGAGTGGGGAAGCACAGACAGGGTTAAGGTGGGGTGCAACCCTCAGAAGTTTGGAACAAAAGTGGTGGCTTACGGCCATAGAGTTCAAGGCTGAATGCTAATAGTGCTCAGCTGCTTCTTTTCCCCTTTCTTCCTCCTTCTTCACTCCACCTCACCCCTTGCCTTTGATCCTGTTTTCAGGACACTGAAGTATGTTAATGAGCATTCACCAAAGGGAAAAAGGTGATGTGGAACAGAGAGAGGAAAACGAGTGGATGAAGAGTGGGATGGTCCAGAGGATGAATAGAAGTGAGACAAGAAAAAAAGTAAGAGTTAGAGGGGAAGCAAGAATGTAGGAAGAAAAAGAGAGTGAAGAATCATGAGAGAAGGAAAGAGAGAAAATGGGAAGGAAGGGAAAGAAAGAACTGGATGAAGACAATGAAGTCAGGAAAATTAGAAAGAAGAGTAGAGAAGAAAAGGAGGAGTAATGTGAGAGAGGGACGGGCAGAGTAAGAGAAGGAGGAGTAAAGTGAAGGAGAAGAAGGGGATGTGAGAAGAAAAGGGGGAAGGTATAAACAGGAGAGGAAGAAGAAGAAGAAAGGAGAGTTACTAGGAAGATAAGGAGGGGAATAAAGGGAGGAAATGGTGGAAGTAAATAGAAGTTCAGAGTAGATAGCAAGGGGGAGGGAAAGGAAGGAGGAGACGGGTGCATGCCTGGTCTACACATGCTAGCTCTGCTTTAACTAAAAAGTGTTTTTTAAAGTAGTGTTAGGTTTGTGCATATGTAACCTACATGGTTTATACTACAGCATTTATTTATTTTTAGTCCAAAGAAAGGGGAAGAAGCAAAGGGGAAGAGTGATGGATCGTAGTTGAAATATTGTGTCTCTGCAAAGATGAAGAGAGAGTAGGGCTGGCCAACTCAGAACAGTCCTGAAACATCCAGAACTAGGGTCTGGTGGTTACTAACATGCTAAGTAGAATTTCCAAATGTGTATAAGAAGCCTTCACTGTGAGCAAGGAATGTTGCAGATCCCACACATTCACCATTTGAGAACTGAGCCAAACAAACAGCTTGTGGGCAGGGGGAGAATGGTTGTAAACATAGGAGCTAAAGACAACCCTGCGGATGCAGCAGCTGATGGATCAGGACTAAGATGTATCTGCTGTGTGGGACCCATCTACCACTTTGGATACAGGCTCCAGATTTCCATTTCATCCTCAAAATGAAGACTAGTCACCTATTATCCCAAGGGCTGGAATGCTTAACTGTGGAGATCCCCAAACTCTTTGTGTGCTGACAGGATTCTGAAGCGTTTGAAAGGACTGAGATGCTGCCATTCTTCTCAAGCTCTGAAGAGTCCAGCTGACACACACTACACATTCTGATCACACTATAAAGACTGAGAAGCCATCTTTGGAATAAAGTCAGAGGGGAGTGTGTTTTGTTGTGTGTGCTAAATATAGAAGTCTAAATGTTATGTTGGAACCTTATATTTAAATATATGCAACAGCAACAAAGGGCAAGTCTGTAAAAGGAACACATTACCATCTAATAGCTTTTGTGTACATTTGTAGTATTCCAAACCCTATTTGTAATACTTTATTTTGTTTACAATGTTGGTTTACTAATAAACTGTAGGGTACTCTATCTTTGAAGTAGACTGGGAACTATTAATACCTACTGGTCAGGATTTTCCCTATAATAATCCTGAGGTTTAACTCTGTAATACTTTCTGAAAAGACAGAAATCTGATCTGTGCTTCAGCAAAGAGGTAAACTGGAAGAAGTGGAGTGTGATAGTTTATACATAATATTGCCTCAACCTCCCTCAACCCCATTACAAAGAGACACACTTATTTTGGATTAAGAATGGCATATTTCAGTTTAGCCTAACCCAGTAAAAATGGATTAAGCTAAACCAAAATAAGACACCCCTAATCTGAAATAAGAGTGCCCACACAGCATTTTGCACTAATGTGAATACTAATTTAATTTAAAGGGGTATAACTTCTGTGCATAGACAAGACCTGGTAGGAGGAGGAGGAGCAAAGGGACCAATAAGACAAACAAACAAAATGCCTTTAAGAAATAATAAACTTTCCTTCTCTGAGGAAACCCATAGCAAGCAAGCTCTCTAAACCTTTTAGAGTTTTATTTAAAATCTTTATTTTAAAAGCTTCTTAATCTTAAAAATTGCCAATTAAAGAATCAAAGATAAAAGCAGCTGCAGATAAATGTATCTCTGACCAGCCCCAATATCTATCATTAAAACGAAGGAAGGAATTTAAAAGTCACATTTCAAGTTGACAGTTCAGTAGAAAGACACTTTTTTTATGCTTGCTGCGAGTTTACAGCACATCCTTAATGTGCACCCATAATACATATCAAGTCAAACCCCTGGCCTGATTCAGACCCCACTCAACCCTCTAACAATGTCATTCATTTACATTAATTAATCCTCATCACAACTATTTCACAAATCATGATATAGAATGCTAAGGCCCCGATCTTGGAATGAACTGTGCCCAGCCAGACCCTGGGACTCCAGCTACACAAAGCCCACTGTGGCTTCAGGGCCTAATTATATACATTGACTTTACCTTGCTCTTGCAGACATCGCTAATTATTGCCACTCCTAAGTCTAGTGGTGTTTCCATAGTAACTAACATACTTAAAAGAAAGTGGGGAAGCAACTGAAATATGTGTAAAGGGGAATGAAGATGTGCACACCAAAAAATGACAGACAAAAAATAATATAACATGCAAGATAATCAAAATGAAGCATGTGATGATGTAGAGGGCTAGGAAATTTTTGACTGGGATTTTCAGAAGAGCCTAAGGGAGTTATGCACCCAACTAATTCAGTGGGAGTTGGGTGTTAGGTTCCTTTCATTAAGCTGTTTTTGTTTCACACAATGTGCCTAACTCCTTCATGAGAAACAGTCACCTTGAACTTATGTCCATAAAAAGCTAACACTCTGTACTCCCACAGGTTCTCTCAACATACACATTGAAAGCACTGTACAGACACATAGGACTTTGTGACAGGTTTCAGAGAGGTAGCTGTGTTAGTCTGTATCAGCAAAAACAATGAGGAGTTCTTGTGGCACCTTAGAGACTAACAAATGTATTTGGGCATAAACTTTCGTGGGTTAAAACCCACTTCATCAGATGCATGGTCCAGAGAACATGAAAAAATTGGGGTTGCCATACCAACTCTAACAAGACTAATCAATTAAGGTGGACTTTGTGGTTCCAGCAAGACTACAAACCCAAAAACTTAAGTTCCACAAACACAGGCTTGTATCAGTTATGAAGAATCTGTTAATTATAGAAGTATTAGGAACTATACTCTGTGTGAGCTGGCCACCAAAAGTTACTAGTTGGTTGTGTGTCCCAAAATCCAAATAAATTTTTTAACATCAGCTATGCTGTCTTTAAGTGCAAAAGATAAACAGCAAAATGAATCAAGCTAACACAGTAAACCCTTGTATAATCTGCAACCATTTCACTCCATCTCTATGTCTGCTCTCTGACCAAACTCCAGATGCTGAGAAGCCTTCTGAACTCTGACAGGTAGAATATTTCAGACCAGAGCTGTCTGGCACTTCCATCCCACAAGAAATATTCATGTTTGACATTTGTTTTCATCCTGAATCAGTACAAAAAGTGAAAATGCGGAGAGTTTTTGCAGAACAAAAAGCTCCATAAAATACTAATTGGAGAACACTGAAATGAAAAATTTCAACATTTCCAATCAAAATATAACCTTTTGACATTTTGAAATGAAATGTCAACTTGAAACAAGACATTTACTTTCAAACTGACATTTCTAAATGTTGCTTCTGAAAAAGAAATTAAAAAAAAATCATCAAAGTTGACATTTGCCTGTGGAACATTTTGATTTCAAGGAGGCCAACTTGTTGTTGAAAAACTTGTGACCAGCACTATTTCAGACCTGGTAGGTGCAGTAACTACACATAGTCAGCACAATTATTGATTTATACACACTTGTTTTATATACACACACACACACTTGAGTAGGCCTCTCACGCTGTCCAGAGAGCTGTGGTGCACATATACCAAAAAGAAATTATGGCAATATGAGATGTACAGGTTCCCTGCACAGAACTGATAGGAAGTTTGCCTTAGACTTTCCATTCTCCTTCCACACAGTTCCATATGCCTCTTTTCCCAGGCTCCAAAGGCAGGGTAGTTTTGGGCATGAAAGTTTCTTTATTATACATGTTTTCATCCGGGACAAGCTCCATTGGTCCTACTGCAGGAAACCTACAGCATGGCCTGGGCCATTCCCATGGATCATGCTCTATGAGTGAACTTCACCCTGGTACAGAGGACCCATGCTTGGCATATACATTGCTTAATGCAAGTGATGTATAGTCATTGTGCTGGTGTTTGGCAGAGAGGTGAATTTCACATCGAATACACATACACGTCCCCAGGCTGGTGTTTAAAAGTGTCATCAAAACCCCGAGGTCCCTTCCAACCCTAATATTCTATGATTCTATGAACCTAAGATTAAGACTCTTAGTCAAAAAATAATTAAAAGTTCAAAGCATATCAATTAAATGTAGAAAAATAAAGAGATTCTTAATACATCTCTTTAAATGGAGTAAATTTGATCTGGCATTTTCCGCTAAAGAGTCATTTGTTTGCTTTCTTTCCCAGGGAAGTGGTTTGCACTGATATATCAATCAGCATCTGCTTGATGGGCTGGTATGCTTCACAGACCACAAGATCTCCAGAGGTATTTAGGCACCTAGCTCTCATTGAGTTGGATGGGAGGTAAGTACCTCAATAACTATCAGGATCTGAGCTTAAGAGCCACAGAGCCTGTTGTTGCAACCAGTTCTCAGAGGATACCTCTGCTAGCTGCTGCTCCCTCCTGGAGCAGCCTGGGTTCATCTCTTTAGCCCAGATGAAGTTTCATGGGAACTGCCAGTGTATCACCACCTTGTAGCCTCCCCTGTGGTTAAAGTAGACTGAAACAGGCCAGTGAGCTGTTATTACACCAGTCCAAGGAAGAGGGAAAACTGTGAGGCACCTAATCAAACTTTGTGAATCTCAGTGATTTTTTTTCCCTAGGCACCTAGAAGTTAGATGTGGCAACACTCACCAAGTCAGAGTTCCTTGGTGAATGTAGCCCTGTGTCCCTTTAAAAATCAAGTGTTTTTCTGCAAATGAGAAAATGGGAGATGGGCAGCAGAGCTGTGGAAATTGGGTAGGGGGAAGCTGGTATTATTTGTTCTGTCTCCCATGGGTAGAAATTCTCTTGTTGCCTGGTTGAGGATGCGGCTTGACTTCAATAGTGTCGCTATCAGCAAAAGATGTTAATTGGGAGGGGTAAGATTTCCAAAGCTACTTAAACACCTATAGATGCAGGTAGGCACCTAAGGGGATTTTCAGAAGTGCCTAGGCAGGTTAGATGCCAAACTCCTATGGAAGTCAATAGGAGTCAGGCACCTGACTTCTAAGGCATCTCAATCTTTAGGCATTCAGTACCTCTGAAAATCTGACCCAATGATTCCCCTTGGGCAAGACGTATTGCTCCAGTCCTGAACTGTAATGTGTGAGTGGAGTGCTGAACTGGCACAAAGTCTCACTGAAATAATTGGGGCTCTGTGGAGATATGCCTGTATGCTACATAATGTAGGATGAGAGCCTATACATTCATGTTTATGAGAGAAATTAATGTATTTGTTCCACATTAAAAAGATAACTCAGGTATGCATTTTTGCAGTATCTTGTTATCAAAATTCATTAAAGGTGCTAATTGCTTAACAAAAAATAGCAATACAGCTGCTGGGTCAGCAACTGCCAGATTTCTTTACTAGAAAGTTGTAGTTATCTGCTCTACCCACCTTTTTCAAAACTTTGCACACCAACAGTAATTTCAGCTTCTCGTTAATTTCTTCTGAACTCCTCTTGGAGTGAATACAAATGATCCATAGCAGACTCTGAAATCTACTTATCAAATCACCCTCTATAAACAGAAATAGCAAGTAATACCATAAGCTCATGATTATTTTTCTCTCTCGCACACAGCCCTTTACAGCAACTCATTTAACAGCATGGAAGCCTGTGCTCATGAAAAATAGAACCATTTTTTCCCTAAAAATATTCCTAGTTAAGTTTCTTTTGCACAGGATGAAATTGCAATGGAAAACTAGATCAAACGTAAAGTTTACAGATGATAGTCTAGTAGCACAGGGGACTGCTGCAATAGTTTAGAGGCTTTCACTGTTTTTCATTATCACCTCAGTTTTCAGAGGTCATACGTGATCCGCTGTAAGTTATATTGGGATGAAACTATAATTTACAAGTTTTCAGGCCATTTATGGTTTTGCAAAGCAATTTTTAAAGTACTGATGAAAAGAAATAGATTTTTTTTAACAAAAACCGGTTGCGGATATTCATTTTTTTTTCTAGGTACCACCTAAAAACAGATTTTTAAAAATTCTAGACAATGAGTTCTTTGTGAAGACTAGTACATTTTTGGTTTTTTTCCCTATTTTTTTCCTTTGAAACACTGGAGAATATTTCCAGTTGGAAGAAAAAAATAGTTACCAAGCAGATGCACTAGCTATTTTCAGAATGCCATTTCCCCAACACCACCCTCCCCACATCAGCTGTACTGTTGATTATTGCTGCTTAATAATTTTGCCCACACATTTAGAAAGCCATAATTTTTAGAGTTCAATATTCAGGACAGTTGACATTCCACTGTAATGAGGCTCAGCTTTCCGATTACCAGCCTGGTTGCAATTGCCCCTTGAGTTAGAGATTGTAAATCACACATCAAAACATGTGAACACATCAATGAACATTCTGTTGGAAGGAAATCAAGGACAAGCATACACTGTGGCATTTTCAGTTTTTATTTTAAATAGATATGGAGGTTAAACACCAGAAATATTTGGCCCTAGCCTTTATTTTCCCAGTCTCTCTCTACTATAGCACCATGCTATTGCAATATTGATATGCAAATTCCCATTCAAATAAGCCACGCTTCCTCCATTGATTTTTTTTCCAATGGAGCTTTATTACAAAGGGCAATGCTTGGTACTTACAGCCCTCTTTCCATCTTCAGAACTCTGTGAACATGAATTGGTTAATCCTCACAGCCTCCTCTTTATTTTTCTGCCCCAGCTTCGTGTACTCTTCCTCCTGCCCCACGTACTGTCTCAAAGTTACCCTCTTCTTGGCTTCCCCTTTCCCTCAGGCGTTCCCCCACCCTCCTTCCAAAAAATCTCCCTCAATCCTCTTCCCTTCCTAACTTTCTTTAACTCCCAAGGAGATAACATAGATTCCTGGGACTCTGTCTGCTCTCAGCTCAGGATGAGGCACTCTCCTTGGTAGGGAGGAGAAGCCAAGGCAGACTCAGAGTCCACCCAGAAACCAAAATGGAGTGACAGGCCCTCAGAGGGAGAAGCCATTTTGTAGTCAGTCTGGAGCCAGCCAGGAAAAAGGGAGGACTGGCTGTGTGGGGAGCTGGTGAGTGTTTTTAAAGATAACTGTTTTCTGTTATTCTAATAAAGTTCCTTCTTTGGTGTTAGAAGAACTCTTTTTGTGATTCTCTACCACTGGCACATGACAGGCAGCCTTGAAATGTACAGACATAGGACATGAAATATGAGAAATAAAAGATGTTACATCTTGTGTAAGTGTGAGAGTAAATTACTCAGGCTTCATTCTGCTCGGTATACAATTAGCATCAATGTTTAATCCTCCCCCGCACCCCCAAAAAAGAAGTTCAACACTGGGAACCTTTCACTTCTACATACAAACAGCACCTTGTGAAAGGGCCGGCTTGCTCAGAGTCACCAGTCAGAGGGTAGCTTCCTCCTTAGATCTGCTACAGGGACAACCAACCCCTGATTTGTTTCAACAATCCTCTCCCAGCTGCTTTCTCTCTCTATTCTCTCCCTGTAGAGACAAGTTCATCTTCAGCAGGATACAGATTGCAGAGCCACAACACCAGTGATCACCTTGTTCCTCCTTTCCCCTGTTTAATGATCGGGCTTGTGCTACCACAGTAGACAGCTATTTTTTTCTATCCTGCTTTTTTCCAATAAATCTTTTAACCATGCTGAATTTAAATCCAAAACTAAATCAGGAAACAATTTTGGGCAATAGACAGACATTTGATTAAAAAACAAACATTAGCTTGGCTCCTGGGCTGTGATACTCCCAGCATGAAGTCAGACTATTGAATTCACTGCCATCAGATAGGAGGAGTATTGACTAGTTTTAGGACTAGTGATATCTATAGTTATACAAGCAGACATAACAGTGATAAGATCTCCAAGCTTCTGGGTAGGGAGGGAGTAAGCTGATCAGGGAAGAATTGACTGCATATTACATTGTATTCCACAATTGACTAGGTGCACCAAGAGTTGTCAGAGGTGTTATCAACTGGACCCTGCCAGAGGCAGGCTACTGCTCTCAGTTAGAGCCACTTGAAAGCAGAAATTCCTGTTCACTAAGGATTTTGAGATTTCATCATTTATCTTTGTTCCAGCTGGAAACAAAACCCATTTTTTCTGTGAAATGAAATTTCAGTGAGATCAATATGATTTTAAAAAGTGTTTCGACTTCCATGGACCGGCATTCTCTGACAAAAAGTGGTTCTGTCAACATTTTTCTAGCCATTTCTACTCTCAATTTACTGCTCATCTGATCCTATAAAGCAAATCCAATGATCTTCAGAGTGGCAGGGAGCCCTTAATCTCTTAATGCTCATCTGGCCAGAGAAATGGCATAAAAATGTCTATCACGTTTGTTTTTTTAATGTGTAGCTGTATCAATAGGGCTTTCCTTTTATAATTACTATTAATGATGACAGAGGAATGTCAGCCAGCCTTTAGGAACTTGATAGCTAAGAGTTAACTCCCAGACTTCAGTCCAATACTTGTTAACTGTGGAACATTCATAGAGGGGGGAGGGAGGGACCTTTATATTTTTGACATAAAGACAGATGTTTGATTGCAATAACCCAACTCAATGCAGTCTGGCTGGAATTTGCACAACATATTATGCGACATAGTCTGTGGTGGTATAGGAAGGAGTAGGGAGCATATGACTTTGTAAGGGACAGAATGTCACCCTGGCTATGCTATTTCATAGGAGAGCTGGGGGGCAGGGAGGAAGAAATCCCATTACTCTCCTGTGAGGACTACCTGTGTTGCGGGTGCAGAGTTGCCTCTATGTGGCTGGTCCCACCACTGCTGGGCAGTGGGAAATTGGTAGATCTTGTACAGTGAGCAAGTAATCTATGTCCAGTATAGGGTGATCACCTTTTCAATAGGCAAATGCAGGACACATATAGGAGCCCTGCCTCTCTGTGGCCCTGCCCCCTGCCCCTTCTCTTCCTCCTGAGGCCCTGGCCAGTCCAGAGGCTGGAGCAAAGCTGTGGTAAGAGCTGCCCAGGGAGCCTGGGCCACTGTGGGGATCCCTGCACCCTCCAGCTGCCCAAGAGCAGCTCCCAGCCAATGCCCCTGCCCACCTCAGCCCCCACAGCAGGAAGTGGCTGGCACCAGAGTGGTGCTGCAGGGAATCCAGGACAAATGTTGCCCCAGAGTCTTTCAGTCTGGGACTGGGACTTGAACTCTGCATTTCAGGCCTGTCATTCCCAATTCGGGATGGGTGGTCACCTGAGTCCAGTATAGAGCTAGAGCAGATTATCTCCTCATAAAGGACTGGAGGGAAGTAGGGTCTACAGTGTGTCTGAGTCAACATCTGGTCACTAGTCTGCTCCTAGGAAAGCACAACCACAGGCTGTTCCTCACTCGGGGGCTTGCAGCAAAGCCACAGTTGAGCCCTGAATACTAACTGAAAGTGAGGCAGATAGTTGTTCAACTTCAGAATGCAGTAAGACCTGCAGTATTAACTCTTTAGGTGCTTTCCAACACATCTTCCTATTGTTGATACTGGACAGCTAACAAACTTTAGTGGAGGGCAGGCTAGGCTTCCTGAACCTCGGAGCCTATTGGGTGGATTCTTCTGCCCCAGTCAGACACCTCTGTACTAAGAATCCCTTCTTTGACTTCAGGCTTAGACCTTCTCTTTGACCTTCAGTTAAGTCCCCTTTCTCCTCTTTGACTTTAGGCCTTAACCATTTTCCTCTGTCTTTGACTTTCTTTTCCTGACTTGCCAAATTCTCTAGCTCAGTGCTAATTTATAAGGAAATGTTTCATGACTGTGCACTTACATAGCACTTTACATTTGCAAATATTAGCTATGTAAGCCTCAGGACAGTAGCGTGAGATAGGTTAAGACTGCTCTTACATGATGGGTGACGTGGCAAAGTTCTGCAAGAGGTCACACTTCCAGTCTGCCTGAGCCTGAAAGATGAATCATGTTAATAGACAGGCTTTGAGAGAGATGGAAATTAGTTATCCCCCACTGTGCCAAAAGAAACCAAAACACACTTTAAAATTCTCCTTCTGGTCAAATGCATTTACTATATTATTTTATATGGTTTGCATTATTGGTCTGGCTGTAGTCTCCTTTATGCTATGAGATCTTCAGGGCAGGGCAGGTGTGTGTGTGAAAGCTGTGCTGGAGTTGCTGCAGGTGCAGTGTGAAGGCAGGCTGGAAACAATGCAGATGGGAATGCAATGCATGCCCTCAAGAGGGCCCAGAGGGGCAAGGCTATTGAAGGTCTCTTCTGATGTGTTACTCTCTCTCCCTGTTGAGGGGCACTGCACTTCTAGAAGTGACTTTAGTTCTTTACCTTCTTTCTACTAATCACTTATGTATTCCTCTTGCTCCAGGGCCCACTACACCATAGCTTCCCTTCTCCAGGCATTGCCTTTTCCAATCACTCCTTTCCAGCACTTATTTCCTGGCAGCCCTTTATAGGCCCACGTGTAGCTCAGCCCCCTTTAATTGGCTGCATTGAGCAAACCTGCTCAGACAGAGGGAAGCTGGACCCAGTTCTACTCACAGGGATTGACTACCTTGTGACATACCTATTCAGTTTATTTTGAGGGGGAAAAAGAGGAAGCCTGCAAAAGAGGGGTTCTCTCTACAAATGGAACTCCACAAGGGAGTATTATCAGCCTTACTTTGTTTTCCATTATGATAAATGACCCCTCACATAGTGTGCAGATGACAATAGGTGTTATTTTTTGGGGGGATGACTATACTATATGGATGACATATGAAAGACAATGTAGCCATGGAAAAGAAATGAGGCACTTTATAGAATTTCCAAGGAGGAAAGTGATTGGGGATTTAAATTCAGACTTAGAAAAGGAATGCTTTTCACCAGGAAGAAAGATAGCCAAGAATAGGCCATTTCCTTATGGTGAAAAATTTCACATAGTTGAAAAATCTATGTTAGTAGAAGTAGTGTTTGATATTAAATTAGCTTGGAAAGGTCTCTGCATACAAAAGTGGGATGAACTTACTTAAAAGTATAGCTGGAAACAAAGGGGGTACAGACAAGAAAATGCTGATTTTTACGTACAGAGCATTGAGAAGACCAGTTTTAGAATATGGATGCCAAGCTTTTGGTTAACCCTCAAAAACAACTCTTAGAAACCTGAAATTGCTCCAGGCCCAAACTCTGCAACAGGCATGTGGCGCAATGATAAAAGTACCAATGTGTGTGTTGCAAATAGCCACTGGAGAATGGCTATTTGCAACACACAATGAAACTGTTAGATCTAAGCATTTGGGCAGAAGTAAAAGGGAAATAATGAAAATAGAAGTATGTAGATTTATGAGGATTGCTGGGAGTTTAGAAGACAAAATTAAATGATTGTCACAGACTTCCTCATGCTATCAGGGTCAGAAAATGGGTAAAAATGATGTCAGAGAAAAACTGAAAGAACTTTTAGAAAGAATTTTTAGTAACAGAAAGTGACGAGAAGGACAGTATTTCCCCTTCTCTCTCCTTTAAAAAAATACAATTCCAAATCTACAAGGGAAGCAAACTACACATTATGACCAAAGCAATTTCTGAATTTATGTATGAAAAAATGGGGCCAGCTTTGCCTAATCTACACAGATGGATCAAAAGATGACAACATGGGTAGAGTGTGAACAGCCTTCTGTGTTCCTAGCCTTGGAATCCAGAACTCTAAAAGGTTATTGAGTTATGGGACCATTCTGACAGCTGAACTAATGGGGATAATGTTGGCACTAACCTGGATAAGAGATGCGTGACCAGCTGCAACTGTAATTTTATCTGATTACATGTCAGGCATAATGACAATCAGAGCAGGGACTTTGGAAAGCAGAAGTGACAGAATAAGTGGAATCATGTTCCTAACTATGGAAATAATGCAAGCAGATCTCTGTAACAATAGCATGGATTCCAGCACATATTGGAATACCTGGAAGTGAAATGGCTGACAAAGCAGCAAAACATGCTATAAAAATGGGGAGATGGATATTAAGATACCCTTAATTAGACAAGAATTTGAAATATGGTCATGAAGGAATGGGAAAAAACCTTGGGCTAAGGAAACAAAAAGGATGAAAATGCTATGATGTATGCTAAATAAATAAAAAATAATACTTTACAGTCATGCTAGACAAAGTGAAGTAGTCATTTATAGAGTGTTAACTGGTCAGTGTGTCTTAAATGGTATGTTAAGCTTAATAAAAAGACAAACGCAGGCTGTGTAATATGTGCAAAACCAAAGAAACGGTTGATCATTTTATATGGAATTGTGGGCAATATCCTATGGAAAAAGGGTTTTTTAAAATAAAAAATTGAGTCAGCTTGAAATCAAAAGGAATACAGAGAATATCAGGGATATTCAATAGTATATAAAAAAAAGCTTTGTTGCATTTCCTTAATAATACTAGACTGAGTGACAGGATATTAAAAAATGTGGCTGAAAATGAATGAGAAAAGTGGTTCTCATAGACTTGTATTAGAAGATTGCTGCACCAAAAACAAAGTCAAAGGTGTGGTCTCCACATTGAACTGCTAGGCTGAGGAGAAAAAGAGCATTGGAGGAGGTGGGCAAATGTAATCCTTAGCTCTACACTGAGAAGTGGGCTGATTTCTACCCGTTTGCCTGTACCTTCTACTTCATATAGAGTGGAGTATTACAATTTCCCACTCATGTGAGCAACGTTCTTTTCATGTTGACTACAGTGTGCCCTTCCTGGCACTCATAATACTGCCTCCTGTTGGTGGGACAAGAGACTGATTGGGAGGGATAGCTCAGTGGTTTGAGCTTTGGTTTGCTAAACCCAGGATTGTGAATTCAATCCTTGAGGGGCCATTTAGGGATCAGGGGCAAAAATCTGTCTGGGGGTTGGTCCTGCTTTGAGCAGCAGGTTGGACTAGATGAGGTCCTTTCTAACTCTGATATTCTATGATTAACACTGGGTTGCATTTGTCAAAGGGTAAACATTGTTATTGTATTTATTATTTTATATATATATATATACACGCACACATAGCATTCCCATTTTCTGAAATGATAAAAAAGCCTTGTTTAGAGTTGGGGGTTATTTTATCTATTAGTGTCTGTTTATTTTATGCTGGGAAAGGGAATTGTATTTGAAATTTTGTTAGAAGCTAAATTACACCAGGATGCTCAGATAATTTAGTTTCACAATTAAACTGTGTAAGAGAGTCAGAGAAATGTAGGGCCTCCAGAGGTCATCCAGTCCGTGTTTCCATGCTGAAACAGTATTATGTATACATCCACCATCCCCAACAGGTGTTTGTCTAACCTGTTCTGGTGGGGATTCCTCAAACTCTCTTGGTAATCTATTTCAGACTATCTTTATAGTTAGAAAGTTTTTCCTAATTCTAACCTAAATCATCTTTGCTGCAAACTAAGCCAATTACTTTTTGTCCTACCTTCAGTGGACGTTGAGAACAATTGATCACTGTCCTCTTTATAACAACCCTTAATACATTTGAAGACTTATCACGTGCCCCCCTTAGCCTTCTGTTCTCTAGACTAAACATGGCCAATTCTTTCAACCTTTCTAAACCTCTTAGCATTTTTATTGCTCTCCTCTGGACTCTCTCCATCACCTTAAAGTGAGGTGCCAAAAACTGGACACTATACGCCACCTGAGGCCTCAGTAGTGCTGAGTAGAGAAGAACAATTATCTCCCATGTCCTACATCCACCTTTCCTGTTAATATATCTAGTATGACATTGACTAGGACATTGACTTAAGACACTGTTGATTTCTATCCATTTTGTGATCCATTAACCCCCCCCAGATATATTTGGCAGTACTGCTGCCTGGCCAATTATTCCCCCTTCTGTATTTGTGCATTTGATTTTTCCTTCCTAAGTGTAGTACTTTGACCTTGTCTTTATTGACTTTAATCTTTGGGGCTATTTATGCTTTGAATAAAAAAATAAAAAAGTTGTTCTAGCACTACTTTACTTAGACCTAGAAAAGTTCATGCAGGATAAGTCCATCGATGGCTATTAGCCAGGATGGGCAGCGATGGTATCTGTAGATGCTGTTTCCAGAAGCTGGGAATGGGAGACAGGGGATGGATCACTTGATGATTACCTGTTCTGTTTGTTCTCTCTGGGGCACCTGGCATTGGCCACTGTTGGAAAATAGGATACTGGCCTAGATGGACCTTTGATCTGACCAATTATGGCCATTCTTATGTTCTTATTTTAATCTCTTTGGGGCAGAGACAATGTTTTTGTTCTGTGTTTGTACAACACCTAGCACAACGCAGTCCTGGTCCCTGACTGGGGCTGCTAGGCACTACCACTGTACAAAATAACAGCAGGAACTACCAGATGTTAGCAGGTACTGAAAAACAGAAAAAAAGTTATTAAAAAACAGCACATATGGAGATAACAGCACAAGTCTATTTAAAGAAGGACAGTTTTCTATAAATAGTGAAGTTTGTTCATAGTGCTAACAGTATTTGTTACCTGATTTCACTTTTATGAAAGTAAGGGCCTAATTCTTGATGTCTTTAATGAGGCAAAACTCCCACTGAAGTCAAGCGCAAGGCAACTCACACAGTTGCCTAAGTAACAGCTGAGGCCCTGATTCTGGCCTCTAGCCTGCCAGCTTTGTGCTGCTCTTGTGGCACAAACCAGGAAAACAGCCAATTTAACCAGCTACCCCAGAGTATGCCTGCATAGCAAGTACATCGGAACCTTTATAGAAGTGGGACACGAGAAAAGGCCAAAGTGCCCCCTCCTTCTCTGGGCCTGGCCGCTCTGGCAGTGAGCCATCTGTCCTCTCTTCTGGTGCCACAGCAGCCCCTGGTGGATGAAAAGTGTATGGTAGCACCTCCCCAGCATGATCTATTTTTCCTCAGGGTGAAAAAAATCTGCAGGCGACATGAATTCTACATTTGTTTCTTTTTTTTGGGGGGGGTGTAGGCATGGTTCTGGTGTCAGTGCTGTGAGGGGCAGTTCCCAGGGGATGCAGACCAGGCATGTTGCATCTACAGCATCCCCCCTCTTGGCTATCAACCCAGGGAAGGGGTGTTTTTTCCTCACAGGGGGTGGTGCTTGTTTTGCAGCGGTGGGAAGCTTTGACCAGTATTCCTGTGTGATAGAAGGAAAGTCACTTAAACCAAAACTTTTCAGAGATGGTCATTCATTTTGTGTTCCTCCTATTTTTAGTGCTGATTTGTGAAAGGATTGAGTATTCATGGTTTGACCATAAAGTGCTTATGCCAAAAAGTCAGGTTGTAAGCAACTTAGATTGGGCACCCAACATTAGTGGACATCACTTCTCTGTGCCTCAGTTCCCAATCTGCAAAACAAGGTTAATACCTCTCCCTCACTTCTTAGGAGTGTCATGAAGATAAATTAATACCCTTGAAGGACTCATAACATTTATAATTCTGTCCTGAGAGCAAGATTTGAACAGAGTGCAATTGATAAGACATGGTGCCACATACACTGGTCTACAATTTTTGAGAAGTCGTCTGCTTCAGAGATAAAGTGTGCTATTTATTATGTATTTTGATGTGCTGAATTCAAATATGACAATTAAAACAACTGATTGGCTACTGTTTCTAAGATATTTAAGTTTTTATGTTTTATGTCTATGTATATTGTGTAGATAGTAGAGTTTTAATTATAAATTGTAAACCTAGGTCTTTTCATGTGTTTATGGTTGCTTTACATGATAATATTTCACCTGTCCTGTTTATGTAACACTTTAAAAATCAGCAAAAGGGTTATATAAATAAAATTTATTAGGAAACAAAAGGCAAAAAACTATTATGTACATAGTTTAGTCCTATTCAGTGTCTACTTGGCGCTTCTTGGCTTGTCTCTTGTATTCATTAAATGGAGCATCTCTTGTCACTGTCCAGCAATAGTCTGCAAGCATTGATGAGCTCCATTTGCCCTGATAGCCTGCCAGGAGATTCCACTGCTGAAGTCTGGAGCCCAACAGCTCTGCCTTACTCTTGGGTAGTTCCAAATCCCTGACAAGGTCATTCAGTTCACCTTGTGTTATGAGGTGTGGTTCAGAGGAGGAGGATGGGAGAAAATGTGGGTCCTGTGACATTGATGGTTCAGGACCAGAAGTTTCATCCTCTTCCTCTTCCTCATCTGACTCAAGTGAGAATGATTCTGGTGCATCAGGAACCCGCAGTCCTTCTCCTTGGGGTACTGGGCGTATAGCTGATGGAATGTTTGGATAATGCACAGTCCACTTCTTCTTCTTTGACACACCTTTCCCAGTTGGAGGCACCATGCAGAAGTAACAATTGCTGGTATGATCTGTTGGCTCTCTCCAAATCATCGGCACTGCAAAAGACATAGATTTCCTTTTCCTGTTCAACCACTGGCGAAGATTTGTTGCACAAGTGTTGCAGCATATGTGTGGGGCCCACCCACCTCTTGTCCTGATCTCCAATTTTGCAGCCAAAATAAAGGTGATAGGCTTTCTTAACCATAGTGGTTATACTGTGCTTTTGTGATGCAAAAGTCACTTCATCACAAACATAGCAGAAGTTATCTGCACTGTTTGCACAAGTATGAGGCATCTCTGCTCACTTTGGCTAAACAGAAATGTGTCCCTTTGCAAAATCAAACACTGACAAAGAAGAGAGCACGACACTGTATGATTTCTAGAGCTGATATAGGGCAATTTGTTCAGCAGAGTGATGTAAGCTTTGTTATGATTGCATCATCCATGACTTCTAGGAATAACATGATGCAATTCATTATCATGTATGATGCAATACCAGCTTCAGATTGCATCATTCATTGTTTTGCCTAAAAAGCAAGTACTGTCCAAACCCAGTCATAGATTTATTCATAGATCCAGTCAAAGATGTATTTTAGTCATTTCTGGTTTAAATTGAGATCCCTTCCCTTTATAACTCACTTATCCTCTGCCATTCCCAAGTCAAGGGTTGTATATACTGACCCAATAGCATATCTTGAAAACTAGAGCCAATCAACAAATTTAAGCATTGTTTTCATTCTCAGTGACCCAGAATTAGTAAAGTTGGACTACATTTATTTCAGAAGCATTTTGGCTGTAAAGCAGTGATATTGAACAAGGAGGATAAGATAATAATGAAGAGATGCTCATTAGGTGGCCACTGTTCATTCTGTGCACTGAATGAAGCAGATTCTGTAGAAAACGTTATATGGGATCATGTAATTAAAGACTCCCAATGCATTACCACAAGGAAGCTGAACTAAGGTTACACTGACAACTTTAAGTCTAGCATTTCTTAACTTCCAAGTGCTTGATTCTGCAACCTCAATAATGTTCTTTTAATATAGTTTGTGTGTGCAGAATACATTTAGTTTTCCAGAATAGCTGTATTTGGCATGAACTCCATCCTGTGTTAAAGGAAGCAGTTCAATAGGTCCCTGACCTAGACCTGGCTTGTGTTGCTGTGTCTCTTTAAGATGACCTGCACTGCTCTCAGTCCTCACGGCGGATGACAAGATGCAGAAAGAGCTTGTTCTCTTACTTCTTGTCAGCTACATTGCTCACTTTGTCATGTTGATCTTGTAAATCTTGCCCAATCTGATGGTAGACTGTCACCATTAACTTTGTGGCATAGGAAAAGTTCCGTATTGTCTGTTGCTGCTGGATTTGCCTAGGCTAGGTCATTCCCCCTACAGCTGCCTCTATCGCGGGAGATAGAAATAGCGTACAACTGAGACAACTGTGAACCATACCCTTTCACCTGAGGCCACTCCTTTTCTCTTCCCACTCCTCGATCTTGCAGCCACATTGGTATGTGCCAAACTAAAATTCATAGAGAAATAATCTCTGAAGCATTAGACACATGCTGATGCATTAGGATCCTTTAACTGTAAAGTCAGACAATACATTGCTTAAGTAGAGAATATCTCCTAAAGACCCTTGCAAGATCCTTCATTGGTGCATCCAAAATCCTGAAGCAATGTACTTGTGTCAAAGCTTCCCTATCAATTATATCAGCCCAGAACATGGTGGTGTGACTTTATTGGCTTATGTGTCCTGAGAGTGCAGCAGTGGTTTAAACAAACATGACCTATCCTACACAGTCTTGTGTGCCATTTTTTGACAGTAGATTAAAAAAAACAACAACCCACACCTTCACATTATTATTCTTCAGATCTCTGATAATCCTTAAACCTCTCTAAACTCTGTTCACATAGCCATAGAAAGCTATTTTAAATCTGAAGTGCATTGTTATACCGGTTGAAATAAGTACTCTACTGCTTATCTGACATAATCTTGTTACAAGCCTTTAAAGTGATCTAAGCAGCGCCCACCTCTCCCTTGTGGCTCATCAGGGAACAACTCACTCTGCTGGCATCCACTGGTCAGGTGTCACCCTTCAAAGATCCAGTGCTGTGGCACTTTAGCTCTCCAGCTACGGCACACTTGAGTCCTGCCCATTCTGGGGTGATAGAGTCCAAAACAATAGGAAACTAGTGAACTGAAAACAGGGTCACCCTGAGATTAATTGATGGGATCCCATCTTTCTGCTCCAGGCTGGTCATCACAAAGCTAGTCCCTTTACGTCAGTCTTTTGGTGCCCAGTCACCCCAACCACAAAATGGTTCAGTCCCGCAGCAAGCTTCTTCAGGCTCTTGACTGGAACCAGGCTTCCCTCCTCAGGGGCATAGTAGAGCTCTGCTTTCCTTCCTTGGTCAGCCCCAGATTGGGTTAAGTTGCTTGACATTGGCTACAGATGTAGCAGGGCAAGGTCAGGTGGGCCCATAGGCTGTTCTTAACACTCTTCTTGCCACTGGATAGCCTACCTACCTCATTAATCTTCATCTCACCAGTGGGTGGCCTATGTATCCCATATTAAGGCTATGTGACTTGATTAGAAAAATGCATCCAAACTTTATCTAGATCTCTGGCATCAGGTGTTACACTAAGTTGCTCAATGCAGAAGGGGAAACATCATGAAATGTTATTCTGTCATCAATGATTTCATGCAATATCACCTTCCTTTCCTTTTTATTTCTATATATCTACTGATTGGGCATAGTTGTTTATACCATTTCTGTGTTGACTTATTTCTCCACCATATGTTTCTTTGACAGCTCTAGATTTGAATATAGCATGTCTTTTGTACCTACACTTTTCATTCTTCCTGTGATTCACACAAATCAGATGTCAAGAATCATAACATTCAAAAACCAGTCGGAAAGCACTTCAACCTCCCTGAGGTCACTCAATTACAGACCTCAGAGTCACAATACTCAAACAAAAAAACCCTTCAAAACAGACTCTAAGAAGAAACTGCAGAACTGGAATTAATTTTTGCCAACTGGACACCATTAAATTATGTTTGAATAAAAACTAGGAGTGGATGGGTCATTACACAAAGTAAAAATTATTTCCCTATGCTATTTCCCCCCCCTACTCTTACTCACACCTTCTTGTCAACTGTTGGAAATGGGCCATCCTGATTATCACTACAAAAGTTTTTTTTTCTCCTGCTGATAATAGCTCACCTTAACTGATTACTCTTGTTATAGTTGGTATGGCAACATCCATTTTTTTCATGTCCTCTCTGTATATATATCTTCCTACTGTATTTTCCACTGCATGCATCCGATGAAGTGGGTTTTAGCCCACAAAAGCTTATGCTCAAATAAATTTGTTAGTCTCTAAGGTGCCACAAGTACTCCTCGTTCTTTTTTCAGGATTTACCTGTGTCTCTGTTTGTATTTCTTTACATAAAAGCTACAGACTTTTATGTAAAAGGAGAAAAAATGGACTCATATAATAAAAGTTTTATTAAAACAGTATTAAGGTATACAAAAAGAAATGAAGGGTGGGGGAGGAGAGAGAAATGTCTGTCAAACAGCCTTCTCGATCTCCAAAGAATCTGAGATTCCTTTTGAAGCTCTGTCTGCCAACTGCCAGTTGTTACACATTTTCAGAAGACATTCAAATAAATGAACTGCAGATGTCCATAGCAGGAGGGGAAAATTTGCCTGGCAGATCTGCACATATTTATTTCTGAAAAGATTCTTTTCTCTAAAAAGTAATATCACTCTTGCAATGATTGTAGATGCTGCCATAATTTCTGTGTGATGGTGGTTTCTTTGAAACCATGGAGTGTTCCCAAGTACTAGCACTTCAAGTGTGATGGGCCAGCTTCCTACTGCAATGGCAGAAGGGTCTTTTGTGCCCTGAAAATGTGTAACTGATGATCACTGGTGTTTTTCCATCATCCATGTCCACATGTCTGCTGCATTTTGCAGGGTGAAGCTCCAGAAAGTGTCTTGGTTCGGGACAAACGAGTGCTCTTAGTCTTATTCATCTTCTGTCATATGAAAGTCTTTTCACTGATGTCTGTTTCAGGAACACATAATGCACAAAATGCATAATGCCCTTGGCAGATTAATGCACTGCGCAAATTGTACTTGACCCTTGCTGGGATCCATGGGAGGAAGGAAGGTGCAAGTAGGGGAAGGGGAGGGCACCTTTCTCCCTGCACTGTTGCAGAGCAGCTCAGGCATTACAAGGGGAAGGCCACGCTGTCTTAAAGAATGGTGCAAACTGCACATCTTCTTGTGCAGGAGGGCGCTTGGAGAGAATTAATACAATGTTCCACGAGACACAATCCCCCACGGAGTCCAACCCCCACCCCCCACATCAGTGCAGCACAATCTAATCCACTCTGTATAGCTTTCTCTAATGTGGAATTTATGGGGAACTGGTTGTCAGGAATTGGATTTACGTAGATCTGTTCTTGGGGTGGAAACACCTATAGTTGTTAAAGCTTCTGGCACAGATTATGTAGCTCTCTTATGTTTTAAGCAGTAGAACAGAACCCATTGTCTTGGTTCTTAGTCCCTTGTTCTAGCGACTGAGCAGTCCGAGGCCTGGTCTACACTACACGTTTAAACCAATTTTAGTAGCATTAAACCGATTTAACCCTGCAACCGTCCACACAACGAGGCCCTTTATATCGATATAAAGGGCTCTTTAAACCGGTTTCTGTACTTCTCCCCAAAAAGAGGAGTAGCGCTGAAATAAGTATTGTCATGTCGGATTAGGGTTAGTGTGGCCGCAAATCGACAGTATTGGCCTCCGGGCAGTATCCCACAGTGCACCACTGTGACCGCTCTGGAAAGCAATCTGAACTCAGATGCACTGGCCAGGTAGACAGGAAAAGCCCCGCGAACTTTTGAATTTCATTTCCTGTTTGGCCAGCATGGAGAGCTCACCAGCACAGGTGACCACACAGAGCTCATCAGCACAGGTAACAATGCAGTCTCCTGAGAATCGAAAAAAAGCTCCAGCATGGACCGCACGGGAGGTACTGGATCTGATCGCTATATGGGGAGAGGATTCAGTGCTAACAGAACTCCATTCCAAAAGACGAAATGAAAAAATATTTGAAAAAATTTCCAAGCCATGATGGGGAAAGGCCACACCAGGGACTCAGTGCAGTGCCGTGTGAAAGTTAAGGAGCTCAGACAAGCCTACCAGAAAACCAAAGAAACAAATGGAAGGTCCGGGGCAGAGCCGAAAACATGCCGCTTCTACGCTGAGCTGCATGCAATTCTAGGGGGGTCCGCCACCAGTTCCCCACCCCTGTCCATGGATTCCGAGGTGGGGGTGGTAATCTCAGCCATGGCTAAGGATTCTGTGGACAGGGAAGATGAGGAGGAGGAAGAAGAGGACGAGCTTGCAGAGAGCATACAGCTCTCCGTTCTCCCCAACAGCAAGGAGCTTTTTCTCACCCAGACGGAATTACCCTCCCAGCCCTCCCAAGCCACTAGCCCAGACAATGAAGGCATGGAAGTGACCTCTGGTGAGTGTACCTTTGTAAATATAAAACATGGTTTAAAAGCAAACGTTTTTTAATGATTAATTTGCCCTGAGGACTTGGGATGCATTTGCGGGCAGTACAGTTATTGGAAAAGTCTGTTAACATGTCTGGGGATGGAGCGGAAATCCTCCAGGGGCATCTCCATGAAACTCTCCTGTAGGTACTCCAAAAGCCTTTGCAGAAGGTTTCTGGGCAGGGCAGCCTTATTCCGTCCTCCATAGTAGAACACTTGACCACACCATGGATGTAGCAAGTAATCTGATATTATTGCATGACAAAGCCTAGCTGCGTATGGTCCCGGTGATTGCTGGCATTCAAGCAACATCCGTTTTTTATCTCGCTGTGTTATCCTCAGGAGAGTGATATCGTTCATGGTAACCTGGCTGAAATTCAGGAATTTAATTAAGGGGACAGAGATGGCCATTCCTACTGGGCTGTTTGCCTGTTGCTTAAAATAAATCCTTCCTTGCAGATAGCCAAGGAATGGGGGAGGGAATGGTGCTGAGCTTTTTTGTGTTTGGCTAGCAGGGATCTTCCCTGCTACCAGCCACATGTGGGGGGGATGGGGGTTGTTTAGCAGTGATCTTCCATGATATCTGCCACACGGTGGGGGGAGGGGTAAAGCGATCATCCCAGAGAATTGGATGGGGGGCTGGTTTCTGCTGCTGCATGTTAACAGGAAAGAAGCAGCACTGAACGGGATTTGCTTGGTATTTGGGAAAGGAGGGCACTGTGTATATGAAGGCTGCAGAAGCCGAAAGACAATGGCTTACCATGGATGCATGCAAGCTGAATTCTGCTGCCCAGACCTGCGTCTGTGAGATCTCTAACACCAGAGCCGCAGGCACTCAATATTAAGATGCAAAATGCGACCTTGTAGTGAAATCACATGTGCTATGTAAGGTGAATAGTGTTGTTCACCGTGAAAGAGTATAAGCATTGTTCTGTAAAATGTATCTTTTTAAATACTTCTTTTCCTTTTTTCCCTCCCTCTTGCAGCTACAAATTTTTCAAGCCTCCCTACTCCATCCCGAAGGCTATCTCAGATCAGGCGGCGGAAAAAAAAGACGCACGACGAAATGTTCTCGGAAATCATGGAAGTGACCTGCAATGAAAGAGCTCATCTGAATGAATGGAAGGACATGGTATCAAATTACAGGAAAGATGCCAGTGAACATGAGGACAGAAGGGACCAATGTGAGGATAGGAGGGACAAACGTGAGGACAGGAGGGGATGCTCGAGATGAGAGGTGGCGGCAGGAAGATCAGAGGTGTAGGCAGGAAGATCAGCAGTGGCGGGATGCAACGCTGGGGCTGCTGCGTGATCAAACTAACATCCTCCGACGTCTGGTGGAGCTTCAGGAACAGCAGCACGGTCACAGAGTGCCACTGCAGCCCCCATGTAACCACCTTCACTCCTCACCATGTTCCATATCTTCCTCACCCAGATGTGTAAGAACGTGTGGGGGAAGGCTTCGTGCACCCATCCACTCCATTCTCATGGACAGACCAACAAAAAGGCTGTCATTACTTTGAAATATTTTTAGTGGCCTTTTCCTTCCCTCCTATCCTCCTCCCAAACCACACCCGGGATAGCTTGTCAGTCCTCTCCCTCTTTTTATAAAGAATACATGCTTTTTAAACGATAGTGACTTTATTTCCTTAAGCAAACTGTAATCGAAGGGGGAGGGTGGGTTGCTTACAGGGAATGAGTCAATCAATGGGAGCATTCATCAAGGGGAAACAAACACAGCAGTCACACCGTACCCTGGCCTGTGAAGACACTTGTTTTCAAAGCCTCTCTGATGTGCATCGCTTCCTGGTGTGCTCTTCTAATAGCCCTGGTGTCTGGCTGCGCGAAATCAGCTGCCAAGTGATTTGCCTCAGCCTCCCACCCCACCAAAAAGGTCTCCCCCTTACTCTCACAGAGATTGTGGAGCACACAGCAAGCAGCTATAACAATATGGACATTGGTTTGGCTGAGGTCTGAGCGAGTCAGTAATGTGCGCCAGCGCACCTTTAAATGGCCAAATGCACATTCTATCACCATTCTGCACTTGCTCAGCCTGTAGCTGAACAACTTCTGACTACTGTCCAGGCTGCCTGTGTATGGCTTCATGAGCCATGGTATCAAGGGGTAGGCTGGGTCCCCTGGGATAGCTACAGGTATTTCAACATCCCCAACTGTTATTTTCTGGTCTGGGAAGTAATTCCCTTGCTGCAGCCATTTAAACAGAGTAGTGTTCCTGAAGACGCGAGCGTCATGAACCCTTCCCGGCCATCCCACATGGATGTTGGTGAAACGTCCCTTGTGATCCACCAGTGCTTGCAGCACCATTGAAAAGTACCCCTTGTGGTTTATGTACTGGGTGCCCTGGTGCTCCAGTGCCAAGATAGGGATATGGGTTCCATCTGTCGCCCCACCACAGTTAGGGAATCCCATTGCAGCAAAGCCATCCACTATGCCCTGCACGTTTCCCAGAGTCACAACCTTTCGTAGCAGCAGCTTGATTGCTTTGGCTACTTGCATCACAGCAGCCCCCACAGTAGATTTTCCCAGTCCAAATTGATTCCTGACTGACCAGTAGCTGTCTGGCATTGCAAGCTTCTAGAGGGCTATTGCCACTCGCTTCTCAACTGTGAGGGCTGCTCTCATCTTGGTATTCTGGCATTTCAGGGCAGGGGAAAGCAAGTCACAAAGTTCCATGAAAGTGCCCTTACACATGCGAAAGTTTCTCAGCCACTGCGAATTGTCCCAAACCTGCAAAACTATGCAGTCCGACCAGTCTGTGCTTATTTCCTGGGCCCAAAATCGGCTTTCAATGGCTAGAACCTGCTCCATTACCAGCAGGATCTCCAAAGCACAGGGTTTGAGAGAATTCTGTGTCCATGTCCTCATCATACTCGTCGCTGTGCTGCTGTAGCCGCCTCCTCCTTGCCTGGCTTTGCAGGTCCTGGTCCAGCATAGACTGTACGAGAATGTGCGAGGTGTTTACAACATCCACGATTGCAGTCTTGATCTGAGCAGGGTCTATGCTTGCTGTGCTATGGCATTTGCACAGTTCACCCAGGAAAAAAGGTGCGAAACAGTTGTCTGCTGTTTTCACGGAGGGAGGGGTGAGGCTGTACTCAGAACCACCCGCGACAATGTTTTTTGCCCCATCAGGCACTGGGATCTCAACCCAGAATTCCAAGGGACGGGGGAGACTGCGGGAACTATGGGATAGCTACCCACACTGCAATGCTCCGGAAGTCGACGCTAGCCTCGGTACACCACCGAATTAATGTGCTTAGTATGGCCGCGTGCACTCGACTTTATACAATCTGTTTTACAAAACCGGTTTATGTAAAATCGGAATAATCCCGTAGTGTAGACGTACCCTGAGTAATGTATGTTAGGAGTACAGAAGAATCTGTCTATAGGAAAGCTGGACAGAGTGAAACTCCCATCTGTGGTCAAGAAGGGTGAAGTTTAATGGACTTTCACTTCTCTTATCATGAAGCTAAGCTCCAGTGTAAGCAGGGTCCTCTTGGGTAATCCCCATGATTTTTTCACCTCTCTGGTAGGTGAGAAGTGCTGCATGCCAAGTGGATTATCTTCTCCCCACCCTCCTTTATTTGTCCATATCAGAGGGAGAGGAACAGTGGTTCTGTTGTATTTATGCACACTGGCCTGGTGGGATCCACCTAATGAAGTCAATGGAGGACAGAGGAGGCAATAGGGGGCCAAAGAGGGCAGTCGCCCCCCATGTTGGTGCCCTTTAGGTTTATGTATGGTGCCTTTTCAAGCATATTTTTCAACCCTCAGCCCCCTATCGCTTCACTGGTGCTTCTCCCAAAGTGACTGCAGAAGCCAGGCATTCTAAACTCCTGTTCCCCTCTTGATATGTTTGTATAACTCACCTCAACATGATGGTGGCTCTTTGTCTCCCTCTAGCGGCTAGGCCACATATAAAGGTGTATGACTGTGCTGCTTCCTCTGAGCTCAGCAGAGGTAGTCCTTTACCTCAGGCAGTAGATGCTCATATTTTTATATCCAGAGATCCTGCATTCAGATAACCCAGCCTGAACCGCCACTGCCTATACATATTTTACCTATCATGGTTGCTTGTGATACACAAGCTGGGGGACCATGGAAAGGGTCAGCGTCCTGAGTTAGCAAAGGAAGAAGTGGGAGGTAGGTGCATCTGGATATAGGAATGTATATAATGTCTCAATATAGGTGGTTTCCACCTACATGTAATATTAACAAAGAGACTGAAAAGCTCATAGCCCTGATGATAGGGGTAAAACCAATAGAAACTAAGTGTCAGGACCTCCAAGGACATAATTAAACTATAGGAGGATGTGTTCACCCCTGACTGAGTTACCTCATGACCATTTTACCTCTCTTCTGTTCTGTCTCTTCCCCCCTTCTGTCTGCCTGACCCTCAGTAATTGCATGTTGTTGAATTTAAATTAATTACTTAGGGGCAGGGCACATGGGTCAAATTAATTAGTAGATGCACTCTGCTAGTGTAAAGGGACCATGAAGGCCAACCGTGAATTCCTTCAACACAGGTGGAAATTTTGCCTGGCGCTAAGTCCACACCGCCAGCCCAACATCATCCCCTGATAGTAGAGGGATGCACCATGATGTTGCTGGGGAGGGGGACATGGTTGGGATGTTCTATGAGAACAGCTCATAGGGAGCATTCCAGTCAAGCACAAGTTAGGGCAGCCTGCATTTGAAGCCAGCCTGCCCCAGGATGGGGGAAGCAGAAAGCCACCTTTTGTCTCTATTCCACTCCCTAATCCCTACACTGAGCTCATTTCATGTGCAAGGGATGACAAAGTCCCATACTTTGCACATTGTGGGGCACTCAAAAATAAATGTGGAGAAGTAGAATTTCAATAAGGCTACAGCCACCCATTACACTTTTGTCTGACCTTTTTAATTTAAATGGATGTGAACAGGTTTGCTTCTTATTTATTATTAGTATTATAATTGTAGCACTTAAAAGGCCCAGGCCCAGGACCCCATTGTGTACGAACCCAGAACAAAAAGACAGACCCTGCCTCAAAGAAACTCCACTTTTAGTTGCAAAAAGCAGCTGTGAGTATAACTCCATGCAGGCAAGAGGCCCCAATATGTATAAAGATGTGATCGCTGCTTGGAAAATTACAGGAGACTGAAAGATTTAAAGCCTCTCCTTGGCTACCAAATAGAAACAGCCACTTATGACATTTTGCTTCTGAGTAGATGCCCGGCCTCAGTTCTTCCTTGTGCCCCCTTGTGGTTTGCACACCCATGTTGCATTAGCAATAGCATTATAATGAAGACCCTACTTGAATTGCAGTATGGATTGTCAAAAAATTCAGCTGAGTTGTGGACAAGCTATGGAAAATTGCAGAAAAGTAATAATGGACCTTATTTACAGTAATAAAGCCCATAATTACTTTTCTTCCACCGTTTTCCACGGGAGCTCCCACTGTATGGGGCTGAGGGCAGGGGCTCCCAGTGTTGGCCCCCTGGGGCTGACAGCAGCCACTCAGGGCTGACTGCGAGGGCTCTCGCTATCAGCCCTGTGCATGGCGGGGCTCCCACTGTCAAAATTGTGGTGTAAGCCCAATAGTGCAAAATTCACAATTTCTGCAATATTACAAGTTAATTATAATACACAATAGGGCTCTGATCTGGTAAACTCTTGAGCTGAACAGAACTATGCACATCCATGGAGTTATTCAAGTGTGTAAGTGTTTGCAGGATAATAGCTGCTAATATTGCTGCATGCATATTTCATCATCTTTAATTCTTGCAGGAAGGTAAGCTATTTTAAGCTGGAAATTGTGACTTATGTAAGACAAAGAAGAATGACACGAGAGGGGACAGAGAGTCTAAACAAGCTTGTTAAGTGGAGGAACACCCAAACCACAAACCCAGATCTACAATGCACTTGTACTCCATAGATGGACAGTAAAGGCTGGATTCTCTCTTGTGTCAAGATTGGGGTGGGGTGGGGTGGGGGACATCAGGAACAGCCGGTGGGCTGGTCTATGCTAGTCTTGCTCTCAGTGCAAGTTAGAGCAGCCCAGGGATTATACTTGAGAACTGGCAGAGCTGTGCTTTTTCCCAACACATCCCTAATGCCAGCATGGTGTGGGGTGGTGGGCAAAGAAGCTCACTTTATGCCAGCGGAGAGATCACCCAACTAGGCAGGCACTTAGCTAGCCAGCTATGGCCATGTTAGAGAAGAGAATCGGGTCTTAAGTCTGCAATGGGCTGATCCAAAACTCAGGAGCAGTATCCTCACAGGCTTGGGAAAAGTTTGGATCCAGATTTGAAGTTTCTCTCTAATTTTAAGTAGGGCTTTTGTTTGGCTGTTTTTCAAGTAATCAGCATATGGCCCACAGGAATATTGCCAAGCAACTTCCAGTGTGATTAACAGGAGTCATTTAGCTAACTCTTTATATCCTGAGCTAAAAGTGTGTCCCTAAGAGGAGGAGGTAATATATGGAGTCTCCACTCCACATATCAACAGTGTGAAGGGGTCAGGCCTCTGCCCCCAAAGCCCTGGTTGGATAGAGAGGTAGCAGGAAATCCCATCCCTTCTCCCATCTGCCATTTCTTCTCCACTTGCAGGAGAACCTGGAGAACATTTGGGTATGTGTTGTGTTTATATTATTTAGGTATGAGATATTTGGAAGGTAAAATATGTGGGTGGAAGTGAGATAGTGGTTTGAAACCTAAAGACTACATGAGGGCCCATAGGGTTGCTAGGAGCCCCTCCCAAAAATATTTGTTCAAAAGGGTAATGGAAGGAGGGAGTGTGGAGACCTGACAGCTGGGGTGGTTTGATCCAGGCTTGCTGAAGATGCCCCAAAAGGTCGTACTAGACTCCAGGGACCAGAGAGGGTAGAGGCCTGGGCTGCCAGAGTGGCACTGAGAACAGACAGGGAGAACTTCAGTCTCCATGGCTTATGAAAAGGAAGCCACTGGGGTGGGAAATAAGACTTCACAGGGCTTGAAAAGGATAGTAGGCCCTTCCAGCTGATCAGTACCAGAATCCATTCAGAGGTTTTAACTGTAAATAATAAATTACAGGATCATTAGTTCATTCTGGAGTGGTGCTGTGGGTTTCTGCAGAAGAATTTAAAGAACACATACCATGCCTCTCTCTCATGATGACAGAGTCCTTTTTAGAAGGAAGCAGAGGGAGAGGACTGGCTTAAATGTTCCGAGTGAGAACCGAGTTGTAGGTAACATGGGGTCATGACAGAAGGGAATGCCCGTTGAGAAGGGATGGTGCAGGCTGCATGCGCTACTGCAGGAACACACCAGCCCAAGAGTCTGAGCCTAGGACTGAGAGACAGGCCTATTTGAGGGGCCCCTATGGATATGTCTACACTGCAGTTAAAACACCTGCAGCTGGCCCTTGCCAGCTGACTTGGACTTACAAGAATCAGGCTGTGGGGCTGTTTAATTGCAGTGTAGATGTTTGGGTTCAGGTTGGAGCCTGAGTTCATGGACTGCCCTCTTCACAGAGTCCTAGAACCCAGGGTCCAGCTCGAGGTGGAATGTCTGCACTGAAAGTAAACAGCCCTGCAGCCCAAGCCAAACTTAGCTGACATGGACCAGCCCTGGGTATTTAATTGCAGTGTAAACATACCCTATGAGCCTACACCCCCTGGCACAGGAGAATCTGACGGAACCCAAAGGGAAGGAGGCCCCCTGATCAGTGACTGAGGGGCAGGAGTTGTTTGTTTGCTGATAAAGGTGTTGGAATGATTTCTGGAGGAATTTCTCCTTCCCGAAAGGCAACAGGAGGGTTCTTCATCCCAAAGGAAGGGAGGGTAGTTTGGAGCCAGCTACCAGAGAGGAGAATCCCATCCTCCCCCTCCACCCAAATACATGGATGCTGCTGAAGTGTTCCTAAAACAACCCACACACTATGAATTAATACTTGAAATGCTCCATTTTTTGTTTTGTCACCCTCACTTTAACACTTTTTTTCTTTTTTTCATTGACATTGTGTAAGCTCATTGCAGTAGGTCACGGGTAGGCATCCTATGGCAGATGTGCCGAAGGCAGCACATGAGCTGATTTTCAGTGGCACTTGCACTGCCTGGGTCCTGGCCACCAGTCTGGGGGGCTCTGCATTTTAATTTAATTGTAAATTAAGCTTCTTGAACATTTTAAAAACCTTATTTACTTTGCATACAACAATAGTTTAGTTATATATTATAGACTTATAGAAAGAGACCTTATAAAAATGTTAACATGTATTGCTGGCACGCGAAACTTTAAATTAGAGTGACTAAATGAAGACTCGGCACACCACTTCTGAAAGGTTGCCAACCCCTGCAGTAAGTTTTGGCAGCTTTTGTAAAAAAATAATTGATATCACTTGGATGATAATTTAGCCATCTTTTTTCTTTCTTTCCGGAAGTAACATAACAAACACTGCTACAGGTCTGTTTGTCCCCTGAACGGATAACAAGCTTGCCCTTCAGTAATTCAGAGCAGCCATCATGGCTTTTGCCTATTTAAAACACATATTGCCAAATGCAAGACACCTCCATGTAGTTGCAGAGAGCAAAGAGCCTGATTAAAGAAGTGGGTGGTGATGCATTACAGACACATAATCAATAGAGCATGGAGGAGGGAGGTCATTTTTATTTTCTAAAATTATCCTTTTCATTTATAAGTGAATCAGACAGTCATTAGCATTTAAATGTTTCCTGACATTTAAAATACTGTTGATGCTCCCCTATTTCCATGAGACTTTGACTTAGAGAGTCCACTGAATGTAATATACTAAGGTAAATGTGGTTGATTATTTTAATCAATTCACTGCAGTAGTGAAAAAGCGTTATTTCTTTTGGTGAGAGCTGAACATCCAAGGATTCAGAGTTTGGTTAGTACTGATAAAAGCCCAAACAAATGGAAGATTATGTGGCACTTAAGGCAAAATTTGAGCCTCAAACAGAACTCCAGCTGTACTCTCTTGGAGTTTATATGCTATTTGTATTACGGTAGTATCTAGGGGCCTGTTGTGCTAATGATATACACACACATGGTAAGCAAGAGTACCTGCTGCAAATAACTTACAAATTAAATAGACAAGACACACAAAGAGTGGGAGAAATGTCCATTTTAAAGGTGGGAAACTGAGGCACGGGAAGATTGTGACTTACCCAGGATCATGTAGCAAGTCTGCTCTTCAAATCCCAGACCACGGCTTTAATTGTTAGACCATCCTTTCTGCAGATCTGAATTTTGCTGCTGGACCCAATCTCTAGCATAAGTGGAAGCAAAGTCATGGACAGGAAGACCTCCCCCCCCAAAAAAACATTGGATTTGAATTCATTCTTTGTTGTTTAGGCCCTATCTCTAACTGATCCTTGTGAGTCAGCAAAGCTGGGCTAGCTCCCACACCAAAAACAGAATAGAGATGCCACTGTGATGGGTACATTAGGATGGAACGTACAAGATTCTCATGAAGTGAGAAACTTCTAGCCATTCTAGTGACTAGTCTCTGCTGTTACATCAGAACTTTGGGTTCAGGTGCCCAGAGGATTCAGGGGGCCCGGGGCAAAGCAATTTCAGGGGCCCCTTCCATAAAAAAAAGTTCCAATACTATAGAATACTATATTCTCATGGGGGCCCCTGCGGGGCTCGAGGCAAATTGCCCCACTTGCCCCCACAACCCGTCCCAGGCAGACTTGGGAAAAATAAACATTTAAAAACCTTCCACATCTCATCACAAACCCAGTTTTGAGAGAACTTCTTTACAAGTCACCTTTACAAGGTATCACTAGTTCTCAGTATCAGCTAGTGCTAAAAAGCCCTAAAGCTCATTAAAAGGGTTGGACAAATATTTTCCATCAGAACTTTTTTTGGATCAAAAACTAGGGGTTTTTAAAAAACAGAAAAAAATCACAGCCAATGTCTGCTTTCCTTCAAAATGTGTTGTGGTTTTTTTAATTGAAAAGCTGAAATTAGTCTGCCAAAACCTGAACATGGTTTGGGGTTTCAGAAGTGTGTGGCCAAATATTTGCTGCTTGCTGTGTTTGTTTAAAAAAACAATAAAAAATTCTGCTTAAAAAAATCCAAAATTTTTGAACCACCTCAGCTTGTGACTAAAAGCCAGAGCCCATCCAGTCAGAGATTTTTCCAAGTTTCTGATACTCTGCTGGCTTCCTTGACTCATATCTGTCTCCATAACTTTAGGTTAGAACATAAGAATGGCCATACTGGGTCAGACCAAAGGTCCATCCAGCCCAGCATCCTGTCTACTGACAGTGGCCAATGCCAAGCGCCCGTGAGGGAGTGAACCTAACAGGTAATGATCAAGTGATCTCTCTCCTGCCATCCATCTCCACCCTCTGACAAACAGAGGCTAGGGACACCATTCCTTACCCATCCTGGCTAATAGCCATTAATGGACTTAACCTCCATGAATGTATCTGTTTCCTAGAGACTGGCTCCATGGGGTCCCTCACAAACTGGAGACGGTTACTGTGGGTTTGTCTTTAGTATAGCTTATGTACATATTCCACGAACTGAGCATTTCAGCTTGTTCCAGAATATGGGATAAGCCTATGTTGTGAAAACTGAAATGCTCAAAATAGCACAAGCATGTGAATGGACATAAAGTGCTAAAATTAAATTAACCCAGGGGGTCAGGACCCCTCGGGGTCATGAGGTTATTACTGGGGGTCACGAGCTGTCAGCCTCCACCTCAAACCCCACTTTGCCTCCAGCATTTATAATAGTGTTAAATATATTTTTAAAATGTTTTTAATTTATAAGGGCGGGGGGTCACACTCAGAGGTTTGCTATATGAAAGGAGTCACCTGTACAAAAGTTTGAGAACCACTGAATTAACCCTTCTGGAGCCTCAGGGAATGCAGGAGACCGGGGGGGGGGGGGGAGAGGAGAGGAGAGGTCTCCCTTGGTAGGGTTGGGAAGGAGGTAGGTGGTGTAGGATATTGCTCTTCTCATGTGAGCCATTCCCCATGGAAAAAATAACAGCTTGGCTCTTTGTGTTAAATAGCTGTCTGCAAGCCCCAAACTGCTGAATGAGCTTTAGGATAGGGAAGGCTGTGCCTTCCCAAACAGCCTGCCCCTGCCCCCTATCCGATCCCCAGCCACTTCCTACCCCCTGACTGCCCCTCTCAGAATCCCTGACCCATCCTGCTCCTTGTCCCCTCACCACCCCCCCCGAGACCCGCTCCCCAACCACCACCCTGGGACCCCACGCCCCACCAAACCCCCTGTTCCCTGTCCCCTGACTGCCCCAACCCCTATCCACCCCACTCTGCCGAGTCCTGACAGAGCCCCAGAATGCCCATGATCCAACCCCCCATTTCCCCATCCCCTGACCCCACCCAGAACCTCTGCCCCCTCCCTGTCTCCTGACTATCCCCAGGACTCTCTGCCCCTTATCCAAGCCCCCGGCCCCCTGCCATGCTGCTTACCCCCTCCTCCCCCCCCCAGCCTCAGCACACCACGGTCCAGGAGCAGCCCTGGACAGCGCTGCAACGTGGCTCCAGCAAGGCCTACACTCCTGTTGGTTGGTCCGGAGCTTGCAGCCCCGCCCTTACCACAGCAGCTCCAAGCGGGGAGGAACTCAGGCCCCGCTCCCTGACCACGCGGCTCCCAGCAGGGAGCAGAGACCCCGCCCAAGCCATGCCACTTTAGCTCTGTCCAGGGCTGCTCCCGGGTTGCCCCCGCCTCTCCCCTTCCTCGGAGCCTCAGTGAGCCGCATCCAGGAGCTGCCCTAGTCCCTGGACAGCGCTGCAGTGGCATAGCTCTGGTGGCACGGGAGCTCCCAGCCCCGCCTCCTTACTGTGTGTCTCCGAGTGCGGAGGAGCTCAGGCCCTGTCCGAGCCAGGCCACTTTAGCTCTGTCCAGGGGCCTGAGGTGCCGGGGGAAGGTGGAAGGTGGAGCTGGAAAATTCTCATGGGGGCCCCTGCGTGGCCCAGGGCCTGGGGCAAATTGCCCCACTTGCACCCCCCCACCCCCTCTGTGCGGCCCTGTTAGGTGCTCACTGGAAGTGGGAATTTCAACTGTAGCTGAACGCTCCCAAAGCTTGGGTCAAACTCAGCGAGTGAGAAATGACAATTGGTTCTGCCAGGTAGGGCGTTTATTTGATCTGACATCACTGGCCCATCATTAGGATAAGATTGTGTGTAGCCTTTTAGTGGAGTTGCAGAAGAGGAGGGCAGGGCACAACAAGCTTCCTCAACTTAGCACCAAATGTGCAAGGGCTATAGATAATAGCAATAGTATAACACCTCCTGCAGCTCCCCGATTCACAGGTCACAGACTGCACCATCTCTTGAGAAGGTGCAGCATGTACCCTTCTCACCAATTGGCCAGTCCCATAGGCCAATAAGGGGAGTGGTGCAATGGCATTGTCTCCTCTCACCTATTCTTGCCCCCTCTTCAGTGACTTATGCTCCCGGGGCACTGTCTCTATACTCTGAATGTGGACACTGTGGTTATACTTGGCAGAGGTGTACTCCTTAGGTGCTCCCTTTCCTGTGCCCTGCAGAAAGCCCAGAAACAAGCTGGCCTTAAGAAATAAAGATGGGATTTTCAAAGGGGCCCACAGGAATTGGGCACATAACTCCTGTAGTCCCCATTGAAATTACCATCTTAAAAATAAATATTATATAGAGATAAAAAACAGCACTAGAAGATTTTAAAATAAACCCCATAAAATGGATGGAGAAATCAGTAATTCCTGACTCCAATAAGAGAATGCCATCTTGTATTTATTCCAGCTACACTAGCTGGATTTAGTTGTTTCCTAAGGCACAGATGTTGTCTACCTTGACTGGTTTATTCAGGTATTGAGCTCCCTATGCCAATATAGGCCTTTCCATCTTCCTTCTTAGTCCTATATGAAATAGCTATTACCTTTTTCTCACTAGCAAGCAGGTTGCCAGACAGCCTGAGGGGCTAACCATCTGACATCCATATTTTGTTCTCAATAGGTCTCTGACTCATGCTTTCAGGGGAATACAGCAGTGGGTCGGTTCCACTTCTTCTTGTGCTGCTGATGGATGTTGTTTCATTTTATACCTCAGCTGGCCAGCCAGCACAGATTTTTCTTTTTAAAGACACCCCAAACAAACCCATTTAGTTACGCCATTTACTTTATTGATAATACATAGTTATGAAGTGCTGCACAAATAATATCTCCTTAGTGTTTTAAAATGAGATCAGCTACTTATAACCAGTTTAATTCAGAGATAAGAAAAAATTATGTAAAGGGACTTCTATGTAATCACACTTTTGAATGGTGCGACATAACACCTTTAGGGTAAAACACCCATCCGGAGAGCCAGACAAATTGTTTGTACTGCAGTAGCACCCAGAGGCCCCAGCAAAGACTGGGACTCCTTTGTTCTAGGTGCTGTACAAACACACTGAAGAAAACCATCCCTTCTATGGCAAGCTTACAGTCCTCAATTAACAAGACAGGCAAGAATGGGAAACAGAGGCACAGAGAGGTGAAATGACATGCCTAAAGTCACCCAGCCAGTCAGTAGCAGAGCCAGGAATAGAATGCAAGTCTCCTCACTCCCAGTCTAGTGCCTCAGTCACACACCCATAGTGATGCCCAAGAAAAATTCTTCTAAAAAAATAAAGTCCATAGAAAAAATACCAGACACAAATAATTAAGCCTCATTTCTTTCACACCACCTCCTAGAACTGAAAGCCCCTCCTACTTCTTCTTTAAGTGATCCCCTCTTTCTGCTCAATATTCTTTCTTAACACTCACCTTGGCCATTAAACCATCCAGTGTCAGGCTCCTCCTCACCCACGATGTCTCCATACTCCCGCCTTTCTCCATTCTTGTCCTGTGTTTCATCTGGACTCCAATGTACTGTAAAACTCCTCAGGGCAGGGATCATTATTCATTTCTCTGAAGTGCAACAGGTACACATAAGGCCAAACCCTGCATTAGTATATGCTCCATGTAGTCCCAAGGGGCAGGGCTAAATTGAACCCTTTAATATACCTTGCACAATCCTAGTAAGCTTCCTAGAGTACTATATAAATTAGAGATGAGAGTCGATCAGCCTAGAATCTTTTGTCTCACTTCCCACTATGCCAAACTCCAGATGCTCAAATTGAATGAACTCAGATCTGAGCCATCCCCAGTTTGGGGGTTGCAAATGAAAGCTGAATGATAAGGTGTAGCAAATCCAACACCAAAGAAGACTCTCAAGTTCATCTGTGATCTAAGTACATGCATAATTAAGTCGTTATTAAATTGCTGTTAAAAATGTGATATGTCAAAGCATTGTCAAGTCCATTAGTTTTCTGTTGTTGTTTTAAATCTTTGCTAATTAGCAAACAGAAGGAAAGCTTAATGATGGCTGCTATTTTAGAACAAGGCCCTATTCTCATGTCCACCCTACTTCTCAGACTCTCCCATTGTGTTGGAAGCAGGAGTGCACATACGTCAAAGTGGCACAACTAGAAAAATATCCATTTTCCTTCTCCCCTCCACATCCTAGCTGCACATTCCCACTCGGAGTGATCTTTCTGAGCTTCAACAAAGCATATACTTAGGCCTGGTCTACACTACGCGTTTAAACCGATTTTAGCAGCGTTAAACCGATTTAACGCTGTACCCGTCCACACTACGAGGCCCTTTATATCGATATAAAGGGCTCTTTAAATCAGTTTCTGTACTCCTCCCCGACGAGAGGAGTAGTGCTAAAATTGGTATTACTATATCGGATTAGGGTTAGTGTGGCCACAAATCGACGGTATTGGCCTCGGGGTGGTATCCCATAGTGCACCACTGTGACTGCTCTGGACAGCAATCTCAGCTCGGATGCAGTGGCCAGGTAAACAGGAAAAGCCCCGCGAAATTTTGATTTTCATTTCCTGTTTGCCCAGTGTGGAGCTCTGATCAGCACGGGTGGCAATGCAGTCCCAAATCCAAAAAGAGCTCCAGCATGGACCGTACGGGAGATACTGAATCTGATTGCTGTATGGGGAGACAAATCTGTTCTATCAAAGCTCCGTTACAGAAGACGAAATGCCAAAGCATTTGAAAAAAAAATCTACAGGCTACACAGTGCTGCGTGATAAGCGTTAACGGAAAGCCAGAGAATCAAATGGACGCTCATGGAGGAAGGGAGGGGGTACTGAGGACTCCAGCTATCCCACAGTCCCCAGCAGTCTCCGAAAAATATTTGCATTCTTGGCTGAGCTCCCAATGCCTATAGGTTCAAACACATTGTCCGGCTTGGTTCAGGGAATAGCTCGTCAATTTACTCCCCTCCCCTACATGAAAGAAAAGGGAAAGAAATCATTTCTTGACTTCTTTCAATGTCACCCTATGTCTACTGAATGCTGCTGGTAGATGCGATGCTGCAGCAGTGAAGAGAAGTATCTGCTCCTCTCCCCTCCCTGGTGGCAGACGGTGCAGTAGGACTGGTAACCGTCCTTCTTATCAACCCGTGAGTGCTCCTGGCTGGCTTCAGGTGAGGCTGGCTGGGGGCGCCTGGGTGAAAATAGGAATGATTCCCGGTCATTCCCAGTAGATGGTACAGAACGGCTGGTAACCATCTTCATCATAGCGACTGGGGGCTGAGCTCTATCAGCCCCCTCCCTTTCCTGTGTAAAGAAAAGATTCTGTCCTGCCTGGACTATCATAGCAGTGGCATGCTGGGCTCCTCTCCCCCACACCGCTTAATGTCCTGCCTGGACTATCATGGCACCGGGAGGCTGCCTCCCTCTCATTTTATATCACTAAAAACTCAGTGTTTCTTATTCCTGCATTCTTTATTACTTCATGACACAAATGGGGGGGACACTGCCACGGTAGCCCAGGAAGGTTGGGGAGGAGGGAAGCAATGGGTGGGGTTGTTGCAAGGGCAGCCCCTGTGAATGGCATGTAGCTCATCATTTCTGAGGGACCTGACACAGAGCAGCTGTACTCTCTGATATACTGCTTCTCTTGTACATTTGTCCCATATTCTAGGCAGGACTGACTCTATTTTTAGAAACCATAAAGGAGGGATTGACTCGGGGAGTCATTCCCAGTTTTGCTTTTGCGCCCCCAGCTGATCTCAGCCAGGGGCACCCGTGATAGCAGCAGACAGCACAGAAAGACAGATAACCGTCATCTCATTGCCAAATTACACTGGCAGCAGACAGTACAGAACAACTGGTAACCATATCTGCTATCATGCAAAAGCAAATGAATGCTGCTGTGTAGCGCTGGAGTATCGCCTCTGTCCACGGCATCCAGTACACATACGGTGACTGTAAAAAAAAAAAAGCTGAATGGGCTCCATGGTCGCCGTGCTATGGCGTCTGGCAGGGCAATCCAGGGAAAAAGGGCGCGAAATGATTGTCTGCCGTTGCTTTCCCGGAGAAAAGAATGACTGACGACATTTACCCAGAACCACCCACTACAATGATTTTTACCCCATCAGCCACTGGGCTCTCAACCCAGAATTCTAAGGGGCGGGGGAGACTGCGGGAACTATGGGATAGCTATGGAATAGCTACCCACAGTGCAACGCTCCGGAAATTGACGCTAGCCTCGGACCATGGATGCACACCGCCGAATTAATGTGCTTAGTGTGGCCGCGTGCACTCGACTTTATACAATCTGTTTTATAAAACCGGTTTATGTAAAATCGGAATAATCCCGTAGTGTAGACGTACCCTTAGAAAACAAGTACTTCACTGTCTTTGCTACCTCCTTCCAGGTGCAAACCCTCATTCTCAAGCCCCTGTTTTGAGTCATGATTAATACATTTTTAAAAATATTGTGTGCCTCTCTCTTCATGTATGTAATTCCCCCAGCTGTAATTCCCCACCTCTCTCCTTTGCTTTGAACTCTGCTTCTTGATGGAGTGGGCACAGTATTCCAGGAAGCTCTGGAATCTATATATGAAAGCAAGTGCAGCACTTCCTTTTACTGCTCAATAAAAGTCTGGTGTTCAAGAAAACAGCCCAATTTTAAAATGCAACCTCAGGTTTCTTTACAAAAAGGGGAAACATGCCAGTGACAAGGTATGAGAGCACTACAATCTACTTTTTAAAGTTAATTGAGCATTAAATAACTCTTATATAGAGTATTTCCTAGTATTTCCTGGCTAGGACAGTTGATGGCCCTGAGGCAAAGCTACAGGCTATTAACTTGTTTACTTTTGGCTGTCCACAGGGCAGCTCTCAAAGGGCCTGATCCAAAGACCATTGAAGTCAATGGAAACATCCACTGACTTCATTGTGGTTTGGCTGAAATCCAAGGTGAACTGGGTCTCCCAGAAGAAGAACCCCAGCACATTCTGGTAAGTAATACCAAAACAAGCTCTTTAAAAGGCAAAAAATAATGCAGTGATTGAAAGAAACAGAAAAGGAAAGTAAAATGTAGATAGACAGAATGAGACAGGAATCTATTCATGGATCTGGTCCCACATTCTGCACTTCTTTCCTCTAATTTACCATAACCTCTCTCTTCATAGTTTCATAGATTCCAAGACCAGAAGAGACCATTGTGATCATCTAGTCTGACTTCCTATATAGCACAGGTCAGAGACCTTCCCCAAATAATTCCTAGAGCAGATCTTTGAGAAAAACATCCAATTTGGATTAAAAAATTGTCAGTGAGGGCGACTCCACCACAACGCTTGGTAAATTGTGTCAATGGTTAATTATTCTCATGGTTAAAAAATTATACCTTCTTTCTAGTCTGAATGTGTCCAAATTCAACTTCCAACCATTGGATCATATTATACCTTTCTCTGCTAGACTGAAGAGCTCATCATCAAATATTAGTTCCTCATGTTGGTACTTACAGGCTAATCAAATCACTGCTTAACCTTCTCCTTGTTAAGCTAAATTGTTAAGCTCCTTGAGTCTTATCTGGCCTTATCTATGCCAGTGGACTTTACAGCCACAATTCACCAATGTTCACACTCCCTTGGTGGTATCAACAGTGCAAGCAGCAGCATAGATGGGGCTGAAATCTAGGTTTGACTGAATGGTAAAAATGCTGGAGGCTTGTCTAAACTACATCTTCCTATTGGTGGTGAAATATGTAATGTCACTGCAGCCTTCACTTACCTCTTGCTTCAGTGTATTCAACCGGCTGCCTTCATAAAAGAGACCAAATCCTGGAGATCCTTACCGAGTTTTTCCGTGCTCAGGAAATTCCTCCTTCCTGATTGTAGTTAATGGGAATTTGCTGGATTGAGGACACAAGACCTCAGGATTTAGCTCTCTGTGACATATTTTGGATTTTTCCCTTGCTGTTAAATTATTTGAGGGATCTGTTCATTCTTCTATTATGGTACAGCATTAAAGGAAAGGACAAGTTAATTTTGACTATGTCTTTTATCACTCCGAACACTTCATCTATAATGTAGATACTAAATGCTGCCAACATATAAGGTACTGGAACTGGCTGCATTTGGATTTTTTGATGAAAGTTTTTTATTTTCCCAGCAGCTCTTATTATTTATACTCTTTATATCATGTAAAGTAGCTCAGCTGTTGAAGGGAATAGATGAGTCTCAAATAGTCCCAGAAATAAATAAAAATGAAAACAAAAGCAGCAGCTGTAAGCTCTGGTCTCTCGGTTGCTGGGAACTCCCCTAAGCATGATATGCACAAGTGCCAAAAAATAAATAAATTAAAAAAACCCCCAAAAGACCAAAACCCTCTTAGTCAGTTTGCTAGCTAATGTGTACACTGCATGTCTAGGAGGGAGTTGAGCTGGAGCTGGGACTTGTTACCCTGGTAGGCATCCAATTGATCCAATTTATAGATATCATCTCACTGAACAACAGGGTTTAGTTTAGACACTCTGTAGTAGTGAGAAAGAATTGGATGCTCATTCTAGATGCCATGTTTTGTACTGGCTGCCTTCCTCAAACCTCCATGGCAACTGGAAGAAAGGAATCCAGGGTGTACAGAAGGAGCCAGACTGGCTTACAGCATGGATAAGGGAAGTAAGGATCCTGCCACAGCTTATCCAGTTCACACTTGTGGGACCCATACTGAAGTTAATTCTTCCAGTAGTTGTGCACAGAAGAACACATTTTGTGTTTCTTTGCCAAGCAGATAATGGTTCTTTTACCTCCTTTGTTCCTTGATAGGATGTTTTGCACTCATGTTAGTGTTGACTGATTGGTGGATTCATAGGTTACCACCATCCCAGCCCCAGGTAAATACTCTTGATTGTCAACATCAAAGTACTTCCCATTTTCTGTATAAATGCATATACCAAAGCAACAGTGATAGGCTCTCCACAAACTACCATTTATCTTTCCAGTAAAGACCAGAAATGTGCCTTTTTACTTAGGTTCCAAGTGAAAACTTTCAGCTGTCTCCTAGTGGTTTCTGTTTGGCCAATTGGGTTGTGGAATAGAGAAACAGATGTATTGATCTAGTCTTTCCTAGGATTACTCTTTCTCCAACTGAAAATAACAGAAACCAGTGAAAGGGAACAGTGACCAACAGAGAACAATTGAGAACAGGTGAATGCTTGTAGTAGTGTCTTCTGGAATTCCCACAAGGGTAAGCAGTGTTATAAATCATGCAGAGGGCTTTAGATTTTGGGGCAGGGCCAAGCGGGCAGACCACAACTTATGGGTGCTGGTGTGATGCCCAGCCATCACTTTGAGGCCTTCTTAATAGACATGTCAGAGTTGGCTAATTCTAGCTCCCAAGTGGATTTCTTTCTGCTCCACCCCTGATGTCTTATACATCCTGCCCAGTTTCTATTTATTGGTTGTATGGAGGTGTCAATTGCCTTGTTGTTATGTTTCTACTGAGTTGGGTTCTCGTGGGGTTTCCCTAATAGTTCATCTATTTGTGGGGGTGCATGTGACTTCAAAGCAATTGTAGTTTCACATTCAGTAAGCATGATTTACTTGTTGAATAAGCTCCTGATTCATAGTTCACTGAATTTATTGTTTCATGGGACTGCAACTTTGGAATTATGTCAGACTTTGATTTCTTTTCCAATTTACAAGAGTATTCATTGTCATGTAATACAAGGTCTTCTGGGTATGTCTGACCATAAGGTGTCGGGCATTTTTCCTTCAACATACCCTGAGAGAAATGTTTACTAACCTTGCAAATGTAACCACTGTTGACCTTTTTTCCAGGCTAACTGTCATACACAAACACACAGGAAACGTAGTATTGCTCCCACCCCCAGATTTATATAGCAAGTACAATTCATATCTCACTAACAGGGCACAAAATGTCTCATTTCTAGTCTCCTCAGCTGTCAAATCCCGTTGACAGACAACATCACTCACTTGTACAGCCACCATTGTTACTATTGCAGTTGTTCTAAATCATGAACACGAATGCACTTCCATCACTTAAATGAATGAATTCCCACATTATACACAGTAATTTTAAAACTCGTCACTTTTAGACAAAGTTACATCAGTATCTCCTCCATCATTTTCTATACTTACTACGGGGATAGTGATGTAATGTTATTCACTTAAGACAATTTTTTCTTGTAAGTGTGCCTATGGTCAGTGCTTAATTTGTAATGAAAGAGGTTCCAGGGCTCAAGCATTTTTTTTTAAACTTTCATAACAGACGTGGAAAGCCAAGAGGTGTCAGGGCTATGAACTACCAACCCTCGAGGTGCTGGGGCTCAGTGCTGGCAAGCCCCAGCACAAATTAAGTACTGCCTCCAGTATGAAATTTGATTAATAATTAGATTCCAGGGGAAGACATACTGAGGGAGGAATTGACGGTATTTACACTATCAACAGTTTACTACATAACCATCCTAAACAGTACTGTTACCTGTCTTGGAATTACTTGTTGCTATTAAGTAATACAATCTATTAAAACAAACATATTAACGAATATTAGTTTCTGAAGGGCTGGATTGTAAAGTTACAATTCAGTCCAAATAAGAGCAAAGAGTCCGACTTGACTCTGAGGGTATGTCTACACTCCAATAATACTCACAGTCTGGTTTCTGCTCAACCCTTGCTCCAGGGAAAACAATCTCTTGCCGCCACTGTCATGGTATAACGCCCACTCTGAACCTTAGCGTCCAAAAGATGGGGTACCAGCATGAATCCCCCTAAGCTTAATTACCAGCTTAGATCTTGTAGTGCTGCCACCAACCAGGACTTGCAGTGCCTGGTAAACTCTGGTCCCCACAAAACCTTCTCAGAGGACCCCAAGACCCAGACTCCCTGGATCTTACAAAAGGAAAGTAAACCCTTTCCCCCACCGTTGCCTCTCCCAGGCTTTCCCTCCCTGGGTTACTCTGGAAGATCACTGTGATTCAAACTCCTTGAATTTTAAAACAGAGAGGAATGCACCTTTCCCCCTCCTCTTTTCTCCTCCCCAAGAGGTAATACAGATTCAAGCTCCGTGAATCTAAAACAGAGGGATTCCACCTTCCACCCATCCCTTCTCTCTCCCTGTCTCCCACCAATTCCCTGGTGAGTACAGACTCAATTCCCTTGAACCTCAACAAGGGGAAAAAATCAATCAGGTCTTAAAAAGAAAACCTTTTAATAAAAGACAGAAAAAAAGTAAAAGTTGTCACTGTAATTTAGATGGTAAATGTTACAGGGTCTTTCAGCTTATAGACACTAGAGAGGAGCCTTCCCCCCAGCACAAATACACATTAAAATCATTCCAGCAAAATACACATTTGCAAATAAAGAAAACAATCAAAAAGACTAAACTGCCTTTGTACTTATACTCACTATTTGAACAGAAAATTAGACCACCTGTAGGTACGTCTGATTAATCTCAGAACCCAGAGAGAACAACACAAAACAAAGACTTCCCTCCACCGAGATTTGAAAGTATCTTGTCTTCTGATTGGTCCTCTGGTCAGGTGGTCCAGGTTCACTGCTTGTAACCCTTTACAGGTAAAAGAGACATTAACCCTTAACTATCTGTTTATGACAGCCACAGATTACTAACTCCTGCTGTCTGTCCACTCCTTGCCCACCTGTGTGGGAGAAGAAGTAACAGGCTGGTGGCATCTGGTCTCTTACTGTGCAGACTCTCAAGATGTGGGTAGTCTGGGGGAAGCAGAAGAAGGCTGTGAGAGGGCTTCACATAGAACATACAATAGAACATCAGGGTTGGAAGGGACCTCAGGAGGTCATCTAGTCCAGCCCTCTGCTCAAAGCAGAAACAATCCCCAGATTTTTACCCCAGATCCCTACATGGCCACCTATCTGTGGAGGAATGCAATGAGGCATACAACAGGGTCAAAGTGCCCTAAATTTGTTATAATATTAGTTAATGAAGTCATAAGGAATGACTATCGCCAGTTATATATAAACTGGAAGTCCAGATTAGTAATAGAAATTTAAATACCTATGACTGGTTCAGTAATGCCAACAATGAGCTAGGCACCATGCAAATATGAGGGGACAGATTCTGATATCCTCAGTCCCACTGAGTAGATAGCACCTTCCTCCACAAACTTCATTGGGACAGTCCTTGGCATAAGGTATTATTTAGCATGTGTAGGAGTATTGGAATATGGTCCAAAGGAGGGCATGCTCCCTGACCTGAAGAGCTTACTCTGTCTGCAAAAGCAAAATAGACAGGAAAACAAAAACAAACCTGGAAAGGGTATAGAGGACAAGTAAAGTGGCCAGGTACTGATTAGCAATGTTTTAATAAGCCGGAGGTTTTTGTTATAATATTAAAGACTATTCCAAGTACCCCACAAACTTGCAACAGTCTGGCAGTTAATTTCTTGTAGGCAACACAGTCGAAGTAGGTTTTCAGGATGGGATTTGACTGGAGAGATTATATGGATATATGGACACATTCAAATTGGGTCTGGTGTACCTGCCTAGCCCTGCGTGATGGTGTTTAGTGACACTTTTCTATTGATGATTCTTAAGGTATAGGAAAAAAAGTACAAAAGAAAAAGATGCAAGATTCTTGGTGGTCCTTCATTGTCCAGGAGTAATTTCCTCTTTCAGCTCAATACAGCCGTATTCCCATAGCTGAAAGTCATTAGTGGAGGTATTATCTCATTAGTATGACCATACTTTGAATTCCTGCTTCCTCTCCTCCAAAGGAAATCATAGGGTAGAGGGAAATGCCTTGATATTTTGAAACTGCAGTGCAGTTGTGTTCTTCTACCTGACTACATTTCTGCAAGCATCAAACTCCTGACATAAAGGTAAGAGTGAGAGAGACTGCAGATTTTACAAGACCCTTATGTCTTAAGTCCTAATGAACCATTTCTTAAAGTGGCTATTCAATAAAATTACTTAGGATTTTCTTATGTTGAGAAATCATTGGCGATAGCAGCAAATACCTAATTTGGACAATTGTTTGTTTTGACATCAAAATTTGTGAAGATGACAATGCAGATGCATGCATGCTTACACTCATATTTAACACATATGCTGTTACTGTGTGTCATGTTCACATAAACTTCCATTCCTTTTTAAATTATAAAATGTATTTTACATTGTAGATCATACTGAAAAGAGACTATTTAAAAAGCCTTGTATTAATTCTTAAACTAGGGGAGATATGGGGGAGAGGGGAGCTAAAAGCACTTTATCGCCTCTGTAAACCTGATATTACTTGAGATAATGCCAAAACGCTTCTAACCAATTCAGGTAGAAGCTGCCAGTTTGCACCTCTTGATTGTGTCTACAGGAAAATTGTACCTTCACATTGTAAGATATTATGGCCTTAATTTATTCCTGTAGAAACTTCAGAAAAAGTGGATTCAGAATCTTTCTATCTGCAAAAGATTTTCATTTTACGAGGGTCAGAAATTGGGATGAGGGCAAGCATATCTAGTCGTTGGAGACAGAGGTCAGATGCCAGAGACAAGGGTCAGAGTCAGAGGTCAGGAATCAGAACCTAGGGTCAGAACTGTGTTACCTGGGGTGGGGCAAGCTAGGAATAGGGCTGGGATCAAGCTGGCACAGGAGTTATTGCAGCCATGGGTGAGTGCTTTGAACAGCCAGCAAACTTCTTCATGTGATTTGTGGTGAAGTAGACTCACTTGCTGAGTTTATGATCATCATTGGGCATCATAGATAATTCAAGGATTAAAGCCCTTCATCTTTCCCTGAATTTGTAAAGAAATGCAATATTCCTTTTTTTTAAAATAGGGCCACATTTTTCTGATAGTCTTACTAGGTGTTACAATACAATTAGTGACGCTTTAAGGTCTCTACGTTTTTTGTATAATCATCTCCCTTGCCAGAGTACACACTTTGCACTCCCAAGGGAGGCAATCAGCCACCTCTTCCCACCAATCAGGAAGCTTGTTAGAGGTCAGCTGCACTCATTATGTTGCCTGAAAACTGGTTCTGCTGCAGGCCCTGCTTCCTGACAACTAGTGTTTGAAGTTGGAAAAAAAAATGTACAGTGGTTCAGAAAAAGAAGTGTTTGATTAATTGGCTATCTTTACTGTTAAACGTAATTTATGTGCACGTCAATTGCAGATCAACATGTGATTAACTTACAGGTCTTGATCACTTTCCTCCTGGCTTAGAGTAATAAGGTATCTTTCCGTCCAAAGGGGTTTGAATACAAGGATGTCTGTGCAGGAAGGGTTGAGAGGGAATGGGGTTAGAGATAAGAACTGTGGTGCACAGCAGTTGAGGGAGAAATAAACATAGGACCAGTGTGCATGTCTGCAGGGTTTGGGGGATGAACAAACTGCTGCCAAAAATTTATGGGCCAAGGTCATTGTAAAACATTTTTAGAAAGGTGAAAGAGGTGCTGAAGGGAGAAACAAAATGCCACGCCTCCTTGTGAAGGCTCTCAAACTGTCGTGACTGAGAATAAGGACCTGGAATCTGGCCCTGGGCCCCTAAGAGATGATGGTGACTCTCAATAGTCTGAGTTAGAGGCTGGGAGTGGGTGGCAAGGGATGGATCACTTGATGATTACCTGTTCTGTTCATTCCCACTGGGGTACCTGGCATTGGCCGCTGTCAGAAGTCAGGATACTGGGCTAGATGGACCTTTGGTCTGACCCAGTATGGCAGTTCTTATGTTCTTAAGGGTTTTGATAAATATACACATGGATATAGATACCAGTGATCACTATTTTAAAAAGTCAGAATTCACCACACTGTGGCATATGATATATTGCCGTTATTCTGTATTCTAATGGCAGGAAACACTGCAGTAATTTTGATGCCATTGTGTGGTAGCAACTGGTGAATGCTTCCATTTTAAGTGGTGACAACTTAGTATTTGCAGAGGTAAAGCACAAATAGAAATATGACTTGGTCATCTGTCTCATGGGGAAATTATAGGAGGGGCCTGTGGGTTCATTTCTGTTGTCTGTTATTCTGTCAGGGTAGGGCAGTTATAGATGTTAAAGCCAGAAGGGAACATTAGTTTAGTCTGACCTCCTGTATATCACAGGCTGTTAAATTTCACCTGGCTACAGCTGCATTGCTTCCAATTACGTGTTTATCTTGTGTTGTGCTAAAGAATATCTTCCAGAAAAGTGTTATTGATCTCTCCCCATCCACGGGATAGGCTGTAGGGCCAGCCCTGTAATCCTGTGGATCAAAAGGAGACCAGAGTTGTTGCCTTGGAAACCATGTGCCTCAACGGTCTTCAGCTCCCACTCTCTCTAGCAATACAGCTCTGTCAGACACATCATCAGGGCTTCTGTATCCAGAGGTTGCCCAGTGGAGGGATGACCTTTGGAAATACGTTATATTTCTACTCTATTAGCTACGGTGCTGCTGTGCTATAGTGATATCATAAGTACAAGGAAATTTGTCAGCCTATGGTTATTTTGGGTTAGCGACAACAATAGTGTAATGCTTGCCTAGGCAAATAACTAGAATTTAATCTGTTTCCTGCTTTTGGAGTATGTATAAAATATATCCATACCCAGGCAGGAGTGCCCAGAACTATTTCAGCTTGTTTTTCATGCTGAATAAATAGTCCTGGAAATAGAAGTCTTAATACTGAGACTGGAAAAAAAGAAAAACTAGGGAATAGGAAAAAAGAAGAACCTGTAGCACTAGGCATAGTTATAAGACTTATTCCTATCATCAAGGATGAAAAATCTGGCATTTAGCCTTTTTCATATTCACTCGACATAGGACTAATAGCTAACAAAGTGGGAACAAATAGGAACAAAAAATAACTGCAGCAAAAAAGGGATTTTTGTGGCCAATGTGGCAAGCTCTTTGCCTGCCCGTTAGAGGCTACCTCCTCCAGCCAGCAAGCCATTCTTTTGTCACACCCTGGTGCAGTATAGAAAACACCCGAAGAAATGCTGCCAGTCTTCTAATACAGCATTTTCAAAATGATGAGTCATGACTCCACTCAGGGATCCTAAAAGGGCACTAGGGCGATTGTGAGACATGGGAAAAAATGCAAGAAAGCCAGAATAAGTCCTGGTCGAAGTGGCTCTTGTCCTGCTGGGCTGGTTTGGCTCGGCTCGCAGCTCTGGCTGCTGTGACTTGGCCCAGCCAAGCCTGAGCAGCACTATAATGTGACCCCATATGCCCCGGGGCCAGGCTGCAATGCCCAGAGTGGGAACTGAGCCCAGCCAGGCCACAGAACAGGAGTTGCATGGTTTTGGGGTGAATGCAGAGAAGATTCGCTCTGTACCTCACTCCTCCACCCTCTGGAGGCAAGATCCAGTTGTTATTCATTTAAATTTTCCACCCATCACCAGTCAGAACCCTGGGCATCATGGTAAGAGAGGTGAAAAATTTGGGAACTATCATTCTAAAGGGAACTAGTGGCAACAGCAACATGCACAGCTCTAGTCTGTGTCTGTCCCCCACCATGCTTAGTGCCCATTGCCTTCCTAGAGCAGACAATGAAAGGCAAAAACAATAAAAAATGAGTCCGATTCTTCCAGCCTTACTTCCATTGGGAGTAATCCCACTCTACTCAAGTGAATGAAAGCTTTGGCATTGACTTCAATGAGTGCAGGGGGAAGCAGATTAAGTAGTACCTTACAGTGTACAATGGTCTCATTGATTTTCCCGGGGCTACTTACAAAGCAAAGAGCCACTCTTTATGAGTAACTGCATCAGAATCCGCTCTAAATAAAATAAAAAAGCAATATTACTAACCGTCATGACGTGCAAAATGAAAACGTCTGTAGTGTTTCTATGCAGTGTTGTTGTAGCTGTGTTGGACCCAGGATATTAAACAGACAAGGTAGGTGAGGAAATCTCTTTTATCGACCGAACTTCTGTTTATGGCAAAGACAAATTTTCAAGCTTACGCAGAGCTCTTCTTCAGGTCTGTATAAATTCGAAAGCTTGGCTCTGTCACAAACAGAATTGGGTCAATAAAAATAAATTTTACCTCACACACCTTGTCTCTATAGTGCTTTTATGATTTTTGAATGGACAAAAAGAAAACTCCAGCAAATATAGGAAATTGGAATTGCACTTGATCTCAAAATTTAGGAAATTAGCAACTCTGGCAGCATTTTGCCAGCACATAGCACCCTAATTGAAATTCCAGTAGATTACTTTAAAATGTTCCTATTTCCCTCTGTTTTCCATTAGAGGACCAGTGGCTCCAAAAATCACTAGTACTAGGGCCCAACAGTACACTAGACCGGTTGCTGTAGTCTAAAACATAGGACCATATCAGCTCTTCAGCTGGTATAAATCTACATAGATCCAGTGAAGTCAAAGAACACCAGTTGACTGATGAGCTCATTTCGTTCCTCCTCTTTTAGCTTAGCTCAGCTCAGGCACTTGTTAAAGTTGTCCAACAGCAGTTTAGGACTCAAAAGAAAAAAAAAGTTGTCTCTAATGTCCCTGAGAAATGACCTCCGAAATGTCTTTGTATGGCTAAGCCAGATATTACTTCATTAGCATTCAGCACTACTGCAGTAGCAAAAGAGAGAGAAACTGCAGAAGAAATAGAGAGATTGAAAGTAGAACATTCGGGGAAAATTAATTTCTTAAGTGATCTAAAGAGAAGGAATAGGTGAAGGGAGGCCACTCTGTGTAGGAACATCTTTTCATCGATCTCTGTCTGAGGTAAGACTGAAGCTTCCAGTAAAATACTTTCATTCCAGCTTGAATGCAGGAGTCACTGATACGCAATTTTAAATAGGGTTCATAGCTGCTGCCGCCATATTAATTTATACGCTGTAAGTTGGCAACATTGGCTCTAGCATAACGTGTCCTAACTGTGCTATGAGCAGTTCTTTTTTTTAAAGAGAGGCTTTCTCCCAGATTAATTTAATTTAACAAGCTGGGAACACTCAACCTGAATGAATCATTACTAGACTCGCAATCCATTGTAATTGGGTAGAAGGGATTGATAACTAATTAAAGAAGCACCAGTTCCCTACATTTGAAGTTTCAAAGATTTTTAGGCAATACAAGAAGTGTTGATCTTTTGTGGGGCATTTTAGGGTGGGGGTGGACGAGAAGGTAAAAAAATGAATCCACATAAAAGATATCTGATCGTTTAGGACCAGCATGACCAATGTCCATAAGAGTGCATGGCACAAATACAGCTTGCGTATGAGGTGAGCTACTATCTATGCTTCCTTCATAAGCTTCATTCATTTTAAAAGTAGAGAATAGACTTGAAAATATCTTCTGAGTTTAGAAATAAATAAGAGTCTACGCATGCGAGGAAGAGGATTGGACCGCTGAAGTGGAAAATGTTGATATTTTTAATGGAAACAAAATGTTTCATCATATTAAAATGGAATTAAAAATCATTTTGAAATGTTAATTTGAAATAAAATTTGTTTCAAATTAACATTTCAACTCACAATGACATTTTTAATTTTAGATGTCAACTTGAAATAAAAACTTGTTTGCAACCAACATTTTGAAATGAAAAAGATTGTCCAGTTTAAAATTGTTAATTCAGTTAAAATTGTTTCAATTTCTTGACAGAAAATTGAAACATTTCGTTGAAATCAAGCTATCCTGGGACAAATTTCAGTTTTAACTAAATCACATTTTCCAATGGGAAAAGTTTTCCCAGTTTAGAAGCCAGTAAGGACTGCAAAATTGGGTTCCTAAATGTGTTAGAAAACATTAGTGTTGGAGTCCTAGGGATTTGAGAGAAAAGACTAGAGGGTGCATTCAGTTATGTTTGTGTAACCTGTAACCATTGGTTACTATGAGTTTCAAATTCATTTAGCTGTGATTCTATGTTTTCCAATTTAATTTCCCAATGGCCTACTCTGTGTACTGAACAATAGGAGGAAATTGAGCTCTTATGAATTCCTTTCCACAATTTCTCACAATACATTGGTTGTAGATATTCATAGATGACAAATTTCCCCTTCCTTGATGTCATCCATTTCTACTTATTCCAATATGCACCATCTGTTTATTTAGATTTGTACAAAGTATAATGGTGCGTATCACCTGATGAGCTGCCCCGTTAAGGAGTTGAGGCCTGCCTCACCTGTACCAGGTTTAGCCCACCTCTCCAGAGAAAGAGAATGAATCCAGAGGTGGCATGACAAGGGTGATAATGTGACAAGGTCCAGATTTGCTGGGAGATAAGGGCAGCCTGTGTTCAGGCATAGGAACAGAGGCGGCTCTCTATTTTTTGCCACCCCAAGCATGGCAGGCAGGTCGCTTTCAGCGGCGCGCCTGTGGGCGGTCCGCTGGTTACGCAGATTCGGCGGCGCGCCTGCAGGAGGTCTTCTGGTCACGCGGATTTGGCGGCTTTCCTGCAGGAGGTCTGCTGATGCCACGCCATCAGCGTCCCTGCCACCGAATTGCCGCCGGATCGGTGGATCTCCCGCAGGCGCACCACCAAAAGCTGCCTGCCTGCTGCCCCCATGAGGCTTGCTGCCTCAAGCACATGCTTGCTGCACTGGTGCCCCTGATGGGAGAGAGCTGGAGTGAGCAGGAAAGCCCTTGCAGGGGAACAAAAGTCAAAGGATGACCTGCAAAGGGTTCTAAACACCAGCCAGATGAATAGAGTAGGTAGAGCCCTTACCCTTAAAAAGGAGAGGATTTAGAAACATCTGAGCCTAGATTTTTGGAAAGGAACCATCGAGCCCAGTGAAGGGCTGAGGATCTGCAGAGTTAGAGAAAGATGGGTCTTGATTTCAGTTGATATTTTAATAAAGCAGCCTCCAGAAAGGGATGTTATTTGATGCATAAGCACCTGTGTTCAGTTAGTTGGAAACCTAGGAAATGGGAACTGAGGCAGAGACAGAGCCCCAAACTGGATTGGTTATAGTCCTGCTTACTGGATGCTTACCAAAGGCTCTAGGCAGAAGTCACAAGACTTCTGCCAGAAGTCACAAGAAATAAAATTAAACAGTCAGCAGAACACAAAAACTTCCCTCCTGGCCACAGATCAAAAGCCCATTAAATCCCATCTTCTCTAGCATCAATAAAAATCAATAAAGTAGAGCTTTGGTGCAGGCAGAACTTGCTCCCGAGGTGAAGTTTCCTCATGGAGACTTCTCTGACACCAGCCCCTTCTCTTTTAAAGGCAGATGGCTCTAGCTCAAGCACTTCTTACCCCAGATGTATCTGTACAGCATAAGGAAAGAGGCACAGGGTGACTCTGCCTCTTTAAGAGGCAACAGAACTGGTGCATATGTGCTGTAGCAGCTGACCCAAATAAGCTATAAGAGACCTAGTGAGAGGGAGACTAGGGGAGGCAGAGCTAGGAAGCAGGACTGCCAGTCTCCCCTAAAAGGAAAGGCAGTGAAAGCCAAAGAGTAAAGGGGAAAAAATCCCCTGAGGATTGTAGCCCAGGAGCAGTTGAGAAACTTACAATAAAAGTGCCTAAGAGAGACTGTGAATGTGGCTGTGTGTCTTTGGGAGCTGGGGAGAAGCCCTGTGTTGTTACACGATCTCTCAAGTACAAATGTCTCAGTCATTTAGGGCTTTATAGGTAGGCTGACCAGATGTCCTGATTTTATAGGACAGTCCTGATTTTTGCGCCTTTTTCTTCTATAGGCTCCTATTACCCCTTACCCCCGTCCTGATTTTTCACATTTGCTATCTGGCCACCCTATTTATAGGTTAAAATGAATACCTTAAATTCAGACTAAAAGCCAATAGACACCAGGGCAGAGCATGGAGAAGTAGTGTTATGTGCTGCCATGAAGAAGCACTGCTGACTAGGCAGGTCTCTGCGTTCTGTACCACTTTACTAATGTAAGAATGGCTATACTGGGTCAGGCCAATGGTCTGCCTAGCCCATATCCTGTCTTCCGACAGTGGTCAATGCCAGGTGCTTCAGAGGGAATGAACAGAACAGGTAATCATCAAGTCATTCATCTCCTGTCACCCATTCCCAGCTTCTGGCTAGGGAAACTTGTATCCCTGCCCATCCTGGCTAATAGTCATTGGTGGACCTATCCTTCATGACCTTAGCTAATTCTTTTTTTGATCCTTGTTTAGTTTTGGCCTTCACAACATCCTCTGGCAAGGAGTTCCATAGGTGACTGTGGTTATGTGAAGAAATACTTTATTTATACCTGCTGCCTATTAAATTTCATTTGGTGACCCCTAGTTCTTGTGTTATGAGGAGTAGATAACACTTCCTTATTTACTTTCTTCACACTAGTAATGATTGATAGACTTCTATCATTACCACCCCCCTTAGTCATCTCTTTTCCAAGCTGAAAAGTCCCAGTCTTATTAATCTCTCCTCATATGGAAGCTGTTCCATACCCCTCATCATTTTTGTTGCTCTTTTCTGTTCCTTTTCCAACTCCAATATATCTTTTTGAGATGGGGTGACCACATCTGCATGCAGTATTCAAGATGCAGGCATACCATGGATTTATATAGAGGCAATATGATATTTTCTGTCTTATTATCTATCCCTTTCCTAATGATTCCCTACATTGCTAGCTTTTTTAACTGCTGCTGCACATTAAACAAATGTTTTCAGATAACTATCCACAATGACTCCAAGAACTCTTTGAGTGGTAAAAGCTAATTTAGACCCCATAATTTTATATGTACAGTTGGGATTGTTTTCCTCTGTGCATTCATCAACATTGAATTTCATCTGCCATTTTGTTGCCTAGTCACACAGTGTTTTGAGATCCCTTTGTAACTCTTTACAGTCTGCTTTGAACTTAATTATCCAGATCAGCAGGTAGTGATTGATCTGTCAGGGATTTTCATAGAATCATAGGGTTGGAAGGGACCTCAGGAGATCATCTAGTCCAACCCCCTGCTCAAAGCAGGATCAATCCCCAAATGGCCCCCTTAAGGCTTGAACTCACAACCCTGGGTTTAGTAGGCCACTGCGCAAACCGCTGAGCTATTGATAGTATAGTGTAGTGTAGATGTGATAAATCAATCCCTGATCACTCTCCCATCGACTGCTGAACTCCAGCAGTGTGAGAGGTGGAAGCAAAGTTGATGGGGGATCTGCGGCCATCGATCCAGCGCCGCAAGGACGCGAAGTAAGTAATTTAAATTCGATCTAAGATATGTTGACTTCAGCTACGCTATTCTTGTAGCTGAAGTTGTGTATCTTAGATCTATTCCCTCCGCCCCCAGTGTAGACCAGGCCTTGAGTAGTTTTGTATCATATGCAAATTATGCCACCTCACTGTTTACTCCTTTTTCCAGATCATTTATGAATATGTTGAACAATACTGGTCCTAGTACAGACTCCTGGGGGACACCACTATTTACCTCTCTATTCTAAGAATAGACTATTTATTCCTACCCATTATTTGCTCTCTTTTAACCAGTTACTGCTCCAATGACAGCTAGCTTACTTAGGTTTCTAGACTGATTGATTAACTAATTCTCTCCATTCTTCGTGCTGAGCTTCTTTAAATCGTTGTATATGCTTATCATGGATCTCCTTAGAAAGAACTAAGACATGTTACACATGTTTAGCTTCTTAAAATGTTTTCCTTGTAAGTCACTCTCTGCACACTCCCGATCTTTGTTACGTTTTTTGTGAAATCCCTCCAGTTTGTTGTCTGGTAATGTGGTATCCATTATGGAATGCAATATTCTGATATGGCACTAGTGGTGGTTAGTGACTCTTTCTGAGTAACCTGGTTCTTTTGCACCTACAGCCCACCCACCCCCAATCACATTGGCCTTTTTGCTGCCTTATTACAATGCTGTCCTGTCCTCTATCATCACACATTGTTTCTCAGTATTACTATTTCCAAGCCTGTATCTTCCCATGGTATACATGACCTTCGGATCATTTACCCCCAGATGGGCATTAATTTGTAGTTTGCCAAGTTGAATCTCATATTGCTATTTTATGCTCATGTTTTTAAGTTCTCTCTATCTTTATATTTCTGTCCCAAGTAATATTCACAGCTCCTATCCATATAGTAGTATCTGTGAAATTAGCATGCTGCTCTTCACTACCTCTTCCCAGATGCAGTGATGTACCCAATATAAATGCATAGATAGGTACGTGAGGCATAGGACTACTCTCCCCACTTCCCTTGATATGCCCTTTGTGCCATGGGTTAGGATGGGTAGGTCTACACCATTGAAGGGTTCCCCCTGTGCAGTAAGAATCCTAACAAGCTAAGATAGCTGAATTTAGAGCCCTTTTTGTCTATCTAGGAGTGCCGGAAAAAGTTGTGTAACCAAACAGAGTACCTTGAACCAATGTATGATTGGAAATAGATTATCAGAGTAATAGTAGCTTAGCAGTACGTGAAAGAGGCATTCTGCTATTACTAGAGAAGACAAGTTATAGACAATTTTTTTAAGAAGCAGTACTAAATGCATAGGGTGGAGGGGAAATGAAAGAACCAGCTTGCCCCAAACTAACTGAAAATAAGCAACCACTTTTCAGAGAGCCAATTCAGTATTATTTATTTATTTCCAAACCTCTCCCCTACCTTCATAGACTGATTCCTATTGAGAGAATGACATTATATTTTTGAAAGAGTATCTTCTTATGATTGGGTCTTCCCCATTCCCACAGGGAAAGTTCAAGCTATATCATGCAGTTTCTCTTCTGGGACCAATTATATAAAGGACATGTACAGTGGCTACACAGTTTCATTGCCAAATTTACAGACATGCAGAAAGAACAAGGCTGTGTGCATGGATTTTGGGTTCATTTTCACTGCTCAAGAGCAGCACTAATTCAAAGACAGGGATTCTGTCTAGCTGACAGGAACTTGGTGTTTTCAGAAAATTAGTTTCGATGTTCCTTGCAGATTAGTAGTAAATCTGAATTAACAATATACCTCTTATGCCTCATGTGCGGTACATTGGCGTCACGCCTATGAAACTTCTACACTACACTTTTCACTGAACAAGGCACATAATGTATGTCACATACCTGATGAGCTCTGACACCTAGAAATGGGACAGAGAAATATGGAGCAACATGAGAATGTGTGAGAAATATTATCCTACGAAAGTCTTGCTATTGCCATCTCTTCTTGGAGTGAATATAGCTGTTCTGCATCCTATGGAAAATAAGACTCGCATTTGGAAGAGAGCTGGCAATTATTTTTCAGCATATTATCTATATCACACAAGGATATTCTTTTAAAAACATTATTAGATTCATATATTCCTTTGAAAACACAAGGAAGCCACCATGATCACTAACTAAAATAGTTAGTAAAGAGATACTGATTAAAACTTATCAATTGGTCTTCTGTGCTGCAAATGGTGACACTTTCTCCTAAGGGGGTAAGGTTATCATTAGCTGATCTCTACATTGTGTGATGTAGCTGGTGAGCGGAACACAAATGCACTGTGCCTAGCTAACATTTGATCAAGTGATATTTATGTATCCAATGAGGAAATGGCTGGAAGTTGAAACTAAAAAAAAAATCAAACTAGAAATAAGGCACGATTTTCTTTTAACAGTGATGGAAGTTAGCCATTAGAACAGCTTACCAATTGGTTTGATAGATTCTTCATCACCTGATATCTTTAAGAGTGAGTATTTATCTAAAAGATACTCTAGTTTAACCACAAGTTGTTGGACTTGAATCACCGGGATTGTTTAGTCTGCAGAAGAGAAGAATGAGGGGGGATTTGATCGCTGCTTTCAATTACCTGAAAGAGGGTTCCAAAGGGCATGGATCTAGACTGTTGCCAGTGGTAGCTGATGACAGAACAAGGAGTAATGGTCTCAAGTTGCAGTGGGGGAGGTTTAGGTTGGATACTAGAAAAAACTTTTTCACTAGGAGGGTGGTGAAGCACTGGAATGGGTTAAGTAGGGAGGTGGTGGAATCTCCTTCCTTAGAGGTTTTTAAGGTCAGCCTTGACAAAGCCCTGGCTGGGATGATTTAGTTGGGAATTGGTCCCGCTTTGAGCAGGGGGTTGGACTAGATGTTCTCCTGAGGTCCCTTCCAACCCTGATATTCTATGATATTGGTGTGGAGGTAAATGGAATATAACTAACAAGTTGGGACCCCATGCATCTGTAGTGAGATGTGCACCATTTGCTGTCTTTGTCAGATGATCTGGTCTCACTCCTAATCCAAGCCAAAGACTATTTTGTACTATTGATCATTAAGCAGAACTCCTCATTGATTTTTACTAGCGAGTTCCTCTGGAAAAATAAATTGCACAATGTGCTCCAAGTTTGGCTTAAAAGCCCTCCTAGAATACATCTACATTAAAAACAAACCAAAAAACTTACAACTCATTGCAGCAAGTCTCAGAGCCTGTATGAGTTGACTTGGGCTCACGTTACAGGGCTAAAAATATCTATGTAGACTCTGACTTCCCTCTTGCCAGATTTCAGATCCAACCTTACAGTCTGAGCAGGAACATGTACTTGGCTATTTTTAGCTCCTTAGCAGGAGACTGAGTCAGTTGACCCTGGCTCTGAGACTTGCTGCTGCAGGTGGTTGTTTTTAGTGTAGACATACCCTTACAGACCAGTTTATTTAAAATGCCACAAACTATGAAGGGCAGACTCCACAGTGTTCTGGGTATAAGCATACTTCCTGTGCTTGCTTATTGTGAATTTACATAATGTGAAATTCATTAGCATTTGAGTATAGAAAATAGTGTAACACACAGGGAGGTCCAGTTCCCTTTTCTCTGCCCCTTATATAGTCACTTACACTTACACACAGTGGGTGTGAAATGCTACCATTCCAACGGTACCCACTTTCAGTGACGTAATTGACTACACAATGGCAAGGCAACAATGAATCAAGCCAGTGTGTTTAAAGTCTTATATTAGTTTTGTGTTTTCAAAGATGACATTTCCTATATATCACACCCCTGCTGTATCATAATTTCAGACTCTGCTTGCTAGTTATTTGAATGAGAGATTGCTGCCAAACATTCCGCCTCTTATGTGACCCTTACATCAGCTGTAGTTTGAAGAGAAAGCATGGTCCAATAGTTAGGGTGCAAGTTGAGATATGTGGGTTCAAATCCCTGCTTGGCCCCAGACTTCCTGCCTGAGCTTGGATAAGACACGCAGACTCTTAGTTCCATTTCTGTAAAATGGCAATAAAGGAACTAACCTCTCTCTCTTCATGGAGTTACAAGGATAACTACATTAAAGATAGTGAGGTGATTGGGTACTATGGTAATGGGGGGGTTATATGACTGCCTAGGATAGTTATAGTAATAGCTATTTCTGTTTAATTCTAAATATGACTGTCACAGTGTACTCTATTCACCACTAGATGATGCCTCCTCCTGGCCTCTCTGGGGACTAGCTCTGCAAGGCCAAAGCCCTTTCCTGCAGTTGCACCTCATCTCTCTATCACTCTGTAGTACCCCTCTTGATCCAGGAGCTGCTGCTGCCTCTTCATGACTTGGCCTTCTGGCCAGGTCACCATGCTGTTTCCACTTCTGGGATATCAAAGTCCCTTCTTAGGAACAGGTTTAGGCAGCCTTTCCATTTCTTGCCCAGCCAGTGACGCTTTCCCAATGGCTGGTAGGGGGAACCTAGGACCACCCTCTAGTCCAGGCTCAGCTCAGGGACCCTCTAATTAACAACCAAGGTCTATTCCCTCCTGGATCTTGTTGCCACTTTCCCTGACCCTTTCCTACCTGTCTGGCTGGCTCCCCTCCCAGGGTTTGCCAGCCTCCTAACTTCCTCCTCCCAGAGAGTAGCTGAAGGCTACCTGCCTCTGTAACCTCCAAACACATGTCCTATCACCTCCCCTCCAGAAGTGACTGCATCCTACTTCCTGACAGACCCTTTTTACTCTGAGCTCCTGGGCTTTATACAGGCCCCCCCTCTTCATTCACAGGTGAGCTTCCTCACAATTAGCTTCATCCACACAGTTTATATATAATTTGCTGATTAATTGGCTGATTGGACCCACCTGGCCTAATTCGGCCCTCTCAGAATCAGCCTGGAGAACACACGACATCACAGTGACACAGTACTTCTGTCTTGCTGTTCACAGTTGGATGCATGATGTATGTATACATTACCCTGCCTTGTCCATATGCAGTTTGTTTTCATAGAACTATAGGGCTGAAAGAGACCTCGAGAGGTCATTAAGTCTAGCTCCCTGTGCTGACGTAGGGCCAAGGAAATCTCTAGACCATCCTTGACAGGTGTTCTTCTAACCTGTTTTCAAAACCCTGTAATTACGGGGATTCCACAACCTCCCTTGGAAGCCTATTCTAGATCTTAACTACCCGTGTCATTAGAAAGTTTATCCTAATATCTAACTTAAAGCTCCCTTGCTGCATATTAACCCCAATACTTCTCCAAGCCAATGAAGGTAGATCAACAATTGATTATCATCCTCTTTATAACAATCTTTAACATATTTGAAGACTGTTAACAGGTTCCCCCAACCCCCCAGTTGTCTTTTCTCAAGACTAAATATGCCCAGTTTTTTAACCTTTCCTCATAGGTCAAGTTTTCTAAACCTTTTATCATTTTTTTTGCTTTATCCAGGACACTGTCCAATTTATCCACATCTTTCTTAAAGTGTGGGTGCCTACAACTAGACATAGTATTCCAGCTGGTGCCTCTCCAGTGCTGAGTAGAATGGGACAGTTACTTCCCATATCTTATATACAACACTGCTTTTAATATACCCCAGCATATTAGTCTTTTTCACAGCTGCATCACATTGTTTACTCATATTCAATTTGTAATCCACTATAACCCCCAAATACTTTTCAGTAGCACTACCTCCTAGCCAGTTATTCCCCATTTTGTAGCTGCATTTTGCACTCTCCATGCTGGACTTATAAGTATGGATTTTCATTTTGTTGAATTCAGACCAATTCTCCTGTTTGTCAAGATTATTTTGAATACAGATCCTGTCCTCCAAAGTGCTAGCAACCCCTTCCAGCTTGGTGTCATCTGAAAATTTTATAAACATACTCTGTAGTCCATTATCCAAGCCATTAATGAAAATATTGAATAGCACTGGTCCCAAGACATACCCCTATGGGACTGTATTAGATCTGCCCTCCTAGTTTGACAGGGAACCACTGATAACTACTCTTTGAGTACGGTTTCAGAGTGGTAGCCATGTTAGTCTGTATCAGCAAAAAGAATGTGGAGTACTTGTGGCACGTTAGAGACTAACACATTTATTTGAGCATAAGCTTTCGTGGGCTAAAACCCACTTCATCGGATGCATGCAGTGGAAGATACAGTAGGAAGATATATACACAGAGAACATGAAAAAATGCGTGTTGCCATACACACTATAATGAGACTAATCAATTAAGGAGGGCTATTATCAGCAGGAGAAAAAAAAACTTTTGTAGTGATAATCAGGATGGCCCATTTCCAACAGTTGGCAAGAAGGTGTGAGTAACAGTAGGGGGAAAATAGCATGGGGAAATAGTTTTTACTTTGTGTAATGACGTATCCACTCCTAATCTTTATCCAAGCCTAATTTAATGGTATACATGGAAGAGGGGCATTGCTGGCACATATCACATTGGTAGATGTGAATGAGCCTCTGATAGTGTGGCTGATGTGATTAGGTCCTATGATGGTGTCTCTTGAATAGATATGTGGACAGAGTTGGCAGCGGGGTTTGTTGCAAGGATAGGTTCCTGGGTTAGTGTTTTTGTTGTGTGGTGTGTGTGTAGGTCCTCGTTCTTTGAGTATGGTCTTTCAACAGGTTGTGCACCTACCATAAAGTAATTTCATCTACACCACATTTCCCTAGTTTGCTTATGAAAATGTCATGTGGGATTGTGTCAAAAGCCTTACTAAAATCAAGATATCATTTTTACTGCCCCCCTGTCCAGTAGGTCAGGAACTCTGACATAAAAGAGAATTAGATTGGTTTGGCATAATTTGTTCTTGATAAATCCATGCTGTCTATTCTTTATGATCCGATTATCCTCTAGGTGCATACAAACTGATTGTTTAATAATTTGTTCCAGTATCTTTCCAGGTATGGAGTTAGGCTGACTGCTCTGTTCTTCTCCGGATCCTCTTTGTCTCTCTTTTTAAGGACAGGTACTATGTCTTCCCTTCTCCAGCCTTCTGGGACCTCACCAATCTTTCATAAGTTCTCCAAGATAATTGCTAATCTTGTTCCAAAATTGCTTCAGCTAGTTCCTTAAGTACCCTAGGATGACTTTCATCAGGCCTTGCTGATTTGAATACATTTAACTTATCTGTTCTGTTCCTGTTTTGGCTTGTGGTCCTTTCCCTGTGTTGTTAGTTTTCATTATGTTGAGTATCTGGCCACCATTAATGTTTTAGTGAAAGCTGAAGCAAAATAAGCAAAATTAAAAGCCTCAGACTTCTTTCTGCCATCAGTTATGAGCTTTACTTTGCTGCTAAGTAGAAGACCTACTCTTTCCTTCATCTTCCTCTTGCTCCTCACGTATTTAAAAGAATCTTTTCTTATTTCCTCTTATGTACTTTGGTAGGTGTAGCTCATTTTGTGCCTTAGCCTTTCTGATTTTGTCCCTACATGCTTGTGCCTATTCTTTTGTACTCATCCTTCGCAATTAATCCATGTTTCCACTTTTTGTAGGATTCCTTAAATTAAAGAGCTCCTGATGGAGCCATAATGCCCTCTTACTATGCTTCCTGTCTTTCCTTTACAGTGTGGCAGTATGCAGTTTCTTTTAATATCTCCTTGAGAAACTGTCTCCTTGAGAAACTGCCAAGTCTCTTGAACTCCTTTGGTCCATGATGTAATTCAAATTTAGTTATGCACTTTTATTGTACATCTCTGATGAATAAATGACTCTGTGTGATGTTGCCAATGGCTCAGCAACTCACAACTGCCAAGAGTCCCATTTTTGCTAGACCTGTCCTGGTTTATAATCCAGCCCTGGGCATTGTCCAAAGCACTGCTGTCTGACACTGGTGCTTACACTTTATTAAAAGAATGCCAGCCTCTTGCAAGTAAATTGGAAAGGATACGGAGAAGAGCTACAAGAATGATGAAAGGTTTAGAAAACACACCTTGCAGTGATAGATTCAAGGAGCTCAATCTGTTTAGCTGAATGTAGAGAAGGTTAAGAGGTGGCATGATTACAGTGTATAAGTGTATAAGTATCTACTGCGTGAACAAATATTTAACAATGGGCTCTTCAGTCTAACAGAGAAAGGTATAACACCATCCAATAGTGGAAGCTGAATCTAGACAAATTCAGACTAATGTGTAATTTTTATCAGTGAGAGGAATTAACCACTAGAACAACTTACCAAGGATCTTGATGGATTTTTCCATCACCAACAATTTTTAAATCAAAATAGGATGTTCTTCTAAAAGACATGGTCTAGGAATGACTTTAGGGAAGTTTTATGGCCGGTGTTATATAGGAGGTCACACTAGATGATCACAATGAATCATTCTGGCTTTGGAATCTACGAACTAGGAGACACTGTACTGTGGAGGTGGAGAGGAGACAGGCAACAGAATACCTGTCTTTTCGCTGTATCCTGGTGGTATCTGAGGGCAGAGTGGAATGGAGAGGGCTCAGAGGCATAGCAGGGGCAGTTATGCTTCATACCTGAAGGCATTGGTTGATCTGTCTCTTCCCACCCCACTCTTCCCAATAACCTCCAAAGCCAGGATGGAGATGTCCAATAAATTATATGGGGCAGAACAGTAAGAGACTCAGTGGTACTTATGACCTGCATTACCCTAATATCTGAGCACCTCACAATTTTTGATGTATTTACCCTGATATGACCCCTGGGAGGCAGGGCAGTGCTAGTATTCCATTCTACAGGTAGGAAACTGAGGTACTAGCTATGGGAATAAAGGGAAACAAGAAGACATTTTATCAATATATTAGAAGCAAGAGGAAGACTAAGGACAGGGTAGGCCCACTGCTCAATGAGGAGGGGGAAACAGTAACGGGAGACTTGGAAATGGCAGAGATGCTTAATGACTTCTTTGTTTCAGTCTTCACTGAGAAGTCTGAAGGAATGTCTAGTATAGTGAATGCTTACGGGAAGAGGGTAGGTTTAGAAGAGAAAATAAGAAAAGAGCAAGTAAAAAATCACTTAGAAAAGTTAGATGCTTGCAAGTCACCAGGGCCTGATGAAATGCATCCTAGAATACTCAAGGAGTTAATAGAAGAGGTATCTGAGCCTCTAGCTATTATATCTGGGAAATCATGGGAGACGAGGGAGATTCCAGAAGACTGGAAGGGGGCAAATATAGTGCCCATCTATAAAAAGGGAAATAAAAACAACCCAGGAAACTACAGACCAGTTAGTTTAACTTCTGTGCCAGGGAAGATAATGGAGCAGGTAATCAAAGAAATCATCTGCAAACACTTGGAAGGTGGTAAGGTGATAGGGAATAGCCAGCATGGATTTGTAAAGAACAAATCGTGTCAAACTAATCTGATAGCGTTCTTTGATAGGATAACGAGCCTTGTGGATAAGGGAGAAGCGGTGGATGTGATATACCTAGACTTCAGTAAGGCATTTGATACAGTCTCACATGATATTCTTATAGATAAACTAGGAAAGTACAATTTAGATGGGGCTACTATAAGGTGGGTGCATAACTGGCTGGATAACCGTACTCAGAGAGTAGTTGTTAATGGCTCGCAATCCTGCTGGAAAGTTATAACAAGTGGGGTTCCGCAGGGGTCTGTTTTGGGACCGGTTCTGTTCAATATCTTCATCAACGATTTAGATGTTGGCATAGAAAGTATGCTTATTAAGTTTGCGGACGATACCAAACTGGGAGGGATTGCAACTGCTTTGGAGGACAGGGTCAAAATTCAAAATGATCTGGACAAATTGGAGAAATGGTCTGAGGTAAACAGGATGAAGTTCAATAAAGATAAATGCAAAGTGCTCCACCTAGGAAGGAACAATCAGTTTCACACATACAGAATGGGAAGAGACTGTCTAGGAAGGAGTATGGCAGAAAGAGATCTAGGGGTCATAGCAGACCACAAGCTTAATATGAGTCAACAGTGTGATACTGTTGCAAAAAAAGCAAACACGATTCTGGGATGCATTAACAGGTGTGTTGTAAACAAGACACGAGAAGTCATTCTTCCGCTTTACTCTGCGCTGGTTAGGCCTCAACTGGAGTATTGTGTCCAGTTCTGGGCACCACATTTCAAGAAAGATGTGGAGAAATTGGAGAGGGTCCAGAGAAGAGCAACAAGAATGATTAAAGGTCTTGAGAACATGACCTATGAAGGAAGGCTGAAGGAATTGGGTTTGTTTAGTTTGGAAAAGAGAAGACTGAGAGGGGACCTGATAGCAGTTTTCAGGTATCTAAAAGGGTGTCATCAGGAGGAGGGAGGAAACTTGTTCACCTTAGCCTCCAATGATAGAACAAGAAGCAATGGGCTTAAACTGCAGCAAGGGAGATTTAGGTTGGACATTAGGAAAAAGTTCCTAACTGTCAGGGTAGTTAAACACTGGAATAAATTGCCCAGGGAGGTTGTGGAATCTCCATCTCTGGAGATATTTAAGAGTAGGTTAGATAAATGTCTATTAGGGATGGTCTAGACAGTATTTGGTCCTGCCATGAGGGCAGGGGACTGGACTCGATGACCTCTCGAGGTCCCTTCCAGTCCTAGAGTCTATGAGTCTATGAGGCTAAGTGATTTGCCTAATGTCACACAGGAAGCCAGAGAAAAATGCTTAAACCCATGTCTACTGTGAGAGAAACAACTGAGGACAAAAATGAAGTTGAGATGGAAAGAAAGGCAGAGAATATGGTGACAGACACAATAAAAGCTTAGAGAAATGTAAGAGAGAAATAGGGCCATTTCAGAGAAAAAAATGAAACTTGGAGGAAAGATTATAGGAGTTCATATTATAGCTGTTACATGCCAGTCAGGTGAAGGACAGGGCGGGAGAGCTCCCATGTTCTCCATAGGTTGTGGAAGGGAGGGAAGCAGCCTCCTATCAGCTCCAGAAGAGGAAGTTGGGAGATACCTGATGTAAACCTTGTGGAGAGATGTGCACCTGCTATCTGCCTACTGAAAACATCAGGGGTATCAGGCCATTTTGAGAATTTGCCCTGTGCATTCACCTTCATCCCCAAAAGTCAGCAACTGCGAGCAGCGGAGGCTCTAGCTTTTTTGCCGCCCCAAGCATGGCAGGCAGGCTGCCTTTGGCGGTGCGCCTGGGGGAGATCCGCCAGTCCCGTGGATTCAGCATATCTGCCGCCGAATTGCCGACAAATCCGCCGGACTGGCGGACCTCCTGCAGACAAACCATCGAAGGTATCCTGACTGCTGCCCTCACAATGACCGGCAGGCCGCCCCCTGAGGCTTGCCTCCCCAGGCACGTGCTTGGAGTGTTGATGCCTGGAGCCACTGCTGACTGCGACCCAATCCTGTGGATACCATCAAAGCCTGAAATTATTAGATTTACTCATTGTAGTAGGTAAATAAGGTGATGCACAGTTCAGCTTTTTGATGCTACTAATTAATCAGTCAGTTATTTAAAAATTAGCCTCCAGCAAAAATATTTAAAATGTCTATCTTGATGCTGAAGGATTCTTTAGACAATGAATAAGTAAGCCTAGCCTTAGGCTCTAAAAAGACAACATATTTTCCTTATATTGTAGTCATCATACCCGGTAATCTCATCTTGTGATCCTGAATGAGTAGAAAGTGTGGGTGAGCATAAACTCTGCCTCTTCTTTTTGGGCCAGTATTTTTTTTATCATTTTGTTACCCTCCCACTATGTAAAATAGAGATGTCCATAAATGAAGGCTGACAGCCTAATTGTCCTCTCCCACTGGCATAACTCCATTAACTTTAGTGGAGTGACTCCTGATTTACACTGGCAAGACAGGAATATTAGGCCCTAAGTCTGCAATGGCATTTCAAAATGGCCACCTTGTGGTGTTGAAGAGCACTGCTTTCTTTGGCCTGAAGCCCTAGAGCAGAGTTTTCAACATTTTTTTCATTTGCAAATCCTTAAAAAATGTCAAATGGAGTTGCAGACTTCTTTGGAAATCTTAGACATAGTCTGCAGAACCTCAGGGCTCCATGACCTACAGGTTGAAAACCACTGCCCTACAGCATAGAATTGACACCTGTTAGTGAGTCGAGAGAGGTCCGGACCAGAACTGTTTTAGAATTCCAGATGAACAGGGGAGGGAGAGCTCTACAGGCTTCCATTGATGAGAAAGAGGCAACGACTGAATAGGCCAAACTGTATTTGCATTCTGTTATGTAACAGTCTGTAACATTTTGATCAAAATTCAGTTAAGTTTTCAGTTTGGTGGTAATAATCTATCTATGAAGATGTTATTATTCCTGTTGGGTAACAAATGCACAAGAGAACTGAACGAAATGTGCATGGGGTGAGGGGTCTCCCTAACCAAACCAGTCTGCACAGCTAGGTAGTGGTTTCTAATGAGGCATCTTAACTATAGCTAGTATGTGTATTTTCTCCTGTGAATATTTTTGACAAAACCAAAAAAAGACTAATTTTCACCTGTACATTTTCCCTCGAAATGTTTGTGTATTTGCAAAAGCTCAAAAACCAAATTAATGTTATTGTAAAAAATGAAATTTTCCACAAAAACAGTTATGATGGAAATTTTTTGACCAGCCCTATTTCATCCTGTTTCCTTAATCACAGAGCCAGCTCATTGATTTCACATTGAATTTTTCAGTAAATTGCATGAAAATCCTGGGTCATAGATTGAAAATCCTGGGTCACTGGTGAGCAAGAATTTTACTAGTCATTTGTAGGGAAAATTCAGAAAGAAAATGGCAGGCAGTAAGCCATTATGTACACATTGATATAGATATGTACACCAGACAGCTAGTTTTGTTTTATTTCCCATACTGGCTTGTAAAGACTTTTGCTTTCCAAGGTCTGTACAACTCTGGACCCCTTTTAATATAAAGACATTTTAGGCACATAACTTGCTACCGACAAACCCATAGAACACAAACTATCTCTGTAAAGTTGTTCCATAGTTTTAGTAGTCTCCAACTGGTGACAGTCAAACTTTCAGTCTGAAAAATGGGGTTGCTTCTAAACCATAGTTACCCGATCCAGAGTGACCCCATCTCCTTTTGGTGAAAGGGATAATAGTTGAAAAAGACAAGGAACCTCATTAATTCAAAGAAGAGTCCTGCTGCCCCTCCTTATGGGAGACCAGACAAGAGCCTTGTCTATGCTACCCAGTTTTGTTGAGAAAAGTCAGCTTTTGTTGATAAAACAGTGGAGGTGTACACATTGAAATGCTCCTCCCACTGATGTAACTCCCCTGCTAAACCGAAGGGGCCCTGCTATGCCAACAGGGCCGTGAAATTGACAAGAAAGCCAGCTCCTTGCTTTGGAACTGGGCTGCTGCCTGCTCTCCACTCCAAGCTGGGCTTCCAGCCAGGCTCCCAACTTGAGCTGCTTCCTGGGCTTCCCACTCCCCACTGGGAGCCCTGCTGCCCCGTGGGGGTCCCAACTCCCCGCTCCTCACTGGGAGCACAGCAGCCAACCGGACTCCATGTGTAGATCTTTCTGCTGGAGGCGAGAATCCCCAGGGGGCAGCGGGGCTCCCGGTGTGGAGCTATGTGTAACCGAGTGACCCTTTTCTGTAGGTGGAAACACTCCTGGTGAGGACATGAACCACCGACAGAAGCAGGGTAGTGTGGACATTAGCCACAGCAGTAATTAATGCAGTAGCTGTAAGTCAATCTAACATAGGTCAACTTATCTTTGTAGTTTAGACATAGCCAAGATGAAAGGAGACCTCCCCCTAGTTCTGACAGTAAAATCCCAACACTGACAACATTAGAGTCATCAGTAGCTTTCTGTGGACCCAGATGTCAGCTACGTCCTGTGTTTACATGTTCTCTTACCTTTCCCCCAACTGGTGAAGTCTGCTTCAACCTACACAGATGTTTCTCCATTTTATTTTAAAATGTGTTCTTAGATCACTTGTTCCCTAGGGACTCTCCGTCCCTCTGCTAACACAAATCTGATTGCTTTGCTGCTGTCCTTTTGTATCAGAGAAGAAAATCCCATGTCTGATGTAGAACTTTGATTTGCTAGTAATTATATTTGCCATGTGAGAACTCAGCGCTCTACCCTGCTGGGGTTGAAGGCTAGCTTTGGATCTCTTCCCCCTCTCCCCCATATTAGGATTGAAGAGAAGCCTTTATTGCTTATTTATATAATGTCCCAACATTTGCTGGATGCTTTGCATGCCTACTGTCAGGAGAACAGCTCTGGGGACATGAACCATGTATAAAAAGTACCTAGCAAACATTTAGATGCTATGTGGATAATGGGTTTTTCTAGGTGCTCTTACAACACGTTAGTGTCTTTAAAGTCTATTTTTCTATCTTTAGAAAGGATGTTGTCATGGTACTTCTCAGCACCAAAAAGATCAATAATAAACTTCCACTGCTGTTCGTTTTGGAGAAGGAAATCACATGGGCTAGATTCTTTCCTGCTCAGATGACAATCTGTCTGGCAGTGAATTCTCCTGTGGAAGGGGCTCTCTCTTAGGATAAGTGTGCAGGAGCCAGGTCTGGTGCTTGTGGGTGGCAGTGCAGAACTACACCAGTGCCACACCTCAGAGCATCCTAGCCTTTGCTTGAAATCATATGAGAGCTGTGGCCAAGAATCAGGAAATTTGGCACAGGAGAGATGCTAGTCCAGAAGCTGTCCTTATAAGTTCAGAGGTATCACAGCTCTTGAACCTGGATCCATGCATGGAACTACAGGTTGTCCTCAGACTTCAGTCACCGCCCAGCAGCTTGCTACTCCCAGCATGAAATATGGGCTGGTGGACCATAAGTCACCAGAGGCACCATCCGCAGAGCGCCTGATTGAAGGAGATGGCCTCTCTGATTGGCTCAGACTAGCTATTCAAATCAGAAGGAGGCATAAGAAGTTGTTTGAGCAATTAGGTGAATTTTTGGTTGATTGCTACTTTGGACCTTGCTTTCTAACCTGGACCCTTATTCCTGCCTCATTCCAAATCCCTGTGTGCACACCCCACATCTGGCTACTGACTCCACTCTGACCCTTGACTTGATTCCTGATTCTGACTCCATTTCCAACACCTGGCTTGACTAGTTTCTTTATTCGACTCTGGCTCAGACCACTAGACCTGACCACCTATGTCCCAATCCATAATATAAGTATGTTGTGTATACAAAGCAGTCAATATTACGTAGAGGACTGGAGGTGTACCTGGCTGGAACCCAGCATAGCCCTCATTTAAGAGATTTGTATGCAGGGTGTGTATTATGCACACACTGCTTCTTAGCACACAGCAACCAGATCACAGTACCATAAGAAAGCAAAGACAAGCACTGAAGGTTATTAATCACTCAGTTTCCACAATGGCTCAGCACAAAGTTACTGAGCACAGCCACTCCTATTATTTTGACATATTGGGGAAAATTCACAGTGTCTAACTGGCTTTCAAACTGGTATCCACAGGATTGGGTCGCAATCAGCAGCAGTCATTTTGTGAACAACCATGCTTGTAGCTATTTGCAGCACTTCACAGTGACTCACAAGGCATTCTAGGTTTCAGTGTGATACAAAAAAGTGACAATCCTGGAATGTGGTTATGTAGTTTAGATGACTAATTGGCATATACGCCAACCAAGGGTTTAATGATGATTGCATGTCCATAATATGTGCATCCCAAGATATCCTTAAGTATCCATTACAGATGGTATTTGTTTATACCAGTAGCGGGTACTCTGGAAAGGCCAACATTTTTGGGGTGGGTTAGGGGATGCAAAGAGAATGTAGTTTTTTGCATTGAGGTTTTTATTTTTTAAACTTAAATAAATAAAAAATAAATAGTGTTAGAGAGAGATGAGAAATTATGTCCCAAACAAGTCCCCTTTGTGTTTGAATGCAGCAGGTGTATCTTTGCCTATCATTGATCTGAATGGGTGACACACTGGGGTGTATTCAGATTTAGCCCAATGTACTTCTAGATCAATTCCATGCAAAACAACTTTGGTTAGTGTGGTATAAAGTGTGAGAAATCAAGAGCTCCACAGGCGAGAAATGCAAAGTTCAGTCTAAAACCTCTTTGATTGAGGATTTATATCCATTGAAGACCTTGTCGGATCCCCAGTTCCACATCTAGTGTCTAGATACTGTGACAAAGTTCCTCCTCTACCTTGGTAGGTCCTGCGCTTATTGGCAGATTTGCTCACCTCAGTGATCTTCCCCACAGTCTGGATCAACTCCTCCTGTGTCTGATCAGGAGTTGGGAGGTTTGGGGGGAACCCGGGCCCGCCCTCTATTCCGGGTTCCAGCCCAGGGTCCTGTGGATTGCAGCTGTCTATAGTGCCTCTTGTAACAGCCGCATGACAGCTACAACTCCCTGGGCTACTTCCCCATGGCCTCCTCCAAACACCTTCTTTATCCTCACCACAGGACCTTCCTCCTGGTGTCTGATAATGCTTGTACTCCTTAGTCCTCCAGCAGCACACCCTCTCACTCTCAGCTCCTTGCGCCTCTTGCTCCCAGCTCCTCACACACACTTCTTCTCCTCTGGCTCCTCTTTACCTGACTGGAGTGAGCTCCTTTTTAAACTCAGGTGCCCTGATTAGCCTGCCTTGATTGGCTGCAGATGATCTAATCAGCCTGTCTGTCTTAATTGGTTCTAGCAGGTTCCTAATTACCCTAGTGCAGCCCCTGCTCTGGTCACTCAGGGAACATAAAACTGCTTATCCAGTGACCAGTATATTTGCCCTCTACCAGACTCCTGTACCCCACTGGTCTGGGTCTGTCACAATATGCACAGTCTTTTTTCCCTCAGTTCTGAATTCCAAACTGGTTTTAGAGAAAACCAGACTCCTGTACCCCACTGGCCTCGGTCTGTCACAATATGCACAGTCTTTTTTCCCTCAGTTCTGAATTCCAAACTGGTTTTAGAGAAAACCAGACTTCTGTACCCAACTGGTCTGGGTCTGTCACAATACCTGGTGATTATCTCAATAAAAATGCTTAGGTGGATAAAACTCTACCAGAACTTATGCCTTAAAATATGGTCTCCCTTTATTATTTATAACTAGTCAACTAATGAACTATTACATCAACATACTTTTTTTTATACACCATGAGAACCAAAGACTAAGGACTGAGGCTGGTAATGCTTTTAGTTTGACAGGCTCATATCTATAGCCTTGGCTTGACATGACTAATTGCTAATTGAACATGGGGGGAGGTTTTATTTTTTGGAAGCCAGGATTAGGGAGGTAAATAGATCAGCAGGCTGAAAACAGAATGTTTGTGTTAACTAAAATAAGTAAATGGGTCATCAAATTAAGCTAGCTAAAATAAAAAGGGGAACACCCAGGAAACCATTTACAAAAACCAAAATAATAAATAAAATAAGTCTGGAATGTAAAAATGAGGTAAAAAATAAGTCCATCATGGACAGCGTGTGAACAAAGCATGCTGTACAACAATTGATTCCTGCAAAGTAACCAAGCCAGCCCTAAAAGATGTGATGCAATGTGTAGTGAATATAATACAATGTGTAAATGTATATTTAAAAAAGGGTTTTGGTGTAACTTTGGATTTGTGATGTACCCTACTTCTACACCATGCATTTAAGTTGAATCAACTCAGTGTAGTGTTGCTGTATGCCAAATACAAATACCTGAGTGATGAAGCCTGCAGTCAAACTAAGTACTTAAAAAGCCAAAGAAAAACAAGTCTAAAAAAAAAAATCGCCACAGTATCCACCCAGGTTCTGGACCCAGGTTGCTTATTGAAAGAAATGTTAAAACTCTTAAAGAAATTTTTTAAAACTCTGAAAGAAAAAGAAAATCTAGAAAACATATAATAAAAACTGTTTATGAATGTTAAAATAACCTGAAAATAAAGCAATACAACTATCCAATCATAAATCAACAAGTTAGTTTCAATATTGGATTGGAGATAAATCATCACATTAATACCAAAACAAATCAATCTTTAATTCTGAAAAAGAGGCTATCCATTTGGTGATAAAATCCCAGCTATGGAATTTTGCCAAAGTCAATTAAATCTCTAATGGGAAAAAACCAAATTACGTAATGTCCAAACCCAAATCTCAGAGCCAATTATAAAGCTTCCTTCTGAGATTTCAGTTCTTATATGGTGGCTAACCTTTCCTCCCCATAATAGAGTTATAGAGACTTCACCAAACACTCTTGACAAGCACAAATGTAACAACTCTTATTTACCAGAAATTACAGACGACAATCTCAAGTCTCCCAAGACTTTTAGATACAGACCATGCATTAATGAGTATCTTTATGAGACAATATTTAGGGCTGTTTAAAGCTGGGGATCTTTTCTTACAGGTGCATTCCCTGTGTGGATTTTGTAGGTATGTTCACACACATGCACACAGCCACACTTTTTCATTTCACGCTCTAAAAATAAAAAGGCTAGGACATCTCCCCATTAATAAAAACAAAAGACAGAAATTAGAAAATACATAACATAACACGTGGCTTGCAAAGTCTTCAGCTTTTGCAATCTTCTGGACTCTTGTAGAGTAGGAGCTGGAACTGTAGACAAGGAGTCAGATGGCAGTATTTTGTATGGACAGTGATTCTTGCTAGGAGGCCTCCTTTCTAACACGTAGAGACTAGTTCAAGGCTGTAGTAGCCTGTTTGTCAATCACATGACTTCTTCTGCCAAGTCTTGAATATTGTGGAATGTGTGGCTGATTGACCCAAAAGGCAAAGCTCCTTTGGCTTAACCATGATTCTTATGGTTTGAGGACTTTGCTTCCTCAGCCTTGCTGTGTCTCCCTCCGAGGTCTTCAGCCAAATCAGGTGTGAGGCCTACCTTGGAACCGTGCAGCTTGGTCCAATCATGTTTGAGTCAGGTCACCCTTAGTGAACATCAATTTGGAAAAGCCCTGTTTAAATCAACAATTTAAAAATATTCACTATATTGCATACCACAGCAACTATAAGTCTGTGATGCAAGAAAATATCAAGAATCCAGATATATGAGGCCAGTTTTGAGGAAGTTGGCATGGTCTTAGCTGGATGAAATGTCATAAAATAACATTGTCACCAGTTTAGGAAAAATTCAATATAAAAATCCTATAAAAGGAGCTAATTGGAAAATCTCTTAGCAAAAACTAGTCACTCAACATTCATTCAAGAGCAGAATTAAAAATAAATTCAAATTGTGATCAGTTTCATCCATTCCAATATCTTTTTATTCTTGAAAAGAAGTAATTTACAATAATCTTTCTATTTTGGAGCTGGGTCATTGGTCAAGAAACTAGTCTTAAAATGCTTTATCTTGATAAGGAAAAATTATTTTACAGCTTATCAAGATTAAACCTATTTGAAATATAAAATTTAAAATTTTACATAAGCTCTGATTTCCCTCCACTGACAATACTTCACATGCTTGGATGGTGAGGATGAGTTTTGGATCCTTGATGAGTGCAATGCAAAGAAGGCTCTTTGCTGAAGCCACAGAGGAGAGCAGAAGAGCTAAGTGACCTCCAGTGAGGCCCTTCTTATCCAGCCACTAAATAAAGCCCAAATCACTCTAGCTGGGTTAGCTATTGGAGCGTTAGGACAAAAACAGGCAGAACTTCTCAAGGAACCTGAGACATTTCAGGACTCTGGGACTGTACTACACTCTGATACCAAACAGCAAGTGAGGTCAGAAGATGGGGAAGAAGGAAGTGATATGGTAAAGGGACATTTGTCTATTGGACATACACACTGGTGAGTGGGGGACCAAGATAATAGATACTGCCAAAGTTACCATATGGGGGGGAGGGAGGGCTGTTTTATTTATCATTCATATAGACATACCGTTGCTGTGTTTTCCAAGATGATCCTGTGTTCCCTTTTCCCCCTAATAAAGATGCTCCTGTTTCATATGGACTCAATGCCTGCAAGTGGAAAAGTATTGCATATGAAGGGCACTCAGGAAAGGTATTTAATGATCCTTGGAATTCTGGGTGGGGGCTTGAGCCAATGGTGCTTCTTAGTTTCAAGAGGACCCTTAGCTATAGGAAAATGGCCTTTGTTGCTGCTAACAACACCTGTCAGAAGGGTTCTAGCTTGATTTTTAAGTCTAAGTGAAATCTACAAAACAAGCAAAGTTGCAGAAAATTGGTCAGTAGCTTTAATTGGAACTGGGTGGGAGTTTTCCAACAAAACATCATTTCTTCAGAAAATGCTGATTCATTGAAACTGTTTGCAGGAAAAGGGTCAGTTTTGATGAAGCTCCCAGTTCTAATTTTTGGAAAAAATGTTGAACTTTTTGAAAGAAACTTTCAATTTTCATTTCAAAATGTATGTTTTAGTAATTTTTAAAAAAAGGTTAACGTTGAAACATTAAAAATGGATCAAAACAAAATATTTTGTTTGACTTGATCCAAAAACATTTTCAGGTTATTGGTTTGCAGATATTTTTTAAATTTAGAATTTGCATCCTGAGTTTGGATGGGAAAAAGTTTTGAAATCTCAAAATATTGTAAGGCAGGAAAACCAGCTCTAGTTTTAATGTTATTCACGTTGAAATATATTTAAAATCAGCATTCTAGTTTGAGTGCTTTTCCCACAATGGGAAATAAACTTTCCTTCATAACCTTGGTCTGCCAACAAGGAAAAAAGAGTTCTTAATGGAACGAACAGAATTTGCCATTTTGGTCCCAGTTTCCTTACATTTGTGTGCAAAAGTACTTGTCACATTCTGCAGACACAATACTGTTGTATACACAAGTACAGAAATGATACACACACACACAAGCACGCAATTAGCTATCTGTATACATGCTACCACAATCTCAACAATTGAATTATGTGTGCCTATTTATTAAAATCAGGGTCCACACTCCTAATTTTTGTTTAAGAAGTCGGTTCTTTTGTTCTGATGAAAGATGGTATAATTCCAGCATTGGGGTGAGAAAATACTGCAGTTTTCAATAAATGTTTTTAAAACATTTGAATATATGAAGACCTACAGGTGGTGTGTGTGTATTTTATGTATATAATATCTATATTTCACCTGGTTGCACGGAAAGTTACTGCTACTTCTAAAACACAGCATGTATGTTACTGGAGCCTCACTGCATTGTTGCATTACAAAGTCTTAGAAAAATTATGTTTAAAAAAGACTGATTGGTAAAATCAGATGATCAAAATGAAGACTGTCACACATTGCCAGTGGGCAAATTACTGCAACACGCAAGCTGGCAGAAGTCATATATTACTTATGCTGACTCATGGAAGTGAAATAAGAAAAGAGCATTTATTAGCTAAGATTCAGCTGGCTGAGAAAGACAAAATTGACAGCTTGTCACATTGACACAAACTAATGAATTTATAGTTGAATGGGTAAAGATTATAATGAGAGGAGGACTCAAATTACAAAAAGCTACGGAGTAAGAGGGAGGGTAATGAGTGCTAAACCAGCATGTGAGTTTCGCACTGATGTCCTCCGTCTCTCATTTTACAATATTATCACTCCTGACAAAGTTAATTTACTTTTTACTGAATTAATCTGTGTTACTTTTTAATGTATTAAAAATAGATCAGTAACAATTATGAACAATTCTCTGTATAAGGGACAAAATCTTTGTTTGCCATATCAGTGTTGCCAAGTCTTGTGATTTTTATCAGAAGTCTCTATTGTTTTTTCTTAAAAAAAGAAAAGAAAATACCAATAAATGAAACTAAAATGTTGTTACTGGCTGTTTCCATTTGATAAAAATTTATAAGGAGTTGTTTAATGACTGCATTGTTAAAGTCATTTTGTACTCATGCTTAATTAAATGTACAAGGACTTCCACTGAGAATCAAGAGGTTCTAAATAATACAATAATAATTTGTGTAACCAATTACTGTAAAATAAAAGTGAATTATCCAATATAACCTGTCTGGCATTCATAATTTAAAATCACATTTAATTAATTCCTCAGGGTGCCATATTCAACACCAACAAAAACCCGCGACCTTCTATATAGCATAAATGTGTACAGGCTATGGTGGACCATTCATGGAGTTTGGTTCCACACCTGGGCAACCAATTCATCAGAAAATCTGCAGGGCCATCATGATATATATACACGATTATTGTGGGCCATATCCTTAGCTGGTGTAAATAGGCATCGCTTCAATGATGCTACATCAATTTATACTAGCTGAGTATCTTGCCCTGTTTGATTCACTGATGAAGAGCAGATTTTTTTGAGGGGTGGAAAAATCTTCATTCACTGGTTCTGTTGTATTTAGGGCTTTTTCCAAAGCTCACTGAAGTTAGTGGGATCTTTCAGTTGACTTCAATGAGTTTTGGATCAGCACAGTTTATTCCAGCAGGACATTAAGGGAAGCTGAGAATATGTCATCTAAACAAGGCCGGCTCCATCTTTCTTGTCGCCCCAAGCAGCGAAGCGAAAAAAAGAAAAGAAAAGGAAAGCTGATTGGCGGCACTTCGGTGGCAGCTCATTTGTGCTGCTTCATTTTTTGGCAGCAATTTGGTGGCGGGTCCTTCACTCCCTCTCTTCCTCTTCAGCAGCACTTATGCAGCAGCTCAAAGAGGAAGAGAGGGACTGAGGGACCTGCTGCCGAATTGCCTCCGAAGACCCTGATGTGCCGCCCCTTTTCACTGGCCGCCCCAAGAACCTGCTTCCTGCGCTGGTTCCTGGAGCCGGCCCTGCATCTAAATAGTATAATAACAAGTAATTCAAATCCAGGGTGATTTCTCTAAAACATTAGTGGTCTATAGGCACACATGCATACAGACACACATACACATAGTGAGAGAGGCCTTTCCCAAAGTAAAGATTAATTTCTTTCTGATTTCTCTGTCAACTGTAAAGTCATTTAATTGAAATGTTCTCTTTGGGAAGTGAATTATATGTTGTCTTGTTTTTTTACTGTATTTGTGTGTTATGTGTATCCACTCTGCCTATCAATATACACAGCATTTTTAAAATGCCAGTAAGTGTAACAGATACACATGTGTGCATAAACCCGATATCCAATGACACAACATCTGCTTCAGGTATCCAGGACTCCAACACTGCATCACTGAAGTCACAAGTTTTGCAAATAACTTTAGTGAGAATAGGATTGGCTCACTTGTGGGTAACTTCAGCAAATTGTACTGATTGTCCATTGTTGCTTGATGCAAAGTACACTGAAGTTAATAGGAGTCTTTCCATTGATTTCTGTAGGCTGTGGGTAAGGTCCTGGATGTGCTGCAATGGACATAAAGGGAATAAGATGTTTTTCAGTACTTGAACAGCTAGGAGAAGGCTTTCTGGTGTGAACTTCATCTACTTTATACAAGTTCGGAGAGGGAATGAGAACTATGTAGTTCTTATACCTATTTAAGAGAGCCAGCATGAAGGAGGTTGTCTATGGATAAGGCTTACCAATTTTTTTACTTCTGCCTACATCCCTTTTGAGAGTATAGAAAAGGTGCAATTGCCAATCTGAAATTTGTAAAGGTTAGCAGAATTTGGGTGAAAAGCTGGAGAACAGTGTCTGGAATATGTGAGCTTTATTCATCTATTACTTTGTTATTCACATTGCAGTAATACCTAAGGGCATTGCTGGGGACCAGGGCCCCCACTGTGCCAGGCACTATAAAGATACACAGAATGGCTTTGGCTAACTTTATACACAAGTGAAATTGAGTCAGAATTTGCCCCCCATAGATGGCCCTTCATTATGCTGTTAACAGACCAAATTCCAATATCAACCTTTAGGCAGGATTTGAGGCAATTTCATTTACACAAGACTACGTCTTTTACTGCACTCTGCCACTTAAGCAATCTGACTAGCTAAACATTCCCGCAACAATTCTCACTCTTTATTGGACCAAGCTCATTTGAGACTGGAATGATGGAACCAATGAAAATTGCACTGCACTATAATCTGTTTCTACGGACTGAACACCAGTACGTGATCTCACTATGAGATTTCAAATACAAGGCAGACATTCATAAGGAGGAAACATCAGGTGAAGGAAGTCAAGTTTCAGTAACAGATGTGTGTTTTATTGTTTACATATAAAGCCTCCTATGATAATAAAAGAATCAGCACTCTGCGTGCAAAACATGTAATCAGCTCATGGGGCGAGTAGTTTGTTCCATTACATTAGGTCCTATTTCATGCTCAGCACAGAGCTGAGGCAATGAACGAAGCTGATTTCTAATTTCTGATTTCAAAAAGGGAATTATCCAAAACTACTAAATCAAGAACCAATGAATCATGGTTCTGGTATTTAATATAGAATTCATTTCCCTTAAGTTCTTCCTTCTCTATGGGCAGTTTTTGATTGATCGCTGTTGAGATTTTATACAAGTACTTACTTATATTTTAATAAAATGTGCTTATCTTACCCATATGCACATTACCAAATGATGAAGTATGACTGACCTCAAGCACAAAAACATTTATAGCACTTAAAAAAGGGGAGACTTCACATCCCTTTCTCTCTTCCCCCATTGTATCTTCCTCTGCCCGCATCAACTACCTGCCATTCACCTCCTCCATTAATCTCTCCCCAGATAAGGCCTGGGAAAATAGATGGTCTTACAATATGCCCTATAAAGTAACAAAAACTTTAAAAATTCTGGAATGTGCCAACATCTACGTTGTTGTTACAAAGGTGACTTGTGTGACCTCTTCTTTTGCTTGTTAGCATTTGAATTGTAGAGTATCTTTAAATAAAATGAGAACAGAAAAGATCATTAGTCACTTCTTCATGGACAGTCATACATGCCAAGAAATAACTCATGTAAACTGCTGTATGGAAAGTAGGAAGCACTCTCACTTGACACTCTCACTGTGTCATGAAGAGGATGCTTTGGCCCTTGGAGTGAAGTGTTGGAAGCAGGAGTGATGGTGTGTGAGACATCATTGGGAGTAGGTGTAGTGCTGATCCCCAAGACAGCCATCACGAGGTGCTAGCTTGGTGAGTGGAGCCCTCTCACAATCAGTTAATTAAGAGTTGTTCTGCTCTTGTGAGGTAGGTAAATCTTATTGTCTTCATTGTATGGATGGGAAGACTGAGGCACAGAGAGTGTAACATTCAAGGATGTCAGTAGCAAAGCCTGAAGTTGAATCCTGATTAACTGCCTCCCAGTCTTCGTTCTTGGACTATAAGACTTTTCCTCCTGTCGATCATTTTTGTTGCAACAATCCACCAGGTTAAGTTTGCACTGCAGTTCTTGTCACACAGTGTCTTTACACATTTAACACACACATGCATTCCAGGAAAAACTGAGAGAACTTCAGTGCTAATCAGAGACCCTAATAATACTAATTTGAATCAGGCATGCTGTGTAGTATAGAAGGTAATATTTAAAATCCTCCACATGGCTTAGTTGATATATCTCAATCCAAAACTCCAACAGTCCAGCTGTTCCAATCTTTGGCCGGTTGTGAACAGAGACTGCCAGTTGTGCTGATTTGCCAAAATAATGTAATAACTCTTATGATCCAACAAATGAAAAGTAGGAAACACAATAAGACCATCAAATTCTTTCTTGTTTGTAAGGTAAGAACAGCTGTTGAACATACAGAGCTCCTTTGGGGAAAGCAGTATAGAAAAGGGTAGTGTGGGGGAAAAAAAACTAAGAAAGCAGAGTGGAGAAGGTTGTGCTGCAATGGACACTCACATTAATGTTATCTGAGGCTCGTACCCAGTTATGGTTATCACAAACCTTAGCGGGCTTCAGAGTCTAGGGGTACAGGGATTGCAGGGAGCCACAAAGGGAGGCAGAGTCAGGAGTAGTTCACAATCTTATCTCTGCTGCCTTCTGCTCTCTGTTCATCCTTCCCCCAACCAAGAGCCTCTCCTTTACCCTGCACTCATCCTCCTTGTATTAGCATACAACATACATTTTTAATTATAAACATGGACGGAATGAAATACATAGGAGAGAGTCCTACTTAAGGGGCGCTGGATCTATTCTAATCAGCCTAGGTAGGCATAGCTATAAGTATCAATGTTCAGAACCAGAAGCATAGAGATTTATGGGAGACGTGACACAGTGCTGCAGTCCAGGACATCTGCCTGGGTGTATGGAAGTACCTAATTAAATCTGACCCCACCTACTGTTCTCCATGAAGGCCACTTACTCCACTGCTTGTTCCCTGCCTGCTTCCATTTTTGATTTCTAGAACACTATATGGTTTCAATTGTGGCTACCTTTAAAATAGTTGGGGTACTTGAGTTAACAGCACCAGGTTTTAACACTGTGGGCTGGAGTTAGGGCTTCTTCAGCAAAAGAGACCTTGAACTGGGAACTCCTTCCCTTTGCTGGTCCAACAGAAGACAAAGCTTCTTGGAATGTATTAGCTCTCTGCATAATTGGCTGTCACACAGAAAGGACAAGGGACCTGATGCTACCAGTTGCTGAAGGACATCACTTTTTATTCTAGTGATAGACAGTTTGTTCAGAGAAAAATGGTCAGGGTTCCAGTCCAGGTTCAATGTGTATGTAATTTTTTTTTAATAGTAATTGTGTCTGTTATCATTACATGTGGACCTTCAGGAATTCTGTAAGATTCATCTAGTCACAGATGCCTTTACTGAGTTCTCTTTTCTCTGAGAACATGAAGATAATAGAAGCCCAACTTCAATGTATACCTCAAATTAAGAAATACAGTAAAAGAACTAAAAAAGAGCCACTGTGGCTTAACAACCATGTAAAAGAAGCAGTGAGAGATAAAAAGACTTCCTTTAAAAAGTGGAAGTCAAATCCTGGTGAGGCAAATAGAAAGGAGCACAAACACTGCCAGCTTAAGTGCAAGAGTGTAATAAGAAAAGCCAAAGAGAAGTCTGAAGAACGGCTAGCCAAAAATTCCAAAGGTAATAACAAAATGTTTTTTAAGTACATCAGAAGCAGGAAGCCTGCTAAACACCAATGGGGCCCCTTGACAATCGAAATACAAAAGGAGTGCTTAAAGATGATAAAATAATTGCGGAGAAACTAAATGGATTCTTTGCTTCAGTCTTCACAGCTGAGGATGTTAGGGGGATTCCCAAACCTGATCCGGCTTTTGTAGGTGACAAATCTGAGGAACTGTCACAGATTGAAATGTCACTAGAGGAGGTTTTGGAATTAATTGATAAACTCAGCATTAACAAGTCACCGGGACCAGATGGCATTCACCCTAGAGTTCTGAAAGAACTCAAATGTGAAGTTGCAGAACTATTAACTAAGGTTTGTAACCTGTCCTTTAAATTGGCTTCGGTACCCAATGACTGGAAGTTAGCTAATGTAACGCCAATATTTAAAAAGGACTCTAGAGGTGATCCCGGCAATTACAGACCAGTAAGTCTAAAGTCAGCACTGGGCAAATTAGTCAAAACAATAGTTAAGAATAAAATTGTCAGATACATTGAAAAACATAAACTGTTGAGCAATAGTCAAAATGGTTTCTGTAAAGGGAAATCATGTCTTACTAATCTATTAGAGTTCTTTGAAGTGGTCAACAAACATGTGGACAAGAGGGATCCAGTGGACATAGTGTACTTAGATTTCCAGAAAGCCTTTGACAAGGTCCCTCACCAAAGGCTCTTATGTAAATTAAGCTGTCATGGGATAAAAGGAAGGTCCTTTCATGGATTGATAACTGGTTAAAAGACAGGGAACAAAGGGTAGGAATTAATGGTAAATTCTCAGAATGAAGGAGGGTAACTAGTGGTGTTCCCCAAGGGTCAGTCCTAGGACCAATCCTATTCAATTTATTCATAAATGATCTGGAGAAAGGGGTAAACAGTGAGGTGGCAAAGTTTGCAGATGATACTAAACTACTCAAAGCAGCAAAGAATCCTGTGGCACCTTATAGACTAACAGACGTTTTGGAGCATGAGCTTTCGTGGGTGAATACCCACTTCGACAGAAAGCTCATGCTCCAAAAATTCTGTTAGTCTATAAGGTGCCAGAGGATTCTTTGCTGCTTTTACAGATCCAGACTAGCACGTCTACCCCTCTGATACTAAACTACTCAAGATAGTTAAAACCAAAGCAGATTGTGAAGAACTTCAAAAAGATCTCACAAAACTAAGTGATTGGGCAACAAAATGGCAGATGAAATTTAATGTGGGTAAATGTAAAGTAATGCACATTGGAAAGGATAACCCCAACTATACATACAATATGATGGGGGCTAATTTAGCTACAACGAGTCAGGAAAGAGATCTTGGCATCATCGTGGATAGTTCTCTGAAGATGTCCATGCAGTGCGCAGAGGCAGTCAAAAAAGCAAACAGGATGTTAGGAATCATTAAAAAGGGGATAGAGAATAAGACTGAGAATATATTATTGCCCGTATATAAATCCATGGTACGCCCACATCTCGAATACTGTGAATATCTCAAAAAAGATATTCTAGTGCTAGAAAAGGTTCAGAAAAGGGCAACTAAAATGATTAGTCCCATACGAGGAAAGATTAAAGAAGCTAGGCCTCTTCAGCTTGGAGAAGAGGAGACTAAGGGGGGATATGATAGAAGTATATAAAATCATGAGTGATGTGGAGAAAGTGGATAAGGAAAAGTTATTTACTTATTCCCATAATACAAGAACTAGGGGTCACCAAATGAAATTAATAGGCATCAGGTTTAAAACAAATAAAAGGAAGTTCTTCTTCATACAGTGCACAGTCAACTTGTGGAACTCCTTACCTGAGGAGATGTGAAGGCTAGGACTATAACAATGTTTAAAAGGGAACTGGATAAATTCATAGTGGCTAAGTCCATAAATGGCTATTAGCCAGGAAGGGTAAAGAATGGTGTTCCTAGCCTCTGTTCATCAGAGGATGGAGATAGATGGCAGGAGAGAGATCACTTGATCATTGCCTGTTAGCTTCACTCCCTCTGGGACATCTGGCATTGGCCACTGTTGGTAGAGAGATACTGGGCTAGATGGACCTTTGGTCTGACCCGGTACGGCCATTCTTATATTCTTATGTAGATAGGCACAAAGACATAGGAGAGGTTTCTGCTTTCTGGTTTCTTTTTTGCTACAAGTAGGGGGTTTGGTTCTCTGTTAATTACTAACTGTTGTTTTTTTTAAATCATACAAGCCAAAGTTTTCTGCTCAGCATATTTTTTTATGAGAAAAAAAGATATAAAACAATTGAAACGAGTATATTATATACTGGAGCACAGAGGTCACCAAACACAAATAATTGTTGCCTGAGCAATTGTATCAGAGGGGTAGCCGTGTTAGTCTGGATCTGTAAAAGCAGCAAAGAATCCTGTGGCACCTTGATGTCTGTTAGTCTATAAGGTGCCACAGGATTCTTTGCTGCTTGAGCATTTGTAGTAGGAAATCACAGTACTTTTAGAGAGATCTATACAATAACTCCTCCCACATTTCACAGGTCAGACAAATGTGGTCATAGTAACAAATCAGATTGTTGATACTACATAGCCAATCTGTTCTTCACTAGAGCTTTGTTGGCATTTCAAGCAGAAATATGTGATTTTTCTGCTTATCCCCCTGCTGCCATAGACACTAGTTATATGTTAAATAGTATCCAAAGGTGAATTAACCCACTTTTTCCATACATTCCCTGGTGCCTTCTTTTGAAGCTCTTTGTCATTAAATTAAGTGTTCTCTTTGGGTCAAAATCTGCTCATTCTAGCTACAAGACTGTTCCCGGTGTGTCTAATTGTGAGTAGATTCTCATGTAATTACATGACTCCAGAAGCTGGGGCATTAAATGAAGAAATAATGTTACTAATGATGCGTAGTTTTAATTTATGCATTGACATGCATTTTTCACATTTGGATTTTGTTCTCTGGGGTTTCTTCTTAATAACATTCTTTTCACATCCTCCAGCTGTACCAATTCCTTGACCTTCCCTTTCCCAAATATTTCAGAGCTTTCTGTGCTTGACCTTTACTTTGCAAAAGTGTGAAGAAATTTGTTTCTAATCACAACTGCTAGCTCCATCTTTGCTGAGGTCTACAGATTGTTTGATGGGTTTATAAAAAGAGGCAGAAAATTGAGGTGGTGGTAAATTTAAAAGGGCAGTGAGATAATCCATTTTTATTTGCAGACCACAAGATCATCCTTTTAGTGTGTGCCCCAATACAGTATTCAGGGAGGATGAAGTTGAAGTATAGCTTGTAGCTTCCCAATTTTTTTTTTTTAAAAAAAACCTGTGCGGCTGATTATAGGTTTCAGTGTTAGTATAGGTAGAACAGAATATTTTTCAGATGGTAACATGAGAAAGTGAATTAAATTCAGAGACTTGTCCAAGATCACACTAAAAGTCAGTGGCAGATCTAGGGATAGAACCTGTGTCTACTGTCCTATGCCATGGACCACATAGCTATAGATGGTGTAACATAATGAATTAAGACTATTTCTTTCACTGATTCTTCTCTAAAATTTCGTTCCGTTTCAGCATGTTTACTTTTAAAAAGAACATATCCAGGTTACGACCCTGAATGGAAGTACAGTGTGACATGGCATAATATGTTGTAACATATCATGAGATTTATTCACATGTTCGTTCAAATCACAGGGATATGGGCACCATGATATAGGAGCACAACGATATCGATATAAAGGGCTCTTAAAACCGGTTTCTGTACTCCTCCCCGACGAGAAGAGTAGCACTGAAATCGGTATTACCATATCGGATTAGGGTTAGTGTGGCCGCAAATCGACGGTATTGGCCTCCGGGAGGTATCTCACAGTGCACCATTGTGACCTCTCTGGAAAGCAATCTGAAGTCGGATGCACTGGCCAGGTAGACAGGAAAAGCCCCGTAAACTTTTGAATTTCATTTCCCATTTGCCCAGCATGGAGCTTTGATCAGCACGGGTGGCGATGCAGTCCCAAATCCAAAAAGAGCTCCAGCGTGGACCGTATGGGAGATACTGGATCTGATTGTGTATGGGGAGACAAATCTGTTGTATCAGAGCTCTGTTACAGAAGATGAAATGCCAAAGCATTTGAAAAAAATCTCCAGGCTATGATACAGAGTCCACAATACAGTGCTGTGTGACAAGCGTAACGGAAAGCCAAAGAATCAAATGGACGCTCATGGAGGAAGGGAGGGGGAACTGAGGACTCCAGCTATCACACAGTCCCCGCAGTCTCCGAAAAGTATTTGCATTCTTGGCTGAGCTCCCAATGCTTGTAGGGTCAAACACATTGTCCGGGCTGGTTCAGGGTATATGTCATCAATTTACCCCCCTCTCCCCCCTGTGAAAGAAAATGGAAAAAAATTGTTTCTTGACTTTTTTCAATGTCACCGTATGGCCTGCCTTGTGCAGGAGGTCAGACTAGATGATCAGATTGGTCCCTTCTGACCTATGAGTCTATGAGTCTATGAGTCTACTGCATGCTGCTGGTAGATGCTGTGCTGCGGCACTGAACAGCAGCATCCTCTCCCCTCCCTTCCCCAGTGGCAGATAGTACAGTGCAGAAGGACTGGTAGCCATCCTTGTCATCATCCCGTGAATGCTCCTGGCTGGCCTCAGGTGAGGTCGGCCAGGGGCGCCTGGGTAAAAATAGGAATGACTCCCGGTTATTCCCGGAAGATGGTACAGAACGGCTGGTAACTGTCCTCATCATAGCAACTGGGGGCTGAGCTCCATCAGCTTCCCCCTTTCATGTCTAAAGAAAAGATTCTGTACTGCATGGACTATCATAGCAGTGGGATGCTGGGCTCCTCTCCCCTCCACCGTTTAATGTCCTGCCTGGACTATCATAGCAGCTGAAGGCTGCCTCCCCCTCATTTTATGTCACTAAAAACTCAGTGTTTCTTATTCCTGCATTCTTTATTACTTCATCACACAAATGGGGGGACCTTGCAACAGTAGCCCAGGACGGTTGGCGGAGGAGGGAAGCAACGGGTGGGGTTGTTGCAGAGGCACCCCCTAGAATGGCATGCAGCTCATCATTTCTACGGGATCTGACACGGAGCGGCTGTGCTCTCTGAGACACTGGTTCTCTAGTACACTTGCCCCATATTCTAGGCAGGACTGACTCTATTTTTAGATACAACATAAAGGACCTCAGCGAAGGTCAGCCAGGAGCACCCATGACAGCAGCAGACAGTACAGAATGACTGATAACCGTCATCTCATCGCCAATTTACAATGGCACAGCAGATAGTACAGAACGACTGGTAACCATCTCTGCTACCTTGCAAAGGCAAATGAATGCTGCTGTGTAGTGCTGCAGTACCGCCTCTGTCAGCGGCATCCAGCACACAAGGTGACAGTGACAAAAGGCAAAATGGGCTCCATGGTTGACGTGCTATGGCGTCTGCCAGGGCAATCCAGGGAAAAAGGGCACAAAATGATTGTCTGCCGTTGTTTTCACGGAGGAAGGAATGAGTGATGACATTTATCCAGAATCACCCGCGACACTGTTTTTGCACCATCATGCATTGGGATCTCAACCCAGAATTCCAATGGGCGGGGGAGACTGCGGGAACTATGGGATAGCTACGGGATATCTACCCACAGTGCAACGCTCCAGAAATCGACGCTAGCCTCTGTACATGGACGCACACCACCGAATTATTGTGCTTTGTGTGGCCACATGCACTCGCCTTTATCCAATCTGTTTTACAAAACCAGTTTATGTAAAATCGGAATAATCCTGTAGTGTAGACGTACCCTAAGATTGGGACTGGATAGTTTCCTCTTTCCTTTCCTATCACAGAGTAATAACTCTACACCTTTCCTTGTCATGTATTTCTGACAGGTTTCCACACTCCCTTCCATGATATTGTACCAGATAGAACCCTATATTAGGCCATGTGCCCCTTCTTTTGTCCTGTTCCTGTGAAAGGGTCTACTCGCTGCAGGCATGCCCCCCTTATATCTGGATGTGGTTTAGCGTCTCTCCTCCTTTGTTGTGCCCTGCCAACAGTGGCTCTAGGACTGCAGTGGTCTGCCTCTTCTTGTGACTTGGCCTTCCAGCTGGGTCACTTTAAGTCCTGCCCCTTCTTGGGCAACCTGAGTCCGATATGCCAATAGTCTGGCAACATAATGTCAGAGGATAGGCCAAACTTCAGGCTTTTGGGACCTGTCAGCCCTTGGCTTCAGGGATTTTCATGCCCTGTCCTAAGGGGGCCAGGCCTGACCTCTACTCTGCATTCCAGCCTAGGGACTCTGACTGAAACAGAGGAGGTCTGTTTTGTTCAGTTCATTCATTTTGTTACAGTCCCCCCGCTGACTCTGAAAACAAAGGAAAGCCAAATTAGTTATAGGGATCAAAAGAAACAAAAAGTTTCCACACCAGGCCTACTTGCCCCCAAGGACTCTTGGATACTTAGGAGTCTCTAGCCCCAGTTGGACCTTCCTTCCCAGTGCTAGCTCAAGAGGTCTGGTCCCTCTCTATCAGTCACCACTGACCTGGGTTTTTACTCCCTTATCTTCTCTTTCCAGGCTTGATCTCTGCATAGGTGTAATGGGATAGGGCTGATTGGGCTCGCTGGCTGTAATTCACTCCATCCTGGTCAGTGTAGGGTCTGTATACCCCGGCACACACTCTCTCTTTCAAGACAGTACCCAAGACAGATCCTTCACCCTCCTGAGAAAAAAAAATCCACAGTTGGGTGTGCTTTCTTTTTTGATGTTGAGCTTTAAATCATTAAGGCTGGAAGGATGATGTTAGGGTTCCTTCCTCACTCTGAACTCTGGAGTAAAGATGTGGGGACTCGCATGAAAGACCCCCTAAGCTTATTTTTACCAGCTTAGGTTAAAAACTTTTCCAAGGCACAAATTCCACCTTGTCCTTGAACAGTATGCTGCCACCACCAAGTGATTTAGACAAAGAATCAGGGAAAGGCCAGCTGGGGGGGTGGCAGGCAGGCAGCCTTTGGCGGCATGCCTGCGAAGGGTCCACTGGTCCCATGGCTTTGGTGGACCTCCCGCAGGCGTGCCTGCGGAAGGTCTACCAGAGCCACGGGACCGGCGACTGGCAGAGCACCCCATGCGGCATGATGCTGTGATTGGGGCGGTGAAATGTCTAGAGCCACCCCTGGACCCAGTCCATCAGCCACTTGGAGTCATATTCCCCCAAGCCCTCCACCACCCTTTCCTAGGGAAGGCTTGAGAATAATATCCTTACCAATTGATACAGGTGAATACAGACCCAAACCCTTGGATCTTAACAACAATGAAAAATCAATCAGGTTCTTAAAAGAAGAATTTATTTAAAGATAAAAGGATCACCTCTGTAAAATCAGGATGGAAGATAACTTTACAAGGTAACAAAAGATTCAAAACACAGAGGATTTCCCCTCTAGGCAAAACTTTAAAGTTAGAAAACAAAACAACAACAACAACAACAGGAATAAACTTTCCTCTTAGCACAGGGAAAATTCACAAGCTAAAACAAAAGATACTCTAATGCATTTCCTTGCTATTACTTACTATTTCTGTAATATTAGATTATCATTTCAGTGGAGGCTGGATTACTTGCTTGGTCTCTCCCTTTGTCTCCGGTGAGAACACCCACACAGCACAAAACGAAGCCTCCCCGCCCCCAGATTTGAAAGTATCTTCTTTCCCCATTGGTCCTTCTGGTGAGGTGCCAACCAGGTTATCTGAGCTTCTTAACCATTTACAAGTAAGGAGGGATTTTATGCTACCCTTAGCTGTATGTTTATGACAGATGGTGTTTGTGTCCTTCATGGCATTTAATCACCTGAGGGGGACATGTAGGAACTGGTTCCTGAGGTAATATTGGAGCGCATCTATTACTCACGTCTAGGCCTTCTTTCTCAATGACAGATTAGGCCTTTCCCCCTGAAAATAGCTTCTGGATAATATATAGCACGATCCCATCCGTCTATTTCTTGGGATAACTGGCCCCAAACCCTATTTCCAAAGCATCTGTCTGTAACATGAATTCTTTTGATAAATCTGGACCATATAGGACTGGTGCCCTACACAGGCAATCCTTCAGTGTCTAGAAGGCCTTCTCACATTCCTCGGACCTGTGGACTTTTCTAGGCCATTATCTTTAAGCAGGTCAGCGAATAGGCACAAATCTGCAATAATAGCCCATGAGACCTATAAAGCTCCAAACCTATCTCTTCATTATTGAGATAGGGCAGGATTTTAAGTCCTGGAGTTTCTCAGCCAGGGACTGGACCTGGTCCTGCCCCAGCATATATCTCTGGTAAGTAGTTTCCATCCTTCCAATTTTACATTTTTGATGGGGTTCGCTGTCAGCCCAGCCTCCTGTAACGATCGGATGACCACAGCCACTTGTTCTAGATGGGACTCCCAATCCTGGCTAAATAGGCGTCATTGTATGAACTATGTGGATGGAGGATCCAGTCAGGGGTGGCTCCAGGCCCCAGCACGCCAAGCGCGTGCTTGGGGCGGCATGCTGCGGGGGGCGCTCTGCTGGCTGCTGGGGGGGCGGCAGGCAGGCAACCTTTGGCGGCATGCCTGCGGAGGGTCCGCTGGTCCCACGGCTTTGGTGGACCTCCCGCAGGCGTGCCTGCGGAAGGTCTACCAGAGCCACGGGACCAGCGACTGGCAGAGCGCCCCACGCGGCATGATGTTGTGATTGGGGCGGTGAAATGTCTAGAGCCACCCCTGGACCCAGTCCATCAGCCACAAAGATGGTGGAAGTTCTGTAGAGGCCAAAAGGCATGGTTCAAACTGGTATACCTCAAAGGGGGTGGAAAGGGGTCTCAGAACTCTGGCATGAGTGGGCCAGTGCAGGTTTGTTAAGTCTAATATGATGATATACTTGGCCCTGCCGAGGTGGTCTAGGAGTTAACATAAGAACATAAGACTAGCCCTACTGGGTCAGAGCAAAGGTCCATCTAGCTCAGTATCCTGTCTTCTGACTGTGGCCTGTGCCAGGTTCCCCAGAGGGAATGAACAAAACAGGTAATCATTAAATGATCTATCCCCTATTGCTCATTCCCAGCTTTTGGCAAACAGAGGCTAGGGACACCATTCCTGCCTATTAGCCCTTCTTAATTACCAGCATTCTGTTCTCGTTTTTGGCTGCCATTGCACATTGAGTTTTCAGAGAACTATCCACAATGACTCCAAGATCTCTTTCTTGAGTGGTAACACCTAATTTAGACTCCATCATTTTATATGTATAGTTGGGATTATGCTTTCCAATATGCATTACTTTGCATTTATCAACATTAAATTTAATCTGCCATTTTGTTGCCCAGTCACCCAGTTTTGAGAGATTCATTTGTAGCTCTTCACAGTCTGCCTGGGTCTTCACTATCTTTAGTAATTTTGTGTCCTCTGCAAATTTTACCTCCTCACTGTTTACCCCTTTTTCCAGATCATTTATAAATATGTTGAATAGGACTGGTCCCAGAACAGACCCCTGGAGGACACCATTATTTACCTCTCTCCATTCTGAAAACTGACCATTTATACCTACCCTTTGTTTCCTATCTTTTAACCAGTTACCAGTTCATGAGAGGACCTTCCCTCTTATCCCATGGCAGCTTACGTTGCGTAAGAGCCTTTGGTGAGGGACCTTGTCAAAGGCTTTCTGAAAATCTAAGTACACTATATCCACTGGATCACTTTGGTTCACATGCTTGTTTACCCCCTCAAAGAATTCTAGTAGATTAGTGAGGCATGATTTCCCCTTACTAAAACCATATTGACTCTTTCTCAACAAATTATGTTCATCTATATGTCTGACAAAATTGTCCTTTATTATAATTTCAGGCAGTTTGCCCGGTACTGAAGTCAGGCTTACAGGCCTGTAATTGCCAGGATCACCTCTGGAGCCCTTTTAAAAAAATTGGCATACATTAGCTATCCTCCAGTCATCTGGTACAGAAGCTGATTTAAATGATTGGTTACATTTTTGCTTTGCTCTGTTGCTGAGTTGGGAAGGATGATCATGCAGACTGTAAAATAGAATGATCACAGATAAAAATATATTGTCATAATTGCATGTTTGTAACTCATGTTTATGCATTTTGGCACGCTGTCCCTCTCTAGTGGTTGGAATGCATAGAAGTTTAAGAATCTGTTACAGCCTTTTAGCAAACTGAGCAGGGAGAGGGTTTTTTTTTTTGTCTCTACCTGTAGAGGCTCATGATTGTAGATGCAGAGCTCTGGAGTTCAATCCCCACCACTACCTATAGGCATCATATTGCATGTTATCTCTATAGACTGGTTTAAATAATATAAAATATATACTGTATATCTACTCTGTAGTATATCCAGTAACAGATACAAGGCAACTATAACATTCATCATGGGTTTCTGAATTGCAGCTAACACTTTCACAGTACATAGTCCAGTAAGCACTTTCACACTGCTAAGCCTGCCATTAGAAGACCTTCCAGTAGTGACATTTTTCTCGTGTCACTTTAATTCTGAAAAGCTGACATCATTAAGAGCAGCCATCACAAAACACATTCTTAACCTTTTTTTTTAACCCACAGTTACAAGTACACATTCCTTAATCACCAAATTCAAAACTAACCTGAATTATTCCCATAACATCAGAAATGGGAATAGAAAGTTTCTTTATTCAGAGCACAGAAAGGATCTCTTGTTCTTGAGTTAAATTTTAAAATATTTCACTCTCTACACTTAAAATGAGAGAGCTTTCTACATTGTGAGGCTAATTCCAATCTCACTGTGGTTTTAAACTGAAATAACTTGGTTCACAGAAGGGGTGTTAGTATGGATTTACATTGGTGTGAGTGAGATCAGAGGCCCTTTGGTTTCAAAAGCAGCTCCTAAAAATATCGTAACACAGGTTTCATTCCCATCTCACAGTTTCATCCTAGAATACTCAGTCTTTACTCTGGCAAGTTATACTATTCCAATGGAAAAACATTTATGTATATATGTGCATAATGACATGCTTTTCTATTGGTGATTTCATGCATTCAGTCCTGTTTAAGAGCCTCTTTCACAATCATAATAGCACTTGAAGACATTAGGAAAATGCATGGTTACATGAAATTCCACTTAGAAAGCCATGCCTTACAGATATTAAAAATGAATCTGTCATAGCATCATGAGTGGAGCTTTTTGCAAAGCATATGGTCGATGTATAGTTATTCCCAAGAGAGAAGAAAATCTAAGAATGAGCTCTTAGTGAACGAGCACTGCTGGCACATGCTAGAATAATGTCAAGGCTTTGCTACCTCCAACTGGGAGTTTCAGTTTGCCAAGCTAGTGCCAATGCCTTCTGCTTGATACAATGGAGTCTTTGAGGAATCTGGAAATATATGAAAGGAATAAATTGGCACAATAGTAATAACAATGAACAGAAAACCATGTAGGGATAGAAAGTGTAAATGAGAGACTATGCCATCACCATTATTTTTTATCAATAAACCAAAGCAAATTTTCTCTACATATTTTCAGTTGTTCAGTTGTATAAAATGACACTTCAATCCCTATTTGGAGGAAATTGTGTTGTTATGGGTATTTGTCATGTGACTGCAGGATGCTGTGCCGAGGGTGCATTCATAATGGGAAGAGACAGTCCTGACAGCTTGCTTTCAACTCCTGCAGCGTTCAAGAGGATCAGTCCATATTTTGCTCTGAGACTCTTTCCGTGATGTCAGTCAAAATGAGCGCAGCGTGGGAGTCCAGAGCATTGAAATATTAAATGAAAACATACCGTGGGCAGATTGGTTAATGCAGTTGTAATCAATTGGGGCTGTTGACTTTCTAGCCAGCTCGTTGTTAAGGGGTAGGAGTTTTAATTAAACAAACATAGCTGGAGCTGCAGGCAGGTATGCCTGTGCAGGTGACCTGCTTGGGGATTTGGTTTTTCAGAAGTTGCCTAGCAACACAACACAGACACCATCTCTGCACAACTGTGGCATAATGAATCTGCACACACTTCAGAGAAGGGCATCAGGAATAATATATTGTGTGCACAGAAAGCACATGGGGATGAATGAAGAAGGGAAATTACAAATTATACAGCAGGATTTGGCTATCATAATCTTGGGTATAGTGAAACTCCATTTGTGTGGGTGTAGAATGGAAGTCCCTTCTGCTTTCACTGCTTTAAAAAAAGTCAATTAATCCCTGTTATAAGGCTTGATCCAGAAAGATGCTGAGAGCTGTCAACTCAGCTGACACATGGTGTATACCTCAGTGGGAATGGATGGCCCTCAGTAGCTTGCAGAACAGAACTCACTGTGAGTTTCTGCTAGGTGTTCTGTGAAAGGACTTCACTATAAAACATCTCAGCTGGTGTAACAGGGCAAAGTTTAAAAAAAGTCAATGGAACTATGTCAATTTACACCGACTGAAGATCTGGTTCTATATGTGTATGTATTTAAGGGCTTATTAGTGCAACCATGACCTCAACATGTAGGTACCCGACTATATATCAATTAAAATCAAAGACTAAATTTGACTTGATATACTGTAGGTCTTTACAAGATGACTGCTTCCCTTCGTATCCACTGCAATGGTGATCCATTGGTCAATCACAGGTCCAGCTGAAGAGACAGATGTTGTACTGCACCTGGAAGCTCATCAAATTTGGACTCTGGCCAAGGTTTCAGAAACATGGACCCACGACAGAGCACCTAGGGAGGTCAAACAGCAGAACTAAAAGCCAAGTTACACTTTGAGTTAGAGACATGAGACAGGATCTGGGAAGAAAGGTGGACTTTAGATAGATCTCAGTGCTGTTCTAAACCCTGTGACCATGGACAATGCACTGAATACTTCAGTTTGGAAGTGTTCTCTTTCTGCCATTAAAAAGAGGACAAGAATTAAATTCAATAAAATGCCTGAATTGGAATTAGACTGATACCTTTCTTCCCGAGTACTGTAAATTGTCCTGAAAGAGATTTCATGTGGAGGGAAATTTTCAAGAGTGTTTATCACATCTGCACTTCCTACAAATTATGCCCATGGAGGCACACACAGTTTTTTACATGAGTGATTATCCATTTTATGTGCCTTGGTGTCTATTTGCTCATGCCAACATCATTTTGCACACTACTTTTCTGCAGCCCTGGCACTGTTACATTCAATATAACTATTTCTATGAAATTGCTCTGTGAAGAGAATATGCATGTTTTCACACTGGAATTGCATATTTACTAAAATGAATAGGATATTGGAAAAAAGAATTAAACCATAACATGAAACCAAAATGAGCTTTTCTGAACTGTGCAAAACAAAATTGCTCATTTCCGCAATGACATACTGTAGGCATTGCCTGTAGACTTCAAATGGATTAACTGTTGCTGGAGCATTACATGCTGTGGTGAAACATGTTGTCTTTCCTTGATTAACTCTCTTGGGGCTTCATCTAAAGCCCACTGAAGTCAAGAGAATTTTCTGATGACTTCAGTGGGCCTTGGATCGGGCCTATTATTCCTTTGTCATTTTTATTTGTTCTTTAAAATTCTGAAAAGCAATAAGCATTATCTACCCAGATCACCCAGACTGAGCAGATGCTTAAATGTTATGCTTATGTTACCACTGTTGTTGTTTCTGTTAATTAGACCACCATGAAGCCCACTGTCCTTTTAACAGGAGCAGTATGCAGTGATGCATCTGCTCTCAAGGGAAATGTCCATTTTGTATGCATGAGCGTACTAGCCAAAACATTGTCTAGCATGTGTCAAACACATTTATCATGTCTATTAAAACAATTAAATTACAGGGCTTCCATTATAACAGTGAACAAAAAAACCCAGCGTAGGTGAACTAACCTCTCTATAAAGGATCTGTTAAAAAGATGTATAATAAATATAAGATGTATCAAGTGTATAATAAAATTAATTATACATGTAAAGAGAAGGAAAATAGGACTTTGTGTAAAATGGGAAGATGAATGATCAGTCTGAATTTTATTTAGATGAGATACCTGGTTAATAATAAAGTCTTTGGATTTCATGCTCTCCCCAGCATAAGTTAAAATATTAATCAAATAGCTATTTCAATCTGCTTTCAACTTCAGTGCCCAATGCTGCAAAATATATTCATGCAAGTAATTTAAAGTGACTCATATGTGTAAGTGATTGCAGGATGAGGCCCTTAGATTCCGGCATTTCATACTGTATTTTGGCTGAGAATGGCTTGAAAATATAGATATAGTCACCAGTTCTCCGTAGTCTTTAAAAAAAAATCTTTGTGCATTTAGCTAGATTGGAGTTTTTCATTTTCTTCAGTTGCAAGTTCCATTACCATCTTGTTATCATATGGCATTTTCACTGTATAACACTGTCCTTGCTGATGAATAAACCCAGACACTCCCAAACTTAACACATTTCACTGTCACTTTAGAGTCTTAAGAGCAGAGTCTTTTTGCCTTAATACTTAAAGAGCACGCTGTTGTACTGGATCGATTTGGATTAATGTCTGATAGTGTTTGGGAGAAAATAGATAAGTGTTCCCAGTAAATTTAGATGGAGATTATAGTGCAATGGCATTAAATTCCTGTTCTCTTACATGGCTGCGATGTTAATGCAGAAGAGTATGTGATTCTTGACTAATTTAATTCTGTCACAGCATGAAAAAATATAGACACATGTAAGTTTGCCAATTTGCAGGTACCACAGAGATTGTACTTTAATGTGGCTTTGGGGAATGGTTAAATATAAAAGACATGCCACATATTTGGATTTTCTACTGAAACCCTAATAGTTGACCTGGGTATTTGCTAAATATGAACCTGGAACAGTAGGAGGCTAGCCTACCTGGAGTGCTCTAATGGAGGGGCAAAGAGAAGCAGTCAGACAAATCTGAGGGAGTGAGTCTCTGGCTATGTGGAAATGGTTGCAGGAGGGATCAGGTAGAAGACAGTTTCTGGAGTAGGGAGAAAGGAGGTGGGCAAGAAGAAAGAACTGGAGGTGGTAAGTCTTTCCACAGAGAGGGAAGCAGGTTAGTTGCAGTGACTAAGGACCAAACTTAATGATCACCAAAGTCACTGAAAACATCCATTGACTTCAGTGAGTGTCAGATCAGGCCTAGGGAATCTAGACTTTTCATTACATAGTGGATAATGGGGGACAGTCTGGCCATTGGGAGAAGTGTGGTAAATACTGGACTTGCATTGTTAGAATAGATGCCTATGTGGTACCCCGACACACTTGTTTGCTTCCTTTAATGCCAGTCTCCTTATGGGTTTTGATGGACAGGCCTGGATTCATCAGGATCCTGCCTCCAGCTCAGCAGAGTGTAACTTCGTTGTTTTCTTCCCCTATGAATTTATTTGTGAGTGCCTCCATCCCCCATTCCTCCTTCTTTGCACTTACTTTCCAGATAGTTGGAGACTAGGGTGCCAGGTACCAAATGTGAAAAATTGGGATGGGGGTGAGAGGTAATAGGAGCCCATATAACCCCCCCCCAAATATTGGGATTGTCCCTATAAAATCAGGACATCTGGTCACCCTATTGGAGACTCCCAAGAAATAAGATAAACAAACGCGCAATATATTCACCAGAGTAATTATATTAAACAGGAAGTATGTATAACATAACTGAGTAAAACACTACTCTCACAGTCACTGGTGCCCACGCTGATAACACCCCCTCCTTTCTCTCAGAAACTGCCCCTTCCCTGAGCAGGCGTGTTGGTGGCCAACCATGCACACCTGCTATTCTTCCACGAGCCAGCAGGGCCCATATTACTTGAAACAGTGTCTCTCCTCACCCCTCTTGGTTGCCTAGCAGGCTCTGAGTCTGCCCTTGTCCCCCCTTCCTCCAGGGACAGCATGTCTCCCCGAATTACTAGCACACAGAGACCCAGGAACCAAGGTAAGCTCCTTGGGGGTTACAGCTGAATAGCTAGTCCGTATCTGTGTGGGTGGGGAAGGGAGTTGCTTTTGTATTCAGAAGTAAATACACATTGGATGGTATTTACACATGAATGGAATATAAATCAAAGATTTGGCATTTCAAGACAGAACTTTTAATAAGTTCACACTAGATGAAGACTTCTATTTCAAACCCCTGCATTTCACTTACAATTTCCTAAAACGTATTCCTATGTGGTGAAACTTTCCAGGCTTGGTCTCAACCCAGATGTGAGTTACTATGGTGCGGTGTGCAGTTACTGGTGAGAATGTGTTTCAGGTTGGCAGGTTGCCTGTGGGAGAGAACTGGCTTGCCACCCAAGGCCTGTGAAAGTGTGGGATCATTGTCCAGGATGGGTTGTAGATCCCTGATGATGCGTTGGAGGGGTTTTAGCTGGGGGCTGTATGTGATGGCCAGTGGAGTCCTGTTGGTTTCTTTCTTGGGTTTGTCTTGCAGTAGGAGGCTTCTGGGTACACGTCTGGCTCTGTTGATCTGTTTCCTTATTTTCTCGTGCGGGTATTGTAGTTTTGAGAATGCTTGGTGGAGATTTTGTAGGTGTTGGTCTCTGTCTGAGGGGTTAGAGCAGATGCGATTGTACCTCAGCGCTTGGCTGTAGACAATGGATCGTGTGATGTGCCCAGGATGGAAGCTGGAGGCATGAAGGTAGGCATAGTGGTCGGTAGGTTTTCGGTATAGGGTGGTGTTAATGTGACCATCACTTATTTGCACCGTGGTGTCCAGGAAGTGGACCTCCCATGTAGATTGGTCCAGGCTGAGGTTGATGGTGGGGTGGAAGCTGTTGAAATCATGGTGGAATTTTTCCAGAGTCTCCTTCCCATGGGTCCAGATGATGAAGATGTCATCAATGTAGCGTAGGTAGAGAATGGGCGTGAGTGGACGAGAGCTGAGGAAGGTCAGGCCATAAAAATATTGGCATATTGTGGGGCCATGCGGGTGCCCATAGCAGTGCCACTGATCTGGAGATATATATTGTCATCAAATTTGAAATAGTGGTATGTGAGGATAAAGGCACAGAGCTCAGCAGCCAGTTGTTCTGTGGCATCATCAGGGATACTGTTCCTGACAGCTTGTATTCCATCTGTGTGTGGGATGTTCGTGTAGAGAGCCTCTACGTCCATGGTGGCTAGGATGGTGTTTTCTGGAAGGTCACCAATGCACTGTAGTTTCCTCAGGAAATCAGTGGTGTCACGGAGACAGCTGGGAGTGCTGATGGCATAGGATCTGAGTGGAGAGTCCACATATCCAGACAGTCCTTCAGTGAGAGTGCCAATGCCCGAGATGATGGGGCGTCCAGGATTTCCGGGTTTGTGGATCTTGGGTAGTAGATAGAATAACCCTGGTCGGGGCTCTAAGGGTATGTTGATTTGTTTCGGTGTTAGTGTAGGGAGTGTCCTGAGTAGATGTTGCAGTTTCTTGGTGCATTTCTCAGTGGGATCTGAGGGAAGTGGCCTGTAGAATTTGGTGTTGGAGAGTTGTCTGGCGGCCTCCTTTTGGTAGTCAGACCTGTTCATGATGACAACAGCACCTCCTTTATCAGCCTCTTTGATGATAATGTCAGAGTGGTTTCTGAGGCTGTGGATGGCATTGCGTTTTGCACGACTTAGGTTATGAGGCAAACAATGTTGTTTTTCCACAATTTCTGCCTGTGCACATTGGCAGAAGCATTCAATGTATAGGTCCAGACTGTCATTTCGACCCTCAGGAGGAGTCCATGTGGAGTTCTTCTTCTTGTGCTGTTGGTGAGAGGGTATCTGTGTATCAGTGCGCTGTTCAGTGTTGTCCTGAAAGTATTCTTTGAGTCGGAGACGGCGAAAGCAGGCTTCCAGATCGCCGCAGAACTGTATCATGTTGGTGCGGGTGGCAGGGCAGAAAGAGAGTCCTCGAGATAGGACAGACTTTTCTTCTGGGCCGAGTGTGTAGTTGGATAGATTGATGATATTGCTGGGTGGGTTGGGGGTACAACGGTTGTGGCCCCATGAGGCAGGTAGAAGTTTAGACAGCTTACAGTCCTTTTTCCTTTGTAGAGAGGTGAAGTAAGTAATGTAGATCTCCTGTCTTATTTTAGTGAAGTCCGTTTGTATGGAAGTTTGGTTATTAATGAGAGTTTCCAGGTTGGAGAGCTCTTTTTCGATGTTTTTGGATGCTGATAGCTCAACCTTATTTACCAGGCAGCTGGGTTTTTTTCTACAGGGAGAAGGAAAGGGAAGCTAGTAGAGATATTTCATATGGGAGCTGGGATGGCTATCAAATGACTTCTCTATCTCTTAGGAAAGTACTGCTGCACAGAACTCCTTAGTTTTAAGTTTATTTGGGGGCAGGGGTACAACTAGATTTTTTTTCTATCTCTGGGCAGCCTACAGTCTGACCACCCTATAGCAAGAGAGCCTATTTTGGGAATTTCCATGCCTGAGGCCTTAGAAGCTTACCAGAGAATGTGCTGACTGGGAGTCAGAGCGTTTTCCACTTCTTGACCCATGGAAGATTTGATAACATGAATTGTGTGAGAGTAACACTTCACAAGAATTTAGAAGAGCTTCTTTCAGCCTACAGAAAATGCCTGAAAATGTAACTTTACATAGACCTATGTAATAGTAATGTGAAAGGTTAAAGGAGACCCTGGTAGAGCTAGTTAAAAAATGGTGATGGGGGTTCCTCTCAGAAAATGTTCAGGGCTTTTGATAACTAAACTGAACCTTCAAATGTTTGAAGTCCATCCTTATTTCCAGGAATCTCTTTATAGCTATCCTAGTCATTCATTGTCTTCTTCTCACACGGACATGCACGTCAAGGCCATGAATGTTATGCACGCTGTAGCAGGCTGCAGCCCTCAGCCCTAGCAAGTATACAGAAGAAAAGTGGAGTGCAGTATCCCATAATTCATCAAAACCTGTTTATACAACATCATATCCTTCCCATTACATAACCAAGTAATGTCAGTATCTTTGTTTTCAGCCTTAAACTTTGGACACTTACCAGTTATATGACTGACAAAATTGAATAGAAAGACTTGGATTACTAATACATGTTCAATATTCACTTGTTTGGTAGATAGGCAAAGGTACAACACTTCACTGAAGTGGATTTTTTGTTGTTGTAGTATAGAATCTAGCCCACGTAAACTTAATGCAGGAAACAATGATATAATTGACAGCTACATAATCAGGCTAAAGTGCATTTGCTTGGATGGGTCAAATTCCTTTGGAATTCCAAATGAGATTCTTTTGGCTGCAACACTGAATGTTTTCCTACTTTGCATCACAGAGCCTTATATCAACTTTTTACATGAAGAGAAAAAATTACACTAGCTGGGGTCACCGAGGCCCATCTGTGAAGCATCATATAAATTTATATTTTTAATTAAATGCAAACCCACTGTGTTAATGCACCACTGGAGTCCTGATCTTGCAAACACACATGTGCATTGTGTTGCTCAAGTGAATAGTCTCAATGATTTCAGTGGGACTTCATGCATGAATAAAGTTAATCAGGTGTGTAATTTTTTTTGCTGAGTCAGGATGTAAATTTGCAGACTCAAAATCACAAAAGGTGCTCAGATGCTGATTGGAGCCATACAACATTAGTAGTAATGGTGGGGGAAAAACAGTCTGTTATCTGGAGTGTCCGATGGTAGATAACATATACTACATGGGGCTCAGAGGCACGCTGCCGGCCAGAAATCACCATTTACTCTCTTTAATTTTGTTGTTAATTCACTGGCAGTTAAGTTTCAGCAGAAATATATTAAAACACTTCAGCTAAAGGGTGTGAGATGCTGGGAGAATGAACAATGAGCATTCACATCCCCAGACATATCTGGCATTCAGAAAAGCACTGCAAGATCTTTTTTCTTGTATGTGTTCAGCATAGTAATAACCACAAAATACTGAGAGATCCTGCCCCAAGCGGCTTACATCTAAACAAGACAAATATAGACTAGACAGGATGGACTGGCAAACTCTGAGCAGTTAGTTAATAGGATGTTTTAAACGAAAAATAATTATCACACTTCTTGAGGAAAGAAATATATTTTCTATGGTAATGAGTACATGCTAGTACATTTAATGAGCCCCAAGAATTCATATGAATAAGAAGGAGGCTATGAATATATACTTATTAAGAAGTCACAATATCAGAATGTCGTTGCCAAGTTGTTACATTTCTAATCTGTGTGAGTCTTTCAAAGTATATACAATAGCTTTACTCTACCAACCTTTGTCCCTTTCTTTCAGATTCTGTCAACATAAGCTGGCATAAAAGTCAAAGAAAATGCATTAGAGCATGAGTTATCAATGTGGTGGTCATGACTCACAGAAAGTCACAGATGGGTCCAGAGGGATCATGACCACCCTCTGTTTCTTTCTGTCTAGATGATAGGGGATCCCCAAAACTATCAGGGTCCTGCAACTTTTTCTGTTGTAATATGGGACCATGGTATGGAAAGCACTGAGAACCATGTCTTTAATACTTCATTGCCAGATCCTCAGCTGGTGTTGATGATTGGAGAGTTACTGACATTAGTGGAGCTTTGCCCATTAACACCAGCTGAGGATCTTGCCTCCGATAGGGGGACTCCCAGTGAGAGCTATGGGTGCTCATCCCATCCAAAAATTTGGCCACTTAGTTTAGCTCCTAAAATTAGTCAATTTTGGGGGGCCTGGGGATTTAAGGTTATTAAAAAGGAGATTCTATAAGATCACATTTTATTTAGTGTTGTGAGCACACTGGGGAAAATATACAACACTAACCACCATTAGAGAGAATGCACATTCCTCAATGAATTGTTCTGCTCTGTAGAATCCATTCAAAGTGACTCACTGCTGTGTCAGAGAGAGTCTTTTGGTGATGATGAGCTTGTCACATAACGTTAGCTCCATAACCAAATGGTAAGAGGATAAAAGCTTCTGACATAATTTATGAAGTATGTTTCCTCTTTTCCTCTTCTAGATAGTCTCTCCTTTGGCAAACAGCTAATATGCTGCACCATTCATCTGCCTGAAAGGGCAGCTGATATCCCTGGATGCCAGCTGGCCAAATGGTACTCATGCACATCTATGCCAACATATTCCTCTGAGAGGGAATCAATCAGGCAACTAGCACCTGTGACACTGGTGTCTGCTTAAAGGTTTCTCAGTTGGTGGTATTTAAACTGCACAGAAGGGAATAGTCAGGGAATCTACTTTTCTTTGGTGTAATAAGCCAGTTGGAGATCTGCCTTCTACCGCTACAGAAAAGTCAAGTCAGTGCTGGTATGAGAAGGCCGAGTGCACGTTGACTCCTTCACTCTGTTAATTAACTTGCAACAAGGAGGAAATAAATGAGGGCTGAGCCAATCTGATCCCTTTTTCAAAATCAGAGACCCTCAGCTACTTGGAAACTAGCTTATAGAAGACATTATTGTTCATTATCACTCTATCCCCACAAAGTACAGTGTCTTCAGCAAAGATACCTTAGAACTTAGCAAAATATGTACTGGCTGCATCAGTCTATTGATGCCCACTTATGTTTTTTTCTTTTTTTTAAATGTAACCCTGGTGTTAACAGGAAGGTTGGCAAATAAAGACTCCACCCAAGGCTTATGGTTGAAGAGCTTGGCCACAGCTTTTATTATGCATTTAAACATCAGAAATCCTAATGTCTGTTACCTACGAGTCCAAGTGTTCCCTGAAGTTAGCTCATCACAACATGATCACAACAGGCTTAACAACCGGCCAGAAACAGGAGTCCCGGGGGTACACAGACATCCCAGGGGTACACAGACATCACCGTTAAGTCCACTTGTCCACCCCAGGGTCTAAGGACCAGCGTACAGGTAATAGCCCTTGTTCCCATGGCACAGTGGCCTAGCAGCCAGAGTTAATACAGCCATCCTTTGATACAGGACAGCATGGCCTAGCAGCCAGAGTCAATAGCGCGGCCCTATGGTGCAGGGCAGTGAGGTCTAGTAGCCAGAGTCAATAGCATGGCCCTTTGGTGCTGGGTAGCCAAGCCTAATAGCCAGCACCCGAAGTGCCACCAGCAAGGATGACAGGCAGCCCAGGTAAGGGGATCCGGGCCCATCTGACTCCACTGGGCCCTGACCCAGGGTCCTGGCAGTGGAGGAGCAGTGTGTCACTAGCTTAGCGGGGAATCCCACCAAAACATGCTGAGCTTACCTGGGTGGAAGATACTACTCTGTCACCCTTCTTGGGTCACTTCCTACTGTTGTCTCTGGTGTGGCAGGCAATGAGGTTTCGGGGTCTCCAGGCTCTGCAGCAGCAGTCACTTCCTGGGGCTCCATTGGTCGCAGGGGTCCAAGCTGATCTTTGGGGAGTCTGATCTATGCAGGCAGGGGCTGTAGCCAGTCCTCAGTGGGAACTTCCAGAACAGGTCCTTCCCCTCCGGTATCCAGCCACAAATGAGCTGGGCTTCCTCCCTTTATACTGCTGCAGCATATGGAGCATGCTCAGTCTGGCCTAAGGGGCAGAACTTCCGTTGTTCATAACATGGGTTTAATCCTGTCTTGGCTAGTGCGGGGTATGCACACCCTGTCACACACCCTCCACTTTAAGAGGGACCCTGGGGGCCAGTCCGTCTCCTCGTCCTCCCTTCCCAGCCGAGTAAAAAATTCCGCATTAAGGTGAGTCTCATCTGATCAATGAAACAAGCAGAAGTTGTAGGGATGGAGGGAGAGGTACCAGTGCAGTATCCTTCATGCTGTGTAGCCACCTGAGGGTTGCATTATCAGTGATTAATTTGAAGGTGGTCCCCAGTAGGTAATAGCGCACTTTATGGCCAGGGCTTCCTTCTCAATTGTTGAATACTGCTGTTCCTGGGGGAATAACTTGCACCTCAGGTACAGCATGGGGTGTTCTTCCGCCTCCACTTCTTGGGATAGCATGGTCCCTAAGCCCACCTCTGAGGCATCAGTCTGGAATATGAACTCTTTCATAAAGTCAAAATGTCTCAGGATGGGTCCCTGCATTAGCTATTCTTTCAGGGTCCAAAAAGACTCTTCATACCGATCAGATCATTGTACCTACCGGGGTTGAGAGTTCTTTGTCAGGTCAGAGAAGGGGGTGGCGATTGTCATGAAATCTGGCATGAAGCCTCTATAATATCCTGCTAATCTTAAAAATCAGTGCACTGTTTCTTCATCTTCTGCATGGGTGTGTCTGCCAGAGCTTGCACCTTATTGATTAGTGGCCGCGGTTTCCCTCTTCCCACTATATACCCAAGATATGTCACCTCATCCTGTCCGAGATGGCATTTTGCAGGGTTGGCCATGAGGCCGGTTCTTGAAGGGCCTGGAACACAACAGCGAGGTGTCACAGGTGGTCCTCCCAGTTACTGCTGTAGACCATAATGTCATCTATATAAGCCATGGCATACTTGGCATGGGGCTTCAAGACCTTATTCATCAATCGCTGGAAGGTGGCGGTGGCCCCATTTAGGTCGAACGGCATGGTTATGAAGTGGAAGACGCTGAAGGCTGTGGGAAAGTCGGTTTTCTCTCAGGAGTTTGGAGTCAGGGGGATTTACCAATACCCTTTGGTTAAGTCCAGGGTTGAAAGATACCTTGCTCCCCCTAATCGTTCTAGAAGTTCTTCAACATGAGAAATCAGTTACACATTGAAATGGGACATGGCAGGGGGATCAGGGCATAGGTGCGGGAAGGGGTTTGGGTTCTGGCTGGGGGTGCGGGCTCTGGGGTGGGGCTGGGGATGAGAGGTTTGGAGTGCCGGAGGATGCCCTGGGCTGGGACTAATGGGTTCGGAGGGCAGGAGGGGGATCAGCTGGGGCAGTGGGATGGGAAGACATTCTGGTTCTGGCTGGGGATGTGGGCTCTGGGGTGGGGCTGGGGATGAGGGATTTGGGGTGCAGGAGAGTGCTCCGGGATGGGATCGAGGGGTTTAGAGAGTCAGAGGGGAATCAGGGCTGGGGCTGGGGCAGGGGCATGGAGTGTGGGGAGAGGTCAGGGTGTGGCCCCCAACCCAGCGCCCTGGCTGGAGTGGGGCCGCACCACATGGCTCAGCCCCCAACCAAGCACTCTGGCCAAAGCATGGGAGTTGGACCAATCCGCGTGGTGTGGGCCTGGCCCCTGACTCAGCACCCAGCTGGAGCATGAGAGCAGGGCCGAGCTGCATGGTGCACCCCCTCTGACCTAGTGCCCCAGCCGGAGCGCCAGAGCAGGGCTGAGCTGCTTGGTATGCCCCCCCTGACCCAGCACCCCAGCTGGAGCGCCACAGCAGGGCTGAGCCGCGTGGTGCGCCCCCGTCTCCCTTACCCAGCACCCTGGCCAAAGCACCGGAGTGGGACTGATCTGTGTGGTGTAGGCCTGGCCCCTGACCCAGCACCCCAGCCGAAGAGCCAAAGCAGGGCCGAGCCGTGTGCTCCCCCCCCCCCCCGACCCAGCATCCTGGCTGGAGCGCCAGAGCGGGGCCAAGCCATGTTTGCGAGCTGGCTTAAAATGGCTTGCAGGCAGTAGTTTGCCCACCCCCGGTGTAGGTTGAAGCCAAAATCTGCCACCCATCCCTTTCCTCATTCAGCATGATGGAGTAAAGGGTTTTTCATGTGATAACCTCATACTGAATGGCTAGAACATTTAGCCTCACCCAGCTTGCTAGGTAAATATTGCTCCAGACAAAGTCTAATAAAGGTAGAACCTATGTCCCTCCCTGTGCCTGATCACAGCACCACCAAGCCAACCTAGGAATTTGATCATTACATCATTCACTGTCTTTTTTCCTGTGGTGGATTCCAGCTACTCTTGTTGTGCTGCAGCACAGTCTTATCTCAGCAGTAAACTAGACTGTTACTCATAAGAAGCAGAGAAGATCCCGCTAACTAGAAGACTCACTCCAGCATCCAAAATGAGCTCATTCTCTCTCAGATACAGTGGTTGGCCCAGCGTGGACTCTATGAGTGGAAAGTTGGCAACATCTGGTCCCCTAGTATCACCTTAATGCCATGCCAGTGCAGGCTCAAGAGGCCACAAGGCCAGAGGTTTGCTCCCAAATAATTTGCAAAAGGGAGCAGTGGAACCTGGACTGATTTTCCTGTTTCTAAGTCTACTTCAAAAGTGGCAGGCTTTCAAGGGGAGGAGGAATCTCTTTTCTCACACCTCCATCCCTGTTACTGCCTTGCAAAGGAAAGATGATCTTGTGTGACTCAGAAAATCAGGGTTCCATTCTGACCTTAGAATAAACTGCCTCTGAGACCTTAGACAAGTTACTTGCTCTCTTGCCATCAAGAATCTTTGAGCATGGTTCTGAACAGCACCTGTCTTCAGAGCACCAACAAGAATTACCTCTAGATTATCATGTAGTGACGACACAGTATGCAGTAATGCTATTATCTGCTCAGATATATGTTGGGGTGCACCCAAGACCCTTCCACTTGGTTCCCCAAGAACTCTGTTAGACTCTACTTTGGTCACAACACTACACTGAGTTGATCAGGGGTGGGCATAGGGCATATAACACATCCAAAGTTATACAGTAAACCTTTTCCTTTACATATATTTGCACATTACATTGCATTTACTATACATTGCATCACACAGTTTGGGATTGGTTCCTACAAAGTGACCAAGCCAATCTCTATACTGCATGCTCTGTCCATGCACAACTTACTCTGTATCTCATCTTATGTTCCGGGCTTATTTTATCCATTATTATTTTGTTCATTGTAAATGGTTCCCTGGTATTCCCCCTTATCTTAGATATTGCAAACATTCTGTTTCCAGCCTGCTGACCCATTTACCTCCCTAATCCTGTTTCCCAAGAAATGAGGCCTCACTCATGTTCAATTACTCATGTCAAGCCAGGCCTACATTCTGCTGCTTTTATTATTCTTTTTTATATTAGCATTTGTTTAATTTGCATTATATGTTTGGGTTTTTGTGTGCTTTTTTAAAGTTTATTACCCAGCAACACATTGCCAAGATCACAGTAGTTGTAATTATTTGAACCACCATTAATACTAGGCTTAGTAGTACTACAAACCAGGTCACCTCCTCAGGTATAGTCCACTAGGGTATAATCCTACATTATATGTTTGCTTTGCCTTTAGGGTTGCCAACTTTGGTTGGACAAATTCCTGGAGATTTCATCACATGACATTGTGATGGTTTGGATCACAGAAACCCCCTTGGGGCTGCCAACTGATGTGCCAAGACTACTTTTGCCCCTGCTTTGCCTGCCAGCTTGGGACTCCAGCACCCTGTTTTGCTGAGCCAGACACACCCGTCTGCCCCAAAGCTGCAGACTTAACTGAAAGCCACTTAAGAAGCATTCCTGTCTTTAACACTCAGATGCCCAACTCCCAATGGGGTCCAAGCACCAAATAAATCCATTTTACCCTGTATAAAGCTTATACAAGGTAAACTCATAAATTGTTCTCTCTCTATAATACTGATAGAGAGATATGCACAGCTGTTTGCCCCCCACCCCAGGTATTAATACATACTCTGGGTTAATTAATAAGTAAAAAGTGATTTTATTAAATACAGAAAGTATTTAAGGATTTAAGTGGTTCCAAGTAATAGCAGACAGAATAAAGTGAATTACCAAGCAAAATAAAATATAACACGCAAGTCTATGTCTCAGAAAAACTGAATACAGATAAAAACCTCACCGAGTAAGCTTCATTTTACAGACTAGTCTCCTTCTAGTGTGGGTCCAGCAATCACTCACACCCCTTGTAGTTACTGTCATTTGTTCCAGTTTCTTTCATTTATCCTTGGGGTTGGAGAGGCTATCTCTTGAGCCAGCTGAAGACCAAATGGGTAGGGTCTTCCAGGGTTTAAGTAGATTTTCTTTTGTGGGTGGAGACCCCCTCCTCTCTCCTATGCAAAGTCCAGCTCCAAGATGGAATTTTAGAGTCACATGTCCATGAATGACTCAGTTTTTACAGGCAGCAGCCATTGCTTACCTGCTATCTTGAATGTCCTCATGTAGACTTCTTATGTGGATTGGACCCTCCAAGATCCATTTTCCCTTAAGTGCTTTTTTGACTGGGCACTTAATTTGCACATTCCTTTCTCAAGAAGCTGACCAAATGCTTTACAAAGGCTACATACAAATCAAGCCACTACACAATGAATATTCATAACTTTGAATACAAAAATGATGCATGCATACAAATAGGATGAATAGATTCAGTAGATCATAACATTTACAGAGATATGTCACATTTCATATGTAGCATAAAACATATTCCAGTTATGTCATATATATACATTCCTAAGCATATTTCCATAAAGCCTTATGGGGTGCACCATCACAGACATAATCTTTACTTAAAGATTAATCTTTAATTCCTGGAGACTCCAGGACAATCCAGGAGGCTTGGCAAACATATTTGCCTTTAAAACATTCCTCTGTAATTTTAACTTTTCTTTTATTACATTACAAAAAACCTGGTACACCATATACATTTTTCCATTTATTACCAAGGAAATTTGAAACAGAACATAGGCTAATTAAAATAACATTTTCTGGGTCCATACCAGAAGTTGTCCTCTTCGGCCACCACATAATACTTGTCATTACCAGCATAGGTGGTTTTTACTTTACCAGCATCCCAGTGTCTCAACGCTACTGAGCAATTTGGAGACTACTCCCCCATATTGAACACACATGCTGGCAACTCTGTTTAAGACATTACATCTGCAAATGTAAGCGTCCCTTGGTGCAAACAGCAGTACTAGTCTGGGGCTTTTCAAACCTTGAATTGTCTTGCAGCAATATTTGAGGAGGGAAAACAAACTTCTTCCACACCATATGGGTTGCAGTGATTTCACATTTAACTTCCTGGTATTGGACCCTTGTTAATTTTCTTACCCTGCACCAAATGGTGTCACCCTTCTTATACCAAATTTTAAACTTTTCTGTTGTGATAAAAGAGGGGCAAGTTTTCTTGCTACGTATCACTTAAGGCTGCATTTGGTTTGTATAGCATGTATCCCCCACATACCACACATATTATTATTAGAACACATTGACTTAATGTTATGTTTTTTTTTTAAAAGCAATTATAACCTGATATACGTCATATACAGTTAACAAAGCTTTATTAATTAGTTGGTTTTGCTTATTTAATGGATGCAGAACTTTTGCTGGTATTTTCTTTTGAAGTGCTTGGTCTTGTTTCCACAGCATCTCTGTATGGCTCTCCCTCCCTATTTTAAATAGACTCTAGTCTTACCAACTCTATTCAGTTTCTTTTGGTGTAGTTGCCCCCTACCATGGCATTTTTATGGGTTCTATAGTATACATTTTTATTCAGAAATTCCTTTCAACAGTTGTAAACTATATTTTACTAAATTTTGGTGGGCGCGATTTTTTAGGTAATCTCAGATTGGTAAAACGTAATAATTCTGACATATATAAACTGAACATTTTTTGTACAATATTTTTAATACATCTTAATGCTAAACTATACGGACTTGTTTTCAGTCTAGGACATTATATTTGTTTTTATTTACAAAATGTCACCATATAGTTTTGATTTTTACTCCCTTAGTAACACATGTTACACTTCAGTTAAACGGAATTTTGGGGTGGGATTTTTATAGTTTGAGGTTTTGTTATATTTTTTGAATGGCCGCTGCGCCATTTACAGTTGCACAATTATTTATCATTAATAATCTGTTAAAAGAAAACAATTTGGATGGCATTTTTTGATAGGATTCTGGTGATTGGGCTTTATTTTACATTTATTGTTTTTTCCCTCCTTGTGCTGAGTACATACATATGAAAAAGAAAACACAACTTTTTGGATTTTAATTAAGTAGCATGTTCTATTTACATTTTTTTGCTTCTTTTCCTGTATACACTGCATGTCTTATAATTTAACTTTATTTTTTTATTTGCTGTATTAATTACATTATGTATTATAATATAATTATCATTATTATTATATTTATTTTATTTTTGCAGCTTTTTAGCTGTTTTCAACTTCTAAACTTGCTTGGTTTAACCGGTTAGTTAAATCTTTGAACCTTCTTTTCTAAAATGGTTTTACACTTCTGAAATTTTCCCTTTGTAAATTGCAAGTGGTGAGCAGATGGCACACATTTCTAATCTGCAATTTTTATTTTTATATTTAAGCTTTGAATACATTTTTTTTTACAGACAAGATAACATTTTTGGCCTGGGCTTTGATAATTGCTGAATTTTAGCAACATCTGTTTTGCTGCCTTCTTTTACTTCTTTATTTTTCTTCTGCATTTTAGCTATCTCAGACTTTAGTAAGCAGAGTGTTACATTTATCTTTTTTGACAGGCAGTTTTAGCTGCTGTTTTGTTTATTTTTCTTGAACTTAACACTGCAATTTATTCCTTTTTCTTTTTGTGCCCAGGTTACCTCCTTACTAGAACATTTGGAAGCAGTTAAACCATATAGGTATTCCTGTTTCCTCTTGTGATTTCAAGTAAATTGTTTATAGTCAGACAATTTAAATTAGATTGTCTTTGTATTTGCAGCAGCCAGCACAATTGATTATTTACAGACACATTCATTGGGAAGAGCCCATTTTTTTTCAGGAGGGCTGTAAAGGTTCTTGGGGGGGAAAGCAGAGCTGTTAAGCTATTACCACCTGACCTCCCCAGTGCATAATTAGTTTGATTACTAAGGATTTCACCAGGCATGACTGCACTGCATTATACCGTCATAACTGGGATTCATTCTTAAACCAAGAATTCTATTTCTTAAACACTTTAACTTCCCTTTTAATACTTTATGACTGTCATTACCCCTGGCTATTTAGTCCCCTCTGAGCTCTGCAGTATTAATTGTGCAAACATTCCTTTTTTGCACATACTTTTCCCTAAATTACTTACTTTTATTGTTTAATAAGATACTTTTTAAGGCCTTGCCAGCTACTAAATTCTAGGACCATAACTCTTCTATCTTATTACCTAGAGTAACACATATTTTAGCTGACTTTTCCTTGGTGGTTCTAAGCTTACTGTGTTTTTTTAATGTTTTTTTGCACTTCTTTCTTAACTTAGTGCCCTTTGCATGCAAAACTGTACTCACTAAATACAGTCCTTGAAGAATGGTTGCTTTTTACTTTGGATTTATGCAAATAGGTGACAGACATCATTTTTTCCCTGACTTTTCAGGAATCTTTTTCATTTAGTTTTTCTGTCTATATAACTTTGATTTGCTCTGTATGCTTTTTGCATTCATCCCTCGATGTGGCACATTTCATTTGTTAAGTTTTAGCCTCCACAACTAATCCTTGTGAAGCTGTTGCCTTGGTTTGGGCTTTTTTTTTTCCCCTTTAGATTGAAGCCCACCCCACCCCCAGTTATTGTTCTTTTCATGCTTGCCAATGGGTTTTATTTTTTTGAAAATTCTAGTGGCATTCAACAGACTTTTGTATCAGGGGGTAGCCGTGTTAGTCTGTATCTACAAAAACAACAAGGAGTCCGGTGGCACCTTAAAGACTAACAGATTTATTTTGCATAAGCTTTCATGGGTAAAAAAACCTCACTTTTTACCCATGAAAGCTTATGCCCAAATAAATCTGTTAGTCTTTAAGGTGCCACTGGACTCCTTGTTGTTTTAACAGACTTTTGGTGTGCTCTGCCAATAATTTATTTATTTATGGCACTTAGCCAACTTTTGCCATAAAGCTCTGGCAAGCATTCTCTCTCTCTCTCTCTCTCTCTCTCCCTCCTCTCCCCTCTCCCATTTAATACCACTGTCAGGGACTCTAACCCCGACGGCAAAGTTCGTTGTCTGACCGCGAGAGAGACAGGCAACACCAGCAAGGTCCGATCAAAAGCTCTTTATTGACAAGTGCACGCATTAATAGAGAGCAGCTTGTCTTCAGAGAGAACCAGCCCCCCTCCTTACATTTTAGTATAAGCCTATATAGACAGTTCCGTCGCGTCATAATTTATTTACTGGAGCAACCCACCCCCTTCTTCTAACAACTAGAAACTAGACACCTTTAGTATACATGCATGCCTAAAGTTAGAAATGTAGGGGAGTTAAAAACAAGCAAAGAACAGAACCAGGGAGTGAAAGCAAGGAGGCTGGGAAGCTAGGGCTCTCTGGAGTTTCTTTTTCACATAGTACCAATCTCCCCCTAGTATTTCTCTGGAGAGTTCATAGGGTCTACCTTAGATTTAACCCGCTTCTCCAGTCTGGTGCTAACTTCCTCATATTTAAACATTTAAAGCCTTCCAGTGCCATTTCTCTTACTGTTAGGTAATGACCCTCACAATAATAGGTGTATACTTGACCTACTCCAAATGAGCGATTTTTGGATTAACTCCAGGCTCATCACTAAGGCTACCTTACCTGCTCCAGACAAGTAGCTCCAGGGTTTGGCCACCAATGATGTTTGGGATTCCCTCCGAGACCTTTTCCACTCCAGTTTGGGAGGATGCTTTATTCAATTCCTTGGAATCCAAGAAATCAGTTCAACTCCAGACTTGTCACTGAGGTTTCTTTATTGGCAAACAATCAAACTACACTTGAGTTGATCAGACGCAAGCATGGGGGTGGGTGGGAAGGGAGGAGTATAGGGAATATCACACATCCAAAAGTTATACAGCAAACCGCTTCCTCTCTCTATATAATTACACATTACATTGCATCTACTACACATTGCATCACACGTTTTAGGATTGGCTTGGTCACTTTGTAGGAACTGCATACTCAGTTCCCTGCACTGTGCATACACAATTTACTCTTTACCTCATTTCCAGGCTTATCTTATCCATTGTCATCTTGTCCATTGTAAATGGTTCCCTGGTTGTTCTCCCTTATCGCAGCTAGAAGAGACATTCTGTTTCCAGTCTGCTGAACCATTTACCTCCCTAATTCTGCCTCCCAAGAAATGAGGCCTCACCCATGTCTAATTACTCATATCAAGTCAGCAACATAGTGCTCTATATAACATGTAAACCTATTGACCTTCTATGCAATATGAGATTATCTGATCATACATATTTTTATGCAGGGCTGGCTCCGGGGGTTTTGCTGCCCCAAGCAGCCAAAAAAAAAAAAAGTTGCCATCACCATCTGCGGCAATTCAGCAGGAGGTCCTTCACTCCAAGCAGGAGTGAGGGACCCTCTGCCGAATTGCCACCGAATACCAGAAAGTGCCGCCCCGCTCCGGAGTTGCCACCCCAAGCACCTGCTTGATGAGCTGATGCCTGGATCTGGCCCTGTTTCTATGGTCTTTCAGAAAATTGTAGCACTCCTGGAAACAGGAAAAACAAAAACAGATACTAAACAAAACAAACCTTAGTCTCTGGCAATTGAAGAGGTTTAGGATATATATAGTTCTGGGATTAATTTATCTAGGGAGGTGCGTTTCTGAACAGACATAAGAGCAAATACACACAATCCGACAAACTCTTCATATTTTATTGGAATATATTCATCTGACTTTAAAACAGATTGGGCTTCTGTCATAACATTTTTCCCAGATCTGGACCTTAGCGTCCAAAATATGGGAGTTAGCATGAAAACCTCCAAGCTTAGTTACCAGCTTGGACCTGGTAAAGCTGCCACCAGCCAGGAATCTATACAGTGCCTGGCACACTGTGGTCTCCTCGAAACCTGCCCTGGGGGATCCCCAGACTCAGATTCCTTGAGTCTCACAACAAAGGGGAATAAACCATTTCCCTTCCCCCCTCCGAGTGTTCCCTCCCTGGGTTCCTGGAGAGATATACAGAAGCAAGCTCCGTGAATCTAAACAGAGGGACTCCACCCTCCCTGTTTCCAGTCCTGGAAACATAGGTACTTCCCCCCTCACCCAGAGGGTATGCAAAGTCAGATTAGTAAATCTAACACAAAGAGAATTCCCCCCCTTGACTTCTTCCTCCCACCAATTCCCTGGTGAGCTGCAGACTCAATACCCTGGAGTCCCCACTAAAGAAAAAACTCCAAGTCTTAAAAAGAAGGCTTTATACAAAAAAGAAAGAAAAGGACATAAAAATGGTCTCTCTGTATTAAGGTGACAAATACAGGGTCAATTGCTTAAAAAAATGAATAAACAGCCTTATTCAAAAAGAATACAATTCAAAACATTCCAGCAACTATACACATGTAAATACAAAAGAAAACAATATAAACCTTATTGTCTTACTATTTTTGTACTTACAGCTTGGAAACAGAAGATTAGAAAGCCAGGAGACAGAAAGATCACTCTCAGAGCCGAGAGGGTCAGACACAAGACAAAGGACAAAGAACTCACACACAAACTTCCCTCCACCCAGATTTGAAAAAGTCTTGTTTCCTGATTGGTCCTCTGGTCAGGTGTTTCAGGTTACTGGTGTTACCCCTTTACAGGTAAAAGAACATTAACCCTTAGCTATCTGTTTATGACAGCTTCCCATTGCCTATTATTCAATGAGAATGTTTTGATCTGTTTCCCACTGATTACTCTGCTGGACAATCAAGGATCGATGTTTGCTTTGACTTAGGCCTGAATATCTATAGTTTATCGACTACAGCATATGATCTCAAATGGGCTCAAATATATATTATTGATATCCTCTAGTTCTTGGGCTTACAAAAAGGGTGTAAGTTTAACCATTGCTAATATCAATAGTCCTTTAGTTCAGATACCATGGTAATATGTGGGCCATAATAACCTATATAGAATACACTGAACCTGAAGCTCCTGAATTCAATTTTCTATATCAGTGTTTTCCAAACTTGGGACGCCGCTTGTGTAGGGAAAGCCCCTGGCAGGCTGGGCTGGTTCGTTTACCTATCGCATCCGCAGGTCCGGCCAATCACGGCTCCCACTGGCTGCGGTTCGCTGCTCCAGGCCAATAGGAGCTGCTGAAAGTGGCGCGGGCTGGGGAACGTACTGGCAGCTGCTTCCAGTAGCCTCCATTGGCTTGGAGCAGTGAACTGCGGACAGTGGGAGGCATGATCAGCCAGACCTGCGGACAAGGCAGGGACAAACAAACTAGACCAGCCTGCCAGGGGCTTTTCCTACACAAGTGGCATGCCAAGTTTGGGAAACACTGCTCTATATCCAAGACTTAAAAAATATACCAGATTCCTATTAGTCACAGGACTAAACCTATTAATCAGAGGTAAAAGGTAGGTGGCAGGGAACACTAATAAAGTCCATGGAAAATACTCTAATGAGAAATTCAACTCCTAGTTTCTGGGAAAGGGGAAAGAGCTGACCATGGACATTCCTCCATTTTCCACATAAACTTTTACGTAGCAGATGTCTTATATATTTGAATCTCCATCCTTCTCTGAGTCCTGAGATTTCTGTCTTTCCTTCTCTACTCCAGAATCTCCTGACTGCTTCAAATGGGAAGGTCTCCACTAATCTACCCCTTCTCCAGCCTTCTGGGTGCTGTAAAGAGGAGATTATTCTATAAAAGGTCTCTGAACTTTGATTTTTGGGCAGCCTTCCTTCCAGGGGCCATGAATCACTTCTGTGTCTGCCTCTGGTTTTCCTCAAAGTTTCTTCCCCAAGCAGCAGCAGCAGCAATGATACTTGTTATATTCTTGGGGGCAGCCGGTTTAGGAAGAAATCACTTGAGAGCAGACAGCAGACAGCTAACAAAACTACCATTTATTTACAGACAGCCTAACCGGCCGAAGCTGGCTGGGCTATCCCCTAATAATCTAACTCAGTTGCCATAGGAACAAAAACCATGACAACCAAATACAAAACAATTCTGAACTGTTTCACTGTTGCCATCATGGTCTGAACAACAGCAGTGAAACTGAACTTAGTCTTGTTAATTTCAGTCTGCTGGTGCTTGGCAAAGCCATGAACAGAAGCAGAGGTACCGGAGCTGTCTGCGGCCTCAGAAAAATGTTGTATTGGTTTATACTCAGTTCAAGTTTAGAACCGTATGTGTTAAAATCAGTCATAAGCAAATAAACAGCGAAAATTAAATTCTGCAAAGATGGATCCTGTCAGATCCACCACTTGCCAAGGCAGGCTTCCCACTCACCAGTGGGAATGGGTGATGGTATTTCAAGCCTTGCCTTTGCTGTATGCATGCTGTTTAACTGATGTCTATAATGTTTTTATGTAAACTGCCACAGATCAGTTACGAAGAGAAATATGGGTTGAGCCTCTCCCTTATCACAGTTTTGCCATGGATTTCAATGAAAGTAGGATTGGGTCAGGAGTGCCTAGGGATACTTCTTTGAAACACTAGCATATATTTTATGGGGCAGCATTTATCTGCTTGGTACATTGAACCAATGTCTTAAGTTAGAGAATTTTTTTTATTGTAAATATCAAAAGATAATGAGACTGTGGGAGTTTATACTTTTTGCTAGATCTTCAAATGACTATTTCTAGCTGCGTAGTATGTGAAATACTGGAATATTTTACCAGGTCTCTGCAAGATCCTTCATCTCTGATATCCCCTCCTCCCCCACTCTGATCTTCAAATGATTATTTCTAGCTGCCTATGCATAATCTACCAGGTTTACAAGACATCTGTGTTAACCATTCAGTGATGGTTTTTGGCATTCTGAATAGAAGCAGGCCAGAACCAAAATCTCAAATCCAAACATCTTTAAACTTTGAGAAATTTTGGGTCCACATTAGCATCTGAAATGTTGTGACTTAACTGCTATCTCTAACTGTGAAGTAGAGGAAGACTGTATGGTTCTATAATTTTCAATCTGGTGAAAAGTCATTTCTTTCCATACCTGGAATATGTTGGTAGTGAGTGAATTATCCTTTTGGATCTTCTGGCATGGATTTCAGTAGAGCTGACAGAGGACCAGGTTAGTGTGTGATCACTCTCTTTTGAGCCAACTTGTCTCATATTTGAGGATCAACCAATTTAACTAGATCTCCTGTTGCTACCATGGCATTGCAAACTTCTAACCTGGGTCAGTAACTTATTTTTTTTAATGGGTGAGTAGGTATTGTGTCTGGACTGGTAGATTGACCATTGAAAAATGCCTGTACATCGGTGTCTCAATGTGCCAAGATTAGACACCACATATTATTCCGGGACATTAATTCTTTCTTCCAGACTTTGTCTTAAGGACTCCAGTGACTTCATGCAATCGGTGCAGCAAGCCATAAATTAAATGAGAAATTCCTAACCAGTGCATAGACAGGAAGAACAAGTAGTGCTTTGCTATTACTGCTGTGCTTTCCTTTTGCTGCGATACAGAGCCTGAAAAAAAGCTGCCTGGATTTTGTTACATCAGCTCTATTGGATCCCATTTGCACAAAGCATTAACTATCTCGATGGCCTTTAACATTTACTCCAGGCTCAGTCTTTGTGGTGAACTGGATGGATATATTTAGCCCTGAACAGTGGCTGTACAATGTGAATAACAAGGCTCGCTGGCTTTGAGGAGGGCAGGTTGCTGCAGCCTGACAGTGAACAGAGCATTAATCTAACCGCTACTGTATCCTGTGCAGCTGAGATGTAGTCAGAAAACTCCACCAAGTGAAGACAAAACACTTCTATACAAATATGTAGTTAAAAAAAAATATGGAGGAAGTTTCTCCTTTGCAGCTGAGCTGTGTTTAGTACAGAACCAGAGACAGGGGCCGGAGGCCAACTTTATGTTCCCTCCAATTCTGGGCCCACCTGGGAACTGAGCTAGTCCCTAACATGTATTAGAGCAGCCATTGGGCCAGTTTTAACTTACTCCCACAGACCTCCCCAAAACATGCCAGACCCCTTTTGTCCTTGCCACGCCCACTGTGCTGGAGTTGGTGTAGAAAACTGTGGCAGTTCTACACCACCTGGGGATTGTCTCACACTGAGGGACTCCTGTAGCGGGAGGCTTTATGATTTTATTGCTTACTCATTTTAATCTCAGGTATATATCTGTCTGTGAAGTGCCTTGTTCTGTTTGCTAGCTAATGATCAAAGGTCATGCTTCTTTTAGAAGTGATCAGGACACTAGCTCGATTTCTGGTCCAAGGACTAAGGCAGCACTTTTAGAAGACGTTTTCATCTCCAGTGTAAAACATATGATGTGTTGCAGGATATACTAGAACTTGAAGATAGGCAGGTCCCAGCTCTGACTTGTACCTGGTTCCACTGCTTGCTCCAATCACATGATGGAGAGAGAAGAGGACATGTGGACAGGCCAACTGGGAAACATATGATCCTGTTCTCAGTGGTGGGGGTTGCAGGGATATTCTCTAGGAACAGGGATCTAGAAAAGGGTAGCTCCCTTTTGAGAAGGAGCTTCTGAAGGAGCCTGGGAAGGGCTGTGTGGAAGAAGCTGGGAAAGGAGCTGAGGAAAGGTCTTCGGCAGGACTATAGAAGGAACACTGGGCACCTAGAGAAGAAGGACTGGCTGGCAGCATGCACCCTATGAAATGGGGCAGGGCAGCCTTGGGCTTAGAGCTGAGCACTGGCCAGAATTTAGCATCCTAAAGCTGGAACATGGAGTAGAGGGAAGACATGCTCTCCCCTCCCCCACCCAGAGATGGGTGGAAACTCCTTTACCAGAGAGAAGAGGTCTATTTAGCCCAGGGGTGGTGGATGAAGGGCCATATTTTTGTTTTTCATTTGGACTTTCTGGTGCCCTAGAAGCGGATAACTTTTTGAGGCTTTCTGCTTTCAGAATCCCTTTACATTCTGCTTTGAGGCTTATATCTGATTATAGTTATTTATCAGCTTCCTTCACAAACACCAGGAAAGGAAGGTCTTGTTTCTTACGATGCCCAGAAACAAAAGCCTCAGTCTCTAAATAGCCCAAATATGTGGGGAAGTTCAGATTCCAACTGCTGAACTGTCTGGTTCTGGCCCATCTCTACTTATTTCTTTGTGAAAAAAAGCTCTTGGCAATCTTGTAATACAGTGGTGCTATTACGATTAGTTGAAAGATTTCTATCAACATTTTTAGTTGCAAATCATATTTGATAAAGAAAAAAATTTCATGGAAAGTGGTTTCCTCAAAAATTTCAATTTTTGTCCATCAAAATCTGAATTTTGTATGGTTTTTCCATTTTGAGCTTAAAAGTTCAATGTTTCCACTGAAAATTTTGATGAAAAACGTTTTTTGTCTCACTGAAATTTTCCAGGTGGGGGACACATTTCCCAACCAGATCCAGTAGCCATTTTAGAAGGAAATTCAACTTTGGTCTTCGAACCAGGCTTTCTATTAGTATTCTCCATTGTTGAACAAACTTGCTGTTCTTTTCTGAGTCTAAACAATTTTTTGTATCGACATCCCTGAGCCTGTGCATCCCTTTTAAAATTACCATGTGAAGTGCCCTAGTTCACTATCTCTATGACTTCAACTTCTGCCTTGTCTCCTACAGACATCTGATATTAAATCTCTTTCTTAGCATCATCTTAGTAACATCCAAATTGTGACATTTACCATTCCAGCATTTATCTTTCTGAAAGTACAATCTTTGTTGACTTTTTCTTTCCAAATAAAAAATTTATTGCAGTGTTCTTGATATAGTTATGGCTAATCCTGTCAATCTTCCCAACTACAGCAGCTAGATATTATTTTTAAAAAGCCTGTTAACCTAACACAAACAGGGATCCAGTGACACCAATACTTGCTGCCACCGGTGCTAGCCCATGGGAGTCCAGGTCATTTTGATTCACGTCTCTTTATAAGAAATAAACAAGAAGCAGCTGTCCCTGACAGCGCTAGACAATCTGGCAAATTAGACCACCTAGCTAGCACTTGATAAAGATGCAGGGATGACAGCTTTAGTTCATGGTCTCCCAAATCAATGTACCCAAATTTGCACTCCACTTCAAAGCCAAGCCTACTTTGCAACTGTCTGATTAAAGAAAACAATTGCATCCTTACATAAGAGACACTCTTATGAGGCACTGGTGTCCTCAGACATTCTGGAAGTTTGAGCCAATACATGTGCACCATTAACACTAAAGAAGTATCAGTGTAGGCAAGTCTTGCTGATGTATGGAGAATTTTTTTAGCTGGAGTATTTTGAAGGACGGGACATATCAAAGTTTTGGTGAAATATTAATATTCTACCACAGGCACAGCAGAAGATGTTAAAGCAGGTTAAGTGGAGCCATAAATGAATCAAAGTGAGGCAATGATCAGTTAAGGGAGAAAGAAGCTTTATGCTGTACAACGCTTAGGGACAGACATGGGCATCAACTGTTTGGTTCTGTGCAGGCACACAATCCCACATCTGATAATGTCAAATACCATATTAACGCACATGGGCACGACTGAACTGATAAACTGCAGCAATGGGACCCTGCATGGAACCATAGATGCAGGAATACTCGTGTCTTGATGCATGATAAGGGCTTTAACAGTGTACTGAAGTGTAAGATTATGTTGTTATGGCAGCCAACTGTAACTGGCTCTGTACAGGCCAGTTTACAAGAAATTGCATCCTGGGCATAAAAGCATAGAATCTAAGAAATGTAGGGCTGAAAGGAAGCTTAAAAGGCCCTCAAGTCCACTCAGATACCTTAAAAGAGCAAGCTGGAAAATCATTAAATATCTCCCCACAAATACTGTTTCCAGCAGCTATTGATCTACTTTCTAATTTTAACAAGGAGTGATTCTGGGTATTTGTGTTTTTTAAAAACCGTGGCCAGATTCTCAGTGGTGCCAGTCAGGGTTGCTCCATTGCAGTGAATCAAGCGACACTGATTTATGTCAGCTGAGGATCTAGCCCACTAAATGTTGATCTTCATGAATATCTCAGTTTATTTTCTTTCCTGCTTAGAGACTGGAAGTCAGAAACTATCATGCCAAACTTACGTGTTAACATTCAGGAGCAGAACGGAGGACTGCATGGCTCCTGGGTACAGAGCCTCTTCTCTATATGTCACCGATTAGACACTGACAGAGGATGGGGGTAGTTCCAAAAATCATAATCATCTGGGTGATGGCTCTTCCATAACCTATGCATTCTCACTCATGTTCAAAGGGAAGGTTAAAAATATAATTTCCGCTATAACTGGCAGTAATTGGTATCTTTATTGGCAGCCTCAGAATAAAAGCCAAGAGTTGAGTAAACAGTCCTTTTTCCCCTAGAGAGAATTCCTCCAAGTGAAATGGGAGGTCCCTTGGTGCTGTAGGATGAAGACGATTGTACTGCAACTGTTTGCAGTCCCCATTTGGTAGAAGAACAGATAATTGAATTCTGTAAAGTTGCTTAAAAAATTCCAAACAAAATTATAATACTTTTCATGCATACCTACTGCATGGCAGTAAATATAAATGTATATATATGTGTATGTGTATACACACATATACGCACATGCACATGCACACTCACACAATATTACTATTTATACATTATTACATTACACAAATAGTGATGGTGGACCTTTTCAACCCTCTGCATCCAAAAAGCTAAGATTCTGTAAAAAAATTATGTCAGGCCTGATCTCAATCCCAGCACAATCAATGTAAAGACTTCAATGGACTTTGGTTCATGTCTGTTGTGACAAAGTTCCTCCTCTACCTTGGTGGGTCCTGCGCTTATTTGGCAGATTTGCTCACCTCAGTGATCTTCCCCACAATCTGGGTCAACTTCTCCTGCGTCTGATCAGGAGTTGGGAGGTTTGGGGGGAACCCGGGCCCACCCTGTACTCCGAGTTCCAGCCCAGGGCCCTGTGAATCGCAGCTGTCTATAGTGCCTCCTGTAACAGCTGCATGACAGCTACAACTCCCTGGGCTACTTCCCCATGGCCTCCTCCAAACACCTTTATCCTCACCACAGGACCTTCCTCCTGGTGTCTGATAATGCTTGTACTCCTTAGTCCTCCAGCAGCACACCCTCTCACTCTCAGCTCCTTGTGTCTCTTGTTCCCAGCTCCTTACATGCACTTCGTCTCCTCTGGCTCCCCCCTCACTGACTGGAGTGAGCTCCCTTTTAAACCCAGGTGCTCTGATTAGCCTGCCTTGATTGGCTGCAGGTGATCTAATCAGCCTGTCTGCCTTAATTGGTTCTAGCAGGTTCCTGATTACTCCAGTGCAGCCCCTGCTCTGGTCACTCAGGGAACAGAAAACTGCTCACTCAGTGACCAATATATTTGCCCTCTACCAGACTCCTGTAACCCACTGGCCTAGGTCTGTCACACTGTATAAAGGAAGCCCTGACAAGTCTTTGCCCGTGATCTTGCAATTGCATCCTCATGGGTGGATCCTTGTCACCCATACCAAGCCTCACAGAATCATAGGATCATAGAAATGTAGGGCTGGAAGGGACCTTGAGAAGTCATCCAGTACATCCCCCTTTGCTGGGCAGGATTTAGAATAATTAGACCATCACAGGGACCTACTTTGAGCCAATCCAACATACCTTCAACTACCAAAGTTATATCCCCCCACAGAACATATCCTGGAGTGTCTTACTAGAGTATAGTTCTTTCTTTTGGAATGCATTAGTTTTAAGAATATTCATCTTTAAAAATGTGTTTGTCTATTTTATTATGGATATTCTTTCAGTTCCTCATGGAAAATACTTTTTAGAGAATGTGGGAAGAATATGGTAGAATAATAACACTTGGTAAACACATCATTGGAAGTGTAATGCTTTTCATTTACTTTGGTTAGTAACTTTTTTCTGGAGCTCTCCCTCTGGAGCCCATCTGCCCTCCCACACACAGTAGCTCATTATCTCCTTTCAGTAACTTTTCTCTGACTGCAGAGCCACTTCCAAAGATTACTTTCCAATAGAAGAGCTAGTCTGGGAGTTGCAAGGGACATGGTAGCCACAGGCATTTTCTGAAAGTATCAGTGACTAAAGATAAGTAGCCTTAAATGTATTTTCTTCTTAGAGAATAAGAATGTGGCTTCATTCTCTTGAAGACCCTCGGAACCTTTTTAAATTTTGATTTTTGTTGGAAACAGCTCTCACTCTCCTTTTAAAAGTCTGAAACATCGCCATATCTCGAATGCCACTGAACAGTTGCTGAAGGTAGCTTGAAACTTAAGGGTTGTCAAGGAGAACTTATTGTAACAAAGCTCAACCAGAAATTCAGGCTTTACCTTGGGGGCTTGTTCTGAATTTTGTAAATGTCTATTTCATTAAAATATTGATTTCATTGAACAACTTGCATGCATCCTCTCTCTCTGGGAGCCCAACTTTCCATCACTCCCTTTACTAACCTACCCCCTCCCAACACACCAGACTGCTACATCAAATGGCCACAGATATTTGTGTTGGAAGTGGGCAAAGGTGCAGAAGAGAAGGCTGAGACATGTGCCTGGAAGCATTTTTTTTTCATTGAACTTATTTTTCATTAAATGAAGATGTATAATGCGGGAAACCTGGAAATCAACAATGCTGAAAGGGGTCTTAACTACCTGGCACTGAGGCTGCAAATGTTCATCCACAGCACCATCTTGGATGATTTAGTTGGGAATTGGTCCTGAGTTCCCTTCCAACCCTGATATTCTATGATTCTATGATCTTATATAATAGTAAAGGAAACTAATGGTTCCTCTCTGTTTGGCTCTGGTGGGCCCACTCCCGGAATATTGTGTAGCATTCTGAGCTCTATGTTATTTATCTATAGTACTTCCATGGCCCCCTTCACCACAGCATCTGAGTGCCTCAAAACCTTTAATGTATTTACCCTCACAACATCCCTGTCCTATTATCCCCTTTTTACAGATGGGGAACTGAGGCACAGAGAGACTAAATGTCTTGCCTGAAAGCAAACAGGAAGTCTATAGTGTAGCAGGTCTCTCCTGAGACCCAGCCTAACTTTTGAACCATTGGCCATCTTTTCTGTCCAATACCTGTAATATATAGGCACACCAGAGAGTGCACATAAGGTCAACCAGACATTTAAAGTTGCACTGTGAGGTCTCTTTGATAGGAAAGGATGCAGAGGAACTATAAGACCTGACATTTTCTTTCACTGTCTAATGTGTCTGAATTTCTGTAGTGCATATGAAAGATGTAGCAGTGATAGAAGTGGAGTTGTTCACCAGCTAGATACAGCCAAACCATTGTAGCAGCGCAAGTTCTGTGCTACTGCCCTGCCAATCGGCCTCAATCTTGGACTGGAGGGAGCGCCTCTAGAGGTGAGACTCTCCATGCTTCAAGCAGTCTTGTCTAGCCTTCCAGGAAAGCTGCCAGTTTTGTTGAATGGTTGTGTGATATGGGCACCTATCCACTAGAACCAGGTCACTGAAAAGCCATCAGATAATGGTATTGATGTCTAACCACTAACAACCTGGGAGGAATCCAAATAATTGGTGATTTAATACTCCATATATCCCAATACCAGAATCATCTAGTCTACTGGAAAAAATATTTAAAAATATAATTAAAACCAACACACAGGCATGGCACTAGCAAGTCTCAATTATGTAATTAGAATTCTGTTTGGGACAATCATCGTCCATAGCCATAAAAATTAGACTTTCATTACACCACAAACAGTTGATGTGATTCATAATATATATGTTTAAACATCAGGTTGTTTAAGTACTATTGGTCATACACCATGCAGCTAATGTGGAATTATTCCCTTTTTAGATCTTCAGTCAGAGTTTTGGAGGGAGGCAAAAGGGTCAGTTTGCCCCAAGCCCTCCATTTGAGAGGGGCCTCATAATGATGGAGGGGCATCTGGGCCAAAGTTGAGTGAGAGGCATTGGGACCTGATTCACAGAGTTACAGCACCAGTCAGGTTTGGCACCAACCACAGAAAGTGTGGGGAGTGATTCACCCAGCCTGGCTGGGCCCAGATCCCATAGTTGCTGCTGCTGGCATCATCACAATGGGCCTGAGGCAACCCAGCAGGCTCATAGCTCAGAGGTAGAAGTGGACAGAGATACCGATCCTACTGATAGCAGGGCTGGAGCTCAGCGGAAGCCAGGACTGGGAGCGGACCCCTGGCCTCATGCAAGGCAGAATCCCCAATCCACACAAGAAGGGCAGTGATCCTACAGGTCTGAGCCCTCTCTGACCCTCCATCCCCTCCCCTCTTCTAAAATGTGTTCATTTCCATGATAGTTTTTTTGGAAGGGTGGGGGACCTCAACTTCAGATTTTGCCCTGGGTACCCAAACACATCTGTGTGGCCCCGTCTTCAGTCAACATCTGGTTCTCAGATTTTTCAGTATTAATATATAACAAGAATTGAATAAGACCCCTTTGCCTAGTGCCAAATAATTTTAAGCTTTGACCACTGTGATCCAGTAAGTGTTTTAGTGAAAAGAAATGAAAGCTGTAATCATTGTAACAGTCATTATCAATTTCAAGCCACTCGTACTTCAGGTAAGCTGTAGTCTGTGACAACTATCATTCTTCTCCTTCTTATAAAGGTGGAGAATGATCAAGGACATGTACCAATGCTGTCTTGTAGAGTATGTAGTGAAGGCAGGAATAGATTAGACTGCAACATACAATTAACCTAGGGCTTGCTATGACAAGGATAAATATAATGTAGTAAGGAACTCTTACTCCACATTAACAAAAACCCAGGCTGATGGAGTCACTGCTTTAAATCAAATCTTAACCATCCTAGCCAATTATATCTCTGGCTCTGATGGGTAGTAAATGGATAGGACATATTAAATCTTTCCGTTGCAGCAGCAAGATACAAATGTGCTTTACTGTGTAGTATTGTCTTACAACTGTGTCTCATGACACTTCATATCTCACTGTGCTGCAAGATTTTAAGCAGGCATATGCTAAATGGTTTAACACAAGTTCAGGTGCTGACAAATGGCCCTCCTCTGTTGAAGACACTTCCAGGCTTTGCAATGCTGCTGATCACATACAAAGCGATAGCGTTTATTTCCTGTATCTATAAAAGACAGAGTCAGTGACAAGATAAGAATACATTTTTTAAAGTTCCTTCCCCATGATGCTAAACCCGTCTAAAATTGGAAATGGATGACCTCTTCCTCATGTATGTGGATTGCTTACTTTCCCATTTAACTACATTTGAAAACAAAGAGGCTTCACTGAGCAGTTTCACTTCCTGATGCTCAGGCACTGGCTCAGTGCTGTTGTGTGTTTGTCTTTCCTTCACCAGATGGGAACAATTATAATCAGACAACGCTGAAAACATTCTCAATGTTGGTTCTTAAATAATATTAATTCCTGATGTAATATACAGAGATATACCTATCTCATAGAGCTGGAAGGGACCCTGAAAGGTCATCAAGTCCAGCCTCCTGCCTTCACTAGCAGGACCAAGAACTGATTTTGCCCCAGCTCCCTATGTGGCCCCCTCAAAAATTGCGCTCACAACCCTGGGTTTAGCAGGCCAATGCTCAAACCACAGCACTCTACTAACTACTCTGAAAGCTCAGCTCAAAAGTGTTGCTATTCCCTAACCACTGCCTAGTGATTTCAAATGATCAGTGTCACAATGTATTGGAGATGTGTTTCAAATATGTTACAGTATTTTAAAATAATTTTAAATGTCTTAAAATGCTTGTTATTAAGACACCATCAGTTTAGTGTAGACACAAAATGTAGATTTTTTGTTAAGTACAGGGGAGAATGAAAGAGTTAAACTTAATGGGCCAAATTCCCAGCTGTATAAACTTATGCAATACCATTGGCTTCATGACCACTGAACTGATCACTCCACACCCACTCCATTTAGTTTTAAGTTATTTTAACCAGCAGCAGTAAAATATAGATTAACTTTAGATCAGCGGATATGCTTAAATGCCTCTTTAAAGTACATTATAATTAAGTAGAATTTCCTCAGCCAGTTAGAATATAGGGCTGCTGTAGGTTATTTACCGATAACTGTACATTTACTTCTCAGTTATGCAGTTCTCAGCATTCCAACTGATTGTGAATGAGTCTGATTTGCGTGATGGATGTATAGGTTATTTCCCAATAATATGTCAGGCAAATCTCTGCTTGCTCATTCACAGGGTCTGGCAATTGCACTGTACAGATTTCTAAATAGCCATATAATTGTGGTGAGTATGATAGTGAATGACTGCTGAAAATCTCTCCATTCTGACTTCAGAATTTCCCATAGTCATTCAACTGTTATGGTTTCCTTGACTTCAGCCCCATCACGTGCACACTTATTTATGGTAGTAAGAATCTGAGGTTGTTTAATGTTAGTTTGATAACAAATATATTCTACCCTATGAAGTTCCTTGGCCTTTGTTCTCAAAGCTTATTCTTTGGCGTCAGTTTCTTTGCCTAGGATTTGGCTATTGCCTTGTAAAGAGGCTGCCACATCCTTGAGTGATTTAAGTATTATATTTGTTACTGTGATCAGCACTCTGGTAAACGAGAGTGAATTAATTAAATGTATATTGCATAGGCCTCTATCGACTGTAAGGGAGTTTTATAGGCCAGGATTTTATTGAATCTTGGGAGTGGTGCCTTAGGGAGAGGAACTTTTGTCTGGAAACTTCAGAAGTTTTAAAAGTCTGAAAAGAACTCCAAGTACAGTTTTAAACATAGCACCTGGGTGCCCCTTAGTGGATGATTGTATTATTACATTGGTAAACCCGCTGACAAGGTACCCACAGGATTTCATTACCTATGATTATTGGTATCTGCCTGATGTTTATACACTCGACAAAAACATATCATTTCGAAATTATACTTTTGCTGTTTCAGTATCTGTGTTGTCGCATTATGTGCTACAAACCATCCAGCTAGTATTCCAGTGCAATGTAGCATTTTATTAAACTATAATGCAGTTTAATGTTATGAGTCATTTCTCTACCTTCAAGGAAAGGCACAATAGAAATATTACAATGAGAAGGTGTCATAACATGTGGAGACAGGCACCTGGGTGACATAGGAAGAGCTAGTGGAAAGTGTAAGGGAAGAATATAGGAATGTCATCCAGATGCATTTCATCCATATAAAAAAAGAAATAGGGCACATGAGGAATGGTAAAGCCCTTGAATCACTTACTCTGTTATCTCCCTCATATTGTGTATCAAAGCAACAAATAATATCATTTCAAATATATATATCATAACCAATCATTATTAGTATTTGCATTACAGTAGAAGCTAGAGTCCTTTTGTATTAATCAAGATGAGGTATATAGGCCTAAAGAGTCAAAGTTATTGACATAACCCTGAAACTGCCCAACAGTAAAGACTTTTAAGACTTCTTAGTACCACAGCAAACACATTATTAAAATCCTTTAAAACGTTTCCTTAATGATATAGAAAAGAAGAAAGAACAGTTATGCATTAGAAATGTAAAGGATTAAGTAAGGCTTTAATTTTAACAACACCCCTTGTTCCCTGTAGCTGTAGAAATTCTTTAGACGAAAATAGCCCCTTGTCTGACAAGCTCTTGGACGGTGGCTGTGACACCATATTCTTCACAATTGTATGATTATGATGTAATTATAGCATAATGATGATACATTTTGTACAAGATGGGTCATGTGAGGTGTCATTGGAAAAGTTATGATTTGCTGAATATGATTATCCTAGTTGTATGAGTGCGTCATTTTTGTATCTAAAATTGTGAATATTGACTATGTGTCTGTATTTCCAATGTAGTTACACCTGGGTGACACCCACTAGGCAAGATGCTTCCAGTCTATACAGCTGGTTGGGAAGAGCCTATTCAAGGTAATGAGCCATCAGGGAAAACAATAGGCCTTAGGAGAAGCTTATCCCCCACCTGGTGAGCCTTCCTGAGAACATTCCAGACAGCCTGTAAGTAATGGCTGCTATGACTCAGCAAGGGCATGTGACCAGATCACATGACACTGAACCATTGTGCTCTCTGCACCTCTCCATCCTCATCACCTCAGATCTTTTGATCTCTCAGTACTATACTTATCTTTTCTAATCTCTCCTTTACACACATCCCATCACACAAGGGACTTGGAATTTTCACTAGACACCTGGTAACCAAAGATCAGTACAAAAGATGGAGGTTGGGGCATACTGTCCAAGGGAAATCAGGTGAGGATTGAGGAGTAACCTCCCCACTTTCCCTTAACCTTTTCTGGCTGCTGCAAAAGGATTCTCTCTCTTTCTGGTCCCTCTTTCCACCTCAGAGTTTCCTCTCTACTGCTTGTGTGAGTCATGGATCTTCTTTACTCTCTCCCCTCCCAGGCTTGCTGGATGCTTGTCAGAGGTATGTATCTGTCTCTGTTACTCCTCCACTTCCCCAACCTTGTTTTTTGAGTCCTCTTCGCTATAGAGTAGCTCCAGTGCCCACTTCCACTCCTCCTGCTAGCTTTCTTAAGCAGTAGCAGCAGTAGTGTGAAACTGACTTGATTCTTGTCAGTTTGACTGCTATTCACAATAGTAGAAAGAGAGAACACACACTCAGACAACAAATGACTGCAGGTCCCAAATAGTAGTTTTCATCCTGCTGCAGCTTGGGCAAGCCTTGGGCAGCAGCAGAGACATTGACACTGTTGGCAGACTCAGGAAGCTAACACTGCATCGCTATATACTCGGTTTCAATTTGAAATGTTATTGTCACAGCCATAAGCTTGTGTTTTGATTTTGTTTGGTTTTGCCAAATAAAAGCTTAGATTCTAAGGACACTGATGGCATTTGTGTGAGGAAGCTTCCTATGGGACATGGTTGAGAGGATGAGGATATTTTTCAAGTTCCTCAAGAGGTTAAATGATGCATAGAGCATTGATTACACCCTCTGAACACAGGTAAATTTAACTCAGAGAACAAGCCTTTCCCCTTAGAATCAGTGAATTCAAGGTACGTCATATGCCTGTTAGATGCAAAGCTGGAGAAGTATATGCACTTCTCTGGAGGGAATATTGACAATAAAGTTAGATAAAAAAGTCTAGCATAAACCATGTTTCCACTCACCAAGAGACAGAACTGCTCCTAAGTAGGTGACAACCTACTAGTGACAACATCACCCTTCTTAAAGGATATACAATACAAGGATATATAATGCCATATTCTACATAAAAAACAATACAACCATCAGACCATGCTTCTTTCTAATTTTTAAGTCACCAGATGAGGACTTGGAAGACCTATGTTCAGTTCTTTCCTTGACATTAGGCAAGTTATATAATCTACTTTGTTCCTTAGTTCCACATCTTTGAAATAGGGATAACATTTCTGAACCTCACAGGAGTGTTGTATAGAGAAAATCCATTAATAATCAGCTGCACTGATATTATAGTAATGCACCCCAGTATTCACACCTTACACACTACTGTAATAATCTTTGTACAAAATATGCCTTGTAAGGTGTCATTTGAAAACTAATCCACTTGTTCATCAATAATATCGTGATGAAATACATGAAGCAACATTATAAGCAAAATTATGAACATAACCTGAAATGATGACTGAAATGTGTTTATCTAACAAGTCTGGGAAGTGGGTAAACCTGTTTCTCAAAAACAACGGACAAGCAGATGCCCATAGTCAGATATCATCAAAGGTGATGGGCCATCACTTATCAAGTGGCCAATCTTTGACACAGAATAGGGGGAAGGCAAGAGACGCACAGCTCTGCATCCTCTTAGAAAACAGAGGTGGAAAGCAATAGCATAACACCTCTTCCCCGCCAGATTCCATGTTTCCTTGCTCTCAGCTGGAAATAACTTTAACTAGGGGTCACACTCAGGAAAATGCATTTCAAAGGGTGACTGAACTTAACGTGAGGGGCAAAATCACTCCAGGTTCTCTCTCTCTACCTAAGAATACAAAAGAAACAACCATTGGACTTCTGGCTGAAAATTTGGTCAGTAATGTACTGAAAACTTGTGGGGAGGGACTTCACTTAAAACCAAGTCTAGTTTGTTAAGTTTAGAAAGTGTTTTATCTTTATTTTTCTTGTAACCATTTCTGACTTTAACACCTCATTACTTGTACTCACTGAAAATCTATCTCTGTATACTTAAATAAATTTTTTTTTGGTTCTTTAATTAACCCTGTGTTGTGACTGTGTGTGTAAATCCATTTAAGGTGGCAAGTTGTTGTATATTGTTCCCTCACAGGGACAATGGACTTAAAATATCTGAATTGTCCAGAAGAGGGCTAAACAGTACAGAACACACATTTTTTTGGAGAAAATCTAGGTCTGGGAATGTGTTGGAGTCACCCTGCCAGTAATAACCAAGGCTGGTAGGTGCCAGAGTGTGGCTGGTGTTTTCTGACAGGCTGCTGGGATCTGAGTTACTGAACAAGGACTATGGCCATACACAGACACTCAGGGTGTGACCTGCTTGCTGGCAGGCTGTTTGTGAGCGGCCCATGTAGGAGATACCGCAGAAAGGCATTGTGAGACACCGAAGACTACACGGCCCTTTACTGGTCTGGATTACACCCTGAAATACAGTAGGGGCCACAGAGACAGAATGGCAAAGCAGGACATGGGCAAGTTAAATTTACACTTACAGCCTTAATTCTTCCCCTTTTATTACATGATCACATACTATTTCCTAAATAAATGATATAGAATATCATACGCTTTGTTTTCTACACCCTTTAGATTCTCATGTAAAACAAGAAACACAACCCAGAGTAGTTTGCCCACATATGGCTCTGTCACTGGATCCCTGTTTTCTTTGGGAAGGTCACTTCACTCACATTAACTTAACAGGAGTTTAATAGCACACTATTTATTATCAAAGGCACTCATCCCCATAATATTGGTCATTAACATAATAACCAGATTCATTACTCCCCTTCTTAGTCCATACAACAAATATAACCATTAATAGTTCAGCTTGTGATCAGGGCTGGCTCTAGGCAGCAGCATTCCAAGCATGTGCTCGGGGCGACTCTTTTCAAGAGGCAGCACTCTGGCCCTTTGGGGGTGGCACTTTTCAAGGGATGGCACTCCGGGTTTTATTTTTTGTTGCTTCAGCGGCAGCACTCCATTTTTGTTGCTGTTGTTGTTGTTTTGCTTTGGCGGTGGCACTCCAGCCTCTTTTTTATTTCTCTCTTTTTTTTTTTTTTTGCTTGGGGCAGCAAAAAACCTGGAGCCGGCCCTACTTGTGATGAAATATTATTAGTTAGCATCTACGGTGGAACTACCCCATTGGCTGTAGTTGAATTCATTGGGATTCCATTGGCCTAACTGAGAGACAAATTAGGCTCTGCACATTTAAGTTACTAAGACCAATTCTAGTTGGGGAATCCATACAAAGTTTTTAACTGTGCCAACGCTTACAAATCCCCAGATGCTTAAAACTTAATCATCATCAGTAGCCTAGTGGAAGATTGAAGGATGCTTATAGCTAGAGTGTTTATCTGCCTGGATTGGATTAATTTCCTCAGCCTTTATTTGACACAAAACCAGATGTATCTCTGTCATTTCTCTGACTTCTATGGCAAGATGAAGAGCTAGGCTGATACATTTTATTGATCAGACAAAGAAACACTCCATGGGAAATAAGCAATAGATGCCTTGCTGTGAAATTGAGGATTTAACATCTGTCTCATACAGATGGTAATTAATCTGGGATCTGCAATGCCCTCACATGGTTGGTTGACAGCATTACTTTCTTAATCTGGGAGCACAGAAAAACAAATATATTGAATTGCTCTGTGAGTAACATTTTATGATTGTGCTATAATTACATATGCAGCTCATAAATCAGAGAGATATATCATCTACGTTGTTAAATAGGTCTATTATTAAAAATGTTTCTCATTTTGCTATTAACTAAAGGGTTGATTTCCTACCTCCACAGCCCTGACTTCAGTGTAGGATTAAAACTGAACACTTAAAGAGTTGCCATCAATATTTTAGTGTCTAAAGTTTGTGCCACATTAAAATTCCTCTGGATTCTAAATATCTGGTGGGTGAATGTGCATCCATATGTATGTATTACTTAAACTAAAAAAAATATTTTACAGGATCTACCAAAACTAAATGATCTAGCTGCTTTTCTGGTTAGAACAGTACAGAGTGCAGCTACTTATGCAAAATTTAAAAGATGTTAGACTGAGTCTTGTTGAGCTACAGCAAATGGGATTTTGCAGAAGGGATGTCAAGACAAAAGATGTTTGGAGAAAGGAAAGGCATGGCTTAAGAAGTTTTCAGGCTCAGAGTGGGATTCCACCTCTGGACATGCTTGGGGAGGCTTAGCCTCTGAGGTTCAGGAAATATTTGTTCAAAATAAATCACTCTATAGATTAAGCTTGTAATAATTCACTGTCCATTGGGAATCCAAATTGTCTATCTGCATCTTATCTAGAGCTGATTGAAAAAGTGATTTTGCAAAATGTTTCAAAGTTTCAATATTGCTTCTGTTTTACAGAGTCTGAAATGGTCCCATTTTCTGGGGGGTTTTATTTTGCAACATTTTATGCAGTAATTTAACTAAAATTTTTAGAATTTATTTTTCAAAACTCTGGGTTTCAATAAGAAAAAAAACTATGTTTGATAAATGAAAGATGCTGACTTAAAATATGCTGAAAAATACCAAGGCAAAGGTTGTTTTGCAAAAAATGTAAAATTTTGATAAATGGTTCTATCCAACCCTCCTGAACAAGCACATAATGTAGATTTTCTAGTGAGGTGATGCACAGCATCTTGGTTAATGTTGTAGCCCAATTCTTTAGTGGTTATTGATTATTATTGATTTCCAATTAATTTTGATTTAAAGAGCTGAGGGATTGTAGGTTTCTAGTCCCAGAATCAAGCACAACAGAATCAACGTTATTAAGTTCAATAACTGGCTGGGAAACCTGGTGTGCACAACAGAGACACTCACACTGAGGGCAAAGGAAAGCTTTCACCACCTTTATTAGCACAACTAGTAAAGATAGGAAAGCTCCAAAACACATAAAAAGATAGCAAAAACATAGAGTTAAGGTGATATCTCATACAATGACTCACACTTATGCTCATATACTCACACCCTTCCTTGGGGATCTAGTGGTAAGAGACAAAGGTCCAGCCCTGTCCCTGCCCTGCCAAATGAGTCCAATGGTCCAGACCTCTTTCTTACATGGAGGTGTGGCCTATTATAGGACTTAGATTCTGTCATGAATATTCATTCAAATGCCTAGCCTGTCTTGTCCATACCAAACTTCCTCACCCTACTAATATTGGTGTATCTATATCTTATAGTTTAGTATATTAATGATTTCAACTAATTATCATATACATCAATTTGTTGCCAAGTCAAGTTCATAGTTTGGAAAAGAGAAGACTGAAAGGGGGCATGATAGCTATTTTCAGGTATCTAAAAGGGTGTCATAAGGAAGAGGGAGAAAACTTGTTCATCTTAGCTTCTAAGGATAGAACAAGAAGCAATGGGCTTAAACTGCAGGAAGGGAGGTTTAGGTTGGACATTAGGAAAAAGTTCCTAACTATCAGGGTGGTTAAACACTGGAATAAACTGCCTAGGGAGGTTGTGGAATCTCCATCTCTGGAGATATTTAAGAGTAGCTTAGATAAATGTCTGTCTGGGATGATCTAGACAGCATTTGGTCCTGCCATGAGGGCAGGGGACTGGACTTGATGACCTCTTGAGGTCCCTTCCAGTCCTAGAATCTATGAATCTACGAATAGTTAAGCCTTTGCCAACATTTTACCCTAAAATATCCAAGCCCAGTATCATCTAATTTTTTTGTGGTTACCTGGTATTGTTACACACAAAATCCTCTCTTAAGCATGCTATTCCCAGTTCCCCAAAGCTCAGGGAACTGTTGGCCATGTATCTATGCCAAAGGTCATAGGCTTCAAAGCCTTATGCTAATATATGCCATTTGTTAACTGCTTAAGCTAATATCTTACACCATACAGGCATATAGGTTCCTTGCGTTACTACTAAGTAAAATAAAATGCTGAAGCTAGCTCTATGGGCTGCAACCCAGTTTTGTGAGATCCCTTTGCAACTCCACAGTGAGAGGTGCTTTTTTCTGCAGCATGAATACGACATTTGTTGCTCTTGAAATTTCAAATGGATTTAGTGCTAGTATAATAATCTGGATTGAGTGTTGAGGAGACTGTAATCTCTTATATATCTCCAAAGCAGACACAGCACTCCACTGGCAGTGCATACTTACTCACACTGCCCAGCCTATTTGCCTCAATAACGTATAGGAAGTGAATAAGGGTGAATAAGTAGTTTCCTCTTCATATCCATGGATGGTCAATAAAAGTGTCATTCAGTTCCAGATGTTGTGATGAAGACAAAGGGGTGACACACAGGCCCCATTAAAGTCAATGGCAAAATTCCCGTAGATTTTAGTGGGATCAGGATTTAATTCCCAGTCTCTTCACTGGTGCTAAACCAAGAATAAATAGAGGAGTACAGCTCTCCATGGCTTGGATAAGCAGAGGTTCCTCCCTCACTACATCTTTCTCCTGGGCTGGCACAAGGAGCTGTCTCCCTACCATTTCAATCTGTTGTAACCACTGCCCCTAGGAACTACGCGGAGCCTGAGACCAGCAACCCATTCCATGCTGGCCTTTAAACAGATGCCAGATATTTATGATTTCAGAGACTGATCCAAAGCCCTTTGAAGTCAATGGAAATACTCCCATTGACTTTAATGGGCTTTGGATCCAGATCTCAGTCACTACCAACAAGGGATTGATTTAAACTAACTACATGTTAATGACTTCGATAATAGAGTAGAGAGCATGCTTATAAAATTTGCAGATGATACCAAGCTGGGAGGGGGTGCAAGAACTTTGGAGAACAGGTTTAAACTTCAAAATGACCTTGACAAATTGGATAATTGTTCTGAATTCAACAAGGTGAACTTCAGCAAAGACAAGTGCAAAGTATTTCACTTAGGAAGGAAAAATCAAATGTACAACTACAAAATGGGGAATAATTGTCTAGGTGACCGTACTGCTGAAAAGGATTTGGGGATTATAGTGGACCACAAATTGAATATGAGCCATCAATGTGAAGCAGCTACAAAAATGATTCTGGGGTGTATTAACAGGAGTGTTGTATGTAAGAAACAGGGGGTAATTGTCCTGCTATACTTGGCACTGGTGAGGCCCCAGCTGGAGTACTGAGTCCATTCTGGGCACCACAGTTTATGAAATATGTGGACAGAGTCCAGAGGAAAGCTACACAAATTATGAAAGATTTAGAAAACCTGACCTATGGGGAAAGGTTAAAACATCTGAGCATGTTTAGTTTTGAGAAAAGAATACTGAGAGGGGACCTGACAACGGTCTTCCAATATGTTAAGAGCTGTTCTAAAGAGAATTTGATCAATTGTTTTCCATGTCCACTGAAATAGAAGTAGTAGTAAGGGGCTTAATCTGCAGCCAGGGAGATTTAGGTTGGCTATTAGGGAAAAAATTCTAACTATAAAGTAATTGAACTCTGGAACAGGCTTCCAAGGGAGGTCTTGGAATCACCATCATTGGAAGTTTTTAAAAACAAGTTGGACAAACAGCTGTTAGGAATGGTTAGGCTTACTTGGTCCTACCACACCTCAGGGGCTGGACTTGATGAGTTCTCAAGGTCCCTTCTAGCCCTACATTTCTACGAGTACATGGAAGACCCTTTATATTGTTACCAATACTCTGAGCCAAACCATTCCCTCAAATGTTTGTTCTTTGAGATTTTCTTTTAAATGAAGATGTAGATCTTAGAGAAGAGTGTTAAATCTGGAGGATGACACTAAATGTTATATCCTTGGAACAACAAGATTCTATTACCACGACAACCAAATACACAACACTAAACCCTATGAATTCACACATCCTCTGTGCCCTCACTTTTTTATTATCTCTACTTCAAAGGCTGAGTTATTGATAGACCTTAGGAGCTGCAGGATTTTGTTGTGATAGTTTGGAGCCATAAGGACTATGGCTATATCCATCTGAACTTTTCTGAATTGATTCATCAATCTTTTGAGTGAATCTTGCTGTGAAGTCTTTGCTGGATTCTAATAGTGTAGAGCTTTAGAAATTTATATAGCTGCTATACCAGTCAGTCATTAAAGCTCAGCTGTAAGTCTTTCTAAACTATGCAATGGTTTTTCTTTTCTGGAAGCAGACAAAGCATCAGGGTGAATTTGAAAGTTATGTAGGCCTTGATGTACAAGGACCTTATGTCTCATTTTGACCAATGACACAGGATTTCTACAGTGCTCACAGAGCGAGGTCATATTATTAGGGGGAAATCCAAAACCACTGCAACTGGCAAGCCCCTCTTAGTATAGTACACAAATATTATCAGGCTTGCATAAATATTTTTTTTTCTTCTGTCACCAGGACTAATCAATAGGGTCCCCAATCCCATCATCTCCACAGTATTACGTGGAATCCACATTAGACAGTGAGTGGCTTTGCATGAATTTGGAAGATAAGAGACCAGCTATGTCTGTGAAATGTGGGGTTTTTAGTCAGGATCTTGGGTTTATCAAGAACAATAACTCTCTGGCTTTCCTCAACCGCCTCTCCTTGTGGTTGAAACGACTTTCCTTGCCATACAGCCTTTCTGTCCCATTCCAAATTCAGAACTCACTTGTTTTTGCTAGCCTTCTATTGTTGATCTCTACCTTTGCTTACACTCCTCACTCTGAACCAAAATTTTGATATATTAACTTTTGTTTAAAAAGAAGCAATAGTGGTGTTGAGGGAAAGGAATGTTTATTTTTCAAGCTATGTTGCCTCTGCCCTGGTCTACCCTGCAGGGTTAGGTCGAATTTAGCTGCATTAGATCAATTTTATAATGAATGCATCTACAAAAGCAACTCTGTTCCGTCGACCTAATGGGCTCTTAAAATCAACTTCTGTACTCCTCCCCAGCGAGGGGAGTAGTGCTAAAATCGACCTTGCTGTGTCGAATTTGGGGTAGTGCGGATGCAAATCAACGTTATTGGCCTCTGGGAGCTATCCCAGAGTGCTCCAATGTGTCTGCTCTGAACAGCACTTTCAACTCTGATGCACTAGCTAGGTACACAGAAAAAGCCCTGGTAACTTCTGAATTTCATTTCCTATTTGGTCAGTGTGCCGAGCTCAGCAGCACAGATGACCATGCAGTCCCTCCAGAATCACAAACGAGCTCCAGCATAGTGCGAACGGGAGACACTGGATCTGACTGCTGTATGGGGAGAAGAATCTGTGCAGGCAGAACTCAGATCAAAAAGAAGAAATGCTAATATATATGCCAAAATCGCACAAGGCATGATGGACAGAGGCTACAACAGGGACACAACAGTGCCGTGTGAAAGTCAAGGAGGTCAGACAAGCCTACCAAAAGACAAAGGAGGCAAATAGTCACTCTGGGTCAGAGCCCCATACATGCCGCTTCTATGATCAGGCATGGCATTCTAGGGGCGGACCCTACCACTACCCCACCACTGTCCGTGGATACCTGCAAGGGGGGAGTCTCACACAACAGGGAGGAGGATTTTATGGATGAGGAAGAGGAGGAGAATGCGTAGCAGACAAGCGGTGAATCTGTTCTCCTTGGCAGCCAGGACTTTTTCATTACCCTGGAGGCAATACCCTCCCAAGGTGGGATCCCCGACCCTGAATGCAGAGAAGGCATCTCTGGTGAGTGCACATTTGTAACTATAGTACAGGGTTTAAAAGCAATAGTATTTAATGTTTGATTTGCCCTGAAGACTTGGGATGCATTCGCAGCCAGTACAGCTACTGGAAAAGTCTGTTAACGTGTCTGGGGATGGAGCAGGAATCCTCCAGGGACATCTCCAAGAAGTTCTCCTGGAGGTACTCTGAAAGCCTTTGCAGAAGGTTTCTGGGGAAGGCTGCCTTATTTCGTCCTCCATGGTAGGACACTTTACCACTCCAAGCCAGTAGCAAGTAATCATTACAGCACAAAGCATGGCAGCGAATGGTCCTGGATTTTGGTTGCATTCAAGCAACATTCGGTCTATATATTTCTGTGTTAGCCTCAGAAGAGTGATATCATTCATGGTCATCTGGTTGAAATAGAGGAATTTTTGTAAAGGAACAGTAAAAGGACCCCATTCATGCTGGGCTGTTTGTGCTTGGCTAAAAGGGATCATCCCTGAGAACAGCCACGTGGCGGGGGGTAAGGGGCCAAGGGATCAACCCAAATAGCAATGCGGCAGGGTGTGGGGAGGTGTGTGCTGCACATCCACCCAAAAACTGCAGCCCCTTCTTTTAAATGGCAAACCCAACTGGCATTGCTTGCTATGGGAAAGGAGGGTACTGCAGTTTGAAACCATTCCCACATGCTATGAAGGTGTTAGAAGCCAAACCTGCGTACCCCTTGGCTTACCATGGCTGTCTGAAAACCGAATTCTGTTTTCCAGCCGTGTGTGATGTGTCACCATACCAGCAGGCGCTCAGTATAAAAGGCAAAATGATACCTTGTACCTAAAGCACATGTGCTGTCTGCTGTGAATTGCATGATTCACTGTGAAAGAGTCTCCCTTTTGTTCTCAGAAATCTATCTTAAATTTTACTCTCCCTTTTTATCCCCCCGCAGGTGCAAATGTTTCTATGCTCCCTCTATCATCTCCGTCCCTGAGATTATTGCAGATTAGAAGGTGAAAAAAATGCACTCACGATGACATGTTTTCTGAGCTCATGCAGTCCTCCTGCACTGATAGGGCACAGCTGAATGCATGGAGGCATTCGGTGGCAGAGTCCAGGAAAGCATTAAGTGAGCGTGATGAGAAGAGGCAGGATGCAATACTGAGGCTAATGGGGGAGCAAACGGACATGCTCAGGAGTCTGGTGGAGCTGCAGGAAAGCCAACAGGAGCACAGACCACTGCTGCATCCACTGTACAACCACCAGCCCTCCTCCCGAAGTTCCATATCCTCCTCACCTAGATACCCAAAAACGTGGGGGGCGTCTCCGGGCACCCAACCACTCCACTCCAGAGGATGGCCCAAGCAACAGAAGGCTGTCATTCAAACAGTTTTGGTTTGTAGTGTGGCTACAATAAGCAATGTGGCCATGTCCTTTCCTCCTCCTCTCCTCCCCACTCCCCCGGGTTACCTTATCAGTTATCTCCCTTTTTCTAATTAAGAAAGAAAGAAAGAAATCAGTGTCATTATCCCCATTTTACTGACGGGGAGACTGTGTCACAGGAAGTGAAATAACTTGCCCAAGGTCACCCAGTGTCAGACCCAGGAACAGAATACAGGTCTCATGAGTCCCAGTCCAGTGTTCTATCCACAACAATCTCCTGTGATGTCCTTTATTATATATGTTACTTCTGCCCCAAAAGTGTGAGTTAGCTGACATGATCAAATTATATAAAAATAGGACGCTGCTTGTAATTTACATTTATTTTCAATTTTTTTCCTGTATATTCTGTTATATAACTCTGGAGAAATAAAATTCCTAGGGATTATAAAGATCTGTGCTTGTATTACTGTATTATTACTGGAATATATTGTTTCACGTCAGTCAGTTAAAATGAACCATATATTTTATTTAACAAAATCAAGGCTTTGTTTGATTGTATTTCACATGCAAATGGGTGTTTAGAAGCTGAAAAAAATAAACCTTTTAAATCTCTTGTATGTATCAGCAGTTTATGCAATTTTTCTTTGGGTTCTTATTGTTTATGTTCTAGCAATAACCCTTCATACTGTCGCTCTTCTTAAGCACTCATATATAAAAGGGTCACTAGATTATGGTGAGTAATGTAACAATGTCTCTAAAGTCTTCCAATTGAATTTCCTTTACACAACAGTATGTGCACTTCTACATGAAGGCTCAAGACAACAGGACTGTTTCAGAATGAACCCCCCTGAAGAAAGATCTCTAACCCCCACCATTGAAGGATTCTTGCTGACCTAGATGTGCAGAACAAAGTCGCTCATATTCCCAAAGTGAAAGGAAACATAACACTTCTCTGTCAACAGAGATGAGGCAACTGGGATGAGATGGCTGTTCCACACAGAAGGAAAGCTGATGTGCTGTAATGAGCACTATTCCAGGTCATCTTTCCATGCACTCACAATACTTTAAATGCAGACTTTCAAATGAAGCACCAAAGGCAGCATAATCTGAAATAAATTAGTGTGTGACATTTTGCATATTGAAATTGTTTGTTATTGGAAGATCAGATGAGAATCAGTTCTGTATTACCAACTGCTTGGAATAGTAATATAATACAATATGATATGATATAATAATAGAACACTAATAAGTCTTAAGCATATTCACAAGGTTTGGATAATCATGCACATAATTGTGGCAATTCCAGCTTGGTCACTAAAAAGTTACCAAAATGAGATCTGAAGCTGGCCAGTGCACAGGCTATATTTCAAGAAACAAATGTGCAGGAAGCATGAAGCTCTTTGTGGCAGAGTACTGAACAGGGCTTGACCAGAAGCAATACGAATGCTTGCTGGAACTGATTCTGTAGGGGAAGCAGTTCCATGACATGACAGCCTGACATTACCAATACATCAGAAGCTCTGCAGAAATACAGGGCCTTGCCTTGGCAGATATACTAGGCTGTCTAGCTGAGAAGTGCTTCTCCGTACCGCAGAGTGTAAATTAAACAACAAAGCTTGTTCCATTGCATTAATAAGCAACTCACTGCCAATGTCTAAGAATTACATGTTGCTCTTGCAATGTGCATTTAAGCTGCTTCATAGGGTCTTTTTTATCACTTATCAAAAGAGTATCTGTAAACATCTGTCAAACTATAACCACTTTAAATCCGCCACCTGCATTTAGTAAGTCCCCAAGGATGCAGAGATGGTTGGGGGTTTTGGTCCACCTTTTTAAGACAACAGTATTCTTTTGGTAAAAGTTACTGGTCATGAAAGCTGCTGGGTTCATAAGCAATGGGTACTGAATTTTGCTGCTTATCCACAGAAGAAGTGCAGCTGGGAGACTAGATGGCTCCAGAAATGGAATGTAGAACCCTTCACAGCTGCTTTAACTTCATCCTACATCAGTGGTGATCAAAACTGATTATTTTATAGCTGTTCAGAGGCCTATGGAGAAAGATAAAAGTGTGTATAAATCCTGTTCTTAACCTCTGCATATGGCATCGGTGAGACTGGTATTGGAATTCTGCATCCGATTCTGATGTCCACATTCTAAAAAGGATTATAAAAAATTGGAGGGGGTGCAGAAAAGAGCCACAAAATTATTTGAGGGATGGAGGAAAAAACCTTACAATGAGAGACTTTAAAAGCTTCATCTGTTTAATTTATCAAAAAGTAAATTGAGAGGTGACTTGATTACAGTGTGTAAGTACCTTCATGGGGAGAAACACTGGGTACCTAAGAGCTCTTTAATTTAGTGAAAGATATGCTTTAGTCTAACTCAATTTATTGGTCTTAATACAGGGTAATTGGGTGCAATTTAATAGCTGGTGATATACAGGATGTCAGACTAAATGATTTAGTGGTCCCTTCTGACCTTCAACTCTATAAATCTGTGGACAGGTGATAAATAACAATTGTCACTCTATATATAATTAGACGTTGGGATGGATTGTGATTTGGATTACATGGCTGCAGATGTAGTGAGTAAGGAGAGGAAATAAGAATTCCCAATGCACTCCTGGGTGGACTATTCCAGTCTACAATCTGGGTGTGTAGTATTAAGTAGGTACATTAGAATCATAGGACTGGAAGGGACCTCAAGGTCTTCTAGCCCAGTCCCCTGCACTCATGGCAGGACTCAGTATTATATAGACTATCCCTGACAGGTGTTTGTCTAACCTGCTCTTAAAAATCTCCAATGCTGGAGATTCCATAATTGCTCTAGGCAATTTATTTCAGAGTTTAATTCCCTGGGTTGTCCTTATTTCCTTTTATATAGATGGGCACTATATTTGCCCTTTTCCAGTCTTCTGGAATCTCTCCCATCTTCCATGACTTTTGAAATATAATTGCTAATGGCTCAGATATCTCCTCAGTCAGCTCCTTGAATTTTCTTGGATGCATTTAATCAGGCCCTGGTGACTTGAAAACATCTAATTTGTCTAAGTAATTTTTAACTTCTTCTTTCCCTATTTTAGCCTCTTCTGATCCTACCTCATTTTCACTGGTATTCACTATGTTCGACATCCAATCACCGCCAACCAGCTTTGTGAAAACCGAAACAAAGAAGTCATTAAGCACATCAGCCATTTCCACATTTTCTGTTACTGTTTTTCCCCCTTCATTGAGTAATGGTCCTACCCTGTCCTTGGCCTTCCTCTTGCTTCTAATGTATTTGTAGAATGTTATTTGTTACCCTTTATGTCTCTAGCTAGTTTGATCTTGTTTTGTGCCTTGATCTTTCTAATTTTGTCCTCACATGCTTGTGTTATTTGTTTATATTCATCCTTTGTAATCTGACCTCATTTCCGCTTTTTGTAGCACTCTTTTTTGAATTTTAGATCATCGAAGATCTCCTGGTTAAGCGAGGTGGTCTCTTGCCATAATTCCTATCTTTCCTATGTGTGCTTGCTTACATATAACCCCAGAGCAGGGATGAGGGAAGTAAGTGGAGCCTTGGCTTCTTCCTCTTTATACTCACTTATCAGCATAGCTGAGCTGCCACAGGGGAGGGTTGTAATTTGCCGCTTCCCTCTCTGGACCAAGGAAAAAGGAGAGTTGTCTCTGTATCCCCTGGACCGGTGCATCTCACACCTCAGCCCTTGCTCCAGTCTGCATCAAAAGGCACAGCCTAGACTCTAGTGAACTAAAGACCAGACTGGTGAGCTGGTATGTCTTACCACCACCATTTTACCAATGGGGCACAGAAAGGTTAAGTAACTTGCCCAAGGTCACACAGGGAAGCAGTTAAACTAGAACTCAAAACCCTGACTCTCAGTCTCATGCGCTAATCATCATACCCATTTCTCCTATGGTATTTATGCCCATTGATTAGCATAAATGTGATCTAGATGGTATTACTGAAACCTGGGGGGATGATTCCCAAGACTGGAATGTTAAAATCAATGGTTATAACCTATTTAGGAAGCACTGAGTGAGCAAAAGGGGAGGGAGAATGGCGCTCTGTCAAAAATAGCATTACCTGTTTCTGAGTCGCTGATCACTCAGAAGAAGATGATCTTGAATGCTTATGGATAAATGTCCTAACAGATAAAGCACAAGATGGGCTACTAATTGGTGGCCGTTGCAGACCACCAAATCATTAGAGAACAGGATGAGTAGTTTTTGAAGCACCCATCTATAATGTGTAGGGGAAAAAAGGCTGCATGATCATGAGGGGACTTCAATTTCAGTGACATATAATGGGAGTTTCATGCTGCCAGTATTAAAACTTCCTGAGAATTTCTAAACATTATAGATGATAATTTCCTAACTCAAAAGGTGTTGCAGCCAACATGGGGGGATTCCATACTAGACCACATCTTGACAGATAAAGAGGAACCAATCACAGAACTGAAAGTTAATAGTAGCTTCGGTAAAGTGATCATGACTTGATATCATTTATAACATGCAAACAGACTAAATCACAGCCAGTGATATATATTTCAGTTTTGTGAAACTGGCCCTTTTCAAGCACCAAGTATATATATTTGAAAAGGGTTTCAGAAAGCTGAAAATACTATTAGCCAAATCACTTGGGAAGAAGTATTAAATCAGAAAAATGTGAACGATAATTGAGAATTGTTTAAGAATACCTTATTAGATGCAAAAATCACAGTCCCACAACTGAGGAAGAAGGTCATATTGGTTAAAAAACTGACTTGGTTTAGTGTGGAAATAAAGGCAGCTATAAGAAATACTGTATAACAAATGGAAGAAAGGGAAAGTTGATAGTAATTAATATAAATAAGAAGCTAGGAACTGTAGAAAATTGATAAAGGAAGAAAAAGGACAAAAGGAAAAACCTATGGTCAGTACAGTTTAGGACGACACGAAGGAGTTTTTAAAATATATTAGGAAAAAATAATTTTAACAATGGTATTATTATTAGACAGAAATGGTAGAATTATCCGTAATAATGCCAAAAAGGCAGAAATGATCAATAAATATTTCTGCTGGGTATTTGGGAAAAAATAGATGATGTAGTAATATCATATGATAATACTCTTTCTATTTTGTAAACATCTCAGTAGTGTGTTATTCAGCAGCTACTGAAGTCAGATATTTTTAACACGGTAGGTGTAGATAACTTGCATATATAAATTTTAAAAGAGCTGGCTGAGGAGCTCACTAATGTTGATTTTAAAAAGTCTTGGAACACCAGGAAAGTTCCAGAAGAGTGGAAGAAAGCTAAGGTTGTGCCAGTATTTTAAAAGAGTAAATGGGAAGACCCAAGTAATTATAGGCCTGTGAATCTGACCTTGATTCCCGGCAAGAAAATGAATTGGTTCTTGGCCCTATGTTATTTAACAGGGATTGGCAACCTTTGGCACACGGCCCATTAGGGAAATCCGCTGGCGGGCCGGGATGGTTTGTTTACCTGCAGCGTCCACAGGTTCAGCCGTTCTTAGCTCCCACTGGCCGCGGTTCACTGTTCCAGGTCAATAGGGGCTGCAGGAGGCTGGGACACTGGGTAGGGAACTGCTTGGGCCCCCAGCCCAGAGCAGATGGAGGTTCCGCCGCAGCTCCCCACAGCTGTCAGTATGGCTCTCCTTGACCCAGCTCCAGCGGGGGGCCTGGTTCGGAGCTGCAGCCCAGTGATGTTTTAAGAGTCGAGTGGACAGCTGTGTGGAGCTGTGGTGGACCCTCCACCTCCCCTGGGTGGGGGCCCGAGCAGCTCCCAGGCAGCTCCACAGGTCTTCTCCCTCCCCCTAGCCAGGCCAGTGTGGAGCCCAGTTAGGGAACTCCAACTGCCCACGGTGCTGGAGAGGGGAGCCTGAGAGCAATCCCCACCCCCCAGATTCCCCACCCAGCCGAGGGCAGGTGGAGGGTCTGTGACACCGCACAGACTCCTCACAGCTGCTCATGCAGCTCTCCCCCCACCGGGCTGTGGTGGGTGGATGCCCTGGAGCCTCAGCTTGGCCTCCGTGTAGAACCCTGTAAATCCATGGATATCCACAGACCATTTTTGGGATAGCAGATCGGATGTGGATATATATTTGTGTATCCACACAGCGCTCTCATCATCAGCTGAACATGAGCTCCCAGTGCTACACACTGTGGCCCAAATAACTAATGAAATCCTTGGATGTATAAATAGGAGAATACTGAGTAGCAGTAGAGAGATTATTTTACCTCTATATTTGGCATTGGTACGACCACTGCTACAATACTGTGTCCAATTCTGATGCCCCCAATTCAAGCAGGATGTTGATTACGATGGGGTATATCAGACCCTCTAAGTCCCCCTGCTGGAGGCTTCGTGGCCCTGCCACATCCTGCCCTAGAAAAGGGCAGTGGGGATGGTCCACCAAGCTGCCTAGAATGGCTGTGTGGGACACAGCCAGTCAGGGCCCTGCAGATTAGTATAAGAAGAGCTGCAGGGTCAGAATAAGTTCCAGTTCCCTGCTACATCTGGAGGATTGTGAATGGTGTGTGTGGTTGCCTGAGGGAGCTGCAGGACCTTGGATTGAGGTAGTGCTGCCAGAAGCCAGGGAGAGTGAGAAGAACCCCTGTGCCGGTTGTGGGACTCCATCAGGACAAGGCCCTGAGGCAAGGGTGAAGACAGCATGGGGACGTGGCCCAAGGAATTAGAGCAGCAGTGTGACTTAAAGGGACACAGCAGACAGCTGCTATCTACAGGATCCCTGTGCTGGGAGTATTGGTTGGGCGGGATCTCCCCTAGCCCCCAGTGGGGGAAGTGGCTTGGACATTGAGGCACCCCCAGAGGGGGGAACTGAACTTCAGCAGCTCAGCTGGAGAGTTGTGGCCGGAAAGACCCTAAGAGCAAAGACTATGTCACCAGGGAGGGAGTCCCAGGGCACTGATTTATTTTGAAGCAGGGACAACTTGTGGGAGACATTCCAGGGGGCACTGAAAGAGACCCCAGTTGGAGGTGTACGGCGGAAGGGCTTTTGCTTTGCTTTCATCCCACAGACAGATTGTGTGTGACTTGGTCGGAGGGCTGAGTCACCAAAGACACACCAGAGAGAGAAAGAGAGAGTTAGGGCACATGCACTTGGCCAAGTGGGTGCCTGTTACATTGATAAATTGGAGAGGGTTCAGAGAAGAGCCAGGTGAATGATTAGAGCTGACGTTCTCAAACTTCATTGCACCGTGACCCCCTTCTGATAATAAAAATTACTACATGACCCCAGGAGGGGGGGGGACAAAGCCCAAGCTTCACTGCCCCTGGTTAGGGGGCCAAAGCCCAAGGACTTCAGCCCCAGGCAGGGGCCTGTAACTTGAGCCCAGCCACCCAGGACTTCAGGCCTCAGGCTTGGGCTTCAGCCCTGGGCCCCAGCAAGTTTAAGCCAGCCCTGCTGACCCCATTAAAATGGGGTTGTAACCCACTTTGGGCTCTCGACTTACTATCTGAGAACTGCTGGATTCGAGGATTTGAAAACATGCCATATAGTGATAGACTCAGGGGGCTCAATCTATTTTTCAACACAAAGAGGAGGTTAAGGAGTGACTTGATTACAATCTATAAGTAGCTACATGGGATACAAATATTTACTAATGGGCTTTTTGGTCTGGCAGAGAAAGGCATAACATGACAAGTTCTGCCTGGAAATTTTCACAGTGAGAGTAATTAACCATCACAACAACTTACCAAAGGTTGTGGTGGATTTTCCATCACTGACAAATTTGAAATCAAGATTGCATGTTTTTCTAAAAGATTTGCTCTAGGAATTATTTTGGGAAGTTCTATGGCCTGTGTTGTATAAGAATTCAAAGCGGATGATCACAATGGTCCTTTTTGGGTTTGGAATATATGTCCATGTTTTAGACTAACTTTATCTGCATTTAAAATGACCATACAAGCAGAGGAAAAAAGAAAAAGTCTTTAAAACTCAAGGATCTGGTTTCAGGGCAAGGCTGAGGCACATTTGGGGCAGGCCAGGGTGCCTGATGGGCTGAAATCACATTTTCTGATGTGAAGGAGTTTGGAGATAGCAGGCTCGGGTATCTCAAATCCATTTAAAAATAATCAGAGGATGCTCATAGATTCTCAGCTGGCTAGTGGATCATGACATCAGGTCTATGACACTGCAGAGCTGAGGACTGAGGCTGCCTCCGCAGCAGAAATATTGGCCATACAAGGGGTAATTAAATTTTACATTCCATACACTTTATACGGTTCCAATAACATTAATTTAAAGCAGATCTATCACCAGAGATGGAACTTGCTTACAGTACTTTCAGAAGTTGATCTTTAAAGTATGACAAATGTCCCTTCCCTCCAGACTATCCCTCTCAGCTTGGACACTAAAACGCTTAACTCAGCACTATTTGGCGTAATGTAAAAGTCTAGCAAGTTAAATACTGAAGGCCTGACATATTGGTCCCTTCTGACCTATGAGTCTATGAGTCTATGAGTCCCAGTGACTGCAGTAAGGCCTGCAGGGTCTGAATCTCATCTACTATTTGTTGATGAATTGGGTTAAAAGATCTTGGGAGCAGATCTTATTTGCATAGACACATTTATTTTGTCTAGGTGATCAGCAGACAGAGCTGCTTTGCCAAAGAGATCAATTTTGGTTGTTTTGGGTTAAAATTCACTTTGTCTTGGATGTAGGAGTAATTAAATGTTATCCTTATTGTATGAGGTAAGTACAGTTCAGCTTCCCTTTATATGCCCTAATTGAGGTGGGTCACCCTAACATCAACCTCATCTGCTCAGCAGGGGGCAGTGACGCCAAATCCAAGTGAAAGTCAGAGTGGGTGGGGAAGATTTCTTTAAAGGGTCCTAAATGCCATTTGACCCTCTTCCTTCACTGTTTAAAGACAGAACTGACTAGACTCAGTTGATAGCCATGGTTTCTTCTCAGTGAACACCAGAGCTGCAAACATCAGTACACTGCGAGGGGCTGAGCCTTACACCTGCTGTAAGTTCTGAGGCAAAAGACAATGATGAGAGGGCAGCAGGAGTGGGGTTCCTCACTATCCACCGATATAACTAGGAGCTGAAATCCCTGAGGTGAAGGAGCCTCAGAACATGGCATTGTGGCTGAAGACTGAGGAACAGCAGCAGAAAGGCCGAGAAACTGAGCAGCAGTAGAGGTGGGAGCAACAATATCAAAAGGAGGTGGAGGCACCAGTGACTACCCGTGTTGGGAGGCGAACACACCTGAATGCACCACTGGTCTCTGGGCTTTGCTGACCTTGAATAACAAACCATGAGTGGAGGAGTAGTGCAGGGAAAAGGGGAGCGGAATGTTAAAGAGACTTTCATCTGTTGGGTTTTCACACCACAAGGTGGGCAACTGAGGCAAAGGACAGGTGCTTTACTTACTGTTTACATGCTTTTGAATCATTGCTGTGTTTTCCCAAATTAATGCTGTTTTCTTCTCCTCTTAATAAAACTTTTCTTTTGTCATGCACAGACTCAGTGCTTGTGAGTGGAAGCATTGCCTCTTAGAGGTGCCCTAGAGTGGTGGTTAGTTTTTCCAGATTTCTGGGGGGGCTTGAGCCCGTTCTGTTTTGTAATGTTAAGAGGTACCCCTAGCTATGGAACCTGGCCCTTGTTGCTGCCAACATCACCTACACTACACTACAATGGGTTTTGGGTGAGACCCATAGCTACAGGAAAGGGATCTCCTCCTACAACAGGATAGCATACCTGGGAGCTAGCTACCCTGCCTACTAACTTCCTTATATCTTCTATGAGCACTATAAAAGGAACCCCCTTAAGTAGGAAAAGGTCCTTGTGGTTCCACTTCTATCATACATTGCATGGGGCCATGCCAGTTGTTTCCTACTCTCAGGCTGTCTTCCTGATCCATATCATTTCCCTGAGTTTGGGAAGGAAGTGTTGGGCCATGAGCATTGGGGTAGCTCCTGTCAGAAGGCAGGCTAGGGCAGGGGCTCCTGCCAGGGGATCAGGTGGGGATTTACAGCAGGTCCAAATGACACATTTCCTCCAAATATTCAAATCCTTTACATCTCTCTCATTCAGCACCCCAGTGGCTCCCTTTTGGAAATTTGCCAAGTTCTTGACTGATAGCCACCTGGGGATCAACTAGTTTCCAAATGATTAAGAAAATAAATTTTTACTTGAGGGAGGTGGATTCAAATTGTGTATTAATTCCACTTCAAAGAAGCATTACCAAAGAACATGGCACAAAGTGGCTGGTAATTCAGTGGAGATAGTCAGCTGGGAACTACCCCTTGAAAAGGAGGATTTGGGAGTGGGACAGAGCTGGTATTGTGGCTCTACACCACACCTCTGGCCCTGCTCTAGCACATGGGAAGCATATCTGGGGAAAAAGAGGCATGGCTGGAAGGATGTCTACACAGCAGTGATTACGAGCTGCTAGAACAGTTCCTTGGGAATATAAACAGCATACCTGAGGCTAGTTTAACTTACTTTGGTGGCTGGACTGGTCCCAAGCTGGACCCAGAACCAGAAAGCAGCAAAGGTGGAGGAAAGTCACTTTTGGATCCTGAGCACAACACAGTATAGCCAAATCTAACAGCTGGGGCAGAGGTACCTTACACTTGAATGGTCAAATTCCATTTTTTATTTTAATTTAAGTTTGAATCTAAAAGTTTTCCCAACTTTGTGTTTTTGCCAAGTACACATTGTACAGATTGTTACAATGCACTCCATAGTGGATGGAGTACTTTTAGAATCAAATAATTTCATTTTGATTTTACTTCTGAAGGCAATTAAAATGAATGCTTTCTGGTCTCCTGCCAATGTATTATACCTAATGAATTAAAAGATTAGCATTCCTGCATCTAAACCAAGAGTTTCATTCTCATCTTCATGTGCCTGATCAAGGGAAAATGAGACTGGGACATCTTAAAGGTACCCCATTGTGTGGTGTTTAGGCCAAAAAAAAAAGAAAAGGATTAGCAAACAAATGTTCTCTCAAAACTAAATAAATAGTTTCATTATTATTTTAGAAAATTAAGTGGAAAACATTCCATCTGATTCTAGGAATTTATAATATTCCCCAGCTGTGACCTAGCAGTCCTGTAGTCATGTTGCTGGGCCATTGCACCTATGTTAAGCTCACCATAGCATGTGGTATAATTTTGTGGTGACTAGCTATTAGACTTCTGCTTCTATTTTCTAAGTTAAAGGAAACTTGCTGTAATTATGCAAGGAGGAGGAGATAGGAGGATAAAGTTTGCTCTCATACTCCCAGGGTCATATGACTGCCTTTTACCAGCAAGCGGTGATGAGGCTACTATTACGTTGTCCTAATTCTATATATTGGACCATATTTGAACAGGGATAAAAAGCCCAGGAGAATGAACTAAAAAGAAAAGGAGATCAAAATGAATTCCTGTGCCTCCCTGTCTGTTTTTGGCCCACACCAGGGAGCCCAAGCATACCATAGCAAGAAGGATGCCAAATGTAGGCTCTGATGCTGCAAATACTTACACACATGCTTGATTTTATGCATGTGAATATTCTCACTAAAATTGATAGGACTATTCATGTGCATAAAATCAAGAATAGGCAGACGGTTCAAATTGTGATCTATCAAACATATCCATATAACAAACTGGTCAGTGTATATTATTTGTTCCTCTCTGTGCCCAATCCACAAGGGGCACAAGTCTGTTACAGGCCTCATCTTAAGAGCCTGGCTTTTTAGTTTAAACTATAGAGACTCATGGTTCAATCAAGTATCAGAGGGTAGCCGTGTTAGTCTGGATCTGTAAAAGCAGCAAAGAATCCTGTGGCACCTTATAGACTAACAGACGTTTTGGAGCATGAGCTTTCGTGGGTGAATACCCACTTCCTCAGATGCATGTAATGGAAATATCCAGGGGCAGGTATATATATGTGTGCTAGCAAGCAAGCTAGAGATAACGAGGTCAGTTCAATCAGAGAGGATGAGGCCCTGTTCTAGCAGTTGAGGTGTGAAAACCAAGAGAGGAGAAACTGGTTCTGTAATTGGCAAGCCATTCACAGTCTTTGTTCAATCCTGAGCTGATGGTGTCAAATTTGCAGATGAACTGAAGCTCAGCAGTTTCTCTTTGAAGTCTGGTCCTGAAGTTTTTTTGCTGCAGGATGGCCACCTTAAGGTCTGCTATAGTGTGGCCAGGGAGGTTGAAGTGCTCTCCTACAGGTTTTTGTATATTGCCATTCCTAATGTCTGATTTGTGTCCATTTATCCTTTTCCGTAGAGACTGTCCAGTTTGGCCGATGTACATAGCAGAGGGGCATTGCTGGCATATGATGGCGTATATTACATTGGTGGATGTGCAGGTGAATGAACCAGTGATGGTGTGGCTGATCTGGTTAGGTCCTGTGATGGTGTCGCTGGTGTAGATATGTGGGCAGAGTTGGCATCGAGGTTTGTTGCATGGATTGGTTCCTGAGCTAGAGTTATTATGGTGTGGTGTGCAGTTACTGGTGAGAATATGTTTCAGGTTGGCAGGTTGTCTGTGGGCAAGGATTGGCCTGCCACCCAAGGCCTGTGAAAGTGTGGGATCATTGTCCAGGATGGGTTGTAGATCCTTGATGATGCGTTGGAGGGGTTTTAGCTGGGGGCTGTATGTGATGGCCAGTGGAGTCCTGTTGGTTTCTCTCTTGGGTTTGTCTCGCAGTAGGAGGCTTCTGGGTACACGTCTGGCTCTGTTGATCTGTTTCCTTATTTCCTCATGCGGGTATTGTAGTTTTGAGAATGCTTGGTGGAGATTTTGTAGGTGTTGGTCTCTGTCTGAGGGGTTAGAGCAGATGCGGTTGTACCTCAGTGCTTGGCTGTAGACAATGGATCGTGTGATGTGCCCGGGATGGAAGCTGGAGGCATGAAGGTGCCACAGGATTCTTTGCTGCTTTTACAGATCCAGACTAACACGGCTACCCTCTGATACTTGACACCATGCAAGGCACTGCATTTAGCCGTATGGAATGGAAATCCATCAACCTCATGAAGAAACTTGCACAAATACAGACAGACATCATCTTCCTTTCCAAATGCAAACGGATGGACATCATACCAAATGGACTAAAGGTAAAAAATCCACTGCTATCTACATACTACACGGACCACAGTGAGAGATTATGTCATACTCTATCTAAAAAACTGAGGAACCACCTGATCAGCATCCTATACAGCAAACAGGAAAACATCAAAAAAGAGCTCTCCAACCTGGAGACTCTCATTAATAACCAAACTTCTATACAAACGGACTTCACTAGAATAAGACAGGAGATCTACATTACTCACTTCACCTCTCTTCAAAGGAAAAAGGACTGTAAGCTGTCTAAACTCCTACCTGCCACATGGGGCCACAACAGTGGTACCCCTAACCCACCCAGCAATATCGTCAATCTATCCAACTACACACTCAGCCCAGAAGAAAAGTCTGTCCTATCTCGGGGACTCTCTTTCTGCCCTGCCACCCCCACCAACATGATACAGTTCTGTGGTGATCTGGAAGCCTACTTTCGCCGTCTCCGACTCAAAGAATACTTCCAGGACAACACTGAACAGTGCACTGATACACGGGTGCCCTCCCACCAACAGCACAAGAAAAAGAACTCCACATGGACTCCTCCTGAGGGTCGAAATGACAGCCTGGACCTATACATTGAATGCTTCCGCCGGCGTGCACAGGCAGAAATCGTGGAACAACAACATCGCTTGCCTCACAACCTAAGCCGTGCAGAACGCAATGCCATCCACAGCCTCAGAAACCACCCTGACATTATCATCAAAGAGACTGATAAAGGAGGTGCTGTTGTCATCATGAACAGGTCTGACTATCAAAAGGAGGCAGCCAGACAACTCTCCAATACCAAATTCTACAGGCCACTTCCCTCAGATCCCACTGAGGAATACACTAAGAAACTACAGCATCTACTCAGGACACTCCCTACACTAACACCAGAAGAAATCAGCATACCCCTAGAGCCCCGACCAGGGTTATTCTATCTACTACCCAAGATCCACAAACCCGGAAATCCTGGACGCCCCATCATCTCGGGCATTGGCACTCTCACTGAAGGACTGTCTGGATATATGGACTCTCTACTCAGACCCTATGCCACCAGCACTCCCAGCTATCTCCGCGACACCACTGATTTCCTGAGGAAACTACAATGCATTGGTGACCTCCCAGAAAACACCATCCTAGCCACCATGGATGTAGAGGCTCTCTACACAAACATCCCACACACAGATGGAATACAAGCTGTCAAGAACACCATCCCTGATGATGCCACAGCACAACTGGCTGCTGAGCTCTGTGCCTTTATACTTACACACAACTATTTCAAATTTGATGACAATATATATCTCCAGATCAGTGGCACTGCTATGGGCACCCGCATGGCCCCACAATATGCCAATATCTTCATGGCCGACCTGGAACAACGCTTCCTCAGCTCTCGTCCACTCACACCCCTTCTCTATCTACGCTACATTGATGACATCTTCATCATCTGGACCCATGGGAAGGAGACTCTGGAAAAATTCCACCATGATTTCAACAGCTTCCACCCCACCATCAACCTCAGCCTGGACCAATCTACACGGGAGGTCCACTTTCTTGACACCACGGTGCAAATAAGTGATGGTCACATTAACACCACCCTATATCGAAAACCCACCGACCGCTATGCCTACCTTCATGCCTCCAGCTTCCATCCCGGGCACATCACACGATCCATTGTCTACAGCCAAGCACTGAGGTACAACCGCATCTGCTCTAACCCCTCAGACAGAGACCAACACCTACAAAATCTCCACCAAGCATTCTCAAAACTACAATACCCGCATGAGGAAATAAGGAAACAGATCAACAGAGCCAGACGTGTACCCAGAAGCCTCCTACTGCGAGACAAACCCAAGAGAGAAACCAACAGGACTCCACTGGCCATCACATACAGCCCCCAGCTAAAACCCCTCCAACGCATCATCAAGGATCTACAACCCATCCTGGACAATGATCCCACACTTTCACAGGCCTTGGGTGGCAGGCCAATCCTTGCCCACAGACAACCTGCCAACCTGAAACATATTCTCACCAGTAACTGCACACCACACCATAATAACTCTAGCTCAGGAACCAATCCATGCAACAAACCTCGATGCCAACTCTGCCCACATATCTACACCAGCGACACCATCACAGGACCTAACCAGATCAGCCACACCATCACTGGTTCATTCACCTGCACATCCACCAATGTAATATACGCCATCATATGCCAGCAATGCCCCTCTGCTATGTACATCGGCCAAACTGGACAGCCTCTACGGAAAAGGATAAATGGACACAAATCAGACATTAGGAATGGCAATATACAAAAACCTGTAGGAGAGCACTTCAACCTCCCTGGCCACACTATAGCAGACCTTAAGGTGGCCATCCTGCAGCAAAAAAACTTCAGGACCAGACTTCAAAGAGAAACTGCTGAGCTTCAGTTCATCTGCAAATTTGACACCATCAGCTCAGGATTGAACAAAGATTGTGAATGGCTTGCCAATTACAGAACCAGTTTCTCCTCTCTTGGTTTTCACACCTCAACTGCTAGAACAGGGCCTCATCCTCCCTGATTGAACTGACCTCGTTATCTCTAGCTTGCTTGCTAGCACACATATATATACCTGCCCCTGGATATTTCCATTACATGCATCTGAGGAAGTGGGTATTCACCCACGAAAGCTCATGCTCCAAAACGTCTGTTAGTCTATAAGGTGCCACAGGATTCTTTGATGGTTCAATCAGGTTCTCCAGTTCAACTCATGTCATCCAAGATGGCAACCATCACACTCCCACAGGAGAATGAGGGTCATCACAAATGCCACAGCTCCAAGTGCCATGGCTATGAATATGACGCTTACCCAACTGGAGGAGGGATAAGGGATTGGTCCTCTCCAGGCAGCTTCTGAAGTAGACCATGCTGGATTTCCTGAGTACCGCAGTCATTCCAAGTCACCACTGAGGAAAAGTCCGGCAGACGGCTGCTGCCCCACTTTGGTTCTTAAAACAAAACTCAGGTGGTGCATAGGTCATATGCTGGCCCTCAGTAGGAGAGTGAATGTAACTGTTAAAGTAAAGGCTATATTATTGTAATAATTTAAAACACCTAGTTTTTCCATGGGTCTCAAGAAACAGTCTTACCAGAGTGCATTTCTCAATGCTTTCACTTGTGCATTTAATATATGTCATTAAGATTTTTATTGTGCCCATCACCATGGCACCTGAGAGCCTGCAATATTTGCTTGGAACCATCTCCCTTTTTGCTGTGTGCCAATCAGACTCCCTGTATTCCTTCAAATGTCTTCAAAACATACTCTTTTGGAAGCTGGGACATTATCTATACCTTGGTCTGAGCTCTTTCAACTGTGCTGTTTCCTGAAGAATGAAACACAGTTTCTAGGACTTAAATGTTGCTACCTTCCTCTGCTCCACTTTAAAATTAACTTTCAAAAACTGCTGGCTAAGAAAGTATTGGCAGGACTTTGGAATATTTTAGTTCTATATGCATCAAGTAATATATTGTTTTTAATAAATTTTGTATTTACTGCTGGAGGTCTCTGTAAAAAAATAAACTGCAGACTTGCCTGCATTCTACAGAATACATTAATGTCTATCACTTTGTGTGTGTCCATCAACATTTTATAGAATGGCTGGTGCAAAGAGTGCTGTTAAATCATTGCAAGCTGTCGCCTGGTTTATTATATGTCAATATGTTAAATATAATTGTGGTGAAGGGACTGTGCAACTTATGCTTGAATATTTAAAACAAAGTAAGAGACATAAAACTACCTTCTTTGACTTGGACAGTAGTGACCAAACTATTGGAGTCTTTTCCAGTCCTAATGTTTAAATATGAATAATTATGCACTGATGTATTTATGTAGGAGCTGGATGGACTGGGCTGTTTACAGTGACAGTAAACAGGAGACAGTATACAGTGGCCAAAAAGGAGAGGACGGAGGTACACAGGTGATATTTGGTTAGTTTGCAGAGGCATATGTTATGTCATAGTCTGCTTGTTGGCTCTCCAACCAAGGGGACCAATTTCTCTGTCTTTTTCTTCTAAGGTGTCTCTCATGGATCTGATCCAAAGCCCAGTACAGTCAATGGAAAGCCTTCCCTGGGCTTTGTACCAGGCCCAATATTCTCCGGTCTCTCTCATTCCCAGTGTACAAATTGTTTTGTTTGCACTTTTTGCCACTTGCTTTCTACTCTCTCCTCTCCAGTCTGCTGGTTGGTCCTGGGAAGATGTCACTGCTGGGAAAAGGCCTGATCAAGGAGGTGGAAAAGCCTCTCAGCTCTTGACTTCCTCTCATCACAAAGCTTCCCTATGTCTTCACCCCCTGCCATGCTGGATGTGTTGCTCCATGCCTTATTTGTGCTTCCTTTCAGAGAGAACCTTTTCTTCTGTGGTGTTGTTTTGTCCTGGGGGCCTGTGTAGAGAGATCGCCCTCCTCACTTGCAAGGGGTGAATCAGCCATCTCTATGGCACCCTCTCCCCAACCTTTGTTCAGATGCTGCCACAGGCCTTTGTTAATGGCCTGGGGTGCTCTGGGAACAGGAGTAAGTCAGAAGAGACAGGCATGGCCCTGATCAATCCATCATTCCCCCCTCCTCATCCAGGAGTAATGCCTTTCCTGCAGAGCCCTGCCCCTCTGCCCATTGGTAAACACTCTCAGAGGAGTGTCTTGGTGAACGCATTGGTGGAGGAGTCACTGGTGGCATAGCTCCAGTGGAGTAGAGGTGGGCAAAGCTAAAGGGGACACAGAGAAGATGTGGAAGAACATGGTTTCCTGATGTCAGGAAGGGTTTTTCAGAGGCTAGTGGGCCAGACCCCAACTTTCTTCTATATGGGAGCAAACTCTTTTCTCCCAGTGGAGAAATCCAGAAGAAATTCTATGAAGGGAAAGAAACTTGCAGTGTTTCCTGGTCATACATGGATTCTGATAGGAAAGGACAGGACTTTACTCAGTGAAAGTTGAAAGGTCAAGCAAAGTTCTCCTATCAATCCCCAGAGGACATAAATCAGTAATTCCTAATCAACAAGTTAAACACGGGTATCCCTTGTATAATGACTGGGGAAAATCTCCTCATGAGAGTCCTTGACCCGTGCTTTTCACTTTTGTTAGGAATGTGGATTGCAATTTTTCTAAAACCTGTTTAATGCGGGATGCTGTTAATTCTCACATTACAAATTTTCTCCTTCGCTCAAGCCTTGCATGCTGCTTTAATTTGGGAACATAAACTCAAATATCTCATCTACAAGTCTAATATTTTCTTGCTTCCAAAAAGGGCTTGCTATTTATGTTCCTTTTTCAGCACAGACAGAACACCCCTTGAGACAAGAGAATTCTGCAAGCAGACAGGGTTATTTTTTTCCCTCACCTCCTTGTAATATTTCTTTAGCAGGATTAGCTGTGTTCCCTGGTTGGCATGGTGGGCTTGGCCGCAGAGTAATCAGTTTCCTGCAAAGTCCTCATTTCCATGCCTTCACTAATTGGCATTTGAGGGCAGCTCAAACAACAATGCAGTTGTTTCCCTCTCTCATAGACTCAATGTGTCACCTCTGTACTCAGGGCCGGCTCTAGGCACCAGCGTAGAAGCTGGTGCTTGGGGAGGCCAATTCAAAGGGGCGGCAGTCTGTCCAGTATCGGGGCAGTACTTCTGGGTTCACGGCAGGAATTTGACGGCGAGTCCCTCATTTCCTCTCTTCCTTTTTGAGCTGCTGCCAAAGAGGAAGAGAGGGAGGAACCGCTGCCGAAGTTAGCCATCGGCAAAGACGATGGCTTCGTCTTTTTTTTTTTTTGCCCCTTGGTGCTGCAGAAAAGCTGGAGCTGGCCCTGTCTGTACTGCATCTGAGGCCAGGAGCTGAGAATCCTGTCTTTGTGCCTGCACCGAGACCCTCTCCTGGCATCTTGTTGCTGCAACATCAGGGTAATATTTCTCATGTAAACAGTCTCCAGGAAATGTAGAGAATGTGGATGAAACCCTGGCCCCAGTTAGATCAAGGGCAACCTCCCCCATCTCCCTATTGATTTCAGTGAGGCAGAAGTTTATCCCATGATTGCAAAAACAGTTCACCTCCTTTATTCTAATCAATCCCTTCAGGATTTCTCTTCTAAGAAACTTAGTTATCTCTCACTTGCTTGCTGCAGGGTTTCTTGTACCTCCCTCTAAAGCAGCTGGTGCTGGCTATTGTCAGATAGGGCTAAGTGGACCTGTCCAGGTCCCGTCCAGTATGGCAATTCCTGTATTTTAGTTCTTGTAAAATGAGCACGTGGATATATTTCCTGTTGTTCCCATTCAACCATATCTGATCAATTATACAATAGAGATGAGACTGAACAGCACAGTTCAGCTCCAGCTCCAAACTGCCCCACAGTTCCATGGATGTTTGACTTCAGGTTTTTGGTTCAGCAGGATAAAGCAAAAAGTCAGTTACAACATTTAAAACAGGCTCCAAACTTCAGCAAAGTTCCTTGTTGTTCAGATCCAAATAATTACCTTGGAGACATCTTTAATGTGAAGTAAAATCTGAGCTGCACAATCGAGGACAGGAATAGATCAGCAATACGAGCGAACAACTTCTTCCTGTTTATTTGCATTATATTAGGAAACTGGGTCTTTCCATCATGATAATTAATTCCATCAAAAAAGAATATGCTGAGAAATATGTATGCAGTGCATTTCCTATGTGAATTCTTTAGGAAAATGAAAAATAACTGCCAAAAAATGCTCTTGAGAACTGTAATTTCCTTTCCTAAACAAACAAAACCTCAGCATGGTTCATTTTCTTTGCATTTCCCAATGGTATTTTATTCTGTTGTTGGGTGCCTATTCCTCTCTTTTTTTCACCCCACTGTTTGATTGCAGGATTTTTAGAAAATATCATAACTTAGTTTAGCTCTTTTCAGGGTTGAATCTCCACTCTGGCACTTCGAGGTCAGAAGGTGGGGGCCTGCAAGGATTCTAAAAATTAATACTGGCCACTCCAGGCTTGTATTAAACTCCCAAGGTTACAGCTTTTCTCTGACCTTGGCTTGATAAACGCCGCCAGCACCTTAATGCAAAAAAAAACAACCCTTGGACCCAGGAAAGAACACTTGGGAACTCTTCCCTGTGGGGTACCCTCAAGCCTTTTCAAACTCCCTATTCCAGGGAAGAGCTGAGAAAGAAAACAAATGAAATTAGCTGTCATCACCAGCTAATTAAACAACATATGCACAAACTTCTTAGACACCAAAAGTCCAAACCTGTTCTTAAAAAAGGTACATTTTGTTAAAAACAAAAAGGAAGAAAATACATGTGGAACTTAGGCTTTTGCTAGATTTTAAAAGAGCAATTCCAAAAAATTAAGCACCCAAAATAGCTTTCTTGGGGGTTCAGCTTAAAGGTTACAAGCAAACAAATGCATTTGGGGTTAGCACAGAGGAGTCCATAAGCCTTAAAAATAAACAGAAATAAACCTAACTGCATCTTTCTAAACATTCCCAATTTACTTATATATTTGGGTTGTTAAAAGTAGTTCTAGATATGATCTGATGACTTTCATTTCTGGTTCAAACTTTACACAGCATTCCTGCTGCCCCGTCTCTTTAGGCCAGAGAGAACAACAGACAAAGGGCAAGTTTCTTTTCCAATTTTAAAAAAAGTTCTAGTCTTCCCATTGGCTCTTTTGGTCAGGTGCCCACTTTTTTTTTTAACCTGGGAGACTTTTTAACCCTTTACAGGTAAAACAAGTAGAGAACAGCTACTAAGAGAGATTTTATAGCTAACTGTCTGGCTGGGTGTTCATCAAAGGGAGCTACTCCCACCCTTCATTTATCACAGCCCTGAAAAGAGTGGTGCGGCCTGGGGCCTACAACAAGGGTCTCAAAAGGGATATAAAGACCAAGGCCTTGTTAGTGACATATCAAAGTGAATGACACACATACTGAAAATACAACAGAATAACCAGTGGTCAAAAGGAACCAGAAAAGAAGGATTTTCCTTGCCTCTGATTGAGCCATTTCCTCTCTGGATGTTGTAAACTGTACATTAGAGATGGACCTGAACTAAAATTCCAGATCCAAACATACTCAAATATTGGGTACTCCTCAACTGGCCCCTGGCCCCTTGGATGTTGAGAAAGATCAGAAGTGGATCCTTATTAGGATCCAGACCCAATCTTTGAAGCTCAGGCCCATCTTTATAGTATATGTTCATTATTCTGTAAGATACTTAAGCATGTGCCTAACTTTAAGCTTGTGTGTAGTCCCATGGTTAAGAGCATGTCAGTTAAGTCATTGCATTGGAGCCTGTATAACTGCATGGTCAGATCCTGATCTCACACCACTGAGAATCAGAAACAACTTCCCATAAATCAGTGGAAATAGTGGTGTAAATTGATCCCACATGTCTAAAGGTTCAAAATGCCTCTTTGGTTTGCCAGTGCTAAGGGGGGAATTCCCTGCCTCCTAAATAATAAAGCTGCCACAGAAACATTCTCCCACATTTAAGGGTCACTAATTAGCTGAATGGAAATGAAAGATAGAAAAAACCCCACTCCACATTCATTGCCAAATCTAAATTAGTGTTACAGGTATCAGAAAGGACTAGCACAGAATCTAGAGATGAAAACTCTTTCTTCTGTGTCTTACTGTGATGAATAAGTGTTTGTAAGGCCAGAGCTTGGAAAATACAGCCAAAAAAAAAAAAAAGAAAGGATTCTCTTGCCTCAGTAATGATTAAACTACCATTGAGCAAGGAATTCAGGTTTTGGCCCACTGTGAGAGAAACAAATTTTCAAACATAGGTGCCTTCACAGACTATCTTTCCAGTCAGGGTTTAGGTCTATGAAAAAAGACAGCAATATCTCTAAATGTCAAGCTGAGTATCCAAATGCAGGATTTTGAAGTCTCATTAAGGCACACACTCTTGTAAATTAGGATCTGAATCTTCACACTGATGGAGGGGGGTCAAAGTGGTCCCTGGGGAGTAGGGAGTTTGTACAATCTAATAAACTATTCCAAGAATGCTAGAGTCCAGTGTTAGGAATAATGAAAATCAAAACAATTCCATTCTGAGTAATTCCAGTCTGTTTATTAGTTATACAGCACTTGGATAGAGACCACTATTTGAAACGGGCCATCATTTAAGTACCATCATTTTATCCAGCTGCTTTGTGAAAAGAAATGGTATCGTGGCATTTTCTGAGCAACCGTTTGAATCTGACGACTAGTTTTTCATTCCATTTCCCATCAGAATATGTGATCCTGTTTGACCTAAAAACATCCTCTTCATGCTGCTGTCTGCTCTTGAGCTGTTGGGGCTTTTTTTGAGGTCGATATTGTGTAGAGTCACTTTTACCAGTTTGACAAACCCTTCACAGGTTACATGGGTTTTCACATGCAGGTTGCACCAGTTCATAAAAGTGACTGTTCATCCTTGACAAACTGAAACCCACCTGGGAAATACAGGAAAGAATAACCTCGCCTTCACAATGACAGCCTTGATGTGTCTTAAGGCTATAGCTTAATAACTTCTCCTTTCATTTAAAACAGAAAAGAAAAGGGGAAAAAAGGGATAGGATATGTTTCTAAGACAGCTGCTGAGACCCTGCACTTGATTAAAAGATGTAGCTAGAAAAGCAGACGTGATCTGTTATAAAAACAAAATTAAGAGAAGGTTTTGCACTAGGTATGCAATCAGCATATGTTTTGCAATGGACTAACAGCTACATGAAGATAAAGACATTAGCAACCTTCTTGTAATCCTGATAGGTGTGCCAAATACAATGTGAATTCTTCAAGCAAGCATGGTAAATGAAAGAGATCTTCGTAATTCTAGGTGATATAATATAGTTGTTTCTCTTTTGGTTCTAATTGTTAAATTAACAAATATTAGAAGTCTCTCTGTCTAGGTAGGTGGTCACTAGTGACTCCTATTATTTATCCTTTACAATGTAAAAACAACAGAAACACCATCTAGCTATACATGTAGCTTCCCTGTGTTGACACAAGCTTTCATTGCTGTTCCCATCGCAGAGTTGCCAAGCATAAAGCATCTAGTGCATTTGGCACCTCCGTGTTGACTCCTTACCTCCCAACGGATTCTCATGCTTCAGGCTAGGCTGCAGGGATTGCTCGTTGGTAGCTGGCTGGCTACAGGATAGCAAAACTTGTAGGGCTGAGAACTGTTGAGTAAGGGGTTGGCTGGCACTGGCTGATACTGTATCTGTCATGGCAGGCAAGTTGCAGGTGGAGAATGGAGGAGCATAATTGAAACTACTTAGTTGGGGGAGGAGGAATTGGAGCACAATAAGAGAGAAAGGTAGGTAGTGGAGCAACCAACTTGCTGGTGTCTGCCTTGGTGGCTGTTGGGGCAAACACAGTGTAGGAGAGGGGAATTGGGCACAGCATAATTTTCCCCCAGGGAAGCATTCCCTTCCCCATTTCTAGCCTCCTAACTTCTTAAATGCCACAAATGTCAGTGGAGGAGCTCCTGAAAACTTGATATCTGTGCCCAGTCCTCCCTTCGCTGCTTCTTCCTACTGTATGCTATGCCCCCTACTGCATTTTGCCTGAGACTGTACATGCTTTGGGATAGGGACTGCACTGCTACATGTGTTTATACAGTGCCTAGCACCTGAGCCTATTCTATTTTATTCAGGTACCGTTCTCATCACTGTAGTATCTGAACACCTTCTAGCATAATCCATGTGTGGTTCTCGCTTTTATTTCCCAGGGGTGAAATCATGTGAGTTTATCTATAAAATATATATTTAATGTCTGTTGTGCTACAGAATGTCTAGGAGCTACTGTAATAAAATAATAAATAAATAATACTCCTAAGTGATAATCATCATAATTGATTTACCTGAGTTTGACCAGAACAGCATCTGCCTAAGTCTGGGTTTCAGTGATGGTTTGGGATTCAGGGGCTCTTTTAAAAAAATAATTTCTCCAATATGCTTGGGTCTCTTAACTAATGTTACCGCTCTACAATTCTCTTTAAGCATCTATAGGTGGCAACATTTTAATGTCAGTAATTAATGAGTTAATTAATTAACTGATTTATTGGAATTGAGGCAGCTGCTGCTGAGTAATTTCTGCAGCACTTTTCAGCAGTAGTTGAATGGATGAGTAAGGAAAACCTCCTAGCTCCTGTCAGCCTGCATACACTGGAAGGAAAGATCCTGCTTAGTCTTGGGTAATGCAAAGGAGGGAAGCGAGCACAAGCAGACTGCTTTAAAAAGAGAACTTTTCTTTCTATTGAGTGTTTACACTAAAAATTCTGGATGTGCATTGACGTGATGTCAAACAGTAATCCTGCTCTTGTTTCATTTTAGCTCTGGTTGAATGCAGTTTGTCTATTGTGGGGGTAGGGCCAAATTATGTTTGGCAGTCAGGACCTAATACAGAAACTTTGGTTGATCTTGTTAGGACAAGGAGCTGATCATGCTTTTTTTCTGTTGAACATGGTTTGACTACAAGGCCAACTGAGTGACTAAACATGCTGTGTTTGCCACCAGGTGTCAAACAGAGGATAACTCCTTAGATGGCCTTGCTTAACCATGATAGATAACATTTATGGAGCCTGAAGAAGCTTGGTTTTCCAGTTTAACAACTCATTAGCTGGATGGCATGAGTGGTGAGTTCCAGTTCACACTTTGCTGCTGTTATCGTGTTCACTAGCAGAAGACAAATGTTTGAGCATGTTGGGTGAACAGCACATCCATAATCTATTTCTATATGAAACAGTGCACCAGTATGTCCAACTATTCCTGCTCCCTCTAACTTTTTGAATATTGAGGTACTGAAGTAAAACACTCCCAACAGAGCTGATTTACCAACTAATTCCAGTGCTTTCCTCCACTGCATTCCCAAATCCTGAGAGCCTGGAGGGTTAAGTCCCATTTTCTTACAGTAATTTAAGTGCTTAATTCCCACTGAAATCAATGACTTTGGGAAGGTCACCTCATCTTTTTCTACTTAAATGGATCACACCACTGTAGCACCTGAGACTAATCTGTGTCTTTTTATCCATCTATGTAATAAGTATAAAAATGCCTACCCCATAGGCATATAATGGATGTAAATGGCTTTGTGCTTGTTTGATGAAAGGCACTATGTATAGATCAGGTATCCTAATAATTTTCTCATTGTCTGCACTTGCAATCATTGTTACATAAAAGTCTGAAGTTATATTCCAAGTGGAGAATAACTTTTCAGGGGAATAGTATTTGATCTCTTCTTCATCCAATACAATGTAAAAAATAGAAAATTTTATTCCAATATTTATCCAGATCTAGGACCTCTACTAATCTATAAACATATTCTGTTATGATGTGATACTGAAAGATGTATCATTCCATACACCTTTCCCAGTTCATTCCTTCAGCACCACGTCAGCAGTCTTTTGAAATTATTGAGCCTGTTTCTCCTCTCAGTTATATGATGATATAAATTAAGAATAATAGCCAGGGCTGTCAAACAATTAAAAAATAGTCACAATTAATCACAGTTTTAATCACACACTGTTAAATAATAATAGAATACCAGTTTAAACTTGTAAGTATTTTTGAATGATTTTCTAAATTTTCAAATATATTGATTTCAATTACAACACAGAATACAAAGTGTACAGTGCTCACTTCACATTTTTTATTACAAATATTTGCACGGTAATAAAGATAAACAAAAGAAATAGTATTTCCCAGTTCACCTCATACAAGTACTGTAGTGTGATCTCTTTTTCATGAAAGTGTAACTTACAAAAGTAGAATTATTGCTATTTTTTTGTTACATAACTGCACTGAAAAACAAAACAATGCAAAACTTTAGAGCCTACAAGTTGAAGCATGAAGGGACATATGAATATTTAGCATATCTGGCAAGTAAATCCCTTGCAATGCCAGCTACAATAATGCCATGCAAATGCCTGTTCTCACTTTCAGCTGACAGTGTAAATAAGAAGTGGGGCAGCATTATCTCCCATAAATATAAACAAACTTCTTTGTCTTAGTGATTGGCTGAACAAAAAGTAGGACTGAGTGGACATCTGAGGAGAATTGAAAAATACTATTTCTTTTGCTTATCTTTTCACAGTGCAAATATTTTTAATCAAAAATAATATCAAGTGAGTACTGTACACTTTATATTCTGTGTTGTAATTGAAATCAATATATTTGAAAATGTAATAAAACATCCACAAATATTTATAATACATTGAAATTTATAGTCTATTATTGTTTAACAGTGCGATTAAAACTGCGATTAATTGCGACTATTTTTTAAATCTAGTTAATTTGTTTTGCATTAATTGCATGCATTAACTATGATTAATTCACAGCCCTAAAAATAACCCAGTTGTATTCAATGGAGTTAGTCAATGGTGAAGTTGGTGTGGGAGGGGAATACGATCCTAAAGCCAAATGTATCCCTGATGTAACTCCAGTAACATCAAGATAATCACATCAAGGATGTTCTTTGCTCAGTGGAGTAAATTCTGCCCTGACTTACACCCTGAATAGTCCTTTTGACTTCAAGAGTCTGACCCATTTTGTCAGAATGATTTGCTACTCCATCTTTTTGCCAACAATTTTATATTAGATACTTTATTCTGCATATAGAAGAAGCCTTTTTGAAACCCATTCTTCCTCCTTCTCCTCCTCTTCCTCCTCCTCCTCTGATTTCTCATTTTCCTTTGCCTTCCTTGATGGTTCTTTGGTCTATGTCAAACTACTAATTCATGAGCACACTCTGAATCATCTCTGGTCTGTTGATTTATTATTGATCAGTTCTGAAATAAGCCTCTCTATTTTGCATTTTAATCTTTGTGAATGACAAGTAGCCATCTACTCTAATTTAGAGTTTCTCATTTTATTCATCTACAGGCCACAATTATTCTAAAATTCTTAGCAAAACTTGCATACATGTATACAAGTTATCACATACTGTTCTCAGAAATAATAAACCAAATCTCATTGTTACATTTTCTTAACAACAACAAACCAACTGAGAGATGAGAGGTAAATTTAGGCCCACACTACTTGTGATCATCAAAAGATCCAATCACACTTTTGCAAAAGTAATGGTTTTAGTACTTGTGTCCTAGCTAAAGTACAACTTGGGTAATTTCATTCTACCTATATAAAATTATTTTGACAGATGTACAATAGATATAATGTATTTCAGTCCTTCCCACTCAGCTTCATTCAGCAAAGCACTTAAGCCCATACTTAACTCCTCTGGAATGGTTGTTGAAGCATGAGGGGTCACATCTGGCATGTAAATATCTTGCGACGCTGGCTACAACAGTGCCATGTGAATACCTGTTCTGACTTTCAGGTGACATTGTAAACAAGAAGTGGGCAGCATTATCTTCTGCAAATGTAAAGAAATGTGTTTGTCCGAGCGATTGGCTAAACAAGAAATAGGACTGACAGGACTTGTAGGCTCTAAAGTTTTACATTGTTTTGTTTTTGAGTGCAGTTATGTAACCAAAAAAGCCTACATTTGTAAGTTACATTATAAAGAGTTCATTATAAAGAGACTGCACTATAGTACTTGTATGAGGTGAATTGAAAAATACCATTTCTCTTGTTTATAATTTTTAGTGTGCAAATATTTGTAATGAAAAATAATATCAAGTGAGCATTGTGCACTTTGTATTCTGTGTTGTAACTGAAATTGTTATATTTGAAAATGTAGAAAAACATCCAAAATATTTAATAAATTTCAATTGGTATTCTATTGTTTAACATTAATTAATAAGGATGTATAACAGTTTAGTAGCACTTCCCTTCTTCAAAAGATTGATTCAATTTTTGTTTATACGGTTTTCTTTCCTGTCATTTAGTGTCTCCCAAAGCTAAATGAAATAGTTCCACAGTGACGACACACAAAATGTCATCATCAGCATCTGAGTTAGAAATGACTTGAAGTGACTGGGACAGTTCACACTGCTGAGCCATTGTTGCAGGTATGCTACAAACTCAGGCAAATGTTGCTGTGTGAGTTACACTCAGGTTGCATTTTGGAGGTTTTCTGTGCAGGCATAACAACTAGATACTTGCTTAAAAAAAAGAAAACGCCCAGAGACTCTGGGGAAAAAAACACTTGAGAAGTCTATTTCCCTCCCTTGGTACCCAGCTCTTTTTTCCCTGCCTTGCCAGGGGGAAGTGCCCCACATTTTAAGAAAGACCTCTCTATTTGCCTATTGTGAATGGATGCTGATATGGGACACTGCTGTCCCTCCTGCTTGTTTCCCTGCCCACCTTGCTCATGCTACAGGACTGTATTTGGGGGGGGAAGGAAGCAAAGAAATTTCTAGCAAAGGAAAGGTCCTTCGTTTAGATTCTAAACTAGCAAGCTGGGTGTTTAATCTTGTTTAGTATCCCTTCCCTAGCTGTTACCTAACACTCTGTTCCTCACCAGCAGAGACAATTCCCTTCTCTGGTTCCTTGCAGTTATTTGATACTTTTATTTCTTGCTGTTTTCCTCTAAGTAACTCTTAAAATCTCTGACCCTTTGTCTGCTCAGTTTTTAGGGTTCTGTATGTTGGTCTTCTCAGTGGCTTCTTTAACTCAATTCTACTTATGTTACTGCAATACCTTTGAACTACAGAATTAACAGAGAATCTTTCCCCTCATGTAGTTTCTTGCTAGAAATAAGATCAAATTCAGATTACTTGACTAATAACAAATACCATATCAACTCTACTGTCCACATGTCTAATTTAATACATTAGGAACACTTTCTGGTTTTATGCCTAAATTTTAACTGCAAATTGCTAAAGAAATGGGTCCACAAATAAGTATGCTACTATATCAGTGTATGTGTCATTCCCATTGGCTTTAAGGATTTACATACATTCAGAGAAGAGAGAATAATTTCCCAATCTCTTTTTCTGTTTTTTGCAGAAGTTACAGTTCCCCATTCTGGAAGTGATGCTAGTTATTGCACTATAATGAGTGGCTTGGACTACAATGGGCCTGATTCTGATATCATGCTGATATTAAACTGATGTAACTGTCACTTCAGTAGGGTTATTTCCAATTAATACTAGTGTGAGATCAGAACTGAGCCTACTGCCAATAGTGTTATGCAGATCTACAAACATATGTAATATTTTACGAGAGGAACACATGATCCCTGCAACAAAGAGTTTACAAGTAAACACAGACAATGGAAAACACTAGGATAAGCAAAGAAAAACAGAGGCCAACAATTTCTGTCTTTTCTTTGAATTAGGAGGTGCTAGATCCAGCATGAGTCACTATAACCCTTTGCTGCAGTCATTTTTGGATAGTTTGCAAGATGTATGCATTGACAAGTCGGGAGGCCAGAGAGAGATGAATGTTAGAACCATCAACATGAAAGATGAGCGAGGCATGGACAATGGTTTCAGCTGTATCCATGGAGAGAAAAGATTAACTTTTTCACAGATTGTATAGGGAATAAAAACAGGATTTTGGGAGATCCTGAAAGGGATGGGTTGGGGAGTAGAAGCAGAGTGAAGAATGGATGTGGCCCAGCCTCTGAATTGGTATGGATAATGGAGTACTTAACAGAGACAAAAAAAGAGAGGAAGGGGAGAAAGATTAGAAGGAACAAGAGAAGTTCAGTTTTGAAAAGATTGAGTTCGAATTGGTGGTGAGATGCGTAGAGACAGGAGGCCAGGGGTCAGAGCAGAGACTTGTTTTACTCACACATAGGTATAATCTGCATACTTGGAGGTGGTGAAAGTCCTTGTGGGATTCAATCTATTTACACCATACATAATAATCCTGTGGAGCTCATTGCCACAAGATTGAGTTCAAGATTTTGGTAGGATTGAAAATGAATTAGAGAGTTATATGGATAATGAAAACTTCCACAGTGTCATTAGATAGGGTTAAATAGCTATATATTAGAAATCATATAAAATTTCATCATTCAGGGTATACCTCAATCTCTAACAGATGGAATTAACAACTGGACTGAATGGAAATACTTGCAATGATTTCAGCAGGCTTTGAATTGGTCCCATAAGGCACTCATTGTCTTGAAGAATCAAACCCAATCTGCAGTGAATTCACAGAACCATCTTCTGAGTTACAATTGAACAAGAGCAGAACGTATGTGGATTTAGTGAGAAGGAACCTGTTATGTTTCTGGGACGTTATTGAAATGCTTTTCTACATTAAGCCTTCTCAGTCTGAATTCAATTGCTGTGTTGGTTCCCCTTTCCTTTTTGTGTCCTCTGCCCCCCAGTACTATCTCTATTGCTGCAGGCAAAAAAAATGAAACTAGAGATTAAAACACTATTCCCTTTTGAAAGCCTTCAGTTTTGTCAGCAGAACTCCTAACAAGAATATAATTGCTGTTTAATCTGCTAGTGGATTTATACCCTGATTTGATGTAATTGTAAGAAATGTATAAATACCATAAATAATAAGCAACAGTAAAAACAGCTGCTTGTGGTTATTTCAAGCAGTACTTCTGATCGTATGGGTCAGCGGGACAGAACGAGACAGCTGGCTCAGAATGAATCTGCCAGTGTAGCTGTTTACAGATCATTAATATATTTTTGAAACTGCACTAGCAACTTGATCAACATAAATTTTCCTCTGCAAACACATACTTTTAAAACTAATTAGGTTTTTATGAAAGAAATAGTCATTTTCCACAGGAAGCCGGGAACCATAAATCAGTGGAGCTGCATATTAAGCATCAATTCTTCCCACTTGCTCAGTCACCATATGGCACTGCACACTGTGCAGAAAGATAATCACTCTATTGTTGGCTGGGTTTTTAATCAGATACATCTCGTGATGTTTTGTTAAACATTGCCCTGAAGGGAAAAAAAATGCTTTGGAAATCTGGAAGGCATTTTCCTTTTGGAAAATAACTAAATAAAAGCTTTGCAAAACACAGGAGCTCTTAATAAAAGCTGAATCCCCAGAATTAGTAAGGTGGTCAGTGTGAAAAAGGTAAAAAGTTGTTTAGGGGATTCAAAGACACAGCTCGAGTAAATGGGGTGAGGTCGGTGGATGTCACTGAGCCAGATACCTATTTTCAGCCCCAGACTGCAGGCCGCAGTACACTTGACATCTGTTGTGTTCTGTGTCTTCCAGACTGTGATCTGTAGTATCCTTAGCAGCTAGCGTAGTGCTGTGATTCCTCTACCCTGGAAGGGAGCATGGCCTCTGGGTCTGTGTAATCAGAGATCCTGCAGCTCTCTCCTGCCTTGTCCCTAAAATCTCTTAAGGAAGGAAACCCCTGTGGAGCTGTGAGCCGTAGCACTCAGGGGTTGCCTCAAGTGTATGCCTCTTCCTAGTCCCGGTCTCCCGTCCCCAGTTCCTCATCCCAGCCGCTTGATCTCCCATCCGTCTGGCTTTTCACCCCAGCCGCATCTCTTCTAGACAATTTGTCTTCCTCCTCACCCCTCCCTTCCACCATTGTTCATACCTGAGACAGACTACTGGCATGGAAAATATCTGCCCAAATGGTTAACACTTAGCAAAGTTATAAGCAACTGAAAACAGCCTCTTATAATTGGAAGTGTCAGGCAAGCTTAACTAGGTTGCTATTTGTGCCGCTTATATTAAGGGTAGTCAGAACTTGTGGGAACTATACCAGGGAAAGCTCAGGGGGCTAGAGAAAGTCTACAGTGGGAATGGAGGATGTTCACTTGAATGCCCTAGATTCCTGTTCCTTTCCTCTATGCTCCAGCCTCGTATATACGGCTGGATCCATTGAAAGTTGGGAAAACCCCCATTGGCTTTGGATCTGGCCTATCCTGTCCATTGGTGTGGACACTGCAGATAATTATGCTAGTGGTGAGCAGCAATAATGCCAGGATTAGAAGGCATAAAGGAATGGCGCTCTCGGCTCCTTCCACTGGAGAAAAGGCAGTTTTGACCAGCTTCATTTACATTAATTATAAAGTGGTTTCTGTATAATTCCACCTACTCAGTGTTGTTTTGGCTGGAATTTGTTTGTTTTGTGGTGTAAATGTGATGATAGATTATCATCCCCATGCTACCCATGAAAGAACAGTTGGGCAGGATATTACGGTTCATGGACTTTGGCTGGGTAATGAAGCTCAGGCTCAGCGAAGAGGAGGAGGAAAGGGCTCTCTCTTGGAGCTGAGCTCTGTCGGAGGGATTTTGTCCAAGGGTCCTGTTTTGATCAGGGTTCCCCACTTGAAAATTCTCTGTTATATGTGGAAGAATTTGCCAGACCAGATCAAGTGGAGTTGTGAGAGTGGTAGCAGAGCAGAATCTACAGGAAGGATTGCGTGGACCAGCAGTAAAGAGGTGATTCCACAGTGAGATCCACCTGGACCAGCAGCAGAGCAGAGTTAACTCCAAAGCTGGACTGGACCAGACTGACTTGGCGGCAACAGCAGCAGTAGTGTTGTACTGATGTCATAGTGCCCTGGCCAGTAGAAATAGATCTGTAGTCCTAGGATTGGACTGGGTAGCGGCACATTGTAGTGCGACGTGGCAGAGCAGTTTTCTCTGAACTGGAGCAGATCAATGAAGAGAGCCACCCCCAAATGTTTCTTTGCTATTTCCAGGATTAACTCAACCATGAGTGGGGTTTTAGGTGAGTGGGGTTTGTGATGAGATGGCATCTAGAGCCCATAAGCTGGATATTTAACATTTGGGACTGGGGTGGGGTTGGCCAAACTCCTGGTTAGAGCTGGGCAGTACCCAGAATTCCCTGTTGATGGGACATTCTGAAATTTAAAATTGTGTTTGTTTTGAATCAGAAGGAAAAATCAAAATTTCTTGCAGAAATTTCCAGCAGGAAAAATCAATATATTTCATTATGACCTTATCAAAATGTTTTTTTTTCCCAGTTAGGGTTTGTGGAAATGAAATAAATTTTTGATAAATCTGATAATAGAAAAACATTCAATTAGAAAAATGGTGACCATATGTATTCTTGATATATTCTCTCTATATTTTGTATATATACTGGGCTATCATGTTGCTATTGACTCTTTTCTCCTTTCCCCCACAAATAAAACAGGCACATGGGCTTCTGTGTTCCCAAGGACTATGAGTGCCTGTAAGTAGGGAAAACTGCTCCCAATGTTCACCAAGATGTTTTTATTTTAATTTCCTAAAGCCAGAAACAGGGAAGTATCATATGTCTCTGGGTGCAGATTTGAGCCATATTTTAGAAAAGGACCCCTAGACAGATTGAACCCTTTGTTACTGCCATTGGCCCCTAGCAGAGAAGTTATGAAGGTTTCACTGGTCCATTCAAAAACTGCTAAAGATAATTCTATCAGTGGTAGAGACATATGCTTTTAGAACAGAAGGCCCTAAGTTCCATTCATTCCACATGCTGTGCATGTGCGTGTTTATGTGTGTGGTACAGCTGAAGAGTGTGATGTTTGTTTTTATGTAGCCAGTGATGCATTATAAGCTTTAATTAAAATGATCAGAGCAATGTGATTTCTTCATGCAAATTTGTTGCTTCTCAGGGAGTCCAGCAAACAAAGGAGGCATAAAAGAGTCTCTCTTTCTTTGAGATAAAATGTCAAAAGAGGCACATGTCTCCACATGGTAATGCTGCCGTGCTTCCAGTCAACTCTTCCACCAAATATAGCACCAAAAATAAGATCCTTAACCTATCTCTCTTCTACAGACCCTAAAAACAGCCTGACTATTCTGGAAACTTTAATTCACCAAACTGTGTCCGCATTTGCACTCTTCAACCCTGCTACACGCAGGAGTGAAGTAATGGCAGAACTTGTCCCTTTATAGCCACACATAATGTAACTAGGAGGCTATTTTACTGTTGGCAGTTGTTAACGCTGTCTTGATGTACTGATTTAAATTATGGGTCTCATTTTCATTGACATCCAAGGGACTTTTACACCACTCTGGCAATGTAAAGGGGCCGTGAAGTTGATGGATACATTAACACCATTCCAAAGCTCCTTTATGTGTAGTGAACTGGGCTTCAGACGAAATGAGCATCACGTCTTTCTCTTTGTTTTTAACTATTGCAATTTCACCCAGAGTCTTATAGGTGAAGTAAATACCTAACGGAAACAAAGACGTGCACACAGACAAAGAATCTTAAATCCTCTGGAAGACAAACATATAAGTCTCAGATTTTCAAGTGTTTGCATAGATTTTCAAAAGCGACTAGTGATTTTTTCAGTGCCTCAGTTTTTGGTTGCTTAATTTTAGGCACTATTAAAGGGCCCCATTTTCACAGGAGCAGATTCACTTCCTTTCAGATATCACAAATTGGACATCCCAAAATTGAGCCACCAAAAACCACAGTCACTTTTGAAAATGTTGACCTGAGTAAGGTCTGATTTTTTTTCTTAGAGAGGGTCAGAGGCATGAACCTTCCCCAGGCTTTGAGGGAAACCGAATTGAACTGGCCAACTTTCAGCTCATATTGCTGTAGCTGGGTGCAGGTGTCCTCTGGAATGGAGACTAGCATTTGGCCATTTGAAGTGTTGACTACAAATAGCAGTATACCATTGCTCCACCATGTGTGGGCCAGAGAGATAGCCTTACCTAGGAGGGGCAGTGCCTCACTACATATGCAGTGCCATTGGCTCCAAAAGGACTACTCATGGAGTAAAGTACTATTCAGCATGAGTAAAGCAATCTCATTCTGCCCCTGTGTGTTTTCTGGCATTATGACTAGCTGATCATAACTCCCACAGCTGCCCCGCATATGCAGCCTCCACAGTTTTAAATATTGATTCGCTGGAGTCATCCCACCTGACCTGACATACTTGTGTAATTTTAAAGTGAAAATCTGAGTCTTCCATTAGGCATGTAATTTAAATGCTGCTGCAGGCAAACAAGGCATCTTTCGTCCCTCAGCATTTACTGTGCGATGGATGTCAGTCCCAGTCACCACATTCTGTGCACCGGCAGTTAATAAATACACGTTCATCAGTAATGCTCCACCAGGAATTTGAAGGAGTTTAAACAACTTCCACTCAACAACAGGACAGGAGCTGGTGTAACTGAGATCTACATATACAGCAACAAAAGAAGTGAGCCATTTTGTATAATATCTGGGGATAATTACCAAAAAAAAGTTATTTAGCTAAGGATTGTCTTTGTTATTGTAGGATTGTTTGGTTTGGAAGGGATTTATACTGGGTTACCGACCCATTGAATCATTTACCGTTGTAGAATAATGTCAGCTCTAGCTGGAAATAAACCCAAGAAAAGTGAATGGACAACTTCCCCTTATCAGCTTGTTCCATTGCCTTAACTGTTCTTAGAATGTCAATTACTACAATTGCAGTCGTTTCCCATACATAGTTTCCTCCAGATCCCCTTTCAGGGGTTTCCTTCTGCAGAAGAAACAAGATTCAAAGAGTTGCAGTGACTTGTTCAAAGATACACAGCAACTCAGTAGCCCAGCCAACATAGAAACTAAGGGCTGGTTCGCCAATTCCTTCAGCCCTGTATAGTCATTTACATCATGCACAATGAGTGCAAAGTGGATGTAAAGTACAGGACTAGTGTTCAGATTTGGTTTGCACAGACCACACTGCCGCTCACTAAGGGAATGAGTGCCTAAACATTGTTCCAGAAGCAAGGAGGAGCAAGGGGGGAAGATCGGGGTTAGAGTGGAGAGACGGTGAGATGGACATTGCTTGATGTGAGCAAAAGGATGGGGAGTCCTGAGGGTAGTAGCTAGCTGCGGGGAGGGGGAGAGCAGAGTAGCTAGTGAGAGCACAGCAGTCAGAGGATGGAAGGCATATGTCAGTAGAGTGATAACCTGAGGGTATTCCCTTTTATCTCAGTATTAACCATAGACACTCTTTAACCTTCAGCCTTTGAGTTACTTTAGCAAAGGACACAGTTATCGTCTTGCAAACAGGAAGAATGCTCCAGTTACTGTTTAAAGGAACCAAAAAATACACATGGATATTTATGAATATTTATAACCAATTAATACAGAGGCTTGGTGATGGTAATTAGTGCTCAAAGACATGAAAAGTCCTGCTTGAGATCCCTGTTGGACTGCAGTCAAAGATGGGTTCCAAACTGACAAATATAATGTTCTTGAGATGTCATGCTGTTTAATAATGTCATTCTGGATTCTTACATGCATGCAATACACCCTATTAGTCTTTGGAAGGTGCTTTCAAAATTCCTGATCTTTTTCACAAATTATAGTAGGCCAGATTCTCAGCTACTATAATTGGTTTCACTGCATTGAAATCAATGGAGCTATACTAATTTACACTAACTGAGGGTCAATAGTATGATTCAGGATTTAAAAGTTTAATCTTTGTCCCTCGTAAAGACTGTGATTTGAAGAGATTTATATACATCCTATTTCACGCTACTGTGGAGTCAGTCTGTGGATACCAGTATTCAGCCTAGATGAACATGTTTTTTTATTAAATTGTGTTAATTCTGGAATCATTTTACAGAGCCATGCAAATATTGGGTGTTTAGATAAAATGGGGCCAGATCTGAATCACACAAACGTGCAAAACCATAATCCAGTCAATGAAGCTTTAGAAAACCATCCCTGGCAGGGCCGTCCCTAGAGGGGTGCGGGACCTGGGGTGGAAATGACAGATTCCTCTCTTCCAGGACTGACTGCACTGACCAACTGCACCAGCACAGGGGGACCCTAAAGTGCGAGGCCCAGAGCAGTCACCCTGATTCACCCTACCCAAGGGACGGCTCTGACCCTGGTTTAGTCTGTTTTTAGAAATATTGTTTATGAGATAAACCAGTTTGGGTCATTCATTAAGCCTTTTTTAAAAAGAGAAGACCAATTCATAAGTGAAGCATAAGGTGGTGTAAATTACACTCAGTGGGACTCCCACAGACCTAATTACACCTGCTCTGCAGATGCATAAGTGAGTCAAATTGTGACCAATTTGCACAATATGGAACACAGAGAAACTGGAAGATGGTGTAAGTTAAAGAAGCCCCCCCATCACACTTTAATTTGCACATCCTCATATGTTTTTTCCTGGTTCTTTGAATGTCAAGTTAAATTTTCTCATATACCAGTAGAACATGTGTAAGTAGATCTTGGGTGCTGGTGGGAAATATGCTTTTAAAAATTCTGTAAAGTACTTTCATGGATAATGTCTCCAATGTCTCTGATAAAGTCTTAAAGATTCAGCTCCCTATAACCATGGGAATCCTGACAAACCACATGCCTTTGTATTTTATTCAGCATATAGACAAATTCTCCTTTCAAATATGAACAATTTTTAACAGGACATCTCCATCCTAGATTTGGATGTTCAAACTGGTACACGGTAAGTAAATATCCAATGTAAGTGTCTATATTTTGGTCCAGGCCTTCAAAAGACATCCTAGACAGTGCCCATGTCTGAAACTTCTGACTCTAGAATCCTTATTTAAACTGATTCCTTCAAAAGTCCTTAAGCTTCTCAATAAGAGGCAGTGTAGTCTAGTGGACAGGACAATGGAGTGGGCATTAGGGGACCTGTGTTCTTTCCCTGCTCTGCCACTGATATGCTGTGTCATCTTAGGCTGGTCCCTGCACTGCTCTGTCCCGGTTCCCTTCCCATTCTTTGTCTGTTCAGACTAGAAGCTTTGTGTCTCTTACCATGTGTATGGACAACATGTAGCACAACAGTGCCCCAGTCTGAGCTGGTGCCTCTAGGCACTACCGTAAGAGTAATAATAATAGATCGCTTTAATGCTTTTGAAATTGTGGCGCTCTATTGACATACTTACATCTGTTGTGTGTGTTATTTATTATGATTGTTTTTGCCACAATTCATCTCAAATTCAGGAAGAATTATTGTGGAGAGTTTGTTAAACTGACAGGGGCATGCATTTCTTTAAATATGGCTGTATATATCTTCCATCCCCAAAACTATTGCCTCAAGATGCTAAAAAGCATGCTCAGAAATATCACATCCCCACTGGCACTAGGCCCAAAAGTATCATCTTAGAGAAGTGCTTCCTTTGGGCATAACATGAAAGCCTGGCAGCTGCAGAAGCAATAGGAGGTCCTTGGATGTAGTGGTAAGCAGCAGGCACTCCCTTATCCCTTTCCATGCTGTGGGATAAGGAGGGGAGAGGATGATCCCCATGGGCATCTGTGCTGGAGGTAGACACTAAGTCCTGTGTCCATGAACAATGGGCCTGATCCTGTTAGTAATGAACTCAGTGGGACTTTTTTCACTTATAGTAGAAACTCAAAGATACAAATACCAGAGCTTTGGACTGACCAGTCAACCAGATACCATGTGAATGAACCGGATGTAACCAATCAGGCAGCAGCAGAGATTAAAAAAAAAAAGCAAATACTGTATTGTGCATATATTGCATCTTAAAGGTAGGCACATCTGGGCATCCTGTCCGCACTCCACCCCATCTCCACCCCTAGGCACAGGGCAGCCACTTACAGCAAGATGCTGGGCAGCTAGAGCCAGCAGAGCAGGAGCAGTGATGGGGTCCTCACTGCTTTCACCCATCCCCACCTGCCACCAGGAGGGGGACGTGCTGTTAGTTACAAACATTTCAGAGTTATGGACAACCTCCATTCCCGAGGTGTCGGTAATGCCGAGGTTCTACTGTACTTCAACAGAAGCAGGATCAGATGCCATGCCACTTACATGGCTAGGTGAGGCTCCCCAAAGGGGCAGGACCATGGCCTTAAATGGGATGGCAGAGAGCCCTCTCTATCCTTTCACAGGGTGCAGCAATCATAGGTGCTGGAACTAAAGGTGCTGGACTCCCTGGCTTGAAGTAGTAAACCCTCTATACGATGGAAACAGTTTGGTTCAGTGGCTCTCAGCTCCCCTACTATACAAATTGTTCAGCACCCCTGGCAGCAATGGTTGTGCTCTTCCTGTATCAGAGGCTACATACCTGTGTGAGACACAGTAACTCCAGGTGTTTCTGCCTCTGCACTGCCCACATCACAAGCCTCACCTTACAGGCACAATTCATTTTCAAGCACTATTTTTTCACATCTTTGCTCTTGCTCCTTAAATAGTGAGTGCTTGTAAAAATCCATGCAATTGTTATGGTGAGCCATCAAGAGTTACTACTGAGCTTTGATGGTGATGGCAAACCAGAGAGAGAAAGTACTTTCAAGTAATTTATCTCACAACTCGGCCAATGCAGTGCTGATCCATAGGGAAGCACGTGGTCCACAGGTCTGGTATGGACCCTTCCATTATTTCCTACTGGAGACTATACCACAGTCTACCAGAAGCCCCAGCTTCTCCATTCTGCACACACATTGTTCTGTTACTTTTTCTTGGCTCACGAATGCTGAGCACTTGGCGGCATGGTTTGTTATGTGCTCAAGCAAGCATTTGTTTGGGGGAAAGAACATATTAATAACGATGTGGACTCTGCTTGTATAACAGATAGAAGAGAAAAGGTTAGGTCAGATTTAGGGCCTTGTTCCAAGCCTAATGAAGTCAATGGAAAGACTCTTACTGATTTCAGTAGCCTTGTGTCAGGCCCTGAGGTTTCTTAGGATATGTCTAGACACAAAAAAAGACACAGGGAGTGTTAGAGCTGGGTCAACTGAATTGGGCTTGCAGGGCTTATGCTGTGGGGCTAAAAATAGACACTCCCTATTCTCCAGGTCTCAGGGCCCAGGCTCCAGCCCGAGCCTGAACATCTATGCTGCTATTTTTAGCCCTACAACGCAAGTCTGAGTCAGTGGACCCAGGCTTTAAGACTTGCTGCTGTGAGTTTGTTTGTTTTTTGACATACACTTAATCCTCTTAACTTCAATGGGCTTTATGCACGTGCTTATATTTAAACAAACTCAGTGTCTATCAGCTGAGAAAGTGTTCCTTGGACAATTAATACAAACTTACTCTGGCCCTTCTGTCTATGAGATAAAATTTATCATTTAAGTGTTAATCTCAGACTTTTCCCTTTCTGAAATATTACACTTGCCACCGGATATTTATAACTGTCAAGGATATTGAAAGCTTTTCATGAACAAAGAACATTTTAATGAGTTCTGAACTGTCGTGTTAGTGCTGTTATTTCTTTTCTACTTTTTAATATCATGAGAAAATCTTCAGTCACTAACAATCACTAGCAACCTAGCATCACCCTCCCAGGAGGATGTTTTGCTGGTAGCTTTGAGTAACATATACGGCATTAAAAGCATTTAAAATCCATCAGTTGCCATTATTTTAATTAAAAAAACCCCACATCTGCTATTTTACATTTAATGACGAGAAAATTTCATTTGTGATGTGTGTGACTGGAAATTAAGAATTAACTTTTTTGGTACATCTGTTATCAAGGGGGATTAAGTTAATGATTTATTCATTGTTTTTTCAAAGTATTTAATTAGAATTCATATTCTTCTTAGAGAGGACTTGAAGTTATTATGAGAAGGAGGCAAAGCTTTAAGTTTCAGGGCACAGATATAATGGAGGAACATGTGGATTCATGGTGTAATGGCATAGTAATTATTACACTACGTTTTTCAGTACTCTATATTACTCAGGAGCCCTTCTAGTCCTTTTTTTCCTATATCAGACTCAGGCTACTTTTGTTGTCAAGGGACTAGAGGGACAGATTTATGAGTAAACAGAGCAAAATCTGTGGCACTAATCCTGCAAAAAATCCATCTATCAATCTGTCTTTTATGATCCATCCCTCTGCCCTGTCCTGCTATCTGTCATTATTGTGGTACCTCAGGCCCTGATGCTGCAAAGCCTTAAGTATAAAGTTAGGCACAGGATCTGCACCTAAGTATACATACCTTGGCTAAACAGTTATTAAGGAGGATATGTTATCCATGTACAAATATTTGAAGAGTGTAAACACAAAGATATGTGCTACATGCTGGATAAAATTAAGCAAAGGAAAATATGCATTGAATACCGGAATAAAAAGCAGCAGATATTTAATCCTTGACTACCAAAACCTGTGCAAGAAATCACACAAATATAGAAGTAATTTATCCAGGTTTTTAATTTAGAATTATTTTAGTTCCTCTTTCTTACAGGAGCTCTGCCTACAGAATCTGGCTCACCCTTTACTTTAGCTCCACTAACTAGGCCTTACTCACTATAAAAGCTTATTTGTTCTCTGTGTGTATAAACACTTACAAAGACACAGAACAAATAACCTGATGATACTAGCTTACTTATAACTTTTTTTCTTTTTTGGTTTGGATGATAATGTGGTTTCCTCTGTAAATAATAACAAAACCTGGCTCTTAAACAGCTATTGTCATTGGTAGATCAAAAAGCGCTTTGCAAAGCAAGTCGGTATCATTATACTAGAAATATATATAAACATCTTCCTGTATGAAGCTGGTCAGATGCTATCAACATGTTTGTAACAGGCACATTAACCATGTACACCAATTACAATTCGGTAGTTTTAGCCTTCATTAGCTGGAACAAACAGAGGTGTATATAAATTGCACACCCACATGAATACCTAAAGGGGCCATCTTGGTTTATGTTTATGACAAGCGAAGGATTCTGTACATAGGCATCTATTCAGGTATTAGGGTTCTTATACAGGGAAGCATTACACTGATTAGGTTATGCATTACACTGATTAGGAAAAGGTTATGGCATCCAGAAGAGAATTCTGTGATAGCTACTTTGCACCCATTTTCATTTCATACATCTGTGTTGTATTTTCTATACATTAATTGCTCTGTTTCTTTGTAAACAGAGAGATACAGAACAAAAAAGCAGGAACTGGATACATCCAACTTTATTTACATATTTATTGAGGTGGCTTTGAAAATCTGTCTAAAATAGTATAATCTTTAAAGCTCAATCATATAATACCATGGAATTATAGGTATGTAATACACAAATATTCAGTTACTTATTCCTCGCATATTCTGCGGCAGACATGGGGTTTTCATTTATATGTTGTGCTCCAGGTCAAACATATGCCTCTTTAAATCCATATAAGGTTCTATTCATGAAACTTTCTTTCAGATGGACAGTTACATTGAATTAATAAAACTTATTTATTATTAATTATTATTAGTATTAGTATTAGTATTTTAATTTATATTCTAGTAGCATCTAGAGGCCATGTCTGAGACCAACCCCATTGTTCTAGGGCACTGCAATTAGGGAGAGATTAAGTGATTGACCAAAGGCCACACAGGCACTCTATGGCAGAGTCAGTGATTGGGATCCCCAGGTTTTCTGAGTTCCATCCAGGGCTTTAACCACTAGACCTCCTTTGTGTCAGTAGGGGTAGTGGGATTAGACTGACAGACTGGACATTGGCTGTAAACTAGATACTATGTTGTTGATGGGAAAGGTTTGTTGCTGTTATGGGGAATGGCATACTGAAAAAAATTATAGTAATTTATGATGATTCATCTCAAGGCATCTTCAGCTGCATACCTGTACCTTACAATGTGTGCAGTAAGCCAAGCTTGTCAGTTGATTATTTTTTTCTTTCCTTTGTTGTTGGATTTTCTCATATTACTCTTGAAAACTTTTGTTTTTCTTCATGACAGAACTTAAACTCTCTGTGGAATGGGAGATCTAGACAAACTTAAAAGCAGTTGTTTTAAATATACCTGTAAGATTTGCCGATTCCTTTGTGATTTCTCTGTTCGGTCTTTTGCATACTGTTTTTGTTTTCTATTTGCCAGTGTAGTTGGGAAGGAAATGCCTGAGTTAAATTTGAGACAGATAAGCTGGTCATAGGAACTGTTAAAAGTAGATTTTTGGCTGCCACCAGTAGGGCTTATTGGTGGGTAGCTGTTATCCCAGTAAGTCCCTCAAGAACACCAGCCTGAAAGCAGAAATGTGAGATGTATATGAATGTGGCAGAACATCTTGCAGCTCAGATGCTCATAATCACTGAAGCCTAAAATATTTCACATTCACTATGGAAAGAGAGAATTATTACCTAACTTTCTTATAAACTTGGCAGGAGTCTCTGTAACAACAGAAGATTAATATATATGATAATTTTATGATCTTTCATGATATGGCTCGTTCCTTGTCTTTTTTCCAAGAAAAAAAAAAGTCATGAACACTTTTCAGATTTGAACAAAAAAATGTGCACCTATAATAAGCCCTTGAGGAAAAAATCTAATAAAAGGATACACATGCATCAGAAATTCATCGAATATTCTTGATTTCCCTCGATTCCTTTAGTTTTTCCTTCAAGCTTTAAATACATAGGGCTAAATTCATCCCCAGTATAAACCAACTTTCTGCTGCAATGAAGTTATGCTGCAGGTGTGTTTGGCCCATAGTTATTCAGAGGGAACTGTGAACATTTGCAGTGGTATTCTGCATATAACCATTGCACTGTAGTGTATCCTGAGCTGCTAAAGGAAGTTTGCTGCTTAGGTTCCTAAAGCACAGTATTGTAATTCAAGCTTAAAGGAAAATACAATAAAGTGAAAAATGGTGAATACACCTGAATGGATATTCAGTGTCATGGGCAAATGGGATAGTTAGTTGTATTTCCTGTTTAGAGATGGCTGGGATTTTAATAAGCAATCAACCTTTGTATTGTGGGTCCCCAAAGTAGCCAAGGATAATTAATTAATATTGCTGAGCAAAACACAGTGGTTACGGTTCTGGTGTTTGTGCAAAACTTTTCTTTGCCTTCACTTCTTGGGGAGGGAGGGGAGGGCGGGTGTTGTAATGCTGAAGTTTGTAATTCAAGTGCATTTAACAACTCAAAGCATGAGCTCAAAGAAGTGATTAATTTAATCCCCTGAGGTTTTTCACCTTGATCACCCTACTCTTTATAAGAACTTTTACATATCTGAAGACTTCTATTATGTCCCCACCTCTGGCTTCTCTTCTGTAGACTCAACATGCCCAGTTCTTTCAACCTTTTCTCACAGGTCATGTTTTCTAAACCTCTTACCACTTTTGTTGCTCTCCTCTGAACTCTCTCCACTTTGTCTACATCTTTCTTAAAGTATGGTGCCCACAGCTGAACAGAGTACTCCAGATAAGGTCTTACCACTGCCAAATAGAGCAGAACAATTACCTCCTGGATCTTATCTATGACATTTCTGTTAATATATCCCAGAATGCTATCTGAATTTTTTGCAGCAGCATCACATTATTGGCTGATATTGAGTTTATGATCCACTTTAACCCCCAGTTTCTGTTCTGCAGTGCTACTGCTTAGCCAGTTTATTCCCCATTTTTATTTTGCCTCCCTAAGTGTAGACCATTGCACTTGTCTCTATTGACTTTCATTTTAATGATTTCAGAAGAATTCTCCAATTCCTCAAGATCATTTTGAATTCTAATCCTATCCCTCAAAGTGCTTACAATCCCTCCTACTTGGTGTCATCTGCAAATTTTATAAATGTACTCTCTATTCCATCATCTAGGTCATTAATGAAAATATTGAACAGTATTAGATCCAGGCAGAGCCTTGCAACACCCCACTAGATACGCCCTCCCAGTTTGACAATGAACCATTAATAATTACATTCTGAGTATCATTTTTTCACCTAGTTGCGCACCCACCTTTTATTAAGTTCATCAAGACCATGTTTCTTGTCTTGCCCATGGTCACACTGGAAGTCTGTGGCAGAGCAAGAAATTGAACCTAGTTCTGCTGAGTTCTAGTCCAGTACACTATCACCTAGATAAGGGTGTCTCAGCCTGTGGGTTATGACCCAAAACAGAGTCACCAGAATGCATCAAAGGGTCACAAAGCCGGCTGTGCTCAGCTCCTCGCTCTGGGCATTGCGACTTGGTGTACTGGATCTCAGAGCCACTCAGGTTTGGCACAGTCAAATTTGAGTGACTGCGACGTCATGTACTGGGTAGGAACACCACTCCCACAAATCTGGCCCAGCTTCCCCTATCTCAGAGAGGCCAAGGCAAATCTAAGCAATTGTGACACCAGGGATCATAACACTCAGTGCGGGGAACTGAGCCCAGCCAGCCCCATGGGCCAGGAGCCAGGAAGAAGTGGTTGATGTCTCATTCTCTGGTAAGTACTGGCCCCCGATGTCCCTCCCAACCCCCAGCTGCGTGACATCCTTTCTTCATTTTCACCTATACTGCCCCCTAGCCCAGGTCCCCCAATGCACTTTCTTCCATGGTCAGGTGACTCAATGGCCTCTCTGTCATATCATCCATCTTTGCCCCCAGTGCCCCAGATCTTCCTCCACTGCACTCCAGCCCATTCTGAACCCCCAATTCCTTCTTCCAGCCTCTCCTTTTATCCCCAGAACCCCAAATCCTCCCACCCCTTTACCCTCTACCCTGCATGGGCCATGTGTGGGTACAGAATGTATTTTGGGGAGCTATTGGCTCACCACACCTCACCTAGACTTTGATTTTTGAACATATAGGGTTGGCAATACTGTAACAGCAATAATAAAAATAACTTGGAAAAAGGCTTTATGCTGTATTGGCTGATAGTTAAATTCTATTAGCTAATGACACTGCAGCTCTGAAAATTTTTCAGAAAAGATACTGTTATAAAATGATACCACCCCATAGACTTTGGTCTGTTGTGCTCTTTTGTCTCAAAATAACTTAAGCTTATTATATTTTTTATTGCAATTGTAATATTGGTGTATTGCAGTAATAAAATTGTCATGCTAAGTATGTAATGAGCCATTTTGCTTTGTTGTTAACTGCCTGCTTGTTTGCATTGTACTTTATAACTTTGTCATGTTTTCATAAATATGATTTAATACAATAATAATCATTTACAACGGCAGCATCTCAATGCTTTATTCCTTGCCATGTGCTCAGAGTTTCAGTGGTTTGCCATTAGTGTTGGGCTTAGGCTGAATGTAGAAATTTGTACAATTAAAGATTGTTCTTGTTTTGTTTTTTTTATTCCTGTAAGAATTTAATCAAAATATGGGGATTTTAATGGTGATGGGCAGAAGTACAAAACTCTAATATACAAAAATCTAATTTAACATTAAAATATAATTGTAACCATATAGGCCAAGTTTTTAAAAAAAAAATATATGTGTAAATTTAGGCAGATGTGTGCCTGATTTTTCAAATGTGATAAGCACTAGCACTGGCCAGAAAACAACAAAAATTCCACTTTATGAAAAAAATTGATTTTTGACTTTTCTTTTTGTTTGAGTGAGGCGTGGACCTAGGGAATTTTTCTTATAACAAAACAAAACCCGAAATTCAGCAGTGAGTGAGCAGAGAGCATATACTATAGCTGATAGGTTAGGGCATTTATGTGAGGTATAGAAGACCATTGTTCTTAATAAGGCAGTGCAGGGAGTTGAACTAGCTTCTCTCACATCCCATGTACAGCCCCTAACCACAGGGATATTAGCTACTCTAGAGTGCTGCTTCCTCTTTTTCTGTCAAAACCGATATTTTCTATGAAAAGATTTGGTTTTGTTAAAAAATTTCCAACAAGCTATACTAAACATCTGGCAGTAGAGCTGATCAAATAGCTTTTTTTTTTTCAGTTCATTGGCAATTTCCAAATATTGGGATTTGTGTTGGACCAAATAAAAGAATATTGGAAAATTTTGGTTAATTGAAAGAGCTTGTGTATGCATAAACATTTTACCAGTTACACTGGGATAGTTATAATGGTATCACTTTGTTAAACCTCTAGTGTAGACAAAGTAATACTCCTCTAAGGTATGTATACCAGTATAGCTTATTCACACAAAGGGCCAGGAGTGATAAGAATAAGGAACCTTGTGACATTCCTGTTGTGTTTGGAATTTGTTTTTGTAATGTTTCTGAATAAAACAATCTCTCTCTCTCTCTCTCTCTCTCTCACACACACACACACACATACACACACGCATTTATGCACATATGCACACACAGCTTATTTCTGTGTCAAGTCTGAAGGAGGAAAATTCCTTTCATGGTGCTAATAAAAATTAGCCCTCAGTTTGTTCCAAACTTCAATGATTACGGTGCATTGGAAGTTCACATACATAAACCCCTTCATCTCTGTGACTACCATAAAGCATCCATGCAGCCTCCTTCTTGCCTTCCTTGGTCCCCCTACTATACACAATATTATTGCTAAAAGTGATTGGTAAATTAAAGGGGTAAGGGAATGGGATTCTGCAGAAAAATCTGACCAAAACCAAAATTATTTTCTTTTGAAACTTTCATTGGAAAACTTATATCTTTTGGTGAAAAACCAAATGGTGAAAAACTGAAAATTTTTGGCTCAAAACTGCAGAAAACAAATAAAAATTGAGACATTTTCTGCACCATTTTTCATTTAATCAAAAACCTATTTTTCCACTGAAAATATGTAGAGGGAATATTTTCAACCATCTCTATCCATTGAAGAGCCCAGAAGGTTTGCAGCCTTCTCCCTGGCCTGTGGGTCAGATTTTCAGTCAAGTTGTGGGATGGAGAGATTCTGTCTCGGATGCGACTTCATGTTGCTTATTCTAACAGTACCCCAGCTGTTTGGGGGGAGGGATAGCTCAGTGGTTTGAGCATTGGCCTATTAAACCCAGCATTGTAATTTCAGTCCTTAAAGGGGCTACTTAGGGATGTGGGGCAAAATCAGTATTTGATCCTGCTAGTGAAGGCCAGGGGCTGGACTCAATGACCTTTCAGGGTCCCTTCCAGTTCTATGCAATAGGTATATCTCCATATATTCATTTTCTGATGATAACATTTATAAAGACTTAAGTGAAAGTGCTCACTCATCTAGTGTAATCAGTTGCATCTCATTTATTATGCTTATTGTGTCTGTCTGAATTCCAGCCAGATATTCAGTTTAGCAAAACATTCTTCTTCCCTTATAAATTAATCTTACTGTAGTTCCTCCCCCTTTTCGTGCTTAGCATAGATTCTTTCCCCAGTTCTTTCCTGAATCTACTGTATCAATAACTTAAATGGTTTCATTTGTTATTTATAAATGTTTTTGATGTTAAGTAAGTATTAAGTAAGGCTTAAAGGTGATCCAGTGACTGGAAGCTGAAGCAAGACAAATTCAGACTAGAAATAAGATGCAACTTTTTAACAGGAAAGGTAACTAGCCAGTAGAATAACCTACTTCTAGATGTGATGGATTCTCTATTACTTGTAGTCTTTAAATCAAGACTGGATTATGTCTAAAATATGATATAGCTTAAACAGAAGTGATAAGCTTGACGCAGGAATTATTGGGTGAGGTTTTATAGGCTGCATTATACTGGAAGGCGGACTAGATAATCATATTGGTCATTGTAGCCTTAAAATCTATGAATTTTCTTACTGCCTGGTTAGGGAAAGGGGTGTTATGTTGTATCTGTAGGAACAGTAAGTATAATATATTAAATTGTGGTATCATAGCATTACAGATGTTAATTAATAACATGTTTTTAACTATTTTAGGTAAGAGATTAATAGTGTGCCTTTAAGAAAGGACTGCCTAATCAAACTGACAATCAAAAGTATGACTTTGGATTGTCTAAAACCCCCTAAAGATGATCTCTAGTAATTGGAGTGGATGTTCTTGGACTCCACAGCAAGAGCAAGTATTAAATAATGATTTCTTTGTTGCAATAGAAGCAGTGTGAAATCTCTATCATTTTTTATAATATGCTAAAGTCCAAATATGCAATCACTGAAATGCATTTCTACAAACATGCCTTACAGGGATAGACTCAAGAAGCTCAATCTATTTAGCTTAATAAAGAGAAGGCCAAGTGGTTGACTTGATTATAGTCTGTAAGTACCTAGATGGGACAAATATTTCATAATGGACTTTTCAGTCTACAAGAGAAAGGTATAACTCAATCCAATGGCTGGAAGTTGAAGCTACACAAATTCAGACTGGCAATAAGGTGTACATTTTTAACACTGAAAGTAATTAACCATTGGAACAATTTACCAAGGGTTGTGTTGCATTCTCTATCACTGACTAATTTTAAATAAAGATTGGATGTTTTTCTAAAAGCTATGTTCTAGGAATTATTTTGGGGAAGTTCTATGGCCTATGATATACAGCAGGTCAGACTAAATGATCACATTGGTTCCTTTTGGTCTTAGAATCCATGACGTTGTGAATACTGTGTGTCTGTGGGTGGAGACTGGAGTGATGTTTTTATACAGTATGTAGTGCAAGATTCTTGTGAGATTATGAAAGATTTATGACAATGGACTGCAATAGTGCTGTTTCATTCGGTGGAACAAAATCAGTGTGTTACCATTACTGTGCAATGTCATTAAATGTATATATATTGTATGTTCCCACTGTGATATGTCATTGTTCTATATAGCTGATATACTGTTCCCATATTTACGTAGCTATATGTTAACAAAGCAATAAAAAATTAAACTGCCAGCAGCCTAGCAACAAACCATAATAACAGAGGAAGGGAGATTGTCAACCCATAAGATGGAGTGAACGAAATTGGTTTAAGGCCCCAATAGTAATAAAATATTATGAGGCCAGAACTAATATTAATACTGCTGCCCAAATGCTTTCCACACAAGGACAGAAAACGTTGCACTTAGACCTATTAATTAACAATGAAACCACACAGGATTTGCTTGTAAAAAAACACATTGATTTGCTCTCTTCCTGGAATATTTGTGTCATGGGATGGAAACTGTATCTAGTTTTCCTCTTCCTGAGAGGCCTGTTCAGTTTCTCTGGCTAAGCCACCAGAATATGCAGGGGTTGCTCTGCCGGTTGCTGGGAGGCCGGCAGGTGGCTCAGGTGGACCTGCCGCAGGCGTTTCTGCGAACGGTCAGCTGCTCCCGTGGCTCTGGTGGACCTCCCGCAGACATGCCTGCGGCAGCTCCACCGGAGCCGCGGGACCATCGGACCCTCTGCAGAAAAGCCTGTGGGAGGTCCTCCGGAGCCGTGGGACCGGTGAGCGGCAGAGCTCCCCCTGCGGCGTGCCACCATGCTTGGGGCAGCGAAATTGCTAGAGCCGGCCCTGGTGTAGGCCCTCTATTTAGGGGAGGAAGGAGAACAAATAAAATGACAGCAAGAAAGTTGAGGTGTTTAATGCATATTTTGCTTCATTCTTCACTAAAAAAGTAAATTGTGACCATATACTTAAAATGAATATTAACAACAAGGGGCAAAGACTGCAAGCCAAAATGGGGAAAGAATAAGTTAAAGATATTTAGATGACTTAGAGGTATTCAAGATGGCAGAGAACGATGAAATTCACCCTAACGTACTTAAAAAACTGGCTGATGGAATCCCAGAATTTTTAGTGATTATCTTTGCGAACACTTCGAAGACAGTCGGGTCCCAGAGGACTGAAGAAAGGCAAATATAGTACCTGTGTTTAAAAAGGGAAATGAAGAGGACCCAGGGAATTATAGACCAGTCAACCTAACTTTGATAACTGGAAAGATACTGAAACAAATGATTAAACAATCCATTTGTAAGTAACTTGTGGATAACAAAGGCACAAGTAACAGCCAACATGGATTTATCAAGAACAGATCATACCAAACTAATCTAATTTCCTTTTGGATGGGGGGAAACTGTAGACATGATATATCTCAATTTTGATAAGGCTTTTGACACAGTTCCACATGATATTCTAATAAGTAAATGAGGGACATGTGGTCTAGATGAAATTACTATAAGATGGCTGCACAACTGGTTGGAAGAGTATATTCAAAGAGTAGTTATCAATCGTTAGCTGTCAAACTGGGAACATGTCTCTAGTGAGGCCCCCATAGGCATCAGTCCTAAGTCTGGAATCATTCAGTATTTTCACTCATTACATGATAATTGAATAGAGAATGTGCATATAAAATTTGTAGTTGACACCAAAGTGTCAAGCACTTTGGAGGACAGAATTACACTTCAAAATGACCTTGATGAATTGGAGAACTGATCTGAAATCAACAGTATGAAATTGAATAAAGACAATTTGTCCACAAAATTCTTAAAGTGTAGTGCCTAGAATGGAAGACAGTACTCCAGCTGAGGCTTCACCAGCGCCAGGTAGAGTGGGATAATGACTTTATGTGTTTTGCATATGACACTGTTTTTAATACACCCCAAATTAGATTAGCCATTTCTCTGCTTCAGTGACTTGCCAGCTGTGGCTAAGAGAAGAGGACCTTTTTAACTCAGGCTTTTTAGCTCCCATTTTAAGAGACAGAGGTCACAGGTTCAGTCCCCACTGCCACTGACCAGGGGCATGGCTATAAGGGGAGAAGGCAGGAAATGCTCTTGAGTGCTGTGTATGCAATCACCCAGTCATATTTAATTTTAGTTAGCAGGAAGAATCTGGAACAAAAAAAGTGATAAACTTTCCACAATTCAAAGCAGTTCTTACCTATCTATCTATCTATCTAATTTTCAGAATTCTCATTACTTTAGTGTTCTTGCTACTTGGCCTGAGCAGTTAGTCAATATGCAGGGCCTTGCCAGGTTGTTTCCATTAGGAGGAGAAATTGATTAGATGAGTTGGTTTTTGTTTATTGCAATCCTGTGTTTTTGCAAAGGATTCACACAAAGTCCTGTTTTCCTGGATACAGTTGGAACAAGGCAATTTCTTTGTTCTTTGTTCTGCCTTTTCAGTGAGTTCTTTGCCTCAAAGAAATCTCTCTCTTGGCTTCTTCCCATGGCTACACTCACACTATGTCTCTATTGCCTTTCTATGCTCACACACACAGATGGATACACAGATGCCAACCAAGCAATGCTGCAGCTCCTGCTTGTGCAATCAGTTTCCAAGGAAACACATTGGGCTACATGACTCAGCATCTGCTCAGGCTTTGCCAGGCTGGCTCAAGTCTTGGGCAGTGGCTTCTATTGTTTGAACTATCATGAACAAAGATGCATTTAATTGCTCCTTCAGTTTACATAGACCAAAAGACAACTTGGTTGTAGCCACAAATGCCCTCCAGCATAACCATATCTCTGGCCTCAGTCCTGCAAACACTTATGCACATGCTTACGTTTATCCACAGGTAGTCCCATTGATTGAAATAAATTGAACTACTCACATGTATAAAGTTAAGCATGCATAAATGTCAGTAGGATCTTATCTTACTGTAAGACCCTTGTCTCTGCTAATAGTCCCCACTCCAAGGTTGCCCTCCAACAGGAACTTTTATTTCCCCCAACCTGCTTTCCTGGCTCTGTCCCTTAAATTTTATAGAGCCAAGTTGGCACAACTGTAAAATGGCCATTTGGTATATATCCCTCTCTTCCAGCTGGTAGATATTCTTACTCCTATGTTCCCCTTTTACTGAGGAGGAGTTCCTGAGGAGAATGGTTTATAGAGCTTAGCTTAGCTCAGTCCTGCTGTCTGTATGTCAAAAAGGGACCCTGACTGCATTGGATATTCACTGTCTGGATGTTTAGCTGTAGAAAAGTTATTGCTTGTTAATTGGATATGAACAAGGTCTTTTCTCCAATTCATTCTGTTCTAGGAACAATTCCAGGGTTATCTGTTTCCATAATGCTTTTAGCGAGTTCTACAACTGAAGGCCTCAAGGTAATGAGAAGCCAGGATATGAAATTATTTCATGGACCACTGTTATTCTTTTGGTGAGGCAAGACAGGTCTAGTAAACAGTAGTCATACAGTGCCATCTAATGGTGAAAGTTGGCAGTGCATAAACAAAGATGACAGCAATAAAGGTCTCTCTGAGGAAAGCCCTAATGATTATGATGCCTAGCAAATAAATCACAAGAAAAGGCAACTATGATTCTGAAGTGGAAGTAATGAAATTACATTGACTCACTAATAAATTAAATAAGAACAGATTGCAGGCAAGAGGGGGATGTTTATGGACACACTGGGTATGTCTACACAACAAAATCTGTGTGTAGGCTAGCCTATGAGCTAGTGTGAATCCAGCTAGCGCAGGTAACGGTAGCAGAGAAGCCTGCAGCCCAGGCTTCAGTGCAAACTGGCAAGCCAGAAAAGTACCCAAAGTCTGTGCCAAGCTTGGATTACCCCCGCTGAAGCCCACACTAAGCTGTTAGTGCAGGTAACAATAGCAGCAATCTGGATTCAAGTTAGTTCGGGTAGGCTAGCCATGCACAGCTTGCACACTTCATTGCTTCTGTAGGCTGAGCTTTATGCACATACCAGAGGCTCCTGGCATTCCTCCATTCTCCCCTACAAACTCTCTCTCTTATTCCTCACTATTTCAGGCACACATATAACTAGATAAGCTTGTATCATTTGTAAGTTCGAATATTTCTTTTCTTTCTGCCTGGGAGAGAAGTCACTCAGGGTGTCAGCATTTTAAAATCCATCTGGATGATGGGCAGAACTCAATGGTGGTCACTGTTATGCTGGACTGATTCTTTGATCTACAGACAATTACAGACCTGGTTGCAGCTGATGGATATGCTTTACCAGATGCCAGGGGCTCTATGTGTCCCCTATTTCCTCCTTCTATTTTCCTGATTTTCACCAAAATCAAGCATGTAGGATCTATATTAAAGAGCTAAGTTGTTCACATGTACAATACACAATCACTCATGTAGCTGCAATATTGATTGCCATTAGTTTATCCACATGAGAGCATAACTGCTGGTACTTCCCATGGATTTTAAAATATTAATACATTTTACATTGGAACCTTGCTAATTTGCATACCCCAATATTTGCAGGCCATAAAGGGTGGTCTCACTGCACTTCCCAGCAAAGCTTTAATAGCAGGAGGCTGTAGTGGGTCTCATACTGCTGAAGATTTGTTATTTTCAAAAATGTACCATAGAGTATGCATTAATACACTATGAAGTATCATCAAATAAGTAAAGTGCATTTCGTGATGCATTATCCTCCTTCTAGGGAAATAATGAATAATGCAAAAGACAATTGATTGACATAGTGTGATCTGGATCTTTTGGTAAGCTGGGTGCAAGCAAAGAAGATTCATAGAGCCAAATGGAAGGTCATACACATAGGAACAAAGAATATAGGCCAAACTTACAGGATGGGGGCGGGGGCTCCGTCTAGTAACCAGTGACTGTTTAAAAGGACTAGAGGGTTATGGTGGGTAATCTGCTGAACATGAGCTTCCAATGAGATGCTACAGCCAAAAAGCTAATGATATCCTTGGATGTAAAAACAGGGGAATATTGAATAAGAATGAAAAGGTTATATTACCTCTGTATTGGGAACTGGTATGACCGCTGCTGGAATAATGTGTCCAGTTCTGGTGTCTACAATTCAAATTGGAGAGGGTTCAGAGAAGAGCCATAAGAATGATTAAATGATTAGCAAACAGACCTTACAATGATAGACTCAAGGAGTTCAATCTGTGTAGCTGAACAGAGAGAAAGTTAAGGGGTGATTTGATCACAGTCTACAAATGCCCTTCAGTTGAGCAGACAAAGGTATAAGAAGAGTCAGCAGGTTTAAAACAAACAAAAGGAAATATTTTTTCCACACAGCGCACAGTTAACCTGTGGAACTCTTTGCCAGAGGATGTTGTGAAGGCCAAGACTATAATAGGGTTCAAAAAGAACTAGATAAGTTCATGGAGGATAGGTCCATCAATGGCTATTAGCCAGGATGAGCAGGGACGGTGTCCCTAGCCTCTGTTTGCCAGAAACTGGGAATGGGCGACATGGGATTGAGGTTTTCCTGTTCTGTTCATTCCCTCCGGGGCATCTGGAAATGGACACTGTCAGGAGATAGGACACTGGGCTAGATGGTCCTTTGGTCTGACCTAGTATGGTCGTTCTTATGTTCTTATGAGCAAATGGTTGGAAATTGAAGCTAGCCAAATTCAGAGTAAAAATAAGGTGCAAACTTTTAACAGGGTGGGTAATTAATAATTGGAAACATTTACCAAGGGTTGAGGTGGATTCTTTATAACTGTTAATTTTAAAATCAAGATTGGATGTTTTTCTAAGATTACATCTACACTACACACCACTAGTGACGGCATTTACTGTATGTGTAGCTACACTCCATAGCAAAACGCAGACTGTGTCCCCCCTGCAGTATATAGCTACATGTGTTAGTAGTTATACACCGCAGTTGGTAGAAAGGACTTAGCAGAGTCTTTCCCTGATGCTGGAGTCTTTTCCTGTGGTGGTGATGAAAGGCTCCAGCAGTGCGGAGCTGACTTAGCATTCCACATTGCCAGTGCCTTTGGAGCTGCTGGAGACTTTCATTGCAGCAGGGCAAAGCTCCAGCAACAGGACTCTACACAGCTAAAAATAGATAGGGATGCATGGCTTGGGCAAGTAGAAAGTCGTATAGGGTGTGTACACTCACACCTTTCTGGTTTGTCTTTGCTCTCCTAAGCCAGGCCTCACTGGCTACACCGCTATTTGTACCCATGCACGGGGGCTGCACATGCATACATAGTGTACGCTGCCAAGAGAACCGGGCAGTGTATGCTCTCGTTCAAACAGGAATTAATTCAGAGATGTCCTATGGCCTATGTTATACAGGAAGTTAGAATAGAATTCATTCTAGCTTAAAAATCAATACATCTTACTATGTGTGCCCATTTGTGAATTAGTGCAGTTCAGTATTAGTAGTGGGGTTGCTAGACAGTTATAAGTGTAATCTAGCAAGATTTTATTGTAAATGTCTTTTCTGCCTTTCAGAAAACTGCCTTTCTGGGCTGGGTACTTAAATATGCACTTGAGTGCTTCGCTTAATTTATCCAATCCAATCTTATCCAATTTACTTCCCTAAGATTTGCACCATGAAGCGAAAGTAGTTCACATTCTGCATTGTTTTCTGTGCAGGTTTATGTTGAATGTGTTGTTCATAAAACAGTCACTAGTTTTCATGTTAACTGAACAGTTTACTCTGAATCAGGTGTCTCTGAAAGGGAATCCTGAGTTTGATCTAGGAACTGGGCAGCTGTAACACCTGTTTAACTGGGAGGCACTCAAGGAAGACTCACAAAGGGGCTTAGGCATCACAACACTCAATGCTGCAGTGCCTAACTTTGAGGGTTATGTCTACAGAGCAATTAGATACCCGTGGCTGGCGCATGCCAACTGACTAGGGCTCACAGGGCATCTGGGTGTGGCTGGAGCTTGGGCTCTAGGACCCTGCTTGAGCCTGGAAGTCTACTCAGCAGTAAAACAACCCTGCAGCCTATGTCAGCTGGCATGGGCCAGCTGTGGGCTTTTCTTTGTTCTGCTGCCAAATGCATACAACGCCATGAGTTAGGCTCCCTATGTAATGCATGGGGAGAATCGGGCACTCAGAAAGAATCCAGTCAGATGAACAAGCTAGCCATTAGGAAATGCCAAAGAGCTTAGACCCCACCCCTTTCAGGGAGTTAGACAACTAACTCTGGGCTGGAGGGTGACACCTCCCTCCCCTCAGGATTCGCAGCCGTGGACCCGCTTCTTGGAGGTAGGTGCTTAAGCCAGGCCAGCCCATTCTCCTGGGGGAAAAAAACCCCAAGGTGGTTGGTCCCAATAACCCCATGGTTAGAACACTTACCTGAGAGGTGTGAAAGCCAGGTTCAAATCCCCACTTTGCTTGTTTCAGAGTAGTGATTTGATCCCAGGCCTCTCACTATCAGTTGACTAGCCTAATCACCAGGCTAGAGAGAATTCTGGGTTTGGACTCTCTCAATCTCTGCTTCTGAAGCCATTCTACCTTGAATAAAATACATAAATATTTAGTGTGCCAGAGAAAGAGAATGAGTCTATAGTCCCAGGGTTAGAGCACTTGTCTGGGACATAAGAGACCTCCTCCAAATCAGGAAGTGGGGCTTAGAACTTGCTTTTCTTGCATTGCAGGTGAGCACTCAAACCACTGTGCTGTTGAATATGGGGGTACCCAGTCTCCTCCCAGCTGTTCTTTATACAGATAAGATATGCTCTTATAGCCCAGTAGTTTGAGTATTGACTTGCTAAACCCAGCGTTGTGAGTTCAATCCTTAAAGGGTCCACTTAGGGATCTAGGACAAAAATCTGTTAGGAATGGTACTTGGTCCTGCTAGTGAAGGCAGGGGGCTGGACTTGATGACCTTTCAAGGTCCCTTCCAGTTCTATGCAATAGGTATGTATGGGGAGACTTTGGCAAACCAGTAAAGTGCCTAAAACCACTATGGCTTATTGTTAAAAAGCAACGTAGTCAGCAAGCTGTAAATTGGCCATTCAGCAAACTCAGCTTGACCAAGGCAGGAGGGGAGGGGGTTTTGGGGTGCCATGGAAGGGGCAGTTTGACCCTGTGTCCTTCCTGATAAGAGCTGTGTTGAAGTTGCTGATACATGTTAGAAGAGCAGAATGTATCCTCAGGAATGTCTGTTGGGGTCTCAGGGCTGTGCAGGCTCTGGAAAGACCCACACCTGGTTAATCAATAATCAGAAGGAACCTCTTGCTTGAAACTGCTTACTTAACAAGGTTTTTCTAAGGGACATGTCATTCTATTACTAATGTATAAATAAAGGAACTCGTATGGGGACTCTTCGGGACTTGTCTCTCCCTCTGGATGCATCTTGTGTTCCCCAGCGGCAGACGGGCTGGGCTATATCACTCGAAAGCCACACTCAGCTTTTGTACTTATCAAGGGTTGGGAGTGTTTTACTAATCTTGTTACAGACGTGTGTAAGTGCTTGAGACAAATAAAGTTTAGCTTTAAGTGAAAGCACTCTTGTGTTGTCCTGTTTGTACCAGCCATCTATCGGTCGAATGGCCGTGTCTCTCCTGATTTATTTCCTGACACCTTCTCGCACAGAGTAAAGTTACCAAGAGCTTTAGGTTGAAAGAACCGCCGGTAACAGATATAGCTCCATATATTATTATTATTATTATAAGGTACAGCAGGAGAAAGGGGCAGGGAATCACCTTGTCTGTGAAGCCTGCTGGGACTTGCCTGTGAAGGAAGTAGTGTCTTTATTGAGGGAAACCTAGGGCCTTCAGGCAGCTCCAGAGTTATGTGGTGGCTGAGTGGGGGTTGTGAGGATTTCAGTAGTGCCTACATGTTGAGCCTGAAGTGGCAATTAGGTGCTGGAGTCCCTTTGTGGATCTAGCCCTCAGATACTGTAATGAGAAAGACTGTATAATTACTTAAAAAGTCATTAATTTGCTATGGATAAATAACAGAAAAGCTTATGGATGATCTGAAACAGAGGGAGAGTAGTTTCCCATCAGGCTATCATGTCTAGCCTATGGAAAAGATAAGACAAAAACAGCAGAGGCCTTGGAAATACAGTGATTTTATTTGACTGTAAAACACTGTTCTGCTAATATATGGAACTGATAGCTATTAAACTTTTGCTCCACTGTCAGCTTCTAATCCCCTTTGTATCAGTTCAAGGGTTGCAAAATATAATCAAGCTGTTAAAAAAAACACGAAATTTTTCATATGTTAGCATAAAAATTGGCTTCATATTGAAACACCCACAGTGGTGCCCAGTAAAATATCTGGTTACTTATTCTGGTGCATAAATATGCATTTAGGTACCTATATTTAGACACCCATGTTTAAAATTTTTTGGCTTGTGAATTTTAAAACCAATACATAAATATGAAAGAACTCAACGTCCATCACAGTATCCTTAGATCAAGATGCTACTTCAAATACCTGGATTAGATTATGAAATTGAACTGTGATCACTTTTGTGAAACTCTTTATAGACTTCTAAAAAGAGAAAAACATCCTCTGTTTGTGTCAGCTTTTCCATTTTTTCAACAGCTAGTAACTAAAGTATAGTCTCTTTCCCTGGTGCTCTTTCACCATCTGCTGGTAGCATATAGCATTTCCTCATTAAAACTACAACGTTAGGGTGAATTTGCTATCATCAACAGATTCCCCACATGGTGAGTGATTAAAAATAGATGCACATCTAGGAAATGTCAAACACTGTATATATACAGTAGTTGTGAAGGAACCAGAATTTATACAGCAAAGACACATGTAATTTTCAAAAGTGTTATGTGTCTACAAGTACCTCAAAAAAGGTTATAATAACTTGAACACTTATTGCTACACATGAGGAATGGGTAGTCATGGCTAAGGTCAGAGCAGGAGTCAGACCTAATGGTCTAAGCAGAGGGTCAAAACCAAAGACATATCAGGTACCAAGCTGAAGGTCAGCGCCGGAGATAGAGTCAGATGCCGGGCCAGGGATCAGAGCCAAAGACAGCATTAGGGGTAAGGCTGAGACGCAGAGGTGTGGAAGTAGACAGAGGTCTGGGCTGTGAGGACAGGAACTAGCAGCAGGAAGGAATGCAGGGCTTAGTTAAGCAGACAAGGTCCATAGTAACAGACAGCGAAGGCTGCTTCTAGTTGCTCAGACAACTTCCCGGCTTATACAACACTACTTAGTCAATTGTGCGGGGGGGGGGTGTTTCCCCCAGTTGGGATCTTGGGGATGTAGGAGCCCCTTAGCAAGCTAGCCCTTTCCTAATTATTCGGGCATGACAGTGGTTCTGGCCTCAGTGCTGCCTGAGGACCTGTATGTGTGGGTTTGAAACCTGGGCTCCCTCACACTTAACTTCAAAAGACTTTATAAATAATAACTAGTTAGGACTGGTCTTGCAGACCCTTACTCCTATGAGACTAATTGCAGTTCTAAATTAATTCTTAGCAGTGGGGGAGCAGGTAAATATTATTGACCTTTAATGAACGGGAAACTGAGACAACGTTAATCGAGTGATGTTTTTTATCATAAAGCAGGTGCCCATTCACAGACATGCGGTTGCAGTGCCAATGTGTGTACAAACATCCATATATGCTTGCACAAACTGGGGATTTATGTGCAGTTATGCCTGTATAGGTTTCCAGCTATGTGAATGCACAAATCCCATTTAGATGCCGTGCAAGTGATAAGTAGGTGTGCAAAATTATGCTGTGGAAATTCATTGTGCCCGATGCAAATAAAGAGTACTGGCTTCTCATAGAATCATAGAATATCAGGGTTGGAAGGGACCTCAGGAGGTCATCTAGTCCAACCCTCCGCTCAGAGCAGGACCAGTTCCCAAATAAATCATCCCAGCCAGAGCTTTGCCAAGCCTAACCTTAAAAACCTCTAAGGAAGGAGATTCCACCGCCTCCCTAGGTAACCCATTCCAGTGCTTCACCACCCTCCTAGTGAAAAAGTGTTTCCTAATATCCAACCTAGACCTCCCCCACTGCAACTTGACACCATTACTCCTTTTTCTGTCATCTGCTATCACTTAGAACAGTCTAGATCCATCCTCTTTGGAACCTCTTTCAGGTAGTTGAAAGCAGCTATCAAATCCCCCCTCATTCTTCTCTTCTGCAAACTAAACAATCCCAGTTCCCTCAGCCTCTCCTCATATGTCATGTGCTCTATCTCTCTAATCATTTTTGTTGGCCTCCGCTAGACTCTTTCCAGTTTTTCCACATCCTTCTTATAGTGTGGTGCCCAAAACTGGACACAGTACTCCAGATGAGACCTCACCAATGTCGAATAGAGGGGAATGATCACGTCCCTCAATCTACTTATACAGCCCAAAATGCTGTTAGCCTTCTTGGCAACAAGGGCACACTGTTGACTCATATCCAGCTTCTCGTCCACTATAACCCCTAGGTCCTTTTCTGCAGAAGTGCTTCCTAGCTATTCGGTCCCTAGTCTGTAACAGTGCATGGGATTCTTCCATCCTAAGTGCAGGACTCTGCATTTGTCCTTGTTGTACCTCATCAGGTTTCTTTTGGCCCAATCCTCTAATTTGTCTATGTCCCTCTGTATCCTATCCCTACCCTCCAGCATATCTACCACTCTTCTCAGTTTAGTATCATCTGCAAACTTGCTGAGAGTGCAGTCCACGCCATCCTCCAGAGCATTAATGAAGATATTGAACAAAACCAGCCCCAGGACCTACCCTTGGGGCACTCCACTTGATACTGGCTATGAACTAGACATGGAGCCATTGATTACTACCCATTGAGCCTGATGATCTAGCCAGCTTTCTAGCTTGCTTCCTCTTTCTTCCCCAGGCTTCCCCAGGTTTCTTACCCTTCATCTTACTATACATGTAATCCCAGAGATATCAGACCCTGGAAATTAGAATCACAGTGTTGTTGTGACAAAGTGGGGATTTTCCCTTGTTATGTTGTATGTAGCTCTTACTGTTGAGCCTATGTGAGTTTTATTATTTTGCAGTAATACTGTGTGTGCCTCAGTTTCCCTGTGTGCTGCACCAATACCTTGGTTGTGGGAATAGGCGTGTGTGAGTTTGGCTGAGACCTCTGGGGCAGGTGAAGCTGCTCCAGCTGCCTGCACATATGCTATGACTGGTGCCCTTCATAACTTGAGACCCAGAAGGGGGATGCAACCAGGTGACAACCAGGTGACTCTTTGCCCAAGATGCGAGACAAAGAGAAGGAGGAGGAGCAATGAGGGTGTCTGTGGTCAGGTTGCTGTAAGCTGGTAGTCCACTTAGGGGGATTGGAAGAAGGGGAGTCCAGGCACCTGGCCCAGGACTCCCCAAAATGGACTTGGCTGACGGTCACTGATTTCTGTGCTAACAAGTTCTCTTCTGCACTGTGTTCCTGTCACCTATGAAACCTTCCATTTTACACTGGCTGAGAGTCACGACTGACTGTGAAGTTGGGGTACAGGGCCCTCTGGCTTCCCCATGAGCCCTGCCCGGGCAGACTCGCTGTGGGAAGCTCACAGTATGGAAGGGGATGGTGAATGCTCCAAGGTCAGACCCAGGAAGGTTGAAACTGTGTGAGCTTCTTGCCCTGGAGACAGAATGTCCAGAGAGACGCGGCATGCTCCCCTGGCTGGCTCATACGGAGTAGTTCCTGAGCATCGCCCCGTGACTCTTTGACAGTTGTCAACTCTAAGAATTTTATCAGCAGTCTTACAATATTTGGGGCTTTTGTTTAAGCTCCAGCTCTTGGAGTCATGTGATTACATGAGAATCCCAGTGTTCATTAAAAAATTTAAAAGTTAAATTTTTCTCTCTCTTGATTCCAGAGAAAAGCTTGGGGATTGGAGTGGGGCAGGAGTTGCCCGAGTCATTTTTCTGGGCAGGGCAGAAAGTGTTTTCATTGCCCCTCCCCCATCCCTTGTCCCTGAGTGACAAAGAAAAATACAAACAAACAAAACCAAAAAAATCAAACTAACTACAGCTGACCTGTCACTGGAGCAAAAATCATCAGCCAATCAAAGTATGGAAGAGGGGAAAAAAGGCAGGCCAATCAACATAGTAAAACTGGCCAGACAATCAAAGAATGAAGAAGAAAAAAACAAAAATGAAGCCCTGGAAAGTTGGCACCCAAGGTGACTGCCTCTAGAATTGGTTGGGCACAGGGAGGGCTCATGTCTGGGGTAGAGGAGAGAAAAGAGAAGGCAAATAACCCCACACCCGATTCATTAATTTTGAAAATCTAATGATTTGGGGGGAGGTCCAGAGAAAGATGGGGCGGGGGGGGCAAACACATGATTTTTTGAAGGCTTGGGTTTTGGCAATACTGCCAGCAAGTCAGCTGTCAAGGGCCTTTACATTTATCTTCAGGACTGGTAAAGTAGATTATGAAATCCTTTGCCCAAGGCATCCTGGATGGAGCTAGCTGAGAGGAACTGGCATCAGTATGCTTGGTCCCAGCCATGTGCAGCCTATTCTGACTATTGAGGGTTGGCTGTAATCAGCAATGTCAGTCAAGCTCCTGGCTTGGTCTTCCCTCTACTATCTAGCCCCTCTGGCAGCCTGGCTCTCAAGTGGATGAATTAGGCAATCAAGTTCAGTTTAGTGTTTCCAACTGCTGCTGGGAGCTGCTTCTCAAAACCACCAACTGGCAAGAAGTAGATATGTGTGTATTAAACATGTACATATTTGATTGTATCACTCTCCTTTGACTCTGCATATTTTATTTGTCTTACATTGTAAACTCTTCACAGAAAAAACAACAAGGAGTCCTTGCGGCAGCTTAGAGACTAACACATTTATTTGGGCATAAGCTTTCGTGGGCTAGAACCCACTTCCTCAGATGCATGAAGGGAAAAATACAGAAGTAGGTATAAATACATGAAAGGAAGGGGGGGTGATTTACCAAGTGTGAGGTCAGTCTAATGAGATAACTCAATTAACAGCAGGTTACCAAGGGAGGAAAAATAACTTTTGAAGTAGTAAGAGAGTGGCTCATTACAGACAGTTGACAAGAAGGTGTGAGTAACAGTAGGGAGAAATTAGTATTGGGGAAATTAAGTTTAGGTTTTGTAATGACCCAACCACTCCCAGCCTTTATTCAGGAACGGCTACCACTCTGAAACGTCTTCACAGACAGGATCTTGTCTTCATATAGGATTGTACAGCACCTAGCAAAAAGGGGCCACAGCCTTCACTATGGCCTCTGAATACTGCCTATGTATATTATAGGCAGTGGAGGCAGCAACACCTGGTGTTAAAGTTACCCAACAGTTTCCATTATAAGACATTGTTTTCAGTTGTAATCATGTAATTAAATACTGTATCAAAATGCACAAAGGGATCAAATTAAGGTTGCACAGGCAAGCATTTCCCAGGTCTTCAGTGCTTGGCTTTGCGACCGTAATGTTCTTTTTTTTTTAATGTATATTGGCTATAAGAGACAATTAAGCATATTAAAATAATTGAATGTTAGACTAAATGGCCAGATGGTGAAACCTATTAAATTGTATTCTCCCAAGGTAAGTGGTCATTTAGAACTGTACATGACAAGATTCTGTTGCACATAACCCTTCAATGGCCCAAGGAAATCAAGTGACCGATTTGTATTAGGTCCATTGCAGCTCTCATTTCTGGGATTCTGTAATATATCCTAGTCGTACTAATAAATATGGCTGTGTGTGAAGTCAAATGGGAGCTGAGGCAATGCGTGAACTCTACATTAAAACACAGCTCCTGGAAGAGGTAGTTATTTATGGCTAGAGACAGTATTGGTATTGCGCCTAAATGCAAATGTAGTATCATTAATTTGAGATGTGTGAGTCTGCTGATAGCGCAGTGTGGTTACCTAGTCCTGTATTTGCTGTCCTCCTGCTTCATGGTATTGTTTGTTACATGATGTAATGGGAAAATTCTCTTCTTTCAAAATGCTAAAAGCCTCTTCCTGAATTAGGCCTTCATTAATATTTTAGTATATTAATACTGCCTCTGTACAGAAGATTCTAGGATGTTACTGGTATGTTTATAAATGAGTAGATGATTTTGATCTGTCCTCCGACTGGGGCATCCAAAACAAAGGCATATTCAGCAGCATGGCTGTTGCAGAGCTTCTTGTGGCTGTAATGGGTGGCCTTAGGTATTAGGGGCAAATAGTCACTTTGTTCACTTGCTGCTGCTTCCCTCTAATTCCAGCTCAAGCATTTAAAAAACACAGTAAAAGAACCAAAAAAGACCCATTGTGGCTTAACAACCATGTAAAAGAAGCAGTGCGAGATAGAAAGGCATCTTTTAAAAAGTGGAAGTCAAATCCTAGTGAGGTAAATAGAAAGGAGCATAAACACTGCCAAATTAAGTTTAAAAATGGAATAAGAAAAGCCAAAAAGGAGTTTGAAGAACAGATAGACAAAAACTTACAAGGTAATAACAAAATGTTTTTTAAGTACATCAGAAGCAAGAAGTCTGCTAAACAGCCAGTGGGGCCCCTGGACGATCGAGATGCAAAAGGAGCACTTAAAGACAATAAAGTCATTGCGGAGAAACTAAATGAATTATTTCCTTCAGTCTTCAGGGCTGAAGATGTTAGGCAGATTCACAAACCTGAGCCATCCTTTGTTGGTGACAAATTGTAGGAATTGTCACAGGTTGAGGTGTCACTAGAGGAGGTTTTGGAATTAGTTGATAAACGTAACAGTAACAAGTAACTGGGACCAGATGGCATTCATCCAAGAGTTCAGAAAGAACTCAAATATGAAATTGCGCAACTGTTAACTATGGTTTGTAGCCTGTCCTTTAAATCAGCTTCTGTACGCAATGACTGGAAGTTAGCTAATGTAATGCCAATATTTAAAAAGGGCTCTAGAGGTGATCCCGGCAATTACAGATCGGTAAGTCTAACGTCAGTACTGGACAAATTAGTTGAAACAATAGTAAAGATTAAAATTGTCAGACACCTAGAATATAAATTGTAGGGCAAAAGTCAATGTGGTTTTTGTAAAGGGAAATCATGTCTTATTAGAGTTCTTTGAAGGGGTCAACAAACATGTGGACAAGGGGGATCCAGTGGACATAGTGTACTTAGATTTCCAGAAAGCCTTTGACAAAGTCCCTCACCAAAGGCTCTTACGTAAATTAAGTTGTCATGAGATCAGAGGGAAGATCCTTTCATGGTTTGAGAACTGGTTAAAAGACAGGGAACAAAGGGTAGGAATAAATGGTAAATTTTCAGAATGGAGAAGCTTATTCATAAATGATCTGAAGAAAGGAGTAAACTGTGAGGTAGCAAAGTCTGCAGATGATACTAAACTGCTCAAGATAGTTAGGACCAAAGCAGACTATGAACACTTCAAAAAGATCTCACAAAACTCAGTGATTGGGCAACAAAATGGCAAATGAAATTTAATGTGGATAAATGTAAAGTAATGCACATTGGAAAAAATAACACCAACTATACATATACTATGATGGGGGCTAAGTTAGCTACAACTAATCAGGAAAGAGACCTTGGAGTTATGGATAGTTCTCTGAAGACGTCCACGAAGTGTGCAGCGGCAGTCAAACAATTCAAACAGGATGTTAGGAATCATTAAAAAAGGGATAGAGAATGAGACAGAGAATAGCTTATTGCTCTTGCATAAATCCATGGTACACCCACATCTTAAATACTGCATACAGATGTGGCCTCCTCATCTCAAAAAAGATATACTGGCATTACAGAAAGTTCAGAAAAGAGCAACTAAAATGATTAAGGATTTGGAATGGGTTCCGTATGAGGAGAGATTAAAGAGGCTAGGACTTTTCAGCTTGGAAAAGAGGAGACTAAGGGGCGATAAGATAGAGGTATATAAAATCATGAGTGGTGTGGAGAAAGTGAATAAGGAAAAGTTATTTACTTGTTCCCATAATATAAGAACTAGGGGCCACCAAATGAAATTAATGGGCATTAGGTTTAAAACAAATAAAAGGAAGTTCGTCTTCACACAGTACACAGTCAACCATGGAACTCCTTGTCTGAGGAGGTTGTGAAGGCTAGGACTATAACAGGGTTTAAGAGATAAATTCATGGAGCTTAAGTCCATTAATGGCTGTTAGCCAGGATGGGAAAGGAATGGTGGCCCAAGCCTCTGTTTGTGATAGGGTGGAGATGGATGGCAGGAGAGAGATCACTTGATCATTACCTGTTAGGTTCACTCCCTCTGGGACACCTGACATTGGGCATTGTTGGTAGACAGGATATCGGACTGGATGGACCTTTGGTCTGAGCCAGTGTGGCTGTTCTTATGTTCTTTTGTTCATTTAAATCTTCTTCCATAGCATACGTCATGGTTTGTGAGCTTTTGGGGGAGACGGCATCTCTTTGTTCTGTGTTTATACAGTACTTAGCATCGCAGGGAACTGCCCATGACTGAAATGTCTGGGTGCTACTGTAAATAAATAAATGATGCCAATGGTATTAATAAATAATGCCAATGGTAAAGATTTTTAATAATAGAAGCTTTAATTTAGGTTTCAAAATCTATATATTTTGGCACCTGTGATATTGGGGACCAGATAGGGTGATCAGATGTCCTGAGTTTTGGGGTTTTGTCTTATATAGGCTCCTATTACCCTCCTCCCCCAGTCCCAATTTTTCACACTTGGTATCTAGTCACCCAGGATGGGAAGGTTTGGGCAGGAAGAGAGGAATGGGGGTGCACACAGAGCTGCTGGCACTGGGGCGAGAGAGTATAGGATGGAGAGGGAAATCGGAGGTCCACATAAAGTCCCGAGGAAAGAGGAAGGCAGTGCAGGGAGTTGCAAGGAATCCCTAAAATAGAGGGGCATTGGAGGAGGGCTTATGGAGTGGCATGAAGGAATTCAAGGAGCCCTGGTGTGAGAAATGAGCTCTGCCTACAGAAGCTCTGAAGTGTGGGACCCCTACCCCTTCAGCTAGTTAGCCATCTAATTGGTTTCCAAAAGTTCTCAGCACCCAAGAGCTGCACTCTGGTCAGTGCTGCCAGAAATCATGATTGACATTCAAGCTGCTGTTTCAGTCAGCAACTGATGTGCCAAGATAAGTAAAATTCACGAAGTATGTCTAGAGACTAAAATATTAAGCTAAAAAATGTGCTGAAGAAGTGGGAGCGAGGGGAGTGGCTCTCCCTCTTCCTACTGGCTTTTAGCAGTCATTTCTCCTGGCACTTGGTTTGTCAAGTCTTTTGTTTCTGCACTGCATTCCCTTCAGCATCCAGTAGATGGTGCAGATGCATTCCAATCATTTCATGTTTACACAGGAGGGAAGGTGAAATTGCAGCTCTGATGAAAAATAAATCTTGAGCTATATTATCCACATTCAGTGAAGGATTTTTAGCCAGTTCTCTCTCTGAATTTGCTACGGCCCAAGTGGTTATGTGTAGGTAACGTGACCTTTTACAGTGTCTTAGCACATTCTTTTTTAATACAGTCCATGTTTGCTTAAAAATACAGGGCTGGATCCTCAGCTCTGCTGTGATTACACTTAATGCAGATGAGAAGGGAAGAGTGAGAAATGGGGCTCTAAAACAGATTTTTTTTGCTCCTCTAATCCTGGGCCAGACAGGGGAGGACACATTTAGATGTATGCTCTGCACCTCCCTCCCCACCTGGCCGGACATCCCCTATATGAAGAGAGATGGGACTACTGAGTAAGCGCCTCTGGCAGGAGTGTTCGTGACTAGCTCCTGTATGGCAGCATGGCTGCATGAGCCAGGACTGAGAATTTCAAAAGTGCATTTAGCATGCCTTGCAGAAGGCAAAAGACACTGAGAACATGAATAGGAAATTAATGTCCTCATGACAGTTATTTTTCTTCTGAATCTTCCAGAGTCTCTCGCTTGCAAACATTGAATTCAGGAGTTTGCCAGTGGCAGCTCATCAAGCTTCTTGGTTATGTTTAGTTTATTATTTTTGGCTGAGGCAAGCAGGGAGCTCTTGTGCATTTCTCACATGCTCCCAGAGAATGGGACACCAGTATGTGAATCTGTAGTGAACAGCTTGCTGCAGCTCTGTAGGACACCTTGAGACTATTGATTTGACTATTAAACACCGATACAGGACAAAAAAGAGAGAGTAAGACATGACTTCATTTAGTGAATGTATTTTATTTATGCTAAATTCTTGTCTCAAAATGCCTGATCTTAAGATTTGTCTGTTAATGATCAGTAGAAAGGTAATAATTGAGACTCCAGTTTTGTCTGAAAACTGATAATTATTGACAAACCAATTTATAGCCATAGAAAAAAGTGACTAGATTGAAATATAGCTTGAGAGCTCTTGGGACTAGGATTTTCTTTTGTGTGTGTGTCATGTCTGTACAGTAGTTCATGTAATACGTGCTGGGTAATAACATAGAGGCCTCCATTCTTATTAAGCTACACTGGCTCTTTCATAAATTGATAGGTTCACAACACTAAACTAAACTGGTTTTTATTAAAGTAACTATTTACAGAGATGTTGCCACTGCAGCTTAGCCTTGTAGCATGTGCCTGCAGAATAATTGCTTAGTGCCTTCTCCAAACTCTTTCTTTTGGCAACCCATGCTCCTCTTGTAGGGCTGCCAGCTCTGACTGAAGCTATTCCAGAAGATTTTTTTCCCCAACATGACATAATATCATTTTCTTAAAATAGATCAATGCTGGTTCCAGAAGACTCCAGGTCAATCCTGGAGGGTTGGCAACCCTATCTTCCTTCCAAGTCCTTATTGCAAGAGAAAATTCTCCAATCTCTGCTTTGTATTTCTGATCGCTATCCTGAATAAGCAAAAACTACTCCACTCTGAGATGGATGCTGCAGACCTGAGCATGCTTGGTAAGAACCTAGGATTTCTTGACAATTATTTTTTTTTTAAGGTGCCCTGCAGAAAGCCCAGAATTTCCAAGATGGTGCCTTGGCAAAAGGTGTGTGTAGGGTTTGGCAGAGTCCTAACTTGTTTTAAAGGTCAGACCTGTCAATCAGAAGTCTGAAGTAATGGTCAAGACTGAGCATGTGTGAGTGAGGTAACTAGCCAAGAATAGGAAGCTGTATAAGTACAGGGATACTACGTAGCATCAAAGACCAGCTGCCAGCAGCATTTTGGAGAGTCTGAAGGCTGTGTCTGAGAAGGCAAGACCAGTGCAGGAGAAGCCAAAGTGCCAGAAAGAAAAGACAAACTGCAGAGGGAGAGAAAAGAAAGCTGGAGCAGAACAGAACTAACTGACCAGGAGTTGAACCACAGCAGTAGTGATTTGATTTTTAAAGAGAAAGCAGCAACGGATTTATAGAGTAAGCTTAATATTCTTTAACTAGAGTTTTAGAATTAGTTTAGGGTAGTTTTTATAGTACTTAAGATGTGTATGCTTGAGATGTTTGTGTTTTAATTGCATTTTATCTATGTGAACTTTAAAGCAATTTAAGATCTGCTGTCAGCAGTTTGGTGCAAAATAGCCACTTGCAATAAATTGCTTTGCTTAGTAACATTTGCACTATATGCTATTGTAGTTCAAGTGCTCTTTAACATGCAACAAGGGATTTGCGTCTCAGCGATTTTTTTGTGATTTATTTAGGATTTTTAGAATACACTGTATTAGGGTCTATTAGTTATTTTAATAAAAGGATACTTTGTTTTGGAAAGATTACTGCCTGTGTCGATTTCTTTATTGGAAGGTTATATCCCTGTCCTTTGAGCGTTTCCTTAGCAACCCTGAGAACTTTTACTTCAGGAAGAACATATTAAGGGGGCAATAGGAAGGTTAGTGTAGCAGCACCCCAAAACTCATTTTTCAGGGTAACATCTCAGGAAGGTTGCTATTGTGACCAACCACAATAGGGTCATGATTACTGAGTGGGGCCGCTAAACACTACCTCTGTCTAAATCAGTGTTTCCCAAACTTGCAACACAACTTGTGTAGGGAAAGCCCCTGGCAGGCCAGGCCAGTTTGTTTACCTGCCCTATCCGCAGGTCTGGCTGATTGCGCCTCCCACTGGCCAGGGTTCGCTGCTCCAGGCCAATGGGAGTTGCTGGAAGCGGCGCGGGCCAGGGGTCATACTGGCCGCCGCTTCCAGTAGCCCCCATTGGCCAGTGGGATCGGCCTGGGGCTTTCCCTACACAAGCGGCGTCCCAAGTTTGGGAAACACTGGTCTAAATAACAATAGTAGCTGTTCTACAAGAACAATGGTTGTCATTATGAAGTCTCTTAGTGGTATCTGAGATCATACCTCATCTAAGTAGAGGTATTTCTGTAATGGCTCAGATATCACTCTGTAGTAATTATGAATAAATTACAACTTTTGGGTTGACTCTTCGTGATTGCGTATTTAAAGCAGGAGTTCCAAGTTTCTTCAGCTAGGTTACACTGCTGTTCTTCTTGTTGTTTTCATTAGAACTGGTTGGGAAAGTATTGGTCAGTATTTCCGCCGAAAATTTCTAAAGAAATGATAAGATTTTATATGTTTTAGGAAAATTTTCATAGAACTTTTCAATTTTTTTTAACATGACACCAAAAATTAAAAGTTTTTGTGCTTAGTTTTCAGAAACTGAGTTTTTCATTTGAAAAATTGCCCCCATATTTTTCAATTGAAAAAAATGAAAATATTGAGGTCAATTTTTTGTAACTGTAAAACTGAAAAATTTTGAAAAAACATTTTCATAGAACAATTTTCTTTATAGAAAAGGGCCATTTTTCATCTCTGTTTTTTTTAACAGAAAAATTTCAAGCAGCTCTAATATTCAGATTAGATTTACTTAACCTATTCTAATATTTTATTATTCTTTGATTTAAAAACTAAATTCCTAGACAGTGGAAATTAATGCTGTAGCGAATAATCCTGTATATGGTGGGAACAGATACCATAACTTTGTGAAACTTAAACTTTTGGGTTGAGCAGCTGGGTTCCAAGAATCTTGATCAAGTATGTTATGATTCCAGTTTATGGAAGATGTTCATTTTAAGTGACAAACATAAACAATGCTGTGAGTTTTTTCAGGTCATTACAGTATTATTTCAGCTTTGACTGCGCTCTCTAAATAAAAAATAGATAACAATGGTGTTTGTGCAAAATGGCATTTCCATATAATGCACATTAATGCTTTCTTTTACTATGTTAATTTTGCAAAAGCTTCAAATTTATTTTTCTGGTATCTCCCATCCTAGTTGTAACTGTATAATTTATTTGTATTGTCTTCATCTGCAACAGTTCTCTTCTAAATGCTCTTTATTTATGCAGGCTCTGTGTTTGTTTTTCCTCAGGGAGGTTGCACACTTTTTTTTTCATTCCCTGTTGTCATATCTGTAGACCATTGCTTAGTCAGCTTTTCTTTATGTTCTTTTGAAGTTTGAATGAAGGAGGGCTTCCAAGTTTTATTGAACACATACTGTAGATCCAACATGATCATTAAAATGTAATATTAAAAATTCAGAACCCCAGGGTCTCTTTGTAATAATTCATGACTTTCCTACAAATACAATTTCCCTTTTAAAGATTATTAATATTGGCTTTCTACTTAGCACACTGAAATCAGCAACTTCTGCATTTTCACTAAGTTCATGACAACTGAAAAACTCAGTTTCTCATTTTCTGTTAACTCAATTTCAACATCAACAAAAACATGATTTAGAGAAGGGTTTTCAAAAGCTTGTGCTTCTGAGTCGCTTAGGCACCTTTACAAATTGCATCCTTGGAATGAAAGTGATTTTTGTGCCTGGTAACGCTATCTGAATACCAGTATGGGCTATCAGTGCAAATATAATTAAAAAAGGACCAGGTGGGAGTGAGTATGCTAATACATGTGTTAAAAACTCTGAGCATGTGTCCTGGGCACTAGAAGCTCCAGATGCCTGAGCAGACTTGATTTGAGGTGAATGCTTGTGCCTTTAATAAAGTCTTTTATTTTCTGTTTCACAAACCTGATTCCTAATGGAATAAGCATTATTGACCAAATTCCTGTGCTGGAATAACTGTTGAAGTCGGTGAGGTTATGGCAGAAGTACGTTTTTGATCCTATATTCCTCAAATGAATAATGGAAGATGCAGAACCATCCTATTAAGATGATTGTTCCTAATTACTTTGTACTGTTTGCCACAATGTTATCAAATGGCATAGCAAATTTATCACATGGAGTGGTGTAAACAATTGATGTAACTAATGTATCTAGCTCTGTGTGGTTGGCCAAGAAGCCTTCCTCCTAACCTGAGATCCCGCTCCAGTACCTTGTAGGACTGTGTGATTCTAGGGTGAACAGTGGTACTAGACTTCCCAAAGCAGGTGGGCATGAGAGGTAGCTAGGCTGATGTGGGTTTGGGGCCTGTATGTCACACTCCAGAAAAGTGTAATAGCAACTACTCAGATCTGCATCTTATGTAAACATCTGGAGACCATCACCTAGATCCAGTTCCTCTTGGGTGCAGTTGAAGTGGAAGCCATAAAACAGCCAATTGCGTTTCCCTGATATTAAGCACAATATAAGCTGGTCTGACCCTGGCATGGAATAGAGCAGCCTCAAAGCTGTTCTGATCAGTTGGCTATGATCTACAACAAGCATCACACCAGCTGAAGACTGCAGGAAGGCAGTAATACTCCAGTCATGCCCCCTTTGGCAGACCACCCTGGCTCTGTGCCAGCTGGTGATTCCCACGCACCAGGAGAATCCTTAGCTAGGGAGATCTGATGGCTTTCCAGCCGCTCTGTATTGCCAGAGTGGCACAAAGGGGCCAGAAATAGCCAGGGAATCAAGTCCATTGTGTTTGTCTTAGGCACAATGACTCACTGACATGCTCAACAAGAGCAATAGCTTAAACTCCCACCCTTGCCCTGAAAATTCAGAGAAGCAGAATGAAACAGTCTATCCTCAGTTGCGCTATTGAAACACAGTCAAAGAGGTCACTGAGGACACAATTTGCCCTTAGTTCTGTTATGCTGTCCAGTAGCTCCACTGCCCCCTTGTTTGTATTATTGCTGTTGAGGTACACAGATCACACTTCAGTGTGGTCAGTAAGGCGATCTATGTCATAATATAGAACACTGCAAGGCACATACATATGCATTAGTCGTAAATGTATGTGCTTAGGGTGACCAGATGTCCTGATTTTATAGGGACTGTCCCGATATTTGGGGCTTTTTCTTATATAGGCTCTTGTTACTCCCCATCCCTTGTCCCAGTTTTTCACACTTGCTGTCTGGTCACCCAATATGTGGTACAGAACTCTTTTTTTTCTAGAGTGAGTATAGCCATGATAAACTGAGTAGTATTGAATATGTTGCCATAATCTCCTGTACTATGGATAACCCTCTCCCCACCTATTTTTAAATTATGTGGGCTAGGCTGGGCATTTGATTCCCCCCCCCTTGTTTCTCCTCCATTTGAAAATATACCAACTTTTATAAATTGTTTAAAAAAAAAGTGCATCAGGTTATTTTTGTGCTATATAAAGACTTATGTAAGAACCATTGCAAAGAAAAATAATAACACAGTTTTAAATATGTAACTTATTTTTACAGCAACTAAGCAGGTTTTATTTGGTAATACTATGTTTAGTTCTATTTAGTGCCAGATTTGTCTCTAGGATGCTATATTTATATTTATAGGCATATATCATATAACAGCCAATAAAATAACAATTAGAATATTTTATAATTGAAAAGATGTTTAAAATCACTTGGGGATTTGTAATTACTGATTGGATTGAATTTTGATGCTAACGTTGTCTTTTCTCTACTGAAAATGAGGTCAAGAGCCACTGGGAAAAAATGATGCTGCTTAATGTTGCTGAAATGTGCAAATTCATGACTGCAGGAGTGTTTTTAAAAGTTCCACACCAACAAGAAGTACTGACACATTGTTTTCACACTTAGCGCCAGCATCCTGGAGGTGACATTTCACGCTTCTAATTGAAAGTATCAATTAACCTTTTTCACCTCTTGATGTTTTTTCTTGTTTTTAATTCCCAAGTGCTGATTACATTTTTCCAGCAAGATGGAAGAGTGCCTCTTCCTTCTCCACATTTGGGACGCATGAGAGCAGGCTTGCCCTTTAAAATTGTTCAAGGTAACTCAATGCCGAGAACTCTCTTTTCAGATGCATTTTATTTTCTCCAGTGCCAAACTTCAGAACATCATCAGAGTTCTCCCTCATTAACACTTCTGATGGGATTTTTTTTACATTTCTCTCAGTTCTGTTGTCAAGTCACCTACTAACTGCTGCTTTGCCAGTCAACTGAAGAGATTGTAGTGATTAAACCTTATCTGGGAGGACTTTATTTTATTGCTTTATGAGTTTATAACAATACCTCCCTGGAGCATTTCTGTGTAGACAGACCTTTACTATATGAGAGTATCCAAACCCTACTGAAGTTAATTGGAGTCTTTCCATTGACTTCATAGACTTTGGATCAGGTCCCGTTCTGTTCCAGCAGAGGTCAGTGTTGAATGGGCAGATGTTGTTATAGGGAGAGGCAGCAGATGGCAGTGTGGCATAGTTTTAAATTCCTGTATTTTTCTTGGTATGCGAGCACTATTCAGTCTTTGAATTGTTGTTAGGTTTGGAATGAAGCTTCTTTTTGGGGGAGCTGTTGTATTCAGCAGGATAATTTGCTCCTTAATCTTTCTATCTAGAGTTTACTCCAGTATTGTCAACCCCAACTGTTTAAAAATTATGAGTCAAGCCCCACAAAATCAGGGGATTTAAAAATAAAATATTTGGGGTTCTTTTCATTTGTCATCTAGCTTTGGAGCCTTTAGAGTACAGTCAATTCAGGTTTTCAAGCTCTTCTCCATACCAAGAAGGCTAGAAGTTTAGTTTAAAAAAGTGAAAGCTGAAATTCTTACATATCACTTGTCTCTAGGAACTTCAATGAAATCACCAAATATCATTAGACTCACCTTAAAAATCACAGGAGCTGACAAGACTGCATTTCTTGAGGCAGTATTGCTGTCTGAGAGATTCCTGAATTAGGGGAATACCCATGTGCTATTTGACCACCTCTGTTCAAAGACCAGCACATATGACGTAAATAAAACAAGCTGCAATAAGAATAAGACTCTGTGCTAGATTCACAAAGGGACTTACGTGTCTACCTGCCCTTTGGGCTTTACATTTCTGCCTTTGGGCACACGTGCTGCTGCCTCATACTGGCCCTCTGAACATCTATCTCCCTTCTAAACCCCAGAGCAAGCCACAAAGCGGGGTAAAATAGATGGAGAAGCATCTATCTTGCCTGTGAGGCCCAACCTGGTATACGTGCTCAGAGAATGTCTAACACCCAAAAAAGGTCATCCTCCACTTTGGGAGGGCTGGATGCAGGCCACAGTTGGGTAGAGGGGCATTTGAGTAACATCAAGAAAAAGCAGCCAGGGCCAGAGGGCAGCATAAGAAGAGCACATGAGAGAGAGAAAAAAAGAAAAAAACTGTTGAGAACCAGAATTTGGCGTGGACAGTCAGAACTAGTGGCAGGAGCTGAGGAACCAGGAAATGAGGCCAGGGGTCAGAGCCAGTGTCATGATCAAGAGCCAAAAGAGTCAAGCTGAGGGTCAAGCTGGGCTCAGAATCAGGAGTCAAGATGAGGGTTAGAGAGAGACAGAGTCAGGAATCAGGCCGAAGGTTAATACCAGATATCAGGGTCTGTGTGGCTGTTCTGGGGGCCGATTGGCAGAAAGAATCTAAGGCATACCAAGATTTCAGAAACAGGACAGTCATGGCAGCTAGCCAGGAATCCACATTGTTGCCTGGACACTTCTAGGTATGCCCCATGAGCTTATATAGGATCAAGGAGCCAATTAGGGATAAATAAGACCACTTTCAGTCAGATCACTCAAGGTAGAACTTCCTGTGGTGTTCAGTCTCTGCAGATTGAGACACAGAGAGCAGCCAGGATATAGCTGCTGCTGGGTGGCAGCATGGGGATGTTGGTTGCCTGGGAGCCCTCCAGGCCTGGGCTGAATTCCCATCAATCCTTACAGGTAGCTGATCATGGATGAGGTCTGGGTTAGCCATGCAGGGGATTAGTTAGTAGGTCAAATTCAGTGTTGAAGGTGAGGAATATCTGAGGTAGCCAGATGGGGCAGGGAATGGGAACCACAGTGGGAGAGGTCGTTCTGGAGAGAGAGAGCTGGGACAGGGCTAGGGAGTGGGCTGGGATGCCTGGGGTCAGAATTGGGGGCTGCAAGAGAGGGATCATGTGCTGAGAAGGCTGGAGAGTTGGTTGTACTAATAAAGATCAACAGCATTGTAGTGCTGCAGCACCTTCTGTGGCAGCAGAGGCCAAATCTTGCCATCTGCCTCCTCTGACCTCACTACAGTTTTATAGGGGTCTCAGTCTGGGCCTGCATATGGCACTACAGGTTCAATCCAGACACTACGTACCATCTGTGAGACATCCTTCAGGAGGACCTAGCCACTGCTACCTACAAGTGTCATGCAGTCCCAGTCACATACAGCTAAGCATTGCTGTGACCTTAGTGGGGACCAGATCATTGCCCAGACCACCAGCATCAGTGACTCAAGCACTTCAAGGATACTGTAATAATAATTGGAGATATACCTATCTCCTAGAACTGGAAGGGACCTTGAAAGGTCATTGAGTCCAGCCCGCTGCCTTCACTAGCAGGGCCAAGTACTGATTTTTGCCCCAGATCCCTAAGTGGCACCCTCAAGGATTAAACTCACAATCCTGGGTTTAGCAGACCAATGCTCAAACCACTGAGCTATCCCTCCCCAAAGGGAGGGATACTGGAACACTTTCAGGATACATACTGGATCACTTTCTGGTCACTACAGTCAACCATGCAGGTTACTATAATTCACTCAGTTCCCTTTCGAGCCACCAGCCTGGAGGAGAACTATGACAGAATTCTACTGAAACACATACTTCCCTTCAGTTCAGAGCAGTTGATGACACATATGTGAACCTCAGAAAGCCACAACAGGGTGCGCCTGTGTGTATGAATAGACACAGGAATTATGCAATGGACATGACTGCAGCATGGAATGCCAGAATGGAGTTTCTAGGCCTCATAGCGAAATACCTTGCATCCTGTCCATTTGGTCTTAGGCACCAAGGAGAGTTTCCCTCTAGGTGTCTATTAGGTTAATGACACTGTCGCTCTTTACAGAGCATGGTGTATATGTCTTTGAGTTATCTGATGGCTGTGGAGTCTGATGTACGAATGACAGTCACATCCACAGGTAGGGCACACCCATGCACTAGCAATGCTCTGAATCCAAGCCGCAGATTCTTTCCTCCTCTGATGCCGGTAATTGGAAAGCTTGAGCCAATCCGCCTCACAATGCCTCACTCCATCTACAGGCTGAGCCTGTCAGGGTCAGCCCACAACATTTTGGCACCTGAGGCAGGGAGCTCAAATGGCGCCTCCATGACCCCTTGCTTGGGCCAAAACTTTGAAAGGTTTCAATGCTGCCTTCTTTCTGTTCTACTCCTCTCAGGTACTGCTCTGCTACCTACCCCAATAAAGGAGAACTAACAACTTAAAATGCTTTGTTCAAAAAATTTTAAGTAACACTTAACTTTCAAATACCTGAACAGCAAATGTAACTTTTCTTGTCTGCATAGTAAACACGGGCATTTTTATCTGTTTGAATAATCGAAGTGGTGCTTTCCATGCCTTCTTGGTTGCAAAGATTTGAACTGCTTCCTGAAGGTCCACGGTCTGGGACAGCTCATGCTCTATTGAGATGGTTGCAAGGCCAACCAGCCTCTCGTGTGTCATTGTGGAGCATAGATCTGTTTTTATTAACTTCAGCTTGGAGAAGCTGCTTTTTCCACTGGTAACTGTTACAGGAAGTGTTAGATGTATGCACAGAACATTTGGAAAGAGGGTGGTCATCTTATTTGTACACATATATTTCAGAACAGCCTTTGTAGTTGATCCTGCTGAAATGTATCTTGAAAGGGCTTTCAGTTCATCACCTAAATCACTCGCATCAATATTGTGCATGTCATCATGTGTCAACACTGTCTCTAGTGCCCTGCATTGCTGGTGTAGGTCTTCTTCAGGTATAGTGAGGAGTTTTGGAATATCATATAACATCCCAAATATACTGCTGTGTTCTTTGAGCTGCATGAAATGTTCTTCAACTGACTGTACTGAACAATCTAGCACCTGGTTAAAGAATTCAACTTTGAATTGTTGTTTGAGGTCCCTTATGGGATTATCCCGTGCCTCGTAATCAAAATGTCTTCTTCTTCGGGGACTCTTGTATTCTTGAATGGGTGGGAAAATAGCTTCAGTGTGAAGTTCCTCTGCCAACTTCTGTGCACTCTTCAGATCGTTTTGAAATCCCTCAGCTGACCAGTAAGACACTAAGTATGACTTTGCTTTGTCCAGTTGTTCCATTGCTCCAGATATATTAAGGTCAACACCTTGGAGTCTCCTGTTTACAACATTTATTTCAAACAGTATGTCATGCTACAACACTAAGCCACACAGAACTTTGAAGTTACGTGTGTTTCTGGTGATTCCATTTCCCTCTGCCACTGTTCTCCCATGAACAGTTCATGTCATAGCATTATCCTCCATAATGGCAACTATGGCATCATCTATCTTCCCAATTTGGTGTTTGATAGGCTTCATTGCCTCCACTCAACTTTCCCATCATGTGGCACTCAGTGGTTTCAGTGTCAGAGAGAATGTTCCCAGATATTGCTTCAAAATTTGCCATCGATGAATTGATGGAGAGAAAAATACATAGATGCTTTGAATTACATTAAAAAATTCAGCAGCCTCACTCGAAGTTCAATGTATGAGAACGGCATGGGACAAAAAGAGCTCAAGGGTTTAACTCTTGGATCCGTGTCTGCACTTGTCTGTTCTTTCCTCTCATTATTGTAGCCCTGACCTCTCATGTCAGCTATTGCAATTCCCATATCTTCCAACTTTTTAAGAAACATGTTTGTCACACCAGCTCCATTAGCATCATCAATGTCAATAAATTCTAGAAAATGCTCTCTGACAATCACCATTGCAGGGACATTTTCACTAGGTTTTGTTGTTATGAAATGCACCATTAAAGTCATTTGTTCCATATGGCTGATGTCAGGTGTGCTATCCAGAATAATATCTTGCTGACTTCAGATCTGCCACAGTCTTCTGTTTGACTTTTGTTGCCAGTAACTGTATGATCTCATTTTGAATTGTTTTTCCAAGGTAGTGGCGTGTGTATATTTCTTGGGTGGTGACTCTTAGCATCAGCATCAAACTCAGCTATCAGCTCCACAATTTTAAGGAAGTTTCCATTGTTTGGCACATACAGCTGATCTGAAGTGCCACACAGTGCTAGGTTTTGGGTAACTAGCACTCTCACAATGGCAATGAGACTTTTCAGAACATTTTGCCAGTAAAGAGACTTTGATGCAATCTTCTCTTCATACTGATCTTCTATGGTGGCCTTTAACCTTAGTCTCATCTCAAGCTCTAGCCACCTATGGAATGCTCGCTGGTGGTTTGCTGCCTTCTCATGGCATGCCAGGTAACTTGGTAATAAGATGGTGTTGGGAATTAACACTGTGAGCCACAAGGGCTGCATCATCTGCAAACAACAGATCCCACATGATGATCTCCTTCACCTTCATCTTATCTCTGAACTTTTCAATATTAAACAAACCTCCATCATGTCTAGTGCTAAGATACATCCTCTCGAACATTGTGGAACACGTTGAAGCAGGAATGAGAAGTAAATTTTAAACGATGCAGGAGCCAGTATCCAACCCTGCTTCACTCCATGGTTGATGTTAAATGAGTCAGACCCTTGGTTTTACTATATTACAGTTGCCTTTATGCCATTGTGTAAGGATTTCACAAAGTTTGGCAACATAAGTGGACAACCAAGCTTCTTCAAAACAATGTAAAGCCCTGATGCACTAACTTATCAAAGGCTTTTGTTAAATCTATAAAAGCCATGTACAGTGGAATATGCTTCTCTCTGCACTTTTCCTGCAATTGTCTTACAGAGAAGACCTGTCTATGGTAGACATTCCCAAGAGGAAGCCACACTGGTAAGGTATGACATAGGGAACTCACCTCCCCCACCCATCACCAATCACACCACATGCATCAACCACACAAGCCCAATCCACAGCATGTTCTAGCTGCGTCAACACTGGACACTGCCACCCTGTCATGGGGACAGATGTCTTAATCCTAATGTATATGTGCCCCTCTTTGGAGAGAAGTGTGGCCCAATGGCCAGAGGCAGTAGATTAGCCCCAATTAGCAGGACAGTAAGGCCTAAAAGCCAAAGTCACTAGATTTACGTGATTCAGCAAGACAGTAAGGCCCAGTGGCCAGAGTCAATAGGTTCACCCCTTCTAGCAACCTAGAGGCCAAAGTCCATAGATTCACCTCTGTTAGTAAGTCCTAGTGGCCAAAGTAAATACATCCACATCTGTTAGCAAGACAGTAAGGCATAGTGGCCCCAGTCAGGGAAGGGGGCCACCATGCATAAAAGAGGGGTGGTGGCACCCTGGGTAGGAGGGCTCAGGCCATCCTTCTCCATCGGGCCCCAGCCCAAGACCCTAATAGTGGCAAGAACGTGTGCCACTGAGTCAGTGGAGTGGGAGGTCTGACCAAAATACATTGACTCAGAGTTCTGGTTCACTAACTAATTTGTTTGGGCTGCTTCCCACCATGGTTCTCACTGCTGCAGTATGGGCATCTGCTCTGTCTCCGGGTTCCCTGGTCTGTCCTGTCCCCAGTAACTCTGGACCCTGCAGAGCCTATGTGAGTAACCTGACATATGCCTGGATTGCAGTGTCTCGGGGTCCCATAGCCTCGGGCTTCAACTGATCCTTGGCTGGAGCCTGTGGCATGCATCCTTCCTCTCCAGTGGTCAGTCCCCACTAAGCTGAGCTGCTCCCTTTTATACTAGTGCATTTGGAGCATTCCCAGTAGAGTTGAGGGGTCATGGCTTCCTCAGCCCACAATGTCAGATTAACCCTTCCCCATCCAATGCAGGGTGAGTGGGCCCCGTCACAGACCCTTACAAGTAATAGAGGATACCTCTTCCAGCCCTGGCTCCTCACCCATAGGATACCCAACTGAGGCAGAAGAGTGATATAATTGTGCCCACAAACACACTCAGTTAATGATAGAGAGAGCCTTTGGCATCTTGAAGATGGAGTGGAGGGATTTCCCTCTGTTCGCTGTGGGAACAGTATAGTACAGCCCCATGAAGGTCATTAGAATACAACTAGTATGCTGTATCCTGCATGAAATAACCACTTTACCTGAGGGGCTAGACGTATCTGGAAGGGGCAAGGAGGAGGATAAGGTTGAAGAGAAGGAAGCAGAGGAGGAGGCATAGAGATAGGAACTTCCAGGCATCCATCCACTGTTGCATGTAGAAGGACTTCTTCACAAGGCATTCTAAAGCATAGCAGGCACCTGCTTTCTTTAAGGGTAGTTAATTATGAAGGAAAACAGATTCCAAAGTGTGTGCATATTACAATGTGTCGGGGGTGGGAAGACTATAGAATAAAAACAGCATGCACAGAAAAGAAAAGGTGCTCAAAATCAGTACTGTCATAATGTAATAGTTTGGCAAAAATAGAAAGTCGATGCATCAGTTCGGAACTATTCTGCACGTTTTATGGGATTCCTGGTCCTGCTGCAGTTACACTGGAGAATTAGTTGGCCATTTGCCACTTTTGGTGCCTTTAAATCAAAATAGAGATGCTCAAAGCCCCCATTCAGTTGCCACTTACCCCTGTGAACACCTAAATTTCCTAGGCACCTACGTGTGTTTTGGTAAAGTGACCTACATTTCTTCTGCTTGGCATGGTCTGATTGATTGGGTATGGACTGGAAAGCAGGAGACCCAAGCTCTGCCTTTGGCTCTGTTTAACACACGATGACACTGGGGGAAAGTCACCTGATCTGCTTAGCCATCTTGTTCCCACATGCATGTCTATGGATGAAAAATGCTTGCTAAATATTATGATAAGCTTTCTTATGCTTTGGTAGCTCTTGAAAATTTAACAGGCTGAACTGTCAGTAATTCTCCTGGAATATTGCTAGGATGCATACATTTTATTCCTTACCGGTCCTCCAAATTATCTGCTTTATTATCTTCTCCTCAGTCCCTTCCACCAACAGAATTTGGTCCAATAAAAGATAGTACCTGTCATATCAGGTCTCTTACATATCCTGGGGCCAGTATGGCTACTACAACACAGCACCTTGTAAACATGACAGATTAAAGCCATAAGGTTTTCAGTTCCCTTATATTTTGAAATTCCTGGATGCAATTATCTCAAGGCAGGTCTGGAAACAGCAGTCTGCAAAAATTTTATGTAAAAAACATCTGAACAATTCATGTGGCTTGGAAAAGGAATTCTGTATTCCACACACTTCTTGCTGATTTATTCTTTTTATATTTCATAATTCATATCATCTTGATTCTCCTTTGTAGCAAATAATTTCTGTTCAATTACCATTTCAAGCAGGACTTAAAATCTTCGTGTATTAACAATATACTTTGTCACTTTCTGATGCGGAGTGGGAATTATGGGTGTTATTACAGATTTTACTTGTAGGATTAGCAGCCAATGTTTTTTGAAAATCCTCTGTGAATCCAGAAAATCCTCAGTTTAATGAATTTTTTCATGTTCTCATAATGAATTTGATCATGGGAATTATTAAATCATGCTGCCTCTACTTCTTTATTTTCAAACAGACTCAAGAGCTGAAAAATCAGATATAGTTTTAATAATGTGTTATTATAGTTTTAAAAATTTTAAGAATTAAGTTAATAGAGGCTTGCTATGGGAGTGGCAGAATGGTCCAGTGAACAGGGTACCAGAAGGTGAGTCCATTCTCCCCTTTCTGTGGGAGCTGGCCAGAATCCCATTGGAAGTTGGGGGGGAATATTGTCTGTGCATTCCTAGTGCTGTCCTGGGTGATAGGTTCCTAATAGTTGACAGTACAGCTTTGGGACATGTCTCCATCTCATCTTTATACCAGAGTTGGCCAGGTGTGGAGGAGGTGATGTGCTGCACATGCTTCCATAGTGCTGCTGCAGTCACACTGATATGTGCTGTCTGGGAGATGCCAGGAGGAACGCAGGTCAAGGCATGGTCATTCCTCTTGGGGAATGCAGGTGCTAATCTGCCTGAGGGACCCTAGGGCAAAGCAAGTCCTATTTAAAACTGAAAATGTGGGATAATGTGGAGGTGGTGCCCATATAGGCTTCGGAATGGCAGCTTGACTAGATAGGTGTTGGGTACAGCATCACAGGTGGGCTAAATACAACCCTACTGTAAGCCCACTGAAGTCAATGAGGGGGGATGAATTTGGACCAGCAAAATTCTTATCTGTATAGATTTATGCATTCAATGGGGAAAAGAAACCAAAGTGGATATTTTAAATATTTATTAGTCAGACTGGGGTAACAGCCTTTATACAGCACAATTTGCATAAGTTTCTCAAGATACATCCTGTATACAACCACAAAACCATAACATGGATTTATACATAAAGTGGAAAACGAGACAGATTTACAAGCATTTTCTTTATACAGTTCTCATACTGCTTTTGTCTCAATTTATACAACCTTTTAGAACAAATTTGTTTTGTTTTGCTGAGAGAATTTGGAAGCAAAATAAATAAAACAAAACCAAAAAAATTAACAAACCACCATCAATGCATGCAACATTCATTGCAGAAACATGACATTTCTCCAAGGACTACTTTTGTTGTCGTTTTCTTTTTTAAGGTATTTTAGCAGATTTTTTTTAAACATTGGGTATGCTGTACACATAGTTGGCTAGCATGACAGCACACACGCTAGTCAGCTATTGCTGAGCACCTGAGCACGTCACTGAACATCTATACAAGATACAGTCAAATAATGCTCACATTCACATGCTTGGACGCCAGATGGAATTCATAATTCAAACTTGATTTGTTATACAAAAATGTATACTTATTTACAGGGTAACAAATTAAGAAAACTGCTTTCTCTCAAATCACCTACTCTGAGTTATGGATAAATATATATAATATAATATAATTTTTGAGCTCATCAGTATATTTATTTATTTATTAATCTTCTTTTAAAAAAGAATAAACCAGAACGTACGGAAAACATCAAAATGCATCTTATGATTTAAAGAGAGAGTATCCGGATTTTGCTTATTCTTTCTACTTTCTTACTAAAGGCAACTAGTAATTCAAAAAGAAGGCCCAATCCTTGAGCCCTGGTGCGACCAGGAATGCCGGATTGGGCCCCGAATGTGATGTAGGTGGATACTTACAGTGAACTACCTCTCTGTTCTATTACTATTTCAAGTTTCAGTCACACAGATGCAATTCTTCTCTTATACATATATGTATGTACATATCTAGACAGATACTTAGTGGAATCTGGGATACAGACACTGTAGCAATGAAAATAAAGTACTTAAAAATATTGTCAGTTATGATTCAAATAATAAGATTAAAAAAATACTATTAACATCTTTATGATATTTCCATGAAACTAAATGCTAATTAAATCATCTCAATTGGGCACACTAGCTGCTTTTTCTCCAGCAGTCCTCCTCCTCCTCATTCCTAGAGTCAGAATCAATATCAGCTGGTTACCAGCTACAATATCCCCCACAATCTAACCATTGGAACACCTATGTATCCAGCAAATGATCTCTACCAATTCCTAGGTCTTGATCCAAAACCACACTGAAATGAATGGAAAGATTACCATTGACTTCGATAGGTGTTGCATCAGGCCCTTATTACTGCCACTGAGATATGATGCAAAAAACGTGGGTAATAATAAAGATATCATATTTCCCCTGGATACTATCCCTTTAAAGTGTAATGATAAAGTACTAGCTCAACATTCATCATAGAAATTCTCATGTCTAGTGTGAACTAGGAAAAAAGAAAATGGTTTGCTGCTCATTGTATGCATAATAGTAACGACCACATTAGAAATCCCTGTTATTTGTAAAGACATACACTGTGCTTTTTCTCATAATTCAGCTTGTTTCCACTGTACAAAGAAGCAGCTTCAATCTCTGTTGACCCAGCAGACGTATGAATAAAACAAATTAAATTGCCTCTGCCATTGCCTGGCCACAACATGCATCTTCAAAGAAATGTGTGAATTCACTAATAATCAATTATTCAGAGATGATAGGATCTGCTGCCACATATAACCACTTTCAGCCACTTGAAGAAACCTAAAATAGGGGGAAAGGGTGAAAGAATATGTTGCAATATATACAATAAAAGTAAAAAATACTAATAGTCCTTGTTTGGTGTTTTTTTGTTTTTTTTTTAAATGTCACAAGAAGGGTTTTTTCTGACTTCATTCACCCAAAAAAGAAAAATGCATTCAAACACGAAACAGTGTTGCATAGAATGATTCCAGTACAATCTAGAAATCTGATCAAAAAAGGAACTTGGCACACTTTGGAAGCATCTTGCGAACTCTGAACTGATGGTATCTCACAAAAGGGAAAGTGCGTGGACCTAGCTCTGTCACTAGCTCTTTGCAACGGATAACAACCATGAAATCAAAAGAGTCCTGTCTCTGCTGTTGTTGGTCAAGCCATTGCTAATACTGACCTGTTTTCCTGACAGCCGCTACCCTTTGTATTTCAGGGTGGGATTCCAGCAGACAAGTTACACTTGAACTTCAATATATAAAGAGGCATGAATTAAACCCATTTCAGAAGGCTAATTCCAAGGTAACTGTTGCTTTCCTGGACAACCCCAGCCACACCAGACAAACAATCCCATTTCATAAAAATACCAGAAACATTTGTGAATGCATGTAAGAGCAAAGTATGCCAGACCACTTTCATCAATTAAGAATAATGATTATAGGCTTCCTAGTAAGCCATCCAGTTAGTGCTAGTGCCTGCTGAAAATCTCCATAGCAACCATCAGCATGACTCGCTGTCTTCATAATAAATCTGAGCAAGAACAAAATTGCCAGCAGTTTGCACAAAATTGCACATCACACTGCTTTTACTTCATGCCGTAATTGAAATTGGACATTTTAGAAAAGAAAGGACTTACTGTAGACATCAGGAATTTAAAATAACCCAACAAAGGAGCAATACTTACATGAAAGATTTTTCTTTTTAAAATCCCACTTAGGGATATTTGGTTTGGTTGGGGATTTTGGTTTTGAAGAATCTTATTCTCCATATAAATCACACTAATTAGGGTGTTTTATATTATCACCAACAGACTGTGATTACATAAGATCGGAGTTGGGTTATACACTGACGAAAGCACAACATTAAAAGTCAAAGCACACACCATGCTCCCATTGACAGTGCTGTTGTGTCTTTATGATAACTTATGGCCTGATGGTAGGAATGCATTGTGTTGCAAGTAAAATGTGGTACACCAAAGTCTTAACTTGGACTTACTTGTCTTTCTTTGGTTTGTGCATCCCTAACATTTTCCAGTTGCTCTATATTTCACTCATTTCCTATGGCGTTATTTTTAATTTTGAATAAATAAATGGAAAACAAATATGTAGAAAAGTGTCATCAAGTTAAACAATTACAATAGCTCTTTCAGAGTCAGTCTGGTTTCTCATCTCTCTCTATTTTATTTAAAGCATATAATTCTTATCCTGAGGAATAATTTGAATTTATCATGCAAGTCACCTTGAGGTGTGCTATCCCTAGTGAAAAAAACAACGCGGGTACTTAAAATGGTGTACGAAAAGTTCCTGTTGGGCAAACACAGTAAACACTTGCTAGTGTTTTAAATTTGGTCACTTTCTTTTTAAATACAAAAAAGCAATGATATTTCAGGGTAATCCCCTGCCAAATCATTTAAAAATATGAAGGTATAAAATATGAAGCCATTTTTTAATGGTAAGGGAATTAATCCCATGTCAATTTATTTTAAATATTTCTACAATTTATGAATGATGAAATCACTTTCCTTTTTCTTTTAATCTGAGTAAGAAGAAAAATATCACACCCAGTTTAAGATCCTCTATGCAAAGTTTCAGTCCAAAGGAAATTGTTACTGCTGAGTTATAAATGCCTGAAAATAGAACTTTTATTCTGGGAGCTCTGACACAACCTTAAGTTATAGTGTTGCCAGTGATCTTCATTTAATTACATATTTCATACTGACAAGCCATTTTTGAATGGACTATTTCCAGTCATTCACCTGAGTTATCCTTGACACGCATTAACGTTTCAATCCCCAGATGGTAAATATTTTGTTATTCCTTCTTGTTAGCTGTCAAGAAGGAGCGTGTGTCGCTGATGTTGTTGTTCTTGATCCAGAACCCCACAAACAGCAGGGTAGCATTACCACAGTGGGTCGAATGTTTCAGAATATATACTATATATTTTAAACATTTACTGCCTTAAAACAGTTTAAGGGTAAGGCTGATGGTTGGAGACAAAAAAGGAATAGTTGAAATGATAGTATTGATCTCAGTGCTTAAACTGTAAAAAGACAAACCCACTTTTGTAAACCGCTGACCCAAAGGGAAGGATGAATTGCAATTTCATTAGCACAGAAAACATTCTCTCCCACCCCCATTCTTATTTAGTGCAGTTTCCATTTGATCCGTTCTCTTTCCAACCACCCTCCAAAAACATAAAAATAGCCATGGATGTGCTTTTATTCTTTACATTCCAGAACAGAGACCTACACCCATTGTTAACGCATGGAAACAAAATGGAATAGTTTTGATCTGATTCTCTATTGTGTATCTTCTTTACATAAAGAAAAAAATCATGTAAAATAATGTTCCCACCACTACAAACATCCTGCAGTTTGTGTCCTGTGGCATAATCTCAAAACAACAAATTATCAGAGATTCTAAGGTGCAGAGGAACAAGTTTTACACTTCTGATAAGTGAGATTTGAAAAACCAGTCATCCTAGGTGCTTTTGCATAAAATGATCTCCTTCTGGTTGCACAGAAACCCAGATTGCTCTCTCAGACACACTGCTTCCAGCCACAGCCAAACTCTACATTAACAGTTGCCTTCAAGCCTTCATTATTTCTTTCTGAGTTACTCTCCTGACAGCCAAAAAGAGTCCAACGTTAAGGAGCCCTCAGATCAAACTTCTTTTCAAACTTTCTCGCTTTTAGTTCTGGGCTCAGTTTTTTTCTTTGCTGTCTTTTACAGCAAAACAAGTTGACTAGCCCTCATTTAAGTGTGCTGTGTAGCCCAGAGCCCACTCTTCCCTACTTGTATTCTGAAAGCCTACCTAAACACAATATCAAACTATAGTCTTGGAGTAATGCCATTTACAGCCGACGCTGCAAGGTTTAGTGCCCTAAGCAGACATGTCTGCTCAATGTGTTTGCGTGGAGCTGACCATCAGTTTGTGCCAGTTTACTATTCTTTTCCTTAGATCCACTTTGTCAAGCCAGATATAAGCTTCACCAATCAGTGTCTTTTTCATAAACTTCCCTCCATTGGAGACAAGCAGAATCTGGGAAGAAAAAGACATATGGTTAAAATTGTCTTATTAACTGAATTACACATGCCACTTGCTGGTGTACAATAAAGATTCAGAAATGTTGACATCTACATTTGCACCTGAAGAACAGTAAGGAAATAGCCCACAGCCTGCTATGCAAGGATCTTTCCCCATTTGAGAGGGAAAGCAGTGAATGCAGATCTTCTCCCGTATTCCACTTCCTTGTTCTGTGATCTACTGGCTGGAACAGATTAATGTAATTCAGAAGTCCTGGATTCTATCCTCAGTTCAAACACAAAATGTGGCTTTGGTGAAGTCACAAAGGCCCAAATTTTTGACAATGGCCTATAATTTTGGGAGCCCAGTTTTAGACATCTAGGTGTGTTCAATTGGGAATAAATCTCTATGTACCTCATTTTCCTCATGTGTAAAATTGATACAATAATACTTCCGTAGAGGTGTTGAGAAGCTATCTTCATGAGTGTCAGTCATGCATTTTTAAAGTCTCAGATGAAAGGCACTATATAAATATTATACACAGGAAAACTATGTCAAAACAACATGACAGAAGTTGCAAATTCAAGCACTCAAAAGTTAAGGAATGCCATAACTAAGGTTGCCTGTTCCAGTCACCTCCCCTCCTCAACTCTCAGGCTCCTTCTCCCCACCTCCTAGCCTCTGGTCCCAGTCTATCCCTGCAAGCTCCTTGTCTCTGTCTACTGCGCCATCCCTGAAGATTCAGCTCTTACCCCCTCTGCAGCTTCAAATCAGGCAGCTTCTGCCTCCACATTGCCTGGGTCCAGCAGAAAAGGCATTTAGAGCACAGGAATGACAGTCCCTCTGTTCTCATTTCCAGTGTGCTCGGTCTCAAACCCAGTCCCAGACCCCAGCCCTGAGCTGCAATTGCAAGGTAAGTGCTGCTCAGCCTTTAGCTGGAGCATGCCCAGAGTAGACAGAATATTTGGAGATTTTAGCTGCTCAAAATTGAAAAAAAACCAATCTTCTGAGCATGCGTGACCTGCAATTTTTCAAAGGCGAGATCTGAGCAGATTTTCATAGGTATGATAGCCTGTCCCTTTAAAAGTTTGAGCACTCCCCTTCTCCCTAGTGCAAAGCCTCACTTTCATGTTGGTTTCTGATTTGCAGCCAGGACAAAAAAGCCACCACACAGCAGGGAGATGTGTTCCTATTAGCTCCCTCTGTGTCTATTTACTTCTCTGCAGAATAGAACAATGGGGGTGGCAAAAGATATATCCTGAAACAAAAGCCATCCCCCTGCCAAATTTCAAGTCCTGGCTGCAAAGCACAGGGGCACTAGATCTTTTCAAAGGAAAGGTCATCATAATTTTTTAATATGGGCAAAACAATATATTTTCTGTAGCCTCTTTCTTGGAAAGAGCTCAGCTGTGTGGGCTGACATTTTTCAAACCAATTCAGGCTGAAGCAGACACCCTGCATGGAATATTGCAATGGTTAAAGTTTGGCAGTTATAAGTAACTACAGGTTGGGCAACCATAATAATAGTAGGTGGTGCCATCAGTCCTGCCTATATTAAAGAGACATTATTTTTAGACGAGGTGTTTCCAGAAGAACATTAGGGTTAACAGGTAATGAAAATTAAGACAAGACATACCATATTCTGTTGCCTACTATTGCACCAACCCAAGGAACTAGCTGGACACACCACAGAAAGCGGAGTTCACAGTCCCTCTGACATGCTGAGCAGCAGGGAGAGGGACTGTGCCTCCTGGTGCAGCTTCACACAAGCTTTGGTGTGTGCCAGATTGTAAATTAAACAAGCCGACTCCAGTGCGTTATGCTTCATATCTATCGCTTTGAGCTTCGGTATATTACTTCTAATAAATGATAACAACACCTGGCTCTTAAGTAGCATTTTTCATCTGAAGATCTCAAAGTTCTCTACAGAGCTGAGTAAATATTATCCCCTTTTAGCAACTGGGGAAATAGAGACTATGCAACTTGCAGAATCTGTGTCCATGAGTCAGAGGCATAGCTGTGAATGGTACCCAAATCTTCTGACTCAGTCTTGTGATTCATTCACCTTCAGGACCATCCTTCCCCTAAAGACAAGACATTAGGTACACTGAATTCAACCTACTAAAAGACAGCAAGAGAGTGGAGATAACTGTGCTATTTCCTTTGCAATCTTATTTTCTCAGTAACCTGTTAGGCAAGTCACTGGGAATGGGAGATTGATCTCTAATTCCCACAGCACAGTCTGGAAGACATATAAAATTATGTTGTAATCATATGCAGAATTACCTGAAGAGAATGCCCAGCAGGACTCAGACTAAATCTAAACGTCTCGTTAAATGAAGGCTCTCGGTCATGTCTGCACACTCTGGTTTTCTTTTTAATTACTCTCTTTTGGGTAGCGATATTGACAACATACAGCTTCACATACAGATCTGTGGAAGAATAATTCAGCCTATGATACAGGCGCTCTTAAGGTGTCATTGTCACTAATGATTTCAATGGATGAGATGCACAGAGACAAAATACACCTCTCTATACCATGGAGTCATATCCTGCTGTCTTTTACACCAGAGTGAAACTGGAGTTACTCCACTGAAGCCAAGGGAGTTGCTCTGGATTTACATTGGTATCACTGACCGCAAAACCAGTCTTGATGTCTTTATGGCTCTGTCAAAATATTATTGCTGGTAGGAATTTTTCATCTGAAATATTTTTTCAATGAAAAGCACCTTTTTTTTGTCAAAACAGAAATTTCCACCAGAAATGTCTGGGTTTTGTGAAAACACAAAACTGAAAAATGTTCATTTTTCATGCAACAATAAATGGAAACATTTTGAATTCAACATAAATGCAAAAAACATTTGAAAAAAAATTTCAACAAACATTTTCATTTTCATCAAAAATGTTCACAGGAACAAAAAAAAATTTCCCTGACAGTGCTACAGACTATGTCATTTTGCTTAATAAACAAAATGATTTCCCTATGGTAATAATATCATTAAATGTCAGAGTCAATGTCCTGCTTGATGCTCATTACTGTATTATAATGCTGTTTCTGACTGGTACCTGGTAAGTGATCTGGAGATTTAAACTTGTAGGTGATATTTCTGCATTGAAGGATTTCAACTATTAGCTGTTCTCCATCAGTCTTCATTTCCTTCTTTAATGCAATCTTGATTTCACCCATCACCTGGGTTTTACCTGGAAAGCAGAAAACCAAAACCATTATAGTGAAAGGAAACTGAGGGGGGCTGTTGGTACCATACTTAGGAAGGAGATTGTTTTTATACAGCACCTCTCATTGTAACAAATGAGAAAAGTATAACACGACTATATGAGCAAATGGGGCAGACATATGCAGTCAACAGTAGCACATACATAGACATCAGAACTTATTTGATTTAAGAAGCAAACAAGGGAATATTTTCTAAAGTGATTTAGGACCCTAAATCCCATTTTCAAAAGCGACAGTCATTTGGGGCCAGATTTTCAAAGGTGTTGAAGTAAGTAATAGGTGTCTAATGGGACTTCCAAAAGGACACAGGTACCTAACGCACATGGGAATTATGCTCCTTGGAGTTTTAAACATTATGCTGGGTGTCTATCTGCATTTTAGACACCTAAATACTTTTGAAAATCCAGCCCGATCTGGTTAAGTATTGTTGAAAGTAAATGGGTTTAAGTTCCTAAGTCATTGAAATGCTATTGAAAGTTTTAGGTCAGGACTCTGAATTTACCCCATTCAAAAAGAATAAGGGATATTATTCAGTGTACAATAAAGATTTATAAAAATCAAATAAGCATGTACGTGCAATTATTTTGAACTGTCAAAAATTCCCTAAGAGCTCTCTGGACAGGACTACTCTATGTCAGACCATTACATATGTATGTGGAGTGATGCAATTATATTCCCTTTAGACGATATGTGATATGGGCCATATTTTCCCCAGATATTATGTGTGTGTACAGTGTGGGGGAGGGGCAAAAGAAAAGAGCCTTCCTCCACCTTTGTGCAGCCTGCACATGGACTAGGCAGAATGGCAGGCCCACAGTACAGGCATTTCTCCCGGCTAGCTGCCCAGAGTGGAGGGAGATATGCTGCATTGCTTAAATGGACAGAGATGTATGAGTGCTCTCCTGTGCTACTGGCAGAACATGTCCTGGCTCTGCAGCAACCCAAAGTGGGGATGGGCCTAGATTACCTCCATCTGCCACTTCGCTGGTGTAATGTAATGTTTCACCTTCCTCTTCACTTGGGGCCTGATCCAAAGCTCAGTGAAGTCTTTCATGTCTAACTCTTTGGTGCCAGCTGCCTGGGGTTTAATGCACTACCAGGAAATCCTCGCAGGTCGTGCCAAGGAGTTATCATAAAAAGTGTTCTTGATGAATGGAAACAATTAACCATGTGCCTTTCAAATTGCTACAAAATCTTGCTTTTCTTGAAGCATCAAAATTCCCAAAGTAACTTTTGGATGCTACTTCCATGTCCCATGAATATATAATAGCACTTGAATAATTCCCATTACACAGCACCAATTGCTGGAGCACAGATTTCCATGAGAAAATCCTCACATACTGTATTGTTTTCCCCATTTAAATAAATTTGTACTGAGGTCATGGAAAGCAGTCAGCTAATTACAGAATGCCATCACCACAAACTGGACCTGGTAGCATCAGAGGATGAAATCCTCACTCAGCTGAAGGCTTCCCATTGACTTCAGTGGAGTCAAGATTTCACCCCTGGAGGGACAGAAGGGACTCGTATGTGAGCAGGTGAAACTACTATCAAGCCTGACAATCAGAAAACCTTCCACTGAGGGTCTGCTCCTGCTCTTAATCCACTAATGAGAGTTTTGCTTTGACTTACATTCCATCAGGCAGAGCACCCCTTTTTTTTGCCAGACCCACTAACACAACATATAGAGCTTGACTCTCTTCTCACTCAAAACCGGTCTAACCCTCTCAGTGTAATTACACCAACGTAAAGCACATGTGTGTGAAAGATCAGTGATGCCCATGGTGTTAGGATCTGTGACTGTGGCAGAAATGGTTTACCAAGAGCCAAAACAGGTGAAGAGGAGGGTCAGATACGTTATTACCATTACCCCTAAGTCCGTTCCATCTGATGTGCCACTCAACCTCAGCGAGGTTGTTAAGATGGCAAGGGTATTATCCTGCAAAGTGCTGAGCAACCAATAGGAACTGACAGTATTCAGCACATTCCAGGCTTGGACCCCAAGTACTGAAAGACTCGGCAATAGAGATGAGGGGTAGAGCTGTGCCTTGTTCTGGAGATAAACTAGCAAAGGTGTTTATGAAGGCAGCACACATTTCAAAGCTACAGTTGCAAATCTACCACATGCTTTGCTAGTACTTTGGTCAATGTTGTTTTTGCATTGAATCCCATAATAATTAACTACGTGAAACCAGTATAAACAGCTGTAGCAGAAACCTATGATTAGTTTCAGGCAATCTTTATTTAACCACCAGCCTTTCCTAGAACATCTGCCAAGCTTTTTATTTTATTGCCCCCTCCAGCCCTGTCCCTTTTACATTCATTTGCAACATTTGTTGAGGCAACATCTTTCCTGGCTGAGTCTGCTTCCTTGTTTTTTTCACTTACATGTCTTTTCAATATAACACAAAATCATCCAGCATGGAGAAATATTACATGGGATTCAGTGGACTAGAGAGAGAGAGAGAGATGCTTACAATATCTTACAGTGTGTCCCGTTTTATGATGCAGCACTTCAGTGTCTCAATATCTAGCATTTTACTGGAGATCAGTGTGTATTCCCCACTGATACTTTTCTGCTATAACAGCTACACGGGGAAAACATATTTCCTTAGGGAGGATACTTGAAACCTGATAGCCCTAAAGTATCTCCAAATTCATTTTCACTTCTCCCACTGTGCGAGACTGAAGATGTTTAACCTGACTCTTTGAGGGACTCTCTGGGCCCTTGCACCAGCCTCATGAAACATGGGACTGATACACATTGTTGCTTTAAAGAACCAAAACTGTTTTAAAGACTCAGAATTTATCTCATTGCCTTCCACCTCTTTGGCTTCCTCTATCCATTCTCTCCCTTCATCCAGCCTAGCATAAACACTCTGAATGGTATACAGACATATCCCACTTCCTCACTGGTTTGGGGGTTTGGTTCTCAAAATACAAACACATTTCAAGCAGGGCCATACTGATGGGGTAGTCACTATATAACTGCCTAGGACTGTTCAGGAGAGTTCATAGTTGGTGAAGACTGAGCACCTCTTTAAAAATGGGCTTGGCTTTACCTATTTTGAGATGGTTTAAAATTCATTCTCCTGGGTCTTTATGGCTGATCTTGGAGTACGAGGTGCTCAATACCTTATAGGATTGGACCTTCATTGCACAGTTGATCATACATTGATGTTTTATCCAGAACAAATCCAAACCTTGTGCACTTGTCCTCTCCTGAAATAAGACTGCTTTTGTACGTTATTTAAATCTTACCTAGTTGCTGAAAACATATTTATCAGGTGCAAGAATAGGGTAACGGGTATGTCTAGCTGATTAAAACTACCTTAGAACTGTGTTAGCAAGAACAATGTAATTAGATTCTTTAAAAATATAGCTATGATTAAGTATTTAATGAGTTTCTACAAGACAGGATAATTATTGCTTATTATTAGGCCATCAGACTTATTAAGCATCCGTTAGCAATTAAGAACTACTTGATAAAATAATTTGCTAAAAACTATTTTCTTAAATGGTAAGCTTAAGAAGTTGAGATGTGGTATAAACTTAATTTTTTCTAGTGCCAGTGATACAAACCCTTATTCATATATAACTATGAACCTCCATATTGCTGGAAAATTGGATAACAAGAGAGTTTATTAATTAATTAATTTATCTGCAGTTATTGAACCAATTTACTGCATTTCTAAATCATGGGGCTTTGTCTCAGCTCTGCGAAGCTGGAAGTATTTGTAATGTCATTTTGCAGTGTTTTTTAAGTTAATTATTAATAGCACCAGAACCCTCAGCTACCCTCTTTCGAGGGTTATGTCTGTATTCATAAGGCATGGATTTCACCCTTTATCTTAACTTATTTTTAATCAGATACCTGCTATCAGTCAGAGCTTGTCCTAGGAAGGAGTGACCCTTTGGTTGAAGCACCATTCAAGTAGTAAAACCATTGACTGTGGGATCAGTGACAAAGTCTTTAGGGCAAAACTGTTCAGATGAATAGTTTATTTGCTGAAAATGCTGTTTCAGTCAGCCCACAAATGCTTGCGAATTTGACACGAATGTTTTTGGCCATCCACAGAATGCCCAGCGGAGGAGGAGATGGTAAGGGTGATGCCGCTGGCCCCACTCCCTGACTTATATCCCAATAGTTAGGGCACTCCTCTGGGATGTGGGAGACCCAGGTCTGAATTCCCACTCTGAAACAGACCTGAAATGGACTTTTTTCAATTCACAGAAAATTCTAACAGCTTTTGACCAGAATCATTTTTTTAATATTTTTTTGTAACTACCACTGAACCAAACAATCAGTTATGAGCTCAGCTTGTGTCATTCTTCTTCCTTTTTTTACAGCCCAGTTCAGGAAAACTGGTGAGGATGCACAGAATTTTAGTCTCGTTAGGGCAGAGACCACTTTTTGTTCTGTGTTTGTACAGCACTTAGCACAATGGTCCGTGATTGGGGCTCCTAGGTGCTACCACAATGCAAATAATAAATAAATAAAAATTAAATAACAGACTGAAGACTCCTGCTGGAAAAGAGGCAAAATGACAACCCCTTCCCACTGTTTCTTAGTGTTCTTAGATCAGCTTGTAAGGCCGACACTGCTTCCAACATACATAGGAAATACGCAGCTCACAGAGACTATGTTCCTCAACGTGAGAGAGGTAGAATCACAGAATACCTCCTCCTGCCCCCTTCCAAATGAACTGGCCTCTTGAATTGGTGCTTTCTGCCACATTACACTTTATTTTTTACATCCCAAATCCTCTCCCTGGCATCCAACCAAGTATCTCATCTGTGTACTGGAAAATTAGGCAGGAGGAACGAGGGGACCTTGCCAGGCACATGGTGACAACAGAGTTTCTCTGTGACTGCAGCCTGCTGACTACAGTGCTCCCTACCCCACTGTATGTGTTGATGGGAAGAAACCATGTAGCAGTGGATTATTTACCCCCCTCCCCGTTTCTCCCACTGAGCATGTTCAGGGAGATGGTGCCTGCACTGCACAAAGAATACATACCCCTTGAATCATGCCAACAGATGGCATTGTTCCAATATAATGAAGCCTTCCAAACTTACAGAGGAATGGGCATGATTTATCTCCTTAATGAACATTCAGAATGCCAAACTCAAGACTAGATTATCCTACATGGAAGTATATATACATAAGGGAAGAGACAGCTGGGTAAATAACAAGAAAAACTTTATAGATTTTAATTTAGATGGTGTACCAGGCTTCTGGTATACATGTTCTGTATTGGATGAATGTTCTGCATTAAGGTTAATCAAGTTAATTCCTTGTCTTCTAATTGGTCCTAAAACTAATTTTAAGTATGCTCTGAAGACTTGCTATTTTTGACTGTAAATGTTACATTGCTCATCCTGAAATTATAAATGACACTCCATACAATTTCCATAATCTTGCAATGTACAGCATAAGATGAAGAGATGTGTGGTAATTATCATAGTATCTTTACAGGCATAAGAACTGAAATAAAGACTTCCTTTGTTGGCATCTAATTCCATTTCTTTAGTTCTTTATCTGTTTTGATACCCTAAGGGATTGAATTAATGAGCTGTGGGAACTGCACAAAGTTCATTGATGGAATATTGACATTTCTTTTCTGATATTTCCTTTACTTTTGTCACACAGATACCTAGTGATGTGGGCATGGAACGGTTATAATGATTTCTAGCATAGTATAATGAGACACGATGTATTCTGGGACTAAGCATTGTACATGCAGTTAGGCACTTGTATCGCTTAACCTAGCATGCTCTTTGGTTCAGCTAAATTAGAATAAGAAAGTCCAACTGTCTCCCTCCCTGCTACTTAGAAAAATGCTAGAATTGGTAGCATTATGGCATTACAGCATTAACATTGCAAAAGGGTATTAAAGTCTGGATGCATGAATGAGTACCCAGAACTCCCGAGGTCTGTCCCCAGATCCCGGCCCAAAATTGATTCTCTGTGGCTTTGGAAAAGCCAGTTTAGTGCTTTACCTCACCTCTAATATGGGGATAATACTTACCTATCTAGCCATGAATCCTACCTGTTTGGATTCATTATATAGCACCAGATACACAGCAAAGAAAGGTGCTTCTCTCTCCCTTGTGTATTCCATGTGAGGAGCAGCAGAATTACAGCCTTTGTGCCATCTGGGGAATGCATAATACCCCAAAGAGGGTGGAGAGAGGAGCTAGCGCCATGCCTGTGTCCTCCTCCACCGTCCACTGACCAGTGGAGCTAGCTGGTCACACATAGGGCTATAAGCTTTTTTCCACCAAAGGATGCAGCAGCAGTTGCATAACCTCTGCTGACTGCCTTCTGTGTCTCTGGAGCACTGTGGCTTCATCCCTCCTTCTTGCCCCAAAAGACAGCTGTACCATAATGGCCCACCATGGTAAATCAGCCTGAAGATGAATAGTGCTGTAAATGCTAACTATTTATTATTTAAATTTCAGCTGACTGATATTACCTCACCCATCACGGTATTAACTGGCATTTTGAAAATCATATGAGCCTATAATTTAAATCATATAAGAAAAACCCCGCAGCCTTTATGCAGGCAAAACTACCAGTCAATAGGAAGTGTTCCCTGTATACAGACAGCAGAAGTTGGTGCAACAATTTACTGTTTCTTTAAAAAAAATCATTCCAGTTATTTGCAGTGGTCTCAGTTCATGTTCATAATGCATTTCATCCTGTCATGGTAACATGAGCCAGTTGCAGAGCTATTATGAAGTAATGATGGATGAACGTTATAAGGAATGTCTCAAACCCTTCATATGCCAGAGATTTTCTATTCTATTCTCACTGCTTTGAGATCTTCTCCTTCTCCTCTGTTCTTTGGGTCCTAGCCATCTCCCAAATGAGTCACACCTTTCTCCTTTAGTATCTTCCCTGAAAACTCCTACAATCAGTTTGCAGCCTGGTTCCATCCCTTCCCTCTTCCTTTGTGAAAGTAACCAGTAGTTTGATTGACCCACCTACCACATCCTTGATGTCACTAACATTTTCTACCACCACACTCCAAATCCAAATTAATGCAAGGCCTATGTTTTCTGGTCCTTTTTCATGGCTTTTTTCTGAATTTGCTCCAATTTATCAACATCCTTCTTGAATTACAGACACCAGAATTGGACACAGTATTCCAGTACCAGTCGCACCAGTGCCAAATATAGACATAATGTAACCTTTCTGCTCCTACCTGAGAAGACCCTGCTTAGGCAGCTGAGGATTGCATTAGCCCTTTTGGCCATAGCATCACACTGGGAGTTCATGTTCAACTGATTATCCACCATGATGCACAACTCCTTGTCAGAGTTACTGCTCTCAAGACAGAATCCCCCATCGTGTACATATGGCCTACATTCTTTTTTCCTAGATGTATACATTTACATCTAGCTGTAGTAAAATGTATTTTGTTTGTTTGTACCCAGTTTACCAAGCAATCCCTGCTTTATGCGTGACCTGTCCTCTTCATTATTTACCACTCCCCCAATTTTTGTGCAAACATTATCAGTGATGATTTTATGTTTTCTTCCAGATCGCTGAGAAAAATGTTAAATTAGGGCCAAGAACCAATCCCTGCAGGACCCTGCTAGAAACATGCCTGCTCAATTAGGATTCCCCATTTACAATTACATTTTGAAATGATCAGTTATGCAGTTTTTAACACATTTCATGTGTACCGTGTTAATTTTATATCTTTCTAGCTTTTTAATCAACATCTCTTGTGGTACCAAGTCAAGTGCCTTACAGAAGCCTAAGTATATTATAACACTGTCACCTTTATTAGTTGGGATTCATAGTAGCATATGTTGTAATACGCTATAGACCATTAAGGCCCAGTGTACATGCTGTGTGCTTGACATGAGTATGTGAGTTGTGTGTTGGTAACTGAAGTGAGGATTTAAGGTTATGAGCAGTCAAGGACTGTCTGTGCAAAACAACTTTATCATGTTCATAAGAGGAAATGGAATGTCTTGAATAATGGTGGCCTTCCCGGAGATGTTTTCCTGGAGTTATGGGTGAAAGACTTATGATTGGATGAGACTTTGACTGGCCACTGGGGGGAAGGCTTCCACCAGAAGGGTTCAACCAGCGTTGCCCTTGCTGTGCCTCCAGGCACCTCCCCCAAAGCTCCCATTGGCTGTGGTTTCCCGTTCCCAGCCGATGGGAGCTGCAGGGGGCATTGCCTGGAGGCATGGGCCACAGGAAAGTGGTGCCAGCCACATCTGAGAGCAGCATGGTGCCAGGGGCAATCCTGCAGGCTGGATCCAAAGCCCCCAGGGGCTGGATTTGGCCTGCGGGCCGTAGTTTGCCCACCGCTGGTCTCGTCAATGCAGTTTCATCCAAAACTTCATTCCTGACGTCTGTATTCTGACAACTCTAGCCCCTTTGGAATTCGACCACCATACTTTGGTTTGCAACTTTGCCCTGCTGACCTCTCTAGTGTGAAATTTGTTGCCTTTTTTACATCCATCTCAATTCATCCTTTGCCATTTTTAAGCAATACTTAAAAACATTCTGCTTTAAAATTTTATAGGAGATCAAAACTCCTGCTCTCTCATATGCAGACACTTTGGTTCCTCTCCTACCCTAGCCATGTAATATCTTATTGTTTTCTTGGTTTACAGTTGAGGGTTTTCATAAAAAATGCTTTCTGATATTGCATCTTCATTCATATTGTTATTATTTATTAGTACTTTGATAGTGCCCAGGAGCCCCTGCCATGGACCAGGACTCCATGGCACTAGGTGCTGTACAACACGGAACATAATGACAGTACCAAAAAGTTCACAATATAAGTGTAAGAAAAGAGACATCAGGAAGATACAGACACAGAGAAGGAACACAAGGACATAGTGAGATAATGCTGGTCAGCATGGTAGGCAGTGGTCTTTGTATTCCTTTATTGTATTTATCAGGAGGGCCCTACCAAATTCATGGTCCATTTTGGTAAACTTCATGATCATAGGATTTTAAAAAATCTTAAATTTCACAGTTTCAGATATTTAAATCTGAGCTTTCACAGTGTTCTAACCATGCGGGTCCTGACCTAAAAGGAGGTTCTAGGGGATTGGGAGGGAGGTGTCACAAGGCTATTGTAAGTGTTGGCAGTACTGCGACCTCCCGATTTCTGTGCTTCACTGCCTTCAGAGCTTGGTTCCCAGCCAGCAACTGCACAGAAGTAAGGGTGACAATACCATACAATGCCACCCTTACTTCTGCACAGCTGCTGGTGGCAGTGCTGCCTGCAGCCAAGGGAGGTTCCCAGAGGTGGGACTGACCTGGCCCCAGGAGTGGTCTGTGCAGGGGAAGAGGAAGTCCCGTCCCTCCCCAGCCCAATCAGGACTAGCAGCTGGAGCCCAGTGGATGGTAGGAGCCTGCCCCATCCCAGCTCCAGCCCTTGATACTGGCTGTGTGTGTGTGTGTGTGTGTGTGACAACAGCAACCCCTTGACCACGGCACACTGGACAGTCACCCACGTAAACACCCATAAGGCCGGACATGCCCCCCCACCTTCCCCAGGTGGCCACTCCTCCCATACCATGCTACCCTCACTTCTGCATTGCTGGTGGTGGTGGCACTACCTTCAGAACTGGTGCCAGCAGCTGCTACTCTTCAGCCACCCAGCTCTGAATGCACTGCAACCCCCCTACAATAGCCAAGTTTCACAGGGGAGACCAGATTTCACTCTTCGTGATGCGTTTTTCATGGCTGTGAATTTGGTAGAGCCCCATTTATCAGGAGTCATGGAGCTGTGTCCAAAGTGCTGGGGAAGGTGGTTTAGAAATACAATTATTAGCTTTAGTATTATTACCAAAAATCATACTCTGCAGAGCTACTGGGAAATAACAATTCATCCGTGACCTATCTCCATGAAATATACTTTATGTTCTTATTCTGCAGCAATATAGAAACACTTTCCCCAAAGCAATCAACATACGTCCATCCTTGTACTAATAGCCATTCCATTAGTTGCTATTTCTTCCCCAGAGCACTGAGCTGAAGAATTTGCAGCAGGATTATCATAGGAATATTAATACTAGCAGTAGATTAGCAGAAAATTCCTACATGAGATAGTAGTAAACTTTCTGAAAACAAAAAATCATGTAAACAATATGAACTTGCAAAATGTTCAATCTTCAACACTAAGGCATGACAACTGTCATTTTGTCCAGCATGGAGAATCTCCACAGCTAAAAGCCTGAGTCTCTCTACAGCTTGAACTAAAGGACCTATGGTCAGACTTACAAAGGGTTTTAGGCACCTAGAAATGAAAATTGGTGCTTGGTGGGGTTTACAAAAGATCCTAAGCAGGTTAGGCATCTGAAAGTGAAGAGACAGGTCAGAGCAAGAGCAGGAACACTGAGGTGGGTGACTCACGAAGACCAGATTTACTTAGATCACATCTTGTGATAAAATAAGAGCTGCTTTTAAAGTGTATTCTGTTTGGAAATGTATTTGCCAATCTTAAGAATACAGTCTTGCTTCTATTCACTAGAGACTAGGGAAACTTTCATTGACTTAGCCCAGGGAGTACCATTAGGTGCTAAGTCTAAAGCAAAATGATTAAAAACCTTAAACAGGTTCACACCATGATTTTTTAAAAGTCATTCTCCTTCAACTTCAGATATAAGAAGGCATGTTTATTTGATTTTTGCCATCATAGAATGGTAGAGATTGTCTTTGATGTTGGCTAAATCAGTGTTGAAATTTCTGTATGGAAAGCAAATAGGTTTCTGTGCCAGACATGGTCCCAATGAAAAGGGAAAGTATTCTGACCCGGTAGATTGCATGGACGTGTTAAACCAATTAAAATAAAGGGTAGTAGAAGAACTAATTTGATGGGAGATTGGCAATTGTATAGATTTTGTAGGAATCAGTGCATGCATTTGATAAGTAGGAAAGTTAATGAGACTATTAAACAGAAAGGGGGCAGTCCCATACCTGTGACAACAGTATAAAACACTGCAGAGCACACAGTGCTGGCTGCCAATGTATCCCAGCATGTAGGCCCCCCAAGTGGCAAATGTCCATCTTCTGGCCCAAAACCAGCCAGAGCAGCCCCCAGGTGGTCACCACTGATGGTGGTTGGGATGTCTGGGAAATGCAAATCCTGGCAAGCCCCAGGATGAGGCTGGGGATGGAAAATCTATTTGTCTTCCTCTGAGTTTGAATTCTCCCATCCTTTTCTCAGAGTAGAGCTGCTCCTCCTGATGGGGAAAAAGAACATTTCCATCTCCCTGCACCAGTGAGTGTATATGATAAATGTATTTCCTATGACTCGATCTCAATTCTGGCATCTGATTGACCTGTGTAATTGATTCAGAGAGGCCATGTATACTCCACAATAAGAAAACCTTCTCTGAAACAAAAAGTACTGGGTAAGTCTCCTGCTACAATGCCAGGCTCGCAGAATTTCAGCCAACTACATTATCTAAAGGAAGGTGAATCTCAAACTCCATTTATCACAAAGAGCTATGATGATAATCTCATTTAATACCTTGGTTGGAGTCAAATCCAAGCTTCCTTGCAGTCTCAGAATATTTTAAATAGTTGTTGCCAGTTTTGTTTGGCATTGAAATGTCTCACTAAGAGATATTTAACAGCTCTACAGAACATAGCTAAGACATGCAGGTTTATGGATTTGTTGTCTACCATACAGCTAGGCTGTAGACTAACAAGCTGCCCTGAGTTCAGGGCAACACATAACTGCAGCACCTTAGCAGCTAACCAGAGAACAAATTGTACCTCACAGTCACAATCCTTCCCCAGTTTCCACTTTGCTCTGAAGAGGGAGTAAGGCCCATATTCTCAAATGTATTCAGGCACCTGAAGATGGAGATAAGCACCACGTGGGATTTTCAAAAGCACCAAAATAAGTCAACCTATGGGAGTTAGGTGCCTAATTCACTTTGGTGCTTTTGAAAATCCCTTTTAGGTTTTATCTTCTCTTTAGGGACCTAAATACTTTGAGGATCTGTCCCCTCATGCTCTAATATGAACTATTCTGGTAACACCTACTGTATACTTCCGTCAAATTTCAAGACACACAAGCTTAGATTTAGAGTCTCAATGAATTTCTTAAAATAGCTTTATAACTTTCCATATCTTAATCACAGCAAGCTAAACGCTGATGAATATTGCACTGTGATAGTCTGATTAAGCTTGGTTCAATCTTCTCATTACTTTCACATCACCTTTTATAAAGGGATATATCAGAGTCTCCAGATACAGCCCCATAAATGATTGTCTGCATCAGCTCAGCTAAAATGAATTCTGATGATGGAAGGCACACATTACCCTGGCTTTTCTATGGGCAGTAGCTCAAATAAGAAGGAGGAAACCATTTAATGTCATATATAAACTGCTACCCAAACCCTGATTAATATAATGCACATTAAGCCTTAGGATGGTCCCATTCTATTACAGTTTTACTAAAGCTACGCACACACTACAGCTTACGTCAGTGTAAGTTATGTCTCTTAGGGTTGTGACTAAGGCTATGGATACAATTCATAGCTTATAGCTGCTAGTGCAGACACTCTAAGATGATGGGAGAGAGCTCTCCCCTCAGCTTAAATACTCCAGCCCCCATGAGTGGTGGTAGCTCTGTCAGTGGGAGAAACTCTCCTGCCAACATAGCGTTGTCTATAATGGCACTCAGGTTGGTGTAACTTATGTCACTCAGGGGTGTGGCTTATTCAACATTGGTGTAGCTGCACCACCATCAGTTCTGCAGTGCAGCTGTAGCCTAAGAAAACACTGTTTTGCTAGAGAAAGAGCAAATCTGCAAGCTCCCACTAAAAACCCGCATTTGCTATAACTTCACTACAAAAAGACAATCATCTCGGTCTAATATAGAATCAGTGTTCGGTGAAAGTAGGACAAGCGAGTCTGCAAGCTCTTTTTCCATTCTCTTATATAATGAAGAGTACACAGTGTTTCTTACTTATACAATAGGGAGACGACAGCTATAGAGAAAGTGCTTAGAAACTTGCTCAGTGTATGATCATTTGAAAATCTGTTTTCCTCCTTTCTCCAACCAAGCAAATTTCTCATTCCTTTTCACCTTCATTGCAAGTTTATCCATAAGTGTAACTGCAATTCTGACTGTCAAACCCATTCCTGAGCCAGATTTTGCTGTCTTGGCCAAAATAATGCAGGATCCTGATCTCAGGGGTGAAGGAAAGGCATGAACAAAGATTTGAATTTCTTCAGCAGCCTATAGCGAATTCGGTTACTCTCTTTGCTCATAGCAACTACTGAACTCCCAGGAATTTACACATTCTGGAAATCTGAACAATGAATTAATATCAATCTGGCTTATATTATAGTACAAAGAGAGCACAATGGACCTGAACCTAAGATGACTGAAGTCAATGCAAAGACTTTTATTAAATTCAGTGAGCTTTGGATCAGGTCCAATATTACCACTTTAGTATAAGGTAGAAAATAGAGAGTAGATATTGGGTTAGTCTGCCAAGGAAATTGGTAGAAAGCCCATTGCTTCAGATGCTTAAAACTAGAGTAGAAAAAGCACTAGACAATAAATTGTAGGAAAGAGATCTGGCAAATTGAGTTTATCCATCCCCCACCTCTGTGGAGCCAAAGAGAAGAGAATAGAATTAATTGGATAGCGTATTCTGTAGGTGAAAATATTTAAAAAAAAAACAAAAACAAAACACAAAAAAACCCCCAGCTGGAAGCCTGGACACCTACATTTATGTAATGTGGAATGCACTGTTATATGATGAGAGCAACATAAGTGCTATAGTGTAAAACACAAAGGGGGGGGATGAAAGATACCAAGCAGATTGCCTTAGCATTAGATTGAAAACCCAATCCCTGTGATCACTACTGCCATTAGAGAGAAATTCCAGTTTAGGAAATTTCATACTTTATCCACTTGGGAGATCAAAGTGAGAAAAAGACAAAATGTACTTACATAATCACAGCCAGCCCTGCCTGTCCACAAAAACAAAACGAGGTGTATCATACTGACATTCGCAAGGGGCTCTGTGCTACACAACACTGAAATCCTCCCCACCTCTTGCTTCATCACAGAGATGATTTTAAAGTGACATCAGCACTGTGTGGTCAAATTTCATTTGTCTCCAATCATGTTGAGGTATGAACTGAAGAAAATACTGAGGCCAAGATCTTAAAAAGTGAATACTTAAAGCGAGACATCTAAATCCTTATTTAGGTAACTAGATAGATGGCCTGATTTTCAAAAGTGGTGACTCAGTGGGAGCTGCTGGGAGCGCAACACTTTCAATAGTCAGGTCACTTATTTAGACTCCTAAATATGGACTTAAGTGTCCAACTTCAAGCATCCACTTTTGAAAATCTTCACAAATAAAACTATGTTGCAACACCACTGAGGTTTTCTGACTTAGCCATTTAAAGGCAAAGGAAGTCAGTATTTTTGATGCTTGCCCTCTCTCCTAAAACTCCTCGTACTGTGCCTGTGCATTTCAGGGATTTGCCTAAAGTGTATGCATATTTGTATCTGTACTATCTGTGATATGCTTTCATTTCAGTTAAACTGAATAATGCCTGACTGTGCATGTGCTGCACGGAGAACACAGCATTGCTTGTATTTTGTATGCAGTGGAACAGATTGTTTCATTTCACACGTTATTCACAGCTCGAATTGCTACAGTCATTTAAAAAACCCGTACAAATGCACTTTACATATGTAGTCGTTTACAGCTTTTTGTTGTGGGAGGGTAAGGGGAAGAGAAAAGGACACATGAATGTATCTATAGGCATACACAAGCTAATGCAGTACTTTAGTATTATTAAATGACATGCACTAGGCACAGTTTCATTTCTTGTTGGCCACTGGGGGCCACAAGTTAAAGTTTTAAGAAGGAGACCGTAACTTCCCACCTTACTCTCAACTCCAAGAGGCTCAACATCTAAGGGCATAAAGTGGCCCTCAGATCTCTATATTAGTTGCCAGCCTATTCAATAAAATGGAGGTGCTCTCTTGAAGTCGTGCCGACGCAGCTCTGGAGCTCTCATTTGGGATACGTACGACACAGTGTAGGGCACCGGAGCAGTTGCTGCTGCATGGAGCCCTCAAGTGAAAAACAGATTATGCTTTCAGAGTAACAGCTGTGTATAGCCCTTTATGAGTAGTCCCACTGACTTCAGTGGGACCTTCTGCGTTTGTACAGTACCTAGCACAAGGATCCTAGACTAGGGCTCCTGGGCATTACTGTAATACAAACAAGGAAATAAATAGTCTGTGTAAGTAAGATCAGGAGAATCTGGTCCACAGAATGGACAGTTTAATGTATTGGTAAGAGCAGTAATAGATATGGATGAGTCTAGCAAAACTCTTCATATTAGAAAAACATAATAGACTTTGAGAAATCTAAGTATCAGAGGGGTAGCCGTGTTAGTCTGGATCTGTAAAAGCAGCAAAGAATCCTGTGGCACCTTATAGACTAACAGATGTTTTGGAGCATGAGCTTTCGTGGGTGAATATCCACTTCCTCAGATGCATGTAGTGGAAATATCCAGGGGCAGGTATATATATGCTAGCAAGCAAGCTAGAGATAACGAGGTCAGTTCAATCAGGGAGGATGAGGCCCTGTTCTAGCAGTTGAGGTGTGAAAACCAAGAGAGGAGAAACTGGTTCTGTAGTTGGCAAGCCATTCACAGTCTTTGTTCAATCCTGAGCTGATGGTGTCAAATTTGCAGATGAACTGAAGCTCAGCAGTTTCTCTTTGAAGTCTGGTCCTGAAGTTGTTTTGCTGCAGGATGGCCACCTTAAGGTCTGCTATAGTGTGGCCAGGGAGGTTGAAGTGCTCTCCTACAGGTTTTTGTATATTGCCATTCCTAATGTCTGATTTGTGTCCATTTATCCTTTTCCGTAGAGACTGTCCAGTTTGGCTGATGTACATAGCAGAGGGGAATTGCTGGCATATGATGGCGTATATTACATTGGTGGATGTGCAGGTGAATGAACCAGTGATGGTGTGGCTGATCTGGTTAGGTCCTGTGATGGTGTCGCTGGTGTAGATATGTGGGCAGAGTTGGCATCGAGGTTTGTTGCATGGATTGGTTCCTGAGCTAGAGTTATTATGGTGCGGTGTGCAGTTACTGGTGAGAATATGTTTCAGGTTGGCAGGTTGTCTGTGGGCAAGGACTGGCCTGCCACCCAAGGCCTGTGAAAGTGTGGGATCATTGTCCAGGATGGGTTGTAGATCCTTGATGATGTGTTGGAGGGGTTTTAGCTGGGGGCTGTATGTGATGGCCAGTGGAGTCCTGTTGGTTTCTTTCTTGGGTTTGTCTTGCAGTAGGAAGCTTCTGGGTACACGTCTGGCTCTGTTGATCTGTTTCCTTATTATCTCGTGCGGGTATTGTAGTTTTGAGAATGCTTGGTGGAGATTTTGTAGGTGTTGGGCTCTGTCTGAGGGGTTAGAGCAGATGCGGTTGTACCTCAGTGCTTGGCTGTAGACAATGGATTGTGTGATGTGTCCAGGATGGAAGCTGGAGGCATGAAGGTAGGCATAGTGGTCGGTAGGTTTTCGATATAGAGTGGTGTTAATGTGACCATCACTTATTTGCACCGTGGTGTCAAGAAAGTGGATGTCCTGTGTAGATTGGTCCAGGCTGAGGTTGATGGTGGGGTGGAAGCTGTTGAAATCGTGGTGGAATTTTTCCAGAGTCTCCTTCCCATGGGTCCAGATGATGAAGATGTCATCAATGTAGCGTAGGTAGAGAAGGGGCATGAGTGGACAAGAGCTGAGGAAGCGTTGTTCCAGGTCGGCCATAAAGATATTGGCATATTGTGGGGCCATGCGGGTGCCCATAGCAGTGCCACTGATCTGGAGATATATATTGTCATCAAATTTGAAATAGTTGTGTGTGAGTATAAAGGCACAGAGCTCAGCAGCCAGTTGTGCTGTGGCATCATCAGGGATAGTGTTCCTGACAGCTTGTATTCCATCTGTGTGTGTGAAATCTAAGTCTACCTTCCAGTGTTGCCAGTGTCATATTGTGGCTGGCTGTGGGACTTGTGGCAAAATTCTGCCCTCAGATGGACACATGCAATTACTAATGAGGTGCACCTATATGAGAGCATACTTTGGCCTGTAGTATAGGGAAGGAGAATCATGTTCCATTCATCACAATGAATGTGGATCCAACTCATCCCAAACTATAAATCTGTTACTTCAAATTTTTCTTGGAAGGCATTAGACTGAACAGAAAGTCAGTGGAGAATAGTCAATTTCTAGCAGAATACAGTAATGTCCACACTTTGTGATGATGATACACAGAAGAGGTTATTCACCGTTGTTGTGGATGTGCTTTCTAAAGTTGTTTCCATCTCTGCCCTGTTAAGTCTTTTCTGTATAGCTCCTTGTAAAAACTACTTTAAGGAAGTTACCCTTCTGTCTGAAGTCTTCATGTTTTTAAATCAGTGCTTTTGAATAACACATAATTTACATTTTGTCTCTCATTTGGCACTTACTAGCCCCATTATTTCTCATTTAGATGCACCTATTATAGCAGCTACATGGCACCAGTGGTGCATAGATGACTCATAGACTCATAGACTCTAGGACTGGAAGGGACCTCGACAGGTCATCGAGTCCAGTCCCCTGCCCTCATGGCAGGACCAAATACTGTCTAGACCATCCCTAATAGACATTTATCTAACCTACTCTTAAATATCTCCAGAGATGGAGATTCCACCACTTCCCTAGGCAATCTATTCCAGTGTTTAACTACCCTGACAGTTAGGAACTTTTTCCTAATGTCCAACCTAAATCTCTCTTGCTGCATGATAGAACAAGAAGCAATGGGCTTAAACTGCAGCAAGGGAGATTTAAAATACAGCCAGCTATCCTGGAATCCTTTCTCCCTCATATTAGCCTCCGAGGGAATCCTGCCCATCAGTTCCTTGCTTCACAGGGCCACCTTTATGGCTAACTATGAAAATAAAACAGATGAAAACTATCTGAAGAACATCAAATAACAATATCAAATTTAGATCAATCAGTTATAGTTTGACCTAAATTTAGACTTTTCCACCCTATCCACACACAGGAAGTGCACAAAAAACACTCAGATAAGAATAAATGCCTAAAGAAAGAAAAATGCTATATTCGATGCAATGAAATTATGAATATTTTATTCCATATGTATTTCACAATCCCTGAACTTTACAATAGCCTCAACCATTTCAATTTTTTTTGTTATAAGATAATTACTCTTAAGATGACTTTCAAAATGTATTTCTAACATAATTTTTCAGTATTGTCTTATGTCTATCACATCACATGTACAATGAAAACCTTCAATTGTCTCTATGCAATTATGACTTCAGCTAAAACAGATCTCTTTTCTGGCAATGCTGACTGCCTGTGACAGTATCATAATATGTATGTTAGTCAGTGGTATACCAAGTTAAAAATGCATAGACAGAAACATCTAACATGCCCTGTCCTTAGATCTTTTCTGTAATATTTTGGTTTAAAACATAATTGAAGGTGGTCTTGCCAATGGCATGACTTCTTCAAAAGATACCTGTGCTAAGTACTCTCATTTGTCCACCTCTAATCTCATCTGAATCTGATAAGTTTCTAATAATACATTATGAGGAGATTCGATTGTGGAGTGACCAGCCAGGAGAAATGTGTAAAGTCTGACCTCTTTCAGGACATGTCGCAAGACCATCCTCTTTGACAAATAATTTTCCACTGTAACTGGCACAATGAAAATAGAATCATATCCAAGCAGAAACTTTTCATCTAAAGATGGGAGACAAGAGCCGAAAATTCCCACACCTGGAAGCACTTAGGTCCATTTTTAAAGGTATTTAGATGCCTAAAGATGCACAAATAGGTGCCTATCTGCACCTTTAGGCAACTAAATACCTTTAATAATCTGGTCCTTAGATACTATGGTCATAGGTGCTGTAAAAAGCTGGAAAATAAGTTGTTTAACTTGTGTGCAATCCAAGACTCCACATAGAAATGCCACTTCAAGCCTGGCTCAGTTCAGGAGACTCATTACTGCTCGAAGTAGACATGAACCATCTGGGCAATAATTTATGTTGCTGTGACAGCTCAGCAAATGCTTTAAACCTGTGACCTTCATCTCCAGCCGATGGGCCCAATCCTGTGAGCTGGTGTCTGCCTGCTCAGCAAGATGCTGAACATTTAACTTGCCCTTTTTAGTCACTAGTAGTGAAATACATATAGCATCTTGTATAGGAGATGCTTAGCAACCAGGGCCGGCTCCATGGACCAGCAAAGGAAGCAGGTGCTTGGAGCGGCCAATGGAAAGGGGTGGCACATCCGGGTCTTCAGCGGCAATTTGGCCGCGGGTCCCTCAGTCCCTCTCTTCCTCTTAGAGCTGCCACCAAAGTGCTGCCGAAGAAGAAGAGAGGGAGCGAAGGACCCGCAGCTGAATTGCCACTGAAGAATGAAGTGGCACGATTGAGCTGATCGGCTTTATCTTTTTTTTTCTCCGCTTTGCCACTTGGGTGGCAAAAAAGCTGGAGCCAGCCCTGTTAGCAACATACCAAAGTAAAGGCACAGTACTTGAACCCCATGACCTATCAATCAGAGCATTTATCTGCTTAAATCAAAGAGCAGATTGAAACAAGAGTGCCTGAGAGGACCAAAGTCTTTGAATTAGTCCTCTTAATTTTCATCATGGCCACACATAACCAGCAATCACAATTGTCAGTTAATATTGAATGAAAGTGTCAGTGACACTTCTGATCATTATAAAATTGGTTTCTGACTGGCAAACACACACTTGACCTTACAAAGTAGTGCTGGCATTTATCCTTCATATAAATAACAGTAGAGGCATCAGTATGCATTTCAGCTCCTTCTCCAGCATCCCTGATTAATTCTTCATTTCATATACTGCCCTTTGTAAAAATTATTCAAAAGTTGTTAACCTTCTGTCTGAAGCCTTCACTTTTAAATCTGTGCTTTTGACTGAGAATGCATCATTTACATGCTGTCACCCATTTGCCACTTAGCCAGGTCATTATTTTTCATCTGTGGAATACAGTGCCCCATTAATGCTCTAATAGCTACACTGAACATTTAATTCATTTCGCAGTGGACTTAAAGAAAATGTTTCTAGCTTAGTCAGTAGTTCACTTGAAAGTCTTTGTAATAGTGGTGGGATCCTTGAAAGGTTTACATCCAGCCTGCTGGCACCCAGCTTATCTAGGAATGGCTATATCTTGCTTTAAACATAAGGATGAGCAAAGTGGTTTGGGAAAAGGTGGACACTCCCCCAAGTCCCATCTTTATCTAGAAAAAAACTGAAACCGAAATTTTTTTTGTTAACATTCTACAGCAAAAACTGTTTTAAAGCTATTTCCAGTGTTGGGCATGTCTGAAATCTTCCAAGAAACCCATTCTTGTGAGATTTCTAGCGCAGTTTTGCAGACTCAAAATTATTTGGATAAACTACCAATAAACTTCTGTGCCTAAATTTCCATGAACACAACAACCCCTTTGCCCCACACTGGCAAGTAAAAGTTTCACTTTAAGGCTAAAAAAGAGCATAGTACAAATGAGAATCTGCCCCCTGAGCATTTTGCTTTTTATGCAAACTTGCACGGAGATGGAGAGCTAAGAAGGGTAGTTGAATAAAGAGCCCATTTGGGTTTTTGTCTTTACATCATTAAATTTTTACTAGCTAAGGGCTCTGTTCCAAGATGCAGCACATGAGCTGGAATTTCCCCAGCTGGCTGCAACAGATAAACAATGTTACAGCTAGAGATGGATGAAACTCTTTTGTGAATTCAGGTTAAACTCGTGAATGGTATCAGACTGACCAAAATTGCATTTTTGGGGGCAAATAAACTATTTGTCCCAATATTTTTGCCCATCTCTAGCTGTAACTTTGTGTATCTTCACTGTGTGAAGCCAGTAGGATGTTCTGTAGCTAGATAATCTTTTACACATCTTTCAGGTAAGGAAGAATCCAAATACAGAAGGTGGCAGTCAAGTACATCACTTAGATCTGCGAGACTATGGCCTTGATCTTGAAACTGCTTGCAGAGTTGCAGTGAAATATTGTGCATCTTATTTGCCATTTTAAGTCTTAGGAGGAGCAAGATTAAGCGATGGTGCAATCCTCTGCATTGAGCAGCGATAAGTCTCAAGTGCCCTGCATGCTGATGCCCTACCCTCAAGAGGACAGGATCAAATAGAAGTGGGATGTGGAATAAGAATTCTGTGTCTAGGTAGCTAATGATCAGCATCACATCCCCTTAGGCTTAATTCCACCTAGTGAGCAGGAGAACTGGGTAAATCTCCAACAGCTCTCATTACTGGCTGGATCCTGCAAGGTGCTGAGAGTTCTGGGCCTGATCCAGTAAAGGTACTTAACTGTAAGGATGTGAAATCAATGGGATGACTCATGCTTAGAGTTAGTCACGTGGTCAAGCGCTTTGCTGGACTGGAGTCAGAGTGCTTAGTGCCTTGCAGGATCAAGATTTAATGCAGGATCATGTACACCTGTACACCCAGTACTGCCCAGCACACCTGATCTAGGAATCTAGAAGTCAATTGAAGGATTTCACTGGTAATCCATAACTTGAGTTCTTCTGCGATAATTAATATTAATTACGTTAAAAAAACCCCTCTGTCCTAAATTAGAAAATGCCAAAATTAAGATTGCCTGTGAAACCTTAATTCGCCTCCCTTGGGGATATTCATTATAATTAATTACATGATCACATCCTATTTTTTCCACACAGCTATAAGCAGCTGAAAACGGGGTCTTATAAAAGAAAATGTCAGGCAACCTCAACGATAGGCAGGGCTACCAGCTCCATCTATGGGAACAGATAAGACGGTTACTCACCTTTGTAACTGTTGTTCTTCGAGATGTGTTGCTCATATCCATTCTAGTTAGGTGTGCGCGCCGTGCGTGCATGCTCGTCAGAAGATTTTTACCCTAGCAACTCCAGTGTGTCAGCAGGTCGCCCCCTGGAGTGGCACTGCCATGGCGCTGGATATATACCCCTGCCGACCCATCCGCTCCTCAGTTCCTTCTTGCCGGCTACTCCGACAGTGGGGAAGGAGGGCGGGCGTGGAATGGATATGAGCAACACATCTCAAAGAACAACAGTTACAAAGGTGAGTAACTGTCTTTTCTTCTTCGAGTGCTTGCTCATATCCATTCCAGTTAGGTGATTCCCAAGCCTTACCTAGGTGGTGGAGTCGGAGTGAGATGTCGCAGAGTGCAATACGGCAGAGCCGAAGGCTGCGTCATCCCTAGACTGCTGAAGCAGGGCATAGTGGGAGGCGAAAGTGTGGACCGAGGACCAGGTCGCTGCACGGCAGATTTCATGAATGGCCACGTGCGCGAGGAAAGCAGCTGATGAAGCTTGACCCTGGTGGAGTGTGCAGTCACGTGGCCCGATGGGACGTGATCCAAGTCGTAACAGACACGGATGCACGACATTACCCAGGAGGAAATGTGCTGCGAGGAGACAGGAAGCCCCTTGATCCGCTCAGCCACTGCGACAAAGAGTTGGGGGGTTCTGCGGAATGGCTTAGTTCGTTCTATATAAAAAGCAAGCGCTCTACGAACGTCAAGGGAGTGTAGCTGCTGCTCCCTGCGAGACGAATGCGGTTTTGGGAAGAAAACAGGGAGGAGGATCTCCTGGTTAACATGGAAGGCTGATACCATCTTGGGAAGAAAGGCCGGATGTGGTCACAACTGCACCTTGTCTCTGTGGAACACCATATACTGGGGGTCCACTGTGAGGGCCCAAAGTTCCGAAACCCGTCTCGCGGACATGATGGCCACCAAGAAAGTGGTTTTCCAAGAGAGGTAGAGAAGGGAGCACGTTGCTAATGGTTCAAACGGAGAGGACATAAGTCTGGCAAGAATCAGGTTAAGATCCCATGTTGGGGCAGGGCGGTGTACCTGAGGGTAGAGGCGCTCTAGGCCCTTAAGGAACCTAGAGACCATCGGGTGGCAAAACACAGAGCGGCCATCCTCTCCTGGGTGGAATGTAGAAATGGCCGCCAAGTGGACCCTCAGAGATGATACCGCAAAGCCCTGTTGTTTGAGGGAGCAGAGGTAATCCAAGATGTTAGATATGGACAGCTTGGCGGGAAGGAAGCTCCGCTCCACACAGCAGCACGTGAAGCACTTCCACTTGGCCAAATATGTAGCTCTAGTGGAAGGCTTCCTGCTACCTAGGAGTACCTGCTGCACCGGGGTGGAGCAATGCAACTCAGAGCGAGTCAGCCACACAGGAGCCACACCGTGAGGTGGAGCGACTGAAGGTCCAGGTGTCGGAGCTTGCCGTGGTCCTGGGTAATCAGGTCCAGGTGAAGAGGCAGGGGAACAGGGTCGGCTATGGATAGGTCTAGCAGCATGGTGTACCAGTGCTGCCGAGGCCATGCTGGAGCTATCATGATCAAGCGGGCTTTGTCCCTGCACGCTTTCAGTAGGACCCTGTGGACGAGTGGAAACGGTGGAAAGGCATAGAGCAGGTGCGTTGTCCACGGCACAAGGAAGGAGTCCACCATCGAACCCAGTGAGAGGCCTTGAAAGGAGCAGAACGCCTGGCATTTCCTGTTCCCGCAGGACGCAAAGAGGTCTATCTGGGGAAACCCCCACATCCGGAAGAGTGAAAAAGCAACGTCCGGGCGAAGTGACTATTCGTGGGACAGGAAGGATCTGCTGAGGAGAAAGGACGTGACGAGGTGTATGGAATGGGCTATGCAGAAGTCCCATAGTTGTAAGGTTTCCTGGCACACGGGTGAAGATCTTGTGCAGCCCTATTTGTTTATATAATGCATGGCTGTTGTGTTGTCGGTGAATACCAATACACAACGGCCATGGAAGTGTTGCCGGAACGTCTGACAAGCGAGGCGGATCGCTCTCAGCTCTCGGACGTTGATGTGGAGGTCCAGCTCATGAGGTGACCAACGGCCTTGGGTGCGTAGGTGCCCGAGGTGAGCCCCCCAACCGAGGGATAATGCGTCCGTTGTCAAGGACACTGAGGGTTGGGGCGGGTGGAACGGGAGCCCCGCACACACCATGGCGGGATCTAGCCACCACTGGAAGGAGTCCAGCACGGTCGAGGGAATGGTGACGACTATGTCCATAGGATCTCTGGCTGGACGGTATTGCGAGTTGAGTCAGGATTGGAGGGGCCGTAGGCGCAGTCTTGCGTAGTTCATTACAAATGTGCAGGCTGCCATGTGGCCCAAGAGAGCGAGGCAAGTGCGTACCGAAGTTAGTGGCGCCGCTTGCAGCCTCTGGATGATGGCCGTGAGAGCCTGGAACCGTGGCAGTGGTAGGCAGGCTTTGGCAAGAGTCGAGTCCAAGGTGGCACCAATAAACTCTATCCTCTGAGGGGGGATTAGAGTTGACTTTTCCACATTGATCATTAGACCTAGATATAGGAAAAGGTTCTTGACAATGCGGACGTGACTGAGGACTTGCGTCTTGGAGGTCCCGCGGATAAGCCAGTCATCTAGATATGGAAAGACGTGCGTGTATCCGACTGCGGCAAAGGTGGGTGGCAACTACAGCCATACATTTGGTGAATACCCTTGGGGCTGTAGAGAGGCCGAACGGGAGGACAGCGAACTGAAAATGCTGCCGGTTGACCACGAACCGGAGGAACCTCCTATGAGGTGGAAAGATGGCTATGTGGAAGTAGGCATCTTGCAAGTCGAGGGCGGCATACCAGTCTCCAGGATCCAGGGATGGGATAATGGTCCTCAGGGATACCATACGGAACTTCAACTTTACCATGTATCTGTTGAGTTCCCGCAGATCAAGGATTGGTCTGAGACCTCCCTTCACCTTGGGGATCAGGAAGTAGTGGGAATAAAATCCCTTGCCCCGTTCATGCTCTGGTACCTCCTCTATGGCTCCTTTGGCGAGGAGCGCTTGCACCTCCTATAGGAGGAGTTGCTCGTGAGAGGGGTCCCTGAAGAGGGACGAGGGAGGAGGGTGGAAGGGGGGGTTTGAAATAAATTGCAGATGGTATCTAAGTTCCAACGTGCGTAGACCCAACGATCTGACGTTAGCTGGGACCACGCAGGGAGGAAGAAGGAAAGCCGGTTGGAAAAGGGCGGGGACGGATCCTTCAAAGAAACTGATATAACGCCCTCGGGCGCACCTTCAAAAGGACGGTTTTGGCCCGGGGGGGGGGAGGCTGGGAGGAGCTTTGGTTCTGGCCCCCTTGGTTGCCTGATTGTCTCCAGTGGCCTTTTCTGCCTTGCCGTCTGGCAAAGTCTTGTCTCTGCCAAGGTTGAGGGTAAGGGCGGTGCTGTTGGGGTCGGAAGGACCTGCGCTGAGTTACGGGTGTGTGCATCCCTAACGAACGCATAATGACCCTGTTGTCTTTTAGGCTCTGCAGCCTAGGGTCAGTTTTGTCTGAAAATAGCCCTTGACCCTCGAATGGAAGGTCCTGGATCGTGTGCTGGAGCTCCAGCGGGTGGCCAGAGACCTGCAGCCACGAGATACGGTGCATAGTCATGCCAGAGGTCAGAGTCCTGGTGGCTGAGTCTGCGGCGTCCAGGGAAGCTTGGAGGGAGGTTCTCGCGACCTTTTTCCCCTCATCGAGTATTGCAGAGAACTCCTGCCGTGCATCCTGTGGAAGCAGCTCCTTAAATTTGTCCACCGCTGCCCAGGTATTGTAGCTATAGCGGCTAAGGAGGGCTTGCTGGTTGGACACCTGGAGCTGGAGAGCTCCCGCAGAGTAAACTTTACGCCCAAGCAAGTCCATACGTTTTGCGTCCTTCGATTTAGGGGCTGGTGCCTGCTGGCCATGGCGCTCCTTCTCGTTAACCGACTGGACAATGAGGGAGCAAGGAGGAAGATGTACATATAGATATTCATAGCCTTTGAGGGCACCATGTACTTGCGCTCTACTCCTCGCGCAGCGGGCGGAACAGAGGCTGGAGACTGCCATATTGTAGTGGCCTTGGCCTGTATGGTTTTTATAAATGGGAGAGCCACTCTAGTGGGGGCATCGGATGACAGTATGTCCACCACTGGATCTTGGACCTCTGGGACCTCCTCAGCTTGTAAATTCATGTTCTGCGCAACACGCCTGAGGAGGTCCTGGTGTGCCCTGAGGTCAATTGGAGGAGGGTTGGTCGACAAGGTTCCAGCCACCGCCTCGTCAGGAGAGGATGAAGATGAGACCTGGAACGAGTGGGTCTGAAGAGGGCTCCGCCTGAAGCAAAGTGTCTGTCTCCCTGGGGAGCTTGGAGTCCTGTGGCTGGGTCACCCCTTCCTCCATAGCAGGAGGGGGAGGGCAGTAATCGTGGCCTCTGGTGCCCTGTGTTCCAAGGCCGTCGAACGTGGTGGACCTGAGGGAGGGCCTTGGGCTTGATGGTATGCCCAGGGCGTCCAGAACCCCCACTTCTGCGGACCATGCTCTTGAGGCTGAGGCTCGCTGAACAAGGGAGCAGGCACGTCGGTGTCTGGGGCATATACACTGTCCACCTGAGAGGACAGAGACGGCTGACGGGACGGCCATGGAGGAGCCGAGCGAGGCTGGTATGAGTCCCTCGCTCCCGTCATTGGAGATCTCCTCGGTGCCGGGGATCGGTACCGGGAATCATATCGGTGCCGAGACCGAGACCGGGACCTGCAACCAGCGCGGTGCCGGGAGGTCGACTTGGATCTTGATCGTCTACGACGGGACCGGCTGCGAGAGTCTCGTTGCTGGGAGCGGTGCCTGGAGCCGGAGCGGTATCGAGAGTACCGACTGGGACGAGAGGTGGATTTGCGCTGCGAGTACGACGGTGCTGCCTGGGTGAGCGGTGCCAGGACTGCGAGCGGTGTCGAGATCGGGACCGGCCGCAAGACCTGGAGCAGTGCCGAGACCTGGATTGGGATCGGTGCCGGCTCGTCGACTCCAGCGCAGGAGGCCTCATAGCGGCAGGCTTGCCTCTGGACTGGAGAACCCACACCGGCGGTGCCAGGGGTTGAGGCAGGGCCGATTCAGTAATGGCAATAAGGTCCTTGGCCGAGGAGAATGTCTCCGGCGTGGAGGGGACCGTCAGCTCGACCACAGGTCTCACCGGGGAGCTCCCCTGGACCGGACTCAATGGCCCTCTCAGGACCGGAGTCGATGGTAGTACAGGCGTCGGTGTCGCGGCATGGGTAGGTGCCGGGCGATCCGGGCGAGTCTGCACCAAGGACATGGAAGAGGATGAAGGCCTTCGATCAGGTCCCTGCACCGTAGAAGGCTGGTGCCGAGGTGTCTTGGCGGGGCCAGCGCGGTCCGGTGCCGGAGAAGCGCTGTCAGCGCTCGGTGCCGAGGACAGAGGGTTAAGGGCTGCCTCCATAAAGAGAGTCTTTAACCAAAAGTCCCTCTCCTTTTTAGTCCACGGCTTAAAGGCCTTGCAAATGCGGCACTTGTCGGAGATATGCGATTCCCCAAGGCACTTTAAGCAAGAGTCATGGGGATCGCTTGTGGGCATCGGCTTTTTACAGGCCGAGCATGGTTTAAACCCTGGTGAACCGGGCACGGGCCCCGGCACCGGGTGCGGGGACAGGCTCGAGCCCAAACCCCGCTATACTATGCAGAACAACTAAGTAACAACTGTAAACTATAAAACTAAGATACTAAGAACTAAGTCAACTATTCACAACAAGAGATCAGACGAACGGAGAGAAGCTAGGGAAGTGGAAGACAGCTAAGCTGCGCTCCACTGTTCCAATGACCGACACGGGTGGTAAGAAGGAACTGAGGAGCGGACGGGTCGGCAGGGGTATATATCCAACGCCATGGCGGCGCCACTCCAGGAGGCGACCTGCCGACCCACCGGAGTTGCTAGGGTAAAAATCTTCTGATGAGTGCGCACACCTAACTGGAATGGATATGAGCAATCACTCGAAGAAGAATCCATCTTTCTTAACTGTTTTAGACAGACAGAACACACTATGGATAGGTCTAATCTGCAATTAAAAACCTGTGGCTGGCCCATGCAACTGACTTGGGCTCGTGGGTTGACTTGGGCTTAGTTGCAGTGTAGTCGTTCAGGCTTGGGCTGCAGCCTGGGCTCTAGCGCCCTGTGACATGAGAGGGTCCCAGAGCTTGGGCTGCAACTCAAGCCTGAATGTCTACACTGCAATTAAGGGTATGTCTATACGGTAATTAGACACTGACTAGGGCTTGCAGGGCATGGGCTAATGGGCTATTCAATTGCAGTGTAGATGTTCTGGCTCAGGCTGCAGCCCGAGCTCTGAGAACTTCCCACCAGGCAGGGTCCTAGAATCAGGGCTCCATTCTAGAGCCTGGACGTTTACACAGCAATTAAACAGCCTCGCAGCCCAAGTCCTGATGGCCTGAGTCATTTGGCATGGGCCAACTACAGGTTTTTAATTGCAGTGCAGATATCTCATATGAGGCTTCTCAGCTGGGTGTGAAATACCTTTCATTTCACTAAAGGATAGTTCACATGCCGCAAAATTCTCTCTCTCTTCTGGATAATGCTGCAAGACATATTAAGCAAGTATATTGAATTGCTGGGCATGTGTGTACTATCAGATGTAAATACCATGTATTGGGATACAAGAGCTGGGAATATTAACAGTAGAGCTTACTGAATACTCCCCTACAGTCACAGAGAAAACTAGCAGCTGAGTTGGAATTGAACCCACCTCTCCTGAGCCTCTGGTCGCTGTTTTGCCCACAAGACCATCCTCCTTCTATTCTAGCAAAGAGCAGGATCTAGTAGATTCTCTGCTTTTATAGCACACAGACATTTTCTGCAATACCTTATTTATGAAGTCTGTGAGGAGACTGGCCATATTTGTATAAGTGCAGTGTGCTGTAGATAGACACAGTAAAAAGAGAAGAAAAAATACTGTATCTATTTGAAACTGCTATGGGGAATTTTAGGTAGCAGAATGTAATTACTTGAGTGGGAATCTGGCCAAGACACAATAATTGTGAAAAGTTCTATGAGATGTTTAATAACCAGCAGTGGGCAGGACTTTGCTTTAAATCTTACCTTCAAGATGGCACCTCCAGCAAAACAGCATGTCCCCCCTAACATGGCTTGGTCATTACACTAATTGAATCTATTTCCCCATGTTAAAATATCCTCACACTTTCATGTCATCTGTCCGAAATGGGCCATCTTGATGATCACTTCAAAAGTTTTTCTCCCCTGCTGATAATAGCTCCTCTTAATTAATTAGCCTCTTATAGTTGGTATGGGTACTTCCACCTTTTCATGTTCTCTGTATGTATAAATATCTTCTTACTGTATGTTCCATTCTACACATCTGATAAAGCGGGCTGTAGCCCACGAAAGCTTATGCTCAAATAAATTTGTTAGTCTCTAAGGTGCCACAAGTACTCTTGTTCTTTTTGCTGATACAGACTAACACGGCAGCTACTCTGAAACCTCCCCTAACACCATCCTGGGCATCAGTCTGACTATGAGGGATATCTATGACCTATTAAATCGCTACCCTCACCATCTCTTTGGTGTGTTGCATTGCTTGTGATGCTCCTAGGTCTGATCTTGCTTAACTAGTGATATCTCCCAAGATTATAGCCCAAGATGATGCTGTTTAAAGACACTATATTGATGTCATTACAGAGGTGTCCATCTAGGAGAAAGCAGAGTGGGGGAGTCGGAGTGGGAGTGGAGGACACAAAATAGGCCTTACTGGTTAGTTCTAAAGTCCTAAACAAACTCTGTGTCGAATGATTGAATAAGCACCACATAGTCTGAGATGAACTCCTATAAACTGTGATTACGTGGTGGGGAAAGTGCATTGTCTCCAACTGACGGAACCAGCGCTTTCAGAATACTTTTCTGTTACTGCTTTAGGCTTTGATTGTACATTTTTAGCTCCAATCTTCTAGAGCAGTTGAAAGGATATTAAATCTCCTTTGCAGTCCTTGCATTATCCCCCAATTGTTTGCAGCCAAACAGTGGCACAAAAGGCTCCTTCCAGAGACCATCCATTTTATTGTCAACAATAGAGAAAGGCTGCCTTAAGGAAAGATCTTTAAATACAACAGTGGTGCAATCAACAAGTTAGCACTACTGTAGGAAAGCAAGCCTTGTTTGTTCACTGGTGACTTTTGCTGCAGGGGGCAGAGAAAAGCAGATGAATATAGCTTTATAGAAAATGGTTAGTCATGTTTGTTTATTTCTTAGATAACTACTAGCTTTGGTCGTGATTCTCAGAAGGTTTCTAAAATTGTGTGTGTGTGTTAGGGTGAGTAGGATGGGATGAGATGTTAACCCTGATGAGCTTATACAAAAATGAATAATGGCAATGCTGTGCCACACAGCTACGATAAGCACATGTTCTGCTTCACTGTTTTTAGCCTTGTAACAGAAAAGCAACATAAGTTTCTTCTTCTCTTGCCTCTTCTCATGGACTATGGGCCATGGCAACTAGTGACTAGAAGTCAGTCTGTGCCATAGACTTTGGGCACAAATTCAGAGGTATTTGTATTCATTGTTCCACTTTGGGTCTATCCTACAGTAAGGCAGCGGTTCCCAGGTTGGGGAAGGAGTCTATCTGACAGATATGGTTAAGTAGGGAAGTTTGGATTTTCCTCAAAATTAAAGAAGGGATCAAATCTGGTATTCATTCATACTTCTGGCACTAGCAAATCTACACTCCTTTTCAGCAAGCCATTACACTGTGGCAGACTACCAGAGAAGGACAGATGGTCCTGTGGTCAGGCCACTAATCTAGGACTTGGGTTCTTCACAGAAGTATTTTGTGACTTTGGCCAATCACCTTTATGTATCAGTTCCCCATCTGTAAAATTGGGTTAACAACACTTCTCTGTCTCACAGAGGTGTTGTGAGGATAAATACACTGAAAACTGAGATACTACAGTAATGGGAGCCATATAAGTACCATAGACAGATAATGCCTTTTGAAGTAATATTGTATATCCTGTAATAACCCAAACTGCCTTTTCCACAGTAAACATGCACTGTACTGCAGATTTCACTCCACTGTGCCATGGTAACTATAGCAGAGCATCTCATTTGATCAGCCTCAATGAAAAATGCTTTTATATATCTTGAAAAAACAGCTGTTTTCATGAGACTTGAGCACAACATAGTGGGAATCCAAGAGGAACCATTGATCTTCTAAGATTAATATAAACTTCACCCTACATATCATAATTCTTGTGAGTTCATCTATTCTCTTAAAATTTCTGCAATTTGAGACCAATAGCTCACCAGAACAGTATATGATTATGTTATGTATGATTATAAAAATATCTTATGAAACATAGGACTTTGCCATTGCAAATCAGACCAATCATCCATTTTGTCCAGGATACTGACAAGCAGGGCCAGCTCCAGGCCCCAGTGTGCCAAACCCATGCTTGGGGCAGCATGCCATGGGGGGTGCTCTGACAGTTGCCAGGAGGGCAGCAGGCAGCTCCGGTGGACCTCCCGCAGGTGTGCTTGCGGAGGGTCCGCTGGTCCTGTGGCTCTGGTGGAGCATCCGCAGGCATGCCTGTGGGAGGTCCACCGGAGCTGCAGGACCGGCAAGCGGCAGAGCGCTCCCTGCAGTGTGCCGCCGTGCTTGAGGTGGCCAAATGGCTAGAGCCAGCCCTGCTGACAAGTGGCCAATAATAGAAACAAATCTTGTATGGATGCTGCATATGGAGGTTCAAGAAACCCTTTACTGGGCAACTATAGAATAATTTCTTGTTGTGGGTGTTTAGTGTTTGGTTTATGCCCTTCTCCAAGGGGAGCTGCATTGGTGCTAAGCAGCTCTGAACGTGACACCGGGAACGGTTAAGTTAAGCAAGACACAATTAGGGCTAATTTAGCCCATCTCCTTGAGTTCATAAATCTGTACATAAGTGTTCAGACCAATCCTAACTGACAGAGGCGACACATGGAGGACACGCAGGGTTAAGTGCCCCATCCGATTTGCGCTTGGCCTGTCGCACTCTCCCCACCCCACCAGAGTTACCTGTGGTGGGAAGGGGGCTCTGTCTTTCTCCCACTGCGCTTGCCCTCCAGCACACTCGGCCTTTGTGCCTGGCAGCTGGGCCCAGTAGGGGAGCGGAAGGGGCCAGAGCAGCCACTTCTCACACTGGCTACTCCGGGCTGCTGTTCTGTGCAGTGCAGCAGCTGCTTGAGAGAGAGCCCGGCTGTCCCCTCTCCCCCCAGCATGTTTCTGGCTCACTCAGCACCTGTCTCTGGCACTGGCAGCCAGGCCCGGGTGGTGTGAGAAGTGGTTCCCCACCCGAGCCCACCTGCCAGTCCTGCCCAGAAACAGTAGGAAAGTCACTGGTAGCAAATCAGAACAACTGTCCCATGTCAGACCTAGCTTCCCCGAGGGAGGCTCTGGCAGGCAACAGTCACTAGTCAATTCCTGGGCCAGGCTTCTCTCACAGCATGAGAGCTGGAAGTCTGCACTCCCTCCCAGCCAGCTCCCACATGAGCTGGGCTCTCCTCTTCCCTTTTAACGCCTTTCTCTAAGCCTGACACCTACTGCACATGTGATCATAGGCGCAGAGTCACAGGACACTGGCAGCCCCCCATGAGCTCTTCCATTGCCCCCCAGTGTTTGCCACCCACTGGCAGCCCCACTGAACAGCCTCCCCCTCCCTCCCTGTGCCTCCTGCCCACCGTGATGAGCTGTTTCGCAGCATGCAGGAGGCTTTGGGGGGGAGGGGGAACCATGAGGGCATGGTACACCGGGGGGGGGGGGCGGGAAGAAGTGGAATGAGGATGGAGCAGGGTAGGGAAGGGGCAGGGCCTTGGAGGAAGGGGTGAAGTGAGGGGTGGGACCTGGTGCAGAGCTGGGGGTCAAGCACCCCCCAGCACATTGGAAAGTCAGAGCCTGTGTATGTGATAGACCCCAGAGCACTTCATTGACTCTATCCTGACCAGTGTGGGGTTTCTATGCTCTACCACATCCATAGTCAAGCAGGTTCCCCTCAAAAACTTTGGAGGTTTAGATAAACTTCTGCTGGGTTTGCCATTACATCCCTGAAACTGTAATTTTAACTTCAACTATTGGAAATTAAAGGCAAGGTCTTGAGTTATATCATGTAAAGCAATTGGGCTATATAAATGTAATGAAAGCAGAATTTGGACCAGTATTGGTACCATATTCTCAAGCTCCTAATATGAAATCGATCCTTAAACGGAGTTTTGATCCTTAAACTGGGTTTGTGACTAACTATAATTTTCATCACTGATGAGATAAAACCCGCTCTCTGGTACACATTTTCATCCATATTGACTTCAATAGAGTGGTACTGTATGTAATGGAGAGTAAAGTGTTGACTCCAAAGTACATTTTTCACAAAACATTTGTTTTGGCCTGTCCAATTCAAGCTTTTCCTAACAAAAATAGATTGACACTATCTTGTGGTTCTTATTAGTACAAAATAATTACAGAACTTAACACCTCAAATGGTAGGTACACTTGCTGTTGAGCACAGCAGTTGTTTTAGCACTGAACTCTGAATCAGATTAGCATTTTTTGTCAACTAAAGGAAATGTGCTTAAAAGTTACTTTCAGCCAAATTTATATTAACCCTCTATAATGTCTGTCATGTAAACAAAGCTTTTTGAGACAGAAACTGTCTTTACTTCAGTGTTTCGGGCAGCACTGTGTATATTGTCACAGCTAACCAAAATAACACATACAAATATTAATTAATAATATAGTGAGATTGAGACAGAGCATGGAACAGCTGTTGGATTGCAAAATGCTTTTCCATGTGACTTTGTGAATACCTAAGGCCTGATTCTGATCTCAGGCTGTGGTTAATCAGGATTAGCTCAACTGAAATTCACATAATTCAACAATGGAACTCATTGCCGCAGTGTCCAAGAACTTTGAAGGATTCAAAGTTGAAAATTATGCACATAATAAGAATTATAACTAGAAATACTCAGAAAAAGGTTTTTTTGGAGGAAATATAAATGTTCATGCTTCAGTATTTATACTGATCTCTAAACATTGTGTCAGTTCTCGGCACCACACTTCAGGAAATATGTGGACAAAGTGGAGAAAATCCAGAGGAGAGGAACAAATATGATGAAAGGTCTAGAAAACTTTACCTGTGAAGAAAGATTGAAAAAAACCTGGTATGTTTAGTCTGGATCAGAGAGGATTGAAGGGGGACATGATAATAGTCTTCTAGTATGTAAAAGGCTGTTATAGAGAAGGGGGATACATGGTTCTCCTTAACCACTGAGGACAGGAGAAGTAATAGGCTTAAATTGCAGTAAGAGAGATTTAGGTTAGACATTAAGAAAAACTTCCTAACTGTAAGGGTAGTTAAGCAATATAACAAATTACACAGGGAGGTTGTGGATTCTCTGTCATGGAAGCTTTTAAGAACAGGTTAGACAAAAACCTGTCAGGGACGTTCAAGATAATACTTAAATCCTGCCTCAATGCATGGGACTGGACTAGGTGACCTACTGAGGTCCCTTCCAACATTTCAATGATTCTAGCATTCTGCTATGGGGTAGAAGGAGACTTCCCAGTGGCAGATTTTCCCATAACTGACTACTGCAGTTTTTCTTGCTGCTTCCTCCTGTACAGGCTACCATTGGAGACAGGATACCAGGGCTGCCCGGGGCGGGGTGGGGGGCAAGTCGGGCAATGTGTCCCAGGCCCTGGGCTCTGCAGGACCCCCCACATGAGAATGGCTGAGGCTCCCTCCCTGGCCCCAGCCCGACCCGACCCCGTCTCCGCCCCTCTCCCGGAGCCTCAGCACATCCAAGAGCTTCCCGGGACAGCGGCAGCATGGCTCCGGGGGAGCCCCGAGCTCCGCCCTGCTCAAAGCCGCGTGGTAAGGGGGCGGGGCTGCAAGCTCCAGGCTGAGCTCAGCTCAGAGCTCACAGCCCCGCCCCCTTACCATGTGGCTCTGAGCAGGGCGGAGCTCAGGCCCAGCTGGAGCCATGCTGCCTCTGTCAAGTGAAGCTCCTGGATGTGCTGAGGCTCTGGGTGAGGGGGGGAGCCGGGGGTAAGGGGCTGGGGTGGGGGGGCTGGCTAAGGGGCAGGGAGTCCCGTGGACAGTCAGGGCACAGGGAGGGGGCAGAGGTTGGGGGGGCAGTCAGGGGACAGGGAACGGGGGGTTGGATTTTGGGCATTCTGGAGTCTGTCAGGACTCAGCAGGGGGGTGGATAGGGGTTGGGGCAGTCAGGGGACAGGAAGCAGGGGTGGGGTCCCGAGGTGGTGGTGAAGGGTCTCTGGGGGGGACAGTGAGGGGACAAGGAGCAGGATGGGTAGGGGATTCTGAGGGGGCGGGCAGTAGGGGGCAGGAAGTGGGTGGGGGTCAGATAGGGGGCAGGGCCAGGCTGTTTGGGAGGCACAGCCTTCCCTATCCTAAAGCTCATTCAGCAGTTTGAGGCTTGCAGAGGAGCCAAGCTGTTAGCTTTTCCATGAGGGCTACCATCCCTTTCACTTCTCAAATGCCAAATTATAGTGTATATTTAATTTCAGTGCCATAGGGAGATTCATGTCAGGGGAGGGTAGCTTCATTTAAAATTAGCCACTAGGGGAGGAATCACATGAGAAGAGCAATATCCTTCCCAACCCTACCAAGGGAGATCCCCCCCCCTCCTCTGCATTCCTTGAGGCTCCAGAGGGGTTAATTCAGTGGTTCTCAAACTTTTATACTGGTGACCCCTTTCACATAGCAAAACTCTGAGTGCAACCCCGCCCCTTATTAATTAAAAACAGTTTTAAATATATTTAACACTATTATAAATGCTAGAGGCAAAGCGGGGTTTGAGGTGGAGGTTGACAGTTCACAACCCCCAGTCATAACCTCATGCCCCCTGAGGGGTCCTGACCCCCAGTTTGAGAACCCCTGGGTTAATTTAATTTTAGCACCCTGTGTCCATTCACATGCATGTGCTATTTTGAGCATTTCAGTTTTCATAACATAGGCTCATCCCAGATTCTGGAACAAGCTCAAATGCTCAGTTTGTGGAGTATGTGCATAAATTATGCTAAAGATAAACCCACAGTAACCATCTCCAGTTTGTGAGGGACCCCATGGAGCCAGTCTCTAGGAAACAGATAAATGCATGGAGCTTAAGTCCATCAATGGCTATTAGCCAGGATGGGTAAGGAATGGTGTCCCTAGCCTCTGTTTGTCAGAGGGTGGAGATGGATGGCAGAAGAGAGATCATTTGATCATTGCCTGTTAGGTTTACTCCCTCTGGGGCACTTGGCATTGGCTATTGTTGGTAGACAGGATACTGGGCTGGATGGACCTTTGGTTTGACCCAGTATGGCTGTTCTTATGTTCTAACCTAAATGAACCCAAAGTTATGGAGACAGATATGAGTCAAGGAAGCCAGCAGAGTATCAGAAACCTGGAAAAATCTCTGACTGGATGGGCTCAGGCATTTGGTCACAAGCTGAGGTGGTTCAAAAGTTTTGGTTTTAAGCAGAATTTTTTTATTGTTTCTTTAAACAATCAAACACAGCAAGCAGCAAATATTTGGCCACACACTTCTGAAACCCCAAACCATATTCAGGTTTTGGCAGACTAATTTCAGTTTTTCAATTAAAAAAACCACAACACATTTTGAAGGAAAGCAGACATTGTCCGTGATTTTTTTTTGCCTTTTAAAAAACCCTAGTTTTCGATCCAGAAAAAGTTTTGATGGAAAATATTTGTCCAACCTTTTTAATGAGCATTAGTGCCTTTTAGCACTAGCTGATGCTGAGAACCAGTGATACCTTGTAAAGAAGTATTCTCAAAACTGGGTTTGTGCTGAGATGCAGAAGGTTTATTTTTCCCAGGGCCGCCTGTGGGTGCGGAGCAAGTGTAGCAATTTGCGCCGGGCCCCGCAGGGGCCCCCACAAGAATATAGTATTGTACAGTATTGCAATTTTATTTATGGAACGGGCCCCCATAATTGCTTTGCCCCAGACCCCCTGAATCCTCTGGGTGGCCCTGCAGGATACTGCACTAGATGAACCATGTGTTTGATCTGGTATAGATGAACCATGTGTTTGATCTATGCTTTAAAATTAATGGATTGACACTGGCATAAAACCGATGAAAGAGCCAAATCAGACCCTTATTATACAGAGGGATTATTATAGTGGCTGAGCAAATTAGATTTACAAACTCTGAAAGAATGAATGGCCAAATCCTTCACTTCCTACACAGGCAAAACTCCCAGTGAAATTACTAACCACTACAACCTACTCACTTACAACTCTTCCCCATCATACATATACAGATACCCTGGAGTAGCTATTGTGGATTAGCACAAATGAAAAGTGACTGGGAGTTTTGACGAAGAACTAAGGGATTTGCTCCCTCCACCATGTGAGACCAGCAGTGACACACAAGTTCCAGGGGTGGAACCTAATTTGGCTGAAGAGCTCTGGAATCCACTGCCCAGCAGTCACAAGAATGAAATTTACTCTGCATACTACAAAAGCTCATGGAACTAAAATGTGCTCTTGATGAATGGAGAATCCCACACGCACGGCTTGGGCTAGTTCAGCTTAACCCTGCTCTTCTTCTTGTTTAAAACAAGTTTTTATTTTTTTTAACTGTAACCCACGACACCAGGGAACTGTTTATAGCACAGGAAACACCAGATCTAAATAGAGCTCTTGGAGCCAATCTAATTCCAGGAGCCTGAACATTCCAAACATGACATAACTCAGCCCAAAGGATTGGCGCTTCAAGGTAGTTAATCAAGGTTGAGTCCATAACTCAAATCTAAATTTATGAGGTTACAGCTACCTAAATTAAATTTGAATTGTTGGCTTTGCTTCTGCTGCTAACACGCTGCACTATACAAAATGTCAGCTCAAATTGTTAATAAATCTTGCCCTCACTGGAATTCTAAGAGAACTAGTGATGGCAGAATTGAAAACAGCGCAGGGGCGAGAAATTACACAATACATGGTATATCTCAGAGAACTCTGTCGGACAAGATGGGTGATCAGAATTCCAATGGGAATGTGCTGCAGAGGATTTCTTGCATTTGTATACACAACTGGAAGGAGCTAAAGGAACCTTGCTTATTTAAGTGCAGTACACGGAAGCTCTGAAACCCACAAATCAATGAGAATGTGGGGAGTGAGAGATCACAGAGAGGGCAAGACAAAAATGCTGGTCATGAAATAAAACAGTTACTGTAAATGCTATGGAGTCTGGTTGCTCAATAACCCAGATCTCCCACCTTGCAGCATTATTTGTAGCTACTTAGTTGCTCAATTGACCAGTCTTTAACTTAATTTTCCTGGTTTCTCCACTGTTACTTTATGTGTATAGTTTTCTATTGGTCACAATATCTGAGAGAGTCGCTTTGGTAATCATTCCAGGCCTGATTTTCCTCTCATGCCAGTTTTAGGCAGATGCAACTCCACTGACTGAGGTGGAGTTAATTTTGGTTTACACTGGCATGAGGGGAGAAGCTAGCCCACTGTCCATTTCTCTTTTACTGCCCATATTGTGGAAAGGTGGTACTGCCCTAACAAAATGCAAATAAGCACATGATAATACATAACATAATTATGGGTTATTGAGAATTCTCAAAGCCCTTTGGGTGAAATTAGTGACCCTACTGAAACTGTGAAAAATCCCCTTGATTTCAGTGAGGTCAGGATTTCACCCTTCTAAAACACTAGTTATGTTTAGACAACAGTTTGAAGTAGTAGGTTTAATTTTAGTTACATAAAGGGGTAAACTGACGCACTGACATACCAGAGCATCTACTGAAATCAAAGTTGGGCCTAAAGTTATTTACGTTTGTTAATACAAAATGTATATATTTGATCAACATAGAAGAAAGAAAGAAAGAAAGAAAGAAAGAAAGAAAGAAAGAAAGAAAGAAAGAAAATCTAAATACCTGGTATTGCAAATGAAAGGGGAAAAGGTCTTGCAAAAAGTAGTTTGTCGTTAACTTAAAAAATATATTTACTGATATCTTATCTTTTAAAGAGGAAAAAGGAATACGGGTTCTCTTTATACAGATGCTTTTTCCATTTTCTGCTAGAGACAGCAGTTTCCCAAATAAAAAGACCTAGAGTTGCTTTAAAGAGCTGTATTTTATTTAATTAATCATTTAGCATAACTCACCAAATGTAATAAAACTTTAACCAAAGAAAAGATAGTACAAGCTGCTGTAATATCATCATACCTTCACTGAGTTGAATTTACACCAGCTGGCCGCAAATAGACAAAGGATCTGGCCCACTAACAATTGTTTCATATTTTGGGCTTTTCGCATGGAAATCATGCAACTTCAGCGTATGATTTCACTTTATAGTTTATTCTTAACTGAATTTCTTTTGGAATAATGGGCAAACATTAACTGGCAACACTTCATATTAACCTTGCCATTTCTAACTACTTTATTGCTTATTAAACTTTATGATACTCTACAGCACATTTTATAATCTAAATTAATGCCTTCTGATGACACTAAGCAGTTAGCCTACTCTGATCATGGTAAATTTTTATAGGAAAGAAAGTGAGCTATTAGAATATATAGGATTAGTAATGTAACCCTTCTGGACAGGTGCTATTGGCAATAACAAGGGCTGGGTTCAAACAGCTAGGGTGCCAAAATTAACAAACACCTCCAGCTCGAGCCCTCTCAAAGAATTCTGGGATCACTAAATACCTTCCATGGGCACCCTTAATAGGCACTATTTCCCCACTTGCAGATATTCAGTTTGTGTACGAAATAAGGAAAACGTTATTAGGGGAAAAGGGAACATGTGATCAGCTTGGGAAAACACAACAACAACATATTTATATGAATGATAAATAAAACACTCCCTCACAGTATCTTTGGCAATAGTCTGTAAACTCAGATCCACATTTACCAGTGTGATTGTCCAATAGGCAAATTTCCCTTTATCATGTCATTTCCTGCTTCCCCATCCTTTAAACTACATTCAGTTTGGTGTCAGTGAGGAGCATAATCCCAGAGTTAAACTAATATACCTTTTACTCAAAATGTATAACTCCTTCAAATAGACTTTGAGCAAAATGGGCTTTAGGGATGAGTTGAGCATTTTATTCTCCAGCTCGCACTGGGTAACATTTATTCATGTTGATGAGCACTTACTAACACAAGTAGCTTAGTTGACTTACTGTGAGTAAGTACCAACCATTATGAAGAAGAGTTACACAATTGGGGCCCACAGAAAGTAACTACAAGGACTTATTTCTCCAGGTACTTTAGCCTGTCCGCTATATCTCTTTCCAATATAGTTCGGATTCCTGTCTCCTTATAGTCTCAGCCCTCTAGTCCAAATTCACCCTTACTATAAATTCCATTTGTTATGATAAATAGCTTCCCAATAGATGGAAATGTAGTATGATGAAGTCTAGACTCTTAGAGAACTCTACAATCAGGAAGTTCTTGAGGAGGGAGCAGAGTGTATATGGAGGATGGAATAAAGGCTGAATGTTACACTGTCTTGTCTCTCTGCCTTTTAATGCTTGACTATTTTATATGGTGTCAGAAGTGAGGCAGCGGCTGCAGGTACATGAAATCAGAAACTAAAACTATTGCATACGAAAGAAAAAAAACTATACAGGACAAGTTTTACAAGTGCTCACATCTGTCATTCTGTCAGGATGGCCAGGCACCAAGGAAGAAGCCCCATCTGCCTCCCAAAAATACTGAAACTATCAAGATGAGCTGAGAGTCCAATATAACATCCTATATAAAGACAGCAGAATCATAATAATTGGATCATTGAGAATAGAAACTCAGGAATACACCAGAGTGATCCTGTAAACAACAAACACTGTATACTGGCCAAACATGACTAAGGGTATCAGAGACCTGATGAGCATGTGGGGCAATGCAGGTCAAGCAGCAAAAAGACAATTAAAATATACAGTATTCTCAAGAGACCTTGAAGCAAAGTAGGAATGGATTTGTTCATTGCAAACCCCACAAACTACCTCTTTGTGGTAGACTAGTATTCAGACTTCTAGTAATTACACAAACTGTCAGACACTACTTCAGTGATCATCACAGAGAAAGCAATTAAACATTTCAGCATGAATGGTATCCCAGAATCTGTAGTTTCAGACAATGAACTCCAGTTTACTTGCTGTGAGTTTAGGAATTTATCTCAGAATTTGAATATCACATCATTACAGTACCATAGCCAAACAAATTAGTCATACCACATCATACCATAGCCAATCAAATGGCAAAGGCAAATTAGCAGTTAAAATTGCTAAGACTCCATTAAAAAAGGCTGCAGAAAACAAAGAAGAAATATATAGCAAGCCATTTGTGAATGGAGAAAAACATCCATAGAATGTATTAGTAGTAGCCCAGTACAACTTCTTCTCCCACAACTAACCATGGTCTCCTCTCTTGGAGTCATGCATCATGGATATCCCATGCCATGGTGCATCATGGGAGATGTAGTCCAGGTGGGGAGCCAGGCCAATAGAGCAGAATGGGAATATTTGAGGCATTCTTTTTAGATTAAAAAAAAAATTCCCACAGAAAGCAGAAATGAAAATTTTCATTTAGTTGAAAACTGAAGTTTTCTGCTGATAATTTTTATTGAAATTATCTTCATATATGCAGATATCTCATAGAACTGGAAGGTCTCCTAATCCAGCCCCCTGCCCTCACTAGCAGGACCAAGTACTGATTTTGCCCCAGATCCCTAAGTAACCCCCTCAAGGATTGAACTCACAACCCTAGGTTTAGCAAGCCAATGCTCAAACCACTGAATTATCCCTCCTCCCCTTTGGTCAACCTTAGTGGATAAGGAACTGCCTCAAGTCCACATAGTTGTAAAATGACATTCAGCACTGCAACTTAGATTTCCTAGATTCTAGTCCTATACTCTAACATTTCCTCTAAATCATCCATTATTTAAAAATATATCTGATCCCTTTAACTTGTGCAATGAAAAGCAGAATTTCAGAAAGCAAAAGAGGAGCGCTACATCAGTCAACACAAGGTGGACAAACTGCAGCACTTTCCCTGCTTATTTTCTGTTCCTCTATGAAACTTTCTCCCAGCACTAAAGCAATTTTTCAGTGCCAGAGATCATCCTTGCTGATATTTTCTCTTTTAAATATTTCTGGCATTGATTAATCTCTTGCTGTTCAAGCCCTAGATGGTAGATGTGAGTTAAAACTTGATGAAACAAAGCAGATAGGGATTTTATATCAAAAGGCAGTTTGAAAAAACATGGAAGACTGAAAAATTCTAGGCATAGCAGCTTTTTAAAAAAAATAAATAAAATAAAAAAGCTTTTACTGGAAAAAACAGACAGTGCCTCATTTCATATAGATCTCTTGGTGATTAAGCACCATATTCACTCACTTTGAGTAGTGTTTTATTCCACAAATAGTCCCATTGACTCAATATAAATAAGGACAGCACAATAAGCCCATAAGCACATAGCCTGCTACTATTAAAAAGAGCACTGTCTCTTGACTCATAGGGCTCTTGAAGCAAGATCTTAAGAGGGTTTGCCAATTATCTCTTGCACTGCACTCCTAGAGATTAATTTAAAACTAAAAATATCTATTCAATCACACCTAGGTAGCATTGGTAACACTTTAGGTTGGCTTGTTTTCTCTTTAAAGTCTTGGATCAATATCCATTATGGTCAAATCAATTGTCATGGATAGTAACTATAAGATTCTATTGATTAAAGAAAAATACTTGCAAGACCAGATCATTTTATATATATGTTTATATATATATATATATAAACCTGCATTAGCAATGGTTTGACATACCTGTGATGCTTGAGACATTTTGGAAGGCAGCAAATAGTGCAGGTATTATATCACAGCCAGACAAGCTCATAAGAGCTGCTGCTAATAGCCTGGATAGTTGTGAATACTAGTCTAAAATTGCTGTGGAGAAGTTAGACAGAACTTCAGTGCTTATGTACAAAACCATTCAAGCTGTAGCTTAAGCTCTCTGCCACTGGACCTTCTTCTGAAAGTGCTTTATTTATTGAACTCACCATCAAAAGGAATTCCATACAGGCTGGGCTTTACAGTCAATTTATTCTAGGTAAATTTTAGAAACTGCTGGAATCAGCTGTCACAGCATAATGGGCCAGTGAGCTTTCTGATAAACTAATATTTCTCTTTTGGTGTTTCAATGGCTGAGTGTGTTGCTAGTCAAAGTGCTGCTAGAGAGATATTGAGCTGGGATTTGGTTGTTGCAAACAATATATAAAATTCTGTTAAACTAAAATAAACACAACCTTAATTCAGGACACATGGGATAATTGGGAATTATTCTTGTTAGTAGGGAGGGCTATGCATTCTCCCTCTCCCTCTCTCAGTTCCTCAAATATACTGAACAATTCAGTATTTATACAATGAATCTGGCTATTTCCAAATCCCCAGGGGAGATAACACTTTTCAGAATCACAATAACCCACTGGCATGGAGATGAAACTCTTGTGTTGTCTCCACAGATGAACACCAAGCAAGAGAAAAGCTGAAAGGAGAGTTGAATTTTCCAGCCTCAGACATAAGTAGGTTTGCTCAAGACAAAAAAATGAGGTGGAGCAAGACCATATGCATGGCTAATGCTGAAGAAAAAGTGTAAGACCCTGAAGAAAATGTGGACCAAAATATATTTGTGAAATATCATCACATAAAGGGCTACCAATATCTTTGCCTGCCTGGCCCGCTGGCTCCAGACATGCCAGTCACACATGGGCGAAGTGTCTGTAGCTGCCCAGTTGAACCCGACAGTTTAATCATTATCAAATCTTTGATTATTGGTAACAAAACACCATTAGCTCTAACATAAGTTCCCTCCTTTTCACACTATCAGTTGACGTCCGAAGTCTGCTTCCTCAACTCCTCTCCAAAGAATTAGTGGTCTCTTCTGAGGAGAGAATATACACATTCATTTCAATTTACCCTGACAAATAAAAGCAGCTGCTTAGTTCATTATGAATGAGTGACAAAGGGCCAACAGAGAATGCTCCCAGTGCAGGATCGGCTTAGTGTCAACTTAAACATCTGTACACTGCCTCTTCTCACAAGTCTGGCTATAAGGGTTGTGGTCATAGTTCTCAGTGCTACAAGGATTCTGAAATGCCACAGACCCCACAGACAACTCAGGACAGACTGCCATGAGTTACAGCAGCTCACAGGCCTGCCCTGACTTATGCCGCGGACTGATTTGTTCTCTATGGCAGCCTGGAAATCAAGCAGTGCAAAGGTGGCTAACGCTACCTTTGGCTCCTCCTGTTATCTTCTGGTTGTGTCTCTCAGCAGGTGTAGCACAGAATCTAGTCCCCTGAGAGTGCCATCAGTATATTCTTGCTGCCTATTTAGTTTAGGGGAATTCACAAATATGTCAGAGAAAAAAACATATTCAGTGTGTTGCTCCACTAGCTTTTTTATATCCTGCTCCCTAACCTACAGTTGTTCCTCTTTAAAGTCTAGATCTCCTGTATCAAATATCAAACTGTATTCTATGCAGACACTAATAAAAATTTAAGCAAGTGTACTATTATCTAGTACTGTTTATATGCACATGTATTAAAATACACATCACTGGTTATGTAAAACATCTATAGATAATTTTCTATTAAAGTCCTGTGTTTCCTTCCTAATATTTTTATTGGATGAAATTTAAATATATATAAAGAGAGAGAGCAAGATGAACATAGAGATTTATGAACGACAACTTGGTCTATTTTAAATGGTTGTTTCCTTCTGAGCCATGCTTAATTTGTAATCAAAGACGTGCCAGGGTTCAAGCAGTTATTTTTACTTTCATAACTGACATGGGAAGCCCCGAGGTGCTGGGGCTATGAACAGCCAAACCTAGAGGTAGTGTGGCTCAGCCCAGGCAAATCCTGGCACTAATTACACACTGCTTCAGAGCACTGGTATTATTGGATATTAGAAACAGATCTAAGTCACAAAATTTGGATCAAAATCTGGATATACATTTCAAAAATTCTAAAGGTAAAGGATGTAAAGACGGGGGTTTGTTTCAAGGCATCTGTTACTGAATATAAACATAGAATGTGAATTCAGTGTGAAGGAGGGAATATCTCAGGTGAACCCAAATGTACATAGCTTTACTACTTATCTGATTCCTGTCCTATATTGTACTTTGGCTTACTGAGCTCACTCAAAGGCATCATTAATTCCATGAAGGTCAAATAAATCAAACTCACCTTAAGTATAATTCAGGGAATCATATTTATTAGAATTATAATTATAACCCTACTACTGCAATGGATGTTAAGGATCACATTTTAATCTTAATGTTTCTTCTCTTCTTTTTCTTTTTGTCTGCAAAATTAGAAGTGTGGATAACTGCCCAAATTTTCTTGTAAAGTGATATACGCACCTTTCTTTTTGGTCATTTAGACATCTAAGTACTGATTTGTAAATAATCACTTACTTGCACATCTTAATGGCCTACAAAGATTGTGCAAAATTGGAGAGGAGCCTTGCAAAACCTATTCTTCCCATTTCTGTATTTTTTTTAATACTCTGCATCCCACTGGTGACTTAAACCAAGAGAGCGGGGGTCTGGGAAGAGGGGTTTCCTGTCTGTCCTGTCCAAACATAGGACCACTTTTCTCAGTCTAAGGCTATGTCTATGCTATCGCGGTAAATCGACCTACGCTACACAACTCGAGAAAATCTCCTGTCGACTTACCTTACTCTTCTCATCGGGAGTAGAGTACAGGGGTCGACTGGAGAGCGTTCTGCAGTCGATTTGGCAGGTCTTTATTAGACCCGCTAAATCGACCGCAGGTGGATCAATCTCAGAGCATCGATCTCCGCTATAGTGTAGACCTGCCCTGAATCCCTACATTTGTTTAAAGGTATTTGTGACATGTGACATGCCGATTTTGATACAGCTGCCTTTGGAGCTGTTGAACCAAACTGCTGAACTACTCTGAGTACTAGTAACAAGAACTCACCAGATTGGTTCCAGCGCCATCTAAGGACCTCATTCTTCTCTCACACTTAGTTTAACTCTATTGGCTATACTGAGGCTTTATCTACACTAGCACTTTTGTCAGCAAAACTTTTGTTGGCCAAGGAAGACATACGTTTCATAAACAAAAGCGCCGGTGTGGACAGTGCTTTGTTGGCTGGAGATGCTCTCCCACCATGAGCTATTGCCACTCATTGGGGGTAGTTTAATGATGCCGGCGGGAGAGCTCTCTTCCATCAGCATAGAATGGTTACATAGGAAACCTTATGACAGTGCAACTGCAACGGTACAGCTGTGCCGCTGTAAGGTCCATAATGTAGACACAGCCTTAGTCTAGTGTAAGTGAGAGGAGAGTCAGATTCTGAGTTTTAGTCATCACATCGAGTGGAAATAGTGCACAGGATGACTAAAAACCAACAATGCAGGAATTAAAAAATGGAAAGCGTCAATGTCTTAAGGGCAAACATCTTTTGCGTGGGAATTTCTTGACAGAATTGCCTAGCAGGCTGTGCAGCATCAGTTACAAACATATTAATATAATCATTTCTAAAAATATTGTTTAGAGAATAAAAAAATATGCATAGCACACTGAAACACAAGCTGTTTCCATGAACATTCCAGATTTTGGTATTTATCCTAGAGATGGCACCTGGGATCAGGGTACTAATCCTTCAGGCCCAGATTGAAGTAGGGACTTAATACTCACAAGTGAAAATGAGTTTCATGGACTCACTCTAGTTAGGGCTGGTCAAAAATGAAAAATTGGGCTTTGACTTAAATTTTTGTCCACAAAAACTTTCTGCTCCCATTCTCCTACACAGGACAAGCTCCCCAGCTAGATGTCATGTCCCATGATGCACTTTGACTGCCATGATGGTTGTAACTTCTCTTCTCACCAAGAAGGGAGATGTTGATGTATCATGTAGTCTGACCAAGGACCTGGCCTAGAGAGGAGAATGGGAACATGATACATCCAAACTACAATTACTATAAAGCACTGCAGCCGCACTTCAAAACTGCAATATATGTTTTTGGGTGAAATATTTGGGATTTTGATTTTTCACCAAAAATATGATTTCTCCACAGAAAAACACCTCATTTTCCAACCAGCTCTAATTCTAATTTCCCTCTGCTCCATTTTAAGGACATTGTCCATATCATGTAATTCCCACCAACACTGTTCTTTGATAGTTCATTCTATTGGTGTACATCACAAAAGCATGACCCATTTTAGAGATTACTGTTGGTATCTGGGGAAGAGATGCCCATGTAGGAATAGCGGGGGTGTTATATTTGTGGCCTGAGCAACTTTGGGACAGCTGTGTGGGGAACCTCACAGGCCACTGATAGGCATATTGTCCTCACTGTCATGGACACTAACTTTCCTCATAGATTTAAATAAAAAGATCCATGATCTTCCCCATCAAACCAATATTCTCAAGGAGTTTCATCTGAGTACAAGACCAGCAGCCAGCCTGGAGGATAAGATAGTTCCTTTATTTTAACTTAATGTTGGATGGAGCCACCTCATAATATGTTTCCCATATTAAGTGGGTAGCCAGAAATGTACTATGAAGACCCTGGTCCAGTGTCCAGTGAAGTCCTTCTATTGAATTCAGTGGCAGAATGGAATCAGTTCCATGGACTACATTAAGCATTTGTTTTTACTCCAGTAGCATGAAAGGCAATGCTTACTGAGAATTCTTACTCATTGCAATGTGGCTATTTAATTACCTTAAATAAACAGCTAAGATCTGATTCTTATTTACACTAAAGCCCTTTGACACTGCTAGAATGTAGCAAGGACCGTTAGAGTCAGGCCTCAAGACTGTAATAAAAACACAGATTCAGCTAATACTTCATAACGTGAAAAGTTGAATGGATAATTATTCTGTTGTATAAACTGTCAGGCACCTCTTTGTAATGTTGTTTGTATTTCATTTTACCTTCTGCATCGGTTAATCCCACTCCTGACTGCTTTATTGATTCTTGTCCGTTTTGGCTCATTTTCCCTCTGTTGAAAAAAGCAGTTTTGTAACTGTCAATGAAGCCTTGAACAGAAGATACCAAAGACAAAAGAAATCCTCAAACAGAAAGGCCATTGGTACAGTCCAAAAAGAGAAGAAACAATCACTTCCTCTCATCCCTCCAGGGTGCCAAATATTTTTCATAAATAACAGGAAAGGCAATAACTGTGCAGAGGATGTGATTGGACATGCAGAATTTCTTGTTTCTTAAACAGCAAGTCTCCCATTGTCAACTGGAAGAGACTTCAGAGATGCTTAATTCTTTTTGCAGAAGCTTGTAAGCACATCTTTGGAAAGCTTCTTACTTGGTCAAATTCTACCCTCCCTATTGTTCTGTTATGGTTAAGGGGAAAGGTGAAACAAATAACACAGATCCAGAAACTGATCTTAGTTACACAAGCATTATCCCATGTAATATTCTAATACAGCTCAGCTCTTAGCCATGTTGTTGCAGCCACGTTACTAGCAGGATATTAGGGAGACAAGGTGGGTGAGGTAATATCTTTTATTGGACCAACTTCTGTTGGAGAGCGAAAGAAGCTTTCAGGTTTACACAGAGCTCATCTTCGGGTCCGGGAAATGTACTGAGTGTCACAGCTAAATACAGGGTGGAACAGATTGTTTGGCATAAGTAATTAACACGTATTTCAAGGGACCATTCAAGGTGAAGTGGCCCATTAACAGCTCTCCAGTCATAGGGAAGAAAGGAGGGGAAAATGCCCAAAAACAACTATGTAGGTGAAACCAGACTATCACTACGTTCTCCAATGAACTCACACAGAGAAATATAAAAGACAAAAACACAATATCACCCAGGAGTGCACACTTTTCACAAAATGATCACTTCATATCGACCTCTCAGTCCTTACCCTGAAAGGAAACCTGCACAACACCTTTAAAAGATGAGTCTAGGAGCTTAAATTCATACTGTTGTTAGACAGAAAAAAACACGGACTTAATAAAAACACTGGATTTATGGTCTATCACAATAATCTATAATACACAACCTCCCTCTTCCCCAGCTTCCCCCCCGCCCTTTCCCCCACTATGACTGGAGAGGGTTAACTGGCCTCTTCACCTTGCATGGGCCTTTAAGATATATATTAATTACTTATGCTGAACAATCTAGTTCGTTTTGTATTTCTCAGACCTGCAGAAAAGCTCTGTGTAAGCTCAAAAACTTGTCTCACTAACAGAAGTGGGTCCAGTAAAAAATATTACCTCACCCACCTTGTCTCTTAATGGTTTTGGTCACATCATTCATGAGTCAGTGCTCTTATACCATAAGAGGTATCCTCAGCAAGATATTTGAATTAGATTACTATGATTTGTACAGTAAGACAAGTTTTTGCTCAATCACAGTATTTCTTTAATAACTGTTGTGACACTACAGTTCAGGTTGGGATGGGAAGGCTCTTTCATACTCACTGAGCATGATAAACAACTTATCACTGAGACACTGCAACACTGATTTCATCTATTATGTCTGATCTTGACAGATACCCAGTGTGATAAAATTCCTTTGATTTAGAAGAAGAATTATTTCTTCTATTCACTTGGTTAATATGGGCAGGTTTTACATAGGTGTAACAGAAATCAGTATCTGGTCCTGTGCTGTTTATTTCAACTTACTCCTTAACTATTCTAGCATGTCGCAACATGCTTTGAGGCATGATTACAATCCTCCAGGAAATAAACTTTGCAATTTTGAATTGACTCTTCCCATTTACAGTGGATGACCTTACAATATACTGTGATAGAGATGTAGTGCCAGATCCTCAACTGGTGTAAATCGGAATTGTTCCATTGTAGTCAAATGGAGCAGTGTTGAGCTCCACCAGCCGAGGATCAGGCTCTTAAGTTTCACATTGCAGTAGGAAGTCGTTCTTCTCTGTGATAAAATAAAAAAAATCTGATGGAAAAAAGTAAATACTAAACAGAATTTTGAATTCAGTTTAATTGCCTAGATAAGTATTTATTTTTTGGGGATGAACTTTATTACAAAGTATGGCAAATATGCTGTAGAGAATTATTAGTACCCAGAGTCAGATTCCCTGCAAATTGTGTAGTCATTTACCATTCTAGTTTAGTAGCATTTCACACCTGCCTCTTTGCACTGGTGTAAAAGTCTACACAATGCACTGGGCAATGAAGAATCTGGCTCCTATTCTCCAGCAGGGTTTGATCTGAGTGACATTGGTAATTTTCAGAAGTTTCATACAAGCTCTGGCATTTTGATAATGAGAGATGCAAAAAAATGACCCACCACATGCGGTGATTTTATAAAATGCTTTATTCTATTCTTATATCATTATTAATTTTCCTTGATATTTGTAACAATGTCTAACATATGCAATGACATGCTTCTAATTAGCTACCTCATAAAATAATCCCCATAGTATCACTGTTAATTTTTTTTTTCTTAGCTAGATATTCAAATGGCCAGCAGCACTAGGCCCAAAATAAGAGTGGTTTAAAACTCAGGCTTCCCTAACTTGTATTTTATCTTTAGGAATCATTATAAACTAATTATGCATCTGGGTTGTAAAATACAATTGAAAATAATTTTTGTTCCCCTTAAGTACAATTTGTTTTAATCTACAGCAAGGGTGAGTGAAAGATTCAATAAAAAATTAATCAACTGGAACTTTACAGCCTGAGCTCATTTCCCCTCTCCCTTAAGCTGCTGAAGGGGGAACTTAAAAGTAAGATTGAGAGCTCTTTTCCTTTTTAGCATCTAATAAGTTACAATCATTTGCCATTCCACTACATTTCAACAAGGGATAAGTCCTTTGGAATGTCACAAACTCTAAAGAACAAATTGGTTTTGTTTTGTTTATAAAGTCAAGAACCTCTAAAAAAGTTGCTTTCATCTCTTGTGCATCAGATTTCAGGATTGCATAGCAAGAACTGACTATAGTGTGCTGCGAAAAGGCAAAGGAAAAGAAGATTTCCTTGAAAAGGTTCCTTACACAATAATGTGGGTCCAGCCCGGTGTTGGGCTGATAGCGCTGGCACTGGCCAAAGTGTGGGTCTAATTTAGAAACATGGGGTCAGAGTCACAGCTTGAGGAAATCAGAATTTCTCTACTGAAGTGAGGTGCTCAGCATCTACACACCTCTTTAGCAATGGTAGTCACATTGCTGTTAGGTCTCAGACAGCCTCATGTTTTGTACTTCCCTCTGAAGAGGGCCAAACGGTGCCAAGCCATACTCTTCCTACCAGCATTAACTGACTCTTAGTACCCCACAGTGGTGGGATTGGATGCTGCAGGGAACAGGGTCAATATGCATCGCCAATCTGGTGTGACCAGCTAGCTCTTCAAAGACCATCAGCAAATGTTTCATGGACCAGAGAGAGTTGGAAAACTATTGATCTATTTCCGCCTGAAAAATGTTAACATCAGAATGGGAGAGAAATTATCTAGCATGATATAAGGGGTATAACTAGAAGTAATGGATAAGGTTAACAATAATAAAACTTAGTCTTGTAAAATAAGGATAAACTTCCTGATGGTGAAACTTGTCAGACTGTAGCGAATACCTCTATATTGGCAAGAGAAGGGATTTGATGAAGTCTTCCTCAAACTGCTATGATAATGCAGACCAAAAATCCAAATTCAAATTCCTAAATTTTGGGGAGGTTTGGACCCAAATCTGGATCTGAATTTTGCTGTTAGTACCTATGTCAAGAATGGGGCCAAACTAAAAACCCAAATTGAACATCCCCAAATTTGACAGGAGTTCAGCACTCCAACAGCACTTTGTATCTCAAGCCCATCTCTACAAATGTGCACAAAAAGGGATGATGATGAGGTTGCTCCTGGATTGCAGCAATTAGTTTGTTCTGTCGAATCATGGGTACAGTGGGCTTGAACATTTATAATTGTGCAACAGAGGGAAATGCAGTTACGGACTCTGACAAGAGTCCTATCTGGTTAAATGCTATTAGCTGTTATATTGTGTAACCTAAGTCTTGGGAAGAAATGACATATGAGGAAGCCTGAGGCCTCGAAGTGCTGTACATAGTACTGTCAGGACAATACAGTGTATTAAAAAAAAAAGCCTTACATTCTTGGAATAGGAAACAGATTGTTCTCCCCTGTGGTGCTGCTGCTTCCTTCGCTATCCATGCTATATCCGCTGCCAAAACTACTGGCTGATGAGCCAGTGGAGACAGAGCTTTCTGTAGGTCGGTGGTTGGTAGGCCTTGCTGTACAGAGCAGGAATAATGGGTTACAGAAAAACATGTAAGATATAAATGTAATCAATGTTAAGAATGTGCTATTCATCACAATTACATGCTGAAAACACCTTTACGCTCTACTTTACCTCATAATTCATATTCATTTGACAAAGTGAGTAGGATAGTCCTACAATGAGAATCCCAATGGACCTGCCTGCTACTCTTTATGAAACATTCTTTCATTATTTTTGATGACTTTTGATACAGTACAGGGAATCCAAAGGAAGTATCATCCACACACCATCTAGTCCCTCACAAATTGTGTATGGAAACATCCTCCTCTTCAGACATCATACCATTACATTTCTCAACTGCTCATTAATATCTCTGGTAATCTTACTGTATGCCTTGAGTTTTTAAGCACAGCCCTTAGCAATTTAGTAAACTGGTGCTAAACCTCTATTTCTTAGGCTAATTTCATGTGATGACTGTGTGTCAACTCTAAAGAAGTTATTTTTGCTTTAGATGGTTTCTTTTGGTTTACTGTTTTTGATATTCAAAATTAATTAATTCTCCTGCATTTGGCCCTCAGCAAGTTGAGAAATATATACAGATAACACACTGTGACATTACACTTAATAAAGAACAATGAACAATATCTGTTCACACGTTGAATAACACAATTTCCCTGGAAAAATAAATATAGGGTGTTTTTTCCTTGAAAAGATTGCTATGGATGACACTTTTCACTTATTTTAATAGAAGGGATATAGTACTGAGGATAGAAACGTTTGTGACAAAAGCTCTCACTCAGTAAAGCTTTGCTGTCATCTTAGTCAGCCTTAAAGCTTGAAGACAAAGAATACAAAGGGATGGCATTTATAAATGAAATGTGCCAAAAATCTGAAAGCAAATAATTTCAAATATAGCCCAAAATCCAGATAATATCCCATCCAAGTTAATGATATTTATGTTTGACTTGGTGTGTGTTATTTCTGGTGCAGGCTTCTGCAAACTGCCTTGCAACGTGACCCAAAGTTAAATAAGACACCCTAAATATACTTTGAAAATGGATTAATAATTGACACTGGAAAATAGAGATAAAAGGAAACAGTGCACCATGAATCATTTCTGTCCTAACCAAGAGCTCATATTCCCACAATGATGTTTCCTTTGTAAATTCAGCCACCAAGTAACTCCTTAATCGTCATTACCATTGGCTGCTTTCAGTCACACAGTCCATCTATTTGAATACTACCTAGGTTCCTTTAAGACCCCCTTGGTTTTGAGATGTATTTCATGACACTTTGCACTTAAATTATAGTCACTTTTAGGAGATGATTAGCAGGTAACCTTCCAAATCATGCCTGCCTCAGTGAGATACTCACCAAAGCCTCTGTTTTTCCAGAGAAGACAGACACAGCACTATAACATACTTGGCCAAAGAACAGCCCAACAGATAGGTGAAATTACACTAGGAACTCTGCCTCTTGTGGTGCTCCTGACAATACATGTGAGCAGGGAACTGGACCGTATAAGGAGTAGGAGGCCTGCCAAAAGCATATATTTCCAGAGATCCATGGGGCAATTGAAGAAATTTCAGGCCAAGCCTCCCACTGTGCACCATGGCCTCCTATTTCTGGCAATCTGGATTCCTCCTTGCTCACGCGTGAACCAGAGCCACCCTTAATCTAATCTCTGAGACTGTTTGCAGGATCAGCACTAGTCCCAGTGGTTGTTTCCACATAAGTGTGTCATAGGATGATGTTTCATAGAATCATAGAATATTAGGGTTGGAAGAGACCTCAGGAGGTCATCTAGTCCAATCCCCTGCTCAAAGCAGGACCAATCCCAGTTAAATCATCCCAGCCAGGGCTTTGTCAAGCCGGGCCTTAAAAACCTCTAAGGATGCTTCACCACCCTCCTAGTGAAATAGTGTTTCCTAATATCCAGCCTAGACCTCCCACACTGAAACTGTTCCTCTGCTCCAAGTGCTTCAAAATGGATTCCTTGAGGACCTGCTCCATGATTTAGCTGGGGAATGAAGTGAGTTTGAACCTTCTGTAGTTCTCCAGGTTCTCTTTCTTCCCCTTTTTAAATATGGGCACTATATTTGCCTTTATCCAATCATCTGGGACCTCCCCCGATTGCCCCGAATTTTCAAAGATAATGGCCAGTGGCTCTGCTATCACGTCAGCCAACTTCCCCAGCACTCTTGGATGCATTAGATCTGGACCCATGGACTTGTGCATGTCCAGCTTTTCCAAATAATCCTTAACCTGTTCTTTCACCACTGAGGGCTGCTCACCTCCTCCCCATACAGTGCAACAGTCTGGGAATTGACCTTGTCTGTGAAGATCAAGGCAAAAAAAGGATTGAGTACTTCAGCTTTTTCCACATCATGTGTCACTAGGTTGCCTCCCCCATTCAGTAAGGGTCCCACACTTCCCCTGACCTTCTTCTTGTTGCTAACATACCTGTAAAAACCCTTTTTGTTACCCTTCACATCCCTTGCTAGCTGCAACTCCAGTTGTGCCTTGGCCTTCCTGATTACACTCCTGCATGCTCAAGCAATATTTTTATACTGCTCCCAAGTCAATCTGTCCAAATTTCCACTTGTTGTAAGCTTCCTTTTTGAGTTTAAGCTCACCAAATATTTCACTATTAAGCCAAGCTGGTCGCCTGCTACATTTGCTATTCTTTCTGCACATTGGGATTTTTTTTCCTGCGCCCTCAATAAGGCTTCTTTAAAATACAGCCTGCTCTCCTGGATTCCTTTCCCCCTCATATTAGCCTCCCAGAGGATCCTACCCATCAGTTCCCTAAGGGAGTCAAAGTCTGCTTTTCTGAAGTCCCGGGTCCATATTTTGCTATTCTCCTTTCTTCCTTTTGTGAGGATCCTGAACTCAAACATCCTGTGGTCACTGCCGCTTAGGTTGCCACCCACTTCTACTTCCCCTACCAATTCTTCCCTGTTTGTAAGCAGCAGGTCAAGAGAAGCATGGCCCCTAGTCAGTTCCTCCAGCACATGTACCAGGAAGTTATTCCCAACGCTCTCCAAAAACTTCCTGGATTATCTGTGCATTGCTGTATTGCTCTCCCAGCAGATGTCAGGGTGATTGAAGTCCCTCATTAGAACCAGGGCCTGTGATCTGGAAACTTCAGTTAGTTGTCCAAAGAAAGCCTCCTCTACCTCATCATTCTGATCCGATGATGTATAGCACATGCCCACTACGACATCACCCTTGTCGCTCTCGCCTCTAAATTTAACCCAAAGACTCTCAACAGGCTTTTTTCCAGCTTCTGAGCAATCATACCGCTGTCTTACATACAATGCAGCTCCTCCACCTTTCCTCCCATACTTGTCCTTTCTGAACAGTTTATATCCATCCATGACAATGCTCCAGTCATGTGAACTGCCCCAAGTTTCTGTTATTCCAATCACATCTTAGTTCCTTGATTGTGCCAGGACTTCCAATTCTTCCTGCTTGTTTCCCAGACTGGTTCCCTCCTCACGTCATCACATCTGAGCAGCCATGCCTTCACAAAACCCATAGAAGCCCAAAGTGGTGACTGTGCAGAGGGATGGTGTTGCTGCTCCTTAATTATGGTGTTATCTGCCAGTTTGGGTCCTTAGTGCACATCTCAGTTTGTCCATGGTTAAAACAGAGGGGAATGCTATGTCTCCCAGTTTCCTTGTTTATTCTATAAAGACTAGTTCCTGGAGTCCCCAGGTCACTAAATTTGTCCTCCAGTGGACCTCTTCTTCCTCTATATCCTTATGGGTAGTAGTAGGAATACTGAATTCAGCACAGCATTCCAAACAAGACCTCACCTAACCTTAGAATCATAGAAATGTAGGGCTGGAAGAGACCTGAGGACATCATCTAGTCCACCCCCTTGTGCTGAGGCAGGACCAATAATACATAGACCATTCTGATAGATGTTTTCTAATCTGTTCTTCTTCCAGTGACGGAGAGTCCACAACCTCCCTTGGAAGCCTATTCCAGTGCTTAACTATCCTTTTAGTTAGAAAGTTTTTCCTTATGTCTAGCCTAAATCTCCCTTGCTGCAGATTATCCCCATTACTTTTCATCCTACCTTCAGTGGACATGAAGAACAATTGCTCACCATCCTCTTTAAAACAGTCTTAATGTACATGAATACTATCAGTTCCCTCCCTCCTCAGTCTTCTTTTCTCAAGTTTGAATATGCCCTGTTTTTTTAACCTTTCATCATAGGTCAGGTTTTCTTTTGTAATTTTTGTAGTGCTCTTCTAAACTCTCTCCAACCTGTTCACATCTTTCCTAAAGGCTTGCACCCAAAACTGGACATAATACTCTAGCTGAGGCCTTGCTAATGCCAAGTAGAGTGGGCCAATTAACTCCTCTGTCTTATATACAACATTCCTGTTAATACATCCCAGAATGACATTAGACTTTTTTGCAACTGCATCACATGGTTGGCTCACATTCAATTTATAATCCATTATAACTCTCCAGAACCTTTTCAGCAGTATTATCACCTAGCCAGTTATTCCCCGTTTTCGAGTTGTGCTTTGATTTTTCCTTTATGAAGCACTTAAATGCTGTCATAAGACTACTTGTACTCAATAGCTGAATTTATCTCCTGGATTTTACTTATATTTTGAAGGTGTTAGAGTTCTATTCTCTGTGAACACCAAACTTTTTTCTTGATGCTTGTCTGGAATAAAATGTCCTTTGAGGGTGTATTTTGCATTCAGCATTTTTCGCATTCTTTACTCTACCCTACTTTACATTTTTCCACACTGATTTCCTTTCCCATCAACTCTGTTACTGGAACTGAATATTAGACATAGTGAGCCCAAGTTTAGGTTTATATCTGGATTTTGAAGACCCCAAAGTTCAACGTGTTTTACTCATTTGTGTCTGATCCACAAAGGGAATGAGTCTGCCACTGCTGCCAGCATGGTGACCTATTGCTGTAGAGTAGATCCGTTTGGACTTCTTTTTTCCCCTCACAAAAAGCTTTGACATTTAATTGAAAATCCAAAACCCACAACGCTTTCAGCCATAATGTTTTCAGTTTTTGGATGAAAACATTTAGTAATTCAACAAAATGTTGAATCTTTCCACAGAAAGCAGACACTTTTTGTGAACATTTTCTTTTGATCAAAAACCCAATTCTCCATTAAAAAACAGTTTTGATGGAAAACTTTCAACCTGCTCTACTGGCTATGCTCATGTGTTAGTTCTAGAGATCTTGGGTTCAACTCCTGGTGACAACAATGTCATGATTATATGATAGGGTTTCCAGCAATAGCAGGATAATGGACTGCATGACCCAAAAGATCCCTTCCAGTTCTGTGTCCTAGGACATTCTAAACTCCTATAAGGTGAGAAAATGGTACTTAGGCTGGAGTGCTGAGTAGAAATAGTAGTCTATGCAACCAAGACACTGCCAACAGCTTAAGGGACACTGAAAAAATCATCTGACTGCATGGAATGATCAAAGTAGGGGCTGAGAGTTAAAGGATGTAATATTAGTCTCCTCCTTGGCAGCGGTTTGGATTTCTGCTATTGGCCATTCCTTTTGGTGTCCATTCCGATCAGGTGGTTGACAACAAACTCCTACTGTTAACTTATTATCTTATTCTCTATTTAATTTTCAGCTGCAGTTGTTGATAATGGTGTCTCAGTATATATTTAATTGCCAGCAATAATATGATTTGTTAACACTAGCATCATGGGTCTAATGGCACCAGTGACTGATATTGGTCATGAGATTAATGGCACTAGAACTGCTATCAGTTTGCTTTTTTTATTTGAGTTTGTATAAAGTTTATAGTATAAATTTGAGTTTGTTTATTTTGGGATTTGAAGAGTTATTAATTGCCTTCTAGGCTGAAATGTTTTTCTTTCCTCTGAATCTGCTGATGTCCATGCTGTACCCAAAAAACCTAAGATTAAGAAAGTGGAAAATAATAGATTAAAAAAGAAGCCTGTGAGAGAGGTGAAGGTTCACATGCCTAAATACTCTTCCTATTCCTCCATGAAAAAGGATTAGACATATACAGGTGCCACCAATAGGTCTTCTGCATTCAGTGCCATTAATGGATTCCAGTGAAGACTTCGCCGTCAACAACAAGCTATTCATGCAGCTATCTCTATATATCTACCTTAGAAAACAATTGCAGGATAAAGAAAATTGAAGATTCCTCACTTCTCCAAATTAAAAAAAAAATTAACACAATAGGTAGGACTCGGGGGGGACGGGGGGGGTTAAACTTGTATTTATGGAGCCAGTTAGAGAATCAGATTCCATAACTGGAGAAACATGAGTTCCAGGTCTCAAACATACTAAAGGATAATGTCATTTTAAAATCAACGAGAAGAGGAAAAAAGAAGCCAAATTCTACTACTAAATCTCCCAGTGAAAGGGGCTTGAGACTACAGAAAAGAAACGTGCATGTTGTGTTTTCTTTTTAAAGCTAAGCATAAGGGAGATAATTCACACAGGACCTACAGCCATGTGCTGTCAAATCAATCAATAGTGAAATGGAAACTACTAAGCATTGCCAGACTTCCCAGCCATTCATCTAGACTGAATGAGCAGTTTGTTTAAAGAGGGGAACTTGAGATTAAATATGAGGCCAACTGATTCAGATAAAATAATAACTATATCAAAGAGAACCTTCTTCTGAGTTCTAAATTGCAGAGAATATCTTTTCCTCCATCCCAGCTGTTACTCCTTTTCAAATGACTGGCCAAGACCAGAAGCTGAAGTGTCAAAATGCCATCAGAAAGCCTGTACTAGTTGCAACCCAAGCAGTAAGCACCAGAAATTTCATAAGAGAACCCATTTTTGCTAGATTTTCAGCCCAGTTTGGCAGAATAAAGACAGAAGTATGGGCAGCTTGTGTAATTATTTAGGCTTTTCAGGGTGTGTGTGCATGGGAGGATGGGACACCAAAGAAGCCACCACAGTTGCATTTAACTTCAGAGATGGGAACTACACAAAAATGAGGAAGCTAGTTAAAGAGAAATTAAAAGATATAGTCAAAAAGTGAAATGCCTGCAAGCTGCATGGAAACATTTTAAAAGCATCACAACAGAGGCTCCAATTAAATGTAAACCCCAAATAAAAAAAAAAAGTAAGAGGACCAAAAAAGTGCCACCATGGCTAAACAAGAAAGTAAAAGAAGTAATCAGAGGCAAAAAGGGATCCTTTAAAAATTGGAAGGTAAATCCTACTAAGGAAAATAGAAAGAAGCATAAACTCTGGCATCTGAAGTATAAAAGTATAATTAGGCAGGCCAAAAAAGAATTGGAAGAGTAACTAGCCAAAAACTTAAAACCTAACAACTTTTTTTTTAAGTGCATCAGAAGCCTGCCAAACAACCAATGGGGCCACTGGATGATCGAAGTGCTAAAGGAGCACTCAAGGAAGATGAGGCCATTGAGAAGAAGCTACATGAATTCTTTGCATTGGTCTTCACTGTAGAGAATGTGAGGGAAGTTCCCACACCTAAGCCATTCTTTTTAGGTGATCAATCTGAGGAACTGTCCCAGATTCAGGTGTCAGTTAGAGGAGGTTTTTGAACAAATTGACACATTAAAGAGTAGCAAGTCTCCAGGACCAGATGGTATTCACCCAAGAGTTCTGAATGAACTCAAATACGAAATTAAAAAACTACTATCTGGGGTATCTAACATATCATTTCAATCAGATTCTGTACTAGATGACTTGAGGATAGCTAATGTGATGCCAATTTTTAAAAAAAGGCTACAGAGGCGATAATGGCAAGTATAGGCTGGTAACTTCAGTACCAAGTAAATTGGCTAAAACCCTAATAAAGAACAAAATTATCAGAGAGGGGGATTAACATGATTTGTTGGAGAAGAATCAATATGACATTTGTAATGGGAAATCATGCATCACCAATCTGCTAGAATTCTTTGAGGGGGGCCAACAAACATCTGCACAAGAGAGATCCAGTGGATATAGTGTACTTGGACTGTCAGAAAGCCTTTGATGATGTCCCTCATGAAAGGAGCTTAAGCTGTCATGGGATAAGAGGGAAGGTTCTCTTATGGATCAGTAACTGGTTAAAAGTCGGAAACAAAGGTATGAATAAATGATCACTTTTCAGAATGGAGGGAGATAAATAGTGGTGTGCCCCAAGGGTCTGTACTGGGACCTGTGCTGTTCAACATATTCATAAATGAGCTGGAAAAAGGGGTAAATAGTGAGGTGGCAAAATTTGCACGCAATACAACATTACTCAAGATAATTAAGTCCAGAGCAGACTATGACAAGTTACAAAGGGATCAGACAAAACTGGGTGACTAGGCAGCAAAATGTCAGATGAAATTCAATGTTGATAAATGCAAAGTAATAAACATAATCCCAACCATACCTATAAGATGATGGGATCTAAATTAGCTGTCACCAAGAAAGATTTTTTTAGTAATTGTGGATAGTTTTCTGAAAACAACCACTCAAAGTGCAGTGGCAGTCAAAAGAGCTAACTGAACATTAGGAATAATTAGGAAAGGGATAGATAATAAGATAGAAAATATCACAATGCCTCTATATGCCTCTATATAAATCCATGGAACATTCACACCTTAAATACTGCTTTCTGTTCTGGGTGGCCCATCTGAAAAAAGATACATTAAAATTGGAAAAGGTACAGAGAAGGGCATAAAAATTATTAAGGGTCTGGAATAGTTTCCATATGAGGAGAGATTAATAAGACTGGGACTGTTCAGCTTGGAAAAGAGATAACTAAAGGGGATATAAAAGAGGTCTATAAAATCAGGAATGGTGTGGAGACAGTGAATAAGGAAGTATTATTTACTCTTTTCATAACACAAGAACTGGGATAATCCAATGAAATTAATAGGCAGCAGATTTAAAACAAACAAAAGGAACTACTTCTTCATACAACACACAGTCCACCTGTGAAAATCATTGCCAGGGGATTTGTGAAGGCCAAAACTATACTGGGGTTCAAAAAGAACTAGGTAAGTTCACAGAGAATAGGTCTATCAGTGGCAATTAGCCAAGATGGTCAGGGATGCAACCCCATGTTCTGGAGGTCCCTAGCCTCTGACTGCCAGAAGCTGGAAGTGGATAACTGTTGATAGATCACTTGATTATTGCATGTTCTGTTCATTCCCTCTGAAGCACCTGACATTAGCCATGTCCTGAAGACAGGATACTGGGCTAGATGGACCATTGGTCAGGCCTAGTATGTAGTACTCTTGTCATAAATATAAAGGGAAGGGTAACAACCTTTATGTATGCAGTAACATCAAATTCCTACTGGCCAGAGGTACAGAATCACTTACCTGTAAGGGATTAATCAGTTCCATTAACCTAGTTGGCACCTGACCAGAAGGACCAATGGGGAAAGAAGATACTTTCAAATCTGGGGGGGAGGAGGTTTTGTTTGTGCTCTCAGTGTGTTCCCTCTTGAGACAAAGAGAGAGACCAAGCAGGTAATCCAGCTCCTACTGAAATGATACATCTAAAATTACGGAAATTGTAAGTAATAGCAAGGAAATGTGTTAGATTATCTTTTGTTTTAGCTTGTGAATTTTCCCTATCCCCGAGGGAGGTTTATTCCTGTTTTGTAACTTTGAAGTTAAGCCTAGACGGGAATCCTCTGTGTTTTAAATTTTTTCATTACCCCTGTAAAATAACCTTACATACAGATTTTACAGAGGTGCTTCTTTTACTATTTTTTTTATTATAAAGTTCTTCTTTTAAGAACCTGATTGGTTTTTAGTGTCTTAAAATCCCAAGGGTCTGGTCTGTGCTCACCTTGTTAACCTATTTGGTTGGTATATTATTCTTAAGCCTCTCCAGGCAAGGGAGTGAAAGGTCTTGGGGGGATATTTTGGGGGGGGATAGGGCTTCAAGTGGTCCCTCCCTGATTGTTTAAATCACTGGGTGGTGGCACCAATACCATCCAACGATAAGGAAAGGAATTTGTGCCTTGGGGAAGTTTTTAACCTAAGCTGGTGGAATATAAGCTTAGGGGGTCTTTCATGAGGGTCCCCATATCTGTACCCCAGAGTTCAGAGTGGGGAGGGAACCTTAACAACTCTCTAAACCTTTGAGGTTTGTTCAAGATTGAGATAAGATTAAAAACCACTGCTCCCTTAAAGTTTCTCAGTGAAACCAGTGTCTGTGTTATGATCCAGAAAGCACAGCAGTCCTAGTATTTCATTTCTCACTCAAGAGGTAGGCCCATTTATAGTGGCTCCTGGACTTGTTTAGAACTTCTGGAAAATTGCAATAGATAACCCTTGGAAAGACTTCAGGTACATAAATAATTGATTCCATACTCCAGCTCACCTCCCCTCTCCACCAAGTTTGGATTCAACCAATTGCCTTTGACAAGAGACCATCCAACTGAATGGTAAAGACACATTCCAAAGATTTCCGGTAATAAAACCTAGCCTCTTAAAAAGGAGTACAATGTGTCCAAATCCAGAGTGCATCACAAGATTTGGAAATTTGGAGGACCTGGTGGTGCTATCAACTTGCTCTTTTGGCAAGCAACCAAAGAAAGAGCAGGTGGGAATTAAGCGGAGCCACAGAGCTGCCTCCCATCCTAAATGTGCTAACCATGTGATCAAACTGGTGGAATGTGTTACTTCCTCCATTGTAACTAGAGAGCCTTAGGAGAAAGAATGCCAGCTGGTTGTCCTTCTGCAACAATGCATCACCAGTATCCTCAACCCAGGGGCAGCTCCAGGCACCAGTGCACCAAGCGTGTGACTGGGGCAGCAAGCCATGGGGGGCAGCCTGCTGGTCGCCGTGAGGGCAGCAGTCAGGCTGCCTTCAGCGGCATGCCTGCGAGAGGTCCACCAGTCCCACGACAATTTGGTGGCGGGTACGCTGAAGGCGCGGGACTGGCGAACCTCCCACAGGTATGCCACCAAATCCGCATTACCAGCGGACCTCCCTCAGGCATGCCACTGAAAGCTGCCTGACTGTGGTGCTTGGGGTGGCAAAATACATAGAGCCACCCCTGCCTCAACCCAGAGCTGTGGCAAAAAGGCATCATCTTGGCCAACACCAAAGACAGAACCAGGGCCTGCCAGAGCTAAAAGCATGAATTACTACCAGCTCTGTATCCGTAACACTCACATTCTTCACGAACTGAGTATGGAGGGTGGGGGCACACAACAAACACTGATCAGTGGGAAATACCACAATTTAGCCCTAAGAGACCCATGCTGCCATCCTTCCTCACTCTGGATAGTACTTCACTCCATGAATACTCCCACGTATCTGCCATTTTATATTGATTTTTATATTATGTGCTAATTTGACCATATGTTCTATATTTATAATTTTGTGAAATTTTAGTGGGACTTCCCATCATGTGCAGTACCACACAATGTGAGTAATGGTGGCAGAATAATGTCCTACTAAAAGTGCTACAATGTTGCTTCTTTACTCAACAAAGCAAGCTTAACAATCTAGTTATAGCACATATGCTCCCTGGAGCCCAGGCCACTGGTTAACAGACTTCTGAAATAGAAGTTATCAGACAAAGACTCTGAACAATTTCCTGAAATTACATGTCATTTTAAAATGGTGGAAGAAAAAATAGTAAGACTAACAACAGCAAAAGGTGCCAGTATTCAGGCCAGAACCAAAGATAGCATAAAATTATTGCTGTCTGCACAAAATGGGGAAAAACTGTTCTTGTTTTGATAATGACAAAGGATTCTGGAAAACTAGTTGTTTGTCACAATAAGAAAGCTTATTTAATTTACCCTGAAATTAGGAGCCCAGGGAAGCTTGGCATAAAGCAGCTTTATTGGGCAGTAAATTATTTATGGTATGAAGTAGTCATCCCAAACTGTGGCAAGAAATGAAAACCTGGTATTGCCTGTTGGAAGCATTCAATGGTTCTGTACATGAAGGGAGCTTACACTGGTATTTAAATCTCTACACGATCCTATCCAGCAATATGAAGTACCCAGGAAATCAGTTGCATTTTCCATTCCAAATTGGCCAAAGCCAGTAAAATAAAAGCTACCGAGAGGAACTGCAGAATATTGCATTTCTTCTGGTAAAGGGCTCATAATTACATGGTGCTCACTAACTTATATCTAACCAAGTTTACAATGCAGTAGCATATATATCTGCTTAGTACACAACACTTCTACATCATTTTCTACCTCATTTTATATCCCTAAACTACTTATATTTTTTCTGTAGCCATTTCTTATTTGTGTCAAGAAATTGAGCATAAGAAGGCAAACTCAATTAAAACCAGTCTTATCTCACTTCATGTCCATATCACCCTTCTGACATTAAATGCTACTAGCATGCCATTCTCTCATAAGAACAAGTACACTAATGTACCATTCTCCCATGGGATATACAGTAGTCTCTGCTTGGAAGCACACAGACAATACACAGCTGGCTATTATGAAGTTTATGATTTGAATCCTCTACTCAGCTTCTGCAAATTTTACTTTCATGCAATGCAGGCACCTTTGAAAAATATAAAACAGTCTTCCCGAGTCAACAAAACTTCCTCCTCTGCTTCTTTAACACCAATCAGTCAACTAACTGTACAACAATTTTATGCAATGACAGAATCAGGTGAAGCCAGTTGCATTTCAGGGCAAAGCCAATCACCTTCTTTGTAGTTGTGCAAGACCACTGGCAGCAGAACTGTTGTGTAAAGAAGTGAGCTACAGAGAGGCCATTGCAAGGTACTGCACAGCACTTTGTTCCACTTGAGTTCCCTGTACAACAGCATGTGCACTGAGAAGTGACCAACTATCTTGTATAACCTATGAAGTCAGGTAACCACTGTGAGTTTATTTTCTGGGTTCTGTACTTCTAACTTCTTAAGAGTCTGCTGTCTGTATGAGCTGCTGCCATTTTTGTGTGGCAGAGCTCATACTGTGTTCTTCTGTCTTGTCATGCAGACTTTGCTATTGTTCTTCCTTACTTTGTTGTTTCTGTTAATCGAAAGTAAAAGTCATTGAGACTAAAAATTGCATGGGTTGCTCTTTGGACCAAGAAAAGCATATTCTGTACTTTGAAAAGGTATTTATATAAAGTCAAAAAAGTAATTTATTTTGTGCATATCTCTGTACTTAATTTTGATTTTGTTATATAAATCATTCACATTCCAGAGCCTGGTGAAAGGTCAGTCAAAACAGCTTGAAAATCAAATATTCAAAATGATCTGCCATGAATGAGTTAAAGAACAGCTATTGGCCACTAATTTTGATCAAACAAATTTGAGGATGGAGAATGATGTGCAGAACAGGAAAATGATACAAAATGTGTTGAATAAAGTATACAGTTAATGCTAATTCTGAATAAAACACAGTTAGAACTCATGAGTTCCTGCATCCTAGCTCAATTCTCTGTTCACACATCTCTTAGAAAGCGCTAGACCTATCAAGAGAGAATATATTCTGATGAGATTTCCAGATCAAAAAGGGTTGGCTAAATACTGGAGCTGTTCAGAAAATCTTCAATGGGGCCATTTTCCATCAGAAATTGTTGTTCCATCAAAAACCAAAAGACAATAAAATTATGTTGATTTTACCAAAATTGTGTTTTAGAGGGAAAAAAAGGGGAAAAGTTAAGACAATGTTGTACTATCCTGTTTCAAAATTTTCGGAACAAAAGGTTTTGATTTTTCATATCAAAAAGACATTTCATTTCAATTTTTTTCAGTAGACTATATAATATAATATAAAAATTTAAAAAGTCCAAACAACCCCAAACAAAATGTTTTTGGGACTTTTCCTTTGCAGAGAATTTTGAAATTTTCAGGTTTTATTCCAAATTGGAATGAAAACAAATTTCTAAATCCCAAAAGCCTTCACAAAATGGAATCTCCATTCTCTGCATAGTGCTACTAAATATGTTCTTATTTCCTATATAAACATTCTGTTTGTTGGAAGAACCTTCATATGTTTTGGGTTTTGCTCGCTATTAATATTAATAACAATAATTGTTCAATAGTCTCCTTCCATTCTAGGGAGACATGGAAAGTTTAAGATAAAAACAGAAGGGTAATAAATGGGGGACTAGAAACAAAAAAAGAGTTTTTCTTTTTATCTTCTGCAATGGGAGTAAAATAATAAAACTGTCCTACCTATCTACTTTAGTTCAGACACCACGTCGTTTAGGACTCAAGCAGAATAATCTGGGCCAATTCCACAGCAGATGTAAATCGGTGAAGTGCTCCAAAAGACAATGAACCTAGCTGATTTACATCAGATGGCGTTCTGGTTGGGAGGCAATGATAGGTAGGTGGATGATGGCACATCCAACATTTAGGTTTGATAGCACAATTGGCCACAACAGAAAGGAACATATTTCTACTTTAGATACTGCTAGCATACTATTGATTTATTTCTTGCCTTTTCACTGGTATTTGCAAAACTCTGCATTGAAAAAACAATGAGAAGTCCTTGTGTCACCTTAAAGACTAACATATTTATTTGGGCATAAGCTTTCGCAGGCTAGAACCCACTTCATCAGATGCATGAAGTGAAAAATAAAGGAGCAGGTATAAATACATGAAAGGATGGGGGTTGGTTTACCAAGTCTGAGGTCAGTCTAATGAGATAAATCAGTTAACAGCAGGATAGCAAGGGAGGGAAAATAACTTTTGAAGTGGTAAGAGAGTGGCCCATTACAGACAGTTGACAAGAAGGTGTGAGTAACAGTAGGGAGAAATTAGTATTGGGGAAATTAAGTTTAGGTTTTGTAATTACCCAACCACTCCCAGTCTTTATTCATGCATAATCTGATGGTATCCAGTTTGCAAATTAATTCCAGTTCTGCAGCTTCACGTTGCAATCTGTTTTTGAAGTTTTTTTTGTTGAAGAATTGTCATTTTTAGGTCTGTTATTGAGTGACTAGAGAAATTTAAGTGTTCTCCTACTGATTTTTAAATGTTATGATTCCTGATGTCAGATTTGTGTCCATTTATTCTTTTGCATAGAGACTGGTTTTTTTTGGCCAATGTACATGGCAGAGAGGCATTGCTGGCACATGATGGCATATATCACGTTGGTAGATGTGCAGGTGAATGAGCCCTGGATGATGTAGAATACATATGTGGACAGAGTTGGCACTGGGGATTGTAGCAGGGTTTGGTTCCTAGGTTGGTGTTTTGAGAACACTTCAATCTCTGGTCACTCTTTGGGGTCATTACAAAACTTAAACTTAATTTCTCCATTATTAATTTCTCCCTACTGTTACTCATACCTTCTGGTCAACTGTCTGTAATGGGCCACAATCTTACCACTTCAAAAGTTATTTTTCCTCCCTTGGTATCCTGCTGTTAATTGATTTATCTCCTCAGACTGACCTCACACCTGGTAAAGCAACCCTCATCCTTTGACATATTAATACCTGCTCCTGTATTTTTCACTTTATGCATCTGATGAAGTGCGTTCTAGCCCATGAAAGCTTATGCCCAAATAAATTTTTTAGTCTCTAAGGTGCCACAAGGTCTTCTTGTTGTTTTTGCTGATACAGACTAACAGGGCTACCACTCTGTAATCTGCATTGAAAGTAATACATTGGCAGTTACAACAACATGGGGTGGAGGGAAGAGAATGGCTCTATGTCCTAGCTGGAATGCCAGCAGCAGAAGTGTGCTATTAGTATTTTCTCATAAGACAAGAACTGTTAAAGCATGCTTAAGCAGACCTGGTTAAAGACATGCATTTTATTAGGCAATGTGAACACAGTTAATCCATTTTTCAACAGAAGAGCAGGTCCCCCAGCAGAATGGAAGTGCACAAATCACTGTTCTATCATGTTATTTAGCACATTGTTTTGTTAGGGACTTATACAATTATGGTAAGATCAAGTAAAGGTCTTGATTCGCACTGACATTTACAGCACTTTACAGAGGATAAATAAATAATTAAACTCTGCAATGAATCAGTAGACACGGCAAGAAGGATTTTGGCTTTGGTTGGTTTCTTGGCCATGTCTTTCTGCTCACCTCCTTCGGGCTTGACTGGTCCATCAGACATCACTTTTCTGAGGGCTAGTTGGCTTTGGTCTTTGTTGTCATTGGCTGGTGGAGGCATATTGTCAGACTGAGTTCTTTGAATTGGGAGGACTCCTGCTATGCTGTGTCTGTGCTGCTTCCTGGCATGATCAGACTGACCGCTTTTATGTGCTGCTGTGGCAGTGTGGGTGAAATGGAAACCCAGAGTATGTATCCTCAGATGGAACCAGCTTAAATGTTATTCATGCAAACAGAAGTGTTTTGTTCTGCACTTAAATAAGTAGGGTTTTCAAACACCAAAGAGACACCACATGCACAGCATTAAAGGGTGTTAAAACTGGCTGTTTCTTTATTAATGACAGTGGGACAAGGAAAATAGTTTTCCTCCCCTTTGTGTTTTATACCACAATGAGTTTATGGCACACCAACAAACCTTGAAGACAAACACAGTGAGTCCACAGTTGGACAGTTTTAATTTGCAGAAACTAAATCCTCAACCAGTAATGAGATGCAGGTCTGAATTGTACTCTGTAGTGCTAGTATTCTGAATGGAAAGTTTGTCATTTGTGAATCTATTTCCAGCTGCCAGACAAATCCTATTCTAGCCCTAAATCAATCTGTGGCATAAAGTAGCTAATGAAATTGAATCCACTACTACAGCAATTGGCTTAGAAAAGCCCAAGGAGAGTGGAATGACAAGATTATTAATACTGTTCAGTACCTAAGTTCCTTGTTAATAGTCTGGTGTATTTATTGTCAGCCTACTGTTCACTAATACAAAGTTTTCTGAAACGTTGTACAGAGTAGGTTGCCTTTAATAAGCCTTTCAAAAGAGTGGAATGTTAGATACTTATAAGCAACCATGCTTCAAATATAGGAAATTGAGTCATGCTGTTAAGTAACAACTGTTTTTTCAACCTGAAATCCTCTCCACCATTGTCCACCACTGTAGATGTCCTGCTTGTTTTCTGATGTTAATATCATGTTGTTAATGTGCTCTGAATGCATGTTGGATGTGATTCTTTGAAAGCTGGCAGCCACCTGTATGAGGGTTTGATTATTTTTGTGGTTGAGATATTTAGCAACACCAAAACAACAACACACAGTGGAAGATTCCATGAGTCATGCACAGTTCTGGAACGTCATGGGCCACAAATAGTGGGAGTGATGGAGAAACAGCCAGTTTTACTGTAGCCTATACAAATTAAAAAACAAAAAGACTTCTAAATAGGAGGAGTATATTATACTTATATGTGTTCACACACACACACAAAGGAAGACATTGAACAGAGTGAGCACAATGTGCCAAGAAAGGAAACCAACAAAAAGCAAACTGGGAAGGACAGCAGGGAAAAAGGCAACAGATGAACATTAAGCTGCCATGCTGAGGAATTTATTTGCGTCTTTTACTTGGTTGAAGGCGAAGCTGTTGGACAGCTGCTTCAGCAGCAGCGATGGCTGCCCCAGCGTCTTCAAGGTGGGTTTGAGTGACGCTGGTTTTGCTTTGGCTGCGGGATGGTCCATGAGAGCGCAGATGTCCTTCAGAAGAAGATTTAGAGCTCCCTGGACTGCTATGAGATTTCTCAATGGTGGGCATCTGCATGTCTGATGGGGAAAAGGATAAACATGAGTTTTATTTCTATTAAATAAATAATCTCTCTCACAAAATTGTGTTTCCAGGCACAGTCCTGAAATGCCCCACTCCAGCAGCAACCCCAGCAGGCACTGTGTCTGGCACAATGAATCACAATTCCCTCTCTGCTTTCTTGTTGCTCTGTGGTCCAAGGTGTAGTTTGCTGCTGGCCTATACCAGCAGCAAATTCTGACACCTCCCATGCTGACACAGCTTTGCTCACTGGTGAACTGGTGGGTGGAGCCAAGGCTTAGCACATTTCCTGTTCCTCCTTACCCACCTGTGCTGCATGAAGGAAGCAGGCAAGCAGCATCATTTACCCCTGAGTGTCCAGACTCAAGTCCAAGCTAGGCTGAGCAAGTTTAGGATCTCCCTGTAGTAGCGTGTAGTTCAAGTCACAATATATCCACAGCCATCTCTGATTTAGACAAGATTTATTGTCCTTGCAAGTACACAGCGCTTTACAGAATTATCATCAAAACAACATTACACCAAAAAGAAATAGAACAGACTGTGTGTTATTACTAGAACACTATCCTGTTAGTTTGCTGCTGTCATCTGGCCTCCATTTGTACTGCTTTATCACATGGACATTGCTCTGGTACTACATGTGCTGCATATATACAATGTTTGCCAACTGAGATATTGGGAAACTGCTATATTTAGTTTGAAAAAAAATATTCTGAAGAATGACACACATTGACGGTCGGTTTTGGAGACACTGAGCCTGATTCTTCGCTCACAGTAGTGTAACTCCACTACCGCCACTGATTTCAATGGAGTTACTCCTCATTTACAACAGTGTAAGCCACATTCTACTGAGGCCCATCATAAAGCTGAAATGAACTTACACTCATCATGATTCTTTAAAAAAATGTCAGATTGACAACGTCAGAGGACAACAGTTTAAATATTAGCATACATGCTCAAAACACAGTGCCATAAAATAAAATGAAATAAAAAAGAAAGCCTAATCCAAAGTGGTATATGTGTTGAATTGTGGCCAAAGACATAGGTAAATGAAAAGTACCATGAGATCTCTAATACCTGTGCAGAACACATAGGATCTCACGTTATAATATACTGTTTGAAAGACACAATTACTTAGTAGACTGCATGGTACTGAAAAGGCCAAATTCAGCTTTGGTGTAAGCAGTCATAACTCCACTGAAATCACTGTGAGGCTGAATTTAGCCTTTAATAAAAGTACATATGTAAAAAATATATGCAAGTCACTCTGTTTTTCCATGGGACCCTGAAAATCACAAAAGGTTCTGTAACATCATAGATTTCTGAGGACTCATTAGGGAAATTTTCCATAGCTCTTACCCTTGGATGGGTCAGGGAAGATTCCGTGACTTCTGCTCTTGATGACAGATGGCTTTGGTGATTGCTGGTTGCTCTGCCCAGAATGAGATTTCCCATGGTCAATACTTTCAGTCTGCTCCTTCAGGGGATACCACCTTGGGGTGTTGTCAAGCTGAGAGGTGCTGGATAGCTCAATCAATATCTGCACAAAGACATATGATATATCTGATTAAGATATAACATGAGACACAAAGAAGACTGAATCTGATCTCACTGATGCTGGTGTAAGTCAAAAGTATCACGCACAAAAATTAATAGAATCATACCAATATAAAACCTATAAGGAGAAGATGAGATGTTAATGGATATTTATTACTAAAGAGATCTTGTATAATGTAAGAATGATTCTGAAAGGTTCTTTAAGTATTTATATGTGCTTGATGATTATAGTCAAATGTTAATATCTATTATTTTTTACCTCACAAAGGAAAGAGATAGCTATAACTTTAAGTATTAAGGGAACAATTATTTTTGATTGCTTAAATAAACAGTACTCAGTAATGCCTTTTAGGAATCAGAGCTGCATTGGGGAGGGGAAGAAGATGCCCTGAGCTCATTGCCATGAGAGGAACAACTGTGCAGACCTTGAATGATATAGCCTGTGCTCCTCTGAATTTACTCTGCTGGGATCCACTACTCTTGGCAACTAGCACTGCTGGCAGGAGGCTTGGAAGCCTTTAGAAAGATCTGCCCAGAAAGGGGAGATTCTGTTCAGGATTCAGCCACTGCAAAGGAGGTAGAATAGGCAGCTGATTACAAACATCTTCTGTCCTTAGGAAGCAGAGCTTTTTGGGGAGAGATTGAGTTCATGAAGGGAAGCAGGGAGCACAGAATAAGTTGGAGACAACTTCCAGTGACCTATGAGCTGCAAAGCAAGAGTTGCCCAGGGGGATGAACAATCCTCTAGACTCTCTCTTTAAGGCATCAAAGAACTGCCGAATGCTTCACCATGAAGCTGAATGCTTCACCAAAACAAAACAAAACAAAAACCCACTCACCTTAAATATCAGGAAACAGAAAAGAGGCTGCGAGGGTAAAACTTTGGGCCATATTGTAGTCTAGAAGTCTTTGGGCCATATTGTAGTCAGACATCTTAAAGGAGCAGCTACTTAAGGATTCAGAGATTCCAAGACCAGACAGGACCATTGTGATCACCAAGTCTGACTTTCTGGGTAGCACAGGCCATAGAACTCCCCCAGAATAATTCCTAGAGCATTACATTTGAAAAACATTCAACCTTGATTTAAAAATTGTCAGTGATGGAGAATATTTGTTCCCCATGTAGGTACTTACATAATTTTATGTTTTCTTTCATGTCACTGATAAAAGTATTAAATAGATAGGGCCAAGAACGGATCCCTGCAGGGTCCCACTGGAAACACACCTGCTCAGTGATAATCCCCCATTTACTGTTACATTTTGAGACCTATCAGTTAGTCAGTTTTAAATTTATTTAATGTGTGCCATGTTAATTTTATATCATTCTAGTTTTTTAATCAAAATGTTGTGTGGTATCATGTCAAAGGCCTTTTAGAAATCTAAGTATATTACCTGAACACTATTACCTTTATCAACTAAACTAGTAATGTCACCAAACAAAAAAAAATGTTACCGAGTTAGTTTGACAGATCTAGTTTCCATAAAAACCATGTTGATTGGCATTAATCACACTACCCTCTTTTAATTCTCTATTAATTGAGTCTCTTATATGCTGCTGCACTATCTTTCCCAGGATCAATGTCAGGCTGACAGGCCTATAATGACCTGCAGACATCCTGTTCACCCTTTTTAAAAATTGGCACATTAGCTTTCTTCCAGTTTTCTAGTACTTCCCCAGTGCTCCATAGAAGGTCTCTAATTATTGCAGAGACTAAAGGAAAACAGTTCCCAGCCTAGACAGCAAACAAGTATACATCAGGCCCACTTCCTGAAGCTACCAAAGGTTAAGTAAGGACTGGAGGAACTCTATCCAAGGGACACTGAATGTGGTACATGTAGAACACAGCTTGGGGAGCTGTCATTGATCGCTGTCCCATTAGCAGGGTACCACAGACTCACCAAAGAGGCTGGTCAGCCTGAGTCAAACCCAAAGAGACCACTCACAGATGGAGCAGTAAGTAGAGATGAATAGTTTAGCGTGGTTAAAAAGGAATTTAGCAAAGAGTAGTGCCATGGAAATTAGGCTGAATAATGGTAGGAAATAGTTTTGATGGTGAGTTCTTGGCTAGTTCTCCTTTGGAAGTGGTGGGAACACCAAAGCACAAAATTGTTAGAATTAGACTGATCTACGTACAGACAAATATTCTGTGTGGAACAGCTCCTGGTATCTGACCCCAGGATGAGGTCACTGTGTGATTGTCCTGTAGACCAAACATTTGGATACTTAGCAGCAAGCCAGTTGGACAACAGCCAGAAGCTATAGGTAACTAAAACTGAAGCTCCTGCAGGTTGTAACCCTTGCATGCTCCCAATAAACTCATACATGTAAGAGTAAGGGAATCTTCTCTAGTGCTGGCAGAAGAAAAGGGTGCAAATACTTTAGGAGCTAAGTTTTTGTCATCTGATTAGAGAAAAAAATACAGACTGATTCAGCAGTCCAATGAATTGGTGAAAGCCTCCTCAGCTCTACCTGGGAAGTCTCCTCAAGTCTGTCTCTCACTAGGAGGGCAGAACAAACATTTGTTCTTAGTTCTAATATGCCAGGGCATGACCCAAACTCTGGCTTGTTCTCTTTGGGGGCCTTTTAGTTGCTTCATCAGTGGTGCTCTTAGAGCCATCAATCATTGACAAGTTTTATTTTTGGATGCACCCCACACCCACTGTCACTGGTAAGGCTTCCTTCTGATTTAACCCTTGACAGCCCCCAACTAGTGGGCCTGAAATATAGTTGTTTGCACTCTCCCACTTTCCCCACTAGGAACTGCATTCAAATTTAAATAGAAATTAAGTTATAAATTAAATTAAATACTTGTAGATGGTACTCATATTTCAAGTCAAAAGTTTTCATCATGCCAGAGAAGCAGTCATTAGAACATCAATTTATTCTTAAGGTCATAAATAATAATGATGTAGATACTCTCTAAAGTCATGCATTTTGGGGTATGATAAATATGCTGAAGACAGCAACAATGTGATGTGGTAGGTAGGATGTAAGTAACCATTTTTTAAACTCATCCATACATTTGTTCTAGAGATTTTTTAAGTGGTGACATACCTTGCCTGGTACTACAGTCACAATAAAGCATATCTGGTGCTAAACTGAATAACATTTCATTGCATATGCTGTATAATACACCTTAAATGCAGGGTAAGCAATTTTTTTTACATTCGTATCACTTGATTTGAATGGTAATTTTAGTAATTGATTTTTCTGGGTAATTGTTTCTAATTGTTATCCTCTATGGTAATAACAATTTTAATTACTGATTTGACATGGTTATTGCTGGTAATTCCATATTACATATGCTTTAAGACAAAAAGGGAAAGCAGGTTGTCTCCAAGCCTTTCATCATGGCTGACCTGGTGCAGTATTAGCTATTGAGACATTATGAATAAACTATACAAGACTGTGCTTTCAGTTACACTTGTGCAACGCTACTGACTTCGTTGCAATTCAATGTGCTTAAGTGCCTTGTGAAATCATGGCCTGCAGGCAGAAATTGGTCCTTGATTCATTGGCACTGCCACTCTTCTCCCCACACTATAGAAAACTCCTCAGTCCTCACCTCCCATGCTGAGATAAAGACAGACTCTATTTGTCAGAGTTGAGATCTCTCATCAAGTTACTTTTGAATCATTGAGCCAAATTAGTGGAACTATTCACCATAATCACTTAAACCTAAGTGCACAAAATTAGCCCTACTATGATATACCAAGAGGCAGAAAAGTTCAGTGTCCTTTTTGGGTGAAAGAACGAAATCTCACACATTTATTATGAAGTTGGACAGTAGTATAGTTATGGCCCAGAAGCTAAGCCTAAAGAAAAATGTTTCCGGTGAGTCCCACATCCACCAAACAAACAATTTCTGATTATCAATGTGCATTTAATCAGGTGTCTCCCAAGAGGTGGGGAGGGAGGTTGCTGGAAGAGAGGAAATTAGATACTCACTTCACCCAGAAAGTCATTGGAGGAGAATCTATCATAATCCCAGACAGTCACTTCCAGTGTTTTCTTCTTCAGCTACAGTTTAAATCAAAAGATGATTAATCCCAATTGCCATCATAAACCTCATGTCGCATCCATACAATAGCTTCTATTTGTTATTACTTGCTGGCATTCTTTTTCAATGTGACAGCCAGGCAATTTTTTATCCTCACATCAACCTTGATCTCAGAAAACTAATTCTGGGCAAAGCTGGAGTTTGCTGTCAAGATGGTTGGGCTGGGCTTGTAAAAGGTGCTGCTGGCACTCTCAGAAGTTGCTTTTGAAAGCCCAGCAGTGTGTCCACCACAAGACTCATACTGTGACTTTTTAAATGTTGATAGTGACTACAGATCTCTACTCCTCCCGCTCTTCTGTTCCTCAGGTTGGGAGAATTGACTTGCCTGCAGCTGAGGTGAGTTGGAATGTGGATTTTAAATATTACTTTACAATGGCTCACTCCTACAATCTGATCTGTGAAGCCAGGACCTCAGGGCTAGTCTACACTAGAAGAGCTACATCGGTGAAGCGCTACGTCTGGTGATGATGCTCTGTGCTGATGGGAAAGAGCTCTCTTGTCGCCATAATAAATCCATGTCCGCAAGGGGCGGCAGCCATGTTGGCATGAGAAGCTCCGCTGCTGACATAGTGATGTTCACATCAGCACTTAGGTCGGTGTAACTTATGTTGCTCAGGTGAGTGGTTTATTCAGACCCCTGAACGACATAAGTTACACCAAAGGAAGTGGTAGTGTAAACCTGGCCTCCGTGAAATCAGTTGGGTAGGGTCCACTCATGCAGAACCAACTCCACTGTTTCTGTGTAAGAAGATGTTAATGGTTGCTAGCAAACAGGTCTTTGACAGACTGTCACAGACCCCTTTAAAGCTAATGGTTGTGCTAACCACCCTCCTTTCAGGCTAAATGGCTATAGCAAATAAGCCTCATTCACAAAGTGAGATAGCTGGAGACAATAGAAACTACTTCCCAAGGCAATAGGCCGTGTGGCCTGTTTAATCTGCATGGTCTGAGAAGTTTCCCAGGACTGGTTGGAAATACACAAGCACGGGGGTTGATTGGCGGATTGCAGCCACTGCGTGTGTTAGAAGGCGGAAGCTGCAGACAGTGAGAAAAACAGTCCTGAGGGTGGCCTTGACAGGGACAGGGCTCCTTGGAGCACAGGACACACAGGAAAGTCAAGCAGGCAAATTGGGAGCAAGGAACTGACTCCTGTTTGTTTCTACTGTGTTCAAGGAAGCAGGACTTTGTGAACATACTTTGGCAACAAACAGGATTGCACCAAAGAAATACCTGACACATATTATCAATTTCTCCTCTTAACAGAAGCAACCCAGCAAGGTCTTAAATATTGGATAACATTCCTTGGGCCAAAGGAGTAATAATGGGATGGAAGTCTTAATCAGCAGCACAAGCCGTACCACTTCATGTACATGTTACACAGTATCCTCTCAGATGAGGAAGCATTCATCTCGTCAAAATTCCCCAGTGATGCTCAGTTTGATGCAGATAGTCTTAATGATGTAGAAGACTTTCACACTGAACAGTGGATTTATTATTGTTGTTGTTACAAAATATCTTCTGGTCTCACTTAGTCCTAGTAAAATGAACAATTATGCAGTGCCAGTTTCTTTGAAAATTATGTTAAAATCAGTTTATATCCCGCCTCCGCCCCGCAAAAGGAGATTTTAAAATATTTTTGGGGGAATGCATAATACATTTGAAAAATAGGGCAACAATAAAAATATGATTTGAAAGCAAAGATTTAAAAAGTGTTCTTAACTAAGTGAAATTCTGTTCTCTCTTTTTTTATATCCTATCCACTTGGGTAATATAGAACACATTTTATTGGAAATATCCTGTGAAAAATTAAACAGAAGTTTGAACAAGAAACTGTATAAAGTGGCAAGACAGAAAGGAAAGCTTAGCATATCATTTGTAAATGCCCTTTACAAAATACAGGCAAAGATATGTAATCATTTAGAGAGATGTTCTAAAGAGTGCCTCTTCATTACAGGTTATGAATGTGCTGTACTAGGACACAAGGAAGCATAGACGGATCTAGGAGGGGAGAAAGTATGGATCTGATTGAATTTTTGTGTGGAACTGATACATATTTTATTGTGTGGGAAGAGTATTTGACATGGAGAGCACTGCTGAGTGAGGCAGAATGTTTTTGAGGGAGCCCTTTATTAAAATGTTGGCAGCACATTAGTCTCTCTCTTCCTCACTCTTTTTTTTTCAAATTTAGACTTAAGAGAAATGATAAAAGTTTCATTGTGTATTTAACCTGCATTATTTATGTTTGCGCCACTGAACAAGAATCACCCCCAGCTTCAGATGGAGTTATCTTATCCAGTGCAGACCAGGATTTCAAGCAACTGGTCCTATGCTGGAACTGCATTTTTCTATTAGCAAGACAATAAAACAGAGCTAGAAATGTATAGTACTCCACATTTCTTTGTAATGTCTATTTTAATCCTCTTAACTTAATAAAACTTTTATAAAATACTAGGATAATGGAAAACCATCGGAGGAACTCTGCTAAGCAGGGTGCATGAGATAAGTTTCAAATATGAGTTGAGGGGAAGTATTTGTCTGAAGACATATGTACCACAATTAAAGAGCCAAGAGCATTTTGTTGTTAGAGATTTTACAAGTAGCCCTTGTGTGTGACACTATCGAGCAAAGTGAGGTGCTGTTTTACATAATCCAATTTGAGCAGCTGAAGCCAGTGATCCAAGGCCCCCTCAGGAAGTTAATGGATGATGTGATTGCAAGTCATTTTTCTAAACCTGAGTTGGTGTGTTTGTTTAGGTTAGGAGTGCACTCCTCAGGAAAAGAACAAGTGTTCCCAGGCAAAGAGACAGCTAGATGGCCATATACACAGTTTGATCAGGAAGCAACTTTGGCTAGGTGCCAGTCATGGTGAGACAAAGGCATCGCTGAGCCTGAATCAATTAGTGGGTGTTTCTTGTGTGGGAAGTTGCTAGATAGAAGTGAGCATTGTGACAGATCATGTGACAGTTTGGATGAAATCCTGGGCCCACTCAAGCTACTAATGGCAGTTTTACCATTGACTTCAGATTGAACAGGATTTCATCCTTACTGTCCTTAGAAACAAAAGTCTCTGCATAAATAACTAATGTCTGCCATTTCCCCATATACTGCCTAGAATGTCAGACCCTCCCCACTGTGCACATGGTTAATATCTCCTCTAGTAACTGGCTCAGACACAACTAACTACTATATTAATAGTTCACATTGCAGAGATCTCCATCTGAAGGTCCGGAGATCACTGACTGCGTGATATTGCTGATGACTGTGGTATTTGTGTATGTGTAGCTATGGATCATACCACTGGGAATATTTTCTATATTCTCCCCTGGGAAAATTCACACAACTCACTGAATGGGGGAGGGATGGCTCAGTGGTTTGAGCATTGGCCTGCTAAACCTAGGGTTGTAAGTTCAATCATTTAGGAGGCCATTTAAGGAACTGGGGTAAAAATCTGTCTGGGGATTTGTCCTGCTTTGAGCAGGGGATTGGACTAGACAACCTCTTGAGGTCCCTTCCAATCCTAATATTCTATGAGCAAGCAGAACATTTTTATGTAGTCCCTGAGTCCTACCCCAGATGTAGAGCCTTCTCTTATTACATTTCTTCAAAGCAGTTTTGGAAGAGCATAGTACTAATTTATGCCTGGATGCCTGGTGCAGAATAATTAATACTAAATAATAATTTTATAATTATCTGTAGTTATTTAGTTTTATATTAATATTTTATGAGGTTTTTAAATGCATTGCCTTTTACATTGTTATAAAGGACTCAGTACACAGGGGCAGGAAGGGAATGTAGATACAATTTTCAAAAGAGCCTAAATGATTAGGAACCTAAATTGCATTTTCAAAAGTGACTAAGGCATTCAGGAACCTAAGTGGCTTTCAATGAGACTGAGGTTCAAAAGTGCCTAAGTCACTTTTGAAAATTATCATAGGCTCCTAAATCACTTACATGTTTTTGAAATCTATATCCTTTCTAAATAAATCTATTATACATTAATTTCATTCAAGGAAGCATAAGAGCTTTACAAACATTAAAGAACCAATGCTGGATCTAGTTAAAATATAGCAATATAAAAGAATGGGAGTAGAACATAGTTGTTAAAAGAAATCTCTGTTTTAGATACTTGATCCGTGTTGAGTGAATTTCTCTCTGTTCTCTGTTGAAATTTGTTGGATGAATCTTTGTAACAAGCCCAAGGCCAAAATACCAATTATCTAAGGCCTGAATATGCAAGTAACCGATAAGAATGCTGTTACGGGACAGAAAGTCTGTACCAAGGGATGATAAGAACTTTGGAAAAAACAATGATGTTTTCTTAAGCCATACCCACTGGTCCTCTCATCCCTTGAGAAACTTGATTAGGACTATGTAAATTTTTTAGCAATAAAAAGAGGGAGAGAAGAATTAAATCAAACCTGTTAAATCTGGATGTAAGAATGCTGAGTGCATGGGAACGAGTGTTTGTGACAGGTAGATAACTGATCAGAAACTAGTACCAGCCGAAACCTAAGAGTCACAACCATCAATGGGCTGAAGATAAGGCAGGGCGGAGGCAACTGGGTGACCCCCAGAGGACATGCTGGAATCCACCCAAGTGCATCAAGGAAAGATAGAAGACTCGAAGATAATGTATACCCGTCATGGATGTACTATCAGCTGATCAAACTGATTAATGGTTATCCCAATCATGAATTCAGCATGATGAAGCAATTTCCATAGACATACACTGAGGCAAAGACCTATAAGAACAGGACCAGGGGACTGAGCTCTTTGAGTCTGGTTCTGTGACCACCCTCCAGGAGTATCGGATGCGCATCTGACATGACTCAACTCCACTCTCGTGTCCAAGCCACCTGGCCAGTGACTTGGCACGAGCAACTCTCAGGCTGGTAACTATAACAACCACTGCAGAACCTGTGTGAATGTTTGTCTGAGTGAATGATTATAACAGCTGTCAAAACTATTTTGTTGTATTTGCAATAAATGTGGTGTTTTGTCTTGTCGCTCTTATAAGATCTTGTTGGTATTATTTTATTAGTGTAACACCGAGCCTCACAATACTTCTGCAATATAAGAAAATATTGCTACCCACTTTATACTAATCAGAAAACTGTGGCAGCCATTGTTTTTTTGATTTGTCCAATGTCGTGTAATGTGTCAGTGGCAAAGGTAGGAATAAAACTCAGACCTTTTCATACCAAATCCTCTGCTTTCACCACTCCATCTTCCACCTATCCAAAGAAAGGTGGCTTGCACTGAAAATACATTGCAGTGTTTGTAATATATGTTTAGAACACCTCCCTAAACTGAAAATATCTCCACCATTCTCCCCTTCAAAAAACTTAAATTATGAAATAAATACTCAGCTTTACTTATTTTTTCCATTTAACTGTCTAATTGGAACTTGCTACATTCCAAAATTAATCATCACAGTATTGAAAAAGTGTTTCATTCAAAAGTTTTTCTCATAATTATTTTCAATTTAATTTCTGCTATGTTATGAAAGAAAATGAAAATGAAAAATTGTATAACCAGCCAATGTCTAGACAGTGACGTTAAAAGGACTGTATTAGCAAATATTTAATAACACTTATTTGCTGTCAGATGGTAGAATCAAATGGCCTTGAAAGGTCCTAAAGTCCAATGCCCTGTGCTGAGGAAGGACCAAGTAAACCTAGACCATCCATCACAGGTGTTTGTACAACCTGTTCTTAAAACCTTCCAGTAACGCCTATTGCAGAATCTAATTACCCTTATAGTTAGAAAACTTTCCCTAATATCTAAGTCTCCCTTGCCACAGATTAAGCCCATGACTTTTCGTCGTACCTTCAGTGGATATGGAGAACAATTGATTATAGTCCTTTTTATAACAGCCCTCAAAATATTTGAAGACTGTTATCAGCTCCCCCCTCAGTCTTTTTTTCTCAAGACTAAACCTGTCCAGTGTTTTGTTAATCTTGCATCAGAGTTCAGGCTTCTAAACTTTTATCATTTTTGTTGCTCTCCTCTGGACTCTCTCCAATTTATCTTTCCTAATGTGTGGTGCCCAGAACTGGATACATTACTCCAGCTGAGACTCCATCAGTGCCGGGTGGATCAGGACAATTACCTCCTCTTAATACACCCCAGAATGATATTAGACTTGTTTGCAATTGCAAACATTATTGACTCAATTCAATCTGTGATCCAGGATGACCCTCTGAAACTTTTCAGCAGTAATCTTGCCAATTATTCCCCATTTTGTAAGTTGTGCATTTGATTTTTCCTTCCTAAATGCAGTACTTTGATCTGGTCTTTAATTAATTTCATCTTATGGATTTCAGACCAACTCTCCAAACTGATGGAGGAGAGGAAAATGCTTCTCTGAAAGAATAATCCTTATCAAGCTTCTGATCCAACACTAGCAAGGAAACGATTGCTGACAGTATATCGCTTATTCAGAGTCTGATGTAGCTTGAGTAGCCTGCTGATCAGAACATCTGTTCTGCAACCAGCATAGTTATTCTCTTAAACTCCTATTAATAGTCATTATCAAACTGTTGTGAAATATCAATCCATGCTGGCTATGCGTCCAGACACTATGAACAGCGTGGCATGGGGACAATTCCCCAAGCTATAGTATATGTTTATTTATACGTGCATCTGCAGCCATCATATACTCTAGGAACAACTAGTATTACAAAAATCAGGAAAGATCCAATGCTGGGAGAGAGTATGGTGCTATTTGCTATCTTGGCAAGCTATTTAACCTTGCTGCTCTGTGGAACTCTTGCTAATTCATTGAATGGCACTGAATTTTCCTAAGAGAAGAATCATCCACCTACACAACCATCTCATTCTCTCTAGCCAACAGATATATGCCAGGAAAGGTGTGAAAAGAAAAGTCCCAACCAAAAAAAGACACTCTGTGGCACACATTTTTCCCCTGGCAGACGATGAAAGAACAAACAACATGTAACAGATGTTAGTCACATAATGTATTTCTCTTAATGTATTACTGGAAGGCACTCAGATACCAAGGTGATGAGTGTTATATTAAAATAGAGCTGGGTGAATAACTGATTTTTTGATTGGGTGGTATTTCTGAAAAATAAAAAAATAAAATGCAGTTTGGATCAAACAGAATCTGATTTTTTGGTATATTTGTTGAATCAAAAAAGTCCATTTCAGGTCTATTCTAGACTGAGGATTTAAATCTGGGTCACTCATATTCCAGGTGAGTGCCTGAATCTCTGACTTAATGGTTGTAAATGGGAAGGATAGCAGCACCAACACCATTTCTTCCTCCAACCATTTTATGAATGGCTGAAACTATTTGTCAAATTTGCTAAAAATTTGAATCAAACTGCATTTTTCCTTGAATAAACTATTCAGCCTGAAAATTCTGCCCAGAGCCTCCACGGAACAGAAGAGTATAGGATTAGTAGTGACAGTAGAAGCAAAGGTTTAAAACATTTAAAATCCTTTTTTGTCACATTTTAAATTCTTTGAGCTTAGCCCAGTGGGCAGGTGTCTGTATTTCAGCCACTCTTAGCACAGGCCCTAGCTAACATCCTGAATGGCAAACGTTTGACTATTATTTTGCCAATTAGTACCTGTGGTAAGAGTGGCCGAGATACAGGCAACTGCCTACTAGGCTCTGGCTGAGATCATCAGCTCATTTAAGATCACCAAATACATTTTTGATGTTCAGTCACTGCTAACTGGACCTGTGATATGTTCACAGCAGAACCTGAAACCAAACAATTTTAAACTTGAAAATCAGCCTGCATTATCTGGAAAGTTTGCAACCCTCTTTAGTGAACCTGGGAGGTTTAGGAGCTGTGTTGCTGCCACAGCAAACTCACCTTTTCACGGCCTTGATCTGTCCTTGATCTGTCCATGACTTATACCAGGGATCAGCAACCTTTGGCATGCGGCCCATCAGGGAAATCCACCGGTGGGCCTGGCCAGTTTGTTTACCTGTAGCGTCTGCAGGTTCGGCTGATCACAGCTTCCACTGGCCTTGGTTTGCCGTTCCAGGCCAATGGGGGCTGCAGGAAGTGGTGTAGGCCAAGGGATATGCAGGCCACTGCTTCCTGCAGCCCCCATTGGCCTCAACCAGTGAACCATGGCCAATTGGAGCTGCGATCAGCCGAATCTGCAGATGCTTCAGGGAAACAAAGTGTCCCGGCCTGCCAGCGGATCTCCCTGATGGGCCGCGTGCCAAAGGTTTTCTATCCCTGACTTATACTAAAAATATCTGTGACTAAAACTTGTGGTGTAGTGTGGGGAGTGATTTGGGGGGTGGGGTTCTGCTGGGGAGAGGGGTGGCGCCTGGGGCCAGAGTCATCTGGGGCCAGCAGCACCTGCTGCAGGAGGCCGCAGCCGGGGGCTGTTCCGGCCGGCCACCCAGGGACTGCTGCCTCAGGCCACAGACTGCTGCTGTTCCGGCCGCCCTGGGACTGCTGCCGGGTCTGCCTGAGCAGTGGCTGGTGTGGCTGTCCCCAGCTGTCCCTGGAGCCAGCTGCTTGGGCAGCCACACTGGCACCTGCAGAAGTCACAGAGGTTGTGGAAAGTCATGGAATCTGTGACTTCTGTGACCTCCGTGACAGACATGGAGCCCTACCCATTTTTAATCCTGTGAGCCATGTTAGTCCCTTCTCCAGCCTTCTCAGTTTTGCTTCATTCAAAAACTAATCCACTAACCCACACTATCATCACTGAAAGAGAAGTATGAATAATCAAATTTGAAATTGGGAGGCTAATTTTAAGGGCTGTGTATCAGAATGAAGGACCACATCAAGGCAGCTGAACAAATCTGGACATTCTGATGTAGCAAGCTTGGCATCCTGAAGGCATTTATAAAGTACTGAAAAATTGGATGGCTGTGAAAAATTAAATCTGAAAGTGTCAAAAACTAAATGCTAAGAAATATAGGAACATTAGGGAAACTGGATCCAGGTGCTGGAAACAAATAGTTTGTCTAGGTCCATTATTCCATAATTCTTGGATTTAAACCAGGAGGGAGATCCTCGTTTTGTCAGAATTCTTTAAAAAGGACAAAACATTTCTTTCTCACACTCAGAGCACTGCCATGCTAAAGGCTGCTACAACTGATTTCGAAACTCAAGATACTTTAGAAAACTAATAATAGTAAGCAGAAGAAAACTTTTGAGAACATGAGCTACTCCCCTCCCACAGCTGTGACTGAAGCCTGTCTACCCTGGGAAAATAAAAACCCTAAAATGTTTCTCTCAGCTGACTAAGCCCATCCTTAAGCCCCTCACAATTCTGTTTGAAAACAGCAACATTCCATATGTATTTTATTTGAATATGGAAAACAATAGAACCCCTAGTACAAGCGAATCTGGACGACTGTAGGGAGCAAGACTTCTCGTTTCTACATCTTAGACATGCCCTATGTCTTGATTCGCCCTCTCTAGTCAATTCAACATCATTTTCAGAGTTGCCATGCCTGCAGCTGTGGCATTGCTGAAAGTGCTGGGATCTTGGAGGCAGCCTCACAGGCCTGGAAACACCTCTAAAGCTTGAGTCTCAAGTTACAATCTGAGACTGAGCAGGTGCATCTTAGACCTACTAAACGCTATGCAGTCAGGAAGGAAGATACTCTGATGGTCATCAACTAACTAGGCTGTCTCAAAAGAAGACCGTGATGCCACCAGACCATGTGCCAACTAATGCCAAAGCCATTAAGCCTCACTGAACACTGATAAATGCATAACGGTAAATCAGTCAGTCTTACCTGTGTAGAATTGTTAAGATAGGTACTGGATTTATACCTATGTGTCTAGTGTTTAGACTTTATGAAATGCCTGTAAATTGCTGCATGCATAATCTCACTTAAAACCATGCTATAAAGGTAGTACGGAAGTGTTTGTTCTATAACAATAAAATGTTTGTTTTGAAACTATGTAGCTCACCAAATGATAAAAAAGACTTCACCTAATGCAAAATGCTGGATTCCTACAGAAGGTGTTTTCTCTTGCCCATAAGGAAAGACTATTGAATCCAAATGGGCCATTGTGGAAAAAAGACTTTGTTGATTGCTTCTCCCACAGCCCTGAAGAGATTACGTGCCCAACCTCTCATTTTATCATTGGGATCAGGACCGGCTCCAGGGTTTTTGCCACCCCAAGCAGCAATAAATAAATAAACAAATAAAAGCTGCGATCATGGTCTGCAGCTCTACAGCCGACGCTTCAGTCTTCGGTGCCTGGTCTTTCGCTCCGGGAGGGAGTGAGGGACCCGCTGCCGAATTGCCACCGAAGACCCGGATGTGCCGCCCCTCACCGTTGGCCGCCCCAAGCAGCTGCTTGCTGGTGCCTGGAGCTGGCCCTGAATGGGATGCTGGGGGAAGGGCATAAAAATGCCTGTTAAGGAGAACTTATTATTCTTTTGCTGCTTGAACTCTGAGGGGTGAGGCTTTCTAAGCAAGTTTTGCCTGGGTTAGCCCTAAAGGATATACAGAGTCTGCTTACTACAGAAGTTTCTATTACCTTTTGAAAGCTGACTGTAACTCATTTGTGTGTGTATGTTTGCCTGCTTTACTTTTGTAAAGAACTCTCATTTCTTTTTCCTAGTTCCTAAACCTTTGGCTGGTTTGTTACAGGATTGGCTACAAGCACTGTCTTTGGTTTGAAATCTGAGTACAACTGGCCGGAGGTTAGTGACTGGTCCTTTGGGACGGGGACTAACCTGAATATTGTTGTGATTTTTGGTGTAAAGCAATCACGTATTATAAAGTCCAGCTTGCCCGGGTGGCAACTGGACTCTCCGTGACTCCATGGTAAAACTGGTATAGTGCTTTAGGACCAGGGCCGGCTCTAAAGTTTTCGCTGCTCCAAGCAGCGTGCCGACTTGCCGCCGCGGGCGGCGGGGGTAGTCCATGTGCCCTCCCTTAAGGAGGCAGGTGCGTTTCCGTGGTGGCGGCAATTCGGCGGCAGCTTCTATGTTTAGCTGAAGCCGCCCCGGACAACTAAACATAGAAGTTGCTGCTGCCAAATTGCCGCCACCGTGGAAATGCGCGTGCTGCCCTAAGAGCGCACGGACTATCCCCGCCATCCGCAGCGGCAATTTGGCGCGCTGCTTGGGGGCAAAACAACACGGACTGCCACCCCTCGCAGATTGCCACCCCAAGCACCAGCTTGGAATGCTGGTGTCTGGAGCCAGCCCTGTTTAGGAAATCATACTTATTAGTAGATTGGTGAAATCTAATTATAGAACATACAACCAGGTTGGAGATTTTCCCCTGCTTCTTGACAGTCTGCCCTGAGGTTGGCACTCAGGGTCGTGAGCCACTCCAGACAGTGAGACAAAGACAATACCCCTTGGTAAACAAACATATGTTAAATGTGCTTGCTGAACTTACTTATACTTTATCCCTGGAAAATACGCTAGTATATTGATTCTGCAGCATAGTAGTGTTGACCTGGTGTGATTTTAAATGATGTGTATGTGCGTATAGAACTAATAGCGGGATCAAGAGTATTTGCCTCCAAACCCCTTTTTAAATAGCTGGTAGTAGGTGCAATCTGGTAAATTCCAAAGTTTAAAAAAATACTACTAGGAAGTATTTTTAAGTGTTGAAGGGACAACTAAATCTCTGGCAGCGATGTTCAAACTGTATCTGCAGAAGGTGTGAACTCTATCAGAGGCCAGGAAATCATTTAACTTCCCTTCAATTTGGTAGCAGGATTTCTCAGGGGGATGAACTCCCTCCAACATCACCCCTGATTCTACAATGACAGTCACTGGCCATACAAATAATAGAACAGAAAATCACAGCGGATAGTGCTAATAGTCACGCACCTGCTCCATGGAGATATTTTTATAAATGACCGTCTGATTCCATTCGGGATTCAAGCTTTTCTGCACGTATTTAGTCCTCCGCTTGTACTCAGCACTGAATTTGAACAAAGGAAGGGAACATTACATTAGTCCTCTTTTGTTTCCTTCCATTCTTGTGCAGAATATAGTTCATGGAAATAGAAAAAACCATTACAACTCAGGGCTATAAGAATACAACGAGAGTCTACCTTCTTTAACTGCATTGCCCAAGTTGCTGTAACAAGCTTCATGATGCTGTCTTTAAAAATCTGACCTTCTGAGCCTTCTGAAAGCTCAGCCTGCCTACAAGAAAACAGTTCAATTTCCAGCATCAGGAAACTCAAGTTTTTTTTTTAACTGTAGTTATAAATACCTCCTGCCTCTTTAGACCAGGGCTTTAATTACAAATGTAAATGATAATGTGTTTCTTTCCCAAAGAACATCTTCCTGTTCGCACATTTAGGTAGGCTTAATCCATTTTATTTTTATTTTGTATTCTTTAATCATAGGAGTCTCATCTTATAGGAACATTAAATGAAAGCCATGGTACACTGATATACTGTGAATGATATAAACACTAATTTCATATTGATCCTGTTCTCTGGCTTCGCCTCTAACTGTAGTGAGGCCAAGCATAAAAGTGCTTCAAGCTTGTTTTTATCAATAGGCAAGTATAAGAGGTTTGGCTGAATTACCTGCATTAAAAAGGAGCTCAAATATACTCAAATATACTCTGCATTTCCTGGATGCGGAACAAGTAATGCACTCACCTTTGATACATTATGGATTCCTTGGGCACTACATGCCCTGATGCTAGATCTACTTGCATACCAAATTTAATTTAATATAAAATGTTAATGGAAAAGTAGTCATAGGGTTACCTAAGAGAATACCAAGAACTACTAAGATTCTGAGAACCCAAACAGATTTGAAGTGCAGAACCTTTTTGCTAAAATGAAAGGTAACTGCTCTTTTATCTACATGTAAACATGGCCCTAATGTAAACGAACAATCAAAGACCTGAAGATTGGTTTATTTTGATTATTCTTCTTTGTTTGTAAGACCACTCTGAAAGTGTAAAAGTAATATTTCCCAGCTTGATTTGTCCCTGTGCTTTTGGCAAATACAATTTCCCACCTCTGCTATGGTTCTAATGGAGAAAAAACAGTACAGATTGCCTCATTTTGAGTACTTGCATTATTACAGCTTTGGACACAGCAGTCACAGTCTGATAGTCTTACTCATATCAAACCATAATTTATACTATACAAGTGGCCCCACTGAAATCAATTGTGCAAAAAGTTCTTTCTAAAAATTTCCACAGAAAATACTTACCATTGTCTGACAGGCTCTACTCTATTTTCTCATATCTGGTTTTCTATATACATATTTTTCAGAAAGGCCCAAAGGCCCACATTCTCCTCTCTCAGACACCGTATTATATCACAGTCATTGGGGAACATACAGCATACTTAGGTCTGCTCCATAATAACGAGGCATTTGTGATCACAGTGACAGGGATATGAAATCCCTCACCTGCCTCTTTTCCTCATACATTCAGTTCTGAGCAACACTTCATAAAGTCAGTGACTTGCAGCGATTCTGCATCCCACACCTAGCCCATTCCACACAGCCCCATTCATTTTCTTTCAAAGCATGATGTACTGCTGTCCTCCAATTTACTACAAAATGTGTAGGGCATTGTGGTTTGTAAAGCAGAGTATCTTCCCAATTCCACTTAAGAGGAAAGCAGAATGTGTCCATAATGTGACTGGGCCTGACAACCTCAGAGTGTAATGATATCTGTTAAAAAAGGAGCTCTTTCTCTTTTTATTTTTTTCATGTATCAGTAAGAAAGATATGGATGGGATTTCAGGGGGAACGAGTGTACATTAAAAAGAAATTCACTCTACAGTCTTATTACTCTGCATTCTTTACAAAGAAGGCAAAAACAACCACCACCACTACCACCACCAAACCGTAAGCCTCCCCAGGAAGCAGAAAGGCTATGATGACTAATCCTATTTCATGGTCCACTTAAATATTTATGCCTGTTATGAAAACCAGACAAACTCAGTGGCATGTTCCCCCCCATTCCCTTGCTCCCAAGCCCCTCCCTTGGCCTTTCTGAAGCTGTCTCTGCACATCTGGAGATGGGGTAAGTTGAGAAGGGGAAGGACTGGGGTAAGCGTCTCTCTGTCCTCCCACTACTCCTCAGTTGAGTATCTTTTGCTGATCAGCTAACTCCGACTTGTAAAAACTAATTTGCCCAGACTCCCCTTTCACTAGCCTCTGTTTGCCAGAAGCTGGGAATGAGCGACAGGGGATGGATCACTTGATGATTACGTGTTCTGTTCATTCCCTCTGGGGCACCTGGCACTGGCCATTGTCGAAAGACAGGATACTGCACTAGTTGGGCCTTTGGTCTGACCCAGTAGGGCCATTCTTATGTTCTTATGGAATCCATTTCCCTCCTATCTGGTGGGCGGGGGAGGGTGAAGAGGGAACATAGGAGCTTGAAGACAGTTCAGAGGCACTGGATGACTCTAGGACTCAGGGGATCTACTGGTTTCAGGGGAAGGATTTCTTGGTTTTCAAAAGTGGGTAGGGGATTAGACTCACTGACCCTTGCTTGTCTCCTTGATACCACTGTAAATCAGGAGTAACTCCCATGAAGTCCATGCAGTTACTCCAGTGTCAGTCTTAGGTGTGGGCAACGTGGGTGTCTGCCCAGGGCGCCGTGGTCAGTGAGCGGAGTAGATGGGCACCATCTGAGTGTTGCAATCTGGTGGGCCTGGACTGCAGAGCGGGGTGGGGAGGGTGGGCAAGCCTGGGGCTGGAGCCACTGGCAAGCCAGGCAGGGGGGCAGGTGATGCCACCTGGAGCTGCCAGCCTGGTGGGGAGCACAGGCAACAGGGCTTGCCCCTACAGAGCCAGTGGGCCAGCCCCTGGTCTCCCCTTCCCGCGGGCTCAGTGATCAGGACAAATATGGCCAGGGAAGGCTCCAGCCTCAGAAATTCCCTCTCTGTGCAGCCCGGCCTGGACGGCTAGAGTGCGGAGGCTGTTGGCCAGACACCCATGGCAGTTGCTCTGTCTTCAGAGCTGGGCACCTGGCCATCAGCTGCTGCTCTCCGGCCATCTAGGCCAGGCTGCACAGAGAGGGAATTTCTGAGCTGCCCAACCAGTGCTTAATTTGTTTCAAGGCTTACTGGGGTGAGCCCCAGTACTTCTCTCATTATAAATTAAGCACTGGGGGCAGGCAGTGGGGCCTGGGTGGAATGAGAGTGGGGAGCCTGGAGACCCCATGGGGGGCAGGAATATTATCGGGGAGCCGGTGGGGGCCAGGGGGCCTGGGCGGCTGCCTGTGTCAGGGGCGCCAAAGTATAAATTAATCCAGGGCATCGTTTTCCCTAAGGCTGACCCTGAGTTACTCCAATTTTATATCTGTGAGAGCAGAATTTGGTCTGAAGTGCTACTGCAAAAAGGGACTGAGTCTGTTGCACAGAAATAAATTTAAAAAAAATTGACTAAATCTAGAAAAGCTCACACAAAGCAAAATGCCACTTGAAGGACTGTACAATTTTAAAAAGAAAGACCTGGCAAATACATTGGATCTGTCCCACTAGATTACCACTTTTCCCTTTGCCTGTAATTAACAGATGGTGATGCTTTGATACAACACCTTCATTAAAACTAGCCTACTCCCAGTGGAATTCATACTTCAAACTCATAGGACATACCATATGTGGAAAGAACACAAACACAGGCTCTTCCTTTTCTTTATCATTTCTCTGGATTTCCCCTTTTATACCCTGCTGCTGTATGCAGTAACACAATACATTACTTATAGAATAAAGAAAGTATTATACAACTCTTACATGTAAAAATTAACATTTGAATACATGAATTATATAATTATATTAATTATGAAATAACAGTGATCTTAGGCAGAGCAGAATTTGTTCATTAAAAAGCCATCTATGAGCCTGCTTAAATTTTCCTCTTTAAGTAAATGTGAGGCTAGAGGGCTGAATTGTATCTGGTGTTACTCTGGGTTGAAGCTGGTCAGAAATTTTTAGTCAAAACAAGTTTTTTGGGGTTTTTTTTTTTTTTTGACAAATATGCCATTTTCCTCTGAATTGACAGGTCACTTCCAAATAACGTCAGCATCTCTGATTGTTTCTCAGCAGTAACCTCTGCTGAAAATTATGCGACAAGTTCACAGTTAATCACAGGCATCAAAGAGTAAGGACCAATTTACACAATACTTGATTGAACAAAATTCCCATTCACTTCATTGGAAGTTTTCAATAATTAAGGACTACAGAGTTTGATCCTAAAACGTTACTGCATCAGGAACCACAACAATTTTTTCCCTCAATTTCTTTCCCTCCTGGAAATCAGATTCATTAGACAGTGAACAGCAACACCAGTCTTGGTGCCGGATTTACAGGTCATTAGAACTCAAGGAAAATCTACAGGTACATGCATAAGGTAATCACAGCTTGATGCACGCATGCTTCAAAGAATAAAATCGAAAGATAAGTCACTCTACCTTGCATTCTGGACAACCATGACTTGTCTGCATGGACCCAATGAGGAGACAGTGTAATAAAAAGAGATGGGAAAGTAGAGGAAGCAGCATGAGAGTAAATGGGAATAGACAGAAATGAAAGAAAGAACATGTGAATAATAAATGAGCAGTTCCTAGTTTCAGAATCGCAGGAAACAGACATTAACAATACAAATTTTGATGCAGATTGAACTAGATCAAAGGAAAGACACATATCAGCAATCAGTTAATGCATTTGTATTCAGATAAAAGTAATACATTTACTGAGCATCTCTCCTCTTTAATTGTCAGTGGTATGTACAAAGAATCCCCAAAGCAATATGTCCCATTGTGAATGATAACATTAATCATATTTTGAACTAGAAATGGGCCCAAACCACAAGAGAAATTTAAATGCCCCAGAACTTTGTCACCATTTGGATCTGGATTTATAGCTTGGACCTATGTCTAACTTAAAGTCTTATTTCTACAAAATCAGGGCCATAACTCCCTTCTCCCCACCCCCCCGACACACACACACAACTTCTCATATGATAATAGGCACAAGTAATTAAAACTCAGTTTTACATGAAATGGAACTGCAGATGTCACAATATGTAAGGGTTTACTATGTATCCATCATAAATTGTCTTTTTTAGCCATTTTGAACCTACTGATTTCAATGGGAGTTTCATGACCAATTTCTCTGGGAGCAAGTCTGAGCCAGGGCCGGCTCTACCATTTTTGCCGCCCCAAGCAAAAAAAGAAAAAAAAGTCGCCTGGACTGTGCCACCCCAAGAATGGATGGAATGCTGCCTCTTAGCATGTGCCACCCCAGGCACGTGCTTCCTCCGCTGATGCCTGGAGCCAGCCCTTGACTGAGCCCTTTATAGTCTGAATCAGCCATGATTTCAATGGAACAATTCATGTGCTTTTACCTATACATGTGGTTAAGTACTTTGCTGAATTGGAACCATCGTTCAGAAATTCCATCCTAAACTGAACATTTGGGTAATAAGTGTAAAATTTTCAAAACAGCCTCATTAGCTACACTTACCAAAATTGCAGGCAAATCCATCTGTCGGTGCAAAACAAATGCTGAATTGTGCACACAAATATATCTGCACATATTTACATAGTCTGCTTACATGAGGCCATTATGGAGTTTAGTGCATATGTGTCCATAAATTATATGGTTGCAATTCGAAAACTTATATATATATATATATATATAGTATTGTATGTGGATTATTGTATGTGGAATTAACATGGCAAATCTTGGTTTAAATTCACAAAAACTAGAAAAAAAATGTGAGCCATAGATGAAATTCCACCCTAGTCTCACCTTGCAGTTTCCTTCATTACAGTCTCCCAAACACATAAAAACCAGAAAAAACAGGCAGAGCTACTGAGTTAAAGACAGATTCCTAAGGAGAACTCTGAACTCCATGGATCTGGCAGGTTTCACCAGATCACAATGTTATTTTAACGTAATTTGTGCATGTGTGTGACTTTTATTCTGTAAAAATTCAAAACAAAGATTAAATCTACAGGCCTGCTTCGGATCCCACTGAAATCAATGACAAAACTCACATGGATTTCACAGGAAATAGAATTGGGCCCTTTATTTGCAGTGTCTTGTTAAAACATAAAGAGATGTTCAGTGCTGCTTGATTCTAAACAGATTTTCTGAAGCTTTAATCTAAGTTCTGTTATTCAGGACTGGCATCAAAGACAAATGAAAAGCAACAGAGTTCAAGCTGAAATTTCCCCTCCACTTACCCTCTCCCTGGAAGTAGATAGACTTTAACGAAAGGGTCAGAATAGCCATTGTTGTCTCGCGGAGCAAGGTTTCTTGCTTGAAGAATGTGGATGATAAGATTGCCAAGGTGCTTGTCATAGTTGATTTGAAGCTAGAGAGGGCATTAAAATACTTGCGGATTATTTTTTTCCTTTGATTATTAAAGAATTCAATTTTCCCCTGAACTCCTTGTCATAACATATTTCCCATATTTGGACCTTAGCGTCCAAAATATGGGTGTTAGCATGAAAACCTCCAAGCTTATTTACCAGCTTGGACCTGGTAAAGCTGCCACCACCCAAAAAATTAGAGTGTTTTGGGGCACTCTGGTCCCCCCAAAAACCTTCCCTGGGGACCCCAAGACCCAAATTTCTTGAGTCTCACAACAAAGGGGAATAAACCATTTCCCCCCCCTTCTCCCTTCCAGGTGTTCCCTCCCTGGGTTCCTGGAGAGATACACAGAAGCAAGCTCCGTGAATCTAAACAGAGGGACGCCACCCTCCCTGTTTCCAGTCCTTGAAACACAAGCACCGAGATAGTTAATCTCTCTTCCACCACCCCCTTCACCCAGAGGGAATGCAAAGTCAGGCTCGTAAATCTAACACACAGAGATTTTTCCCCCTGACTTCTTCCTCCCATCAATTCCCTGGTGAGTTGCAGACTCAATTCCCGGAAGCCCCCACTAAAGAAAACTCGAACAGGTCTTAAAAAGAAAGCTTTATATAAAAAGAAAGAAAAGGACATAAAAATGGTCTCTCTGTATTAAGGTGACAAATACAGGGTCATTTGCTTAAAAGAAAAAAATGAATAAACAGCCTTATCCAAAAAGAATACAATTTAACACATTCTATTTAATGCAGCAACACCTATTCACATCTACCTGACAAGTGCCTCATTTTAGCAGGTGATTTAACCTTTCAGTGAACTGGGAGCACAGAAACAGATTCTGCTTCCTGCTAAAATGATTGTTTGCACCTCCACAAAAAAAGAGAATGAGCTGGCCAACAGCCTTAGCTCTTACACTAGAGATCTCAGTTACAGAGTCTAAAACCAGCATGGTGGTGTGGGCTCCATCAGTTAGTCTTATGCACTCACAACCAGAAACCATCTCAGTCTATCCCATTGACAGTACAGGATTGTTCCCAATCAGTAAGGGGAGTAGCCAATATTCACTCACACAGGTTCAAAGTGGACCCTCCCCATAATTTGAAATGGGCTTTTCCTCACACACCCTAAATGTTCATCCCAACTTGTGTCATCTTCTCTTGACTCTACAAGACTCTCTTGGCTCCATTCTTCATTCCCCCATGTCTCTGGTGGTGCTGTCACTTTCTTCACTCTGCACTTATGGTAGAGCTGGCCCGTATCCACAAACTATCAGTGTCCCTGCTCCTTATACCATATCTGCTAACAGTTAACAAAAGAGGCGCCAGAGCCAGCTATTCCCCTAGACTGTCTTGCTTTAAATCACAGACACTTGTCTCTCTGAGCCACTGTAGGAAGTGGACTAAGGGGACAGATGTAGACACAGAAGGAAAGGTGCTACCACCTGCTTTCCCCAGCTCCCTAGCAGAAGCAGAAAGGGCTTCCAGCCATGAGGTTGGGAGCTTACCCACTCTGTGGGGGCCTGCCTGCACTTTGAAGTCAGTGGGACTCGCATTTGAGTAAGGTGACCCTGAAATAAGAGCTCACATGGAACTGGGAGGCAATCCCAAGAGCAGCATTTTTTATGCCCCCCAAACTTTCATTTCCGAGAGTTTAGTGAACTTTTTATTTTTAAACCACCAATGAGGTCAGTTCAAATCAGATATTTTCAGCTACTCAGCACTGTATGGAAAAAATTGAACTGCATCTTGGAAAATCCACAACTTTCCTTGCATATATATTCAGTGTCAGATTTTCTGAAGTGAATCACAGCAAAAATCCAAGGATTACAGATTGGAATCACATTCAATATAATTTGTAGCCCTTTTGAGAGCAATAGGAATTCCCATGCCACTGTTGAATTGATCTTGTATTGCACACATTGATAATAACGTCAGAGGTCCAAATCTGGCACTGATTAAACCCCATGTCATCCTATTGGCTTTAGTGACATTTCAAGGGGTCCAAATTACCTCAGAATCAGCCCAAATCACACAGCACAGGTTCCCTTCTGAAAACTTATTCTAAACCTAAACACATTCAGCTGCAATAAATTCTGTATGTATTTACCTGAATTTCTCCAGTGATTGGATGGGATGTGGACTTTGTGGCTTCAGTGGGCTGCCATATGAAAAAATATATAGAGACACATAGATTAAACATAATAGTCTTTCACTAATAACATTTTTACAAAGCTCTGTTCACACTGCTCCATCTACATTTACCATAGAAGTCACTTTTCTTCTGACTCCAGCTATTAATTTATTATTTATTATTATTATTGGCAACAAGTGATCTCACCTGAGATCTTTATGCTAGGTATCATACAAACACTGATCAAGAAACAGTCTCAGCCCCAAACTGTTTACAGTCTAAACAGATAAGACAGACAACGTTCAGAAGGGAAAGAATGTAGCATCATTCTCATTTTACAGAGAGGGAACTGGAGCACAGAGATTAAGGGTAAATCTACACTACAGCAGCAGAGCTATGGAGCTGCAGCTGTGCCTCTGTACTGTAGATGCTTCTGACATCAAAAGAAAAGGCAGAGGTAGTTAATCCGCCTCTCCAAAGGTGGTAGCTAGGTCTATGGAAAATTTCTTCCATCGACCTAGATGTGTCTACAGTAGGGGATAGGTTGACCTAACTATGTCACACAGGGTGTGAAATTTTTCACAGCTCTGAGTGAGGTAGCTGTGTCAATTTAATTTATAAGTGTAGACCAGGCTTAATTGACTTTGCAGAGATGAGACAGCTGTATTTCTGTAGAAATGCATGGATTAAACTACTTTAGGTCAAGGCCAATTATTTTCTTATAATTTCATGGATGATCACAGAGGAGAGGATGAAAATGAGTGAATTTTCAAGTGGATGTTACAATTCCAAATCAGTTTCTGTTGATTGTTCATTCATTGATTCTTAAGTATCATCATCCTTGCCCATCAACTTGTTCATGTCACTCCCCTCTTTGAATCCTTCCACTGGCTCCGCATCTACTATCGCATAAAATTTAAGTTTCTGGTCCCTTTCTTCAAATCTCCGTATATCCCTGCCTCTTCCTATTTATTCTCCTTTTTTGAGGTCCATGAATTGCTGACAAGAACAAAAGTGTCCTTAGATAATTATGTTTCTTCAGTTTAAGAACAATTTCACCATTTGTTTGATATCCTGTTTCATTATATGATGGTGTCCTTGAGCCAGCCTGGAGCTGAGTCCATTCTTCCAACAGCTGGTCCTGCAACAAGGATCTATCAGGTTCTACAGCAAAGTTTTCAATACTTTTATATTCTCTCCATACCTGATTCTTTGGTTGATGCAGCTTACAGTGAAAGTTCCAAACAAAGACAAACTCACTATTCTTACAGCCAGTAAATAAATGCTCAGAAGATTGACCTCCTTCTAACTTGTAGATGTGAATTTCAACCTGCCAGGCATTCTAGGTCAATACAACACCTCTTGCTGTGCTAAGGTCGTGCTGTAAAATACGTTTCATGGCTACTGCAGTCCTCAAAGGATCAAAGAGAATTTGTCAATGCATTTAAAAGCAACAGTTCAAGATGAGACCAAGAGCAGGGGTTGGAGTTCTGGGTTGTGCATATGTTGAACCATGCCTAAGGGTAATCCAGAGTCCTTTCCTCCCTGGGTGCACTAAATGGGAGCAGTTCCCTAGTCTCCTTGTGTGTAGGAATTAGCGCTGGTTGGAAAAATTCAGATGCAATACTGTTTTGCTGGAATTTGCAATTTGTCGAAATCAAAAGGTTCTGCAGAAACAGTTCAATTTCAGTGGAAACTCCACTGGAAACCAGACAGAATTCTGACTAAACCCTGCCTTGTTTCCTGCCAGCTCTCATGAGTCACACCCAGATCCTCAGCAGCACATCCAGCAGGGAGGCAAGATCCTGGAAGCCCCAGCTCCCAAGCTCATGGCTCCTTGGTAGCCTGAGCTCCTAAGATCCCTGGTACCCAGTCAGCCCACCAGACACACTGCCTTGGAGCCAGGGCTTTGCTCCCTTTTGCAGAAAATCTTGAATCAGAATGAAACCAAATTTTGAAATATCAAAATCCTCCAAAAAAACCAGAACTACATTTCCCCACCCTGCTCTAGTAAGGACTACAATTGCTGCTGGACCTCGCTCAGGGTGACTCACATAGGGAGGGGGTGAAGGAAAAACCTCTTTGTGGTCTTCCCCCACCTCTGCACAAAGGATAGGCACAAACTGGCCCAATGTATTCTACCAATAAATACCATAAAATTCTGCAGAAACTGGAGATGAACCTAACCCTATATTCAAATGTTGTACTTAAGGGCAATCTCTAATATGAACATAGGAATTCTTTTTTGACGCTGGCTTGTACACAGTGTTTGGAGGAATACCCCACCCTCTTCTGCCACATTGATGTCACATGAATAAGTGCCATGGGGAAAGACATCTTCCTTCTCCCAAATGATTGTGCGTTAGGAGAGTATTGAGAATTGGTGGTAATTTTTCTCCTATGGCTAGTGCATCAGCAGAGACTACTGTCACACATCTGGTCTGTGTCTAATCCTTTTTAGAATCTTACAAAGTGATTGGACTCATTGCTCTGGGGGACAATTATAAAATTAATTCTACGTTACATAAAACATTCTTTAACAGAAGTTTATTGTCTACACATTTCATCAAGTTTCTCCTTGCTATTTTATTAGGAGACTAGTTAAATAAGACTGTTAAATATGACTCTAGAGACCTGATTTCTAGCCTCAGCTCGCTCACTGGATTACTGGATGACCATGGGCAACTGGTTACACAGGCCTGTGTCTCAGTTTCCCCATATGTAAAATGTGGTTAATGATGCCTCCTTTGTAAAGGGTTCTAAGACCTCGCTAGGTATTTTTTATGATAATAAATAGGCTTCTCAACTATTTTTTAATGTTATACTCCTATGCTGTCTCCTAATATGTCTCCTCTTACTCGTCTTCTTTACACGCTAAACAGTCTGAGGCCACATTTGTGGATACCATAAGTGGGCCTAACTCCACTGACTTCTGTAGGGTTACACATGCTTACACTGACAGCGAAATGAATCCTAATCTTTTTCAAAGGATCTCCTTGTCTCTAGTTGCTTTCAGTGCCCTGTTTGGCCTTATTTATTTCTGCAGTGCTCTTTTTGAAATGAGGTTCCCAAAAGTCAAATAAATATTCAGGCTAAGGACAAACCATCCATTTATATAAAGACATAATCATATTTTCGATATTGTTTTCTGAGTTCTTATTGCAGCCTAATCTCTTACTTGATCTTTGGACTGCCAGTGCCATCACTGTCTATCTTGACTCCTAGGTCTTTATCTTTAAATGTTGCAGCTGTTTCAGAATCCATGAGTGAGTACAAACTATTATGAAGTTTTCCTTGCAATGTGCATTGGCCTTGAATTTGCTTACATTTAATTTAATCCACGGCCATAGTGCCTCATTATGCCTTCCCTGCGCTGCACGGTGAAGATGGGAACAAAGGGACTGGAAGACGGGTAGGAAGCAGACATGACATGAAGAAGTGGGAGAGTAATGCACACGGGTCAAAATCCATATGGATGGCAGAGAATGGGGAGCTTATGCTCTTTGAGGCATGGTCCCCATAAAAAAAAACCCAGTAGATTCCTAGCAGAAATGTGCATGGGAGTTACTGATGCTCCTTGTTGCACTAACTTCCTTCTCTCAGAGAAGTGATTAAAGGGCAATGGAAGAGCTAAAGGCATCATTGCTTCTGAGTAAGACTAATACCTGATAGAGGTTGACCTACTAAGCAGACTTGGAGGACTAGCTCGCCGTGTGGATATACCCAAGATACATAGGGATGAATCTATTTTTAAATGGACCATGTCACATATATGACAATGTGCTCTGTCCCCTCCACAAGGCCACAAAACCCTCCTCCCCAACCAGGAGAATTTGTAAGTTTCCATTCTCCTACCTATCTGTACTCCTCAATAGAGATATGTACAGGCTTTCCTTACCAGAGTCTGGCCCAACTGTCAAAAATCTGCTTTTCTTATCAGACTCTTCCTAACATCCCCCCTGTGGCCGCTACAGCTCCCATGATGCATTGCAGTGACAGAATTCCCATAATGCCCCACACAGCTCAGTCAGAGGGAGGGAGGAGTGCATCAAGGGAAATGTAGTCCAGCCAAGGAGCTTAGCCCATAGGAGAGAACAGGACATGAAGCACCTGCATTACAGTTCCCCGGAGGCACCACAGCATTGGCAGATTCAGATGCAGTTTAATGTTGAACTGACTGAAAACAAAATGTTTCGGGTCAGCTCAAAAAAATGAAGTATTTTGATTTACCTGAAATATTTAATTTAGATTTTTCCCAATGGAAAATAAAGAAAAAAATCCAGGAAAAAAATTCCATAGAAAAACTTTGATTTTCTTCAAAATTGCACTTGCTGACAAAAAATAATTCCAGTAAAAAATTTCTGACCATTGCTATCAAGACCTTAAAAACTCCTTTAATATGAGCGATTCAGCTGACAGCTGCTAAACTATACTAGACATGTGAGTTTGTAAACTGTTTCAAGTCCCAACTGAATTGTCCAAGTTGCAAATATTGATAGCAAACAACTCCTAAAATTAGCCACTCAACCTTTGAAAAAATACTCAAAGACACTATTGACTAAAAATCACTTCGTAATTCATGGCCTTTGCATCATTTAAATCCCATTTAAGCCCTCACAACAGGGCTTAAAAGGTTCGTAAGAACATAAGAACAGCTACACTGGGCAGACCAATGGTCCATGTAGCCCAGTATCCTGTCTTCAACAGTGTCCAGTGCTAGATGTTTCAGAGAGAATGAGCAGAAAGAGGCAATTATTGAGAGATCCATCCCCTGTCAATCCCAGCTTCTGTCAGTTCACAGGCTTTTCCTGGCCCTTAGCAAAGGGATGAATGTTACTTGTTGATAGCTCAGAGGAGGTTTTCATGAGATGGTGGTTAAAAAGGCTGAACTCTGTCTACACTAAGGCTGACAAGACTGGTATAATTGGTTAACTGGACTACACTGATGCTGGAAAACAGATACAAGATACAAGATTCTAGGGTGGATGCAGACTTATTTTTCAAAACTTAAAAACTCAAAAATGCCACAGCTGATTTATCACAAATATTGGGTAAAAAGAAAATGTATCTTCTGTTAGGAAACATCATCTGATTAACTTTAGGCTGAAAGCAGGGGCTGTGCAGTTTTTCTAAACTGAATTTATAATGCAAAGCTATTTACACCTTTTAACTAAGAAGTCACTGGGGCTTCATAATCTGTATCTGCAAAAATACACATACACTATATGGAAAATCGTAAATTCCTCTGTTAAGCTTTAACAATTTTACAGCCTTTTAAAATGATCCTTATTCATTCTTTATGTTCCAATTCAGCAAAACACTTGAGCACACACTTCAATTTAAATATTCAAGTAGGGTTTTTTAAAGTCAGTTGATTGAAATGTCACTCTGTGGTACTGACCACATGCTTAAAGTGAGGCACATGATTAAGTATCTTGCTGAATCAGAGCATTATTAAAGATTAATTTGACAGAAGGAAAAGCAACTCACTGCTGCTTCAGAGGGACTTAGGAACCCTAAGGACTTAGAAAGGCAGCCTATTCTTCTTTAAGAGGCAAAGAAAATTGTTCCTGAAGGACATTTCATAGCCAGATGCCTAGTATCCAGCATATAATCTGAACTGCAACATGATCATGCATCAGTTTAGGAAAAAAAGAGACTTGTACAGGACATAACCCATTCATGGCTCAAAATGCTAATTCCCTTCTCTGCATCATCATTCAAATTCTTTTTCCATAGAAGAACTGGTGCTTTGTAATGCTGTCACACTTCCTAGGGAAGATTGTCATTATTGTGATGGGGAGCTCTTGTAATGCCAGGCTCTGATATTCTCTATCACTCTCTATGGTAATGGGACAAAGTATTAAATGTGAGGGAATCTGCATTACAGGATATCAAAGAGACTCCTACATCATTTTTGAAGTACATCAAATGTGCTATACAAAAACCTTTAAGCAGAAGATTTTATCTACCACCAAAAGGAACACCTAGGCACTTTGAAACATTTAGGCCATCATGAAACTTTTGCAAATGTGATGGATCAAGATTGTAGTCTGACTGCCAATGTCGTAAATCAAAAACAAAAGGGAGCTCCAAATTGACTAAGTTATAATACTGTGATTTAACATCTCAGTACAGTTATGAACATGTTCTGTAGATTAAGAAACAGAAGCCATGATATGCCAGTGATAGGAATGATTATTATATAGGGAATATATACTTTTGATATGATTTACCGAAAAAGAGAGGTTTTTAATTACTTAATCTTCTTAATTTGAATGCCAAGATCCATTTTACTTAATTTTAAAGTACATTTATAAAGCAATAATGCATATTGGATTGCTTTTCCCCTGTGAAACATTATGTGTTTAATATGTACCTTATTGGCATGAACTAGCCTATGTTTAACCCATCTATGGGATTTCTGGCCAGGCCCTCTTAGTAAAAATTGGACCTCCTATTATATTTATTCCTCTTCCCTTAAGGACAATAATTTACACTCAAACTAAAGTGGCTAACAAATAGAGGAAAGCTTTCAACTAAAAGACGCACAATTTTCTCAGGATCTGTACCACGACTGTGGATCTCACATAAAACATAAAGGGGCATCATTAAAAGCATAACCTATTTCACTGATGCAGCTTTCCCACAGCAACTCGCTAAAAAATACTGATTATGTCTGAGATTCTTGTGTTCACCTCTCACAGAAGGTACTTAGATCCACAATGATTTACTTAGATTGAGGAAGGAAGCATCTTCTTCTGTGTTTGTACAGCACCTAGCACAATGGGGTCCTGCCTCATGCCTGGTGTTCCTAGGTGCTACCACAGTACAAGTAAATAAATAAATAATGGTAAAAATAATGGGAGACCTTATAAAATCCTATACAGAGTTCTAAATATAGATAATTAAGTAGATAGGAAGTGCATTACTTTCACATTTCGAACTCTCCTTAATGTTCAGCTTTTCACTATCCTAATAGCTTCCTTTAGAAAAGATTTAAGCACTCCTCCTTACAAAATTGCACAAGGAGTGCGATCTTTGCAACATTGATTTCTATTGCAGGCAACAAATCTTTTGATGAAAATGTAGAGAAGTGATGCATAACTTTATAGCCCTTTTCCCCCCAACTTCCCATATGAAAAATATTGCTAATGCCTTTTAAATATGTGTTTGGTACCACAGGCATAAAGCAGTTCAGCTGAGAAATGGACAATATTTGACAAAGAAGATCAGAGGGTACAGTTAATAACTAACTCATATTGTTGTTTAGTGAGAAAGGCAGAGCTTGATGTTAAGGTGGTTGTTTACTCTCTTCCTGGCACACAAAGCAAATCTTATCAGTACTGCCACTATGATTATTTATTCTTTATAATATCAGTATTTGCCTCAGCACTGTGCACGGCATAGGTAGTCTCACCCTGTGTTTTTCTGGGTGAAGTCCTGACTCCAGTGGGTACGTCTACACTGCAGTTAGATACCTGTAGTTGGCCCCTGCAAGATGACTCAGGCTTGCAGGGCTCAGGCCAAGGGGCAGTTCAACTGCAGTGCAGACATTCAACTCAGGCTGCACCTCGCCCATCTTGCAGGATCTTCGAGCCCACATCCCAGCCCAAGCCTGAACATCTACACTGAAGTTAAACAGCCTTTAGCCCAAGCCCTGTGAGCCCAAGTCAGCTTGCACGGGCCAACCACGAGTTTTTGATTGCAGTGTAGACATACCAAATGAGTCAATGGGAGTTCTGGCTTCACTAAAGCTGGTATTTCACCACAGAGTAGACAGGATGCACATGAAAGACCAGAGGAAGGATGACCAACACAATCCTTTTGCTAAAGCACTCAAATTGGACTAAAGATATCTTGGTTCAATTCCTGGCTTTGCCATAGACTTCCTTCGTGATCTTGGGTAAGTCACATCATCTTTGTACCTCAGTTCCAAACCTATAAAATAGGAACAATAACATTCTTCTCTGTCATGAGGGTGTGGTGAGGGTAAATTTATTTACATGTGTGAGTCCCTCTGTTGCTACAGTGTAGAGGTCATGTAGGTAGATAATTACTCACTTCTTGTGTCCACATTTTACTGGACACTGAGAAGTGTATCATAAGTGGAAGCATCTTACCTTGCTGCTGTGTCGTTTTTTGCTCACTGAGGGTGAACCAGGCTGGCCGGGACTTGGAACAGCACTGGAGCTGGCAGAAGGAGTGCCGGAATGGACATGAGATCCCTTCTCCACTGCTGAGGAAGCAACCAAAGGGGACTGCTGCAGGGAAACCTTTTGGAGCTCCGCAGCCAGCTGCTTAGGATCAACCCCTGGGGACTTCGCCTTGTCTACTGGATTAAGGTAAAAAGCTTTACATTGATAATTGCTAAACCATTCAGTCCTCTGGCTATTCCAGCAGTGAGTCGACACACTAAATAAATAAACAAAGTTGTCAGATTGCCTGCTTTTATTTCCACTAATTGAAGATTTGACTCCAAATTTCAGTGCAAAAAGTACTTGAAAACAACAGGTCCCCTTCACCACCCACTCAACACCAAGTCATCAAACCCCAGCTACCGCATAACCCTTTAGGAGGAATCTTCTTTAACCAACAAGGGAAGTTCACTTTTGTTACAGTAAGGTTAGAGATGATTGGCCAGATCCTCGGCTGATAATTAGCCAGGTCTTCAGCTGGTATAAATCACCAGCTGATGTCCTGGCCCCATGTCTATAGCTTCTAGAACTCTTCTAGTTTTGTTAAGAACCTGTATGACAAGACAGCAAAGAATCCTGTGGCACCTTATAGACTAACAGACGTTTTGGAGCATGAGCTTTCATGGGTGAATACCCACTTCCTCAGATGCACTGAGGAATTCACCCACGAAAGCTCATGCTCCAAAACGTCTGTTAGTCTATAAGGTGCCACAGGATTCTTTGCTGCTTTTACAAGATCCAGACTAACACGGCTAACCTCTGATACTTGTATGACAAGAGTTCATCCAAAATCTTTTGTTTCAATGACTGAGTAATAAATTCAAGTCACAGCTGAGCAAATTCATTCAAAAAGAAAAAGGACTAAGAAAGGATATGAGCATGAAAGAGACTCCAAAGTCTGGAATGGAAGACTTCATGAGCTAATCAGAGCAGAGAACTTTTCTTTTTAAGCAATTTAGGAACTAAAGTCACATACCAGACATTTCATGAGTTTCTGCTATGTGCTTAAAATGCAAACAAAGCTTTGCCTATATCATTCATAATTTTCAGCTGTGGTGCTTATGGCCATCCAGTCCATACATTTGAAAGCAATCTGCTTTCACCTACCAGCCTTTACTGGGTCATGCAGTTCCAAATGCTGGGGATTCTCAGAATCTGAGAGCATGTTGAGGTCCCTAAAGAAAGCAATGAGAAGCCTGAGACAAAAGAAACTCTTTCCTTATAACCTCGTTATTTTATTAAGTCAATAAATGAGACGTGATTAATGACAGAAAGCAGCTTCCAAGCATGGCCCCTTCTTAGCTGATACAAACTTGCAATGCCGTTAAAGTCAAATGTGCTGAGAAAAATTATTCTTTTAAGGTGAAATCTTTAATGGATTGAATGTAAGGTTATATTAAAATACATACATTTCTCATGGTGTTTAGATGAGTTACAGCGTCCATCCTAGTATAACACGTTTCAACAGAAGTCATGGGAAGACTAAATTCCTATCTCCTTACACTGGACAACCCCATTTAATTCAACGGGGTTGTACCTGTGTAATGAGAGAAGAATTTGTCCTAGAAAGGGAGACATCATTATGGATAAAAACATAATTAGCTAAAATCTCTTTTAACTCATCCCTTTGTTTTATTTTTAATGATTTATTATGGAACAAATAAACCTCCAAAAGTAACACTGAACCCTTTTTCTAGTTATTTATACAGGTAAAAATCCTCAAGGCTAGCAAAGGTTCCACCTTAACAACTGTAAATCAAAAGAAGCCATGAAAAGCCAAAAAAAATGAAACAGAAAGATGGGGAAAAACTCACAGTCTTACACATATTTCTGCTTCCCCACTCTGTTGACTAATGATACTCTGGACCTCTTCGTAAGTTCTTGCAGTCAAGGGGATGCCATTCCATTCCAACACCTGCATTCCTAGCATAGCAAAACAGCATAGGGTGAAATAACTGTTGCTAGTTACCCAACCTTTAAAGTGCATGATTTGTGACATTCAGAAACTCTATTTTACATGGTCTTTGGTACATTACATTACCAAACACCTTTCACTGCACACTGATAAGATTAATGAACGTTGGGATGCCATCAGCTCACCTATCTGACTAAGTTGGCAGCTGAATGCCCTTCTGGCTGCTCATGCACATTGCATAAAATGCTTTGTCTGGGTTGCATGATAGTGAAAGATTTTTAGAACATCAAAATACATGCACACTGGCCAATGTAATAAAGAAATCACCATTCTATGCATCAGACATTTCCTGGTGAACTAACATCTGTGAATTAGGCTAAGCTGACATTCCCAGCTTGCTGGCAAACAGCTACTGTCTGTGGTAAGAAATATGGTAAGAAATGGCCTAACTTTGTGGATGAGATGTGTAAATGCTGGGCCATTGTTTGTATTCTGTCATTAAAAAAATAAAATAAGAGAGGACCATATCAATGAAGTTAGGCCAATTTACACCAAGTGAAGATCTAACTCAAAATGTCTGAAACCAGCCTTGATAAATTGTCTTGGAAATTTACAAGTTCAGGCATGAATTCTGCTTACCCATCTTTCACCAGAAGGAGGGTGATGATGCGTGTGCACGGGGGAAAGATAAGTAACTCACTATCTGGGGTGGAGGAAATCTGAGTCTGTGGTGAACAATATTCTGTCCTAAATGTATGCATTATTATATGTGTCTGTTCTAATTATCCTAAGGCCTGATCCTACAAAGATTTACTATGGAGTGTAATGCCATAAGTTGACCCATTCAATTTACAGTAGTAAGCACTATGGAGGATCAAGCCCCCCCAGTTAATTATTTGAAGCCCATAACCTAATCAAATGAGAAGTCTTATTTGGTTACAACGAGCTTTTTAGGTCAGAATGTTTACACTGAACATACCATTGAGTTAAACAGGTGAGCTCAGAGCATAGAGCAGTAGCCAGCTCTCCAATTAGGGCCAGATTGCGAACTCTGCATTTACACAGGTGAGTAGTCACTCACATGAGTAACCCCGATTAGGTCAACTTCTCACCAGAGTATGGGTTTCAAGGAAGGAAAAGATTCTTAACAGATCAAGTTCCAGAATACTTAATGTCACACTAAAATCAATGAGTAAAAATCTTAAAACCACATCATTTTCACAGCAAGAAAACCACAATCATTTGGCTTGTTGCCACTTACACAGATAAAATTGAGTCATCACATGGGTCTTATGGCAATTTTGAGAATCCTGAGCTGTTGTATTCAACAAATGGGGAAAAATAATAAAGTAAAACACAGTGACAAACTCATAATCAAAGGAAAAGATTAAATAAAATATACTGTTAATTGCTTTTGGAGGAGAAGGAATGAATTTATACAGTGCTGAAAGAGTGAGAAAAGATATAGGCTATCACACTCCATTGTGTCACATTTCCCCAGGATACCACTAGAATATGAACTATCATATTTTGTCATGCATTTGTCAGCAAGAAATTTTAGTGTCATTTAGTGTCACTGCAATGAAAATACAAACAATGTGAGGAATGAATATGAAGTGATGCTCAGAAGGCAGTGAAGCACATTTTTTAATAGACTTACCAAAATAGATTCACCTTTCTTTAAAATTAAACCCCTTTTCATTTACAAATCATTGTTCGAGAAGATGTTCTGACTTTTGAAGAATCACAAATAATTGTTTTGCTGTTTAGGATGTAGATTTATTGAGTCTGATTCTAATCTCACTTACCCTGAAGTATATCAACAGTAATTCTGATTGGAGTGATTGTAGCAACTCCTGATTTACTGCAGTGTAAGTGGACAGTGGCATACACACTGGTTTATTGGGGTTTCTGGAGGGGAGGGGGCTAGGGTTATTTCTATTTACAAGCGAACCTCTGGCTATATGATATTTTTGAAAGGAAGAACACAGAGTGCCTTGCTGTGATAGTACATTGATTAATTAAATACAGTGCAAAGAGCTAAAACCAAACACTTCCATACAGCAGCAAAGAGATAAAAGGGAAAATGAAGGTGTTGGATGTTTGGGAAGATGGGTGGCATCCTGTTATGATGCACGACATTTACTAACAAATGACGTCCGCCTAGCATGCTGGAGAAAACACCATGTATGTGATTCACTACCAAGTGCTACTCACCAGAAAATGATATAGCAAGTTGCTCCAGCTTAGAGGATTGGCAAGAGGAGCCCTGCAGCCCACCACAACCAATTCTACCTTAATATGGCAGATGTATCTTGTGCTTGGCACGTGTCTGTCAGTATATCAGTATCCCAACTGGGCCACCTACTGCCTTTAGGTGTGGCAAACCTGGTCTAATTTTAGTCAATGAGAATTCTGCCATTGATTTTAAGGAGACCAGGATATGGCATCGTGACTTAGAAGAATGTTTTTGGCTAGGAAAATGTTTATGTGACTGGTATCTACTCTCTTAATTATGTTCTAACTATTACCCCTTTCCCTTAAGAAACTGGTACTATCGAATACCCTTCGAGCTAATGTAGCTTCCTAAATGCAAATAATAATAAATAATAATGTTAATGAGATTGATGAGGATTAAATGACTCCTCAGCCATAGTCGGTATCCAGCCGCAGTTTCCGCCCATGTCAACTTTGTTTCCCAAAACCCCTAAAAAGTGTGAACATCAAACACGGTTCACAGGCACTGGATACAAGAAAATGTGGTAGCTTGCACTGCCAGTGTCTCCCACATTATGGCCTCGATCCAAAGCCTACTGAAATCTGTCAGATCAAGACATATATCTATTTTCCTAACAACCACAGGTTTCTCTCTTCAGGGCTATGATTCCAATACTAAATTCATGCCAAGAAAGACCTGGGTTTGACCACTTATTTTTCAAAAATATCAAACCTCAGCAGACCACCTCAAACAGCTTTGATCTAGATCTAAGCTAAACAACTACTTCTCCTTTTATCTAAAAAGGTGTTTGAAACATTAACTGCTGCCAGATACATCTTTTTTTATTTAAATGAGATTTTGACATCAAATGTCTAATATGCTTCAGGTACAATCATTATGCAACAAACAATTATATTTTAAAATGCAGAGAATAGATGCAAAAATATAATTTAATTCTGTGCATTTCAAACCCTCAGAAACAAGCTCAGAAGTTCATATTTGCAATACTTTTATGTGAGAACAAAGTGCATCCTTTTCTTCCATTCAAAGGACAACAGAAGAGTTAAAATCTTTGGGCCCCAGGCTGAACATTATGAAGCCAACCCACTCCATAGTGTGTCTCAGATGGGCACTGGGATATATACACCTAGCTCTTATATAGCACATTTCATCCATAGATCTCAAAGCACTTTTCAAAGGAGGTCAGCACTATCATCCCCATTACATAGATGGGAAAACTGAGGCACAGCAAGGTGAAGTGATGAGCCCAAGTTCACCCAGCAATAAAGATTTCATAGATTCATAAATTCTAAGATCAGAAGGGACCATTACGATCATCTAATCTGACCTCTTGTACAACACAGGCCATACAGCATCCCCAAAATAATTTCTAGAGCAGATATTTTAGAAAAACATCCAATCTTGATTTAAAAATTGTCAGTGATGGAGAATCCACCACAACCCTTGGTAATTTGTTCCAATGGTTAATTTCGCTCACTGTTAAAAATTTACATTTTATTTCCAGTCTGAATTTGTCCAGCTTCAACTTCCAGCCATGTTACATGTTTCTGTGTTAGACTGAAATGTCCATTATTAAATATTTGTTTCCCGCATAGGTACTTATGAATGGCCACCAAGTCACCCCTTAACCTACTCTTTGTTAAGATAAATAAATTGAGTTCCATGAGTCTATCAAAGTAAGGCATGTTTTCTAATCCTTTAATCATTCTCGTGGCTCTTCTCTTAACCCTCTCCAACTTATCAACATCCTTCTGGAACTGTGGACACCAGAACTGGGCACAGTATTCCAGCAGGGTCACATCAGTGAAAAAAATACAGAGGTAGAATAACCTCTCAACTCCCATGCAAGATTCCCCTGATAATGCATCCCAGGCTCACATTAGCTCTTTTGGCCAGAGAGTCACATTGAGAGCTCATGTTTAGCTGATTATCCACCATGACCCCAAGTCTTTTTCATAGCCACTGCTTCCAAGCATAGAGTCCCTATCCTGTAAGTATGGCCTACATTCTTTGTTCCCAGATGTATGCATTTACTTTTAGCCACATTAAAATGTTTATTGTTTGCTTTTGCCCAGTTTACCAACCGATCCAGATCACTTCGAACCAGTGTTCTTTCCTCATCATTATTTACCACTTCTTCATTTATGTATCCTCTACAAATCTTTATCAGGGACGATCTAATGTTTTTCCACATTGATAAAAATGTTAAATAACATTGGGTCAAAAACAGAACTCTGTGGTAGCCCAATAAAAATGGACTTGCCCAAAAATAATACCCTATTTGTAGTTACACTTTGAGACCTATCAGTTATCCAGTTATTAATCCATTTAATGTGTGCGATATTAATTTAATATTGTTCTAATTTTGTAAACAAAATTTGTGCAGTACCAAGTCAAGTACCTTACAAAAGTCTAAGTATATTGGTCCCAGTGGGTCTATCCATTAGATTGTGCTACCTCCATACGCCATCCCTCCATCACTAAATTGTGACTTTCCCACAAACCCTAAGCAAGGGGCAATGTGCAGTGGTACTGCCAAGGAGCAGACGAGGAACCAGATTGTGATACTTAGTGTCATAATGTGTATCCTGATTTCCTCATCCTTTGAGGGGAGGTAATCTGTGCCGGCCCGATATCTAGTAAAGATACCCCTGGCATGCTGACTCAGCTGTGCTGGCCAGTGCATTGGCCTAACTCACTTCTGCCACCACGCACCTCTGGTATGCTGATGCATAAGGAACCCCTATGGGACTACACTCCACATCACACTGGGGTGCATAGCCCCTACACAGCTTCCCAGATCTTGTCCCCAGCCTGGTATTCTGGAAATAGAATGATTCCAATGCTGGGGTTCCCTCCAGACCAGTAGAATTTAGAAAAAGATTTGCCCTTATGTTCATTAACATGCGGAGGCCAGTTATTCAGAGGGATAAATTATACCTCTGTAGGTCTTCCTTGACTGCTGCACCCCAGGTGAAATCTAATTTGATAAAAGGCAGGAGGTGATACCTCTGCATCCCCCCTTGAGATTTACTACAAAGAGTGAGCAGCTTTAAGTTATGGTCAGGGTTTAAGGGTAGCTCTACTGATGGAGATTGAACTGGCAAATACCCTGGTCATCCAGGCCATACCTCCTTCCCTGCTAGCGTCACTCACTTTTTGGTTGGTGTTGGTGGATCCTCAACTGCTGAGGATGTTACACTTTCTTTTCCATCACCACAACTTCCCCATCCGGCAAAGGCTCCAGCACTGTGCAGACACTAGGCTGAATCCTAGTTCCAAATATGGGGTGACAGTGTAACCAATCCTGCTTGGAACCTGGCATCTTCAATGCTAAGAACATGATCTGCTACTTCCTGAGCAAAAAGCCAAAGCCCAATAACCATTAGCTATTGAAAACTCATAAGCCTTCTATGCAGGCCAGAGATCAGAGGAAAGGACCCATGTTGTAACAGCATGGAGTACACGGGCACTGCCAGCCTGTTCAGTCATGTGCCATCTCCTATAAGCCAATATTTTCTCTGCTTCAACACTGCCAAAAAGGTCAAAGCATGACTCACCACCGATGTTCAATGTGTATACATGGACAGGCACTAATCGGAAATGGTTCCATTTGTTATATGTTTCTTTTGAATTAATCCACAAAAATGCTGTAAAACTGTGTGTACTGTAACATATGAAATTTACTATTCAGGGTTGATATTGTATAGCTCCACTGTAGCTCTAGTTCTCAAAGAGCCTGGAGCAAGGCTATCGTAAAAGTGTCTGAATAGTATTGCAATATTCTTGAAGAGCTTGGAGGTGCAACTCTATGAATCATTTAAATTGGTCTATTTTGACATGACTATGTACTTGTGACTGATTCATTTGAGCTCATGTGCGTGTATGCCCTCAACTTGCTTTTGTGTTTCTAGAAGTAAGAGGAGAAATACTAATAAAAATGTTTTTAATCTTGAGTTTTCCAAAGCTATCTAAAATTAGCCAATAATGTTTTTAATGGAACTTGAGTGTCTAAATCCCTTAGCCAGCTTTGAAAATTTCTGTCTAGCTTTTTGTCTTCCACTCATCTTAAAAACATAGGGTTAACTAAACATTTGTTGTGTCCTGAATCAGAGATAAATCCATTCATGTTTGTGAGGCACTCAGATACTACTTCTGCATAGGTACTGCCTATCTATAAACAGGCAGGTCAGGTTTGATAAGACATGAAAGAACACTTTCTAATCCAGAGTGCATTAGAACAGCTCCTACTTTCTTGTTCAGATGCTGGCCTGATGTTAGACTCACTGGGTTCCAGGGCAGAAACTAAGGAATGGGCCCAACCCTGCTGAAGCCCGAACTGCCTGGGGCAGTCCAAGCCCAAGCCCTGCTGTCCAGGGCTGAAGCCTGAGTCCCCACTACCTGGGGCTGCAGCTGAAGACCGAGCCCCACCATCTTTAACTTAGCTTCATGGGGTCCCCTGTGGCGTGAGGTACTAGACAATTGCCTTGCTTGCTAGCCCTTAATGCTGGAAGTTCTTTTTGGGTTCAAGGATGACAGGACCCTAGTTTGAGTCTCTGGCCAGCAATTGGAAGATACAACATGTATAATAATATTCCTCCATCTTTAGTTATTTTTCTCATTCTGTGCCCCCTTTATATTGCTTTTTAAGACATGAGCTTGCTGCATCATTAGATGTGAAAATTGATTGGGAGCTACAATTTGTGTGTCATGAAAGGATTTTATTTTGCTATCAGTCATAAACAAAATTGCATTAACTACAGAAAAAGCAAGCTGAAAAGACAAGTATGATGGTGGCTGATCGCCTCTTGGATTTAACACCTATATACAACACAGTGGACACTACTAGTATGTCAACCACTGCCACTTTCACCCATTACAATACTGTGGACTCTCCTATTCAAAGTGCTAGAATTATCATATGTATCCAAGTAGGAAAATGTTGAGATTTTTGGTGTCTGTCATGTCATTGAGTGTTAGAAATATTTTTTTAAATCAGAATATAAAGTTATGAATTTCCTTTAAAAAGAATGAGCAGTCATTGTTTTGATTAATTGCTTTTATAAGGAAAGAAGAGGAAAGATGGGCTGGCACTTGAGGGACAAGATTGGAACTTCTAGTCTTGGTCCTGCTATAGGCTGCTACTGGCCTCTGACCCAAGCTCCATCAACCTTCTGGACTTTATTTATCCACCTTGTGCCATTTTTGACACCTGAACGTGTATTAGCATTGTGATCTGGCCTCTTTTGCACAGGTGTCAATCATAGCATAAGTCAGTGGATAATCAGACTCTCTGTGACAGAGGTTGCTGATCAGTAAAATGGGGACAGTAATATTTACCTACCTCATGGGGATGCTATAAGGATTAACCTTTGTAAAAGGTACTTTGAGAAGCTCAGAAAGTACTCTATAAGTTAAAGGTAATCTTATATCATGGCATGCACTCTGAATGATGAAAAATGGCATTGTCAAATTTCGGTAGCTATTCACCACTAGATTATTTTATGGTCTGTTTTTTCTAGTTATTTTTCTTTAATTCTAAAAGTTCTTGGTGGGAAAGTTCCATGGTTAAAAATAGCTGATGAAAGTCAATGTGTTAATGTGCTTCCCTCTACTACTGGGCATGAATCACACAAAAGTCATTTGCTGTAGACACCTTCACTTCCACACCCATTCATCACTCTTGCCTAGGCTGAACGTTTTCCATTATTATAATAATTAATGTAATGACAGCGCTCACGGTTGGTAAAAATGGACAATCTGTTCTGCATGGTAGAATGACTGCACTGGATCCAGCCCTGCAAAATGACCACTTTGCACTGCTTCACCAATGTGAAGCAGCCCTAGAGATGGCATAAGTTAGTCAAGGGAGGGTCAACCTAATGTAAGGGGAATCCTCTGATCAGGGCCAGCTCCAGGGGTTTTGCCACCCCAGCCACCACCAAAAAAAATAAAAATAAAGCCGTGATCGCGATCTGCGGCAATTCAGCGGGAGGTCCTTCGCTCCGAGTGGGAGTGAGGGACCCTCTGCTGAATTGCCACCGAATACCTGAAAGTGCCACCCGGCTCCAGAGTTGCTGCCCCAAGCACCTGCTTGATAAGCTGGTGCCCGGAGCCAGCCCTGCCTCTGATGGTTCAGAATTGTAGCAGCCCTTGCAGCACTGATAGTTACCAGCATAGTAAGCACAGCTGAAGAAAGGGGGTATGTCTGGGACTTCCTTAAGCTCCAGTCACTTGGGGCTTTTGGCAGCTGTTGTGACTCAGACCAGACTTAGGACCGTTAAGCTTTTCTAAATTAGGCCATGGGTGTGGTGTGGTATAAAGCTGGCCCAGGATTGGTGGATTGTAAAGGCCAACCTTATACCCTCCCTCCTGAGCCATGCTGTGGGTTGACTGCCACAGCTGAGGGTAGGCTGGGCCTATGATTCTTTCTGACTATTCTGTAGTGTAATAGAAGCTGATTTTAAATTTTGGGGTCATCCTAGTTATCTGGATAACTATTAACATTTCTTCTTATGAAAATGATCATATCAAGATAAGTAGTTTGTATTTCTTTCCTCACCATCCCTCCTCAACAAATAATATATTGGATAAAAAAATACTGGAAAAAGAATGATCATTTATGACATGTTGACCAAATGGCTGTGACACACTGTAATTAACGCCATTCAGTGTCTCAGTGCTCCCACTTTGGTGCATTAGAAACAAAAGAAAATAGCATACTGTTCACACAAAGAGTAGCTTGGAGAGGATTTGCTCGGTTGCTTGGAATGCCGTTTGAAAAATCGGATATACGTTTCACAAACCTCTGGAGAAATAAGCTCTCTGTTGAGTATTCTAATTTAATTTAAAATCCAAACATTATAAAATTAGGATGTGCTCAGACAAAATCCACATTGGAAACTAGTACATCATCTTTGTGGCAGCAGTAAAAGATTTCTCATTTACTAATATGTGTGTGGTGGACTAGCAGAATTTTCTGAGCTCAAGGTCACCATCTCCAGAGATGTGCAAAAAAAATCAAAAGAGTGGCAATTTGCCTCCTTTATACTGTGTCCTCATAATGAGATACAGACACATAATACTCAGCTTATCTCTGGCACAGACCCATTGGCTTCAGGGGCAGATGGTACTGGAAAGATGAATCTGAGTTGGTTATATCAATTTTTACACTCTGCGGCTATCAATATCAATGCTTTCAGAGTTCAAGTTTTAATTTTGTTTTCCATTTCCATTCTTAAGGCCAAAATCTGGTTTCATTTACATAGATGCAATTCTCATTGATTTCAACTTCCATTAATTGCAACTGAGAGCAGAATTTGCTCCCATGACATCTGTAAAAGGTGTTTTAAGCACCAGAGGGGACATGCTAACAGAGGCATACAGCTTTTGAGAAAGTTTATGTATGTTTCTTATAGAAGGATCTGGCACTCAGTTATTTAGCTGGTATCCTACCTAAGAATATAAATTATTAAATAAAATATGCTATTCAAGGCCTGTGTAAAACATCATGTTACTACTAATATAAATAGGACAATAAGCAAATCTCTCTGCATTCAAATTAAAATGCACTGGCTTAAAGAGAAAGCTATGAACAAAATGTTTCTGTTACGAGATATACCTACAAATCATGGATTTACTAGTCTGCTACCACTTCTATACAAAAACCATTAGAATTACATACAGATCATTTGCAAGCAGGCCCAGAGGCCTACTGGTCATACTTGACTAGTCTGGTGGTTGAGATGCTGAAGGCCTCATTCTCTCTTGTGCCAAGATTCACTCACTGCAGGAGACAGAGAGCTCCAACACAAAGCTCCCTGATTCTCAAGCTACAGCAGCTCTGCTCCCTGGTTAAGGTCCCTAACAGACCACATTCCAGCTGAAAATTTGTATATACTGCGTCTCATAGATGCCAAGGCTAGAAGTGACTGTTGTGATCTTTGAGTCTGACCTTGTGTATAATACAAGCCATAGCAATAACTCTTAGAGCATATCTTTTAGAAAAACATCCAAGGAGAGGAAGAAACCACCACAGTCTCGGTAAATGGTTCCCATGGTTAATTACCCTCACAACTACAAATATATACCCTCTCCTGTCTGAATTTGTCTAGCTTCAGCTTCTAGCCTTTGGATCATGTTCTGCTTTTCTGTGCTTGATCAAAGAGCCCAATATCAAATATTTGTTCCCAATGTAGGTACTTGTAGACCGTAACCAAGTCACCGCTTACCCTTCTCTTTATAAAACTAAACAGTGAGCTTGTTTTCTACTTCTGATTCTTCTCTGAATCCCTTCCAATTTATCAACCTTGTTCTTGAATTGTGAGCACCAAAACTGGACTCAGCACTCCAGCAGCAGTCACACCAATGCCAAATACAGAGGGAAAATAATCTGACTGTTCCTACTTGAGATTCCCCGGTGAATGCATCCAAGGATTGCATCCACAGCGTCCTTCTGTCCACAGCGTTGCTCTGGGAGGTTATCAGCCTTTTACTCAGCAAACTCAGAGACAACTGAGTCTTCTAGTATTGACTCTAACAAACATGCAATGACTAACAACTGGTAAGGACATAATTTAGTCACAGAAGTCACTTTACTGTTTACCATGACTTTACTGGACCTCCATGACTTCTGTGGCTTCAGCAGTCAGTGACTGCAGCCGGTGTTGGAGCTGGAGCTGTGCAACCCTACTCTGTGGCTGTGCTCCTCCCCAGGGCTGCAGCCAAGGATGGAGTTTGGGCTGTGCCTTCTCCCCGCCCCCATGGTGGTGCCCTCCTCATGGCGGTGGGGCTCGGGCTGTCAGTCCCCAGCATGGGGCTCCAGCTGTCATTCCTTCCTCCTCTGGGAGTGTTAGCATTTTAGCCCCATGGCCCTCTGTGAGTTGGAGAGAGAGGCACTCCATCACTAAAGGCTGTAAGTGAGAGAGGCTCAGGTTACTAAGGCCTGGCCTACACTACAGAGTTAGGTCGCTGCAAGGCAGCTTATATCGACCTAATTATGTCACTGTCTACACTAGAATGTTGCTTCTGCCAAAATAAGTCCCCTACTACACCAATATAATAACTCCACCTCCATGAGAGGCATAGTGCTTATGTCGATGTCGTTAGGACGACGCAAGGTCCGTGTAGACTCTGCATCACCTACATTATCTGTTGGCTGTCAGCCTCTTGCAGGGCTGGCAACTGGAGCTCTCCCCCATATCCCTGTATTGACAGCCCAAGTGGTCAGCTGGGTGCGGGCTCACAGTTGGGGGTCCCCCTCCACCACAGCACTGACAACTTGGGCTGTCGGCACCGGGATGAGAAGGGCCCAAGCCCAGCTGACTGATTGGGCCTTCAGTGCTGGAGTGGCTGTCAGCAGTGAGGAGGAAAGGGCAAGCTGTGAGCCCTATGTGGGGTTGACAGCTGAGACTATCAGCACCAGGGCTCCTGGGCTTCAGCCGTTGGTGTCCCACAATGTCCCACCTTCAACGGGTGGAAATGCTCCTGGTGAGGAAGTGCACCGCAACAGAAGGAGCAAATGTGGACGTGAATCACCATTTTAAGTACTGCAGTGGCTATATATTGACTTCACTTAAGATGACTTAATTTTGTAACGTAGACAAGCGCTAAACCTACAGGGGTGCCTGGTGCTGGTTAAATGTCTTCTGGAGGGATGTGTGGGTCTAAGTTTCTAAGAGCCTAGTGCGGAATTGAGCAGGATCAGTGAACAAAACTGTTAGGAATGCCCCATTCCAGAACCAAATCCTTGTGTGGGGCACAGGAAGTACCTCCATAGTAATTGTACTTCATGAACTAATGCCCACGGGAATCTGGTAGCTTTCTATTAACGATATGTTGAGTTTAATTTGAGGGCTAACAGGTGCAGAGGATCATTCGTTGTCATACATATTGCAGAGTATATTTCAACATGAGTAAAAACAAAAAAACAGAGGGCATCAGGTCTGAGTGATAGTCTGTAATGCGAATGGCTAATTGATCTAACCATATGGATTTTACCATATGGATTTTTTTGTGATATTCAGCCTAAGTTTTCTTTTTCAAAATTTCATTCCTTACTTGGTGTTCTGCTTGTATGTACCACCTTAAAAATGTAACCCCCCACCCCTACTCTGATATTTACCCTTCTCATATATACTTTTGTACACATCACATGCTACTTTAGTCAAAATTTTATCAAGCAAGATTTATACGAATCTGATGCTGCAATCCTTGCTCAAGCAAGGAGTACATTTTCTTGCAAACAGTTCAATATAACATTATGTAGCTATCTGCATGTGTAAGACAGAATCATGTGAGGAAATACTGCAGGATTAGGTCCATGGTTTGTTCATTTTCTGCCAGAATCATGCAATATTAGGTTTGGAAGGGACCTCAGGAGATCATTTAATCCAACCCCCTGCTCAAAGCAGGACCAGATTTTTGCCCCATATCCCTTAATGGCCCTCTCAAGGATTGAACTCACAATTCTGGGTTGAGCAAGCCAATGCTCAAACCACTGAGCTATCCCTCTCTATCTTAATTTGGATGTGCAATTACTGCAGCTGTAGCAACAAATCAGGCACATACAAGTGACTGTAACTATCCAGGGTGTTTGCACCTACCTGATTTGGATGTGTACTCTCAATAACTGCAATTTAAAAATCATGCTCTGTTTTTATTTATATTATGATAGCACCTAGGATTCAGGGCCCCATTGTGCTAGGCACTGTACAGACAACTAACCAAGAAGACTAGCCTTGCCTCAGAGGGTTTATGATCTTCACATCAGACACAATGTGACAGGTGGACAAAACAGACAAATGGGGTGGGGATAGGTGAAGGGTTCAACTACCAAAATGGTAACTTCAGTGTTTTCCTTTCCTCTGACTATCCTTTGCTGGTCACCCCTTTTTTAAATCTCTTTGTGTCAAATTTCAATTTAAATGTTTGCGTCCCAATATTCCCAAGAGACCAGAGAGTCACCTTTTTGGCATAAACATGAATGTCCTCAGGGCACTGTAATAATCATTTTAACAGCAAATCACTTGAAGCTGCTGGTACTCAGGGGATATAAAAGATAAATGTAATGTTATTTTGCTTTTTTTTAAATAAAATAAGAAACATTAGACAGTACATTGGAACTGCGGATAAACATGCCAGAATGATCAATCACACTTAATTTATTCTGTTTACTTACTGTCTTTGGCAAGCCATGTTATTTTATTTTTCTTAATCCATAAAGATAAGGGTGAATTCATGTTAGCGTTGGCAAGCATATTAATTAGAAGCAACTTCTATTTCTTCTTATCTTCACCAAAACAAATCATCTCTTATCAGCAAGTCCCTGTGTTTCTATATGATGCCTTACAACAACATATTGTACTGACTGTATGTACACTAGGAAGGAGGCAGATATAAAACAAGTGTCTAGTGGCATCTGCACACTGTCTATCTGATACTTGCAGCTCGGGAAGTACAATTCATAGCATCCTAAGCTCTAGAGTAAAAGGTTGCCTAGCAAAAGCCTGAAAATACACTGAGAACGAGAAGACCCTACAAGAGTGCCCCAGTTCTTTTGTAAATGCAGCCCTGGAAAAGGAGGAACAAGCCTGATTTAATGGCCTGCTCCAGTGCCTGCTGAGTTCAACTGAAGCCTTGCCCTTGACATAATGGACAACAGATCAGGTCCAAAGACAACTCCTACATTTTCATACGTGGGTGCTTATCATTAGACACTAAGTCCACAGATAGTCACCTAAACTGTGGCCTGAGTTTCAGAGGATCTGCTGCTCCCATTGCTTTCACTGGGTGTTACACATACTTAGCATCTCTGAAAATCAGTCCATTTGCTTATGTGCCTCAGTGTGGATTTTGATGGTTAAGGTTTAAGCTCCCAAATTTGAAAGCATTGGACCAATATTTCAGCTTTGTAGATTCAGGCTCAAATGTGAATTTTAGGTCACAAGGGGAAACCAGACTGATTCTCTCTCAAACGAATCGCCAGGGGCATTTGACCACATCTCTCAGCTACTGCATGATTAAGCACAGTTCAGTGTCTCTACTCAGGAGAGATGAAAGTCAGGATCTGTAAGAAAGTGAAATAATCAGGCCTAAATTGCTCCTTACATAAAACCACTAACCTAATCCTTTTTCATTCAAAAGCAGCTGAGGTAACAAATTGTATTTAACTAAAATGAAAATGTTACATTTTCTATCCTCTAGAGAAAGTTTAAGCAACAGAAACATTAATAACACAGGATTGAACAGAATTTCAGCAGTGCTGTGAATCATTAATAAAATAGCGACAGAAGATGTAAATGGCAACAGTGGTGTGTAGGATATAGAACAGCAGAAAGAAATGCCAACAGAGACTATAAACTTCCAAAAATATACTGAAGATAATAAAAGAATAATATTGTAAATGACATTACACTCTCTAAAGAGAAAATGAGTTTTGGTAATTCCTAATTTGGAAATTGCTAAATTATCTATCATCTATCACCCAAATAATTATCTCTAAAAATAAAGAGACAGATTTATTTGGATTTTTACTAACTATAATAATAGATGCACTGCGTGCCCTTGACAATGTTTTTAAAAACACACTAATTGAACAGACCAGTCAATTCTCCCAGTTAATTCAAATAACTCAATGACAACATAAAAAGAACAGAAGTTAACCAACCCCACCACACACAGTCTCTGGAGTTCTACCCAAAACTCATCTCCTCATGGGCAATGGAAGAAAGCTGGGTCTACAGTGAATCCTGAAAAAATATAAATTCAGTTTGTAATGGATTCTGTCTTCATTTACACTCATACCATTTCACAAAAGCCAGTAGTTTGCACATGCTTCTTTACAGACTAACAGTCATCATCAAGCTCACATTGAATTCAGCGCCAGTTTTACAAATAGGGAGTATGTGCTTACTCTGTTTTAGCTGGCGGCTTGAGTACCTGTCCTGCTGAGTGCAGTATCCAGTGCTTTGTGTATGGCCAGGTCTATTCTAGGAACTTTTACCACTATAATAATTAGGGTTAGGGGTGTAATTCTTTACAACATTTTAATACCAGCAAAAGAACTTAGTGTAGATACAGTTATATTGGCAAAAAAGTCCTTTTGCTGGTATTGCTAATGTCATTCAGGGGACTGGTACAAGCCATGCTGGCAAAAGAACTCTTTCGCTCATAAAAGCTGTGTCTCCACTAGGAATCGGTACAGTTATACCTGGATCGCTTCAACACTAAGCCCCTACTTGAGTAGACTGGATCTGTCTCACTTTGAAACAGTGTCTGGTTAAGCATAATTTACAAAGACTTCAGAGCAGTGGGGCCCAATTATTCTATCAGTTACATATGATTGGAATAGTTAAATTTAAACCAGCATGTTCAGAGATGAATCTATCCTCTCCTAGTTTTGCTAACATGTGCCCTCCATTCTTTCTTAATGCTGGAGGGGACTACTTTAGTCAGTAGTAAATATTCCTGAAATATAACGAATAATTATTATCCTTAACCATATAATTAAGCACAACCATTTAGAAATGCTTAATTACATTACTTGAAACAAACATGGATAACATGCCGTTAGCTTTTTTAAACAAGTACAGTAAAACCCTATTTATCCGATCCTCCATTATCCAGCTCTCCATATTAACCGAGTAATCAGCGCACACAGATTAAGAAGCAGGAAATCTCTTCTGTGGCCACAAGATGGTGCTGCAGCCTCGCACTTTCCCATTATCCAGATTATCCAAATTTTCGATTATCGGATCTGGCCTCAGTCCAATTAGATCAGATAAACGGGATTCTGCTGTATATACATACTGAATTTAATATGTGCTTTGTCTATTATTCTACTCCACTAGGTGGCACCAAAATTTTCTACATGTGCTAAAATACAAAGGGTTAAGGGAACTGTATATCCTAATCTGCTAGTGCTGTCAGGTTCTTTCTAAAATTATCTCCATTCAAAGACAGCACTTCTAGAAATGGTAGTGAATGGCACCAGATCAAGAGACATCACTGCCATGCATTCATATGGGTAGACATATTTCAGTGCCTGAACATCTGTTTTTTTGTCTGTTTGTTGTACCATTGCCTCTTTTCATCATATCTGTCCATCTATTGTATCTGTTCATTTGTCTGCATTTTTACACAGCACCCATTGATGTGGTATCTGAGTGTTTGCATGGTTCTTCCTGTAGAGCCTTGTCTTCCCCTAAGATTACTGTGAAGTATTTTCTTTGATTTCCTATTCGATTCTATATAGGCATTTATAAAACATTCATCATCATAGTATCTGAGCACCTTCTAATAGCAGTGCATTAAGGAACATAATTACACATCCGTAATGTGTTATTTGTTCTCTCATCCTCTTCCCAGAAAAAAAAGTACGTGGAATGAAGGCTTTTGTTTCAGTAGGGTGGTGGTGGGTTATTTTTGGTTTTGTTTATTGTTGTTAAATATTCCTGTTGCTGCATGTTTATATTAGAGAAGGGAAGGTCAAAGAAATGTGCCTTGCACTTGGAGCAGAAAGTAGTGAGGTTTGTTATAGTCCTTGACCACCCCAGAGAAGGTTCTGTCTCCCAATCTTTTACTCTTACTGTTCAGAGTTCAATTGTGCTAAAGGACCAACGTTGTTGACCACAATCTTCATCCTGGAGCTTTAGTGTTTTCGGTATCCTGGGCCCAGGCCATGGAGTGCGTTGAAGATAAGGACCAAAATCATAAATTTGATTAGAAATTCAGGGGAAGCCAGTATAGAGAGCAGAGGACACCTGTGCTGTGCTCATGGTAGTCTATATGGAGTTTCCTAGGTGCTGAACGTTTCATCCCCAAGTACAGCTCATTGCAGTAGACCAGCCGAGAGGTGAAGAAGGCATGAATAACTGAGGCTAGGTTAGGTAGGGTGGTGTTGGGTTATTTTTGGTTTTGTTTATTGTTGTCCACAGGATGGGATGGAGTCTCCTAGCCAGCTGGAGATGGTAGAAAGCATTACGTATGGCCACTGACAGGAGAACTCAGCATCAGTGAGGAATTCAAGAACACGCCAAGACTACAAACAGAACTGACCAATTGTGCCTTCAGTTAAAGGAGACAGCACTGTGGCTAAAAACTTCTTAACATTCTTCCCTCTGCCCACCAGCATCACCTCTGCGTTGCTCTGTTCTTCATCCGTGAGGTAATCTCACCCAAGCTCAGGGCCGTCTTGATGGTACTGCTGTGGTTGAATGTGGTGAAAGACAGGTAGAGCTGTGTCTCATTTGCATATCATTGGCACTTGAGTTCATGTCATCTGATCAGTTCACCTCGTGGTTGCAGGTAGATGTGGAAAAGGATCAGAAAGACAACTGAGCCTTGGGGATCCCCACATGCAAGGGGTCTAATGGTGGAGGAGTAACCTTAGGCATGATTTTAATATTTGTAATATTACAAAAGAGATGCAGTTTCTCATCACTATGCTTTCGGTGTGTCCCTTCAGAAGGGCTCAAACCATTTTAGTGCACTACCCTGGACTCCTGCTACTTCTTCTAGGTGAGAGAGCCGTATCTCATGGTCCACAGTGTCAAATGCTAAGGAGAGGTCCAGGAAGATGAGAATGAATGTCTGTTCTCTACCCACTGACAGGTGGAGATCATCCGTAAGTGCCACCAAAGCTGTTTCCATTCCATGACCTATTCTAAATCCAGATTGTGCTGGTTCTAGAATGTTGGCTTCAGTTAGATGAGCTTGTGGTTGGCCTTTGGCTAGCTTCTCTATGAGCTTGCTTAGGAATGACAGGTTTGACACTTGGTGAAGTTGACTGCGGCTGAAGTATCCAGGGGGTTTTCTTCAGTGTAGATCAGACTGTTGCGTGTTTGAAGAAAGAAAGGAAGAGTCTCTCTGAATGAGATGTTGGTTACTTTGGTCAGGGGTGGCACCAGTTCATGATTCTCTTTCACAAGCCAGGAAAGGCATGTGTCAATTCACAAGTCTTGGGTCAAAGTGTTCAGAACTTCTTACTAAGTATTGACTTCTGGGAATGCAGGTGGGCTGTTGATTGGTCGGTTGCTGGGTGCAGGTGGAGCAGAGTTGATACATGCTGTTTGAGAAGGTTTCCTGAACGTGCATGATCTTTTTGGTGAAGTAGGATGAGAGTTCTTCACATAACTTGGTGTTCAGCTCTAAGACAGGTTGTAAGCACTCAGGATTAGAGAAGCAATTTACCTCCCTGGATAGCTCATTGGGGTGGGATTTGGCAGTCCCAATGAAGTTAAGTCTTTGCAGCTTTTTCTGTTATAATTAGAGGGGTCCCCTGCTTTGTAACTGATCACACAGCCTCTACAATATCAAAGCTAGAGCCACCACTTCAATGGAACTAGCAGGCTGCTTGCAAGAATCAGAGATTAAATTAAATGGGAGAAAAATCCTCTTTTTTTCCTTTTATATTGTCTAAGAACAAAACGGATTCACCTGAACAACTGTCCTATTAGCATCAATCATGAAAGTGTCTCCCTGAGATGTTTTCTGAGTCCATAGAGCCTTTTCATTCTTGCAATCTCTCTTTTCACAGCCATCCCAGTCTAGCTACTAGTCCCAATCAGTCCCTGCAGCCCCAGATTCAGGCAATATCACCAGTAAGCATGACATGGACTTTTCCTATAGTTAGACCCAAAACAATCCTTATTTCCACTTAACAATATGATCAGCAAATATATGAAGGATATGAAGCCATTGAACTGACTCATTTCATTCACTCTATGACATGACTAATTTAGCAAGCTAGATGCTGATGCACTGATTAATATCACCTTCAATACTCATTTCCTTTTACTGTATCATTTTAAAGGTTAATTTCATGCCTTTCTGTTCAGCATATTACGTAGTAATGAAGAAATAAACAAACTTGCTACACACTTAGATGATTGGTCAATGTTGCTAAATATAACTGTCACTTGGGATGATAAATACTACAAATCTAATTCTACAGTGCAAGTAGATTCCAACAAGCAGCAGAGACACTCTCTATATGTGGATATTATTGCTTTCCATCACCTTTCTGGGGCCAATTTGTTCACGCCACTAGTCTCTCATCAGTGTCCCAGCTGTTCCAATTTTTGCCTACTGTGGACAATTCCACCAGCCCAAATTCAGGAGAGTGGAGCATGTTCCAGTCTCACTCCTTCCTGCCCTGGATATGCCCAAGGAATACCAGGGAGAGCAAGAACAGAGCAAGTAAGATAAATCTGGCACACAAAGCAGCAAGGTCAAGGAGCTCACCCTTTGTTTTTTATCATCAAGCCAGTCTTTATTATGCAGGTATCTCACCCCACACATTATTCTTGCTGACCTTTTGAAGTTAGATAAGACTTTTTTGTTAGTGAAATGTAGGAAAAGCTGCTTTAAGTTTTGGTAAATTATATATACAGGATTATTCCATCCAATCTTTATATCATTTCTTCAATAAAGCATTGTTAGACATGGCCGGCCTTTGGTGAATCTACAGCCGCTTTCAGTACTCTTGTGTCCTTTTAATGAGGAGGATTCCCAGAATGTTTCCCAAGCAATGGTGATACATTCATACTTACTGCCATTTTATATCACGATGTTACAGGAATTTGGAAGAGATTCAAGAGATTACAACCCTTGGGCTAGCCATGTACAAAGGGACTATAATTTTCTATGCCTCCTAGAACACTCACTACTTTATTTCTTGCTGAACATGCCTTTTTCATGTCCCCTCACACTCCTTTGAAAATAAAAATAACAAAAATATAATGAGAGAGACAAGGTACATACGGTAATATCTTTTATTGGACCAACTTATTGGTCCCTAGACCCGAAGAAGAACTCTGAGTAGTTTTAAAGTTTGTACCTTCCACCAACGAAAGCTGGTTCAATAAAAGATATTACCTCACCTACCTCGTTTTTCTGATGTCCTGGGATCAACACAGCTACAACACTGCAAACAAAAATAAATATAACGCTTATGAAAGCTCCCAGATTGACTCCCCTAGAGAGGAATGTCCTTTGTGTATTCACACACTAGAGAGTAGTAGTTCTGGAAGATCACCCAACTCTCCCCTCTATTGGTCATCCAGCTCTGGCAAAATCACCTTGAAGACTACATAAGAACAGCCATATTGGGTCAGACCAAAGATCCATCTAGCCTAGTATCCAGTCTTTCAACAGTGGCCAATGCCAGGTGCCCCAGAGGGAATGAACAGAACAGGTAATCATTAAATGATCCATCCCCTGTTGCCCATTCCCAGCTTCTGGAAAATAGAGGTTAGGGACACAGAGGCAGTAAATATGTGCTATTTTGAGACTCCATACTTAGTCAGATATTGGTATCTCCATTCGTATGGCAAACAAGAATGCTCTCTATTGCAAACTGCAAGGGTGGTTTCCGTAAGATGGATGCATGTCCACCAGGGTGGTTTCTGTGACATGGATACCAGTCCACCAGGAACTGGAAGATAGATAGATAGATAGATAAGATTTGTATCTGGAATGAGATAAATTATTAATAATAATAAATAATATGTATTTCAATAGGAGTTTTCTTGGTATTAGATACAAAATATATATTAGATTACCGAATTGCAGATTCACAGCACAACAATATGTGTGTTTGATTAGCACACACTATGTTACCAACAAAAAGCAAGGATTTTTTAAAATTATTATTATTTTTGGTGTGTAAGGTTAGAAACTTGTTTTTTCTCCACTCCACTCATCTCTTATCTTATTGTTATTTAAACTAGAATAGTCAGAAATCAAATGTTACACTCATTTTGCATTCTTGGGTCTATGCTGATATCACCCCCACCCATAGCTGATCCCCACTGATTAAAATATATCATAATCAAATGTGAATAGTCAGACTCCTTACATTTCAAATATCTGCCATACAGCAACAATTTAAGAATTGACGCTAGCATAAAATACAGAAAATGGTAATATAGATTAATATGCTGTATTAATCAATATAGAAAATGCACAATTGAAGTTAGGTGGTCCAAATTGAAAAGATCTAAGGACAAATGTTCAAAATTGAGTTCCTAAAGTTAGCCACCTAATTCCATATTTAGACACTTAAATAAATAGCCATATATTTTGGCCAAAATGCACATCTACAAACTCTTGCACCTCACCGAGCACAACTGACTATGCTGGATGATTTTTTCCAGATTCTAAAATTGCTCAATCTTTAGTGCAGCCTCACAGATTACAGGAGCTTTGTTCACATTACATCTTCAGTAGCATTTGAATGGCCACATTGTAATTTATCCAGTGCTATATTTGTCACACAACTTTTATTTAAAGAAAACAAACTGCAAAAAGTTGCAGCTGGGTGTGTCCCTGTATGTGTTCTGGTGAAGTGCAGTCTGAAGCCTGAGGGAGGGCTTGGCTGGTTTGCCTCTGCAATACCACGTAAAGGGAGCCCAGGCTGGTGGGTTAGGCTGTCTCAGTGGTACACCAGTCCCAGGTGGCACGCTGAAGAAGGGGAGAAATCCATCACAATGGTGCAGCGAGCAGGGTTATGTGCACAGCTTGTTGCTCTGAGACACTGGTGGTGATTTTAAGTGGGTTTAAGTGTGTTGGCTGGAGAACAGTCAAAGTGGTTACCAGTTTGTTATTTTCTGTTTGCTTATCTTGGGCAAGGGAAGTAGGGACAGAACCCATCACACTCAGCACTTTCAGGTGTTATGCAGCATACAGCAGGATCAACCCCTAAGAGTGAAGTGCTTGTTGGGACAACTGTGTTTTAAGAACAGTCTGGGCTTCAGTTACTGCACAGCAAGAGGGAGACTGTGCAAAAGCAAAAAGGGATGGAGAGAAAAGGTGGATGGAAGACTGCATAGATGATCTAGATTCTGTAACCCTGTGGCAGGATCTGATACCAAAACAGAGATGGAACTAAGGCATAATGATCATCTCTGGCCTTTCTCAACGTTCTCTTTAATGTTGGTTTGGCTTGTTACAGAGATAAGGACCGGGGGCCAAATTCCAATATGGCTCAGAATTTCCGTAAAGTTCAGATGTAGGGTTCTTAGTTCAAGCTGTGATGGGACGTTGGTCACTCACTGACCTCTAAGAGGTTAATAGAGCCCTAGGAAGGCTGTGCAAGAGGCAGCCAATAGGAGAGGGGCTGTGAGGAAGAGCCAGTCAGGACCCGGCAGGCCCATATAAGAAAAGCTGCAGGGCAGAGCAGGGTCAGTTACTCCCTGGAGTTGAAGGAGAGAGGACTGGGTGCCTGGCAGGAAGAACAAACCTAGCACACTGGACAGAGCAGTGATGCTAGCAGGGGGAGCTAGAGAGAGTGTCCAGCCAGCTGCTGGGATTTGCAGGCTGAGGCCCTGAAGCAAGGGCAAAGATGGTGCTGGAGAAGTGGCTGGACCATTGGCTGCAATTGTCACTGGTGGGACAGCTGGACTGCAGCACTTGCCCCCAGAAGGGGGGAGGACAGATCATGACATGGCCAGAGGGCTGTGTGCTGAAAAGGATGCCATGGTCCTTGGAGTGATGCGGCTCCAAGAGCAGAAGTGACAGCAGAGGTGAGCCACCATCGGGAGTGAGTGTACCGACCTGCGGAGCTAATCCCCAGCACAGCCAGCAGGATGCATTGTTACAAAGCCTATCTCTATACCGAGCAATGGATAGTGGGCTTATCTTTGTAGTAAAATGCTCTATTTTTTTCTGTTGTAGTTATGCATTTCTTCAACATGTTGCTAACAGACAGGCCTACAGAGACTGTCCTTGTACTGCAGAAGCAGCATTATTTTAGTTTCATGCTTGTACTGCAATCGTTCAGGTATGACAGCTCAGTCAAGGATAAAGATCTTGAAATGACAGCTTTCACTCTTCTTTTTGTCTTGGCAATTGGTAATCAGGGCAATGCTATTCAGGCCCCAGTCCTTTCAAGGGAAATAATATATCATGAAAAGCAAGGAATGTTTCTCTGAGCTAACAAACAGGATCATCTACACATTGTCCTCCAAATGCCAACTCCCTTTTGCCCAGCATTCTTGGCTTTTGTAAACCTCGAGCAGATCTTGTTGTCTGGTCAACAGGAACTTGCTTTCCCAACACTTCCATGTGACCTCACAGTTAGGGATTTTGGCCATCGCTTGTCTTGGCAGTTGGATGCCTTGTCCCAAAATATTCTCCCCCTTATCTGCCAGACCAACAGACCAGGAATAACAAATGATTTGGAAATTTAACAACATAAAATATTTTTTCAACACAATGACCAATTAGCCTATGGAACATACTCCCACAAGAAGTCATGGAGGCCAAGAATGTAGCAGGAATCAAAAAGGGATTAGGCAGGGAAAACAAGAATTTTGGAAGGGATACAAACCCGCAAGTTTTGGGGGTTAGGCCAATCCCTAAATGAGGAGTGGTCAAACTATGGCCCGCGGGCCACATCCAGCCCTCCAGCTGATTTAATCTGGCCCTCGAGATCCTGCTGGGGAGTAGGGGCTGGGACTTGCCCCGCTCCAGCCATGGAGCAGGGTCGGGGTACACTCCGCACACATGTGCCAGAGCTCCCAGAAGCAGCGGAATGTCCCCCAGCTAGTTCCTATGTTTAGGAGCAGCCAGGGGGAGCTGCATGCTGCCCCTGCTCCAAGCACCACTCCCGCAATTCCTGTTGGCAGGGAACTGTGCCCATTGGATGGTTTCTTGCAGCTGCTTTGAAGCCACTGGTACCTATAACTAGGGTGACCGGATAGCAAGAATGAAAAATTGGGATGGGATGAAGGGTAATAGGTGCCTATATCACAAAGCCCTGAATATTGGATCTGTCCCTATAAAATCAGGATGTCTGGTCACCTTACCTAGCACTGCCAGAGATAGGATACGATACTAGATGGACCTCTGCTCTGACCTAGTCAGGAAATGTTTTGTTTCAAAATTCATAATCATAATCATTACATTAAAAGGAGAGGGGCAATTTAGGTACTGGTAAAAAAATAAAATATTTGCTTGTAAGCAATGGTACTTTTAGAGCCCAAGAAATACTTTACACACTTCTCTTTTGTATTTACTGGGACAAGTTCTGCCATCAATTAAACCCAAATAACTTTACAGTGAAGCATAAATGACACCAGAATTTCCCCCTTGCCTTTATTGTTATTAACATGTTGAAAATAAGAACAGAAGAATGGCCACACATCTCATTTGGAACTGGAAGTATGCAATCAGGCAGCAGCAGACACACACACACACACACACACACACACACACACACACACACACACACACACACACACACACACACACACACACACACACACACACACACACACAGAGTAAATACAGTACAGTACTGCGTTAAATGTAAACTACTGAAAAAACAAAAGTTTTTTTTTTTTAAATTGACAAGGTAAAAAAATTGTTTCTGTGCTTGTTTCATTCAGATGGTTAAAAACAGCATTTTTCTTCTGCATAGTAAAATTTCAAAGCTGTATTAAGTCAATGTTGAGTTGTAAACTTTTAAAAGAACAACCATGATGTTTTGTTCAGAATTACGAACATTTCAGAGTTATGAACAAACTCCATTCCTGAGGTGTTCATAACTCTGAGGTTCTACTGTATCCTGTTTGCCGACAGTGACCAGTGCCAGATGTTTCAGAGGGAATGAACGGAACAGGGCAATTATCAAGCGATCCATCCCTTCTCACCCAGTCCCAGCTTCTGGTACTCAGAGCATGGTGTGGAGTCCCTGACCATCTTGACTAATAGCCCTTGATGGACCTATCCTTTATGAACTTATCTAATTCTTTTTTTAACCCTGTTATACTTTTGGCTTTCACAGCATTCCCTTGCAATGAGTTCCAAACCATTCACGATTTTATAGACATCTATCTGACCCCCTTATTCATCTGTTTTCTAAGCTGAACTGTCCCAGTCTTTGATTTTTGCCTACTTAGATTTTTGTTAAACTGGTAAAAGAAAAACCAAAAATATTTCACCTGCTAGGGCTTCTTTTTCATAAACAATTTTTTTTGAAAATTGGTTTAATAAAAAAGATGGTGTCAACCATGGAAAGAGGTCTTCTATTATACAAACACTGGGGGAGAGGGGCTTAGCTACATTTTTATTAGCTATTTATAATGACAAATTATTATTAAGAACAAAATTAGGTTAATAAAACAAATTGTCAGAGTACATATGAGCCAAGTTCTTTATTTACCTTTAGCAAATTAAATATTCCAGATCTGATGTCCTATGTATTCCGCTTTAGCAATAGAATTTTTTAAATTTCACACCATATTATGCATTTGGCAAATTGTTTCTCCAGATAAATAAATGCTGGTAGCAAGTTGCCTTTGCTCATCATGGGCAAGATTCTGATCTCAGTTAGACTGCTGTAAATCTAGGGTGATGCCATTTACTTTCGTGGAGTTACTCTGGATTTAAACTCATATAACTGACATTAAAATCTGGCCATTATACAAACAATGGAGTTTTTATAGTACAGGGATCGGCAACTTTTGGCACACAGCCCATCGGGGAAATCTGCTGGTGGGCCAGGATGGTTCATTTACCTGCAGTGTCCACAGATTCGGCCAATTGCAGCTCTCACTGGCCACGGTTCTAGGCCAAAGGGGGTTGCAGAAGTGACGCGGGTCGAGGGCTGTGCTGGCCGCCACTTCCCACAGCCCCCATTGACCTGGAACAGCAAACCACGGTCCATGGGAGCTGCGATTGGCTAAACCTGCAGACACTGCAGGTAAATAAACCGTCCCGGTCCCCCAGCGGATTTCCCTGATAGGCCATTGCCAAAGGTTGCCAATCCCTGTTATAGTAGGTGGAGTACATGTCTTGCTGCAATGTCCTGCATCGATAACTCTCATAGGAGGAGTAAGCATAAGAAACCTACATCCTAGTAACTGGCAGTGTGAAACAAGTTGGCAAAAAAGAAAACTATAGGAATGACAAAATAATAAATATCTCCATAGGAAACAGATGTGATATTTTACACTGGAGCACCATAACTCCAGAATTCTCCATGGATCTTTCAAGAGCTATTGAATAAAGTGGCTACATGCTGTCTGTTGGGCAGAAAATCAGAAAATTTTCTACAGATATAAATCTGAGGGATACTGCACCTCCAAGAAATCTAGAGCAATAACTAAAATGAAATGAACAACTATTCACTCTAGGCCACCCTTTCAATCAGCACTTTAATGGACTATTCCTCCCCCCCCCCCCGGCCATTTTTAAAGTTTAAATATCTTTTACCATGTATGATATGTTATCTCAGATCAATTATTAATCTCACTCAGAAACTGCCTGGGGTTTCATACATATTACAATTAGTTTGAGATAAAATATAATAATCCAGCTATGAGGTGGCATTTGGCATTCTTATCCTGGCATTTTTTTTAATCCAAAGCAGTTGTTTGTTTAATAAAGGTAAAGATGTTGTGGGTATTCCTTGGCACACAGATTGCTGCTCTGGTCTTTAACTCCTAGTTGAGCACTTCAGCTGTCTTCTATCTTCCCTTGTTATGTGTCATGATAATTGAAAGGAATGTACTTCATTGTTGCAGCTGTGCATATGTTCATACAAACTTTCTGGGCAAGAGTTTGTGCATGGACAAGATTACTAGTTTTTTATCTGAATCATTTCCTGGGATGATCAACTTTTTAATAAATTTTGAAGCAGTAAAATTGCTTCTAACATTTCAAATTATCCTGGCTGCCCCAATAGGCTAGAAATTATTAAAGAAAATGTTTGGGTGTTAGGAAATGTTGAAGCTAATATTGTATCAGGATTTAATATAGTTGGATGCTAAATTCTGCTCTTGCATACATACATATAGCTCCCATGTACTATGATGGGATCTACCCAAGAGCCTATGGGATCAGAATTTGGCATCGTATCCATATATCACTCAATGTAGTATAACAGAGAGCTTTTTACTAAAACTGGAATATATTGTCTGATTGCATGATGACAGCTCAGATAATAAAAGTTCACTATACATTACTTTTGTGTTAATCAGATCAGAATGAGTACCGGAGTTCTCTTTTTCATATTATTATAAAGTGTTCATGCAGAGCATCAGTCTAAAGGCTTCTCTGCCTGGAGAGTTGGTGCTTGGAAGGTTGGGTTGTAAAATCTACAGCGCTGTTGCCTGCTACACACCAACTGATTTGTGGACCCTGCCACCGCTCACTAAAAGTTATGTGGTGCGCTTTTGATCTACTGCTGTTTCTACAAGCTGTTTCAAGCAGCAGTAGATCAAAGCACACTTTGAAACTTTTAATGAGAAGCAGTTAGTTAGTGTGAGGTAGGTTAGCACTATTGGTTTACATCCCACCTTGCTGTACGCTAGCTCTCTATGTAGATAAGCGCTAACACAGCTTGATGTCTTAATACATCAATTTATAGCACTTTTGAGACCTTTATTTTCTCCCTACTTTATTTAACATTCCCTATACATAGTGCTTCATAAACAAAAGATGGAGCTCTTGCCCGGAAGAGCCAGATCCTGCAACCGACTATGCATGGATAGCTGCACCATCCATCCAGAGTCATATTAAAGTCACCTGTGTACATACAAGTGAATGGGCCTCTGTAGGGATATGCACATGGAGTTAATTGCAGTAAGATATGCCTAGTGATTATTGTAAACTATAGTTTAATAAATCTCTGAAATGCAATGAAAATAAGAACTGGGCTCAAAGGGAAATGGAAGTTCTCAGCACCTACCAGGATTTAGCTCTTAGACTTTTTTACACTATGTATTCTCTTCTTTTGATTTAAATTACATTAACCTTTACCAGTGGTCTATAGAGTTCCTGTCTCTTCCCCTCCAAACACACCCCATGTAGACTTTATGAAGGACATATCACGTGCAGACTTAAAGCATGCATGACATCATGTATCCATTATAAATTGTGCACCCCAATACCAACTGATAAGGCGAATTCTTTCAAATGAGTTTGTTAATGTATCTTATACTCTATTCTTTATTTATCTGCCAATAAAGAATTACATTTTACAATCACACCATTTTAGTCTCCCACCGAAAACCAGGCAATGAGTATAATTTCAAAAAAGTATCAGTTATAAGCATTGATAATTTGAAGTAGTTTGACAAGTTACCTACAAAGTTTTCACATATCCTGAAAGTAATCTAATTTGATTATAGCTGAGTCATGAAAAATGGGACTCCTAATAGAACTCTGATCACAACTATAGTTACAGAGCTGCCAAACAGTGCTATAATCATTGAGGACCTGATCCAATAGCCCATGGAAATCAGTGGAAAAACTCTCACAGATTGCAATGAGTTTTGGCTCAAACTCTTTATGATGTGTAACTCTAAACCAGTATGACCAATATTCTTCCTAGTTTTCAAGCAAACACATTTGGGCACTGTTTTGCCACAAAATATTTTGCTATTAAAGAACTGCAGCTGATCCAGAGCAGATGTGGAAAGGCTGACACCGATTATATGTCCCCCTGTGGGAAGGGGAGGCAGAGTGCGAAATAGGACTCAAAGAATTACAGTTTGGGCTCTGCTCTGCATCTGGGGCAGAGAAGCTATGTGCTGCCCCTAATTCAGGGCAGATTACAAGGTGTTAATCTGGACTGAGGCTGTAATCAGCCTGTAGAGGACAAAATGTTCACACATATGATAATGACTTTTGCTGGTTGGGAATTTTTTGACATAACTTTTTTCATCAGAAAATGCTGGTTCATCAAAATCAAAATGTTTTGAGGCGATGTATCACCATCAAAGGAATTTCTGTTGAAAGCCAAAGAGAGACAGAGATCCCAGAATAGCCAGGTAGGGAAGGCACTGAACTGAGATGGGTTCAACTCCCTGCTCAGAATCAGGCAGAGCAGGGATTTGAATCTGAATATTAAATTATGTATTATTTATCAAAGTGGAACAGCTCAGACTGATTCTATAGCCTGGTGGCTATTGCTGACTCTATAGCAGGGACTTGAACCTGTCTCCTCCAGGACAGGTGAGTGTCCTCCCCATCAGACTATTGGGTACTCTGTGGTCTCACTCACTCTAGAATTTTTTGTGAAAAATTCTAAAGGTCTCATTTTCGTCCTGATGCAGAGTGAAAACAATAATAAAAACCTTGAATTTTGTTCATGAAATGGAATTCTTGTTTTCTGGCCAGCCCTAATAATGACCATTTATAAGTGAGATGCAAACATCTCTAACACATTACTAATTGACAACATATCTTCTTTAAGTATAGCCAATACACTACACTAGTAGTCAAAATGAACTAACTATGAAGGAAGTTTGAAGTGGCAGTATCTATCCAGCTGTGGGATAACAGGCCTTAAATTTAGACACTAATCAGAATGACGAGTCAGGGTAATGTGATGACTTAACTCAAAAACAGTTTGCACATTTTTTCATCTAATTGTGTAGAAATATTCTCTTTTGCCTTCAAATAAACCTGATGATTTTCAAGCCAAAACCAACCTTCTTAGCCAAAACTGCAAAGGTGATAAATTTAGGGCTTATCATAGAATATGCTTGAAGTAATTTAAAGGAAATTCCCAAAGCTGTTTTCTGAAAGTACTTATATGACTTTTCCCCTTTAATCTGTCTTTTAAAACATTCATTTTATATATTAATTTACATAATCTTCTCATTTTATAATATACTGTAACAACTGATAATGGAACTGGAAATATGAAAAAGTAAATTTATAATTACAATTTATACAATAAATTTAAGAAAAGAGGAATTGTCATGCCAAATCAGACCTTTGGTTCATCTAGTTCAGCATCTTCTCTCGGAGAGAAGCCTGCTGCAGAAGTTTCAGAAGCAGGTGCAAGAAACCCTGAAATGGGCAATTATGGAATAACTAGCTCATGGAAGAAGTTTCTTCCTAAGTCCTCTCAGTTAGTGATTGCCTTAACTTGCGCTATTTTATAATATCTCTGTTTTTTTCCATTTCCTATCTCTCTGATCTTGACACACATAGGAAACATATTTGACCCGAACTCCAAATTAGTCTTTGGGAAAGATGGATCTCAGCAAAATTGTTCTATAAATCACACAAATATGTGGCTTGCTGCTTCTCAGCCTATTAATATGAGCTGTTTGTATTACATTCTATATAACAGGGAGTGCTACAGAAAGCAAAATGATGGTACTTCAGTTTCATAGTTAAATTCATTCTATAAAACCTTTTGGGAAAAATGACTGTGCCTGTAACCCAGAAGTTATAAAAAAATATGCTTTTTCGCCCTGCATTTGATAATTAAAAATACACCAAGGTGATTTTAATGTAGATTTTCCTCTTTTTAAAAAAATCTTTGTTGTACAGTGTGTCTGGAATTATCATGCTCTCTTTTTCTTACATGTGCATATCAATATGGAAACTACCATCATCAAGCAACATGAAACAGATAGATACAGTAGGGTAAATTTGCTGTGTGGAGGTATTTGAATGAATAATGGCCATTGAAGTCAATGAAATCTGTGTGGCTGAATTCCTGTTCTTCAGGCTTAATTTTGCCAGGTCTTGCCAGAGTGTATCTTGCATTTATCATGCTGCCACATAGCCCTCAAGGCCAGGGCCGGCTCTAGGATTTTTGCCACCCCAAGCAAAAAAACCACAAACCCTCTGAGAGCGCAACTGCCAAAGCAAAAAAAAAAAAAAAAAAAAAAAAAAAAAAAGACCCAGAGTGCCGACCCTGGAATTGTGCCACTTGCATAGTGCTTTTCTATCCTTGGATCTCAAAGTGCTTCATAATAGTGGGTAAGAATTATGAAGTATATGCCTCATACAGTTTTACTGCAAGCTATTTACAATAACATGAAATTTGGGAACAATACACCTTGCCCTTCCCCCCCGCCCCGCCGCAAAGTGTTATATGATCCATCTGGTGATCACTTTAAGCCTTTAAGCATGAGAATCAACAGCCTTTACTATTTTCACCATCATTATTATAACTGCAAATTCTATTCATATATTTGCACTGGTGTTTAATCCCTTTCTGAAACTTGCTAACAATATGGTCTGTGCCAATAAGATGTTTTTTAGAGGGAATTACTGATTGTAGACAAAATGTAAATATGAATAGGCAAATAAGTAAAAATCTTGCCAAAATTATTCACTTGCTAAAAAGAGCCCAAATTTCCCCAAGTACATAAGAACATAAGACCTGCCATAGTGAGTCATACCATGATCCATTTTGCCCAGTGTCCTGTCTCAGACAGTGGCCAGTACCAATGCTTCAGGAGGACTGTACAGAACAGGGCAATTATGGAATGATCCACTCCTGTCTTGGACCTGTCCTCCATGAACATATCCAGTTCTGTTTTGAACCCAGTTATACTTTTGGCCACGGCAATGAGTTCCACAGATTAGTTGTGCATTGGAATAACACCACCTTGTGTTTGTCTTCCACCTCTGCCTATTAATTTTATTGGGTGACCCCTCGCTTTTCTATTGTGTGAAAGGGTAAATGACACTTCTTTATTAGGTTTTTTCCACAACATTCATAGTTTGGGGCTGACATGGCTTTCCCAATGACAACTGTATGAGAACAGGGAATATATCTGTACAAGACTCTTTGAGAGTTATTGATCTCAGTGAAGATATAATTTAAATTATTTTTATATGATGACTTAAAAATATGCTCCAGGTCAACAACGAAGTATTGGGTTATATGCAGGAAGACATGCTGAGTGAAATTTTCTCTTGTGTTATGCAGGAGGTCAGATTACAAGGTCTTAATGGTCCATTCTTGCCCTAAAATCTATGAATCTTTATTATACTGCACTCCTCAGTTCGTCTCCCCTGACCTCATTCTCACAGCTATAAAGCACTTTGGGACCAAATGTGGGAAAAATCCTCAAGGAGGCCAGGAAACGCCAAAAGTCTCTACTCAAGAAGTATCATCTGAATTCATTCTTTAGGCTTCACAGAAGAAGTAAAAGAAGGTTCAGCTCCTGCTGCCTCCGTGAACCAGCAGATCCATATTATTCCACACTGTCTCCCAACTCCTGATTATTCTCCTACAGCTATGGCTGTTTCACAGTGTTAGGGAATTGCAGTTAGGAGTTAATGCTGCCCGAGAGAGACAGATCATTAATAAATATATTTTAAGAACATAGTTTTCTAATGAAGTGTTCCTTAAAAAGCCCAGATAGACCAATTTGTCATGTGTTCAGACTACTTCTACATAAACTCTATGCCCTTTTTTGTGAAGCAGGGAAAGATTTTTTAACTATCCTAAACAGAGACTATAAAAAGGATTGTGGGTGCTCATACAGGTATTGCTTCTCAATGATTTCCACATCAAAGGTGTGTAGTTTGTAAATCAAAAGATTTTTTTTCTAACTACTCTCTCTGTAAGCTCAGCATGGGATCTGAAAGTCAAGCTGAGTTCTTTCCTTCTCATGCACCACCCTGAGTAACAAAGGTTCTGCAGGCCAAATTAGTTCCTTATGTACAGACGTACTCCCCCCCAGGCCTTCAGATAGGTTGGACAGGTTTGTTTGATTGAAACTGTGCAAACAATTCATGCACAAGAAAGAACAGAATCCAGCTCACTCACAGCTAGTTATGTTGGCTGTGAACTGGTAACAGGTGTGAAGCAGTAAAAATATATTATCTTCTGAAGTCAGCAGGTAAAACTCACACTCATGCAGAAAAGACTTGCTGAGTAAGGGAGTGCCCTTTTTTACCAAGTCACTTTTTAGGGCACAACTTCACTTCCAGAAGTTCACTGAAGCAATTAAGTAAAAAAAACACAATTATCTTATTTGTCTAGTATCAACAGCCACACTTAACGAAAAGCAGCACGCCACATTTGCCACTAAAAATCATCCTTCATTTGGAAGAGGAACAAGTGAGAGTAACAGTTTGAGAGGAGACTCCAATATGTAAGACAGTAGCACAACTGCCTAAGTGACAATTTACAGCTGACATGTGGAGGCTGCTTTTGGCACTTTTAGATTAAGTTCTTTCCAAAGGGCTTTAGATCAAAGCTTTCAATACGACCATAGAACTGTCTGCTAGTTGGTATGAACTTCCTTTAATAAAATCAGTTTCTCTTGGGACCGATAAACCTGTGCCAGCAGCCCAGGGACATTTTGAGAGCCAGTCCCCCCTGTTTACACAACCAGAGAATGAGCACAGACAGCATTATAAATCACTATGCTTAGAGACCACGGTAAAGTTAATAATTTTCTTCTTGTGCAGCCATATATTAAAACACTCGAACAACAAAATGGGAGAACTCGTTCAGATCAACTTTTGCCTAGAATTGAAACTTGACTGCGGAAGCCTGCTTCTCTTTTGTTGCTGTGATAGTCATCTTAGAGCTCACTTATACCTCCAGGTTTCTGCCAGGAACATAATAATCAAAGTGGCACGAGAGACCTGTTTATTCATGATTCTGGCTTGATGGGAACCAGGAAATCTCCTCTCATTTTATTGTGATGTAGCCACCTGTGACCTTCATCTGCAGTTTTCTACAGCTTTTCAAAAATGCTGCAGGATCTACTCTACACTGTGTTCCATGTTACAACACTCATGATTTCAATGGAGTTGTACCAAAACTGACTTGGGCAGCATGACTCTTTGTTATCTCATAGAACATGGTTAATATATTAAAAATGCCACAGCAAATATTAATTACTAATAAATAGTTGTCCTCCATCCATGTTATGCTTACTAACAGGGTGCCATATTTCCATGTTCAATGTACAATGGAAGTTTGGATTTGTTTTTCCCTCATATTGTTAATGTTTTTTTCCCCTTATTATATTTTGTTTTCTTATTTTTTCAGTTAGAGGAAATGGTGCTTGAAAGGCTGCAGACATTATATGCTCACGCATCCGAAACATGCTTATATATGTATGCTATATATTTACTATGTTTGCATGTGTGAATATATTTCTATATAATGTATGAATTATGTGTGTGTATATGTATATGAATCTATTTTAGGGTTTTACACCGCTGCCCATCACCACAGTATCTGATCACTTTCCATGTAAAATAATTAGCAATAAAGAAGTCCCTAACAGACATCATGGATTATCTGGTGCTTGTCCTTTTTCAGGGTCAAAACTCTACTTGGAGTAGGTGATTTTAGGTTTGATTTTTATTGTAGGTTTTATTAATTCCCCTCTTTTAGTTTAAAATGTGGCATGGATATAGAGGTTGTGAGAGCAAAGATGACTACACATATGTTAGATGGGACTGGTGGTATCACCTATTACTAAAGTTACCTCACTATTTATATGATGATGCCTTGTTTTCAGTTGATTATAACTTTGCCGAACTGTAACCATTTCAGCAGAAAATTTCCATGAGGAGCGTCCGCTTCGTGCTGAATTCTTTTGAAAAATTTCATGCAAAATGGTTCAGCCATTTCCAAGGACTAGACAAGGGTAATGCTGATTTGCTCATGGACCTTTACTTTGAGCATCTCTAGCACAATCACAATCTGAAGGAAGGACTTGACATTTGGCAAGAGATAGGGAGATGAGGGCACTGTACCCTAGATGTGTCTTTTTCCACCCCTCTGAAAATACACCCAAATCTGATGAAGTTGTAAACTTTTGAAAAATTAGTTTGCACGTGCTCAGTAGAGACTTCCTAGAGCTTTGCAGCTAAATTCCCAGAAGATTCAGTCTTCACTGGGTATGCTCCAGCCAGGGGCTGAGCAGGAGTTTCTCTGCATTTCCAGCTCTGGGCTGCTGCGGGCACTGAAACAGAAAGCAGAGAAACTCTCTCTCCCGTACTTTCAATGCTCCTTGCCCCTTGCTGGGCCCAGGCAGCATGGAGGAGGAAGAAGCCTCATTTGAATACCAAAAGGGCAAAAGCTTGACTTTGTGGGTGGACTGGAATAAGTAGCCTGGGGTTGGAGGCTGGCAATGGGGGGAGGGAAGGGAAATTGGGTTTTGGAGTTTGGGCAGGAGAGTGGAGTTTGTAGCTGGGGAAAAAGAGTGGGTGGGGAGACTAGAACTCAGTAGGCAAGACGACTGGGCCTGGGAGGGGGTGCTGGGGAGAACTGGGACTGGTTAGGCAAAGACTGAGACTAAAAGCACTGGATGGGAGAAACTGGAAGGGGAAAATTATGACTTGCTGGGCAAGAGACTGGGTCTGTGATGAGAAGCTTGGGGAAGAAAACTGGGACTGGCTAAGTGGGGATAATGGGCTTGGAGAAGGAGATAATGGTTGGGAAGAGACCAATCAGAGACCGTTTGGAGGTGATGGGGCAGAATGGGACAAGCTCGTGCCCACTAGAATACAAAGGCTGCTCCAAAGCCAAGAATGGAGCCCTCAGTTCCAAAATTTCATCATTCCTCTGTGCTCAGCAACTATCTGTGAAAACCACTGGCAAAATATCCCAGCCCCTTCCAGTGCTGGTCTACATATATATATATTACATAATGGAATTTCTGGAGTTTTTTTAGTTTGCTTTTTTAAAACCCTAGGAAATTCAACATTGCAGTCAAACTGCATTAAAAAAAACATTAAAAACTCAATAGTTAGGAAATGCCAGAATTAAAGTTACTTGCGCAACCTTTTGCTTATGCTTATGTGACAGTCCTTAATTACATGACCATATATTATTTTTTCCACAGGTCCCCTGCCTCATTGAGTGCACAGAATGGACCACCTCTGTGGACGAATCAAGGTTGTGAAGTAAAGGGCGCTCTTGCTCATAGGATTCCTACTTCATCAGATGCAGAAGTGGGAAGGAGTGCAGTGAATGAGACAGGAGTTGCAGGATGAAAAAGGATGGTGTCATGGTTAAGGCAGTTGAATGCTGCCCACAGAATTGGATTCTATCCCCAGACTTTGACTCTTCCTCAGACTATGATGCTGGGAAATTCACTTAAATAAGGCCTTTCGGAGGTAGTAACTAATTGTGTGTTCCTCATTTTCTGGATGCCTGACCTGAGACCATGGGGTGTGATTTGCAGAAGTGTTGAGCACTCACAGCTGCCATTGAAGTCAATGAGAACTATTTTTTGAAAATATGAAGTTCTATAAAATGCTAAGGACTCTGAAAAATTCCTAAATCTCTCAACTGGACACCTCAAATTAGGAAACACTACTGATGTAAATCTGTGTGCCTCAGTTCCCTGTCTGTAAAAGGGGGACAATACCACCCTATCACGAACAGGGTGTTCTCAATATAAATTAATTAATATTTGTGAAGCACTCTGTCATAAACAGACAGTTAATGGTTAAGAGAACAGGAGTACTTCATATCTCTTTTGACTGTAAAGGGTTAACAAGTTCAGTGAGCCTGGCTGTCATCTGAACAGAGGACCAATCAGGGGACAGGATACTTTCAAATCTTGAGGGAGGGAAGTTTTTGTGTGTGCTGTTAGATTTTGGTTGTTGTTCTCTCTGGGTTCTGAGAGTGACCAGACGTGCAACCAGGTTTCTCTCCAATCTCCCTGATCAGGTTCTTATAGATTCAAAATAGTAAGTATTAGGTGATAAGGCGAATTAGGCTTATGTTTGTTTTCTTTATTTGCAAATGTGTATTTGGCTGGGAGGAGTTCAAATGTGTATTTTGCTGAAAGGATTTGAATTTGTACTTGTATACTTAGGCTGGGAGGGTGTTCCCAGTGTCTCTAGCTGAAAGACCCTGTAACATATTCCACCTTAAATTTACAAAGATAATTTTTACTGTTTTTTCTTTCTTTAATTAAAAGCTTTTCTTGTTTAAGAACCTGATTGTTTTTTTTATTCTGGTGAGACCCCAGGGGACTGGGTCTGGATTCACCAGGGAATTGGTGGGGAGAAAGGAGGGAAGCGGGAGAGAGAGGTTAATTTCTCTCTGTGTTAGGATTACTTTCTCTCTCAGGGAGAGACTGGGAGGGGGCGAGAGAAGGAAGGGGGAGAAGATGAATTTTCCTCTCTGTTTTAAGATTCCAGGAGTTTGAATCACAGTAATCTTCCAGGGTAACCCAGGGAGGGGAAACCTGGGAGAGGCAATGGGGGGAAAGGGTTTACTTTCCCTGTGTTAAGATCCAGAGGGTCTGGGTCTTGGGGGTCCCCAGGCAAGGTTTTGGGGGGGGACCAGAGTGTACCAGGCACTGGAATTCCTGGTTGGTGGCAGCGCTACAAGTACTAAGCTGGTAATTGAGCTTAGAGGAATTCAATGCTGGTACCTCATCTTTTGGACGCTAAGGTTCAGAGTGGGGAATTATACCATGACACACTCAGACACTAGAGTGATGAGCACCACAGAGAAGACCAGGAAGACATTAACAATTCTATCCATAGCAGGGTTTGAATAATTCACTGTAAACAAAGCCTAACTTCATACCTTGCACAATAAGGATAAAACAAAATATTGAATTCATTAACTGAGCACTGTCTATTACATGTGAACAGAGTGAAACTGGGATCCTGTGGAAAAAACAGTATGGGATCACTTAATTAAAAACTATCAAAATACATATGCATGAGAACTGCGCAGGGAATCTTTGTTCTGGCATTCCCTAATGTTTGAATGCTTGACTTCGCAATTTTTATAATTTTGTGTAAAAAATAATTTTACAACACACAAATCATAATTCTTTTTGTAAATGTTGTGACTGACCACTTCTCTCTCTCTCTTTTTATAATTAAAATTATATGCACTCCTCAAAACAATAACAGGTGGAAGATTACTGAACTGTCTATCAATATGAAAGACACGCATCTATCAAACTGTGACAGTATCTGCAGTTGATGACTCAGTGGAATCAGCTTTCCACTTCCAGTTTCTGTGACACCAATGAATGATGAATAGAGCTATTTTTGAACTCCTAGACCAATTCAAGATGAGAGAACCCAGAAAGACTGGATTTTCCTAATCACTACTACAGATACACCTAATAACATTAACTGATCCAAAAAACATACAAGCAAGATGCATTGTAATATACTGACTTGTGCATGTACTTCCACTTTCTTCCACTGGAAGGAATTTCAGACCTGTTCCAGTGCTTTGAGTTTCCTGCACCACAAGAGCTAATGGAAATATTGCTGTTTTGTAATGAGTGGAGGCCACGTTCATGGAAAGGCTGGTGAGTCATGATTTCTGTTCCTGATGACATTTGTATATGCTTAATTGATGACTACGGAGTATGTACCATAATAGGCAGCCACAAATCATTACAGCACCAAAGTGAATCATGATTGCTATACAAATAGATTGCTGATCAAAGAGCATTAACATTTGCAAATAACCATATGCGTAAGATATAAACCAGCCTTCTCATATGAGATGAGACAGAGAAACTGAAAAACATAAAGGCTAAGTTCTACATTCAGGCACCAGTACTAGTAACTTTATCGGACTAACTCTAGACCTACACTTTTGTACCAGAAAGCAGATGGTGACCCACAGACCTTACTACAAATCAAATACATTTTAGCATATTTAGAAGTTCAGAAAACAAAATCAGCATTAGCCACATGTCCACCTGATCAAGAAATGCAATCACAGCAGAGCCAAATATTTCTCTGCAGATGAACAATAACCTTTTAAAACAACATAAAAAGTCAGTTGGCAGTAATGGTAAGACTGGGCAAGATATATTTTCAGCAAGTTATGATTAATGGGAAGTGTATCGAGTGGGTGGGCATACCCTACCAGAATGCTAATTTTGACCCTGATAGGGAACAGATTACACAGCAGCAATGAGACTATATTTCAATGCTATTCCAAGGGCTGCATTCTGTTCTCAGTAAGAGTGTGTCATAACCTTAGTCCCAGATTTGAACCTTAGCGTCCAAAATATGGGGGTTAGCATGAAAACCTCCAAGCTTAGCTACCAGCTTGGACCTGGTACTTGCTGCCACCACCCAAAAAATTAGAGTGTTTTGGGGCACTCTGGTCCACCTGAAAAACCTTCCCTGGGGACCCCAAGACCCAAATCCCTTGAGTCTCACAACAAAGGGAAATAATCCTTTTTCCCTTCCCCCCTCCAGGTGCTCCTGGAGAGATACACAGACACAAGCTCTGTGAATCCAAACAGAGTGACTCCCCCTCTCCGTTTCCAGTCCTGGAAACAAAAGCACTTTCCTCTTTACCCAGAGGGAATGCAAAATCAGGCTAGCAAATCCAACATACACAGATCTCCCCCCTGATTTCTTCCTCCCACCAATTCCCTGGTGAGTACAGACTCAATTTCCCTGAAGTAAAGAAAAACTCCAACCGGTCTTAAAAGAAAGCTTTATATAAAAAGAAAGAAAAAATACATACAAATGGTCTCTCTGTATTAAGGTGACAAAATACAGGGTCGATTGCTTAAAAGAATATTGAATAAACAGCCTTATTCAAAAAGAATACAAATCAAAGCACTCCAGCACTTATATTCATGCAAATACCAAAGAAAAGAAACCATATAACTTACTATCTGATCTCTTTGTCCTTACACTTAGAAACAGAAGACTAGAAAGTAGAAACTACTTCTCCAAAGCTCAGAGAAAACAGGCAGCCAGAAAACAAAGACTCAGACACAAACTTCCCTCCACCCAGAGTTGAAAAAATCCGGTTTCCTGATTGGTCCTCTGGTCAGGTGCTTCAGGTGAAAGAGACATTAACCCTTAGCTATCTGTTTATGACAGAGTGACACAACTGCAGTGTAACTCCATTGATTCTGAGGGAGTTACTTCCGAGTTATGCTGATATAACTGAGTCCAGAACTGAGCACTTATGGTCAATTTAAAATATGGCTGTTCAGATGATGCAGAGGGAAAGGGAAAAGAGGAGATAAATATTTAATTAGTCTGTTCATCCTACCATGGCAATGACAAACAGTGATAATGACAGGAGAATTCAGATGACCAGTCACTTGGTTTGACATTGTCTGCTGGACATAGTACATTCAAACTTCTCCCTAACACAGCTGAAAACATCAACGAATGGTATATCGGGAGCTATTTTAGAACTTTATTCCAAAAGGTGTTCACAGCAAAAGAGCCCAGAAGGCTAGTTTTTTGCTCAGCACAGTGAGTGGATTTTCAATCGTTAAGTGCCTCTCCTAATTCCCAAAACACTCCATATTGTGGGCAATATTACACTGTTGCTTCCTAATCATCCTCTGGATTTCCATATAAGCCATTTAGTTAAGGAAACGGACACTCCAGTCATATCTATGAATGACCAATTTTTATAGGTGGAAGGTGTAAATATTTGTGGGAAACACGAACAGAGGTAGGGCCAGATATTTTAACATTTATTCAGACTCGGGTCTTGTCTACACAGCTGCACAGTTTAGACTACAGGGGTCTGAATAGCAGCACACACTAAAATGTTGCACTGTAACTTCCCTGTGTGGATGCTGCAGACATGAACTAACAGTTTCCTAGTTCATATTAATGCAATCCTCTTAAACCAGTAGTCTGATCTGTAGACATGCACCTTATTCCATAACTAAGCCACTGAATGCAATGGAACCACATGCAGAATCAGGCACTAATTCAATATATCAGTGGCAGAATCAGGCCCTTAGCAAAAACAAAGAGAACATTTTTGTCACAGCAATTTCTTCATTAATATTTACATTTACTTTGAAAATTGAACCTTTTCCATATTTACAGCCTAAAAATATTATTGACAAAGAAAATAACATGCATTTTAAAACTAAAAGGTACAACAACAAATTTGGGTTAAATTCTATTCCTGGTTATTCCTAGAGTGTATTGAGATTAATCTTTTTGTAAAGACATTCTCTGCTCAGTTTATCATGTTTGGAAATGGTTGTGAATCAGTCCTGATTCCTGCAAATATATTTGTTGTTTATGTATCAAAAAGTTTATGTGAACAAATTTCAACCTATTGGAAAAGGAGGGTATTGAGAAGGACTCACTTTGACTATTCAATCTTCTTTATTTCTGGTCCTGTTTCTGCTCTGGATGACTGATTTTATTTTAAACAGAGGAACAACAAATGATGATGAATTAAGAGAAGGAAACTCTTGTGCACACATGAACATTGTTTGCAGATGAATTCAGGTACTCATATGAAGAACAGCCATTCCTCAATTGTTTGTAAGAAGAAAAGCCCATTTATGGGAATGTTCATAGAGGGTGTAATAAGGGGTATAAAAACATTGTCAAACTAAACACAGAATTAAAACAAATATTTGCAAGTACTGTTTTGAACTCCTGAAACTATACTAATATATTGTGTGCAGAGTGTAGTGGGACTGGCAGGGGTGTGTCACAGCTCCATTCTGTCATATACATTCTCCATTGTTGTAGGAGTCATTAAAGGACCTTTCATGAGGATCTGATCTTTGAACAGTCCAAATGCTGCTTTAAGTCTCATTGGAGAGGGGTCTGGGCTTAGAATTGGGGAACTGTAACTATCTTCCTGATGCCTTCCGTCCCACCTTTGCACTGAGTGCTACCCTGGAGAAAGAATGAATGTAGCCCACAAACCATGCAATAGAGCTTTCCTTGGTTGCCAGTTTTTGATGATGCCTTTATCTTACCTTCCATCAGCTTCCCTGTCTGTTCTGCACTGCCTCCTGGGAGGATCTTGGCAATGTAGGCTCCAATTTCTCCATTGTTCCCTGGAATTTCTTTCCCACCTACAACTCGGATTCCCAGTCCATTGCCTGCAATCAAAAGAAAGAAACAACAGGTATGGGCAGAGACACAAATATTGGATATTTGTCTGAAGAGAAATGAAGACAGAAGACACATCAAAGGCTACATAAAGGAAAACAAACACCTACAGCAGCTTCTGAACTTGAGCATGGAAATTAATTTTACTATCAAAACCACACTGCCTTTGCCAATAGAGAATTCCTCTAGTGGAAAGGGAACATGGACCTGCTGAATTCACAAAAGGAGAGGCCTCCCAACTCCCTGGGTGTTGGAGATACACAGAGAAAGGCAACTCTAGTTCTGCAGAAATGGAAGCTATCTGCATGGATGTCTCCTGCCTCACTGGTGGATACCCTCCCCATAACAGTATAGTTCAGTTACCTTGTAACTTATGGAAAATGTTAGAGGATTATGGAAAAGTTCCCCAAAAAGTAATTGCTGTATCACTGAAGCCACTCATCAAACCTCTCCCATAACACTAAAAATATACCCTAAAACTTACCCTGTGTACTTCTAATAACCACAACTTACTGCAAAATTGTTAATTGGGATAGCAGATATATGTACAACAATCCTTAATTTGATACAGCAAATGCAGGTGTAATCTGGCTGCACTTAGTTTTATTACATATCTAAAAAAATACATATAATTTAGATGAACACATGATAATGGAGAACCATGAACAGCAAATATACACAGTCTTTGGAAGGTACTCTTACTTTTCTTACACGTTTGCTTTTACGTCAAAGGATATTATCAGAATATAAGAAATCTACAATCATATGGTGTTGACTTTGATGGTGATATTAAGTAGAGTTGGGTGGGAAGTGGTTTTCCTGTCAAGTGATACTTTTTAAGATTTCAAATATTTTTCTAGTCCTGAATCAGGATGGAAAGTCAAATTCTCAAAATTTTTGGTTAACTGATTGCCTGAAAGAAAAAAATAATCAGATTGGTCAATCAGAACATTCTGATTATTTCAAACTGTTTCATTTCAATTTTGGCCTTTTTAAAAAAAATTAAATTCATTTGAATTTTGAAAAAAAAAAAAGGCATTTCAACCTGGAACATAAAACTTTTTGTTTCAAAAATATCAAAACCTGATATTTTGACTATTTTTTCTTCTTCATCTTTTTTTTCCAAATCAGGGTGTTCTGACTTTTTCCCGCAAACAGTTTCAGTTTTGATGAATCTACATTTTCTGACTAAGCAAGCATTTCAGTCCTTGGTAATTAATTCAGACAAAAATAGATATTGTCAAGTAGACTGATGAATCTCTGCATCTAACGTTAAAATAATACTTGCTCAATTCTTAAAAGTTATTAAGTTGAACATAGTGGAATAGAAGAAATGAATCACCAAATCATCATTTTCAGAAAGTTGATAATGCTCTGTAATTTTATTTTAAATTTAAGCCATAAAATTAAATCATGCATACCTAACTCTTCTGGTGTTCTTTATATTTAAAAATATTTAGAGTATAACATAAAATTTTCCTTTGAAGAAAAAAAATCATAAATGAGATGTTTCAGACTTTTATCTAAGAGCATCAAGACTAATTTTTCCATCCTTGTTATAACTGCTAAAGTCATTAGCTTTCAATTTATGAATTAATAACTCAGCCCCTACTGGACGATTAGAGCCATCGGCTATGTAAAACCCATAGCTCAAAATCATTGCCACGCGTATCCTTTCATATTAATGTGTTCCCTGAGACTGTTATTAGCGCTCCAAGCAGTCAGGTTTTGTCATAAAGGCTACTAAGTAGCCAGAGAGACAACTGGAGCTACTGGCTCCAACCCTCTTGACCGTGGGTCTGTCCTGAAGAATCCAGGTTCCTCCTCCTACCCATGTGGTATATCCTATAACCAACTACCTGCAAGCTGTTTTTATGTATAGGCTGTGTCATGCCTGGCGTGAAGATGCTTTTCCACTCCTCGCTATCTCATTGCTTATTCTGGATTAGTCTCCTGGTCTGACTGTCTTTAGGGCCAGGAAGAGATTCCTACTAGGTTTTTCCATCCCAATTTGGCTATCTATTGGTTGGGTCTATGCTTTCCTCTGAGATCCTGTACAACCATGTATTAGTCAGGCATCTTGGGTGTTTCAGTTTTTAGCTGGTTGTACCCCAGATAGGTTGTCCTTGCCAATAAACCATGATTCAGCAAGGCAGCTCACTCAGTGTGCATACGCAGTATGTGTCTGTGAAGTGGGATTAGATCCACTGGCATCAGGAACACAAGACCCTTCCATTCACACTAGTTATGGGGAAAGCATGCCCTCTCCCGAATCCTCAAAACATACAACTGAGCCTTGGGCCCTCAAGAGCAATTGCCAAGAGCAGGTCAGTGCATGTGGGTCCGGCATGATGTGGGTTACAAATGAACATTGATCTGGGTTTGGTTTGGCAAGGATCTCCTCCCAAGTTCAGTTGATTTGGTTGAAATGTGGTTCAGCTGTGCCTGCACTCCTGCAAAGTGCTGAGCATTTTCCTCTTCTGAATATCTTCAGTGGGAGCTGAGAGGGCTCAGAGTATGGCTGGATCCAATACTTCTTTCTTGAATAAAAATTATGGCCAGTTTAACCCCATATCATGTGTTTGCCTTTATTATTTGGCTTAACACTCAGCTAAAACTTTACTGAATACAATGTTCTGTACATACACAGTTTTTCTGTTCAGCCACTTCATTTTTCCTGACACTCACTGAGAGAAAACAATTTTTTTATCTTTCTCTTATGTGTATAAATAACATTAATTTAAGGACTGAGGAAAAATAGGCTGACTTGGAGAGGACTCTCTAAAATAAATATAAAAAGGATCCATGAAAATCAATGTCATAGAACTCACCCAGACATTCAGTATAATTACAAGCATAGGAGATTGTAATCAGCTTCCTACCAAAGCATAACAATTATGGGAGTGGATATTTCTTTAAGAATAAATTTCACATGGATAATCATATTGCTGCAGGGCTGCTAATGCTCTAAATTTGATGATTTGGCATATAGTGAGTTGTCTCATGCTGTGCATAAAACAATGGTTGGGTGTGGCTCTCTGATTGTGCTATTATCAAATCTTGGATTATTGTAAGGTTCTACATTCTGGGGAAATTGTTATTCATTGTAATGAAAAAAACCCAACTTGATTATTTCACTATTATTTGTTATTTCAATGGGAGTTGGGGGAATTTAGCACCATTCTGGATTGGGTACTATATTATTATTTTATTTCTTTATATTATGGTAAAATAAAATGCATCAATCCTGAGTTCCTCTGTGATTTTTATAGAAATTAAAGATTCAATCCTTAAAACAGATGAGTATTTCACATCATGCAGGTTATAGGAACCATCTGTAACTTAATCAAGTGAAAATACACCACTCTTAAAGTCCACGGAAACAAACAGATGAGCTTTGCAATGTGCCCTGAAGGGTCAGCATAGATGATCTCTTTTAGACCGTGTTGGGGAGTAAAATCCAAAGCTGAGGGCCCTTACAGAGAACATCATGCTGGCAGCTCCCTCTCTTAAATCAAAGCTGTGGCAGCATAGCACAGGAAGAGAGGTACTATCTCAAATAAACAGACCTCAAGCCATTTAAGGATGTTATTTATTGCCCAATGAATTCACGAGGGGTCATTCCATTGACGTCTATCAGTACTGGATCAGGACCGTAGAGCTTTATGTGTCAAAATCAACACTTAACATTTCACCCAGAAACACGCAGTCAGTAAAGAACCTCAAGTGCTGTTGTAACGTGCTAGGGGTGGGACACCAGCACTTAACCAGAGCTGTGAGGAAACTGGAATTTCCTTGCTGTGGAAAATTTTGGAATTCTGAAAATATTTTCATTCTGAATTGGAACAAAAATTGGAAATGTGAAATTTTCTGCGGGAAGGAAATTTTTAAAAAATTCTTGGCTGGACATGTACGTTTCTAAAAGAAATATTTGAGAACAGATCAGCATGTGGTTTAAACTAATTGAATTAGCTTGGAAAGTTCTGATTTGCTGGGTTTAAATCATCATAACAGGAGTTACATTTTCACTCTTTGGGTTTTGTGAAAACAGACTTTCAAACCTGTTTTGTATAATGTGCCTATTGAAAATCCTACCCTCATTACTTCTGTCTGTAATCACATTGCCCAAGTTATCACTCTGAATGTGGGTAGCTTAAAAAATACCCTCCATAATACAGTTTCTCAGATCTCTTTTCCCCCCTTGGTCTTTTATTTCTTCTTTTAAATCTTTCCATCTTTCAAACCATTTTGATATTCATCTTTCAATTTCTGGTTTTCAAACCATTTTGATATTCATCTTTCAATTTCTGGTTTTCTGATTTATGAACTCCAAGTTTCTTTTTTCAAAAGCGAGGTCCAGTTAGCCATCAAAAATTGAATCACTGTGCTTTGAATAAGAGATGGCACCTTGTTTACCTTTGGCTATGGATTTTCAACTGCCTTTGAGAAAACAGCTCTTCAAAGGGAATGTTATACATTTAGATGCAATCCTTTTAAGATGCTTCAAAGCTGGAAGCACTGCTAATTAATTGCAACTGTTTTTTCATTGATCTCTCAAGGCTGTGAAACTCGCTTGCTAGCTAATCTTAACTCAAGCTTTAAGATTTATCACTCTCAGCAAAACATTCACAGAAGGACAGAAATTGATGCTCAACTCTAAAGAAATGTATCACGGGAAAATGAATTTGTAGCATGGTTCAATACACAGACAGCTACTGGTTTGGCTTATAAGCAGCTACTTATTTCTGAAAACAGATACAAAAGTCTGAGAAAAAATGACAAAAGTCTAATAAATGAAAGGACTTTTATTTTAGCATGAATTCAAAGCTATGGAAAAATACAAAAAATGTTGTATTGAGTCACTGGTAGTTAGGATCTATGATTTTTTTTTCACATGGATGTTTGAAGTTGAGAATAGACTGCTTAAAGTACACTGTTATGGATGGTTATACTCTCTGCCATTGCACCTCTGTTGTGACTCATAAAATATTATACTAGCCCTGATCACATATATTCCCAATCGCACCAAACTAGGTCAAACTGCATAATTGGTTCTGTAAAGTAAACAGATGCCCACAATTTAGGTATGACACCAATGAACTCATGTCACTGATGTCCTAATGAGCACCAGCACCCCACTGTGAAAATAAATTGCAGCTCTCTTTTTTTCTCATTTACACCATTGGTGAAATAGACTATAGATCAGATCTTTAAACGTATTTAGGCTCCTAACCTCCACTGATTTCAAAGATTTCACTAGAAGTTCAGAGCCTAAATATTTTTTTGAGGATCTGGGCCTGTCTGCCAGATGCTGCTCTCAGTTACATTACACTCCTGGAGTAATTCCATTTTCAGTCAATAGATTTACAACAGTGTAAATGAGACCAGAATTTGGCTCACTCTCCATTTTGAAGATTGCCTGTAGTTGGTGATATGTAGCAAATTTCAAGCAGTTTTGCCTCAAAGGCTGCAGTAAGTGACTGTCCACTTCTTTGAAGACTCCAAAGAATCTCTGATTTCAGTGAGAAGAGACACAACCTCTCTCTTGAAACAGGTTTTGATACACTAGACTGCAGCAGCATTGACAGTCCCAAAACAAGAACACTAAAAAGACTGCAAAAAGGTAAAATCAATGGCATTTTCATGCTGCTGATATTTTCCTATTTCCCAGTGCCTGGAGTCTTGTATTACTTTCTAAAACATACACTTTAGTTCAGCCACAAATTATTGGGCTAGATGCAGGACCATTGGGTGACATTGTATAAAGTGTGTTATGTAGGTCAGATTAGATGGTCATAATGGCCCCTTCTGGCTTAAAATTTATGGATTTATACTCATCAAAGGCCAGAATCTGCCACATTCAGACACACCGAGAAGACACAACTCAAGGAGTTGTTTTCATGTTGGCCATATGCTCTGAGTTGTTGAAGCTCTCTCTTACTTTCCCTTTGACTTCATGGCGTGATCAGAACCTTCACACCTTGCAACAGCGTGGCTGGACCTTTAAGAGAGGTCCAGGCTCAGCTCTCACCTGTGTCTGGTTTCTTCTCAGATCATGAGACTGTAGGCTACAGCAAGGCCAGCTGGGGAAGGAGAAGCAGGATATAAAATGCAGCTCCAGTCACCCAGTGTGAAATGAGAGAGCAAAGAGTGTCTCTACCTGAGGGGAAAGAGTAGAGGGTGCTAGGTCTCTCCAGGCAAGGGCTCAAAGGTAAAGACTACATGGAATACCTATACCAAGAGGTGAACCCCTGTAATCTAGGAAAAAGACTTGTGAATGATGATACAAGGAGATAAGCTTGCCACAGTCCTAGTGAGAAGGCTATGGAGCCTAAGGAGCTGCTCTATAGAATTTGGAAAAGATGGATGATCAAGCCTGGGTGGAAGTGGTTTCCTGCATGCTTATAATGTCTGTGTTAATGTGATTTTATCAAATCAAACCCCAAGAGTGGAGATTTTCTTCTAGAGCTTTAATCACTTGTGTGTGATTACATCAAACCTAGAAGAAAAATTGGAGTCTGCCATGACCGGTAACCCGTGTACACACACTTTATTAAATCTGCTATATTTTACAGTAAGAATCCAAAGCAGCAGGGCGTGCAGCAATTGTTCAATGTTTGTAGCAATTACTGAAGAATCTTGCAATGGTTTATTCTTGCAGTCCAGGCCCAGTACTGATCAGGAGAAGCCGAAGCAGTTGTACTGCTGCTAAAATCAACCAAGAGATTACTTTTCTTTTCTCCTTTAAAAAAATCCTGTGCAATGGACAATTTATAGATTGAGAGATGGTTTTTCTCTCTCTTCAGCAACCTATCAGCTTTGTTTGACTTCAAGGAACAGAAAAAGCTCGCAATATCATTTTATAGGTCTCCTTGTGCCTATCAGAAATAAAAAAAAGATTTTTGCCAATCAACGTTGCACTGTGTGTAGGGAGGTTCATGAAATCTCTTTAGCACTTAGTAGAAAAACACACAGCTCCAGTATATCCATTAGAAAATAAGCAATCCAGAGTTACGGGAAGTATTTCAATGACTAAATGGTGATGATACTTGCTCTTTCAAATACATATCAATAACCCATTACATAAATTAAAGCTGGATGCATTACAGCAGAGAAATACTTACTGTGTGTGTGTGTGTGTGTGTGTGTGTGTGTGTGTGTGTGTGTGTGTGTGTGTGTGTGTGTGTGTGTGTGTGTGTGTGTGTGTGAGAGAGAGAGAGAGAGAGAGAGAGAGAGAGTTTTCCTATATCTAGATATGGCTGAGGATAAAGTTTGCAGGGATTTTTCTCTTAGAAGCAGCAAATAACATTACAGGGCTGCAGACATCCTTGTGTGACTGGTGTGATGGGTGGGTGGTGAAAAGGAAAGCCCTATATTTTAGCTATGACTTATTTACTAATTCATGAATGGCAGGTTCTTGATGCAAAGGTGTGTACAAATATTGATCAACTGCTAAACCAAGCAAATCTTTTCTCTGGGCTAAATTTTACAGAAATAAAATCATTTGTCTGTCTAACTAGGTGTGCAAAATCTGGCATCCAAATTAATATGGACAATAGATTTTCAGTGAACACACAGTGGGTGTAGGCAAAACATTGGAGGAAAGGGGTATATATATGGAGAACAGTAATCTACACTGTGTCAGTAGTAGATACGTATCTATATGGGATCAATCTTCCCTCACTTCAGGATTTTTGATCCTTAGGTCAAGATTTTCAAATGCAATTAGTGATTTTGGGCACACTGCTTGAGAAAGAACCTGATTTTCATAAGGTTGGTGCACTGCTCAGCAGGTTAGGCAGGATCCTGGTAACCCTTTACATGCTGAAGGAATTTTACATCATGACACAGGACACATTTCTGAATTAAGGTGATCAGCCACAGAAAACATTAAAACTTCTCTGCTATGAAGTGTTCAGACTAGTTTTCCTTGCAAAGAATGTTTCTAGCTTTCTGCTTTCGATATCATAAACAGCAATAAAATAACATGACAGTGACATGATGAGTATCTTTGGATAACACGTCAGGATAAAGTGCAGACAGATCGCACAAGGAAAAAAAATCAGTTCTGGTGCTGCAAATGTAATAAAAACAAGCAATGTGTAATTGTTTTTTTAAATGTACAGGCTGTGGTATACTCTAGCTAATGTGACTTTTAAAACCAGTGCTGGATTGCCAAATTTTTTCAAGCATGTGCTCTGGAGAATTAGTTTGAAGCTTTTTATAAACTAATTTAGCTACATGAAGATGTTTCCTCGAAACCAGATTAAATCTGTTCAGTTCTCCCATTTTTCTGGCCATAGATGATTAAACCATATGATATTCATAGGATCAGATCCTCAGCTGGTTCATTGACCTCCGTGGAGCAACACTGATTTACACTAACTGCGGCTATGGCCCATGCTGATTTGACAAATATTTGGAAGGATCACAGAGTACTTCTACATGGGGCTACACTTTAGAAACTATTAAAAAACTGTCACAGTTCAGAATTCAGCAGCCTGCTTATTAAGCAGTGTTTCTTTCAGGAAGCACATTACACCTGGCTTAAAGAATTTCATGACTGATAACCAATTTTCAAGTAAAGTTTAATAGTTTGGCTTTGACCTGTGAATCCCTAAAAGGTTTGGATTCTGTCTATTTAAAAGACATTGATATAGCCCATGTGACTTTTAAAACCCCTACATATTGGGGGTTATATTATTCCCTTGTTTAACACAGCCATACTGAGGAGAAGGGAGTTAGAAACACGCCTCTCTTCATTTCATACAGGATCCTGAGTCACTACCACGATGTTTGGGGGAGTGCAAGGGCAGTGCTGAAGATGCCTCCCCCTTGGTGAAACTGGACAGAGCATGGATGGGGAGAGATAGAGGGTAGATGGAGCCATGGCGAAGTCCAACCACATTCCAGTGCTGGCTGGCTGTATAGACAGGGTGTGGCTGCACTGGAAGAAGACATGCCATGAATTACTCTACTATCTCAGTGCAAGCAGGGAGCCCTGGACACACAATGCCTCCTGTGTTCCCATTTTGGCAGTGCACCTTTGCTCCATCCCTCACAATTGTCTGTATGATACAACCCAAACTAGCCTTTTGCTAGCACCTAGAGATTGTTAATAAGCTCAGTAAATAACTATAGACAACATTATCAAGCCATGATGCCTAAAGGTAGCCTCTTAAATTCATATCTATGTAAAGCACTCTTAAGCTCCTGCTCCAAGCAACAGGAATCAAGAATATTTGGTCCACTGTGTTGCCATTAGTGCAACCTGCAACAACTAATCTTTATCCTTCTCAATTCATTTTCACTTTTCTCTGCTTGTTCTGTTCTCTCCTCTTCCCCTTCCCTTTCTTTGTTGAGGGGAATATCTAACCCTAATACCTTACAGCCCAATATCCAACCACATTTAAAACATACTCTGTCTCCAGCTTCTAAAGCAGTTTAGTCAGAAGTCACAAATATAGCTTTAGATTTACACCTTTCAACAAAGTGGAGTTTAGGTTCCATCAAATGAGGTAATAAAATCACATCTCCATTTGTTCAATGCCCTCTGTCTATTTTGGAAAACTACTTTCCAAGCTAATATGGGAAAGTACCAGAGACCATCTCAACTCACTCCAAGGCCAAAACAGTAATCAAGCACCATAGATCTTTCAGGATTCTCAGGTCAGACACATCTACTATTAAAGACGGACATTAGTCTGCTCAGCGAATATGTCAACCAAACATTCATGGCTTCACTATAAAAATCATTCATTATTACACATTTAATGTTACAGTAGTTACTTTAAGTCAAGCTTTTTTACAAATGTCCTTCCCATAGAGGGGAAAACAGAGAATATTTTTGTATTGGTGTTTTCTGTGAGTTATGCATGAAAATCATGATTACAAGAAAGATTTATATAACTGACAGACTTTTTGTACATCAAGGCATGTCCAGTGTATTCTGTCAATACCTGCACGTTTATATCAGGCATATTTTGTGATGCTCCAGTACAGTGCATCTTACTCCAAGCTTTGCTGAATGGTAAAGAACCGCCATATAATTTACAAAATCTTGCTGCATATTGGGCCAAATCCTGAGATCTTCCCTTGGTGTTTATTCAGTCAGAATGTTGACTTGTAAACTCAGTGGGAGTTTTGCCTGAGAAAGTACTGAGTACAGACTTGAAATTTTGGCCCTTGGTGCAATAGATCTCTCTTAACTAATGCCATGTCTACACTAGCACTTATACTGACAAATCATTTGTCGCTCACGGGTATAAACATCTCACCCCCCTGAGCAACGTAAGTTTTGCTGGCATAAGTGTTCATGTGCACAGACTCTCTCCCGCCAACATAGCTACTGCCACTCGGTTGAGCTGTTTTTTTATGTCAACGGGAGAGCTCTCTCCCATTGGCATAACACAGCTCCACGAGCGCTCTTACAGGAGCACAGCTGGATCGATACAGCTGTGCCGCTGTAAGCTTGCTAGTGTAGATATGGCCTAAGACTCTGCACCTAGGCTTAGTAGCATATCATGTCCTCGTGTCACAAATTCATATAATTGTGGTTAATGTTCTGTAGAAGAAGGTCATTCATAACTATGATTAAATTTTTTCTGTTCAGCTAATCAACATTGTCTAATAAACTGAACCAGAGCACATGCTTCTGATCAGCATGCAGAGGGCGGCTTTTGTGAATGGCCCATCCTGCCACCTTGGATCTCGCAGAATGTATGTCACCTGCCAGCCACCTTTATGGGACCAGGGGATCCATTCATGGGGGATGTGCATCATTCCAAACTAACACTGCAAAGAATGTGCATAAAGTGTAGCGGCATAAAGATTTGGCATGGAAGTCCCTGTGCCATGGGTAAATTTCTCAATACCAAGGAAAATCTTGGGACTCTATTAGGCTTGGAAGTTAAAACTCCTGCTTCTTCCATAGTGGGAAGCATTTCTCTCCATGGAGGAATCCGTAGGAAATTCCATGCGCTTCCTTTCCTTCCCATGGGCTATTCAGTGGGAGTGGTTAATATTCTGAGGAACTACATTATGACTCATAGTTCTCTGAAACGCATTAGAAAATGAACCTGAATTTTAGACTGGAGCTAGGGTGGAGAAACTCTGTAATTCAAATTATTCATCTTTTAATAATTTATTGGCAATTATTTGGGGAAGTTGCTGAACTGACAGAAGTGTGTTGTTCACTTGCAGAACAGTGGGCAGCACTACTTCAGGCTAACCTCAGGCCATCCCACTGGAAGGATGACAAGGTGATTTAACAGTTTGTTTCCCATACATATTCAATTCTGGGATGCTGGTTAGGTTTGTGGTGGTGCAGCTATTCTGTGAAATAGAAATCTGTCCACAGAACTGGACTGAGACCTTCCATTCGTTTCACATATGCCAGCATCCAGCCATTATTGATCAAGGCTGGTAAACCCTTTCAGTCATTATTAACCCAAGCTGGTTTTGAACTGGTGACTGTAAGTAACCAGTTCCCTTCCTCCTGAGCTGTCTGTTCCACTCACAGTAGGTCTGGTATATAAAAAAAGGGTTTTGTGACAGACCGAGGCCAGTGGGGTACAGGAGTCTGGTAGAGGGCAAATATACTGGTCACTGAGTGAGTAGTTTTCTGTTCCCTGAGTGACCAGAGCAGGGGCTGCACTAGAGTAATCAGGAACCTGCTAGAACCAATTAAGGCAGACAGGCTGATTAGAACACCTGCAGCCAATCAAGGCAGGCTAATCAGGGCACCTGGGTTTAAAAAGGAGCTCACTCCAGTCAGGGAGGGGGAAGCCAGAGGAGAGGAAGTGTGGGAGTGGGAGTGGGAGTGGGAGTGGTGCTGGAGGACTAAGGAGTACAAGTGTTATCAGACACCAGGAGGAAGGTCCTGCGGTGAGGATAAAGAAGGTGTTTGGAGGAGGCCAGGGAGCTGGGGAAGTACCCCAGGGAGTTGTAGCTGTCACACAGCTGTTACAGGAGGCACTGTACACAGCTGCAATCCACAGGGCCCTGGGCTAGAACCCGGAGTAGAGGGCGGGCCAGGGTTCCCCCCAAACCTCCCAACTCCTGATCAGACACAGGAGAAGTTGACCCAGACTGTGGGGGAGATCACTGAGGTGAGCAAATCTGCCAAATAAGCGCAGGACCCACCAAGGTAGAGGAGGAACTTTGTTATAGTTTTAAGATTATTAAGAAGTTTTCCATATTGTAAAAAGAATGTTGACAAAGGCTTTTTTTTAACTGAGTCAGAACAACATCTCATGGGACTGGATATTCATTTGTAATGTATTCACTTGATTTCTCTCGTGCACAAAATGAACAGCTATTGTAATAACCTGACTCCTGCAGAAGAAAAACATAATATGAGTTACATGCATGCTAATTTGCTATTTAGTTTGCTGTTTGGCAAAATGAGCCCCTAATGTACAATTTCTTCTTACAAGGAAGAAAGTCAATTATTTTCCCCACACAGTTTGGTTCATTTAAACACTGTACCCTTTGCTAGCCAAATAACTGTGTCATGGTATTGTTTTTCCACACAGAGAAAAAAAAGAAATTGACAAAAATGCCAGTCCTTTCTGGAAAGATGACCTATATTAAACCCACATGTAATTGCCTCCCCGGCCATCACCCAGCTGGACTTCTAGTAAGTAGCAAAATAAGAACTTTTAGGAAGAGCAAAAGAGCCCAACATGCCAGTCATTGTTCTGTTTTGCTTATCTTAACCGCCTGGCTTTTTTATTAGACTTCTCAGTTCATAACACCTCTAGAAAAACTATTTATGCATCTTCCAAACTTTGTATAATAATACCTAGCTATTGTATGTGGCTTTTCAACAGTACATTTCAAAGCACCTTACAAAGGCAATCAGTATCATTATCCCAATTTTACAGATGGGGAAACTGAGGCACAGAGCGGGATTAAAATGATTTGCCAAAGGTCATACAACTGGCCATCAGCAGATCTATGAACAAAGCCCAGTTCCAGTCCAGGTTCTATCTACCAGACTGCATGTTACCCTATGCAGCTTTAGAGAAGAACAAGACAAGTTCTTTGGAACAGGGACAGTCCTTTTGTTCTGTGCTTGTACAGCCACTAGCACAGAGATCGGCAACCTTTGGCACACAGCCTGTCAGGGAAATCTGCTGGCAGGCCGGGAGGGTTTGTTTACCTACAGCGTCTGCAGGCTCAACCGATCTCATGAGCCAAGGTATGTACTGGCCGCTGCTTCCCACAGCCCCCATTAGCCCGGAATGGTGAACCGTACCTAGTGGGAGCTGTAATCGGACGAATCTGCGGATGCTGCAGGTAAACAAATCAGCCCAGCCTGCCAGCAGATTTCCCTGATGGGCCATGTGCCAAAGGTTGCTGATCCCTGCCCTAGCACAATGGAGTCCTGGTCCATGAATGGGGTTGCTAGGTTCCACTACAACACAAATAACTGTTCTTTTCAGAAGCGGCCATTGATTTAGGGCAGGGGCTGGCAACCTAGGTGCTGAGTCTTCATTTATTCACTCTGATTTAAGGTTTTGCGTGCCGGTAATACATTTTAATGTTTTTAGAAGGTCTCTTTCTGTAAGTCTATAATATATAACTAAACTGTTGTATGTAAAATAAATATGGTTTTTAAAATGTTTAAGAAGCTTCATTTTAAAATTAAATTAAAATGCAGAGCCCTCTGGACCAGTGGCCAGGACCTGGGCAGTGTGAGTGCCACTGAAAATCAGCTCACGTGCCACCTTCGGCACCCGTGCCATAGGTTGCCTACCCCTGATTTAGGGCATCTCAGTTTTTGCATGTCCAGCTTGAGCGCTCAGGCTTGACTTTCCCCACCTTGAACTTCATTTGAAGCAGTTCAGTGGGTGATCCACGTTCCAAGGACAGTTGATAGTAGAAGAACATGAGGCAAAAATGAAAATCTTGGATGGATGATGTGGTATCCTGAGTGGATGAAGAGGACTATTCCTTCACAATGAGATTAGCAGAGGATCATACAGAATGGGCTATCATGGCTGCAAATCTCCAGTAGTGGAGATGCCACATAAAAAGAAAAACTTCCTAAGGTCAGCTTGACTTCCCTTCTTGTGGATCTCTTAAAGTTTGCAGTAAACCAAATTTTCTCCAGCAGATCATACGACTGTATTTTTTGAAGACTAAGGAAATTTCCACAGAAAAACCTTAGCTGAAGTGGCATTAAGTTGGCAAGAGTGCACGGGTGAGTTAAGTGCATATTACCTGTCAAGAATATTAGAGTTTAAAAACATAGAAGCTCAGGAAAGGCAGAATTAGCATTGCACTTGTCAAATAAGGCACCCAAGCTACTACTACTTATCCATCCATAGACAAACACTGAATGCAATTGTTCTTAAATCATTATAAAGAGCTCAGTCCTGGAAGGTGCACCCAGTTTTAATAGGTTTTCAGCACCTCATAGTAAAGACCTCTGTGATCTCATTTGACAGCCAGTTCTTTAAATATCATTTGACTGTGCTAGCATGTCTGCAGTTATAAATTTCATACCTCCAGAACATGCTCTTAGAGCACTTCCATGAATCATACTTAGTAACTGGAGACATGAATGGATGAGACAAATCATTAAACCAAACCTGCACACTGTACTTTTTTGATAGTCTCTGTATAAGTAAGGGAAGATGGCATGCTGCTTTCTCTTGTGGTAGTTATGATAGTTTAAGAGCTTATCTGAGAAGTGCAAACTTACCTCAGCATGTCCTGGGTTTCTAATTTTCCCTAACGTTCTCGAAAAGCTTTGTGTACTCATATCATTCATATGTTCCTAAAATTTTAACTTCACTTTCTTCTCTGTGGGAATCTGCCTTCCACCCTCCTGCGTCATTTTTCCAATGTCTTCTCCAGTCCAGTCTGTAAGATACCAGGCATGAACCTTCAAGGGTAAAGGGTATATTCTCGTCTCAAAAATCCCCACACGCTATGACACACACTCAAGAGATGACCATGCTCTAAAAGAGGAAAGTACACAGGCTATTAAGCTGCTGAATGATGTCAGTGGAGCTTACTTTTTAAAACACTTTTTAGGGCATTCAGAGTAAAGAGCTATTTAGAGAGGTAATCACAGACATGGAATAAAAGCCTATAGAATATTTCTAGGTAAACGCATACATGCATAAACATGTTGCTTGTTTACCCGGAAAGGTCATATCTAACTCATTTGCACTGTATAATGACTATTGAGATATAGATATATCATCCCCCTGCCTCTTCAATTCAGCCCTCAGTTACTCCCATGCAACTTAATTTAACTCACTGAGGTTGCATGGACATAAATGAGGGCTGTCTTTGTCCTAGTGTCTTTAAAAATTCAGGACTAGATTTAGGATTTCTTTTACTTCTGCCTAATGATTTCACAGTAAGTATTGATCTGTGAGCTGCTGCACAAGAACCCCACTCAGTGGCCATTCCTCAACTGCTCTTCATCCGTGCTAAAAATACAGTGTCATGCTAACGCAGTGTTAGAAACAGCTACATTAGGGGTTCTCCCCACTAGCCGTTAGGGAATTTTGGGGAAAAAACAGAACAAAACACAACCACCACTTATTCCAGATTGGCCTGATTTTCATAAGTGCCGAGCAGTGAGCACAACTTAGACTGACTGCCACAGGAATTGCGGACCCTCAGCTTATTTAATCAAATAAGCTTTATGCTCATTCACTTACAAATAACTTTAGAAGCCCATTAAACAGCTAGATACATTTCATATGCTCTAGTTCAAACAGGAATCAATTCAGAAAAGATCAATGGCCTGTATTATACAGGAGATCAGACTAAATGGTCCCAATCATCCCTTATAGCTTGGAATCTATGATGCAGGATAGTCATATCTTCTTGATGGACAACACAATTTGAAGACTTAGCTGCATAGATGTGTAACGAGATTTGTTTTCTACTCTATTCTATATAGTTCTTATGCAGCCCTATCACTGTAGTATCTGAGCACTTTCTAGCAGTGCATTAAGTAACATAACAAACATCTTCATCTTCTACTTACGTTCATTAAGTGACCCAGCCCCACTTTCCCTCACTGCTTGCAATGGCGAATCCCACAGGATGATCCTGGCCGCATAAATCTGTATACCCTTCCATTCCCCTCATGTTTACTTGCTTTTCATTTCCCTCAGAAGGGGAAGAGGTTCATGAGCTGGGACCATCAATGTTTAGGGGTAAACCCCTCCCCGCACCTGGGTGTGTCCGTGTGCATGATCAGGGAGAGCTTGTGTGCTGGTCTCTGGGGAAGGGCAGGGCACTTCTTGTAGGAAGTATCATCTCCAATCTTCCATTGGGCCCATGGAAGCAGGGGCACTCCACATACACTTCAGGATGGAGGCAGCTGCCCCTACGTGAAGGGTGAACTCAAAGCCAGCATTAGGCATAAGCAGACTAAGCAATTGCTTAGGGCTTCGAGCAACTCAAGGGGGCCCCCTATTTGCTTATTTTGGTATGGGGGGAAGAGAAATATTCCTGCTTAGGGCCCCCAGTGGGCTAGCATCAGCTCTGGGTGAAGCATCGGGAACAAGTTATATCCCATTCCCTTATCTTCATGGCCACCACCCCACGCTAAACCTGGACTGTACCTGTGTTCCATCCACTTGTCATCTGACTGGTAAAAGTTCCTTCTGTTCACTGCATGTCTGTACTTTAATCCATGGTTTTGTTGTCAGAACTGACTTGAAGCTGAAATAACTCAAAATATATGCACTAGGAAGAAAGTCTAGCAATGTAGGCTTGATACATGAAAATTGTGTTAAATCCACCCCCATCTCCCTGAACAAATGCCCAGTAAATTTGCTCGTCCTGGGTATTATGTCTGATTTTGGGCGGGGTGGGGGAAGAGAGAGAAACTAACCCATCAAACTATGGGTAGGGTTTGAAGCACCTCTGAAGCCTCTTTGCAGACATGTCAGCCCAGCCCCTCCTGTGTATGGTTTCTTGAACACTAGATCTGCAGAAGTGACAGTCCAGAGGCCTAGCCTCTGCCCAGAACCTAACTAGCATATTCAGAGCAGACTCTTCCTGGTACCGCTGCTCTGCCTGCACACAAAGGGGCAGCAGGGAGGATGTTCTGCAGCACAGACAGCCTTGCAGCTAACAGGTGCTTTTAGCCCAGGAGGGACAGAACTGGAAAGATGACATCTTGACACCGTACATTTGGGAAAGGAGCATTGCCTGTAGCACCGTAATTCAGTCCCACATGATAATATGCTGCAGCCATGAGCTACTCATACTTGGATGCAGCCGGACATGGAGAGCTATAGAGATTTCCTGCCATGCTGAGCTTTCACCCTGCATGAGAAAGGGTCTTGTGATCACGAGGAGGAAGACAATGTGTGTGTGCCCCTTTTGCAACATTTGCAGCAGCTACTGTCAGCACCCTTATTATCTGAGGCAGCCACCCCTGCCCTCTTTTATTCCAGCTGTAACCACTCCATTTTAAACACCAGAAGGGAAGATGCTGGCATGCTAAAAAGAACTCTCTTACTGGCTGTGGCCAAGGACCCATAAGAGAAAAGTAAACTTTGAGTGAAAACAAGCAGTGTGTTTCTGGATCATTAAATGCTGCTACATTATCATTCTCTGATCACTGCCATCCTTGCTTTGGCATCTGAGCTGCACAACGATGCCAATTCCTTCCAAATGTATCGAAAACCATTAATGAATCTTTAGAGACAAAACCCTTCGACAATTTAGTCAGGCCTAACAGTAAAAGGCCACTTGCTGGGCTTTGGCAAATGCATTGAGGACATTTTGTATTATAAATTGCACTACAGAGAAGAGCTGAGAGCTCTAGGGGATGGTGCATGATACAGAAAAAGAGAGGCAGTTTGAAAAGATCCATTCAGTTTTCCCACAGATCAGTCAAATGCCGATCCTAGTAGCCATTCACAGGACTGAAAACTAGTTGATCGTTAGGGGTCCAGTCCTTCATTCCATCAGCCAATGGCATGCTGTGCCAGTTTTAGTAAGGCATGCAACAACTCCCTTATAGGCCTTAGGCAATCCAAAATGGCATCCTCTGTGCATATGTGGTGTGTACAAGGTAACGCTCTGTGGAGGATGCCATTTTGTATCATGAAGGCCAGACGGAACCAACCTGGGAGCTGGATCCAGTCCACAGCCCTTCAGTTGGACAACATACAACCAGTCAGGAATAGAAAGGCCATGGAGTGCATGCCTTGCATACAGAGATGGCATGCCCCTGCCTTCAGCACCTCACTCTCCTGGCAAAATCTGAGGGAAACTTTTGGGTGTGCACCGAGACAGCCTAAGGCACAGGCCCGATACGCCCCCAACTCTGGAAGTAATGTGACTGTTGTATTGTCTGCTTTCACTTTAAAAAAGACTGTGTGCTAGGTATGCAAGGTCACTCCAGACTGTTTGAAAATAATTTAAACAGATCTGAGACTGTTAATATTTAACATTTATAGCCATGATTAGCTTCAATTGAGTCACTGCTCCGTTGTGGTAGGCACTGTACAAGCATGTAATAACTGAACATCTCTGCCCCAAATAGCTTACAAATTTAGCTGATCACATCATCTGACTGGCTGAATATTCTGATACCTCTGCTTTTTTTTTTTTTAAATGAGGAGATGCTATATTATATATGGGGATCATCCAATTATCTTGCTGCTGCGCCACCACTGCTGTGGTGGGGCTCCTGGGATTTCTAAGATACGTATTAGTTAATTATTACAATTTTAAATGATCGAGCACCATATAAAAGCTTTCTAAGATGTCCTCTGCCTCTGGTATTATATAAACAACTTCATTCACTGTTTGGATGACAACTAGTCATCTGCAATTCGTTGGTATTGGTTGGTCAAACAACTCATTTTTATAATAGCAAATAGGAGCTGGGGAATGTGACTCCTGGGAGAGACCACCCAAGATCATAAAAACCCAGCAGAAAACTCTGCATGTTTACATTTGCAGCATTTCTACCAGCTTTTCTCCTCAGAAGAGCAGGGCAAGGGAAGGCTGGCATGCAAAGGGGGCGCAAAATTCCATTTACCTCAAAGATATGTAAGGAATTAAATATGCAAATCCCAAGCCTTCAAATGTTTTCCTGCCCACCTCCTCCTTGACAGCAGCTGTCCTGCCTTTGGCTAACTACCATCCTCCTGCATTTGCAACCTACCTGATGTGCAAGGGACACAGAAATCACTTGGGGAAGGGAGAGGAGAGAGAAGAGAATATCTGCTGCTCCAAGCAGCAATAAGTAAATTTCCACTTGAAACCCACCATTTAACAAGTCAGCACACGCCATGGCTCCATGCCATCCTATCCTAAACCCTGTGGAATGGCAGTGCCCCAACCATCTCTGTGGATAGGAGGGAATATATACAAGAGTCACTGCTCTCCCCTTTTCTCTGTTTGGGATCTTAGCCTTTCTACCATATTATGCTCCATTTCCCAGTAGATGTAACTCAGGGACAGCAATTCTTCATCAGGCTGGAGTCTCAAGGAGCCTCAGGAGCCAGCCGCTCCCACTGTGACACTGATGAATAGATGTTCAAAGGGCATGATGAGTTCACCTAACATGCTGAACTGTTCTGAAAATCTGGTCCCAGTTTTGGTGGCTAGACCTCTGTGTGCCACATCTACAGACTATAGCTTCTCCCAGAGGGGAAGAGCCCCATGTCAGTAAGTAACTGGGAGGAACTTTAGGGTGTGTTCTTCCAGCCCGTGGGAGAAAGTGAAGCTATCGTGTACCAGTAGGCACTGGCAGCACCAGGAGAGGTACCTCTGAATTCTCTTCCAGTAATACATTCACATTGCTCTGTTGTTTACTGAGCTCATGCCTGTACCATCATTTCAGGAAATCCGCCTGCTTGTGCTAACCCATCAATAAGGAGCCCACGTACAATACACACAAATATTTTTAGATTGGAGGCTACTGATTCCCATAGGCAAGTTGTACCATTCTCAGTGGTGATTTCTCTTGTGAATGGCAAGTAAACACAGTGGTTGAAGGGGAGCCTGAGAACAATAAGCCTTTACAGTGAGAGTATCAGAAGGTGAAGGGGAATTAAATGTACAAGGCATGATTTTCCATCCTTTCTCATCCTGTATGGTGATTTAGATTTGTGCACAGTGGGTATGAAATGCTGCTCACGGTGGGTGTGAGCCAGTGGAGGATTCAGGTTAGGCAGCAGCAGTTTACACTCCGTGTGCAGAAGTGTAAATAACAGCACACAACAGCGGTGAGAGAATCAGGCCCACTGCAAAATAAAACCACGAGGTAACTAGTTTCATGCAGCTATGATTCCACCTGGTCTGCAGGAAGAGAACAGCTTGGATCTCAGCATTATTCATTTCCCTGCAGGGCAAGAAATCCCCAGGAGGATTACACGTAACTCCAATTGACTTCAGGAGCCCAGGGGTGTACAAAGGGTATGAACTGTCTTTTTAAACTCTGTAGTCTGGGATAGTGAGAAAGCTACATATTTAAAATTAATTAGTAAGTGCAATATCTATTTTGCAGAATTAATGCCAAGGGAGTACCTAGAGAGAAAACTGCTGTAATGCCTTGTGAAAGAGCAAAGGGAGTGAAAGAGCTGCTTGCAGGAGACTTGAACTTTGGAGCAGATTTGCTAAATGAGCCAACCAGAAATACCTGGACCAGGGAGGGAACTTTGAGCAGCTGGTTCCTTAAGAGAGCCTTGAAGCAGTTCTCGAAGCGGGAGCTGACTCTGGGATGTCTGTAAGAGAGTGAGCTCTGAGAAGGCAGAGGCAAGTCAAACCTTAGAATGGGGCACCTCCTAATAGGCTGACCAGATGTCCCGATTTTATTGGAAAAGTCCCAATTTTTGGGTCTTTTTCTTATATAGGCTCCTATTACTGTCCCCCCCGCCCCCAGTCCTGATTTTTCATACTTGCTGTCTGGTCACTCTACCTAAGAACTGATAAAAGGACCCTATGAACACCAGGCTCTGAGGTAAAAGTTGTGCCCTGGGATGGACTCTGGGGACTTCGAGTTTTGTTTTTTGAGTTCATTTGTCTGAATGAAGCCAGGCCCAATAAGGGTGGTGATTGGATGAGCAAATGTGTAGAGTCTGTTTAAAAGAGCAGTACAGATGCACCCCAGACACAAGGGTGCACATAGGAATGCCCCACTTGTTTACATGCCTAAAAGACAGGAGGAGGATGTGAAAAAATAATTGAGATTTTCAGACAAAAATGCTGGGAAAGCAATATATAGCAATGCAATGAAACATGATGCTACTTCCAATTAAATGCTGGCGGGAAACCAGTGGTTGGCAACAAGCAATTATTCTAGACAGAAGTGGATTTTGACATATGCTATTAGAATTTTCAGTAGTAGTTAAAAGAAAGTCTGATTGTTCTGCAACAAAACCACAAAAGCCTAAATTACACACCACTGGCAGACTATAAGTCGCGTGTATCTTCACAGAAAAACACTTAATTCCTAATCAATACACTCTCATTAAAAAATGTACAATTCTGAACAAACAACAAACGGACCTAGCACCTATTAGATCTTGATATATAAGGTGTTTTACACACTGACATAGATGAATTGTACTGCAGCACTGGTCCTGATTCACCAGCTGTAGCATATGTAATAGGATACAAAATAACACATATCCGCTCTCAGCTGATCTCTTTCACTCTCTCTACACACATACACACACACACAGCATGATGAGGGAGAAAAGTTTCTATAGACTATAACAGAAAGCAATAACTTTTCTATAGGTTTTTTTAACTGATATAATTTCAAAAAGAATTATACTGCTTCTCTAGGGTAGTTCCAGAAACTCTATAGAAAGGGCAGAATATCTCATAAAATTCTGAAAGTTTTGTATTTGTACATAAGACTATTCAATTTTTTTAGATATTTAATGGCTTCATCCCTATGAAATTCTATTTGAGATTGTCATATGAAGAAGACGGACATATAGAGAGTGACAGACATACAGCCTCTGGATATGTCTCACTAATACAGCCAAGTTGCTTATGTGTTTTCAGTATCAAACTGTTTACAGTAATTTATCTATTTTTAACAAAGTCCTGTGGCCCTTTTTGTAGGTCACTGTTTTCTGTTATCAATAAAAATATGTAAGATGAGCAGTACATTTCCTGCCAAACAGGACTGAGCAACCATTGTTAGCATTGCAAACCATGTGCATGCTACTTAATCAGCATTCTAATAAAACCAGGTGTAGATTTTGTTTAGGTTTTATTATTTTTTGTTTTTACCTGATACAGTGTGATCCTTTGGGTCTCTCAGTAGTTTGAGTCTTGTATGAGGGAAAATGTACTGAAGAGGCTTCCCATTTATCTGCGGAACACAAAACATGCATGTCATAAAAAATATAAAGCATGTCCATTTTAATAACAACTTAAAAAAGCCAGTCATACAACCAATGCTCCTATGAAACACATATCTGGTTTTGGGATATTTGACAATCGTTCCCCAGAGTTTTAACTCACAAATTGGGACATTTGTTAACAGGCACATGAGTGTTTGGGCATTACTTCCATAGTATTGGAGTCATTTTAAGGCTGGCTTTAGTTTTCGTTCAATTTCTTTGGGAATTGAAATTGTCTGCTTTGTTCTATTGCATCCCCTAACAGGATCCTTTGACTATGGGATTTGTGTAATGCATAAGGAGAAGGTTGGAATGCAAACAGGGGCCTAAGATGAAGGTGTGGATAGATGTATAAAGGTCCATGAGGTATTGCTTTGGTTTCACCAAAAATACACTTTCTGAATGAATCTCTCCCCATCTTAGGCATTGCTAACATACCCCTCACCATAGTACATTTGGGATGAACTCCATTCCACCTGCGTAAAGCCTGAATGTTGGGGCTTCAGATCTGATTTGCCTCTGAGTTACTCTGGCATAAATGAGGCGTGACTCCATATGCCAGTGTAAATCTGGCCAACTTGAGAGGAAAAGCCAGTTTATACGAACAGAGTGCATGTGTGGAGGAAATCTGCACCCTCCAAACCTAGAGCTAGGTAACAGGGCTGAACCTGCAGTCTCCCCGTACCAGTCAGATGGGTATTGATGCCAATGGATCAACACAACAGCTACAAAGATCCTTTTCACAGCATTCAAGGAGCTGTAGGCCACTCCACTCAAAATCCTCCCAGTTCACAGCTGACACTGCAGTCACCTCCACAGTTTAATTTCACCCTTACAGTCTGCACTCCAATGCACAACCCTCATATTTTAAGCAGACATTGGATTCAGGTCACATTTTTCAGCACATTACTCAGCAAGCCCCCGCGGTTTCTAAGCCAGTGAGTTAAATGAAAAACTAAAACTAAATGAGACTGAAGTGTTCCCTCCAGCACTGGTCACACGATTCATGTTATTAGTCAGCTGAAGTCTCTCTGAAGAGTGAATCATCTTTATGCTGTTAAACAGCGGGGAACGGTGGGTAAATTTGCTGGGGCTCTTTCGAATAGTGACATGGGAATCATTTTAGTTATGACATCTTTTTTTCCCCCCCACAGTGACATATCATGCCCAGGCACTTCTCTGTATGAAAATTAGGAGATTCTATAGTGCAGGAGACAGGACAGGCAACAGGAGTTTCTCTCCTTGGTGCTGCATATCTATTAATTCTGCTCTGGAGGCCTCATCTAAAGTCTTTGAGAGTCTTTCCATTGCAATCAATGGGCTTTGGATCAGTCCTGTGAAGCTTCGGTGAGCTCACTTTTTAATGATGTCACACCTCTTCCCTACCTTGAAAGGTTGGGCCAGATCCTGCACCCTGATTCCCAAAGCCTGACTGTGACACATACGCCAATGGTCTTCTTTGATGCAGTGCAGAGGTAAGAGCTCACAGTGGGAATGCTGCCATTGCGACACTCTTTGAAAAGGCACATATGCCATTCTGTGCAGAGCCATCTCCACTGGATAATGCAGAATTGGACCAGGATCATGGCCCCTATTTTGCTCCACTCGCTTCAGGAAAGCCAGTGGCTCTAAGCTTGCATAGTCTTTGTGATCAACGAGTGTAAGCCTGGAATTGTGATTAGCTCTGGCGACCCTCTCTTCTATTAAGAACCATTGCCTTCAACAGAAGTTCTGTCTGAGTCACGTATACATGATCAAGGCATTGGCAAACTAAAGGTCACATCAGCCCGCTCATCTCACCAATCAGATGTGGGAGAAGCAGCACAGGCAGCATGCCATTTCTGTAACACCTCTTACTACTAAGCAAAATACTAGAACATTCGGGAATAGAGGTTGTTTGTAACTCGGAAGTGTTTGTATCTCCGAACAAAACATTCAGGTTGTTTTTTCAAAAGTTACACTTGAACATAGACTTAATAGAGCCTTTAAGCTTTTCTAGGCAGAAGAAAAATGAGGCTTTTAACCATCTTAATTTAAATGAAACAAGCACTGAAAGAGTTTCCTTACCTAGTCAAATCTTTTTTTAAACTTTCTCTTTATTTTTTTTAGTTTATGTTTAACACAGTTCTGTATTGTATTTGTTTTTTGTTTTTTTCAGGGGGGAGGGGGTTGGACTCTGCAACTGCTTGATTGCGTACTTTCAGTTCCAAATGAGGTGTGTGGTTGACCGCTCGTTTGTAATTCTGGTGTTGTAACCCTGAGGTTTTACTGTACCTTAGGGTTTTCTCTAACCCTGCAAAAGCATCTGTCTGGGACTTTAACAGGTAAGTTAACACTGGCCCTATCTACATTACTTTACTCTCTTTTCCCCTCTGTGATGTGAAACCTCTGAGTGGGGATTCAGAGGCCGTATATGGCAGAAGCGACGGTATCAAAAGACTACAGAAGACCAGCCATAGGTTCTCCATGCAAACAGCTATGTGCCTCCTTTGACTTCAACAGACCTCGGAAAAAGCCTTAAACTGCTATTGTCAATTTCAGAGGAGCCACCTGATGTGAAAGTTTTACAAAGGCAGAATTGTAAAGAACTCCAAGAATACAAGCTCAAAAAGTCTCCTGTCCCATTCATGAGAACAGCCCAGGTAAGGGTAAAAAATATCACTAAGTAGTCAGAGAGGAAATGTCAACACGTTATGTATTCTCTGTCTTTCAGCATGTACAATATAGCTGGGCGATGGAGAAGATCAGTAATTGTTTGCCAAATAACATAAAGGAAATATCTTGACCTATAATGCAGTGGTTGCTGATGATTCATCTTATGGTGGGTTGATGATGAGATTTTAAAATGAATCATGCCAAATTTGTCATCAGATTTCCAGGGAATTTTAAAAGAAAGAAATTCAAGGGCAATTTAACAAAAAAAAAAAAAAAGTGTAATGTCTTGAGTCTAAATTAAGCAGTAGCTATCACTATGGATCAAGCATTGCCTATTTTGTGTGTTTCATGGAGCCTGCAATCACCAATATCATAATCTCATCACCCTTGAGGGTCCATGTCAGAGCCACCATTCTTTCAGGTGAAGAGGGCTGGACATTTGAGCCCAGCAATGCTGATCCAACTGTCACTTAAATCAATATGTGTATTTCATTGTCTTCTAAGGGAGCTGGATTAGCCCATGGAGCAACATACAACAGACATTCCCCAGGCGGCTGAACTAATGACCTTTGAAATGCTGGTATCACATGGGAAGTGGGAGGTCAACATTTGAAATGTCTCTTGCATGGTACTACAGAGCACTGACCCTCTTCTTCTGTGACTTTGAGCACTTAGATAACTGATTTCTCATTACTTTCTCTGATGCGTTTAACATATTTATCATCGTAAGGTGTTTCAGTAAATATATGTACTAGAAATGGGGGAGAGGGGGATCAGTTCAGACAAAATAATTTGGCTGAAACATCACTCTAACCATTAACTGAACTCCAACACCTCAGCCGTTCTGCATTTTACATTCAACTAACACAAAATGATGGGGTCTAAATTAGCTGTTACCACTCAAAGAATCTTGGAGTAATCATGGATGGCTGTCTGGAAACATCTGCTCAATGGGCACCACTATTAGGAATCATTGGAAAAGGGATAGACAAAAAATATCATAATGCCACTGTATAAATCCATGGCATGCCACACTTTGAATACTGCATGCAGTTCAGGTGGCCCGATCTCAAAAAAATGTATTAGAATTGGAAAAGGCAACAAAAATTATTAGGGATATGGAACAGCTTCCACATAAGGAGAAATTAAAAAGACTGGGACTGGTCATTTTAGAAAAGAGATGACTAAGATATGGTGGAGGTCTATTTAATCACGAATGATGTGGAGTACATGAATAAGGAAATGTTATTTACCCTTTATGTAACACAAGAATTAGGGTTCACACAATGAACTTAAGACAGCAGCTTAAAAATAAACATGAGGAAGTACTTCTTCACACAATGCACCTGTGGAACTTGTTGCTGGGGATGCTGAAGGCCCAAAGTATAACTGTGCTCAAAAAAAAAAAAAAAAGTTCATGGACGATATATCGGTCCAACAATGGCTATTAATCAAGACAGTCAGGGATGCAATCCTATTCTCTGTGTGTACTAAACTTCTGACTGCCGGAAGGTGGGACTGGATGAAAGGGGATGGATCACTTGATACTTGCTCTGTTCTGTTTCTTCCCTTTGAAGCATCTGGTACTGGCCACTGCTGGAAGACAGGATACTGGGCTAAAAAGACCATTGGTCTGATACAATATGGCCATTCTTATGTTCTCATTCCAGCATGAGTGAAATGCCAAAATGCAGCAAGGAAAACCATCCTCATCTTTCTGACCTGACCAGAAAGTATATGAGGAGGAAGCCTATCCCCAAGTGATTATCACTGCCATTTTGGATACTTTAGAACTTTTTATTACCATTAGACTATCACTGATATATTAGGGGTAAGGGTTAGGGGGAATGTGTTTGCACATGTTTATATTTGCATGTGTGTCCAAAATGAAAATCTGACTGCATCATTTTTTTTCTATATTAGCCTTCACACCTGAGGAAAGACTTGCTGACAGAAACCATGATGGCACTAACTTTCGTTGTTTTGGGTTTCATTTGGGTTTACAAAGGCCAGTTCTGGAATGAGAAAGTTCTCTTCTCAAACGCTCCACACTTTACCTACTTTTCTCGCCTTAACCTATCCTTTTTCTCCTTCTCCGAGTTATTGTTCTGTGGCTTTTTACAGGCTGCCTACTCCTTTATTCTACCCTCTATCCTCCCTGCCCCCACACTCTTTAGCTGGTACTCCCTCTTCCACAGCATGAAGTAACCTCCCCCTTCAAATTGCTTCTCCAAACTGATTGCATTTGCCTTGCTATGCACCCATAAGCAATGCTGGTGCTATCAGTGCCAGCTTTGGCAACCTAATAATTAAAACAGAGACAGAGAGAGACCTAACAAAAATACAGGAGTCAACAGGACAACAGCTCTTTCAATTGCTGTGGCTGTATTTCCTTCCCATATTTTCCTATTGTTTCTACTCCCTCTTTTTCCTATCTTCTCAGCCTTCATGATCTGTTCTCTTGCCTACGTGCTTTTCTAAATTACCTATGTACTAATGTACATGATGTATCCAAAGCCCATTGAAGACAAGGGGAGGAATTCTTTTGACTTCAACAGGCTTTGGATCAGGAATTAACCTGCTATAAACACTTAAAGAACAGCTGCCAGCTAGGGTCCTGTCTTCTTACACTTAGCACACTTTCTAGAGCTATATAAATAATGCATGATAAACAATAGTAATAGGAGCTTGGACCTGGTGTTTGGCTGAAGTTTCTAATCCACTGGTAGAGATTCAGCAGGCTGCTGCTGCAGAGAGTGGGACTGTGTATGTGGGGGAAATCAATGAGAGAAATCAAAGTGATGCTGCCGGTCAAATACTCAGTGGATTTAAAAAGTACTTTTGCCATCATCGGGTAAGCAGCCCAGATTTCTGTACTGGGAGACACTAGCTGTTACGATCCTAAGCTTCACTGTGATTTCATTATATTTAAGAATGTTAAGTAACACCAGGAATGTTGCTGTGGAAACTGATGTACTGTAATATTACTAGAATAGTATCAGATTAATTCACAGTGCCGTATCATAACAAATCCATGGCAACTGAGGACTTTTAGGTTGACACTAGGCTGCACAAAATTCCTGCTCCAAAAGCATCCAGGCTCAAAGCAGGACACTTACAGTATTTTAGTATGGAGGTGGGATTGTAAAATATTTGTATTTTTTTAAGACAGAAAGAAGAGAATGAGAATTTGGACTGGATGAGTGAAGCCAGGCATTTCTCACTCATCAACTTGGGTACAAGCAGGCTACCACAGCTTCTGCAAACATCCATATTGCCAGTTTGAGGTCAGCGAGAAATCTTAAAAGGGCCTGATTTTTAGAGGTGGTTGCTCAGCTCTTTATGAAATTCAGACTCTTAAAAATGTCACAAGTTAGGAAGCTGAAGTCTCTAGCCATTTTTTGAAAATCTTGGGCCAAATTTAAATTGATAAAAGAGAGAAATTGCAACCAAATGTAACCAAAGCAAAGAAATAATCTACCTAGCACTTATTGTAAAAAAGAGAGTTCCACAAACATTCACACCGATTTAAAACTGAATTCTCTTCAGCTGTGGTTGCACTTTTCTTCCTTTTCTCTTCCCATGAATATTTGTCCAACGAGATTTTATTTGTGTGAATGCTTGCATAAGGCATCTGGGATGGAAGACCTCTGAGAAGCACTTCATGTGCTACAGGATGCATAGTTGTAGAGGCAACAGGTGATCCCTTTCTGCATCAATATTGAAACAGTGATCCAGCAGGGGATGATGGGTAAAGGAATTTGAAACAGAAGGAGGAGCTCTCCCCACACACCAGCCTAGATGGAGAGAGATCCAAGTGTGATGGAACCGGGGTGGGGGGAGAGGGGAGTGTCCATGCAGTACAACTATTACTTGGGGGCAGAGCCCCCACGTAAACTTGCACATGCCCAGGGTGGGCAGTGGGGTGGGCAGAGGTGAGAGTGAGACCCAGAGGAGCTGGAGTGCACTGTGGAGGTAGGGATGTGGCTGGGAAGCAGGACCCCGAGTTGCTGGAATAGACTGGGGTGGGGAATAGGAACCCCTGACTCGTTTCCCAGACTGGAGACAGCGGCTTCCCCACCAGCCAAGTCTTAGTGCGTTCACTCGCTCCCCACATCCTATCCCTCTGCTCCCATTTGCCAGGAGCTTCCACTCCCTCTGTAGAGAGCTGTGGGAGAGCTTTCCTCCTCTAAATCAGTGAGAGGAGGGGGAACTCTCCTTGTGCTTTAGCTCCCTATTGTGTCACAGAATCATAGAAGTGTAGCACTGGAAGGGGCCTCAATTGGTCACCTAATCCAGTCCTGTGGATTTAAGGCAGGGGCTAGGTAATATCTAGATCATTCCTGACAGGTGTTTGTCTAATTTGTTCTTAAAAATCTCCAATGATGGAGATTCCACAACCTCTCTAGGCAATTTGTTATGTTCTTTACTAGCCTGACAGGAAGTGTTTGCTAATGTCCAACCTAAACCACCCTTTATTTAAGACCATTGCTGTAATTTAAGACCATTGCTTCTTGTCCTATCCTCAGAGATTAAGGAGGACAAAGGTTTCACCCTCCCCTTGTAACAACCTTTTATGTACTCGAAAAATGTTATCATGTCCCTCCTCAGCCTACTCTTCTTCAGACTAAACCAACCCATTTTTTTCAATCTTCCCTCACAGATCATGTGTTCTAGACCTTTAATCATTTCTGTGACTCTTCTATGGACTGTCTCCACATTTATCCACATCTTTCCTAAAATGTGGCACCCAGAATTGGATCCAGTACTCAAGCTGAGGCCTTATCAGCGCAGAGTAGAGTGGAAGAATTACTTCTCATGTCTTGCTTGCAACTCTCCTGCTAATACATCCAGAATGATGTTAGCTTTTTCTTGTGTGTGTGTGGGAATAGTGTCACACCGTTGACTCATATTTAGCTTGTGATCCACTATAACTCCAAGATCCCTTTCCGCAGTCCTCCTTCCTAGGCAGTCATTTTCTTTTCTGTATGTATGAAAGTGATTGTTTCTTCCTAAGTGGACTACTTTGCATTTGTCCTTATTGAATTTCATTCTATATACTTCAGACCATTTCTCCAGGTTGTCCATATCATTTTGAATTTTAAACCTATCCTCCAACCACTCCCAGAATGGTATCTTTAAAAGTGTACTTTCTATGCCATTATCTAAATCATTGATGAAGATATTGAACAGAATTGGATCCAGGACCGATCCCTGCGGAATCCGACTTGATAATTATCCTTCCTTTAATCTCTGGTTAAGGGACAGCATGCTAATGAAGATGCCTTGTAGAACTGGCTGGAATTTTGTGGGGAAGAAGAGGTACATAGCTCTACAGAAAATTTTGACAGAAATCAAAATCTCATTTTCATCTAAGTTTTTAGCAGAAAATTTCAATTTTCCATAAAAAACTGAACACTTTTGGCCATTTTTTAAAACTTTTTTTTAAAAAAAGGCATTTTCCACCAAAAAATTCCAAAACAACATTTTGACAATTTTTGGACCAGCCCTAGTATCCTGTATCTTATATGAGATGAAAAACCAAGGATAAGATTATGGAGGGAGTGGTATGATGAGATTGCTTACAATAGGATATGGCCTATCCACAACTCCTATTAGTTAATATTGCCAACGACTGGAGGTGGGACATTAGATGGGAAGACTTGGAGTTATTTCAGATAATTCTTTCCCAGGTGTCTGGCTGGTAGTTCTCACCCACCTGCTCAGGGTCTAACTGATCACCATATTTGGGATTGGGACAGAATTTTCACCCAAGTCAGATTGGCAGAGACCCTGGGTTTTTTCTGTCCTCCTCAGCAGTGTAGGGCGTGGATCACTTGTTGGTTTGAACTAGAGTGAACAGTGGATTCTCTGTAATTAAAGTCTTTTAAATCAAGATTTGAAGATTTCAGTAACTCAGCCAGAGGTTATGGGTCTATTACAGGAGTGGGTGGGTGAGATTCTGTGGCCTGTGATGTGCAGGAGGTCAGACTAGATGATCATGATAGTCCCTTCTGGCTTTAGACTTTATGAGACCTGGCTATTGTTGCTATTAACAACCCTATGGGACTACTGAAAAATATAAATGCTATAGGATTTTAAACATTGGGCATATCTTTCACCTCTGCCTGTGAAGGAGAGTCCAATATAATGTTAACTCTTGTCCTGGACAGAAACAATTCTACAAATGTGTGTGTGTGACAGAGGGAATCTAAGTTGACACTGGGATGTTGCAATGGCCAAACACAGTCATATATATTCCAAAATAACCCATATTTCTCAATGAGATTATAGGAGGTATGTGTATATATATATTGGTCAATGCTATTTATAGATCTAGGACCTCTAAAATCCCAATTGTCCTTCAGCAGATCTGGCCTGCAGTGTGAATTCTACTGAATAACATTGATGTCCTATAAAAAAAGACCCTTTCTTCCAGCAGGACAGGTGAAATTTCAATGCTTCAGCAAAATGTAGTCTGGACTGGGCAAACTCTAGGCTGGAGAACAGGCAAGAGAAAAAACATAGTGTCCTTTATTTATATGAAGTGATTGAATTAATACCTAAATTTACTCATGGAGAGCCATTCTGCCATCAAACCGCACCTAAAACTCTCACTGACCTGGACAGGAGTTCTATAGGTGGGAAGATAGCAGAACATGCCCTTTAGCTAAGGAATTAACAGTGGCATATTAACTAATGTGTTAGTTTGTGTATAGTTAGCTTGTTTGTAATTCTGCCTTCATTTGCACCCATGTCATACCACTGGAGACATGATAGAATCTGAATAAATGTGTATGATAGTCAAAGTAGCAAGTGAAACATATAGGGATCTACTGATGACGTTTAAACCTCAGTGATGCTAATGGGATATATGATGGTGAGCTAGACCCCAAAGTGAGCAAGTTTAAAACACTTTGATCAATGTGTTTTTCTTGTATCTCAGTATAATGAGCAGCCCAAATTCTTACCCATTACCTGACAGCAGTCCCATTGATTTGTTCAGTGTTTCATCACTGAGCAACAGGGATTTACACCCATTTTACATAACAGAATTCAGTTTCATTCATAACAACACCTCAAAGTAAATCCAGCCCTGTTCCTAAGACCATTAAAAAGCAGAGTCTTAAATCTGGTTGGGTTAAAGTCAATAATGTAAAATTGGACTAGACTGAATCATTCTGTGTGGGTGTATCCACTGCCCATGTAATTCTATGTGAGCAGGTTAATTCTACCCAAAAATTGTTTAAGGACAAAACTAATCCTAAAGAATCGGAATCATAAATAATACTGATGGTCTCCCAAGCTGCTTAAAATGTAGCTGGATTTTGATAAATCTGGTGGCCCACATGTTACAGGATAGTATGATTTAACAAGCTTTCTACAGAACATCCACAAAACTATAGACACATCTTACTTGATCTTGATGTTGACTTGGTGGTCTGGAATGGGATAACTTCTCTTGCAGTTTTCTGTCAAAGTCATGTCCATTCTCCAGACGAGACTCCCTGGGCTTGTCAAACCAATCTGTCTCTTCACGGCGGAGGTGATAGGCTTTGAAAACCAAGGACATGTCAAATGTTCTGACGCAGAGTGGAGAGAAGGGGAACAGTTTGGTGCACACAGCAAACATGCACAATGATTATTAATTGGCCATGCAGCTCAAGCAAACTTAAGGCAAAGCTGAAGACAGACTAACTCAAGTAAAATTAAGTAGTAAGTGGCAGAGGAGACAAGAATGAGATCCCATCTGTGTTACAACTGATTATGGATATTTAATATCAAGAAAAAACTCAAACAAGTATTGAGTGCCATAACCACTTTCCTCTCTCTGGGTGCTTAGAAAAACACTGCAGATTTCACACATTTCTGAGGGTTTGTCAACACTTAAAATGCTACAGTGGCACAACTGCGCTGTTGCAGCTGCTCCACTGTAGTGCTTCAGTGTAGACACTACCTACGCTGACAGGAGGTGTCTCCATTTGGAGTAGATAATCCACCTCTCTGCAGTAGCTAGGTTGAAAGAAGAATTGTTCTGTCGATTTTAGTGCTGTCTACACAGGAATTTTTCACACCCCTGACCAACATTGTTAAATCAATCTAATTTTCTAATGTATACTAGGCCTGAGATGTTGCTGAATTTTTATGAATCAATAGTTATAGCAGTGACTCCTTAAAAGACTCTGTGTCAAAGGACATCTGTATGTTCAAGTTTTTTCGGAGAGCCACTGCAAACTGTTCTATGAAAATGGAGTCTGCTTAACTAAATCATTGTTCATCCCAAAACACAGACTGAAAAAGAAGAAAAGCTCACTTTATAACATGCTGGAGAAATGCTGCAGGAATTCTCATTTTAAATCCCATTCACTGGGTCTAGCTGTACAACTTCGTTTATACATTATGAATGTTTCTTGTACACAGAATGCCAGTCAGGCTTTATAGTGTGCAAGGAAAGCAGGATGGAACCGTACGGGTCTGATTCTCCTTCCATTTAAACCAGTTTTATACTTCTCTAAACCCATTAGGCAAGACTCTCAGCCAGTGTAAATAAGCATTGCTCCACTGAAGTCAAATGAACTATGATGATCGATTTGGTCAGTTCCTTCTGATTTGCACCAGTGAGAGATCAGGAGCTATAAGTTAAATACTATTTTTATTATACAACATGCAGATTTTCTTCTGCACGCTCACATATCAATATAAAACAAGATAAACTGTAGCTAATTAGAATCCCCTGGAACATCTGAATTTCATGTTAGAATAATCATTGTACATTTAGCATTGGAAAAAGACATTATTTTAGAAAAATCACCAGGAAATTACAAAACTAAAATAAGGTCAGCTGTTTCTATAGTAACAAGAGTAAATGCAGTTATTCAATGCCACAAAAGGAAATTAAAAATGCAAAACATTGATGTATTTTTTCTATTTCTAATTCTTTAGTAAATATGACTTGAATGGCTTACAGAAGTTTGAAAATAAGATCACTGCAACATTTTAGTATAACAAAGTTATAAATGTGTGTTATTTCCCAAACACAAAAGGGAAAGGCTAGCTATATAGAAACGGATCTTTTAAGGCACATTATATATGAGGTTAAAAACATTATAAACACGTTTAAATACTTTTGCCATTAACGTCTTTAGGACAAATGTATTTTGGGACAAATATCAAGAGGTCAATTTTTATCCTGTATGTGCACAGATCCCTATTGTTAAACTGTTTGACATTATTTATCCAGTAGACCAGCATGGATATAATAAAATGAGATAACAAATGTTGATGTTTGTCCAGATAATGATTAATGGCTTCTAATGAGTCATTATAATCTATTATGTAAATATTCCATAGCTCACAGATTTGTTGCAAATGACTGATTGACTGCATTTATCAGGCTGCTTTATAACTCAGCTCATAATGAAACTCCTTATCAAATTTTCTGCTTAAAAACCAAAGGTCCTGTTCTGATCCAAGATATCGTGTTAGTCTGGATCTGTAAAAGCAGCAAAGAATCCTGTGGCACCTTATAGACTAACAGACGTTTTGGAGCATGAGCTTTCGTGGGTGAATACCCACTTCCTCAGATGCATGTAATGGAAATATCCAGGGGCAGGTATATATATGTGTGCTAGCAAGCAAGCTAGAGATAACGAGGTCAGTTCAATCAGGGAGGATGAGGCCCTGTTCTAGCAGTTGAGGTGTGAAAACCAAGAGAGGAGAAACTGGTTCTGTAATTGGCAAGCCATTCACAGTCTTTGTTCAATCCTGAGCTGATAGTGTCAAATTTGCAGATGAACTGAAGCTCAGCAGTTTCTCTTTGAAGTCTGGTCCTGAAGTTTTTTTGCTGCAGGATGGTTCTGCAGGATGCAGAACTGCTGAGCTTCAGTTCATCTGCAAATTTGACACCATCAGCTCAGGATTGAACAAAGACTGTGAATGGCTTGCCAATTACAGAACCAGTTTCTCCTCTCTTGGTTTTCACACCTCAACTGCTAGAACAGGGCCTCATCCTCCCTGATTGAACTGACCTCGTTATCTCTAGCTTGCTTGCTAGCACACATATATATACCTGCCCCTGGATATTTCCATTACATGCATCTGAGGAAGTGGGTATTCACCCACGAAAGCTCATGCTCCAAAACGTCTGTTAGTCTATAAGGTGCCACAGGATTCTTTGCTGCTTTTACTGATCCAAGATACTAATTCTTAATACCACAATCTGTTTCATCATCTAATCAGGAGAAACCCTGAAACAGAGTCTCTTTCAAACAATTAAAATAATCTTTGCTGGCCTTCTCCCATCAGAAAGCTAGCATGCTTGTGGAATTTCATATGAAGGCTTTTGAATCAAGCTGTGTTTCAGTCAAAGCTGTCATGAATTCTATAATTTTTTTCAAGTTTAAAGGAAACTATTGTGAACTTTTTGTTTGATTATTTGGGTATTTTGCACGCGGTTGGGTGGGTTGATTGGAGTTGGGAATTTCACTGAAAGTCTTGAGAGCAGCCATTTTAAACCCTTGGCTGCATAAGAAGTTATGGCCCTGATCTTGCAACAGAGAGCACACAGACTGACTACTGCACCTGTACAGAGTCCCATTGAAGTCAATGGTTCTATGGCAGTAAAGCAGTCCCCCTCTCACACTGTTAATTGCATGATCAGGCTTTATGTAACAGTGACCTCAGTAAAACCAACAGGGCATCAAAAAATGAGATCACTCAATGGTTAGTAACTGTTTTAATTTCTCCAGTTTCTTCCTCTCCCAGGATATTTTTTTTAGTAGCTTGAAAAAATAAAATTGAGATTCATGGTTGACTTATAAAAACAGCAATGGCAGCATGAAGGTGTCTACAAAGACAAGGCGTGTCATAAACAGATGGTTAAGGGTTAATGTCTCTTTTACCTGTAAAGGGTTAAGAAGCTCAGTAAACCTGGCTGACACCTGACCAGAGGACCAATAGGGGGAAAAGATACTTTCAAATCTTGGTGGAGGGAAGTCTTTGTTTGTGCTCTTTGTGTTGTTGTTGTTCGCTCTTGGGACTAAGAGGGACCAGATGTATATCCAGGCTCTCCAAATCTTTCTGAATCAGTCTCTCATGTTTCAAACTTGTAAGTAATTAGCCAGGCAAGACGTGTTAGTCTTATGTTTGTTTGAGAAAACTTGTAAATGTTTCTTTTTTGCTGGAAGGATTTTACCTCTGTTTGCTGTAACTTTGAACCTAAGGCTGTGGGGGGCCCTCTGGTCTATAGAAATCTGATTATCCTGTAAAGCATTTTCCATCCTGATTTTACAGATATGATTTTTATCTTTCTTTCTTTAATTAAAAGCTTTCTTTTTTTAAGAATCTGATTGATTTTTCCTTGTTTTAAGATCCAAGGGGATTGGGTCTGGACTCACCAGGGATTGGTGGGAGGAAAGAAGGGGGGATGGTTAATTCCTCCTTGTTTTAAGATCCAAGGGGTTTGGATCACCAGGGAATTGGTGAAGCCTCATAAGGCAACCCAGGGAGGGGAAAGTTTTGGGGGAACAAAAAGTGTCCCAGACACTGAAATTCTTGGTGGTGGCAGCGTTACCAGATCTAAGCTAGTAATTAAGCTTAGAGGGGTCCATGCAGGTCCCCCACATCTGTACCCTAGAGTTCAGAATGGGGAAAAAAACCTTGACAAGGTGTTTTATGGCCTATGTGTAACAAAGCATGTCAGCATGTGTCCACCTAAGCAAACCCAGAACCTTCAGGACCACAGACCTGTATTTGCAGCCATTAAGCAGAAGTCCTTTATCCTCAATGGGGAAAAATCAGTAGGGGGAGACAAGATCATATGCTCTAAACCAGTGACGCATGGTAAACATCAGTGTTCATCTCAGACTTTAGGAATTTCCTCATATCTGAATGGTTGGTTTACCAAATTCATCATAGGATTAACACTAATAGCCTCATATTTAAAGAGGCAAAATCTCTCTGAGAAGAGAACCATTAGGATTTAAATTCTCAGAGGTAACCAATAGGAACTACTTCATGTTAATCAAATTAAACAATGTTTGCAGGTTCGGAGCCTTAATATTTTCATACATATTTAATAAACTATGGGATATAATCAATGACTGGTAGCTTTGGGACAAAAAAGATAAAATCTAAGGCTTTTATGGAGGTCAGGGCAATGATTTTATGTTTTATGGAGGTCAGGACATAACATTTCTTGGCTACTCATTGTAAATAAACTTTACCTGATCAAAACATTTGCAATTGTACTAAAATTAGGAAACTTCCATGAGCTCTTTAGCAAGAACACAATTGCTCCATGACACAAGTATCTATAGATGGTCTGTACAGATGTAACATAGTGCATGGCCGACAAAGCAGTGTAGGAATTATTCAAAATTAAAAAAAATATTATAAAGAAGGGAGTTTTCAACATTATGGTATATGTAAGAGGAAATAATTTGATAATTTTAGCTAATTTAGGGGCAATATTTAAAAAAAAATAAGTTTAAAATTAGACTTCTAAATTCATAGCTAGGCACCTAAAGAAGTAATCTGATTTTTGAAAGTGCTAAGCACCCACTGATTTCAGTGCCCACTGTTGAGTGCTTTGCACTTTTGAAAATTACACTTATTTAAATGTCTAAGTATGAAGTTTGAAGTCCCACTTTATGTACCCAATTTAAAAAAAAATATTGACCTAGTGTTTTATGATGTGCTATAATGTGTAAAAATAGCATGACTTTAAAATATATTTGTGTATATTACTCATACAAATGGTCTGGGCTCAGAAATTGCATTTCTACTCCTGTCTGCTACTTGCTACTGCATAGGTATTCCCTAAGACTAACAGAAACTCAAACAGACCTCTCTCTTTTTAGGGAGCAAAGATATTTTAAAATCAGTATTCCATATTACTTGTACTGAAAAATTGCCTCTAAGAGAAGAAATGGCAGCTGTCTTTGGCTAAAAAAAGAAAAAAAGTCATTTTTACAACTCTGATTAGGACTGACTGGAGTAATTGAAATCACATCCATGCAAAGAGACAGATTTAAAAAAAATACAAAGTGAGCTCTTTTATATTGGAACTGGTTTCCCTCAGAAGATATGTTGTAATACTCCAAAGTAACTGTCCAAAACACCACACTCTGAGCTTGCTTAGATGAAGAGTTTGGTATGTCCACACTCTACAATCCTGAGCCAAATAGGTAGGTAGACTTTTATTTTAGGTGCAGACAAGGGTTAGGTGCGCAACAACCTGGGTTTAAATCTACAGTGCATTAACGTGCTACACATAAGCTGGCAGTGTGGACTCTGCTACCGCACACTAAAAGTTCCCGCCTACACAGTGACCTGCTGTCATTTCAAAGTAGAGTAGATCAAAGCGCACTAGCAAACTTTTAGTGAGTGACAGAAGTGTCCACATGGACAGCTGTGTGCGGCACTCTCGTTGCATTGTTAATTTACAGCAGAGCTTGCTACGCAATAACTCTTCTCTGACAACCCTTCTGATTTGTACCACAGAGGGTGCTTGTGTGGGGTTTTAGCCATTCCTATACAACATTGCATCAGTGTTCAAAGGAAAGAGTCTCCTTTCCATCTTTACTTTATGTCCAAGTTGTATGGATTTCCCCACGGCCACCAAGTTATTTGGTTCTGGTTGCTAACCCATATGTCCCATTCATATTTGCACCTAATATCACACCCAGACTTATGCCTATAGTATCTGCATCCAATCAAAGCATCTGCACATTCCTTCACTAGCTTCCTCTCAAGTCCCATATAAAGTTCGTGCTTCACCACCACTGTGGCCCTCAAACAACTCTGTCATTACCAGCATCTTTGTCCTCACTTCCTCCTATTATTCTTTGTGGTGCCTAGGCCATACCCATGCTGCCCTCCTCAATGCCCTCTGTGTCCTTCTCCCATTCTCTTCTTTATGCATTCTCTACTCCATGTCCCTTACATGCAGAATTCTCATCTCCTCCTCTCACAGAAGCTTCAAACATTTCTTACACAGAGATGACAATCCACCAAAGAGAAGAGCTTTGCCACTGACTTTGAGGGGTGTGGGATTGGGTTGCTCCATCTGCTTTGGAACTCCTTCAAGCCAGTGCAACACAAAGCACTCAAAAATAAAATCATCATTAATACTCCTGCCTGTGAATGTGCTCCCTTACTGTGCAGGAATAATATATAAGTTGCACAGGAAGTCTTGTGGCTACATATGATTCCAGAGGGCAACAGATCCAAGATTGTCAAGCACCAGTAAGCTAGAAAGTGTCTTCAATAAAAGGAATGGTAGAGAGCCACCTGTTTAACAAGATTTATTTTTGATTGCCTCCAGAGTGGGGGAACCAGATCTTGGATGAGAAAAGTCAGGGCACCTGTCATGGGGGAGAATATGGTTGCACAGGGGATGGGTTGGGTGAGCCACGGGAGGATGAGAATTAAATAGAAGTCCACTACTTCCTTTCCTCTGCTAGGACATTGCTCCTGTTTCTTCCTAGCCACCTTATGGTTTTGACTCTCCGGACCAAGAAGGCTGAGTCAAGGACTTGAATGACAGGGCTCACTGAACAGCTTTAGGAACAGGAGAAGAGGAGAAGCTGGGAGTCAGCATGTGGCAGGCTGGTTGAGGGGTGGTCCTGCTGGTGCACACACACTTGAGCCAGCTGGCTTTCTATTTAATAATAATTTATCCCGTTCCATTGACTGACAGCTCCCAGTGCTGGCCAATCTGCAAGGCTTTATGAGAAATGGGACAAAGCAAAGTTATTTGTAAAAATGAAATGGCCATTGGGATAAGCTCAGAAAAAAGGGGCAGCAATTGTTCCCAGGGACATGTGGTCGGCCTAATAATGAATAAGTTGTGAACTGAGTTAGAACAAATCTAAAAAGTATATCAGATTCAGAACCAGATCAAAACCAGCCCTTACATCCTAAGTATTTGTCACAAATAAATAATGTAACTGTAGAGTAGTATTATAAACAACTGTGGTTTTATCCATGATCTATTTAAGTACTACATAATAATAGAGGGAAGGCCAACTTTTTATATGGATTGAGGGCCCAATCCCATTCTCTTTAGCTCCAATGCAACTTCAATTAACTTCACTGGAAGGTGCTGAGGTCCTATACAGCCTTATCCTCCATTATACAGAGCTCATCCTGTGATGAGTTGCGTGCGTTCAGTTCCCATCTTCCTTCACTGGGAATTGAGGGCACCCAGCACAGTTGAGAGATACTCAGCACTGTGCAGAATCAGGCCCTTACTGATGAAAAGCCTACCTGCCCTGAAATAAAACTTCAGGGTCAGACCCCAAAATACACAGAAACTTACAGAAAAATGACTTGTGGTTTCACAGTTTACAATAGTGTTAGATCAAATACAGGGAAAGCAAATGTTATTCATCTTCTAAACCAAAATTTCCCCTTTGAATTCAAAATGATACAGCTTATGAACAAAGGTAAGCAACGCTTTTTCAAAATAATAAATCTGGGTTATGTATAAGTACAGGAAGCAACCACCCTTACTTCACAATCATGCAAATTATTCTTTTGTGGTAATTATCGTCACTTACAAACAATATAGTGCATGCAAAATTTTGGGTTTTTTTTATTGTGCAGTAAATACACACAAGAAAAGTTAACGGAGCACATACACTGAAAAGCAGATGATAACTTAAACATGTGCGTTTCACTCTCTTTCAGAGTGACTATGATATTTAAACAGTTTTAAAATGTATTACATTTGACTAGAGTCAAACCAAGTGGATGCATAACTTGCAGTTATTTAGTACTTAACACCAGCTTAACATTCTGCTGTATTTATTTAAACTAAACACTTTTTAATTACACCATTTATAATACATCAGAGAGGTTCCTTCTCACGAACCTAAGTGAGATAAGCTCTTGTGCTTATCTGGCAGAAGTACTGAATGAGGTCCACATAAGACCAGCTAAGCTAGTTAATCCATCAATGGAAGTGAAATATTTTAAGCAAGTTTATTGATGAATGAGGTTACCTTATGCCATCTACGCAATAAATTTTCTTACATCATCACAATTCTGAATTCACAGAAGTCCACATGACAAGATATATTTTAACTGACCAGCTTTAGAATACTAATTTGCTATCACATTAAACTCTCTACAGTTCTAATATACAGTACTGACTTTTAGCACATAATACTATTGCTCATAAGGTGTAATTATAATTCTGTGTGCCTCAGGAAGTTGTGTTACTGATTCTTGAGACCCATAATTAACTTTATGCATCCAGTTTTTCTTACAAGATTCAACTGTTTTTAAAACTTTAGGGGCCAGGTCAGCAATTTTTCAAGAGAAACTGTGTAAAAAAGAAACAAAAAATTCAACAATCAAATTTCAAAGGATGAAGCCCCATGTAAGGACTGAAGAGAAGAGTAAATGGGGCACACTTTATATACATATTATTCTATTTATATAATGCAGTTAGAAAAGTAGACACTGACAAATAAAAAGAAAAACGCACAAGCAAACCAAAAGGAAACCCAAACAACAACAAATGGTGTGAGCGTACTATTGTATTGAAGCATCATCCAGAACCTCCTTTTAGAGTAAAACAAAAACAAAATTAGAAAAGAGAGATACACAAAAGATGCACAAAGGAATAAGAAGAACAAGTCCTTGTAGGATGATAAAAATCAGACGCATGCATAGAAATGAGGATTTGTGTTGTGAGAGTAACATAGCAGTCTGAGGCCTAGTTTACCTTCACTGTCTGACATGGCATGCTGGAAGTCATCCATGATGAAGGCTATATCCCGGTCATACCCACGAGTTCGTGATTCTTCCCTCATATGTTGCTGGACCTCAGGTAGTGAATGGCTTGATCCAAACTGCTCCCGGGTATCTGCAGATATTGGTGGCAAGGGTCCAGCTGCAGCTCTTGCCATTCCCATTGGCTGACCAACAGGACTTAAAGGGCTCTCTTCCTCTGAGTTCTGTGCTACTATTGGGATCCTTCCCCTGCTTTGGCTAATAGGTAGACTTGTAGGTTTAGTTCTTCCAGAGGGAGCTGCATGACTAAAAGAAATATCTAATGGTTCAGACTCCTGGGCTTTCAGTCTTAAAGAAGAGCTAGAGGAATCTCTTTTTAATGATAAATCAAGTCCATAGACTGAAGAGGGTCTAGACGAGGGCCTTGATCTACTGCCACCACTATAGGACTTGTCAGCTTCATCTTGTAATGTGGATCTCATTGTTGGACCTAGTGTGGTCCCAAGGCTGGCTCCAAGGGATGATGTCAGTGTTGGCCCCATAAATTTCTGTTGGTCTGTGATATTTTTTCGGAGGCCAAAAGTGATATCATCCTGAAGAAGCCTTGCCCTGGAGGTGATGCCCCCAAGTGATGAAGTACTAGAAGTCATATAGCTTGAATAATCAGGCTCAAGGTCTCGACTTTCCTGGATAGGTGAAAACTTTGACAGTTTGGGGTCCATCAAAGCCTTCTTGTGCTTTGACTGCTTTTGGTAGAGGAGGGCTGCTGGGAGCTGCTTGGCTGCTTGTTTCTCAAGTGTGAGCCTGCTGATGCTGTATTTCTCAGATTTGGGAAAATGCCTGTAGCTGGTATCTGCATGGTAATACTGAGAAAGGCCAGCAAGGTGATCGAGACTTTCTGCACCCCTGCGGAACTCCTGCTTGATCTGATGTTTCAGAAGCTTTAGCTCATAAGGATCTTCCATTGGATCTTCATCTGCTTTCACATAAGTATGCAATCTAGAAGAAGTTTGCAGTGGTGCTAGGTAGTCCGTCACTTCCTGTGCTCTCCGGGCTTCAGTGGTTCGAAGAAGTCGATCAGTTTTTGTCAGATCCTTCTCATGGAGGCTAAAAGCAGAGCTCATTGCTGCCGTTCCCTTTGTAAGCTCTCCTATATCATCCAGCAGCACATAGTTTCGTGGCGTGTGATGATGGTCTATGTCTGCATAGAATGAATCTGCAGATATGCTTGATATGGGGCTGCTCGCCATGCTGCTTCTCTCATCCAGCCCTATCCTTAAATCCAAGGTATTGTATTTGCTGCCAAGATGGGAAACTGCATAAGTAGTATCAGTGGAAACAGGTGCTATCATGAGAGGCTGATTACGAATCACATCATAGTTTGATGTTATCTTAGGCTCCAAATATAATGTAGTTTGCCTTGGCTTTTGCTGTATCACCATCATTTGTGATGGGAGCTGATACGATGACTGTTGGGTTGGTGGAGGCTGAGCTTGGGGAGTAAAGGACATGGTTGCCACAGGCTGGAAGGCTGACTGGGTTTGATAGGGTGAAACCTGTTGATGATATAAAGTCTGCTGTGGTTGGTAATGTGACTGTTGTGTATACTGAGTTGGTGCTTGTGTAGGGAGAGCAGGAGAAGAATATTGATATTGTGTATAAGGGCTTGTAGGGGGAGCAAACTGAGTTTCTGGCTGGGTCTGCGGTGGCATGAATTGATTAAATTCTGTCTGTGGCGCAGTTCGTGGTCTTTCCAAGCCATGCTGGGCTTCCATTCTAGTAGGCCTGGTATTATTAACTTCACTGTCCGACATGTAATCACGTTCTTCTGCTACTCCTTGGAGATAGGCACGCTCTCTCTTTTCTCTTTCCTTTAACAAGGCTTCTTTCCGCCTATTGATGCCCATTTCTAAGTATCGCAGTTTGGCATCTATTTCTTTTTCTTCCTCATCTAGCTCTGCTTGTTTCTTCCTAAGCTTGGCTGACTCTCGTTCTACCAGATCCAATTCCCTGTCTATATCCTGGAGAATTTTAGCTCTGGCCATGGTGTTGGTTCTACAGATCCTTCTGCGTGACACTGACCCCACAGTAGTGAATGCTGACTGGGTCCCTGTGGTAGCATCTTCTGGAGGTGGGTTGGGTAGAGTCCTCTTTACTTTCTTCTGGGTGCCCGAAGTTATAGCTGAAGAACCTTTAGCCTATAATAAAAGAAACAAAACTGAGTCACTATTCTGGAAACTTAAATTCTAATACACTGCAGGCTGGTAAGAACACTTTTCAGCATTGCTTCAGATCTTAAACATATGCTATCCCTGTTGTAGAGGAGTTTGAGACATCTGAAAATAGGCAACAGAAAAAGACATACAAGGGTGTATTCAGAGCCTGTTTAGATAAGTCATCTAATTCAAAACAGGGCAGGCACCAAAGAATTGCCACTGATTCTTTACATGGCATACCGGCCTAGGACTTATTCTTTATTAGTTTAAGGTTCAGAATTGTTCTGTCAGCTCTACTGCAGTCCCACTGAGTTTCTGATTTGCCATTTTATTCTTATACTCTGACACACAGTGAGTATCTGTATACACACATACATATAAACACACTCCCTCCATACAATATTCTCATGACAACTCTGAGCCAGGTCCTGAGCACATGCTAAGCATCCACAACTCATACTGAAAGTCAGTGGCTGAAGCAGCTCTTTATAGACTCATAGACTCTAGGACTGGAAGGGACCTCAAGACTGCCAACACAACCCATTGTCAGGTGGAGAACTGGAGAAGCTGTGACTAACCCTCCGGAGAGTGGTTGATACTCTGTCCCCATCACTATTGACTGTCTTATCCCCACTGCCAGAGCTCTGTTCTGCACAAGAGGTCAACAACCCCTGCTTGGCTCCCCTCAAATGTGACCGTCCTTGCAGAAGGAGATTAGTTCCAAAACTGGGGAACTCTTCATGGCATTAGCGGCAGTGGCAGGACGTGATACCAAGAGAAGTCACAGAAGGACCTATATAAATACAAGTGGTGAACTTTTAGTTAATTTTTTCAAAAGCTCCCAGGTCACATTCAAGTGAAGCGGACAGTTTCGCAAACAGGTCTACTAAGTTACATAGATGCACTGGAAATCTTGCTCTGTCTCCCTCTGCTCTGCATAAGCTTTGCCTTAGTAAAGACCAGAGCTCGTGGCCTTAAGTATAATGTAGAACAATTACTTCAGTCCCCATAGAAATGGAGTCACAGTGATGGTAGAACATGGAAGCTATTTACAGCCTATGTAAATGCTAAAAAGCAGATTAAGACAAGAACTGAAGAATTTTATATGCCAGCTAGATACCTGCTTCTACCTCTGTATGTGCAACAAAAAAGTGTAGCACTCTAGCAACTGTCAATTTAAAATGTACTTTTTGCTGAAGTAAATGTTACTGCAATCAGATAAGAAGTCAACAAGATTAATTTTAATTACCATAGGAGATATTTATTTCCAAGCTACAATGTGTTGTCAACTAATAGTTGAAAAAATTTGAAAAAAAAAAGAGAAGTACTAACAACCTTCTTTGCCGGCCCCCCGTTAACCTTAACCTTATCAAGTCAAAATAATCAACCCAATGTCATTTGTCATCGGTCTTTAAACAAACTTTCACCACGTTCTGAAGGGCCATTTAAAGCTCTTTTCTTCTTCATAATCTAAATTCCGTCAACTTTTGCATGCTTTGCATTTCGATAAATGTAATTTCATTTTAGTTTCAACTTCCTGTGGCCATTTCCAAAACCCATATTGTGCAAACAAATCAAAGAAGCTAATTTTTTCTCACTCAGTGCGCAGTTACAATCAAAGACAAATTAATCATCTACAGTAGGTCTAGTTGGCTGTTAATTTATATTGTAAATTCAGCCTCTACCCATGCTTCCCCCACCCCCTCCCAATCTGAAATAGCAATCACAGAAGATGACTGATATCAGGGAAGAGCCATTAACTGCAAACTCATTAAAGGTATATAATACTTTGAAGAATGATAATGCTGTGATGATGACAATGCTAGTGGGTAAACCTGTACATCAGTTTATACCACATTTTATTAACAAAATGTGTCTTGTTTTCATTTAAAACACCAAAAAGTCAAAATTGATAGATTGCTCATGAAGAAAAAGAGCATATTAAGGGCCTGATCCTGTGAGGTATGGAGTACTTCTGTCAAGGCTGAATCCCAACTCTGTCACTCCAAGTGCAGAAGTGGGGCCCACAAGGATTTTAAAAAATAATATTTGCCACACCAGGCTAGTATTAAACTTCCAAGGTTACAGCTTTTCTCTGACCTTGGCTTGGTAAACGCTGCCACCACTCAAATGCAAAATAAATAAATACATAACTTTGAACCCAGGAAAGAGCACTTGGGAATTCCTCCCTGTGGGGTACCCTCAAGCCCTTTCACCACCCCAGTCCCCCACCAGGGAAGAGCTGAGAATGAAAACAAAGGACATTCGCTGGGGCTACCAGCTAATCAAACAACATGCACAAACCTTGTAGGACACCAAAAATTCAATCTTGTTCTTAAAAAAGATAAATTTTATTAAAAACAAAAAGAAGAAAATACATCTGGAACTTACGCTTTTGCTAGATTTTAAAAGAGCAATTCCAAAAATCAAGAACCCAAAATAGCTTTTTTGGGGGTTAGCTTAAAGGTTACAAGCAAACAAATGCATCTGGGATTAGCACAGAGGAGTCCACTAGCCAATAAGAAATAAAAGAAATAACCCTAATCGCATTTAGCTAAATATTCTGATCTACTTACACATTTGGAGGTCAGATAAGTAGTTTTAGGCATGATCAGATGATTTATGACCGTACCTGGCATAAGCTGCTTATAGCATGGCTGCTCTATCTCCAGCCCAGAGAACAGACAGAGGGAAAGTTTCTTTCCCAATTTTAAAAAGTTCCACCTTCCCATTGGCTCTTTTGATCAGGTGCCCATTTTTTTTTCTTTACTTGGGGCAGTGGTTCTCAAAGCCAGTCCGCCGCTTGTGTAGGGAAAGCCCCTGGCGGGCTGGGCCGGTTTGTTTACCTGCCACGTCCGCAGGTCCAGTTGATCGCAGCTCCCACTGGCTGTGGTTCGCCGCTCCAGGCCAACGGGGGCTGTGGGAAGGATGGCCAGCACATCCGTTGGCCCGTGCCGCTTCCCGCAGCTCCCATTGGCCTGGAGCGGCGAAGCACGGACAGTGGGAGCTGAGATAGGCCGAACCTGCGGACGCAGCAGGTAAATAAACCGGCCTGGCCCCCCAGGGGCTTTACCTGAACAAGTGGCAGACAGGCTTTGAGAACCACTGACCTGGGGGACTTTTTAACCCTTTACAGGTAAAGCAAGTAAAGAACATCTACCAAGAGGGATTTTACTGCTAGCTGGCTGGCTGGTGTCCATCAAAGGGAGCTATCCCTCACTTTATTCATCACAACTTCTAAAGAAACATCTATAATGCACACATCTTATGAAGGTGTATAGCCACAAAACCATGACTCTAGATGGTAAGGCATGGCTTAGACGAGTAAAGACACCCCTGAAACTATAGCATGAACCCATGTATGTATCCACAATGTTCTTGACTTGCACCAGCAGTGTCTTCCTGTCAGTGTAATATCCTCCTGGCTCCCCACTGCTGAATCCTTTCCCCACTAAAAGAAAAGACTCTGGCAGTGGGGACAGGCTCTGAGAGGGAGAGACAGTGGGGAAAGACTGGCAGTGGGGAGTCAGCAGGGAAAGGTTTGTCAGCCCCCCACTATAGAGGCTTCTGCTGCCACAGAGAGAGACTCTGGAAGTGGGAAAGACTATGGTGGGGGGAGGCAGAGGGGAAAGGTTTCACCACCTGGGAGATGCCTTTCCCTGTTGCCCTCCCCCAGAGCCTTTCACTGACACATGTAGCTACATGCAGCAGTATGAAAACAGCTTCCTTTTCTCTGCAGCATGTAGCTACATGCACTGTCACTAATGTACAGTAAAGATGTATGCTTAGAAGAACTGATCACCTTCAATTCCTATTTGTGTAGTACAGGTACATAAAAATATTGCTCAGGCATGCAGGAGTGAAATCAGGATGGCCAAATCACACTTGGAGTTGCAGCTAGCAAGAGATGTTAAGAGTAACAAGAAGGGTTTCTTCAGGTATGGTAGCAACAAGGTGGTGGTCAAGGAAAGTGTGGGCCCCTTATTGAATAAAGAAGGCAACCTAGTGACAGAGGATGTGGAAAAAGCTAATGTCCTTAATGCTTTCTTTGCCTCTGTCTTCACAAACAAGGTCAGCTCCCAGACTGCTGCATCGGGCAGCATAGCATGGGGAGGAGGTGACCAGCCCTCTGTGGACAAAGAAGTGGTTCAGGACTATTTAGAAAAGCTGGATGAGCACAAGTCCATGGTGCTGGATATACTGCATCTGAGGGTGCTAAAGGAGTTGGCGGATGTGACTGCAGAGCCATTGGTCATTATTTTGAAAATACAGTGATTGGCGGAGGTCCCAGATGACTGGAAAAAGGCTCATGTAGTGCCCATCTTTAAAAAAGGGAAGGAGGAGGATCTGCGGAACTACAGGCCAGTCAGCCTTACCCCAGTCCCGGGAAAAATCATGGAGCAGGTCCTCAAGGAATCAATTCTGAAGCACTAAGAGGAGAAGAAAGTGACAGGAACAGTCAGCAGTGGACGTGTTATTCCATGACTTTAGCAAAGCATTTGATATGGTCTCCCACAGTATTCTTGCCAGCAAGTTAAAGTAGTATGGGCTGGATGAATGGACTGTAAGGTGGATAGAAAGCTGGCTAGATCATCAGGCTCAACGGGTAGTAATCAATGGCTCCATGTCTAGTTGGCAGCCGGTATCAAGCGGAGTGCTCCAAGGATCAGTCCTAGGGCCAGTTTTGTTCAATATCTTCATTATTGATTTGAAGGATGGTGTGGACTGCACTCTCAGCAAGTTTGCAGATGACACTAAACTGGGAGGAGTGGTAGATATGCTTGAGGGTAGGGATAGGATACAGAGGGATATAGACAAATTAGAGGACAGGGCCAAAAGAAATCTGATGAGGTTCAACAAGGACAAGTGCAGAGTCCCGCACTTGAGACAGAAGAATCCCATGCACTGCTACAGACTAGGGAACGAGTGGTTAGGCAGCAGTTCTGCAGAAAAGGACCTAGGGGTTGCAGTGCACGAGAAGCTGGATATGAGTCAACAGTGTGCCCTTGTTGCCAGAACCGGCTCTACAGTTTTCGCCGCCCCAAGCAGTGCACCGAATTGCCGCCACGGGTAGTCCGTGTGCCCTTAGGGCGGCAGGCACATTTCTGCGTCGGCAGCAATTCGGTGGCAGCTTCTATGATTAGCTGAAGCTGCCCCGGACAGCTAAATATAGAAGCTGCTGCTGCCGCCGAACTGCTGCCGCCACAGAAACGCGCGTCCTGCCCTAAGGGCACACAGACTGCTCCCGCCGCCTGTGGCGGCAATTCGACGTCCTGCTTGGGGGCAAAACAACAGGGATTACCGCCCCTTGCAGATTGCCGCCCCAAGCACCAGCTTGGAATGCTGCTGTCCAGAGCCGGCCCTGCTTGTTGCCAAGACGGCGAACAGCATATTGGGCTTACAAGTAGGAGCACTGCCAGCAGATTGAGTGATGTGATCATTTCCCTCTATTCAGCATTGGTGAGGCCTCAACTGGAGTACTGTGTTCAGTTTTGGGCCCCACACTACAAGAAGGATGTGGAAAAATTGGAAAGAGTCCAGCAGAGGGCAACAAAAATTATTAGGGGGCTGGAGCACATGACTTATGAGGAGAGGCTGAGGGAACTGGGATTGTTTAGTTTGCAGAAGAGAAAAATGAGGGGGGATTTGATAGCTGCTTTCAACTACCTGAAAGGGGGTTCCAAAGAGGATGGCTCTAGACTAGTACCAGGTGACAGAACAAGGAGTAATGATCTCAAGTTGCAGTGGGGGAGCTTTAGGTTGGATATTAGGAAAAACTTTTTCACTAGGAGGGTGGTGAAGCACTGGAATGGGTTACCTAGGGAGGTGGTGCAATCTCCTTCCTTGGAGATTTTTAAGGTCAGGCTTGACAAAGCCCTGGCTGGGAGGATTTAGTTGGGGTTTGGTCCTGCTTTGAGCAGGGGGTTTGTCATAGTATATTTCCCCAATCTGAATCTTAGAGTTCAAAAAATTGGGGTACCAGCATGAATTCCTCTAAGTTTAATTACCAGCTTAGATCTGATACACTGCCACCACCCAAAAATATATAGTGTTTTGGGGCACTCTGGTCCCCCCAAAAACCTTCCCTGGGGACCCCAAGACCCAACTTCCTTGAGTCTTACAACACAAGGGAATAAACCATTTCCCTCCCCTTCTCCTTTCTTCCTCCCAGATCTTTCCCGCCCTGGGTACACTAGGAGATCACCGTGATTCAAACTCCTTGAATCACAACACAGAGAAATCAGGGTGGTTCCCCCCTTCTCTCCCCCTCCCTTCTCCTTCCCTGTTAAGTACAGACTTAATTCCCTTGATCCTCAACAAAGGGAAAAAATCAAACAGGTTTTAAAAAGCAAAACTTTTAATAAAAAGAAAGAAAAAAAGTAAAAGGTATCTCTGTAATTTAGATGGTAAAACTTACAGGGTCTTTCAGCTTAAGACACTAGAAAGACGCCTCCCCCCAGCAATATGGAATTTTAAATACTTCCAGCAAACTACACATTTGCAAATATAGAAAACAATTAAAAGACTATAACCGTCTGTTTTACTTAATACTCACTATTTTGAATATATAAGAGACTGTAGCAGGGAGATTGGCAAGAAACCTGGTTGCACGTCTAGTCCCTTCCAGGACCCAGAGAGAACAAAGCCAAACCCAAAAACACAAACAAAGGCTTCCCTCCACCAAGATTTGAAAGTATCTTGTCTCCTGATTGGTCCCCTGGTCAGGTGTTTTTGGTTCCCTGTTTGTTAACCCTTTACAGGTAAAAAAGACATTAACCCTTAACTATCTGTTTATGACAGGGTTGGACTAGATGACCTCCTGAGGGCCCTTCCAACCCTGATAGTCTATGATTCTATTTGATGTTCTCAGCACCTCATGGGATGGGACCCCAGCTACAAAGTACTATTCAGTCTCATGTCCCAGTATGTGTGAGTTAATCTTTTTATTTTTAGCTTTACATATTATTTCCTAGATGTACAGGGCAGGCGCAGTGAGCTTGGTTATTTTCCTGTTCAGTTTACATTTGGATGGGGCAGGATGGGTGGGTTGGGGGGAAGAGAGATGTTTTTCTGCAGTGTAGTGCTGCAATATTCAAAACATCTGCTGGTTTTTCTAGTTCTTTATTTTGGATAACATCACCATCATCAATGATGTTAGTAACATTATACAGAGTTCTGGTAATGGTGCTAGTAGTTTCTAGCTATGGTCAAGTGAAATTCAAACACAGTGAGTGGTTGTATAACACAAAAGGGTGACAATTTTTTCTATTTTTTTTTAAATTTGTGCATAACCAAGGAAAGAGATATACACAACCCAAAAGCTGTTCCTTACCAAACTGCAATCTTGATATCATAGAACCATAGAAATTAGAAATGGAAAGGACCTATTAGAGCATCTATAGTGCACCTCACTGCCAAGGCAGTATTGTTCCCTATAGTACCTGATTTAGGGCTATGTCCAGTCTAGTTTTAATATATCCCAGGGGAAGGGGCTTTCCCAGACCTCTCTGGGAAGTCTGTTCCACAGCCAGGAATCACTGGGGTGCAGGGATTTCTATGGCTAAAGGTTATGTTGGAGATAAGCTAGATATCAATAATGGTCCCTTCTAGCCTTAAAATTTATGAAGTTGTTCTTTATATTTCGTCCTATTTTCCATGTTCTTAATTTCATCCTCTCACTCCTTTGTTCCACCCTAAATAATGCCTTTTGACCTAAAGTCCAAACTGTAGTATTTCAACACTGGTCCAAGTAGAGGATAGTTTAGACCTACATAAGACCCCAGGAAGGGACTGTGTCTCAAGGAGTAGTAATAGTTTGCTCTGTTTTTTGTTTCAGCATCATAACTTGAGGAATTTACCATTTTTGTTATAGGCCCTTGTGGACTGGAGTCAAGTTCAAGGTCTGCCTTGAAAATAATGATTAATTCAATGGCCTGGGCCCAGGATATCTAAAAGAATCTAAAGCTCGGGGATGAAGAACAAGATGGACAATTGTGGCACAATGGAACTTTCTACAATAAGGATAAAGCCTGTCTGTGTGGTAGAAACTAACCCCACTGCCTTCCATGCTAACTGCAGAGTGCATTTCTTTGATTTCCCTTCTCTAACATAAATACAGAGCAATATGTACATAACCCCCCAAAAACAAACAAACAAAAACAAACCTACCAAAATCAAACACTGCACTGAACACACAATTCTCCCCCTGGGGAAGAGGATGAGAGAACAAATGTGACAGATGTTAGTCACGCTGTTGTTTAATATTCTACTTGAAAGTGCTCAGATACTACAGCGATGAGAGCAGTGTAAGAACCTGAACAGAACAGAATAGATCATGTTGGTTAGCAAATAGAGTAATAGAATTTAAGGCCAGTAGAACCACCAAATCATCTAGTCTGATCGCCTGTACATCATGGGCCACCAAAATCACCTAGCACTCACACACTAAAACCCAATAACCAATCTTAGACCAAAGTAAATGAGACCCACAGGAGACTAGACTATTATATGTCATAGGCATAGAACAAGAGAGACCAATGTGCCTCTATTTGAGGCCCCTGCAATAGAAGAGAAATGATTAGGTGAGATATATGCAGATAATCCTCGCAAGTCATTGAACCCACATGCTGCAGAGGAAGGCAAAAAATAAATCTCCAAGGTCATTGCAAATCTGATCCAGGAAAAAATTCCTTCCCGACCCCACCGATGACTATCAGTTAAACCCTGAGCATGTGAGCAAGAACCAGCCAAACACTCAAAAAGAGAATGTTCAGCACCAACTCAGAGCCCTGGCCCACTCTGCCCAATGTCCCATCCCCAGCTGTGGCCATCCCTGATGCTTCAGAGGAAGAAGATGATTAAAGAAAAAACCCTCGCAGAATACATTGGGGGAAAATACCTTTCTGACCACTGCAGGTTGCCAGCTAAAATACTGAAGCATCAGCTTTAGGACCATAAGACATAAACCAGAAATGAGCCCCATGGCTGTTGAGCCCTGCCCCTTGCCATCACAACCAACCCTGTCATACAAATAAATTATTGCTATTAGCATTTTTATTACTACTTTTATTAGTGTCATAATTAACAACAATTGTCCATTTATTCCCTATATATCACTGTATCACTAAAAAGGGAGGACTATAAATGTATGTACAACCCTGCATTTTTGCTCTCATTTCTTTTTTTGTTGGTCCCTTCCGTTCTACCCTTGACGTTCCTTTCATCTCATTCTTCCACTTCCCTCCCCCTGCCCAACCCCCCTGTGAATGGCTTGCCAACTACAGAACCAGTTTCTCCTCTCTTGGTTTTCACACCTCAACTGCTAGAACAGGGCCTCATCCTCCCTGATTGAACTGACCTCGTTATCTCTAGCTTGCTTGCTAGCATATATATACCTGCCCCTGGAAATTTCCACTACATGCATCTGAGGAAGTGGGTATTCACCCACGAAAGCTCATGCTCCAAAACGTCTGTTAGTCTATAAGGTGCCACAGGATTCTTTGCTGCTTTTATGCTCTTAAGGTCTGTGAGTTGGGGCTGGTCACCTGAAGATGAAAAACAGGTTTCTTCCAGGCAAGAGACACTTATCAACACCTGTCAGGTTATATGTAGATTGAGCACTGTATACTTTACAATGAACACCTATTTACAGTCTAAGCACAATACTAATCAAGTGATTGCAAAGCCTCCAGGGGAGATTCTAGAACGGAAAAAAAAAAAAAGCAGTGGGGGAGTTTCCCTGTTTACAAGTGAAGACAATTGGTCACTGGAATTCCATGTGGGATACAGAGGTGTAACGGGTTGGCACCCACCTCTCACGAGCGCCCCCTCTGGTTGGGTATGTCTGTGGTCTTTAAACAAGTCCCAGGCCTGCCATCAGGTTGTACTCCCAGGTCTTCCTCCCTGGAGGCAATGGTTTTGCCCTCTTAGTCTGTTTTGGCCCCAGTATTCAAGACAGTTCAGTCCCTTTCTGGGGAGTTTACTGATGTCCAATTTTAGGCCTTTCCCCTGTGGCCTATGAGGAGTGGAGAGGACCTGGGCCCACCCACTACTTTCACCGATGCCTTACCCTTAGCTCAGGGCTCTTCTAAGCTCAGGGCCAGTAGCTCCTTGCTCCCCTGGTGCCTACTAGCACTGGGCTTCCCATTGTTCTGCCATAGCCTCAACCAGCTTCAACATCCATGCTCCTCCACCTCTAATAAGGAACCGCTCTGTCTCTGGCTCTGTAGCTCCTTTTTATAGGGCCCTCCTGGGCCCTGATTAGCTGCTTCTCCTGCAAACACTCTAGCCTGCTTGGAAGACCTCTCCACTGCTCCTCACTTGGGACAAGTGTGGCAGGACTCTGAGGCCTCCAGCAGGGGGCCTCTCAGCCTAGTCTACCCCATCACAAGAAGTTCACCCAGTTATCCTTCACTGAGGAAACAAGCTGCCAGTTGGTTTGTTATATGAATGGGAGATTACAGCCTGTATGGCTCTTTGAAAGAACCATTGGCTGAGCTAACCTTTGTGAGCAGGGGAATGTCTTGATAGTTTTTATCCTAGGCTCTAGAAAGTGTGTTATGATTTTACTTTATATGTAACCATTTTCCCATTAATTCTATTCACTTCTTCTCCAGTCTGTTCTTTGTTAAATAAATTTCTTGTTTTAGTGGGTTACAGACAACAAGGGGTTATCAGAACAATCTGTAGTCCACTCACCCTCGATTGCAGAGGTGTTAATGGGCCACTCTACCTTGAACAGTCTGTTAGAATATGTGCGAACTACTAATGCTAAACAATCTGTTCCACCTTGCATTTAGCTGCCAGGCTCAGAGTACCTTTCCCAGACCTGAAGAAGAGCTCTACTGTGTGGCTGGAAAGCTTCTCCCTCTTACCAACAGAAGTTAGGCCACCTTGTCTCTCTAATATTACCTCACTCACCTTGTCTCTCTAATATCCGGTGACTGACAAGGCTACAACTACACTGCTTACAACTGTGTAAAGGTTGTCAGTCCTATTAAATTTTGTGCTGGCTTTAGTATATGGATTTTTCCTTTGAGATCAGCATCCTTCTCTCTTAGAGAGAGTCTTTAAAAGTAGAATATTTTCTACTGATTTTTGTCTTCTCCAATTTGAAAGCATTGTCGATCAGGACAGCAGAAATCTGCCCCATTACGGGAACCAGCCATGCACTGGGAAATGCTCACGCTTCCATTGCTTCTCATTTGTGTAAAAGCAACATTTTATTTTGTGGGACTGACTGGTTTAGAGTAATTGCTAATGGGATTTAACCTCTATGGTCTTTTGTTGGATTCGAGACCATTCTTTCACCACTCTTGATGCTCTACCTCCTTTTCCTTTCCCCTCCAGGACTGTGGCTCTTGGTCCCCTCCTCTGCTCCCTATACTTTTCCCCATCATAGACTCATAGACTCATAGACTCTAGGACTGGAAGGGACCTCGAGAGGTCTTCGAGTCCAGTCCCCTGCCCTCATGGCAGGACCAAATACTGTCTAGACCATCCCTAAAAGACATTTATCTAACCTACTCTTAAATATCTCCAGAGATGGAGATTCCACAACTTCCCTAGGCAATCTATTCCAGTGTTTGGGTGAGCTCATTTGTTCACAAGAGCTCAGCTATCATCTTTATGTTTATGACTCTGAGATGTACATTTCATACTAATTTCCAATCCCTCACTGCCTTTGACATCTTCCAGTTTTGAGAGTTCACTGTTATCTCAAGCTCAACAAAAACCATCTCAATATTTCCACCCCAAACCCCCCTCTTTTCTCCTTTACAGCTGACAAAACTAACATCCTCCCTACCACCCATGCTTTGCTTTAATCAGGGACAATTCTTGGAATTAGCATGTACAAGCCAGGATCTGTGCATGCGTATTAAGCACAACTGCAGTTTCACCTGCCTTATTTGTGCATGCCAATTTTGTACTGCATGTGCAGTTGCAGAGCTTTGCCTACGTAACAGGTGCTGATGCAGGTGGTGATGGGCAGGGGAAGGGTGTAAAATAGGGCCAAGCTAGGACCACCCCTCCTCCAAGCACCCCTGGACCCAGAACAGTGCATGAGAGATGCCCCACACACACTAGGGCAACAGGACCCAGGTGGTGCCTCCTTACCCACCCACCATGTGGTTTTGGCGAAAAACTGCAGAAAGACACCAGCCAGAGCTTGCAGTGGGTAGGAGCAACCAAAGTAGGGACTGCTACACTGGGGGGAAGGGAGTAAAATGGGGTACAGCCATGGTCACTTGTTCCTTCAGTAGTCCCTCCCTGAACCCAGAAGTGTGCAGGGGAGACCCTAGCTCTCTGGGAAAATTACATATCAGATAATGCCTCACCATCCCTCCACTATATGCCTTGGGGGAAAACTGCAGAAAGAAACCAGCCGGAGACTCGAGCCGGTAGGAGCAGCTGCAGAAGCAGTCAAAGCAGGGAGATTCAGAGAACTTTCTGCAGGTTGGACTGGACTTTCTTTGCTCTGTGCTGATTGGCTCCTTCCCCCGCCCTCATAGTCACTTCATCTGAGCTTCCCTTGCACCTGCCCTCTTCTCCTCCTTTTCTTCCCTGTCCTGTCTCACCCCCACTTCCCTGGTCTTGCCATTTAGCAGATCCTCTCCTAACTAAACCCACTCCCAAAAAATTGTGGAACATCATGTTTGTTACCACCACATCAGTCACTTTGCTTGTGTGTTCTACCCCTTTCCCCCATCCTGTCTATCGATCTAGTTAGACTGTTAACCTTTTGAGGCAGGGGCCATCTACCACTCTGTGTTATACAGTACCTTGCACAATGGGGCCCTCATTCTTGGCTGGTCCCTGGGCATTACTGTAATAAACAGGGTTAATAATAATACAGCCATCACAGAAGTTTGGGCTTCCCTCTCTGAAGCCAACAGAGGGAGGGGAAGATGATGAAATGTACAAGGGAGGAACAGATATTAAAACTGGGATTTTGAAAAAAGCCAAACTTGCAGTCAGTACTGAGAGCAGAATACTAAACACTTTGCCCACATGCTAACTATGGGCCAAATTCTGCTGCCTTTACTCATGCTCCATGTCCCACATGAGTCAGATGAGCTAAATTTGGCCTTTGATGTTGAAGGAAACTCGCTATTTCACTAGTGATAGGTTTCAGAGTGGTAGCTGTGTTAGTCTGTATCAGCCAAAAGAACAATGAGTACTTGTGGCACCCTACAGACTAACAAATTTATTTGGGCATAAGCTTTCGTGGGCTAAAAACCACTTCATTGGATGCATGCTGTGGAAAATACACAGAGAACATGAAAAAATGGATGTTTCTATTTCTCCATGCTAACTTTTCCCCTACTGTTACTCACACCTTTTTCTCAACTGTTTGAATTGGGCCATCCTGATTATCACTACAAGTTTTTTTTTTCTCTCGGTGATAATAGCCCACCTTAATTGATTACTCTCGTTATAGTTAGTATGACAACACTCATTTTTTCATGTTCTCTGTGTATATATACCTTCCTACTGTATTTTCCATTGCATGCATCCGATGAAGTGAGTTTTAGCCCACAAAAGCTTGTGCCCAAACAAATTTGTTAGTCCCTAAGGTGCCACAAGTACCCTTCGCTCTTTTTATTTCACTAGTGGTATCTCAGAGCTTTTCTTTAATGCATGTCTTGTCTGTTTCTTCTCCGCGAGTAGTTTGCTCTAGGGTCTGAGCAGTCAGGCAAAAAACTAGTTTCTACATCAGTAGACAGCAGCATTGAAATGCCAGTCACTCTGATTCCTCCCACAGTTCTTCATTCTCCGGGAAGCCCTGCAGAGATTAATTTCTCTTTGATGCTCGAATCTGTGTGAATTTTTTTTGTTTGTTTTTATTAAATAGTTCCCTAGAACCTGAAAAACAATAAGCATTTTCCATGCCTGTTTTTATGTTATTTTTTGCTTTCATTCATGTCAATCAGATGGTTAGTCCTTCAGCTGAACAGTTCTGTACTTTCCATTCCATTAATCTTTTCATTTCCTCTGTGAAATTGCTCAAAATTGCCAGTTTCACTTCAGATGCAAACGGGACAGTACAGTGCACTTCCTAACTGTTGAAGTGACACAAGGCACTGACTTCCTTCTGAGTTAAATACCTTAAGGTCCACAGACTTCCTTTGATCTTTGGGGGAGGGGAAAGGGAGGGGGAGAGGCAAATGCTCTAGACATTCAAAATGTGCTCTAGAGAAGTATGTGGCCCTTATACACCTCTACCCCCATATAACATGACCCGATATAACATGAATTCGGATATAACACAGCACTCGGGGGAGAGGGGGGAAGGGGCTGCACACTCCAGTGGATCAAAGCAAGTTCGATATAACGTGGTTTCATCTATAACACGGTAAGATTTTTTGGCTCCTGAGGACAGTGTTATATCAGGGGAGAGGTGTATGTGGTGTTTCAAAGGAGGCCTCCACCTGCCTCTCTTTTATGCATTCACAACAATGTGTGTGTAATCATTTACAGGTAGTTTTTGTGCACTATCCCTTGTGCATGAAACCGGCAGATCTTCATGTGAAGCAAACCCATTTGAGGGTCAAGTGCAAATGGGCTTTGCAACACAGTGCATGTGCACAAATAAAGGTGAGGGGCTTGATTTTCCTCTCCCTTAAATTGAATTACTCCTGATTTACACAAGTGTAAGTTAGAAGTTACACTGATGTAAAACCAGGATGAGAGAAGAATCTGGCCCAGTGTTCCGAAACTTTGAACCCTAATATTTTGCCTTGGAAAAAGCCCAATGCGCATACATTGAACTGGAGTTAGACATCGGTATAGGGAATATTCACAATGGAAAATTTACAAAAATATTCCTCAGTCCAAAGAGCTATCAAGCTCTTTCTTCCCAGAGATCCATATCTATATTTATTCATTTCCTCTGCTCCCTCTGTACATCCAGCATTAGCCTCCTCTCTATCCATTCCCACTATCTCCGTGCACTGTTTTGTGAAAGCTTTCTCATCTGAAGCTTTAGTCTTGATTCCTGCGTGGGCAGCTTTCCTTTCTTTCTCTCACCCACTGTCCAACTCTCTCCAGCTCTGAGTTGAAAACATGTATTTTCTCCCTTATTCTTCATTTCTTTCTTCCTCTGCTATTATTTAACTTGGCAATTACATTATTTAGTACTTTGACATGGTCTGAGATTCAGTTTGAATGAGAGATGCTCTATTCCATCATGTTGTATTGTACATGTACCGTGTTTACTGTATAATGAGGCAAGAATCCTCCTGCAGACTAATTCAGACAGCACAATAAACATTTGCCAAGCCAAAAGAAACGATCAGATAGTCAGAGGTGAGGACTGTGTCAGCATCAGAACCTCTGTACCAAAAGAGTAAGGTAATCTTTTCACTACATTCAACCATTGCAAAAAAGCATAGTCCAGCTGGAAAAATCTCAAGTCCTCAGAACAGAGGAAATCATGATCAGAATCTCTGCTCCTAATAGCTGAGTGATGAATTTGAAAAAACTTGATGTAAAAAAAGGGCTTTGACTTCTGCTATACTGTATGGCATGCCTGATATGGCAAAGATACATCCCAAATTCTATACAAATAGCCTCAATGCTTTTCACTGCTCCTACAAAACACTAACACACACAGAATATTAGATGTGGACAATGGGGTTCAGCATGCACTCAAATGCATTTAATGTTTTAATTTACTGGGAAGAAGGCATTATTGTCTGATGAAAGACAGGAAATACTAAGAGGATGTGAGCAAGCAAGCAAAAACCCACTGAGCATATTATGTAAATAAACCAGTGTCTAGAACACATAAATTAGGGTAGATCTAGACTATCCGCCGTATCGGTGGGTAACGATTGATTTCTCGGAGATCGATATATCGCGTCTCATCTAGACGCGATATATCGATCCCCAAACGCACTCCTATCGACACCGGAACTCCAGCAGCGCGAACAGCAGTAGCGGAGTCGACAGGAGGAGCCGCGGACGTCGATCCCGTGCCGTGAGGACGAGAGGTAAATTGATCTAAGATACTTGGACTTCAGCAACGCTATGCACGTAGCTGAAGTTGCATATCTTTTATCGATCCCCCCCCCCTCAGTATAGACCAGCCCTAAGGCTGCGAGTCTGGCACATGACTTTCCGGGACCTCCATGACTTCTCCAGCAGCTGGTGTGACTGACTCCAGGGCAGCCTGAACAGCTGGGACAGCCTGGGGCCAGCCGCATCAGCCACTGCTCAGATGGCCCTGGGGCCAGCTGCATGTGCCGCTGCTCAGGCAGCTCTGGGAAGCTGCCCCTGGGGCTGCAGGAGTAGCAGCAGTCCCAGGCACACTCCAGAGCAGCGATTCCAGAGCAACAGCGGCACTTCTTCAGTCTGCCCCCCAGAGCAGCCGTGGCACCCTGGAAGGCTCGCCGCAGAGCATCCGCGGCACCTCAGAGGACTCCCCCTAGAGTTGCAGCAGAATGACCCGGGCCCCCCCAAAGCACCTAAGATTTAATCATGAGTATTTTTAGTACAAGTCATGGACAGGTCACAGGCCATGATTTTTTGTTTATTACCCATGTCCTGTCCATGATTTGTACTTAAAATACCCCTGACTAAATCATAGCCTTACACCTAAACTTCATAATAAAGACCTAGCAGAGATCTGCAGGTAGCAGCAGGGCTGAAGGAACTGACTATCTTTCATAAGGTGCTCCACATCTTACAGAACTGGCCTGCTGACATTCTTCAGAGATTTTTTTGAAGTTAAATATCACAAAGCATTTTATTTATCAACAGTTAGATATTTATTAACTACCAAGAAACCTTCATATAAGGTCACAGAAAGACTACTTTTCCATTGCTGGAGTATCATGAAGGTGGGAAAACAACTCACTAAATAAATACGTTTGTGTATGGACTTAGCTCCTTTTCCCATTTGCAAATTATTGATGAATGGGTTGTGAAATTTACAAAGCCTCTTTGTGACTACTTGCATTTTTGTGTGGATAACGTTTGGACAATGGATTGCTCACAAACAGTTCAGTGTGAGGATTCACATGAATGGATTCGTGACACCAACGACCTTGTTCATGAAGGTGGAGAAAGAATATTCTACCCAAGCCGCACAACAGATTGAGATACAAGAGGCCACTGAGGACAACGCAGGTGGAATGCAGCGTGGACTGTGAACTATCTACGAGCTAATCAGAGACCAGAAATGATATGGACAATCCGACCTCTAGAGAGAGACTAATGGCACAACTAGAGCTAGCCTGCCTTAGCTGTTTGACAATGCAGAGACACAGGCTCCAAAATTACATGGACTTTGTAATTTAATTAGTGTTCTTTAAATAGTTTACATTTTTTCACTGTTATTCATTCAAAGCCAAAGAGGCATTTACATGGGGAAGAGTCTACCTCGGAGGTGGATCCAGGCAGTTTTGAGAAGCATCTGGGGCAATTGGTGTCTGTGCTGGGTCAGGGTGTCTGTGCTCTGTGAGCTATGGCCATCTTTGTCTCCAGTACAGTATCTCTTCTGTTTAATTAACAATGACTGTGACTGTAGCAGATTTTATATTAGATAATGCTTTTGATGCAAATTCTATGTGGTGCTGACACTGGGAGGTTCAAAAGCAGACATTCCAGAAACATTAGCATTTCCCTCAGTTTCCCTCACATATTAGGCAGCCCTTAAAGAATTAACTGTTATGCTGCGGCTAAGGGGGGCATGTAGCTACTTGCAACATTAGACAAGGACATCAGCCTTGTTCCGTACCATCATTCCTGGAGAACAGTCCTTCCTTTTGCAAACAACACAAGAGTTTCAGGATGGATGCTTGTGCTGTCATAATAACTAACACTTACACTGCACTTCTTATCGGCTAATCCAAATTTCATCATGTGACATTCTTCTGGATTAGAATAATGGACATTAATTACAATCAAGCTCTCATCAATGGTACATTTTGCTGGATCTTAAATAGAAATTTTTAACAGGTGAGAGCACACTGAGTGCTCAATCTTTTGCAAGCAACTTCCAAAATTCAGATTAGCACCATTGAAGCCAAGTCAGAAAAGCCTCTGTCTATACACTGAACGACCCAGAACTTATGCAGTTCTCTTTACTTATGGATATCAAAAGCACTTTTGAGACTTCAACTAAATTGCAAAACAACCTGGTGTGGAAGATACACTAAGAAAAAACAGGTACAAAAATCAGTGATGAGCTGCCAAAATCTTACGAACGGGTTCCCTACCGGATCTTCAGCGGCATGGCTCTGGCAGGTGAAGGACCCGCCGCCGAAGACCCGGTAGGGAACCACTCAGTGAGTACACCTCCCACTCATGTCCTGCCCCTGACTGCCCCCCTCAGAAACCACAACCCATACCCCCCCCACTCCTTGTCCCCTGATCACTCTTTCCCGAGACTCCCAACTCTAATTGCCCCCCCAGGACTGCACTCCCTGCCCAACCCGCCCTGCTCCCTGTCCCGACTGCCTTGACCTCATTCACCAACACCCCAACAGAATCCCAGAACTCCCACGTGGCACCTACCCAACCCCACCCTTCCCCATCCCGACTGCCCCCCAAGAGACTCTGCCCCATCCAACCCCCCCCCGCTCCCTGTCCCTGCCTTATCCAACCCCCCCAATCCCGGCCTCTTACCTCCGCCGGGGCCTGCAGGACAGCACAGCGCGGCCGGAGTCGGGGCTGGGGACCAGAGTTGGGGCCTGGCTGGGGCTGGAGCCACACCATGTGGCCAGAATCAGGGCCTGGGATGGGGCCCAGGCCCGGGCCCTGGGCCCAGCCCAGAGCCAGAGTCGGATCCTGGGCCGGGGCCCATCCCGGAGCTGTGCTGCATGGCCTGAGTCGGGCCGCGCAGCGCCTGGGGCCCTCCTTATGCCCCATCCCCGACCCAGTTCACCTGCAGGAAGCCCTGCTTCCCGCGAATCAGCAAGGGAGGGGAAGGAAAAGTCGGTGGGGAGCATCAGGGAGGAGGTGGGGCTAGGTGAGCTGGGGCCAGGGGCACGGAGCTGTCACAGATTTTGTTAAATTTAAAAAAAGTCTTTTTAGAACTGGGACAACTGGTTCTAAAAGGCCTTCTAAATTTAAGAACCGGTTCTCGCGAACCGGTGGGAACCAGCTCCAGCAACCACTGACAGAAATATCCTTATTGCCTTGGCTCCTCTCTCTCCTCCCCCTTGGCCACTTGCCACAAAATTGCCTAGCTCTGACTTCTTCCCCTGGCGTCATGTGGTGCTCCAACAACAGCCTTGCTTTGTGTGCCAGTAACTGCAACCATTTCTATTCCTGCTCCTGGCTCCTCATGCAACAATTCTTCCAGGGCCCTTTCTGAGATGATGGAGGCAGGCAAAGTGAGCTGAGCACAGAGTAGACACTTTCCCTAGATCAGGGCTGAGGATCTAAGCAGGGGCAGCTCTAGGCACCAGCCAAGCAAGCAGCTCACTGGGGCAGCCCATTTGCAGGGGCAGCAGCGGGCAAGGATCCAGACCGGGAGCTGAGAACCAATGGGGAGCCATGGGAGCTGTAGTTCCTTGGTTAGCTCCCTGCCTACAAAGCCAGCCCTGGAGAGCAGAGAAAGAACTACATTTTCCAGCATTCCTTGGCCACAATCAACAGGAAAGGGATGGGGAGGGAGTATGGTAGCTGAAACCTCATGCTGCAGCTTGCTGTGAGTGGAGAGCTGACTGCTGGAGCAGGGTGGCATTGTGAATGGGGAACAAGTGTGCCCAAGGAGTAGAAGACTTTGCCCCAGATATCCTCTTCGGAAGACATCCCCAGACTGGATTAGGGATGTGGTGTGACCTCACCTTGCAGCCCCCAAAGAAGGAATTAATGGACTAAATGGACAGTGCATCTCTCTATCTGAAACCTAGCAAGGGAGTTTTGTGGATCCCACTAGAATTTAAAATGAAAAGTAAGGGAGAGGAGGCTCTACTGGACCTGGGCAGCTTTAGATATAGTACCAGGCACTTAAGAGGATTTCCTCTTCTGAGCCATGGAAGCAGAAATTGACTTTTCCTTTCCAGATATAGCTAATATTCAGAAAGGGAATCTAGCACCTGCCTTCTAGATTTGAACACCTCAAAATTCAGGAGTGCTCAAGCTCAATTTGGGCAGCTGTTACTTCATTTCTCCCAAATCAAATATACTGATCCACTGTAATTTGCTGTAGAAAAAGTAGGATAAAATTGAGCAAGAAATGCTTCCCAGTGGTTTTTAGGATTGGAATTGCTATTTTCAAACAGCCGCTGCTTTTTAAGTTTTATTTGTTTAAAAGGAAGACAGTGATATTGCATTGGCAAATTCCCCACAGAAACAGAGTGGAACTAAAGAATAATAAAGGCACCTCAACTCTTCCTCGTTCATGTAGGACAGTCTTACAACATGCATCCAGATATCCTCCAATCACACAAGCTGAAAACTGTTCCACTTTACTGTAGTTCTGTAACCATATGGGAACCAATCCTGTCTGTGTTCTGTGCACATCCAAAATTCCTGCTGAATGACTCGCCCTGGGAGCAAGTTACCAGTGACCCAGGGCTGAGATGGAAGGAGGGTGCAGGTGGTGGTGGTGGTGGTGATGGTGGTGGGAGCGGGGGGGGGGGTGGGGAAGAGCCCAGAGCTGGGGCAGCAGGGAGGGGTGCGAGGGGCAGGGAAAAAAAAATCAGCCAAAGTTTCTTTTGCTTGAGGCGGCAAAAAATCTGGAGCCAGCCCTGTATCTAGGGGAGAGTGGCCAGCTGATCAGTAGAGCACAGATTGGACAATCTCACCAGGGAAATTCCTGGCTGCACTCCTGGGCTGTTTGCAAGCGATACCTCTAACTGCTCCCAGTTATCTTCACTTGTCCCTAAATTCGTCCACATCACTTCAAACGTGTTGAACAGCCTCCTAATTAGCCTGCATACAAGTTCCCTCACTTTCCTTCCAAAAGCTCCTTAAAAATCTCCCTGATGCGCAATACGTTCCACTGAAAACAACCACCTCCTGCTCCATCTTTGTACCCTATTATACTGTCCTGTAGTCCTCTCCAACTCTATCTAAACCAAGAGCCCTTTGAGGCACGGCCACAGTGGCAGGAAATCAGACCCGGATGTCTTAAGAGGGCATAATTCATTATAATGATATTATGGGCATCATTTGCCTCTCACTGATCCCACTAATTTGTCAGAATAACTCCAATGAAGTTATTGAAGTTAACTGTGTTTTACCTCATTGTAAGTGAAAACAGGAGCAGGTCCCATGAGTCTAATTTTAACTTACTTATTTTGTTTCAAAATAAAATGTAATTGTATACCTGATAATTTTCACCATTTTTTATTAGCTCCTGAATTATGACTAACAAAATCAAAATTAATTTTCATACAAGCAAGCATTACATCTATTCCCATATTCCAGCCAATTATGCCCTTTCTGTCAATGTAATATTTAGTCAAAGTGTGTAGGGTTGGAGGAGAAATCAGTAATCTTCAACAGTAAGATCATCTCCAATTTTAATACCAATTATACTATGGTAGAGCCAGGATTTTCTACTTCTACTTACTGAAAGTAGCATAACATGAAGGTAGAAGTTCAGCCAACTCATTTTTAAACATCAGTGAAACAGAAAAGTATAGAAAAGGTGGTAGAAAAAGAGTGTAATGTGAAGAAGTGCCATTTGCAATCTCCATACCTACCTTTACAACAATGATAATTAGTGCCAGCACTTAAAACCAATTGTGGCTCATATGAGAGCAGCATCAAGAGAGTGCTGACCTTGCATCCAGGGTGCAGTTTCATTGGTGAGGGAGAAGGACAGGAACTTTCCATCTCACTGTTGTGGCCCTTTTCCTCCCCCTTTTAGCCACTCTTCACCCATAATCTCCAAGGTCCAGTCAAATGGCCACACCATTCTGTCACTCAAGGAGGACTGGACAAGACTGTCTTTGGAAATTGAGCCAGGCCATTCTACTTTGTGCACATTGTCACTCTGTGGAGAGATCAGGTTAGGCAACCAAAGATAGTATCAGGTAAGCTGCCTGCTATGTATTTACAGAGGGCTAAGTGAGAAATCTGTGTAATTGGCCAGGTCTATGTTGACTGCTCCATTCAGCATAAAATATGTAGCACAAAAAGGAGTTTATTCCATCACTATATGAAATTAAACAGCAAAGCATGTCTTGACCTAATCCCTTTCTGTCATATAGTTACACTTCCTTTAATCTGGGGGCGTGGGGGTGGGGGAAGGGAAGAGACAGGAAGCTATTTAGTTTTACAGCTGGCTTTTTTGGTTAAATGTTTTAGATCAGCTATTCAGTAAGGTTGGTTTGTGGCACATATGACAGCATAACTCTCTGCCCTTTTTTTTTTGGCATACTTATGCAGACAAACCAACTCTTGTGAATTGACCATGATAATTGTGATTTTTAGTAAAATTAAGCTTCACTCATGATCTTGGGAGAGAATTCTCAAATGTCAGGACTTTTTTTCCCAGCTGCAGCACAAATCATGTGTTTCCTGTCAAACAGGAGCTATCCTACCCTAAACAAAGGAACCTGGCTTCTCCAACCAGCAGTTAATTCCAAAGTACTTTGAAAGACAATGATAATTCATTTACATATCAGATAAACAAAGTCACACTAACAGGAGACAGCAGGCTATACCCCAGCAGGGAAGATACCCTCTCATGAAGTTTATGTCTTCATGGCAGAGTTACAAGGCTGGCGTTACAGTGCTGCTCAGAGTGCGCTGAAGGGAAACTGCTGTTGCGTGTTCACGCTGTCAGCTGCCTGTGCAATCGGGTGTTCACACCTGCAGCAGTATTAGGAGTGGTGCACTTTGGGCAGCTATCCCACAGAGCATCTCTTCCTTTTCTGCTGCTAAGAGTTGTGGGAAGGCAGAGGGGGTTGTGGGGGCATCCTGGGTCCTGTCCCAATGCCCCATGATGCATTGCTTCGCGTCCCAGCAATCCCTGTGCTTCCATCTGTATTTGACACACACACTTTCAGCGGTTTAGGTACTGCACGCACTGCCACTTCGGTCTGCAGGAATGGATCCCGAACTGTTGACCAATATGCTGCTCGCTCTCACTAACACGTTATGAGTGGCAGTCGGGTTATTCCTTAAACTACAGAGGCAAAAGGACTGTGACATGGATTTCACCATGCGTAGTAGCTAGGACACGAGATTGCTTCTGGCATTCATGGAGGTGCTGATCACAGTGGAACGCCACTTTTGGGCTCAGGAAACAAGCACTGAGTGTTGGGATCACATCGTCATGCACATCTGGGATGACGAGCAGTGGCTGCAGAATTTTCAGATGAGGAAAGCCACATTCATGTGACTGTGATGAGCTTGCCCCAGCCCTGCGGTGCAAGGACATGAGAATGAGGGCTGCCTTGTTGTTGGAGAAGCGTGCGGTGATTGCACTATGGAAGCTGGCTACTACAGACTGCTATCGATCGGTCGCTAACCACTTTGGAATGGAAAAGTCGACCACTGGACTCGTGTTGACGGAAGTGTGGAGCCATTAATCACATCCTGCTTCAAAAGACTGACTCTGGGCAGCGTGTGTGACATTGTGGATGGTTTTGCACAAATATGCTTCCTTAACTGTGGAGGGGGGTGGAAATCGATGGCACGTGTATTCCAATTCCAGCACAAGACCACCTAGCCACTGAGTACATTCAGGAAGCAGCAAGCAGGGATTTTCTTCCCGGACCAGAAGATCACCATAGGTGAAGTCAAAATGCCCATTGTGATCCTGGGAGATCCCACTAACCCCTTAATCCATGGCTTATGAAGCCACACACCAGGCACCATGACAGCAGCAAAGAGCAGTTCAACAACAGGATGAGCAAGTGCAGAATGGCTTTTGAGTGTGCTTTTGGCCATTTAAAGGCCTGCTGGCACTGCCTATATGGGAGGCTGGGCCTGGCCAGTGACAATATTCCTATGTTTATCATCGCATGCTGTACGCTCCATAATATTTGGAAGGGTGAAAGTTCACTCAGGGCTGGACCGCTGAAGCTCAGCGCCTGGAGGCTGAACCTGAATAAGAGGACAAGATTAATTGCTGGGCAGGAGATGGGCAGATGTAGATGTGAGAGCTCCTTCAAAAGGGACCAAAACTCCCCTTATCCACTGGGAGAGTGGACAGCACTAATTGTCACATGCACACACCCTGGGGATGGGAGGAGGAGTTTAAAAATCAAGAGACTGACCTAAAAACGATATTTTTTTTAAATGTTATGATTTTGGGGCTAATCTCATGACTTTGAGGGGTCTGATTCATGAGGGCATTACTGCTTAACTTTCGTGTTTTAAAGACAAGGGGCAGTCCTTACCCTGACAACACTTCCTCTGCAGCCAATGGGCCAGAATCTCTTAATTTACAACAGAGTAAATCCAGATTAACTGTTAAAAATACTAAACAAATCCCCACTGCTTGGCTTAATGAGAATATTGCTAGAGTAAAGACTGCAGGGTTTACTCCAATTTGAAGAGAACTATTGAAAATATTGGAGTTACGGCTTCACGTACTGCAGTGATTTGCATTCATACTGAACATGTCCAGAAGCATTCATACAAATCCAAAAGATCAGTACAGAGCTTTAAATAGTTTCTAAACAGGGTGTACCCCACAGTAGCCCAATGTATGGTATTATTGTACACTTCCTCACACATAACTAAAGCTGGCTAAGACTCAACTTTTTAAAGCAGCTAATTAGCATCAGCAAGATCTAAGTGATGATCTGTATATTACTTTAACTATTGTAAAAGTGTTTTTAGCAAAAAAAAATAAAAATAAAAAGAGAAGTGTGCTTCGTACTCATGCAAGGTTCTAGAATGATAGGGAATCTTGTACCATGCATGCAAAGCTAACATTGCCTTGCCAAAGTGGTTTGACCCTAACCTGGAGAGAGAGCTGCCAGGGGTTCAATCTCAATAATTGTTCATTACTTTGACTCAGCTGAAACTGCCAAACGATTGGCATTCAGTATCAATCATGATTGTGGTTTTAGAGATATGGACATAGAATAGACAAGGATCTTCTCTCTATAATTTCTGCACTGTATCCCATGCTGCTTTCCCCATGCAGGGGAAAATCTCCCTGGCAAACTTCATGAAGCCTTATCCTCTATTAAATCCCTCCTTAAAACCTACTTCATGATACCTACAAATTGCTCCTAGCTGGAATGGGTTAGGCAGGCAAGTAGTATGTTAAACTGCTTTTGCTTTACAACTATCTCCATCCAGTCTGCCTGCAACTTGCACCTGTTACACCCTGTCTGATCACATTGGGGTAGGGACTGTCTTCTTTGTTACACGTTTGTGCAGGGCCTAGCACAATGGGGCCTTGATTGTTGATTGGGGTTCCTAGATGCTACACTGTAATACAAATAATAAAAAAGATTTCACACAGAGAAGGGGTTTTCTTGGTAGTGGTCATAATAAATTCAGTAACGTATGGAAAGGGGAAACATGCATGTGAGATGCAGAGGTAAAACATGCTTGTGCTGAATATATTAAATCATTTGTTCAAGTAGAGTTCAACCAAGTGAAAATATGACTTGCTACATTTGCTGTTCTGATAAACAGTTGTGGGTCATGCAAGTTAAAACTGTCCTGAAGTCGCATTACCTTGTGGACCTAGTTTTTACAAGATTTAAAAAGTATGTTGGAAGAGAATATGTTTAGTGTGAGGAGAGTGATCTTCTAGTGACAGAATTTATTTTCATGGGTCAGTAAAGTTTCTCTGTATTCTTTGCTTCCTCTAGAACTTATACAGCTCTTCTGCCTCACATTGATACCTGGCAAGTGTCATAGACTTTTAAGGTCAGAAGGGACCATTATGATCATCTAGTCTGACATCCTGCACAAAGCAGGCCACAGAATCCTACCCATCCACTTCTATAACCAACCCCTAACCTATGTCTGAGTTATTGAAGTCTTCAAATTGTGGTTTGAAGACCTCAAGCTGCAGAGAAGTGCAGTGGAAGTGACCCATGCCTCACGCTGCAGAGGAAGGCGAAAAACCTCCAGGGCCTCTGCCAATCTGCCCCGGAGGAAAATTCCTTCCCGACCCCAAATATGGCGATCAGCTAAACCCTGAGCATGTGGGCAAGACTCACCAGCCAGCACTCAGGAAAGAATTCTCTGCAGATCCCATCCCATCTAACATCCCATCACAGACCACTTAGCCATACTTACCTGCTGATAATCAAAGATCAATTGCCAAAATTAATTACCAAAATTAAGCTATCCATCATACCATCCCTTCCATAAACTTATCAAGCTTAGTCTTAAAGCCAGATATGTCTTTTGCCCCCACTACTCCCCTTGGAAGGCTGTTCCAGAACTTCACTCCTCTAATGGTTAGAAACCTTCGTCTAATTTCAAGTCTAAACTTCCTGATGGCCAGTTTATACCCATTTGTTCTTGTGTCTACATTGGTACTGAACTTAAATAATTCCTCTTCCTCCCTGATATTTATCCCTCTGATATATTTATAGAGAGCACTCATATCTCCCCTCAGACTTCTTTTGGTTAGGCTAAACAAGCCAAGCTCTTTGAGTCTCCTTTCATAAGACAGGTTTTCCATTCCTCAGATCATCCTAGTAGCCCGTCTCTGAACCTGTTCCAGTTTGAATTCATCCTTCTTAAACACGGGAGACCAGAACTGCACACAGTATTCCAGATGAGGTCTCACTAGTGCCTTATATAATGGTACTAACACTTTCTTATCTTTGTCCTGAGAGAACGGTGCAAAACTGTTTCCTACTTTGATGGTATAGCTTTGAATTACTCAGGTGAAGGGGTTTTACAGAGCGAAGGAGGTGAGACAGCAGTGGGGCAGGAATGAGGCCATACAAGGGTCCCCTTGCCCTCTCATTCTTAGACCTGAAGAGCTGGCCTCTGAAGGCAAGCTACCTTCTATGGCACAAGGCCCTGAGAACCACCCTCTTTCCTCCTCCACCCGCTCCCCCTAGCTGAAGCTGTAAGGGCTCAAAGAAGTAAGAGCTGAAGCAGCTGGGGCTCAGCCAGCAATTGGGAGCAGAGAGAGTTTCCTGGCAAAAGCTCAGGGCAACAGCAGTGGTAAGATGGAGAGAAGGAGAGAGAAATGGGCCAAGCCAGGTCCTGTCTGCTCCTCAAGCCCTAACCCGAACAGGGGACCCAATGAACCAACCAAACAAAAATGTGGAGCCAATATGGCAAAAATGACATCCTGTCTTGTAAAATCCTCAGGCCCAAGACTGTATTTTGCATGTGTAATACAGCACCTGGCACAGCAGGGCCCAATCCTGGGTTTTATAGCAATAATAAATAACAGGGATGATAACACTAATTAATGAAAAACAAGACTCAGTTAATCCCCAGTCATGAGGCTCTCTCTAATCCATGTCAATGCAATAATATTTGGACAAGACTGTTTCACAACCTAACAGCTTTCAACTCCAAAAAAAATGCTGACAAACTGAAGTGAATGGGGGGAAAAGAAATCAGAACTGGAGGGATTGACTTAGGAGCATGATTTTATGAGTCCAAAATGTATTGTTTGACTTAACAACAACTAAGTACTGGACAGAACAACATCCTACAACCAGGGGCGGCAGGTTATATGGCTCTTCTCAAGCACCAGGAATATTCAAGGCTGGGGGCTGTGTTCCACCAATATTTAGAGCTGGGTTTCTCCCCTGACCCTGCCCGGAGTGGGCCCTGCCCCCCGTCCCGGAGCATCGTCCGTCTCCCCCCCCCCCCCGCCTCGGAGCTTCTCTGCCTGAAAAAAGAAAAGAAAACAAAACAACAACAATAAAAAACAGCTGCTGGGGCTTTGGTGAGGTTTGACCCTGTGATCCACCACTTGTCAACCAAAACCTTAAACAAGGAAGGTCTTGTCTGCTCTGCATCAATGTTCATAACCAATGTTTGCCCTGATATTCTGGGCGAAACAGAGTGGTGGAGAGCAGATCTATCAGCCCTAAAATGATGAAAGCCCTGTTCCCTGTTTTAGGTGTTGCGGTAATACAAATAAATCATCATCAAATATAACAAGGAAGTCTCATGTAAAGAGGGACAACTTAGAATAGAGCTGGTTGAAAATTTGCTGAATTTGAAATTGATTAAATTTTTCATCAAGATTTTGAATTCTGAGGGAAATATTTGTATTTTAACTTGTTTTCCAACCAGCTGTAGTTCAGAGATGTGGAAATAATGCATAAGAATCAATTTCCAGTGGACTCCCCATTAGGAGTGAGTGAACTTGTTCAGATAAAAGAAGAACCTGTTCCGAACCTTTGCCTAAAATGCAAACCGAAACCAGATTTTTTCTGAGATTCAAACAAAAAACCAAACATCTTTTACATGTCTCAAAGAAATTGGACATATATATTTATAATAAAAATATCCAGAGTTTGAGCAGTTAATAACAAAAATTGTGGAATAAACATTACACCAAAAACTTCAGGTCCTAAGCCTATTAATGACAGGATGATACCTAATATGTATGTATGTATGTATGTATGTATGTGAGAAGATCTCACATCTGCCTAGAGTGTAGTTCTTACACCTTCTTCTGAAGCCACTGTTGGAGATAGAATACTGGACGAGATCGACCTTGGGTCTGTTCTAGTATGGCAATTCCTATATTCATGTAGCTGCACTTGAGGGCTTTCCTGACCAAGTCTGAAAATAAGCAAGAATAGCCTGAAGAGCAATTCATTTTGTATTCCATAATCGAGGTAAACTAGGAAGAACAGAAAATCTCCCAAGACACTCAGTCCTTGCTCAGTTCTCCACCTGATTTACAAAGCAGTCTCACCCCCTGACCATTTGAATGTCATACACAAGTAGTTCCATTATATTCCCTTCAAAGTAGTGTAGTATTTAGCAGTAATTATTTTAAGTAGCTTGTCGCCCCTGATATTGTACATTTCAGTGGAAACTTCCTAAGTGATGCCTAAAGCTTTTGGGTGGAGAATCAGACATGCCCGTGTATTTTAAAGTGTCCAAACACATTTTCACCCCATTAAATAATTACCACTTGTCAAGCATAGTGAATTCAGTGCATGCTTTATTTCAACATGCTATACTTTGTGAACAAGAGATCCCTTTTGTTCCATTCTGTGCCTAATAATTTATTGTTCTTTGAATAACGTTACACATCAGTATGGATAAGATAGTTGTTCAAAATAAGTCCCTTGAGACCAATAGAAACAGAAGCATGAGGATAGGCCTAAAAGCAGATGGAGCCTCATGCAGTCTGAACTGAAGCTATTCTATTATCATCGCTACAATTTGGTATGGAACATTCAGATGCATTCCACATACTGGGCCAAATTCCCTTCTGAGGTAAATGGGCTAAATGCCATTGGAGTTAATGGCACCGACAACAACTGACTGTCAGTTGATCCATTATTTGTGTTACTGCTTTTACTGACATTACTTGTGTGCAAAAAATTGTGTGCAAAAATTGTCCTTTTAAATAGACAAATCATATTCTGGCACATGCATTGTACTTTTTGTGTGTCAATTCTACTTATTGTTAAATGACTAACAATTAAAAAGCTCCATCATGAATGTTAACCAGATAGTCATTTGCAACTAAAGCTCTAATTGTTACCAAGGGATTATGATCTCTGAACACTTTCCCTTTAAACAAAAATATTTCCCTTATTTTAAAAATGATTCAATAATGAAAACAGTTCTTACGGCTGAGCTCAGAACAAATTTTATTACACAAGAACTTCCCTACTGGACCAAACTGGTGGGCCATATAGTCTTTTATAGTGGTCAGTACACAGTGCTTCAGAGAAAGGGCAAAAAACCTCTGTGGTGGAAAATTGTGGAATAACCAGCTCAGAGGAGACATTTCTTTCTAACTTCCTCCGTTAGGGCCTAATCTAAAACCCATTGAAATCAACAGAAAGACATCAATGAGTTTTGGATGAGGTGTCTAGATGTTAGTTATGGCTTTAAGCATCATTCCCTACAGAGTATTTGCTAGTTAGCTTGAAGTCCATCATGTTGATGGTTATTCCACCAGTTCCTTGGAATAAATTAGATAAGAAGTTTCACAGATCTATACATTTTAAAATACTTAGCAGCCAGTGCTGGCAACCATCCTAACTCATGCAGACCATCCACAAGCAGCATGCCGCTTCTCTAGCTCTTGCTTTGCCAGATAAGGATACCAAAAGGTTCAAGGCTCATCTCTTTCAATATTAAGTTTTCAACAAGTTTAACATTATCTTTCTGGAGCTGAACTACTGACATGGCTCCCTCTCCTGTCCAGCCCCAATTGGAAAGGCTGCAGCTTGGCACAGCTGCTGTAAGAGTCCTGAAGAACACCAGCATGAGTGCTAACGAAATAACAGTGATTTAAAACTAGTAAAAATATTTAAAGGCGAGGGACAGGTGAGAAGAGGGAGGAAGCACAGATAAAAGAAAATTGGGAGAGACTGAATGAGCACAGATAAAAGAAAATTGGGAGAGAAAAAGATAATGAGAAAATACATGGCAGAGAGAGAGAGAGCACAAAGAAAAGAGGCAAAGGTGGGTGGAGAATGTTAAATAGGGAAAGGATGTGAAGGGCAGAACATCTAATAGGAATCTATAGAAAATGACGGTGGAAGTAATAAGAGCTGTAATAAAATGGAAACAGAAGAGAAGTGTTAATTTTCTTCTTTTCTATTTACTTTGCAACCTATCATTTGTTCTTCTGTATTTGCTCCTTTTTCACCTCCATCATCACTTACCATCTGCTTCTAAGTCAACACCAAAACGTCTCAAATGGGACACCTTCCTACTACAATTTCAATAGATGTGTCAATCTCTTAATTTCACTATTTTACAAGGGGTCAGAGGAAGAAAATTTTTGCACTGTTTATTAATTACTCAAACAAGCTTACCCACAGTAATGGATCTATGTACGTGTGGGGTTCACCTGCTCAGTTGGGGGATTAAATGATCATGAAAACCACCTGAAAATTTATAACATCTGTACCTCTAAAAATTAAGTCACAATCCCGTACATTAAAATATTCAAATCAAAGATATGAATGTACAATCAGGTGATTAAATTAATCAGGACTGAAGCTCATGCTTGATGTCAATGGAATGTAAGCACATTCAAGTGCTTTGCTGAATTGGGATCTTAAGGCTTTACCTAGGTATCCCTTCTTAGCTATACATCTCCATGGAGAGCAAAGGTAAGTTGTAATACTGTATCACTGCACATGGTATTAAGTAAGCTTGTCGGCTGCTCTCTCACTCACTCGTCGGCCACTCACTTGATCGCTGCTCATTGGCCGCTCGCTCACTGGATGGAATTTCTGGTCAGAATCAGAGAGAGAGAGAGAGAGAGAGAGACCCACCCCAGAACAGCTCAGTGGGTAGGGTACTCACTTGGGATGTGGGATACCCCAAGAAAGAAGTGGTTCAGGACTATTTAGAAAAGCTGGAGGAGCACAAGTCCATGGGGTCGGATGCGCTGCATCTCAGGGTGCTAAAGGAGTTGGTGGATGTGATTGCAGAGCCATTGGCCATTATCTTTGAAAACTCATGGAGATTGGGGGAGGTCCTGGATGACTGGAAAAAGGCTAATGTAGTGCCCATCTTTAAAAAAGGGAAAGATGAGGATTACAGGCCAGTCAGCCTCACTTCAGTCCCTGGAAAAATCATGAAGCAGGTCCTTAAGGAATCAATTCTGAAGCACTTAGAGGAGAGGAAAGTGATCAGGAACAGTCAGCTTGGATTCACCAAGGGCAAGTCATGCCTGACTAACCTAACTGCCTTCTATGAGGAGATAATTGGGTCTGTGGATGAGGGGAAAGCAGTGGATGTGTTATTCCTTGACTTTAGCAAAGCTTTTGATACAGTCTCCCACAGTATTCTTGCTGGCAAGTTAAAGTAGTATGGGCTGGATGAATTGACTATAAAGGTGGATAGAAAGCTGTCTAGATCATCAGGCTCAACGGGTAGCAATCAATGGCTCCATGTCTAGTTGGCAGCCGGTTACAAGTGGTGTGCCAAGGGTCAGTCTGAGGCTGGTTTTGTTCAATATCTTCATTATTGATCTGGAGGATGGCGTGGACTGCACTCTCAGCAAGTTTGCAGATGACACTAAACAGGGAGGAGTGCTAGATATACTGGAGGGTAGGGATATCCCTATAGGATACAGAGGGACCTAGACAAATTAGAGGATTGGGCCAAAAGAAATCTGATGAGGTTCAACAAGTGCAGAGTCCCGAACATAGGACGGAAGAATCCCATGCATTGCTACAGACTAGGGACCGAGTGGCTAGGCAGCAGTTCTGCAGAAAAGGACCTAGGGTTTACAGTGGACGAGAAGCTGGATACAAGTCGACAGTGTGCCCTTGTTGCCAAGGAGGCTAACGACATTTTGGGCTGCATAAGTAGGGACATTGATAGCAGATCAAGGGATGTGATCATTCCCCTCTATTCGACATTGGTGAGGCCTCATCTGGAGTATTGTATCCAGTTTTGGACCCCACACTACAAGAAGGATGTGGAGAAATTGGAAACAGTCCAGTGGAGGGCAACAAAAATTATTAAGGGGCTGGAGCACATGACTTATGAGGAGAGGCTGAGGGAACTGGAATTATTTAGTCTGCAGAAGAGAAGAATAAAGTCGGATTTGATAGCTGCTTTCAACTACCCGAAAGGGGGTTCCAAAGAGGATGGATCTAGACTGTTCTTAGTGGTAGCAGATGACAGAACAAGGAGTAACGGTCTCAAGTTGCAGTGGGGGAGGTTTCAGTTGGATATTAGGAAAAACTTTTTCATTAAGAGGGTGGTGAAGCACTGGAATGGGTTATCTAGGGAGATGGTGGAATCTACTTCCTTATTGGTTTTTAAGGTCAGGCTTGACAAAGCCCTGGCTGGTATGATTTCGTTGGGAATTGGTCCTGCTTTGAGCAGGGGGTTGGACTAGACTAGATGACCTCCTGAGGTCCCTTCCAACCCTGATATTCTATGATTCTAAGTCCTTGTACTGTCTGATTCAGAGCAGGGATTTGAATGAAAACAAATTTCAAAACTGCAAAATATTTTACAAAATAAAATTCTTCTTCTCTGACCATTCCTAACTGGGATGAGTTTGAGATAGTAGGTGTCACAGATATTGCAAACAAATGCAGTAATTTTTGAAAATGTTACATGTATTTTGTTGAAGTTGTAAAGTGACTTCCTGTGCCACCAAAATTGGCACTATTTGAAATAATTTTGACTACTTGTGCAGAGATGACAAAGATTAAATGAGCTTGGACTTAATAGTGATCTCTCCATGTCAGGCTGCATTGACAGGTCAGTCTGGGAAAGTTTGAATTAGTGTTACTTGTGCTTTTCTTGTTCTGTAAATAGAAGGTTTGTCTGCACTGTGCTATCCATCTACCAGCAGTCTATTCGCTTTAGGAAAAAAACCCTGGAGAAACTGGAGTCCCACGTCTAAGCTTTTTGCACAATTTTTTTCTTGTGTCCTTTCAATAAAATTAGTGAAAAATCAAGCCACTTGCTTAGGCACCAACTTGGAACTTAGACCTAATTTTTGGCACCCACTTTTGTTGTGTAAAGTTTATTAAAGCATAAAAATGTGTCTGCAATGAATCTGTTATACAGAATCAAATAGATGAAAAGAATGATTGTCCAGTCGTTAAGGAATTAGTGACTGGACCATCAATTTCCTGCTCCATCACAAACTTCCTGTGTGATCTTGGGCAGGTCAGTTAGGGTACGTCTACATTGAAATTGGAGATATGTTGGAGGCTTTAATCTCACGAGTGTGTATCTCTGTAAATACCCAGGGGCATGGGTGGGCTTGTACAGCCTGCATTGAAGCCCATAATGCCATGACTTTACTGCTACTGGTATTCTCCCTATCTGAATAAAAAACTAGCTCGGGTATGTCTACATATACTGCAATCACGTCTCCAATTGCCGCGTAGACATACCCTTAAATTTCCGTGTGCTTCAGTTCCAAATCTGTAAAATGGGGATGATAATAGTGAGGTCAAATTAGATCATCATAAATGTCTGGTATGAAAACCTATGAATATTTGTGAACAAAACAGCAATCATTCTGCTTTAAACAAACAAAAAAACCAAAACAAACAAGCAAAACACAGCTAGAAGCATGAATGATATTTTTTCTTAATTGTAGACTTTTGACTTTTTAAGCAGAACTTATTACACATATGCAAAAGTTACACATTTATTTTTGTTCTTTCCTATTGGGAGATGGAAGGCCTATTGATGTTTTTAAAAAGAAAAAAGGATCAATGTCAAGTAAAACACAAAAAGATAACTAAGAAAAATATTGGTTTAGCAAAAAAGGATGTTCAGTGGGATTATGCAACACTTTTAAGGAGAAAAACTGCACTATAACAGATTTTTTTTGTCAATGTTATATAACAGTTATACTGGGCTACACATTATAAATGTATAAACATATACATGTATACTTCAAATCCCAGCTTGGTTCACAAGTGAAAATGTGTGTTTGTCTCAACAAATTCAATTTAACACCCGAGACCAAATCATGAAAGCGAAGACACAGTTCAGCAAAAAGTGGCAGAGAATCCAAGGACTAAATGGAGGAATGTGGTGGGAGTCCACATTGTGGTAGGTGACTGGGCATTTCCATGCCTCAGAGGACACTATGAGGTACTGCTTCTCTACAGCATTAACTGAAACATCTGTGCAAAGAAAGAATCTGGCACAAAGCGTACCCTTTGGACAGGAAGTAGAACTTTCAGAACCCCAGAGGATGACTTACAAAGCTAATAACTGAATGAAGGTTATTAACCACACAGATCCAGCCCAAAGATTTGGCATTAATTGCCCCCCCACTCACTTATTCTCTTTTTTCGGATGGTGGTGGAGGGTTTCTCTGGCTTTTCAGATACCCTTGTTATGAGAAAAGCTACAGTGGATGAAAATTTCCACTCTCTCATACACAGCCTCTACAACTGGGCAACGCTGCTGAGAAACACAGTAGGAAGCAGGAAGATGGGAGTGTGTCGTATGGACACACTATCAAATGGACCTTGGTTATAAGTGTGCACATGTTGACTTCAATATAGTTTACGCACTTCAGCTTATGGTAAATGTGTCCTGAAAATAAAGGTCTCACCAATAACAAACTCCAAGTAATTAAAAAAAAAAAAAAAAAAAAAAGACGACTGATCTGCTTTAAAGGCACCCTGTGGGACTCTATCAGTCTTATTATGGAGAGGGCAGGTTTACACAGATCTTGTCACTGTATTTCTTTCATATTTTAGTCATGTAGGAATATAAAGTGTGGACACTTAAGGGGAGGGATAGCTCAGTGCTTTGCACATTGGCCTGCTAAATCCAGGGTTGAGAGCTCAATATTTGAGGGGGCCATTTAGAGATCTAGGGCAAAAATCTGCCTGGGGATTGGTCCTGCTTTGAGCAGGGGGTTGGACTAGATCTCCTGAGGTCCCTTCCAGCCCTGATATTCTATGATCTGTCTTGTGACCTCCATACAAGAATAATAAAGCATCCGATTTTTTTTCCAATCTTAAATTTTCAAGGAATAGTTTATTACATTTTGATCATCAAGCACACACATCAAGCTAAGTTTGATGCTTGAAGTTGCCACTTTAAAATGTGGTGGCAGTTGCCACCACAGAATCTTGAAGAGGCTCTTTCACGAAAGAATATTGTAGTGAGTGGAGTCAGGTTGTGCTGCAATGCAGGTAGGATGGAGATGGAATGATATAGGGGGCAGAGCAGGGGTGGATTAGCAGTAAAAAGGAGTGTGTGTGGGGGGTGAGCTTCTGTCATCCTCTAATCAATGTGTGTTGTGTCCTCTTCTGTGCCTGATCTACACAGGATGTGAGTCTGTCTTAGCTTAGAGCCTGGCTCTTGAGCGTAAGTTTCTAGAGGTCCTAGTTTAAAGCCACACTGTCAACACTCCTCTTATGCTCCCTGGCTCCCGTTTGGTTCTAGTACACACAAGAATTTTGTACGTCACGAAAGATCTCGTGGTTAAGCCAAGGTGGTCTTTTGCAACATTTTCTATCTTTCCTAACCATCGGAATAGCTTGCTTTTGGGTCCTTAATAGCGTCCCTTTGAAAAACTGCCAACTCTCCTCAGTTGAGGGGAAAAACAACTGAGGAGAGTTGGCAGTTTTTCAAAGGGACGCTATTAAGGGCCCAAAAGCAAGCTATTCCGATGGGTAGGAAAGATAGAAAATGTGGCAAAAGACCACCTTGGCTTAACCACGAGATCTTGCGTGACCTACAAAATAAAAAGGCGTCATATAAAAAATGGAAACTAGGTCAGATTACAAAGGATGAATATAGGCAAACAACACAGGAATGCAGAGGCAAGATTAGAAAGGCAAAGGCACAAAATGAGCTCAAACTAGCTATGGGAATAAAGGGAAACAAGAAGACTTTTTATCAATATATTAGAAGCAAGAGGAAGATCAAGGACAGGGTAGGCCCACTGCTCAGTGAGGGGGGAGGAAAACAGTAACGGGAGACTTGGAAATGGCAGAGATGCTTAATGACTTCTTTGTTTCGGTCTTCACTGAGAAGTCTGAAGGAATGTCCAATATTGTGAATGCATACGGGAAGAGGTTAGGTTTAGAAGACAAAATAAAAAAAGAGCAAGTAAAAAATCATTTAGAAAAGTTAGATGCCTGCAAGTCACCAGGGCCTGATGAAATGCACCCTAGAATACTCAAGGAGTTAATAGAGAAGGTGTCTGAGCCTCTAGCTATTATCTTTGGGAAATCATGGGAGACGGGGGAGATTCCAGAAGACTGGAAAAGGGAAAATATAGTGCCCATCTATAAAAAGGGAAATAAAAACAACCCAGGAAACTACAGACCAGTTAGTTTAACTTCTGTGCCAGGGAAGATAATGGAGCAAGTAATTAAAGAAATCATCTGCAAACACTTGGAAGGTGGTAAGGTGATAGGGAATAGCCAGCATGGATTTGTAAAGAACAAATTGTGTCAAACTAATCTGATAGCATTCTTTGATAGGATAACGAGTCTTGTGGATAAGGGAGAAGTGGTGGATGTGATATACCTAGACTTTAGTAAGGCATTTGATACAGTCTCGCATGATATTCTTATAGATAAACTAGGAAAGTACAATTTAGATGGGGCTACTATAAGGTGGGTGCATAACTGGCTGGATAACCGTACTCAGAGAGTAGTTATTAATGGCTCCCTATCCTGCTGGAAAGGTATAACAAGTGGGGTTCCGCAGGGTTCTGTTTTGGGACCGGCTCTGTTCAATATCTTCATCAACGATTTAGATGTTGGCATAGAAAGTACGCTTATTAAGTTTGCGGACGATACCAAACTGGGAGGGATTGCAACTGCTTTGGAGGACAGGGTCAAAATTCAAAATGATCTGAACAAATTGGAGAAATGGTCTGAGGTAAACAGGATGAAGTTCAATAAAGATAAATGCAAAGTGCTCCACTTAGGAAGGAACAATCAGTTTCACACATACAGAATGGGAAGAGACTGTCTAGGAAGGAGTATGGCAGAAAGAGATCTAGGGGTCATAGTGGACCACAAACTTAATATGAGTCAACAGTGTGATGCTGTTGCAAAAAAAGCAAACGTGATTCTGGGATGCATTAACAGGTGTGTTGTAAACAAGACACGAGAAGTCATTCTTCCGCTTTACTCTGTGCTGGTTAGGCCTCAGCCGGAGTATTGTGTCCAGTTCTGGGCATTTCAAGAAAGATGTGGAGAAATTGGAGAGAATTGTGGAAAGATGTGGAGATGTGGAGAAATTGGTCCAGAGAAGAGCAACAAGAATGATGAAACGTCTTGAGAACATGACCTATGAAGGAAGGCTGAAGGAATTGGGTTTGTTTAGTTTGGAAAAGAGAAGACTGAGAGGGGACATGATAGCAGTTTTCAGGTATCTAAAAGGCTGTCATCAGGAGGAGGGAGAAAACTTGTTCACCTTAGCCTCCAATGATAGAACAAGAAGCAATGGGTTTAAACTGCAGCAAGGGAGATTTAGGTTGGACATTAGGAAAAAGTTCCTAACTGTCAGGGTAGTTAAACACTGGAATAGATTACCTAGGGAAGCTGTGGAATCTCCATCTCTGGAGATATTTAAGAGTAGGTTAGATAAATGTCTATTAGGGATGGTCTAGACAGTATTTGGTCCTGCCATGAGGGCAGGGGACTGGACTCGATGACCTGTCGAGGTCCCTTCCAGTCCTAGAGTCTATGAGTCTAGGAGTAATACTGCATTTCTTTGTTTCTCAGTCCATGGATTAGCCAGTCCCCAAGTTAGCCCATCCCCAAGCTTAGTGCTCAAATAATGCTTGGACGGAATTGTGTGGTGTTACGCATGTGTGTTGGATCTGAGCAGGGAGGGACTCCTTATACTTTCTTCCCTCTTTATCCCACATGTAAAAAAGAGTGTGGAATTTTGGCCTGCATGTGAGATGGCCATTTGCAGAGAGGAAGATGCAGAATTATGTGAGCAGAAAAGGAATCAGGAAAGGGGGAAGGAGGAAAGGCCTTTTGTTAGACCCATGCCACATGACCATGCTTTTTGAAAGACTGAAGGACCCACTTTGAAAAGCAAAAGACATTAGGCTAATTTCCCCTAATGGTGAAGTGCCTGTTCATTGAACAGGGAGTAGGTGTGAAATAAAGAAATGTAAAAGTAATAGGCACTGCACACTGATCCAGTTAAATACCCTTTATAAATTCCCATTTATGTGACATGCTTATCAAATGTTGGATACCTCCTTCTCTTTGGGGGATCTGACAGATGGAAATAGGATGCCTCATTTGAGTCACAAAGAGATTATTCCAGGAGGTCGATAGTGCAGGTTTTCAAATGCATCAGAGGAAGAAAAGGTTCTAAATGTTAATGATTAAATGTTAACCAGCTTCCCCCTTTTATTTGAAAAATCTTTACACTCTCTAAAAATATATAATTTATAGATGAGCTGGCTCTGTGTTGTTTTTATAACTTACTTTCCTAGGAAAGCTCAGCGCAGAGCTAGTCGCTAGTTTTCAGTGGGTTTTCAAGCCAGTTTCATAGCGGGGTTTGACTGAAACAAAAACAGATCGAGAAATTTGCTCGAGGTCTCCCAAGAAGTCAGTAATTTTTGGATCTTGATCCTTGGCTCTAAGGATAAGAGGGAAGGTCCTCTCGTGGATCAGTAACTAGTAAAGACACAACACAAGGGTAGAAATAAATGGTCAGTTTTCAAAATGGAACATGAATAGTGGTATCCCCCAGTGATCTGTACTAGGACCAGTACAGTTCAACATATTCATAAATTATCTGGAAAAAAAAAGAGGTGAACAGTGAGGTGGCAAAATTTGCAGACAATACAAAATTACTCAAGATAGTTAAGTCTAAAGCAGACAGTGATGAGTTACAAAATGGCAGATGAAATTCAATACTGATAAATGCAAAGTATTGCACACTGGAAAACATAATTCCAACTATACAAATAAAATGATGAGGTCTAAACTAGCTGTTACCACTCAAGAATGAGATCTTGGAGTCACTGTGGATAGTTCTCTGAAAATATCCACTCAATGTGCAGCGACAGTGAAAAAAGAATATTGGGAATCATTAGGAAAGGGATAGATAATAAGACAGAAAATATCATAATGCCTTTATATAAATCCATGGTATGTCCACATCTTGAATACTGTCTACAGATGTGGTCACCCCTTCTCAAAAAAAAAAAAAAAAAAAGATATATTGGAATTGAAAAAGCTACAGAAAAGGCAACACAATGATTAGGGGTATGGAACAGGTTCCAGATGAGAAGCGATTAAAAAGATTGGAACTTTTCAGCTTGAAAAAGAGATAACTAAGGTGGAATATTACAGAGGTCTATAAAATCATGAATGGTGTGGAAAAATTGAATAAGGAAATGTTATTTACTCCTTCACATAACACAAGAACTACAGGTCACCTGAGAGAAATGGTATTGAATATCACTGAGGCTGGGAAGGCATTGCAGTGGCATCTAGCATGTTCAGTAATTCAGGATTTCCTGAATGACCAGCTAATGGCCAGTCGGAGTGATCTTGAGCACAAGGCTTGGCCCACTGCCCTTACAGACACATTACCATTTATTCTGTGGCTATGGAGACATACTTGGAGACTTTCTGGGTGGAAATGTGGACATTCACAGTGCTCCTTCCAAGCATATGGACCGGTTAAGGGGATGTGGGCTCCCACGTACCGAATCCTACCACGTCCATGGGGAGGATGCATATGGGATTGGGTGATTCACCGAGATATCTGGGAAATACATGGAGGTTAGGTCCATCACTGGCTATTAGCCAGAGTGAGTAGAGATCCAACACCATGTTCTGCATGTTCGTAGCCTCTGTTGGCCAGAAGCTGGGAATGGGTGACGGGGGATGAAACACTTGATAATTGTTCTGTTCATTCCCTTTGAAGCACCTGGTATTGGCCACTGTTGGAAGATAGGATACTGAGCTAGATGGACCATTGGTCTTACCCAGGATGGCCATTCTGATGTTCTTATCTAGAACCCAGATGTATTTCCCCCTACTGTAACCCAGTAGACCCCACTCCCATCCCAGAGTGGAGCTAGAACCCAGGAGCCCTGATGAGGGTCTCTCTCTCCCCAGAGTCAGTAATAAAGTAAGAATATACATTATAATTTTGAAATGAACCAGTGGTCCCTTAAGTGACCTACCACAAGATGTCAGAACATGTTAGTATTAGAGCTGAGTGGGTCTAATTTATTTAATTTTCTTTCTTTTATATAAAAATAGATACAGTGCTCCTGTCAGCTAATTGCTAAGTTATCTGTCAAAAAACTAGTTTTCAAGTCCTAAACAGCCCCTGGAATCATGGTTACAGTTGCCCCCCACATCTGAAATGGCACCTAAGGGCTTGTCTAGACAGTTAGTGCATAGCAAACAGGGGTGTAAATCTACAGTACACTTGTGTGCTTACACTTTGTGCACCCTGCAATCACACATTAAAATTTCCCTGGAGTGCTTTGATCTACCCTCACCAATTAATCCTGGTAAACACAGATCCAAAACCCTTGATTTTTCATTGTTTTAAGATCCAATCAGGTTTTTAAAAGAAGGATTTTATTAAAACAAAAAGGTAAAGTTTATCTCTGTAAAATGAGTATGGAAATAACTTTACAGGTAATCAGATTCAAAGAGCCCAGAGGAACTCCTTCTAGTCTTAGTTTCAAAGTTATAGCAAAACACAGATAAACCTCCCCCTAGCAAAGGAACATTTACAGTTGAGAAAACAAAGATAAAACTAACATGCCTTGCCTGACTGTTACTTACAAGTTTGAAATATGAGAGACTTGTGTAGAAAGATTTGGAGAACATGGACTGATGTCCAGTCCCTCATAGTCCCAAGAGTGAACACCACCAAAACAAAGAGCACAAACAAAAGCCTTCTCCCCCCACCAAGATTTGAAAGTATCTTGTCCCCTTATTGGTCCTTTGGGTCAGGGGTCAGCCAGGTTACTTGAGCTTCTTAACCCTTTATAGGTAAAAGGATTTTGGTGCCTCTGACCAGGAGGGATTTTATAGAATTGTGTACAGGAGGGTTGTTACCCTTCCCTTTATAGTTATGACACCCTGAAACAAACTCTTGTGTCAGAGGCCCAGTCTGAGGCCTGAAGCCTGAACCAAAGTACTTCCAGGCACTGCTAAGCAAAAGCTGGGCTGTGAGCAAGAGGCAGGCCCTGCTCACAGAAGTTGGTGAGAAGAGAGTTGTTAGAAGCAGGTGCATTCACCCATATAAGTGCTAACAAGAGCAACTTGTGCCAAGATGGCACCTGAACAACCCAATACAAGGACACTCCATAGACGTAACAAGGAACAGGCAGGTGCATCTTAAAGACAGGACAGCATGATGGACAGATCTATTTGCCTGGAACAACATGATCAAAGGGGAGACAGCACCTAATGAGCCAAGGGGCTGTCCTTCAATACGTCAGTAGGGATAAGTAATCTGTCCTGTAACTGTATAAAAGTAGGTTCCGGAGTGCGCATCTTTGTCTGGCGTAGGGGGCAGTGGAAAGTCCCGCCACTGACTGAGCCAGTCCATTGCCAGGGGGCACAAATTCGTAGTACGTCTTGCAGAGTCTATAGGAAACTATTACTGTGCTTCATTTGACAATAAACCTGGCTCGGGTTCCTTCGTACCTTACTAGAGTCTGTGGTCTTTGGGGGTTCTCTTGGGGTTTGCTGTGTCAGCTATCTGCGCAGAGCCAAGGCAGCATGCAGAGGGAACACGCACGCAGCCGACTGTTATCATGGAACAAGAGCAGAGCACCACATCGGTAATACTGACAACACTGGTGACCCCGACCGCTGATCTGGTGAGTAAGTGAGCTGTCCGCTGTAGGAATCGCGATCTAACATGGCAGAGACCAATGAGCTAGGGACTTCCCTTAACCCCTCCCTGCAAATCCCCAGAGTTTAAAAATATATAATGGGGAAGAAACATGTAATGTAATTTGTAAGGCTAGGGCAGAGACTGTAGCCTTAAAATGTAAAATATTGCAAACTATAACCATGACTGTTAAATGGTTAAAACAGCACCTCACAAAATTGGTAGGACAAGTAACAGTAACAAAGAAAGTTAAAAGAATCAAAAGAAGTTACACAGCCCTTGAATGCTACCACCCCCCTTGCATGGTGTTAAGCAGCCTGGAGACAACCAGCACAGGAACAGAATAAAATACTGGAAACAACTGCAAGGAACCTAGAAAAAATACATGTGCTGTCCCGTTATAAATATTGGTGGTAAACAACAGGCTTCAGGTAGCTACCCTGTGCCTGAAGTATGGGGACAGAAATGGAAAAAGGTGGCCCTAGTAAAATTAAAAGATGAAACGGGGTGCACTGCAGTGCACCACCACTTTATGATAAAAGCAAGGTTCTGGTAAAACCTAAACCAGGACCTAGATCGGTGCCTGTCAGAACGGGAGAAGTAAGTGCACAGAAGGAAAGAGTAGCAAACAGTACTTTCACAGAATTGGTAAGTCAGATAAAGGAAAATATGGAATAGTTCATAGAGCATATTAGGAGACAGGAGCTGCGACTTGATCGCAGGGAGTGAATAAAAAAGAATTTCAAAGTAAAAAAACAAAATTAAGCAGGTTAACATCTATAATTAATACATTAACACATGGAGCGGCCCAAAAACAGTCAACTGCAGCAACAAAGCGCACTCCTGCAATCCATTTGGCATGCACACAAAAGCAACAAACATTGGGGGAACAAATTCAGGTTTTATAAGAGCAGGTAACTACCCCTACTCTCCTCTCAGAGCCAGGATAAAAAAACGGGCGCGGGTCCCAACTGTGCAGGTTTCCAAATGCTTTGATGCACAGAACCACACTCTGCACTCATATCTGAAAATATAACCTTCTTTCTCAAATATTTTTACATACCGGTTAAGTTTTCCCTTTATTTGCTTTCGCAGTTTGCTAAACTTGCTGCTGCTGCCTGGACTTTCAAATACGTTGGTACAGTTAATCTCTCTTGGCTCAGGTCTCGCTACCTTCCTAGGTTGCTCTGCACCACCACCCCCTTCCCCCGCCTCTCCTCACTTCGTCTCTCTCTCTTGGATTTAAGAGTTAAAAGTTGTAGTTTTTACAGAAACCTCCAAAAAGGATAAAGCAACTGAAAACAGAACAAAACAAGAAACAAAAAGAAAACAAGGAAAAAACTTTACTTTAAATAAATCCAGTAAATTAATTATTTTAACCCTTCAGGAATGCAACAGCTGGAATTATTCCTAACTTTCTTGAAGATATGGTTGCCAAGCAACAGAAATGCAGACTCTGCTTCTAATCCTAACCATGCACTTTTATTTGAAAACATGGGATTTTCTAATTTCATATAGCAGAGTTTTAAAATAATGTTAAATATAAAGTAATGCAAAATTCCTTGTTACCAAATTAATACAATACATTTGACAAATAATATATTTATCAATTTATGTTACAAGTTTTAAATAAGGTAATAATTTGTTTATTCAAATGTTTAACCCTTTGTGTGTGTGTGCACGCACGCAGGTGTGCACGCCTTATTTGGTATAGTTATGAATAGAATTCTGGCACCATTTGTTTTTAATTGTATGTTTGTCCTGTATGTCATGTGTGTTGTATGTTGTGCGTGTCATGTGACTATTTTTATTTTGTTGCAACAAAAATAAATTTTATACCCTTTAAAAAATATATATATATTTTTAAAGGGTATAAAATTTTTAAAGGGTATAAAATTTATTTTTGTTGCAATTGTGTGGTACCATATATATATATATATGGTACCACACAATTGAAAGATCATGTTTGGGGTATAACCAGTATTAACACCAATTTTTAGTGCAAAGTTAAAAAAAGGTTTCAGTGACAAATATATGTACATATATTCATGCCTCAACAAATAACACAATCACAAACAAAAATTCTCTTTTTGAAAACAGTTTTGTTTAAGTATTGTTTATTGTTATTCAAAGAAAAAAAGGTAAGGGGAAACCTCAGCATTAAGGTAAAGATAATATTAACCAAACATCAATTTCTTGTTTGGGCTTTTTATAAACTTCTTTGTACTTTTAAATATAGCTATAAAAGAATGTGATAGCAAAAAAATTCATTCATAAAGCTAACAATTTATTCATAAACCTAATCAAACAATGTCAACAGGTCTCCACTTCTGTCTTCCAAAAACAAAGCATCAAAGTTTAATACCCTCAAAGTATTTGCATGAACCTGTATTTAAAAATTTATTTTGGTTTAATTTTATACGCTTTTCTTTTGTTGTTGTTGTTATGTTAATGGGAAGCAATGGTTAAACTTTGTGCTTCTAAACAGATAACAGAGTGAAGCTGATATTACAAGTAAATTAACTCTAAAAATCTTGTTAAAATTATATTATTAACTCTTCTGCAGAAACAAAGTGTTCAGCAAGGGAAAGCAATACACCTTCTCATGGAAGATTGTGAGCATTTATTTCAGCTGTTAAGCATTACGTTTACTATGAAATATTAGTAATGCACCAGAAATGAAAATGAATGTCTATACAACAATTGCAAAACTATAATTTGTTTTATAAAGACTTGGTTCCTATTACATTGTTCTTATTACATTGTAAACAAACTAAGTTAAAACTGTGTATTAAGTTTGGGTTATTGAAAACAAAAAAGGAAAAAAAAAACAAAAAAACTTTTCTATATTAACTAACAAATGTTGTTTAAGTTGCATCCCACCGACCAGGATGTGATATTTTCTGGTGTCTTTGAAGACACTAGTTGATATCAGTATACAGTGAAGAAATCCCCAAGCATCACGAAAAGAAAAATGAAGTGCTTTATAAATAAGATACTGGTCAAATACACCTCTACCTACCATATATGGACAATTAAGTTAACAATCAGCTAAAAACCACTAGCTGGACCAGGATAAACCATCATTTAATTTCAACTTGATTACTGTGTAAAAACAATTATATTATTGCTGTATTACTGTATTATCATTGTACTGTTGTATTATTGCTGTACAACATTTACAATATGCATAAACTTGCTAAACTGTTTAACCAACATACAGGTAAAAATTAACAAACAAATGGCAGCAAACAACATGAAGGCAAGGAAAATACTTAGCCTACTACTACTACTACTAATAATAATAATACAGATGGTAACTGTAATTGCCCTAATAAAAGTGGGTTGCTATTTGCAGTTCCACAAGGGACAAATTACACCACCAGATTGGAAAAGAATTGGTATGCTTGCATATAAAGTGCTGTTACATACATACGATACATATATGCCCATATACACTACAAATATATATGCCATATCCACATTATTCATATATATTAATTATTTGGGAGTGCCTCTAAGGCTCAATCATAATACTACATTCCTCAGTCAGGGTCCCAGGACTAAAATTAATTGGATAATAAAATCTATCAGTCGCACGAGGGAATGTGCAGACTAACTGACGGATGGAGTATGAGTGTATGGATGGTAAAGTGGGATAACCACATGACAGTGTTTAGCCTACTAGGTTGTCCTCAGTCCATACATTATGCTTTTCTGGGATGATGGGTAAACATTCTTCCCTTAAAAAAGGACAAAAAATGGGGGAATGTAGTTAAGATGAGACCCTGAAACAAACTCTAGTGTCAGAGGCCCGGTCTGACGCCTGAAGTCTGAACCAAAGTACTTCCTGGCATTGCTAAACAAAAGCTGGGCTGTGAGCAAGAGGTAGGCCCTGCTCACAGAAGTTGGTGAGAAGAGAGTTGTTAGAAGCAGGTGCATTCACCCATATAAGTGCACAAGAGGAACTTGTGCCAAGATGGCACCTGGACAGCCCGATACAAGGACACTCCATAGACATAACAAGGAACAGGCAGGTGCATCTTAAAGACAGGACAGCATGATGGACAGATCTGTTTGCCTGGAACAATATGATCAAAGGGAAGACAGCACCTAATGAGCCAAGGGGCTGTACTTCAATATGTCAGTAAGGATGAGTAATCTGCCCTGTAACTGTATAAAATAGGTCCCGGAGTGCGCATCTTTGTCTGGCCTAGGGGGGCAGTGGAGAGTCCCGCCACTGACTGAGCCAGTCCATTGCCAAATTCGAAGTATGTCTTGTAGATTCTATAAGAAACTATTACTGTGCTTCGTTTGACAACAAACCTGGCTCGGGTTCCTTCGTACCTTCTGTGGTCTTTGGGGGTTCTCTTGGGGTTTGCTGTGTCAGCTATCTGTGCAGAGCCGAGGCAACACACAGAGGGAACATGCACACGGTCGACTGTTATCATCATGGAACCAGAGCAGAGCACCACACCGGTAGCTCCTGACAACTCTACGTACCATACTGTTGTCTGGACTAGTCCATTTAGAACTGGACAGAGAACCCCAACTGAATTTACAAAGGACAGCAAATAGCCTTATTCTTTTGGTTACTACTGACCTGGGATAAATCTGAACCAAAGATTCAGAACTAGGGAACTGCAGATGGACCTACGCTTGAGTTGGCCAAGTTTTCATACATATTTTATATATAGATAGATACAGATATAGTAGAATGGTTTCCTGAAAAATACAAGTGCCAGCCCCTGCAGTCTCAATCAGTTCCCACTGATTTTACTGGGCTTTCTGCTAAAGGGAGGATTAAAGGCCTGAACTACTGTGCGCCCTCAGCTCATATTGTTTTTATTAAGAATTGAGGGTCCTCCGCTCACCATTTTGAAGGGCTGGTTCCAAAGACAGAACTGCAGTTTTTGGTCCAATTAAAATTTTCCCAAGCATTTCCACAAACCTCTGATTCATCAGAAATTATTGTGCTAGCTATTCTTTTCCAATCTAAAGAGATACTCCCCCCCGCCTAAAAAAAAATATCAGCTCATTCTTACTAGTCAGGCATCTCTGTTTGAAAGCACTCTGCTAAACTTAACTCCTGCAAAAGTTCTCATTTTCCAGTGAGAGGGCTCACTCTGTGCTAACCCTGCCTGAGACATCACTTCACCAATACTCAGATTTCAGCATGCAGGGCCCAGTCTTACAGAGTGCTATATGATTCTTGATAAAAGTGCCAAAAATTTCCATCGACTTCTATATGTAAGGCAACTGTTGCCCCCTTACTATCATTCAGTGGGGGTGTTTTGGTTGGGTAGCTCCCAGTACCAAGGGGAAGGGTCGATGGGAAATCAGGACCCTGAGACTGACAGTCCCCAGGAACAATGGGGAGAGGTCAATGCTCCAGGTCAGCCTGATTGACAGGACGGGCAGGCTAATCAGGGAGTCAGGAGGGTCCCGTCTCAGTGTAAGCTGTAATTGCCTGAGTCAGATAGAGTGGGGCCGAGCTAAGGAGAGGGCAGGGGCTCAAACTGAGCTGCTGGGAGCAGAGCTGCAGCCCCAAAGCCAAAGCGCAGCCCAGAGAGAGCAGACCTGCCCTAGAAGCAGAGTCATAGCAACCAGAGCCAGAGGGGCCAGACAAGCAGCCCAGGGCAGTGAAGGCAGAGCAGTAGCAGCCGCGATGCTGAGGCAGTGTGGAGCTGGGGCTGGAGCAGTCTGGAGCCGGGTGCAGTGAGCAGCAGGGGAGGGTGAGGGGGACCCTGGGCAGTGGGCCCAGCGCAGGGAGACACCTCAGCCAAGAGGCCCTGCAGGCCAGACTTGGAGGGGGGTCGTAACCCTGACATGGCAGGGGTGATGCTAGGGAGAACGGTCCTGCCACCTAGAGCATGTGGCCACCGCCAGAGCAAGTGCCCAACCCGCAGCTTCTCTGCAGCACAGCCAGGGCCCAAGAAGGCGGCCTGGGACCTACATGGAACAGTCTGAAGTGCCCTGACGTACGGAGACATTGTTTGTAATGTTCCCTGCCATAGAGCAGGGTGATGTGTTTTCCTTTAACTTTTCCCATTTTTCCTTATTATTTTTTTAAATTACTTGTTAATGAAGCAACTTGTATTTGCTTTAAATTGTATGAAATGATCAGTGGGTCAGAAACACCTTAGACCCTGTCCTGGGTGACCAGAGGGTTGGGGGTAAAGCCCCCCAGAAATCCTGGGCCCAGCTTTGTCGGGGTTATGAGGACTCTGCCAGACAGGAGAGTATAAGGGGAGTCCTCAAGGGCAGGGAGGCCTCTGGGTAAAGAAAGTGGGAGCGAGGACTCAAATTCTTTTGCTAGCCCACTTCACCGGTGTAGTGCAGAAGTCAGGAAAGCTCCCCACAATAGCAGGACCATTCCCCTGCTTATATATAGGAACTGAGGGTGCCTAGCAACTCTCAGGAGGCAGTGAACGTGTTTCAAAATCAGACTCAAAATGTGGTTGTACTTTGATAAGTGACTATATTAAAACAGCATCTCCGCACTCAACAGATCTGTCCTTTTGTGCACAGTCAAAAATGACGTGCCTACTTTAGCAACAAAATTAATTGTACTGATTTTTTACTCCTGGCCATGCTGCGGAGTTAACACAGCAAAGAGAGAATGACGTGGATTCTATTCCTGCTTGTGCATGTATCAATAGAATTGTTTATTAAAATGCAATCAGTTACACATGAAGACAACGTGCTTATATATGTATAACTGAAATTATAATTTAACCTACAGCACTTTTATTATTGATAGTGATGTATCAAAAATAAATAGAGAACCGAGCTTGACTCTCCAATCCAAGGTGAGTTTGATGGGCTGGGAGTTCCGGGGCAGGGAGGGCGCACATACTTTTTACTTGTAAACTGAAGTTATCTTACCTAGAAACCACTGAGAAGCAATAAAAGAGTGAATCCCAAAAATACACTTTCACAAAGTCACTGTTACAGAGTAGAACTACTACCCAGTCTCCATTAAGCTTTAATCATGATTGCAGAGTATCAAAACAAACTAAAAATTAAGTATAGAAAAGACCCGTACAACCAGCTAACCTTTGCTCTACTAGTTTAGGAGTTTTCATTAACATTTCCTACTGCTTTGTGCAGCCAAGTTCCAACTAAAGAGGCTTCCACCATTTCCTTTGGGCGAATACTCCACAACCAGCTGGACGTTTCAGTTTCTTTTACAACACTGCAGGAGAATGTGTCGGTCTTTGTTGTACTCTTGCCCTTTCATTAATTGGAAGCCTCCTTATTGGAAAACACAGACTTGGAGTGATTTGTTATATACCAATGATAGTATGTAAATTATGACATTTAATATGTCAGGCAGTTACAGAAGACAATAACATTTGATATTCAAAGAAAAGATAGTCACACAAACTGTTAATGGATTGAATTCATCAGTGTAATTGATAAACAAAAGCTATACTTAATCTATGTAAAATGAGGTACTGTATACTATAAATATGTGGTGAAATGGAAACACACCATGAACTAAATTTATCCCTGGTATAATTCTATTGAGTCAGCAGGTCAGATTATGTTTATATAAATAGGAGAAACTCCACTGAACTCAGTGGATTTGTGCCTGTTACATGTAAAGAAATCTGGCCTAGATTCTGTCTACAGAAACCATGCACATACAAAAGGCATACTCATATAAAGAGAGTGGTCATCACATTTAGATATTATTGTCTAATACGCCAGGAAAGCTATATTTCTGGGAATGTCATCCCAGCATCCGCTGTTAAGCCTTTATATATTCCTAAGAATATAGACATTTATATGGCTGGGAATAACAGAGTTTAGGTCGCAGCTGAAACTGGTAAAAATGTATCTACAAAAATCCACAAAAAGGTCCCCATTTTCCCAGTAATTTAGCACAGGTTTTGAATATTCAAATTAGAAATATAAATTATATATATGTATGTAATGTTGTATAGGTGGTCACTTAATACTGATCATGCAGATTTTTAGACCATAAAAATCCTATGGATATTTTGGGGTTACTTAGGAAAGATAGTTGCCTTAAGGTTACACTAAATCTGAACTTTGGCTTCTATTTATTTTTTCTGGTAATTAGTTGATTTCCAAAAAAAATTTCCAATTTTATCATTTGCAACCAATTCAGATTTCAGAGCCTTATTTAGACACATATACAAAAAATCCTAAAAACCTATGTTAAAAGGACATTAAGGTGCAAAAGTCAAGCACTCAGAAGTTAGAAAATACCCAAGGTAAGGTCGCCTGTGCAGCTTTAGTTTGCCCCTTGTGCATATTGTGACAAAGCTCTGACCTTGTCTTCATGGGTCCCATGCTTCCTGGTGGATTTTGCTAGCCTGAGAGACTCATTGTGACCTTCCACGTAGCCATTCTACCTCTAGAGGCAAGAGTCACAGCCTACTGAGCCATTTTCATCATAAGCCAGCAAGGGAGGTGAGGAGAAGCTACCCTCCGACTTGCAGTCTCTGTTGTCTCCCAGGCTCAATGATTAATGGGGAGGGGGAAGTGGGGGAGCCCAGGCCCACCCTCCACTCTGGGCTCCAGCCCAGGGACCCTAGCGGTATCAGCTATGGTAGCTGACTTTTGGAAACAGGACACATGCAATTCCCTGGGTCACTATCCCACAGCAGTCCCCATTACCTCAATATTTACTTCACCTTTACCTCAGGGCCACCTTCCTTGTGCCTGTTATGGTTTGTACTACTCAGTTTCTCCAATAGCATGGCTTCCTTCTACGGCTCCTGATATGCACACTCACCTGAGTGACTGGGAGGCTTTTAACTAGTTTCAGCCAGCCCTGGATTGGCTTCAGGTGTCCCAATCAACCTAGCTGTCTTCCCTGCCTTCTGAAAATATCTTAATTGGCCCTAGGTGTCTTAATTGACCTGGAGCAGCTGCCATTTGCTTATACTGGTAACAGGGATTTGTTTAGCCTGTGGCTAATATATCTGTCTCCCACTACTTTACTATAGCTATCTGGCCTTGCCCCATCACAGTATGCATTCTTGTACTGTCTTTAATTACATCATCCCATACTGTATTTTCCATAGCAGTTCATCTGCAAATTTGACACCATCAGCTCAGGATTAAACAAAGGCTGTGAATGGCTTGCCAACTAAAAAACCAGTTTCTCCTCCCTTGGTTTTCACACCTCAACTGCTAGAGCCTCATCCTCCCTGATTGAACTAATCTCGTTATCTCTAGCATGCTTGCATATATATACCTGCCCCTGGAAATTTCCACGACATGCATCCGACGAAGTGGGTATTCACCGACGAAAGCTCATGCTCCAAAACATCTGTTAGTTTATAAGGTGCTACAGGATTCTTTGCTGTTTTTGTATTTTCCATAGCACCTCTACTTCATTCAGTACACAGGATGAATGGTGGTCAGAGAATGGTGGTCACAGCTATTCAATATTTCTTTTTATCTTCATAATTCAGTGTGTGGTCCCATGCATTATTTATTCCACACCACCCAATCATTGTACTGCACACAGAATTATTAATGTCCTCCTGGGCTTTTCTATTGCACTCACCTCAAACTAGCATAATTCTTTATGAGCATTAATGTATTTATCTTAATAATACCCCTGAGAGGCGAGACGGCATTATTATTCATTTTACTCACGGGGAATGAAGGCACAGCATTTAAAGACAAAATTGTTAAAAAATGTCAACTAATTTTGGGTGTCCAATCTGAGAAACGAGGCCCTGATTTCCCAGAGAGTCTAGCATTTGGTAGCACTTTATTTGTTCAACGCACAGCTTCCATTGGCTTCATTTGCAGTTGTGAGGGCTCAGCACATTGCCAAATCAGCCCCTAATGTCTCAGGTTGGGTAGCCAGAAAAAGACATACATGCAATTAGTGGCCACCAGTGAAATTTTTAACTTATGTGACTTGCTCAGCATCACACAGGAACTTTGTGGCAGTGGAAGGGATAAAATCCAATTATCCAGGGCAGCCTTCAGCTTCCTCGAGTGTGAGACTATCCTATCTCTTCCAGTAGTGCCCAGCCTCATTCAGCACATACCTTCCAACTTCTGCCACAGATGAAGCAAGGGTCCTGAAGATTCCATCCTCATTCACTGCACAATCCTAATTCATCCACAGAGCACAGTCCATCCTGTGCACTGAGTGAGCCAGAAGTCCTATATAAAACTAGTATGTGACCATTTAACACTATATGGGTCATCAGCAGGATTAGGATCATCTACCATGCAGGCTCTTCCACTTGAACTAACAAGCAATTGAATGTAGATGAGGGGGGAAGAGACACAAATTTTGCAAGTGGGTTTCTCAGCTATTTTCTAGAAAACAAAGGACTTTGAAGACCCAGAAATAATGGGTTAAATTCCAGGTTCTCTAATGGTTATAGCATGTAGCCAGCCTGTGGGCTGGACAGCGGGGGGCTAAGCCAACTCTGATCGCATGATGAGTCCCACCTGAGGTGATCTCAGAGTAAAAGGTAGCTGGCAACTGCAGGAAGCTGCAGAATATGCCGGGGTGAGTGGGTGGTTGAGTGTAACTGAGACTGTCAGGCTTCCTGCCTCTAACAGAAAGCAGGAGAAAGCTCTCCACAGAGGGAGTCCTGGGAGAGACCCCTGCACAAGACAGACAGACAGACCCTCAGGGGGTCTACACAATAGTAGCTTTCAGTATCTCTTCTACTTCTTACTCTGCTAGGGAAAGTCTAGTCTTATAAGTGCCCATCAGTGCCTCCCTTCCTGATCACAGTGTAGTTCTCTGATTCCCTCTGACCCTGCTCCCTCTCCCCTCAGAAGCCAGCTGATGACCCATCAAATTCAACACCTCTTACCCTCCAAATGAGTAGTCCAGGTGGAGATACCATCCAGCAGTCCAACCCTCTGTGTCTCTGTGCATATGTTCTTTTGAGGTTCAGCTAACATTATACCCTATCATACAATTTCACTAAACACACTTACAACTCATATCACAGCATTTCAAGGTAACACAGTCACTTCTCCTTAGGGCCAAATGTATCATTTCAAAGGAATTAAAGGGGCCACAATCAATTATTTGGGGGGCAGATATTCTGTTCTATTCTGCATTGCAAAGGGAACAGTTATGGAAATGATGCAGGAATCACTTGCTAATTTCTGTTATGCAAGAGGTCAAATTAATGACAATAATGGTCCCTTCTGACCTTAAAATCTACAGTTAAGCAATGTAGACATGTAACAGGGTGCTGGCCAGGAGGTCCTGAGGCAGACCCCTCTTAGCCCAGCTCCAATTAAGAAGTATTAGTTGGGGCTGGCTGGCTATGCCATGCCTAATTGGTGGAACAGAAGCACCTGCGGGCCTTTTTGGCCAGGGGCTATATAAAGCTGGAAGGACGGAAGGAAGAGCAAGGAAAGGGAGGAGCTACAGTCTGTGCATCCCCGCTGGCTAGAAAAGCTAGCTGTCCCCCAGCTTGCTGGTTTACAAGTGTCTGTAAATAGAAGGCGGTGGGAGCTGATATTGTTAATAAAAAAGCACTGGTGACTGCAGTTAAAGAAGGTCTCTGGCTGATTTGTGTGAGGGCAAGAGAAGGGTCTCGTTACAAGACATAAGAACAAATGGATATAAACTGGCCTTCAACAAATTAGACGAAAGTTTCTAACCATCAGAAGAGTGAAGTTCTGGAACAGCCTTCCAAGTGGAGCACTGGTGTCAATAAACCTAACTGGTTTCAAGACTGAGCTTGATAAGTTTATCAAGTTATGAAGAGATATGCAACTGCTAGCAGCAAATATCTCCAACAGTTGATGATGGGATACTAGATGTGGGGGCCTTATTACTGAGTATTCTTTCCTGGGTGTCTGGCTGGTGGGTCTTGCCCCCAGGTCAGATTGGCAGAGACCCTGGGGGCAGGGTGAGGGAGGCATGTTTGCCTTTCTCTGCAGCATGGGTCACTTGCAGGTTTAAATGAGTGTAAATGGTGGATTCTCGGTAACTTTAAGTCTTTAAATCATGATTTGAGGACCTCAGTAACTCAGCCAGAGGTTATGGGTCTCTTATAGGAGTGGATGGGTGAGGTTCTTAGCCTGCATTGTGCAGAAGGTCAGACTAGATGATCATGATGGTCCTTTCTGGCCTTAAAGTCTGTGCATCCATGAGAACGGAAGTGTCTCACTCCCTATAGGGAGCATGTAAGGGTTGGAAAGTGGAAGTAGGCAGATTGCACTGTGTTCCAGATATTCCCAACTGATGTGTGATCCATGGGAAGGCTGATTTAGCCTGTCCTGGGATTAGGGCCTAGGTGGATGATAGGGCTGAGGTGAGATTCAGGGAGAGCCGTAACTGGTTGCTGGTTCTCAACTTCTTCTCTTTGTACTTGGCTATGCAGAGGAGTGGAGCCATTCTCAGCAGAATGCTCATTTAGGCTCTCACAGCCAGCAGGGAAGCAAGCAATGGAGCAATCAGAGCTACTCTCCTCCCTCTCATATGATGAGGGAGGTGGTCAGCATGGGTGCTGCTGAGCCTATGCAGCAGGGAAAGGACAACAGATGCCCAGCACGTCTCCATTTTACATCTGGGACTCCTGGGGAAACTAGGAGGCAGTCAGAGATGCTGTATGATTCAAACACTCCAGTTTAAAAGTTGCTCAGAAATCACGTTTTATTTATAATGAAATCCAGATTAACTTTTTCAGCTTTGGGGAGAAGGATAGCTTAGTGGTTTGAGCATTGGCCTGCTAAACCCAGGGTTGTGAGTTCAATCCTTGAGGGGACCACTTAGGCATCTGGGGCAAAAATCTGTATTTGGTCCTGCTAGTGAAGGCAGCAGGCTGGACTCAATGACCTTTCAAGGTCCCTTCCAGTTCTAGGATATAGGTATATCTCCAATTAGTATTTTTTGAGGACCAAATTTTAGAGCCTCAAGGGCCACACATGACTCCTGGATTACAGCACTGCCTTAGTCATGGAGTTACTTTAACACACTTTTTTCTAGCAGGTGAAAAAAGATATTTGCAAAACAAGATAACGTTCTGTTAGGAAATATGTGTTCTGCTAAAGCTAAATGTCAGGAAATAAATTGCTGCAAAACCTAAATGATGGAGAGACTCCTTTTTGCTTGTTTTGGTTTGGGTGTAAAAGTCTTTTGCATAGGTATAGTCTGTTCCCACTACTGACGACATCTCAGTCTGAAACACATATCGTGTGGCCTACAGAGAGACAGTTTTGGCAAACCAGACTTTAAAGAGAGCACTCATATAAACCTGCTCAATGACTAGCCACAGGGTATGTCTACACTACACAAAAAAACCTGTGGCAGTGAGTCTCTGACTTGGGCTCATGCTATGAGGCTAAAATAGCAGTATGAATGTTCCCAATCAGGCTCAAGCTGGAGCTCTGAGACCCATTCCCCTCACCAGGTCTCAGAACTTGAGCTCCAGTCCAAGCGGAATGTCTACACTGCTGTTTTGAGCCATGTAACATAAGCTCGAGTCAGTCAGCCCAGACTCTGAGACTCACTGCCATGGGTTTTTTTTTGCAGTGTAGACATACCCACAGACAGATACACACATGTAACTTGCAGAATGCAGTGAAAGGTAACTTCTAATTTACCATCTCCTGATTTTGCTTTTAACGCTGCCATTTTCCCTGCTGCACATCAGGACTCAGACCAAGTTTTGTTGTGCATATAAATTCTCTGAACTAAGTTGTTTTGACAGATGACTCTGACTCCCTTCTCCTGTATGCTGTTTTAAATATGGCCATTCTCTGAGTAGCCCTCCCATAACACTCCTTTGTGCATTTATTATTAGTTATTATTTTTGTATTATCGCAGCACCTAAGAGCCCTAGTCATGGACAAGAACCCCACTGTGCTTGGTGCTGTACAAACACAGAACAAAAACATTGCCCAGGTCCCCAAAAAGCTTCTGCTACAAGCAGCTTGCATGTCAGCTTGCATGTTTACATTAGGATAAACTTGAAGTGGTGCAGTACTTAAGTCCAAGTGCAGCGGGGTCCATGATATGTTAGAATAACACAAACTTGCATGGTGTCAAGTATCAGAGGGGTAGCCGCGTTAGTCCAGATCTATAAAAGCTTTTATAACACAAACTGGCAGCTAAGGAATTGTGGCAATATGTGTAAGCTAACTTGCAGGAGGGCCCTTTGAGTATGAAAGATAACTACAGTTTTTATATCAATGAAAGAAGCATTGGGAAAACAATAATTCATCCCTGTGCTTCTGAGATGTTAGAGCCCTAGGGCTAGATCCTCAGCTGGTATCAATCAGCTTAGCTCCACTGGAGTTTATATTTGTCTAGGCTTTCTTGAACCAAACTCTGCCTAGTGTATCATTTATATTACAAACAGCCAGGGCCACTCCTCCTCCCCAGCATCCCCTGGATCCAAAACTGTGCAAGGAAGATGCCCTCTCTGGAGGTATCAGCACCTAACCCCCTACTTCCAGCCACATGGGCTTGGGGAAATGAACTACAGGGAGGAGCCAGCCAAAGATTGAAGCTGAAAGAGTAGCTGCAGAAGCTGCTTAAGCAGGGATGTTCAGATACTGATGATGTCATCAGGTCGCTTTCTGTAGTTTTCACTCTGGACATTCTCTCCCCTGTGCTGATTGGCTGCTGCTCCAATTCTGCTACCCCTTCCATCTTGCTAATCTCCACCTAACATAACCCCACCAAAGGGATTTAAGTAACAAAATAAAATAACATGGAACTAACATGATGTTTGGCATCATCACATTGTTCACTCTGCTTGTGTGTTCTACCCTTCTCACCCTGTGTATGCCGGGTCTATTTAGACTGTAAGCTCTTTGGGGCAGGGACTGTCTACTTCCACATGGCTGCTTATATATATTGCCTAGCACAATGGGGCCCCATTCTCAATTGGCATCTAGGCACTAAAGTAATAGACATGATAAATATTAATTAAAAATAACATACTCCATATCCATTAATTCATAGTGTATATTTTCAAACTCTAATATTTAAGACCCTTTTAGAGACAAATTTCATTATTCAGGTTACACACAACTTTTTACGAAGTGCATAAGACCCACATTCCTCTTTATACAAATTGATAAATCAATGCCAATTGTATCTATTTATAGAAATAAGTGTGCCTAGTTCTGCATACTCAATAATAGTTCTCTGTATTCCCTATGAGCTTAATCTAAGCATTCCTATCAAGGACACTATCCAAAGCCTGCTGTGATTAGACTACGCAACATTCTGCTGTGAAGCCTCTGTTAATAATACAATGCAATTTCTACAGCTTCCCACTCCGTGGAAGTGCTTGGAGAGGAGCACAACATGCAATAAAAACAAAATGTAATAAAACACCCCCATATAACTAGGGGCAACTAACAAGACAAAAGGGGAGACGGAAAGCACGTGTATAAAGGGCCAACAGTGCTTATTCAAGATCATGTTGGAGGAGGGAGGAGCTTAAAGGTGATGTTTGAATGTGATACAAGATAGATTGAGGACAGATGTGAAGGGAAGAAGAGCCACTCTCCCCAGCACAGGACAGCAGGCAGCACAGCACCCATAATAACGAAAGAATAATCCTCTGACAATTCAGAGCTAGATTATGGCTTAATTAAACCGCAGCTGTGAGTTGGGGGTGTCCTGTCCCATGAGCTCCAGAAATGCACTGTCCTTCCAGGACCTGCTCCAAGCCTATAGGGGAAGTGCAATCTGCTCCTTCCTTTGCTCCCCACAGTGTGCTGGTCTCACTTCAGGAGACAATGTGGGGGAAGGAAGGTTGAGTAGGTGGATAAAAAGGGAGGCAGTGCCATGAGCACACCGCTTGTCTTCCCCCTTTTCAGAGTCCTTCAAGGAGTGCACAGGGAACACTTGTTATTGTGTTATTGTTACACCTGCATGGAAACATGGTAAGTGACGACCCTGGCTTAACCGGGAGACCTTCAATGACCTGAAATTAAAAACAAAACAAAACAAAAAAACAACAGCCATGCAAAAGTGGAAATTAGGTCCAATTATGAAGGATGAATATATAAAAACAACAACAACAACACCACCACAAGCACGTAGGGACAAAATTAGGAAGGCTAAGTTAAAAAAAAAGATTAAACTGGCTAGGGATATAAAGGGTAACATGAAACACATTTTACAAATACAGAAGCAAGAGAAGACCAAGGACATGGTAGGCCCGTTACTCAATGAGGAGGGCAAGACAATAACAGAAAACATAGCCTTCTTAAATGCCTTCTTTGTTTCAGTTTTCACTAAAAAAGTTAGCAGTGATTGGATTACTAACATAGTGAACATCAGTGTAAATGGGGTAGATTCCAAGGCTTAAACAGGAAAAGAACAAGTTAAGAATTACTTACACAAGTTAGATTCTTCAAGTGAGCACGATGCGATGAAATATATCCTAGAAGACTTAACAAACCAATTGAAGAGTTCTTTGAGACATTAGTGATTATCTCTGAGAATTCATGGAGGACATGAAAGATCCAAGAGGACTGGAAAAATGCTAATATAGTACCTAGCCATAAAAAAGGGAAACAAGGACAACCCAGGGAATTATAGACCAGTCATCTTAACCTTGGCACCCGGAAAGATAACAGAACAAATCAATTTGTAAGCATCTAGAAGAAAATAAGGTGGTAAATAAAAGTCAACATGGATGTGATTTAAGTAGATGTGATATATCTCAACTTCAGTAAGGCTTCTGATACTGTCTCACATGACCTTCTCATAAACAAACCAGAGAAATATAGCCTAGAGGAGCCTACTATATGGTGGGTGCACAACTGGTTAGAAAAGCGAGCTTAGACAGTTATCAATGATTCACAGTCAAGATGGAAAGGTATACTGAGCTGGATCTCATGGGATTCATCCTGGCTATGGGTCTATTCAATATCTTCATGAATGATTTGGATAATGGCGTAGAGAGTACACTTATAAAGTTTGCGGATGATACCAAGATGGGAGGGTTTGCAAGTGCTTTGGAGGATAGGATTATAATTCAAAATGATCTGGACAAACTGGAGAAATGGTCTGAAATTAATAGGATGCAATTCAATCAGGATAAATGCAAAGTACTACATTTAGAAAGGAATAATCAGCTGCACAAATACAAAATGGGAAATGACTGCCTAGGAAGCAGTACTGCAGAAGAAATCTGGGGATTATCATGGATCATAAACTAAATATGAGTCAACAATGTAACACTGTTGCAAAAAAGGGCAAACTTCTTTCTGGGATGAATTAACAGAAGTGTTGGAAGCAATACACAAGAAGTAATTCTTCCACTCTACTCAGCACTGAAAAAGCCTCAACTGGAGTACGTTGTCCAGTTCTGGGTGCCACACTTCGGGAAAGATGTTGACAAATTGGAGATAGTCCAGAAAAGAGCAACTAAAATGTTTAAAGGTCTAGAAAATATGACCTATGACGAGAGATTGAAAAACAAATGGATTTGTTTAGTCTGGAGAAGGAGGGACATGACAACAGTCTTCAAGTATGTAAAAGGGTGATAAATTATCCTTCTTAATCACTGAGGACAGGACAAGAAGTAATGGGCTTAAATTGCAGCAACAGAGAATTAGATTAGACATTAGGCAAAACTTCCTAACTGTAAGGGTAGTTAAGCATGGAACAAATTACTTAGGGAGGTTTGGATTTGCTGTCATTGGAGGTTTTTAAGAACAGGTTAGACGAACATCTGTCAGGGAAGATCTAGATTATACTCAGTCCTGCCTCAGTGCAGGGGACTGTACTAAATGCCCAGTCAAAGTCCCTTTCAGTCCTACAATTCTATAATTCTATGTTGGTGCAGGAATTGCACACATTCTGGACCCTGGAGGGTGGGAGTAGATAGCCTGAAATTGGAAAACACAACATACATGCAAACGTAGAAGCAGGAGAGAAACACTCATTATTACACCCCATGCCATATCCTGGAACCACTCACACGTCCAAACATAGCTAAATACAGAAGAAAAACACAGAATATTAATAGAGAAACCAGAGTGAGGTCTCCCACTGGCCTTTTACAACTAAACAACAGCACATTCAAATGATCACAGGGAACACACACGCACAAATGGAACAACTGGGAATATACTAAATGATGAATCTCTCCTCCTTCTCAAATAATAAAAATAATACAGGCTTGATTCTCAGCCAGTGGCATGTTTCATTTCCCAGGGAATGTTCCACAAATTATACATTGATTTCCTGGGGTGGGAATGTCTCCTTTTATTTCAAATTGACCCCCATTGCCATTAACAAGCAGCACTGAACACATAGGTGACACCCACCTACTTCTCCTTATCCAGAAAGATGGTAGCTGTGATATGAGACTTCTAGGAATGGGGGAGCGGTCAAACAAGTACAAATTGAGAGATCAAGAGAATCCATACTTAATTGAGAACTCCAGGGAGAAATTCTCCTTCCCTTTTCCAATGGGGACAAAAAGGATAGTTCAACCAGCCAGAAGTATGTCTGGGGTTATTGGTAACTTGAAAGGCACATGCATTCAGCACCTTAGTGTATCTGCATAGTGTGTCTTTTAATACCTCATTGAGAAAATAATGTGAGACTCTCTTCATTTTCCAAAACAAGCAATGAAACAAATAATCACTGCAACAAGCTTCTGACACATCATGGTACTTCTTCAGCATGGTGTATAAACAATTATTTTGAACAGATCCTGTTCATGAGTGAAACATCCCCACGTCGCACAAAAAGAACCTCACAGTTTTGATGTTAAAGAAAGAAACAACAAACAATTCTTACCACAAATCCCTCAGTGTATTGAAACTGAGACCTGGAAGTGTCTTCTGCTGTTGGACTCAATGGCTTAGGATCCGACACAGAGCGCTGCATCATCTTTGCTGATTTTGGGCTCGGTGGAGGACCCTTGGCAATATCAGCATGTAGCATCTTCTGAGGACTGACGTCATCAGTGATGGATTTTTCATAGGGTACAAAGGCAGACTCTATAACTTTGCTTGGCGAAACAGGTGAAATGGGTGAATATAGAACTTTGGGAGATTTAGGAGGGGAAGGGACTACCTGTAGTGTGGAATCTGCACGAAGATGGGATGAATAGCCTATTTCTAATGGTGTTGGACGCTTTTTATCTTTCTGTGGAGATGTGGCTGTCAAGTACTGGGGACTCTGTGTATCTGAGTCTGTTTCTGTTTGACATCCCAAACTTTCTCCTTTGTATGTCTTCTCTGGAGCTGAAATATGTTTAATGATTTCAACCTTAGCATCCAGCCTGGCCCTTATTGAAGGTGTTCTTATGGTCCCTACAGGTTCTGTCTGTACAGAGATCTCTGCCACTGTCTGAACTGCAATGCTAGACACTTTGGAAAATGGCTTAGCCTTGTCTACCTCAGTGGTACCCTCATATTTCCCAACATGAGACTTTCTTCTTGATCTGTTAGAAAGATCCCATTCATCTTGATCTTCATCATCTGTCTGAACACTTGTGTCAACGCTCTTCTTAGTTCTCCTTCTCCTGTTTGTGTAACTTCTGTCTGCACCATCTTCATCATCAGTTTGTACTCCACTGTCCACTATTTTTTTAAAACAACTGGGCTCTTTTTCCAGAGTCTCATCAAGCTTGTCATACTGACCACGCAATTTTGGCATGGAGCTTCTCTTTTTCAGTTGTTTCTCCTCTCTCATATCTATGTCCTTAAGAGACATTTCTGAAACAGAGCTCAGCATACCAGGCCTAGATATATATTGCGTAATGCCATCTGACTGAACTGTGTACCATGTTTGGCTTTGTGGAATTTCAATGCCCAGCATAGTGGAAGCTGTGGTGGTTGGGTCATCGCTAGTCCAAAACTGGCCATTTTCTGTAGCAGCATACTGCCCTTCCAGAAGGGCTTGGTCTGTGCTTGTTTGTGGAGAGACAGTTCCAGAAGGGTCATAATTATATTGATATATCTGGCGAATTTTTTGCTCTTCCAGCTGCTGATGAAGCTGCTGTTGAAGTTGTTGAAATTGTTCAAGCTGTAATTGCTGCTGGGCTAAGGTTTCCTGCCTCATCATGAACTGAGCTTGTCGCTCCTCTTCTTGCTGAAATAAGAGATGGTGCTTCATGGATTGCAACTCCTCAAGTTTTTTTTGGACCATTAACTTTTCTTGTTCTCTAAACCTTTGGATTTCCTGACGTTCCCACTCTAGTTCCTCTGCAAAGCGCTGCTGCTTAAGTTTCTCAAGCTCAAGCAGTTCACGTTGCAGGTCAAGCTGCTGCTGTTTGTCTTCTTCAGGGGCAATGAGAAGTGCAACTTCATCTTCAAGTACATCTGTAAAAGCTTCAGAAGCTATAGTTAAAGCAGGCATCAGGTCAGTTGGCTCAGTGGTAATAGTTTCTATAGTTCCAGGTTGCAACCCTGTGTCAATAACAATGCCAGTAATTGCATTGTCTTTGTCAGCTGCCACTGTTGTCAAGAAACTGTATGATCTTGGAAGTGGCTGATTCTGTTGCAAGGTTGATAATGAGGACACTGAGTCAATTGTTTGGACAGCAGATAAATCTCTGACAGTTGTACTGAAAATAGAACCAGGCTGTGTGGTTATGGCAAATGTGGCTGGGATCGGAGTTGCAACCGAGGAATAAACGACACCATTAGAGGATCTTAACACACTTCCAACACCATACTGGGATCCCAGAGACGGTACTATTCTTGCTTGGGAGTACTGTGGTGCACTAATCCCGATACCTGAAATCACCTGCCGAGTCTCTGGATAAGGACCAGTGGTCTTGCTTGAGTAATCCATTACCTCACCTGAAATTATAGGGCAGAGTTATAGTCCAGTCCCCAAAAAGAATGCTGCTTTGTGGATTCTGAAAGCCATCCCACCTTGATGAATTAAACAGGGATGGGGAACTGCATGCAAATCTTCAGGTTAATGATCTACTTTAGATGTGAAGAAAAAAGCATTGCTGAACATGCAGGCACATGCAGGACCTCTGTGCAAAACACATATGTAAAATGAAGAAATAAAATACATGTGGAATCCATAATAATTTGTCACATTGTCCAACAGAAAACACAATAAGAGGAGGAAAAATTAAAAAAAATTATCCTGATATGAGATGAGGAACACCACAATTATATTTCAAAGAAAGATCTGCTGCTGTTTCATACTGACCTGCAGTGACTCTTCCAGAAGTTAGATCTACTGCTGCATCTGTTGCCTCAACTCGATAATCAAAGCTATTCTTGCTTTTGTACACAAAAAGACCAGCTTCTGATAAATTAGTGTCAGACATGGATGGTTTCATACCTCCAAATCCTCTGTACCCATATGGCCCTGAGCGATCATACTGATAATGGTCATCTCTGTAACCAAACCGATCTTCAGGCAGTGTGGTTGGAGGCTGCTGTGCTGTACAGCTACTGCCAAATGGTAATTTATAAACCACATCACAACAAACAGCTCTTCTCCCTGCAGTCAGATCAACAGGCTTTTCATCTTCTTCTATTACACTGGTAACAACTCCTGAAGTAACTTCATCCACTGTCACCAGTGTTCTGTGGGATTTTGTGGTGCTAAGGTCAACTGCTCCACTCTCTATTAGCTCCTGGGATGTGGAGACATCCGTCCAACCATTTGTCATACCAACAGGAGGTACAGTAACAGGCATTGCAGTAGCCCAGGACACTGCATGTGTTGAAGTACCCAGGGATAAGTTTATTGGCACTTCATCTCTACCTGCAGAGAATGCCTGGCTGCCTGTTACTCTGTATGCAGGCTCAAAATGTTTTGACGTGGTCAGCTGCAGTGGTGTTGTCATTGCATGCCCCAGATCTACAAGGCTTTCTGTACTTGATGGGTAACTTACAGTAGCTGTGCAGGTCATTATTGTTACTGTTTCTGAGACTAGTGCTAGAGAGGGTTCTGCAGCTGACACAGTGCTAAGATTTATGACAGCTGGTTGGACTGCACTTACTGGCCGGCCACATATATCACTTGCCATAGTTTGTCTTCTCACATCCATGGGAAAAGCAGACAGATCCACACAGCTGTCTGTCATTTCAATATTCATTTCATCCATTTTAGTTAAAGTACGAAGGTCAATAATATCACCAAACAGATGGAATCTTCCATTCTCTCTACACCTGGGTTGCTCACCTATTTGTGTGGGCTCTGGAGGAATAGTAATAGAGACACTACCTACACCAACAGTGGGAACTGAGCTTTTCACCACAGACACTGTGGTCTTGGTCACCTCTGTTGTTATTAACTGTGTTACCGAACTAGGGACTGTTTCAAAAGTTGATTGTGCTGTGACAGGAACATTGGCAAGCATTTGCAAAGCATCTGAAACATACATGCTGTGATCTCTCATACTTTGAATTTCCATGGCTTTCATAGATGGAGTAAACAGAGGCTGCACATTTTGGGGAAGCTGTTCCTTAGAGGATGACCCAAAAGGCCAACTGGTAATAGCTTGACTAGTTACAGACTCTGTGGGAGTTCCAGGTTCAGATGGCAATGTGATAACAACATAGGTTTCCTGTGAGGGTTTGGTCAGCCTTGGTGAAGATTTGTTAGAATGTGGAGACAAAGGGGACATCGGGGATGTCAACTTGCACTCTGCTGAAGAGACCAAATTCAAAGTCATACTTTTCAATGGCAAACCTGTTGGTTTTGGCTGTTTCTCTGCTGGCTGGTGAGCAGCTGTTGGGAGCTGAGGAACTGCTGGCTTAGGAGCAATTGGAGGCTTAGTTACCTCAACGGGCCTGTGACTGAACACAAGCCCTGCTGGAATTAAGGATGGCTTGGGTGGCACAGGAGGTGGTATCGGGATGTATATTTTTTGGGCAGATGCCACGTTGTTCTTCAACACCTCTGTGGCCTCTATGGCTACAACACTAGTAAGTGAAGGTGCCACTGCAGGAGCTGTTGTCATTGGAGCCTGAACATGTGGCTTCTTTTTGGGATAAATAGCTGGCTTTGGTGGAGTCGGTGGGGGTAATGGTAGGGGAGGTGGAGGTGGTGGAGGTGGAGGAGGAGGGGGTGGAGGTGGCGGAGATGATTGGGATGAAAAATCCAAAGGAGAGCTTCTAAAAAATGAGAATACTTTGGATGTTACAGTAGGAACTGAAGAAGCAATAGATGGTAATGCAGATACAGTGCTGCTCTTAGTTGTAACATGGGTAGTAGATGCAGAAGATATGACTGGGGCGGGCTCTGATGTTATACACACAGGAGATAGGTCAGATGCTGCCTCAGCCAAGATAATCCTTGCCATGTCGAACTCAGCTCCTTTGTGTACATCCTCAGAAAGTAATTTAGCAATACCAGCATCAGCTGTACTTTTAATTTTTTTGGCTGTCTCTGTTTCTGGTTTGGGTGAATCAAAGGTAGTGAAGTCAGAAGAATATTGCTTCGGTTTTATAGCCATAGTTGTGACAACAGAAGGTGCATCTTCAGGCAAGGACATTACACCATGATCCACACTTGCCATATCTGTGGATACAACTGTCTTTTTAGGGAGAACAGTAACAGGTTCATAAGGTGTGCTTATTTCAGAATATTCTTTTGTGAAACTTAAGGGAACTTGTACTATTGTGCCAATATCTTCAGGATGTACTAATTTACCTACAACATCTGCTATGTCTACATAACCTGCAGTTGTGCTATCTATTCCAGTAATAGGTGATGAGCTATCAGTGGTACAAATTGAAGATGTAGATGATGTAAGAGAAGGTGTATCATAAGGTAAAACTGATGTCGCACTTTCTGATGCCTCAGAGTAGGTCAATATTGACGTTTCATGAGAAATGATTTCCTGAACTTCTCTGGCATAATCTGTTAGGTATTCATCTTCTATTTCTTCTGTAGTAAAGTGCTGAGTTATTTTAACATCTGGAATAGAAAGCACTGTGCTGCCGACTGAAGCTGTATCTGAAACTGTCAAAGGAGCACTTGACGCTAAAGATTCACCATCCACTATATCTCCAACTATAAATACATTTGTATCTGGTGCAGGAATTAAATCAGATGTAGGCTGAGTTGGACTGGAGCCTGGTGTTAGCTGCATTCTTTGTCGTTTCATAAGCTCCTCATAAGCAGCATCTGCATCTAACAACTGCTTTTCCTCAGTGGTGGAAGTTACAACACTGTCAAGTACAACTATCTCATGACTTTCTGGTATAATGTAAGAACTAGACACAATGTCTTCTTGAGGCACAATTGAATGCAAAGGCTCTACATTGTAATAGTCTCTCTGTCGATCTACAATTTTCTGCATAGTTTCTTCATAAATCTGATCTGGAGGTTTTATTTTTTTCTCTCTCCCTCTCTGCTGAATAAATTCACTACTTTCATCTTGTCTCATTACAAGATTAGCATCAATAGTTCCATTATATGTGTCCTCTACTAAAGATTCATAAATATAATCCTCTATTAACATGCCACCATATAAAGAGTCTTTTTCAAACACTTCTTTTCCATTTGCACTTTGAAATAGTTTGGGTTTATGGGATTTGTGCATCATTTCCTCATATACCTCTTCAGCACTTTTTAATGTTTTTTGGCTACTTTCTTCTTTTAGGACTCCAACAGGTTGTTCATCTGTTGGAGAATATAAAGAGACAGCTGTAGGCAACTTATAAACCTTTTGCACTTCTATTATTTTTTCTGGGCTGATTTCAAATCCTTCAGGATCTGACTCAATACTTGGTGAATATTCAGAACAGGAAGATCGGTGCAGCTCCTCCATTTCTGCTGCTTGTCGTAACTCTTCTGTTGGAGATGCATCTTCAATAGGAGAAAGATTACTTGGTGGGGTCTTTGGACGTTCCCGTCTTCTCTGTGCTCTTAGTTCATCTTTGTCTTTCTTAGATTTTTTGCTAGAACTCTTTCTTTGCTGCTGTTCTAATTCACGTTGTTTCTCTTGTTCCTTTAGCAGCTCTTCTTCCTCCCTTAGCTCTTCTTCTTCTGAAGAGTCTTCAATGGTGGGAAGAAGAGGACCATGTGACCGGTGTCTGGCTTTGCGCTGCTGTTTGCTTTCTCCTCCCATTTTTTTGTGACTAGGACTGCTGTCACTATCTTCATCGAGAGATGACACAGATGTGGGAGATGTACCTGGAGTAAAACTGGAGGCATGCAAACTAGAAGATCCTTCTCCCCTAGATCTGTCTTCTGGTGAATCTGTAAGACTCTCCATCTCTAGCTCTGGCTCTTCATCAAAATATAAGCTACCCTTCTGTGGTTCAGATTCCTCAGAATATGTATTTGTTATCGTGCTGTTGAGTTCTATTGTTTTGAAACGTCTAAGGCCTCCACCTCCTCCAGTTACAGTGAGTTCTTCACTGTCTTGACTTTTGGTTTCCCTATATTTTGGTTCTGGGCTTTCATCAAAAGTTTCATCATCATCATCATCATCATCATCATCATCATCATGCCATGAGTGACGTCTTCCAGCATCCTCATCATAGCTTGTGCTACTTTTCCGCATCATCCTTCTATGTTTTCCAGCTGTCCCTTTAGCTTTGACTTTCACTTCTTCCTTCTTTTGGCTTTCAATTACACTGATTTCTTTAAGCTGGTTCCTAATGAATTCATCATCTTCAGAACCTGAGGCATCTTCATCAGCACTCATTTCTATAATCTGTTTTCGAATGAAGTCTTCATCATCACCTGATCCTAGACTGTCTTCTCGTTTGTACTCATCGCTACTTGAAGAGTCAACACTAGTTCGTCTTTTTCTTCTTGTGATTGGTGAATTTTCACTCTCACTGCTGTCTTCTACAGAATCATAGCGTTGCCTTCTTGTTGATATATCATCTATTGCATCTGTCTTTTCCTTATAGTCTTTCTGAGTTGGAACACTTTGTTTTCCATCTTCTTCAAGACTTTCTTCATCTTCTTCTTGAATGTCTTCCAGATCCTCCTCATCTGAACTGTAAGGTTCTGGAGTCATTGGCAAAGGCTTTGTTCTATGTGGATCTTTTGTCTGTTCGCCATATATACCATAAAGATCTCTGGTCTTCCCAGACTCTTCCTCAGCAAGTGTACTTGCCTGAGCTTCCAAAATTGATAGAACTGTACTTTCCAACTTGGCAAGATCTGAGGGGCTTGAAGGACTACCTTCTTGCGAAAAAGTATCTTTTTTAGAAAGTTCCTTGAGTAAATCTTTTTCATCACTGGGGATAAAACTTGGAATTTCACCAAGTGAACTTGATATCCCATCAGAAGAATACCCAGTGTCACTCAGACCTTGTGGACTTCTCTGTTGCTGAGAGATTGATGTGTCTGATTTGTCAACCTCCTGCTCCTAGAAAATAAATATGTATATATATATCAATTCTTAATGTCGCCAGGCAATTACATACACGGCTTTTTCTCAAAGAAGAATTAATGTCCCCAATGAAGTATTATGATAAGAAGTATTTTAAACCAGAAGAAGATCAAACCATAAATTAATCAAACACTAATTTTGGTATGCAAAGCTCTTAAAACATCTAAAAAAAGATCCTCAAATTATGAGGGTTTTTTCAATTTAATTTAATTATGCTTTGCATGACAGTTCACACAGGCAACTGATTTAATCATGTTAGGTGTTTAATGATTTTTTATTTTTAAACATAAATAAATACTGTAGTCCTCTATCTTTCAGAACACTTTCTAATTATAGCCTGTTGCATAGTAGTAGATGATCAGTGCAAGGTTTTGATGGGTTTAGTTCAGGGTTTCTCAAACAGGGGTCGCCGCTTGTGTAGGGAAAGCCGCTGGTGGGCCAATGTGTTTACCTGCCCCGTCCGCAGTTCCGGCCGATTGTGGCTCCCACTGGCCATGGATCGCTGCTCCGGGCCAATGGGAGCTGCTGGAAGTGGCGAGGGATGAGGGTCTTACTGGCCGCAGCGGCTCCCATTGGCCTGGAGCAGTGATCTGCAGCCAGTGGGAGCTGCAATCGGCCAGACCTGCGGACGGGCAGGTAAACAAATCGGCCCAGCCTGCCAGGGGCTTTCCCTACACAAGCGGTAACTCCTGTCTGAGAAACCCTGGTTTAGTTTATATGTGTTTTTTTATCACCTAGGATACAAAGTCAAGTAGTTGTAGATATAGTAGAACGGGGATTGCTATATCTCAGTCTGCAGCATTTTTGGCATCTACTGACTCTTTCCCAATGTAATCTCCCATCCCCAAGAATAACTTCACCTGCCAGGATGGTGGGCCTTTATGCCTCCCAGTGTTGAACTCTCTAGCATGAAGCAGAATGCATGAAATACTGAAGTGAGTGAATGGGATCTGAAACACCACAGAATCTACTGCCTGGCAGAGTCCACAAAAATTCAACTGGGAGGAATTTTCCCAGTGCCAAGGTATAGAAGCAGATGGACTATAAGTTCCTTGGTAATGTAGGTAGGTGCTGCTGCTAGAAAAGTGGAGTCATAAGGAGAAAAACAGGAAGGTCAGCAGTGATCTGAAGAGCAGAGAAAAAAGCCTACGAGGCAGACACACCTAACTGAAAATCAAAACAACCCAATCTTCCCAGCTGTACTAGCCTTCCGTATCACTAGTTAAAAGTCCCTGACTACCCTCCTAACTTCCAGAACTTTCCATACATGACCAAGTGCTTCTAGCCTCCTTTCAAGGTGAAAACCCACCCATCCATCTCTTGTGGCAATATCTTCACCCCAAGGATACCCCTGTTTTTGAATGATACTTATTCCCCAAATGCTCTCCCAGTTGCCAAACATTCCTACACCTCCTAGCGACAAGGGCCCCCCATCCAGCTAATAAAATACCTTATCCTCCCCTAAATGACAGGCACCCACACTGCCTCCTAGCTGACAACATATCCCGCTTTCACTGACAAGTGTCCCTGCCTCCACTGGCATCTTGAAAGCCATTATCCAAAAGCCTCCTCCTCCCCCATGCTATGACAAGTTCACTACACAGGTTTATCTCTTCAGTAAATAACTAAGCAATATTCGTCGCCTGTGCTGACCAATATTGGCCATCCCTGGACTGTACCAAATGACTGATTTGAAGCTTTGTTTTGTCTACTTATTTTATCAGGAAAAAAGTTGTTTTTAATTGAAATTTATTGTGAAGCAAATCTGTTATTGAAACAGGGTGAAGAGTTTCCTTTACTATTACACTTACATTTACCTTCACGTCTTTAATTATACAGAGTTTATTTGCAATTCCATTTAAAAAAAACCCTTGTAGAAAAATACTTCTTATTGCCAATTGTTAGAGTTTTGATGATTAATTAGGGTGGGATTTTTAAAATAATTATGATTTATATTCAAAGCACCTTACCACTGTACTGTATGTGTTGTGTGTGTATAGACACACTGTGCTAAAACAACTACACTCTTCATACTGTATATTAATTAATGTTATATTAATACATTGGTATCAGTTTCAGCTACATTGGAATGCTTTACTGTACACTTTGCAAAGTTTGGTATTAACCTTTGAATAGACAAGCGCTCTTTCTACCAATACTGTGTGCCCAAATATCTCCTATCAGGACCAATGCCACTGTATTTTCTAAGGCATGTGCCACGAGCAGTACTCACTTCTGGTGGTAACCCTGACACTAAAATGCTATTGAGAGTTAATCTATGGGACTCCAAACATTTTTTGTTCAATAACAATTGGGAAATCAGTATGACCCAGGACACCATTTATCTCTCCTTACTCAGGGAAAACTATCCTGGAAATCAACAGGTCCTTAATGACAGCATCACATCTAATCTTCATATAGGGTCCACACTTAAGCAGAACCTTTTTTTAAAAAACAAACAAACAGGGTTGCCTGTTTTCTACCCTTTTTCCAACAAAGCAAGCATTTCAGGGAAATTTTTCAGAGCATGTCTATGTCCTATTTTAGCCACTTGAACTTTCCATGAGGTTTTCACATCTAAGGTATATCTGGACTTGGAGCTGGGGGTGAAATCCCCATCTCAAGGAGACATACTCGCCAGGGCACTGATTGAGCTACCATGCTAAAAATAGTGTAGCTGCAACAGTATGAGCTGCAGGATGGGCCAGCCACCCTCCATACATGCTTAGGGTCTCTCCTGGGCTTGTACTTGGGGCAGCTATGCCTCCTGCAACTCACACTACTGCGGTTAGATTCTGTTTTTAGCTCTCCAATGCGATGAGAACTAGCATGAGTATGTCTCCTTGACACCCCCAGCTCAAAGTGTAGACATAACCCTAAAACTTCATACTCATTCAAAATCTATCTGCAGTTATTTATTTATTTTAGCTTTTATAAGATTGAAACCTTTCATGGATAAATTTGATGAGCTACTAAATTAAAACATTGATCAAATTAAAACCTCCACCAAACAGACTCCCAGGGCTTGACTGCCTCACTGGGTCCCACTGGTGAAAGCCAATGCAACCTGGACTGTAGGTTCCTGTCTGTGGAAAGTCCTCCAAGAAGGGACAGTTGCCTCTGTTTTGCTGTGGTCTGGAGCCAGCAGGCATAGACCAGACAGGATGAGTAGTCAGGGCAGGGCCATCCCTAGCCATTTTGGTGCCATATGCAGCTCCCCCCCCCACGGCAGGCCTTCATGTGTGTTGGGGCGGGGGGCAGGATCTGGCCCCAGGCCTTCGTGGGGGGGCAGGAGCAGGCTTGAGGGGCAGGGGGAAACCATCCCCCAGCATGAGCTGGAGGAGTGGTTTGGGGCCAGGTCGCTCCACTTCCTGCCGCCCGGTGAGTGCAGGGCAGGTCCGACTCCACTCTGCTCCCCTGGCTCCCAGCCTTGGGACTTGTGGGGCAGGGAGGAACTGCTCCCCAGCACTCACTGACGGTGCAGCTGGGAGCCAGTGGAGCGGAGTGGGCTGGGTCTGGGTCAGTAAGTGCAGGGTCAGGCCTGTCCTGTGGCATTCCTCAGGGGAAGGGCTGAAGTAGGGCTGGGGATGGGGTGGAGCAGCGGCGGGAAGAGGCGGGGATGGGGCGGGGTCCATAGGGAAGAGGCAGAGCAGGGGCTGTAGCAGCATGCAGCTGCGTAGGTCACCAGGAAATTTGGAGCCCCAAATTTCCTGGTGCCCTACGCAGCTGCGTACTTTGCGTATGGGTAGGGACGGCCCTGTGTCAGGGCAGCCAGGAGATGGACCATTCAAGCACATCCCCCTCTAGCTGCTGCTGATGGGGCTATCTAAGGAGTCCAAACTGTAATTTATCCCCTGCTGACAGAACAAGCTAAGAGCTAGAGGTAATTCTACTGCCTGTCATCCCAGGGTTGAACACCGCCAGCCCAAGCTCTTCTGTGCCCTTTGGTCCCTTGTCTAGAAACAGCCTCTCTTGTAATCACTGAAAAACAAATGAGATGACAGTTTATAAACATTTAGTCTCTAATTCGCAATGAGCATTCTTACTGCATTCTCTGCACAGAGCTCCCCTTGCTACCAGTGGGAGCTCTGCTCATGGAATTGTGCAGTCTGTAATAGGGTCCTGCATTGTGCAGAGGAGTTCCACATTGCACAACTGGGGAGCAGAATCTGCTCTAAAATATTAACGTGCTTCTATTAGCTATAACAGGGGTCAGCAACCTTTCAGAAGTGATGTGCTGAGTCTTCATTTATTCACTCTAATTTAAGGTTTCGCGTGCCAGTCATACATTTTAATGTTTTTAGAAGGTCTTTTTCTATAAGTCTATAATATATAACTAAACTACTGTTGTATGTAGAGTAAATAAGGTTTTTTAAATGTTTAAGAAGCTTAATTTAAAATTATATTAAAATGCAGAGCCCTCCCCCGGACTGGTGGCAAGGACCTGGGCAGTGTAAGTGCCACTGAAAATCAGCTCGTGTGCCGCCTTTGGCACCCATGCCATAGGTTGCCTACCCCTGAGATATAAGAATATATGTAATGAGCTTTTTTAAAATCCACTACGGGAGGAGCACAATTTACAAGAATTTATTTTCTGCCTTAAGCCCACGTGTATAGTTGCATGTCTGGTGATACACATCATGCAAATATAATAAGACACATCATAGTGTTTTGAGGCAACACACATCTAATTTACCTGTGATGTATCACTGCATGCCTCATATTAATTCTTACATTCAGGCAATTATAATCGTAGAACAACTTGTTTAGATGAATGATGATAGTTGAAGGAAAATACAGTGCACGTGAGGGCTATGTAGGTGGGATGGTGAAATTACTGTTACCACTGTCAGAGAACAACATTAGGTGCCTGAAGTTGATGGCAAACACATAACTGCTTTACTGTCAAAACTAGGAGGGACTCAGGTTCATACAGTCAAGTTCAGGAGGCCTTCTGGAATGGTGTACAAACCTACAGGGCCTTCTTTCCATAAGCTTGCCAATTTAAACCCTGCTCCAATTCCCACCTAACTCAATGGTAATGCCTTTCTATTGGCACAGGACAAGATTATTTTTCTTGGACTGGCCTGCTAGAGAGGCTACATTTGCAGTTTTCATTTTCATTCCTACGAACATTAAAAATGTCGGAGGTACCTATATTACAGCAAAGAAACCCTCTGTTTAAAGCTCTAAATCACTACAGCCTTAGAGGCAGATGTGGCCTAACAGCTGGAGCAGTTGACTGGGACTTACGAGATCTGGGTTCTCTCCTTGGTTCTGCCACTCACCTGTTAGACAGTCTTGAGGAAATCACTTTACCTGTCTGTTAAATAGAGATGTGTGTCTGTTAAAGGGGATGGTGATACTACCCTCCTTTGACAAGCACTTTATAACTCCAGTAAGAGTTTTTCATTTTCAAAATTCCCCTTATTCTTACATATTTATCCATCACTCAGATTCTGCCAATATTGTTCAAGGTATCTCTTCATAATATTTCCTGGGATGGCAGGAATGACATTACTAAGTAGAGAGGGTAATATTTAAATATTTTGTGGCTTAAATTGCTTACAGATTTCAAATTATTTAGATTAAATTAGAATATTGTTCAAAAGAAAATGAATGTTTAAAAGGTATGCTATGCAAATGTTCTAAGACTGAGTCATTCTTACAAGGATTAAGAACAGACCTGTGCAGAGAATGGAAACTCTGTTTTCTTAAGGAGGTGAAGATTTAAAAAATCTGTTTTCATTCTGATTAGGAATTAAACCCAATAATTTTGAAATTCTCTGAGAAAGAATTTTTTTAAAAGAAGTGGTTTTGGGTTGGTAAAACCCTTTTTAAAATTTTTTATAAAATATAATATAGTATAAAAAACATAATAAAAAGACAGTTTGAAAGGAAAAAATTGCAACATTTTATTATAACTTCAAAACAGGATGTTTCAATATTGTTGGAATGTTTATTCAATAAAATGAAATTCTTGCCAAAAAGATGTAATTTTTGTAAATTGTTTAAATTTCAACAGAACTGAATTCTCCAATGGAAAATGTTCTGGTCAAAGTTTTTCTGAATCAGCTCTAATTAAGAAACAATGAATTACTAGAAAGACCAGTGGTTGTGTAAGATTTTAACCAATGAGAAGAACATACACATTTTAGCAGCTGTATATTTGCTAAGACACATCAAACTTTACAAACCAGTAAATGATTCTTTGACATCAAAGTTGTCACTTATCACCCTTTAAAATGCTGGAGAAAAGGGGCTTTGTTTTGGTCCCTTTGAATTTGTCCAGTCTCCTCTCTTACTACAGCTGGTCAAAAATGCTGACTTCTTTATGGAGTATTTTCAAAAGGTCTTGTGCAAATATTTTGGATAAAATAAATTAATCATAATATTGAAAAATTATCACCAGCTCGACTTTCTCACTATGTCCAGGTGCTCAGAGAAAAGCCCCTTATAAACTGGTCTCTACTTCTTCCTCCAATTATTGATCCGGTAACTCTGAAACTTAGCAGATGTTTTGACAGATAATACATAATGGGCAAGCTAATGCACTGACAAAACCTAAAACCAAATAATTGTAACAGGGCAGTGTTGACAAGTGGACCGAACACAGGAATAGGAGCCAGAAACTAATGAAGTCTAATCTTGGGTCTAATTACTGACTCAATGGCTTTGGGCAAGTGCTTCAGAATCTGAGCCAAAGCCCAGTGAAGAGTTTCCATGATGTTACTGGGCTGTGGATGAGGACCTTAACCTCTGTATGGGTATGCATATGTTGCAGTTGGAGGCGTGATGACAGCACGTGTAAACATACCCAATATAGCTTTAATCTAGCTCGTGCAAGTACCAATAGCTGCTAGCCACCCATGTAAGTACTCAGGGTTCCAGACGGGCTTGTACAGACCGTGCTGAAGCCTGCTGTTGTGACTTCACTAATGGTACTCATGCTAGCTAGGTTAAAGCTAGCTCGGATCATGTGCTGAAACCTCAGCTGCACCGTGTGTTTTAATTTCGCTCTCTGTTAAATGGGAATACTAATTTTGATCTATCATATGGGAATACTGTGAGAATTAATTAATGTTTGCACAGAGATAGCAAACTGCATATAGCAACTGTAAGCGCTAAAATGTATTACCTTTTCACTCAAATTCCTACTTTAAAAATACTCCTTATAGAAATCCTTTAAACAATTTCTCTCCAAAATTCATTAAAAAAAATATTCTTCACTGCCTGGAGATTGACCTGCACCAAATCTAGAGGTGTAAATGTGCAATCTACTCAAATTGTTATATTCTGTTTTACTTAGATTACAAGAGCCCTGGGGCAAGACTGTATTTCCTGTGGTTTGTGGTACTTCAGAGAAAACATTAATGGTGTTCAATAAATAACAATAAATTATCATAATTGTTTTTAAGAAACAAACTAACAGATGTAGAATGTATATTCACATTGGTAGAAAACTAAGAAGGATTTCCCCAGTGACCAAAAAGAGAAGGAAAGGAAAAAATAATGTAACACTGGCATTTAAAAATTAGTATTCTTTATCAAAATGTGTGTTATGTTTCAAAGAGTTCTGGTTTTAATAATAATAATAATAATAAAATTATATATATAAGTAGCACCTTTCATGTGTGCAACTCCAATTGCTTTACAAATATTAACTAAGTAAATGCCAAAGCTTCACTCTGGTAATGTGGAGTATGTGTTTATCATTATATTCATTTGACAGATCAGTAAACTGAGGTACAGAAGGCTAAATCCCATTCACCTTATTCCAGTAGTCTCCTTGATTGTAATAAGTATTTAGTGGTACTATCACAAGACTAAAGTGAGTGAGTTTTCTTTACAGAAATCAGGTGAAATACCATGATTAGTGTATGAGTGTGAGAACTAGCAACAGAACCCTGGAATCTCAGACCTATGCCCTAAACACTAGGCAACATTTTTTAGTTTTTGCATAATACAAAATGAAACTACAGAAATTGAAGAATTGGGCTGGTTTAAAATTGTCCATCAAAAATGTTGTTAAGACAGAAAATTGGGTTTTTCATAAAACAAAATATTTTGCAAAAAAGTATCTCTTGTCCATGAAAAATTCTGATTTTTTGTTGAAAAATCAAATACCCCCAAAATGAAATCTTTCAGCCAAAAATTAAAATATGTTGTTTTGGATATCCTGCCATGATGCCACATGAGAGTTGTAGTTCTATTTCTTACAGCCCTATCGTTCTCTATAGACTGGGCTCCCATTTTTAAAATGCACTTTCTCATCTCCCATGATGCATCAAGGCTAGGATTCCCATGGTGCAATTACCTCCCCTCACCTTAAGGGGAAACCATGGTGTATCATGTTAGATGTAGTCAGGGGTGAAAGTAGCTTAAAGGACTTCCTGGTACGCCGGAGTCTGGAGCGGGGCTGTGAGCTCAACTGGAAGAGGCGTGGTCTCAACCGGAATTGGCAGGACCTTTCAAGATTTAAAGGCCCTGGGGCTTTGGCTGTGGCTGGGAGCCCCAGGGCCTTTAAATCACCCCTGAGCTACCAGCTGCAGAGGCGGCTGGGAGCCCCGGGACTCAGGGGAAAATTAAAAGGCCTGGAGCTCCTGCTGCTGCGGGGCTCCGGCCGCCACGGAGCTCCAGGCCCTTTAAATCACCGTGGGATCCCTGCCACCGCTACCCCAGGGCAGCAGGGCTTGGCAGGGATTTAAAGGGCTCAGTGCTCCTGCCACTGCGGGATCCCCGAGCCCTTTTAATTGCTGCTGGAGCCCTGCTGCCAGGGGTAGTGGTGGCTGGGCTCCGGTGGTGATTTAAAGGGCCCGGGGCTCCCCGCAGTGGCTGGAGCTCCAGGCCCTTTAAATTCCAGCCCAAGCCCAGCTGCCAGAGCTCCAGGGCTCTGGCAGCAATTTAAAGGGCCCGGGGCTCCCCACAGGAACTGGAGTCCTGGGCCCTTTAAATCACCGCCGGAGAAGCCGGCTTACTTTCACCTCTGGATGTAATCCAGCCAGGGAATCTATCTTACAGAAGAGAATGAGAGTATGAGGCACTACACTCCCACAAGGCACTACAACTGCATTTTCAAATCAAGCTTTCTCAGTTTTCAGCCAGAATATTTTTGGTGGGTTTTGTTGTTGAAAAATAGCTCTATTTGAAAGCTTTATATCACACCTGGCAGACATGAAAGAATTTCCCTTCGCCCACCCCAATACTTTTCTAATGAATGATCAATCACTAGTTCAAGGTTAATTAGAAGGAGCAGAAATTTTCATCTCCCACAAAATATGTATAAATCATTTCTTTGGCCACATTTAGTTGATGAATGGCTTAACAATTACAGTACATACAGCAAATGTGTCTGTACAGTGCAGCCAGGTATATCAGTTAGTACATGCTAACATCCATTGATTTATGTGAATGGAAAGTCCATATATAACTTTGACTTGAAAACATGCAATTTTCCACAAGAGAAGGAAATAAGTTATACAGTATGGATGAGTTATATATTATGTATGTAAATTTACTACAAACCATAGCATTAATCCTGTACTGGGATTTAGTATTGCAGACCCCGGAATCATGCAAATCCCATTTGCCTTCGGTGGGCCAATGTAACCCCTCGTGGACACAAAAATCTGTATTAGCAGATCCCAAAGAAGGATGAAGGCCCATGAAATCAGCATGTTTGCTCACCATTTCCGGACTAAGAAATATCGCTCTTTTATAATTTATACTGGTCACTTTGTCCAAATCAAAATCTCTACAGCAAAAAATAATCAAGAGAGACCAGTGAAAACAGTCATTAACAGAGTGAAACATTGTTGCAACTTGGTTCTCCCAAGGATTGAGATCTATGAAATACTGTATCAGCTTCAATGATTAAAACTGAACAAAAGCCTAAAGTAATCTACAACAGCCATTAAAAAAAGAGAAAAGTTTGAATCTGACTTCAAAAAAGCAATTTTGGTTTAGTTTCAGTTCTGAACTGCAGAGACTGAAAATTATGCAAACTCACATGAAAACCCACACAAGGACACTCCGAGCCCTGTTGCGCAAATCCTTACTGACAGGAGTTATCACCCTTACCAGTGAGAGTCATCCCATGTCATTCCAACAGCTCTGACAGTAAGGACCACTCACATAAGTACGGGTATGCAGAAGGAGGTCCTTTATTGCCTACTGTAACAAAAGGAAAAGAAAAACAAATCTTACCGTTTTTTCTTTCACTGTTTCCACACGATCAAGTCTTGGCAAAGGTGCTACTTGAGCTAGGGTTTCTTTTTTCTGGATGTTTTCATGTTTGGATAGCATTTGTGGAATCTCAGTGGTCAAATCTTCCTTCTTAATCTCCTCTTGTTTCTTAACCTGCAATTTCTCAGGAGGTACTTTGGCTTCTAACTTCTCTTTGATACCTTGTCCTTTAGTCTCAACTTTGATGTCCTCTTTTTTGCCCTCTGGGAGGAATGGTTTCTCTTCCGGGAGCAGACATTTTTTGTCTTCCTCCAATTTGCTTATACGTTGCTTTACATCTGAACTTATCTCCGGAGGAATTTTGTCCACTGACGACGTCTTTGCCAGTTTCCCCTGTTGATGTTTTGGATCGTCCTTCTGTATTCCCTGGTGAATTTTATCAGCTGAAGGTTTCTTTGACAGTTTCCCCTGCTGAAGTTTTGGAGCTTCCTTCTGAATTCCCTGCTGGATTTTATCAGCTGATGGTATCTTAACCAGTTTCCCCAGCTGGAATTTTGGAGCTTCCTTCGAAATCCCCTGGTGGATTTTATCAGCGGAAAGCGTCTTTGCCAATTTTCCCTGTTGAAGTTTTGGATCTTCCTTCTGAATCCCCTGCTGGATTTTATCAGCTGAAAGAGTCTTTGCCAATTTCCCCTGCGAAAGCTTTGGAACTTTCTTCTGAATTCCTGGTTCTTCTTTTGATTTCTCCACTATTTGGGTAGGCAGTGCTGCAGTTTTCTGAGGGCGATCTGACTCGGCTGGCATAGGCTGGCTCTGAGGAACAACAGATGGTTTGGATACTGACTGTGAAGGGGCTGCCATTGGAGGTGGCATTTTGCCCATATCCCCAAGTTGTCCTGATATTGCTCTTTGTCTCTGACAGTTTAAGCACAGCCATTCTTGTACCTATAACATAATAAATAACATTAAATAAAATAAATATTGTTGAAAGTAAAATCATATTGTGCGTTTGGCTGTTATTGTCACTACAGTACTTGTAATCCAATCCTATGCACATTGTACACAATTATTTTCCTGGTTCCCATAGATAGCTTTTGCTGGAAGACTTATACCATTTATCTAAACCACACAGAATGCAACATTTTCATGCACAATTTAATATATCCAAAGTAACAGGAGGGCATAAATACCCTTGAAAATTTTATCAATCATCCAAAATACTGCTGTTGTTTTCTAGAAAGCTTGCCCACATATGCCCAACATCTCAAACCTATCAAAACCTGTTACGCACATTGAGACAATACCTTCCGCTACATTTGTTCATCATTGTAATAGGACGGTCTGTCTGTTTAATGGACTGCTTTGCACATCTGTTTATCTGTTTTTCCCATAAAGATTAGTTCTTTTTCCCTATTCTGGTTTTTCTAGTTTTGTGTAATAAAAGTGTGTGAGAGAGACAATGGGATATGAATAAAAGATAGGTCATCCTTCTTTTGTTTTCTTCTTCCTTTGGTAAATCATTGCTGCATTCTGTCTCTCTTTCTACCTTTCCCAGAAAACTAGGAAAAGGACAAATGGCAAATGGGCACCTGTGTATAAACTTATAGTGGTGGTTGCCTGGCTACAGGAGTCAGATTGCTTTCAGCAGAACTTGGCTACAGTTGCAGCAGGTTTCAAATGGGAACTTGAGACATAGTAAACAGTATTAAAAAAACAACAACCCAGAAATCTCTGGAGAAGGGGTTAGCCTGGAAACTTTAATTCAGAGCCAGCTAATGAGCCCCATTATTGGACTAAGATCTTTCTGCTGTAAATTACAAAAACCTTTGTTGCGTGTTTCTTTTTGTTCTTTTCGGCAAGATGAGGGAAGGCCTAACAGATTCAATTTCTTTTACCACATTTGGACTGAAGCTCCTATTTTCTTCATAGTGCCAACCCAGTGGCTTAGTGTCTGTTGAAACACCTATCACTCGGAGGGTGTTATCTGGAAACACAGAATATAATAAACAGAGAAATAACAGTGACAGTAATAATATGTTAGAAAACAGTGGCTGAAGAACAGAGACCCCTTTAATTTCTACATCAAAGATATGCTTCGGATAATTTTAGAATGGAAGTATTCTTGGGGAGGGGGAAAGGTCTTTAAAGGCTAATCATACACTCACACAGGTAGAGCTGGAAGGGATTATGTTACTGACCTGGGAAGAAAAAAGAAAAATGTGCATCCAGTTCTGCAAGATGCCCAGGGTCAGATTTATAAAGGTATTGAGGCACCCAAAGATAGAGATGGGTGCCAAATGGCTAGACATCCAACTGCCATTGAAAGTCAATGAGACATAGGTGCCTATTTCACTGTGTCACTTTTGTAAATACCACTATGTGCCTATCTGCATGTTTTGGCACCTGAATGCCTTTGTAAAGCTGAGTCTCAGCTACCAAGTACCTCACATGAGGTGCTCAGCCCTTGTATTTTTCTTCTCTTCCCACAGTGCAGTTTATATTTCGCTCTGTCATACTCGAGAATGGTTGCAACTGAAAGTCAAACAGATTAAAACTAGCAATTGCCCTCTCATTTTGTTTCTGTTCTTACAGGCCGCTTATGAAGTCTTACAAGGCCAAGCATAATAACTGGAATTCTGTTACACGTTCCACCAATACCTTGCTGGCTCTAGGCTAAAATACATTTAGAAAATATGTCAAACAACAAGTATTGTAAATTATTTATTAGAATTGCGTATGAAAAGAGTATTATGTGTGAATCAAACACTCATAAAAACTGAACTGCAAACACAATAACAAAGTATGAAGAAGGGATTGTTTAATATTTAAAATAGATGTAGCCTTCCTTGTCAGCAAATAGACCATTATGTTCCTAGCATTCAAAATGAGGGAATAATATATCTGCACTTTAGCATGGTTCACATATTTTGTCTAAAAAAATTGCATTTACCTACCTATTATTTTACTTTTCATTACGATGCCCCATACGCATGAGTATTAGTAATTGTTATTGACACAGCAGTACATAAAGCATTTGAAATAACTGGTAATTTTTCCCCAATAAAGACTGCAAGATCTAACTCTTTACTGAGTCATCTGTAGTTTCTTATATTGATTTCTATAAGGAGCTAATCAGAACAGTCACATAGAAGCCTGATCCAACACCCATTTAAAGTAAAAGAGAAGCTCCCATTGACTTCAATGGACACTGAATCAGACCCTTAGCTCAAAATTAGAGCATGTGTGTACACATGCATGTGTGAGTTTATGGTCAGGTCTCCAGTACAGACTTATATCGCTGTAACTACATTGCTCTAGGGTGTGTACTGTCATTATACCAACCTAACCTAACCTCCTGTGTAGACAGCACTATGTCACCAGGAAAGCTTCTCCCATCGACACAGCTATTGCGTCTCAGGGAGGTGGATTAACTATGCTCTCCTCTTAGCGTAGGAGCATCTTCACTAAAGCGCTTCAGCAACATTTTAAGTGTAGACCTGCCCTCACTATAAATAAAAATTTGGCCTAGCGCCAATGCAGACTCCAACACTTTCTCCTTAAACAAAAAGCAACCAAAGAACGCTCTCCACTAACTCCTCAGGCAACAAGCTGTATGAATAAAGAGGTTATTTTGCCTGAATGAACTTTGGTCAATGGCCTCCACCATTACAGTCTCCTCCATTTTAAATCAAGGGGATGCTAACTCAAGCCCAACAGCTGCTGTAGTCTTACACAATAAGAAAGACCATCTCCAAAGTAATGCTGGCTACCTAGAGTCATAAAGTCATAGAGTTTAAGGTAAGAAGGGACCAGAAGATCACATAGTCTGACCTCCTGTACATCACAGGTTACCAACGCCACCCAGCACCCGCAACAAACCAACAACTGAAATTACTCTAAAGTACTTGTCATAAACAGATAGCTAAGGGTTAATGTCTCTTTCACCTATAAAAGGGTTAACAAACAGTAAGCTGAAACACTTGACCAGAGGACCAGTCAGGAAACAAGACTTTTTCGGATCTGGGTGGAGGGAAGTTTTGGGTGTGGGTTCGTTGTTCTTTGTCTTGGGTCTGTGCCCTCTCGGCTCTGAGAGTGATTTTTCTATCTCCAGGTTTTCTAATCTTCTATTTCCAAGTTGTAAGTACAAGGATAGTAAGACAATAGGTTTATATATTTTTTTGTATTTACATGTGTGTAGTTGCTGGAATGTGTTAAATTGTATTATTTTTGGATAAGGCTGTTTATTCATTTTTTTTCCTTTAAGCAATTGACCCTGTATATTGTCACCTTAATATAGAGACCATTTTATGTCCTTTTTCTTTCTTTTTATATAAAGCTTTCTTTTTAAGACCTGTTTGAGTGTTTTTCACTGGTTAAGGCTAAGAAACAAAGGGGGGGGGCGAAAGTCTCTTTGTGTTAGATTTACTAAGCCTGACTTTGCATACCCTCTGGGTGAGGGGGGAGAGAGGTTAGATCTCTCGGTACTTGTGTTTCAAGGACTTGAAGCAGGGAGGGTGGAATCCCTTTGTTTAGATTCATGGAGCTTGAATCTGTATATCTCTCCAGGAACCCAGGGAGGGAACACCTGGAGGGGAAGAGGGAGAAGGGAAGTGGATTATTTCCCTTTGTGGTCAGACTCAAGGAATCTGGGAAGGTTTTGGGGAGACCACAGTGAGCTAGGCACTGTATAATTCCTGGCTCGTGGCAGCAATTACCAGGTCCAAGCTGGTAACTAAGCTTGGAGGTTTTCATGCTAACATCCATATTTTGGACACTAAGGTCCAGATCTGGGAAGAAATGTTATGACATGGTAGCCTCAGGCAACAAGCTGTATGAATAAAGAGGTTATTTTGCCTGAATGAACTTTGGTCAATGGCCTCCACCATTACAGTCTCCTCCATTTTAAATCAAGGGGATGCTAACCCAAGCCCAACAGCTGCTGTAGTCTTACACAATAAGAAAGACCATCTCCAAAGTAATGCTGGCTACCTAGAGTCATAAAGTCATAGAGTTTAAGGTAAGAAGGGACCAGAAGATCACTTAGTCTGACCTCCTGTATATCACAGGTTACCAACGCCACCCAGCACCCGCAACAAACCAACAACTGAAATTAGTCTAAAGTACTAGAGCCCTCAGAAAACTAAACTATTCTACATCACAGGCAGAAAATAGGAGGGACTGTGGTGCACCAATCCCCGAGGTCCCCAAACAGCAGGGGATTGATTAGATCCCCTATATGCCAAGATGATCCTGTAAAATGATCTATCAGTTTAGCTGAACAAACCTTTGGCTCTGTTGCCATCTTTCAAGATTTTAATTCTGAGATTTTGCAGTAATTCATGTTTTTCTTAAAGACTAAGATTCTACAGGTATGTGAATATGTTAGAATCTCAGATAGATTTTTATGTTTAAGGTAAATTTTTAGCCTGTATGGTTGGGGAGAAAAGTTTGAAAATGTGACCCCAGTGTAGTGTAACAGGGCTCGAAACCAGAATACAAATAAAAGGAACCAAAATGTATTTTTGTAATTGGTCTCATGATTCATAAGCCAATCTAATGATTTTTGGGGCTTGTAGTAAGGCCAGGTGGCCTCCTTCTGAGCCAGAGGAGGAAGAACCACCCTCCCTGCCCACGTGGGTGGAGCCAGGACTGCCTCATCCCTCCCATCGGAAGTATGACACCAAAACAGGAAATATAAAGAGCAGGGCCTCCTGCTCAGCTGGGGCTGAGACACAGAGGGAGACAGACATTCCCTGCTGCTGACCCTGCTGCTGAGCCCAGTGATGCCAGGGACACCTACCCAGAAGAGGCAGATGATACCCCGCTAATCCAGGTACACCTCAAGGGAAGGGGAGGAAGTGGCACAGGGGCAGCTAACCTTAGTCTGGCTGCAGCTTTGCTTCAAGTATGGCCAGTGTGTTGCGGTTGGGAGCCCTGCTGACCCAGTGGCAGATCACTCTGACACTGTTAGGGCCCTGGGTTGGGGGTCTGGTGGAATAGGCCCAGGCCTCACCTGCCACCACCTGGCCTGGGTTTGTTGGTTGTCTGCCAAAACTAGGACATCTGACCCCTGGATTTGCCCTGTCTCTGAATGAAGAGACTGGGGCTAATTGACTACTGGGTTTTTCTCTGACTCTACTGCAAGAGCCCAGAGCTGAGTGATTACTGGGTGTGCCCTTCTCTGCAGGAGGAGATTAGGGCCAGTTGCGACACTATCACCAAACTGCTAGTTCCCCAATACTAGGCTGAGATCCCAATGACATAGTGAGCAGGGTGGCCTCCAGAGGGGGAGGACTGACCGCCCCCCGACTACACTGCCAGACTCACGAGTTTGGAACATTTGGGGTTGGCAGTCCTCCATCAGCTATATCCTCTGCTTGTGTAAAATAGTGTTGTTCTACTGAAGTCAATAGACCTATGTGATTTATATCAGCTAAGGATTTGGCTTCACATTATTCTTGATGTGTACTACATTTATTTTATACTCAGACCCCATATGAATAAGTTTACTGTATTCCACCTCAAGGTAGTAAGCTGTTGTTGCTAATATCCCAAAGTATTAACATATGAGTTGTATTTATGTATGAAGTATAATCCAGTATGTTGCTGATGTGGTACGAAAGTTCTTAATGCTTACTGCTCTGTGGAGATAATTCCATTTGCTGAAATTTGCTTTCATTTCAATTTGGTTTTGAAAACTACCTGGTTTCCTGCCAGCTCTTCTGGAGCATGGACCCTGGAAGGCCTAAGGTCCTTGACTCGAGGATAGTCTGCCTGGCAGGCTGCCCTAGAGACAGGCAGGCTAGCTGGCAAGAAACTATCAGACCCTTATGTGGTTTCTGGTGGAACTTCATCAACATTCTGATTTCAGTCAACTGGCAAATTTTAAAGCTCTATTAATAATCGATTGGCACTTTTTGTTGAATATTCCTGAGCTTAGTACAGTACTAGTTTCTACAGAATTTATATCTTCAGCATCTCCCACCATCATGTTGGGTATGATCCTGAAAGATCTATTCTCGTTGAACACGCATTGACTTCAGGCATTGTGCCATGTGCAGAGGGCCTTGCAGGACTGAGTCTTCGAACAGTCAAGGTTTTTCATTCTGTGTGGAGATGCCGAGCTATTCTACTGACTCACAGAAGAAACCAGCTCAGTGGGATTACTCTAGGTTAGCAGTGGGGTAAGTGATAGCAGAATCTGGTCCTGAGCATCTCTCTGAGGTAGGTCAAATAGTTAAGCCCTGGGAACAGCCAAGTCATGAGGAAGCCGACTTATGACACTTGTAAGTACAGTCCTGATCAAAGATAATAAAGAGCCTGATCCAAAGTCCATTCAAAACTATGGAAAGAATCTTATAGATTACACTGGGCACTGAACCATGCACATAAGCCTTTTTTAAATCAATTATTTTTCGGCTCCAAGGCCACTGCTCCTCAGCACTCAAAGCACATTAACTGTCGTCCTGATAATTAGTTCTGAAAAAAATTTGATCATTCAATAAATAGCCAAATTATATCACAATTTTCTTTTTATCCTGGATGCATGCTGGCAGTTTTAAACCATAATCAATGATCCTAGATTTACAACTGGGTAAAAGTAGATTCCCAGATCAGAAGGGACCTTTATGATCATATAGTCAGATCTCCTGTATAACACAGGCCAGAGAACTTCCCCAGAAATAATTCCTAGAGCATGGCTTTCAGAAAAAAACATCCACTCCATTTTGAAAAGTAGTCAGTGATGAAGAATACACTACAACCCTTGGTAAATTGTTCCAGTAGCCTCACCCTTAAAAGTTTACACCTTATTTCCAATCTGAGTTTGTCTAGCTTCAACTTCCAGCCATTGGATAATGTTATAGCTTTCCCCGCTAGATTGAATAGTCTGGTCCTGGTTCTCACTTTGGGAGGCATTAGTTACAAAGAATGAAGATGCTTCTTCATTCATGAAGAACACAAATAAGAGACAACCAAGTTTTTCTGAAAATATTTTCACTCTTTGTTTCACAAAGTCTCTGTCCAGTCTAGTCATTTCATGTTGCAAAAATGATCTGAGCAATATTAGAAACATTAAACACCATGCATTGATTTTTATTATCCCAGATGAAAGTAGCACATCCAGAAACAAATTTGGGCATAAAACCAATGCAAAAATAATCATTTGATTATTAATACCATTACGGTTTTACAAGTAACTAAACATAACATATACTGATAAAGTATGACTAATATATAGCAAATGGAGAACAGTCTCCCACAATATCATTGATGCTTGCTCTTTCTCATGAGTTTTGTAAAGGTTCTGTCTTCCAAAATAACTTGATCAAATGCCATAGATTTTAATTTAAACTGCTAAATGGCAACACTGGAGAAATACAGGTCAGATTTTGATACCTTTAGTCACAATGAGTAGCACTTTATTCCACAAGTAATTAAATTGTTTCACTGGGACCGGTCATGATGTATGGTATGACTTAAACATGAATAAAGCTATCAGAATCCAACCTTAACTGTATTGATTTGGCATAAAACTCGTAAAAATGTTCATTAAAAACCCATGAAGTAAAAATACACTGTGATTCTGTGATATTTCATCCAAGAATTCATTGAGTTCTATGTACAGCTTGGACTGTTGTCCTTTACGAGCACATTGCCCAGTATATTAAATGGAGGCAATGTCTTTTACAGTAATGTTATTGAAGTGCAACTGAAAACATTCATGACTTTTAATCAAAAGTAGCAGGTTTTTTAATACTAAGAATTTACTTGGTCTATTTTTGCAGGGTGACCCAGTAGAACATACTGGGAGTTGCAAATGTCTATCTGAAAATATGCACAATCATAGAATCATAGATTAGCAGGGTTGGAAGAGTCCTCAGGAGGTTGTCTAATCCAAACCCCTGCTGAAAGCAGGACCAACACCAACTAAATCATCCCAGCCAGGGCTTTGCCAAGCCGAGCCTTAAAAACCTCTAAGGACAGAGATTGCATCATCTCCCTAGATAACCCATTCCAGTGCTTCACCACTCTCCTAGTGAAATAGTGTTTCCTAATATCCAACCTAGACCTCCCCCATTGCAACTTGAGACCATTGCTCCTTGTTCTGTCATCTGCCACCACTAAGAACAGCTCAACTCCATCCTCTTTGGAACCCCCCTTCATGTCGTTGAAGGCTGCTATCAAATCCCCCCTCACTCTTTTCTTCTGCAGACTAAATAACCCCTGTTCCCTCAGCCTCTCCTCGTAAGTCAATGGCCACACACTTATATTTTGGATTAAACTGAAGAGACTCGATGTAAAAACAAAACACATGACCAGTTGCTCTCCCTACCCCCTAATTGCTTCTCATGTTTTCCCTCTTACTTACCAAAAATATCCCTATCTCCTCATCCCTGCATAATTCCAATCCAGTCAACATCTTTGTGTTAATAGCTTATCATGTCACTTCCTCTCCTTGCTTTGCCAATTATGCCAGTCCCTCTTATCTGCTTCCCCTGCAACCATCAATATGCTTCCCCTAGTCTTTCCAATTCTGAGTCATCAACCCACTATCTGCTCTCCACTTCAATCCTTCATCAAGACTCACTTCTTGTGCCCTGCCCACATGAAATGAGTCAGGCATTTCAATAATGTTACTGATACATTCAAAATGAGAATACGAAACAACCCAATAACTTCCCTGTGCATGATGTCTGTTCTGTGTCTGTTTTGCTTATATTATAATCTCTCCAAGGCAGAGACTGTGTGCATTATGTGCCTCATTTTGTCAAGCCCATAAGAATAAAAAAAATTAAATAAACTGATGAGATAAACTGCTGCTTTTTTTAACTTCAGGTCATAAAGGTAAAGGACCTAAACCTGAATTCATTACACATGTGAGTGATTCCACTACAGCAAATTGAACTGCTCATGTGAGTATGGGTTAAAGACTCCTCATCTTTCTCCTCAGTCTCTGGTTATGTTTTCAATGAGTGATCAGTTCTCAGATCTTGGGGTAACATTCCTTTTCTAAACTGCATAATTTTAAATAGCCTCTGAAATGCAAACCACATTTTCAGAACCACGGGTGTATGTCATCACAATAAAGTTTATAAATCCTTTTTATGTCAGATCTTGATTCCGTCAGAATCTATAAAATCAGATTCTGTACCATAAAGTCATATGCCTGAGTTTTAGCCTTGTCTTTTCCTCAGTTAACCTCATGCCCTGATTACACGCTTTTACCCAGGGCTATATTTTCAGTTTGCCTGTCAACCCACATTTATTATGACTTGGTAAATGGCCATCATCTTCCTTCAGCACTCTTCACTGGGTAATTCCTCTTTCTTTGTTTAGACTCCTTAAAGACTTTACATCCTTTTATCACTGAGTTGGGTGTAGTAGTTATCAGTATTATAAACAACACTAATGTGCCTCAGTGTTCCGACTCCACGGCTCTTTCCTGTTTTATTGGGAATCCTCATGATCCCGTCCTGCTGAACATAGTAAAAGCAGCTGTTATATCTAGTCAGCTTTCTTATATACAAATACCACCATGAAAAGGGCACACATCTAGCCATTCAATACTAATGTATTGTCTCTGTTTTTCCAAGTCACGCAAGAGCTTAGGCACTACAGGTCCTAGGCTCATGTATTCATATATCACAGTGTCAGAAAAGTTAAAGTTGAAAATGTTGATCAGGTCAGCTAATCCATCTCCCTGCCAGTGCAGGATTTTAATTAGAGACTATAGTGATCCTTTATCCACTCTAGTATTAAATGCCTAGGGTATGACTATACTAGCGTTTTTACATGGAGTTAACTGATTGTCAGTTTGTTCTGGACTACAAATATCTGCAGTTTCACCTAAAGGTCAGCCTAGCAAGTTTCCTTGGAATGTCTGGAACATATGTTTATTCTTCTGCCAGAAAAAAAAAAAGTATTACATAAAGAGGAGCAACATAGAGAAATCATGGCAGCATCACTGAAAAATCACTGCTCCAAATCACTGACTTTAAAACATAAGATACAATGAACATGTTTGCAAAGACAAGCTACTTCTTATATAATCAAGCAACACACATTCATTGCAAGATAAAAATATCCATAATACATGAAAAGTGAGAAAAAATTTAGCTCTTTATTTTAGTTAAAAAAAAAGAATCAGCTCTCAGATGCTCTGTACAATACTTTCATTGTTATTAAAATCTGCTTGCTTTTCATTTGCCTTTGTAGTATACAGGTTCTGGAGATTGTTTTTTTAGAAAGTACAGGTAACAAGTCAATTGCATTTAAAAATATAACGTTGGTATTAACATTAATATTACACAGTCATACGACTCAAAAGCAATTTTAACCAGTGTACTCTTTTGGAGGTAGTTTTTCCACTGTTTTAATATGATTAATAATATTCTCAAGCATGTTAATAATACTGAAGAAATTCACATCTTTTAACTGTAGTGAATACCAAGCCCTCTTGTTTCGGCTTCCAGATAAAACAGACTTACTGGTTTGACTACACTTGAAAGTTTGGATTAAAATAGGGTTGGAGGAGTTTGAATGCAATAGCTTTCAAACAAGGTATTCTTATTCCAGAATAAGAGTGTTCACACATGGGGTTAATCAGGAACAACACCATATATAAATAAGCCCTTAGTTTTAAAATGAAACTTTTTTTTTTCTATTTAAAGTTGCAGTTAAGCTGTGGTTTTATTCTGAAAAATGACTATGAAAAATTCCATCTTCTTCCTTAACAGATCTGTTCCCTATGAATATTCAGTCGTATTTGCTGCCTTTAGTGATAAAAATATCTTTTCATACTTTTTACTCCTGTTACCATTGCAAACAGCTAAAGTAGAGTGAGGTGGATTCTCTTTCTTCTTGAGTATCAGCAGAATTGTTTGCTGTATCCTGATCAGATGCACACTCACTGAGGATAATGGGTTTGCATAGTTGTCATTAAGCCTCCGGTTCGGCTAAGGGCTTATCAATAAACTTAAGTCTCACTGGCTTCAGTCAGTGCAGTAAACACATCTGCTGAAGCCCAGGAAAAAACAGAATCCAGCTCACTCTCTTTTGGCTGTGTTGGCTCTACAGTGGTTTTAAACAGAAGTAAAGAGCAATGAAAAGTTTCAGTGTTACCTGAGTAATACAAAACCTTTTGCCTAGTTAAGTCTACTGCCCCTGACAATGATGTTATTTGAACAGAAATGTGATGTTACCATAAATGCAATCTGCTTGAATTTGCTATTCAGTGTCTGAACTGTCTTTCTGCACGGTGCTGTAATGGGATTTACCGTTTTGATTTCTTGCCATCCAATAAGCAGTAATAAAAGTAGAAGCTATTGTACTATATGGCTAGAGTCCAGACTCCCCGTCTTAGATTATGGGAATGCTATTCAATTGGTGTTTCGCTGAAGGAAAGGCAGTCTTCCAAAAAAACCCCCATTTTCATTAATTTATTAAGGCTTTGTTTAGCTTGACATTTTTAGAGACACTTTTTCTTGATTTACTTTATTTGCCTTCAGGTCCTCTAGGTATTTTGGATTACTCTTTCTCTCATTAAAAAAAATAATTTTCATTAATAAAGTGCATCTATAATCCTGTAGGTTAAATGCAGAGTAGGTAGAATTATTTTACTATTACTTGATAGGATCAAATTGAACAAATTTGTTTAGATGGCTTTGTATTATTTATAACTGGGTGTTGCACACAGGCCAAGTCAAGACTCCATTGGGCAAGGCACTACACAAACAGGTAAGGAAAAATGGTCTCTTGTCTCCAAAAAATTTACTATCTAATTTGAAAGAAGATGAAACAAGTGTGTAACAAACAACAGGAGGAATGAAAGTAATGACCGTAAGATTGCAGTTACATAGGGCACACAACTTGATTGTTCCAGATCATTTAAGATAATTATTTTTTTAAATATAAACAATATCAGTTAATTTGACTGCAGATCAATCTAGCCAACATTAGTTAATCAATATGTTGTAGGTGTGACAGAAGGAATGCATTTTGAGGAGGAATTTGCAATGGAAATTAGCAACTTTACAGATTAGTTCAGGGATTAGTTCCAAGTAAAAAAGGTCAGCTTGGAATTTAGTACAGAGATCTTCCCCCACACCCAATCTAATTACTATGCACAATCGTCCTGATCAGGACCCACCTTTTTTTCTAAATTCTTAATGGTTATGATAAAGTTTTTATCCAAATTTGTACCTAACACACATTTTTCAGCTTTTTTACTTGCTTCTTGGATACCACAGTAATGGGCATAGTGACTAGACAGATGAACAAGTAATACCATTATGTTTACAAAGAATATGAAATGGCCCAGTAGGACTTTGTTCTACTACTTAGTACTGCATTAAAAGGCCCTTGCTAAAGGGTAATGCCATGGCTCTATGAATAAAAGCCTTTTATCCAGTGAGAACACTCCAAGGACTTACTATTAAGATTTAGAGGGATAGCCAAGTTTAGTCTGTATCAGCAAAAACAGCAAGGAGTCATTGTGGCACCTTAGAGACTAAAACATTTATTTGGGCATAAGCTTTCGTGGGCTACTTCATTAGATGCATGGAGTGAAAAAATACAGTAGTGCATCTGATGAAGTGGGTTGTAGTCTACAAAAGCTTATGCCCAAATACATTTGTTAGTGTCTAAGGTGCCACAAGGGCTCCTTGTTGTTTTTATTAAGATGTAATCGCTTAAGTAGTATGCCATCATTATATAGCATGCCAGGGGAGCCAAGAAGCTGGTTATAGTTTCCTGAATCGTTACCCAGCTCTGGCTCCGAACAGGTTAGAGAAGTCTGGGGGCTGCTCTAATCGGTGCCAGCTACTTATAGTCCCTGTAGGAGGGTAGACACCTGCTCCTGCCCTGCAGGGCTTGAAATAGTCCAGGAGAGGGCTGTGGATGGGGCAAGAAGCCTGCGCTGATGAAGGAAAGTAGGCTCAGCTGTGGCCATGCCCCAAACAGACCCAGCTGGCCCTATAAAGGCCAGGGAAGCCAGGAGCAGAGGCAGGTTCTCTACTGAGATGGACCTGAGCAGAGTGGAGCAGAGCTGGGGAGGCTCCAGCATGGCAGAAGGCCAATGGGTACTGGGAGTTGCAGGGGGCAGCCCATGGGTAGGCAGAAGCAGCACGGCCAGACCCTCCTTGCTAGTGATGAGTGGCTTATACTGCAGTCTGCCCCAGGAACGGGGGCTAGTTGGTGACTGGCAGTAGCCTATGACTGAGGCAAGGCAGGGATAGAGGGTTGGGGGTTCCCCTGGGTGGGGAGACACTGAGACTGTGGGGATATTGCCAGGGAGCAGTGCCCAAAGACAAAGGGCACTGGGTCCTGGGAGGGACACGGGGGGCCAAGGGGCAGCGGGACACCGGCCTGTGCAGGGTGCCCAGGCTGGAAAAGAACTAATTCCCTGAGATGACCAGCAGGAGGCGCCACAGCGGTAAGTCTTCGCACTGTTTACAGTCCCCTTGGAAAGTCTCTGTTCTCTACCCCTGAGCCAGGGGTTGCAGGTAAAGAGGTACAGGTTCATACAGGTGTCTCCCCCACCACAAGACATGCCTAAGAAGGGCACAGAGAGCAGACTGGGGCAAAAAGAATCTGCCCCTATATGAAGGATTGTCTGCCACTTTAACCCATCACAGCCATTTTAAGATTGACCACGTTGGAACTGCTGACCATTCCACATGATCATGAAATGAGTGGGCTACAGAATAAAGCAAGGGGACAGCAAGGCAAGCCTACTCCACAGAGGGACCTTAACTCTGGAATGTCATTTCCCTCCATGTATTTCAAAGGTACATCTGTGGCACCTTCAGAGCAAAGCTCAAATCTTGTTTCTTGGCTGGAGTAGTTCTGTGGTTTGTGGGGTTTATAGTATTATAATTTAGTTTTCTGGCTCTTGGACATTTTTACAGGCATCATGTCTGCAGATACTGTAATTTGTTTTGTAGTTATTTCAGTTAAGGATCCCAGATGCCTTCAGATCTGGAGGTTATACACTAAAATATATTATTAATGTTGTTATCAACCGCATCATGAATAAACAAAAGGAAGTATTTTTTCACACAATGCACACTCAACCTGTGGAACTTCTTGCCAGAGGATCTTGTGAAGGTCAAGACTATAATAGGGTTAAAAAAAAAAAGTCAATAAATTCCAGGAGGCTAGGTCCATCAATGGTTACTAGTCAGGATGGGCAGGGTTGCTGTCCCTAGCCTCTGTTTTCCCAGAAGCTGGGAATGGGCAACAGGGCATGGATGACTTGATGATTACCTGTTCTGTTCATTCCGTCTGAGGAACCTGGCATTGGCCACTGTTGGTAGACAGGATACTGAGCTAAATGGATCTTTGGTCTGGCCAAGTATGGCCATTCTTAATAAGTTTTTTTTTTTTTCTGTATGGAACATTATAAGAAACTTGCCTTTATCCATGCCCTAAGTGCTGTGTGCTTTGTTTAAATGGTCCATCCTGAAACACAGGCTTTACATTTCAAATGATTTTAACTAGAAATGATAGGATCAGTACTTTAGCATCCATTGTTTTAACAGATGAACACTGGTCCGGTCTGATATGGGCAGGGCTGGCTTTAGGGGTCCTGCTGTCTTAGATAAAGCTGCAGATTGCTTCCCCCATCAGCTCGCATTCACTCACACAAATGGTTATTGAATGTTTTGCTGCCTCAGGTGACTACCTATTTGCTACTGTGGTAGAGCTGACCACAGGGAAGGGACAGACCCAGCACAGCTGGGTATAATGTGTTAAGGGCCTGCTCCAAAGCCCAGTGAAGTCAGTGAGAAGGCTCCTACTGATTTCAATGGGCTTTGGATCAAACCCTGTATGCAGTCCTGGAAATTCTGAATGTAAAGTCTAAAACGTAACTGAGATGTCAATGAAATGATCACTAAATCACACGACTCCAGCAGCTGAATTTTAAGAGACACACAGAAAGAAGCACATCTTTGGTATCAGTGTGAGGATTCTTAGACTACAAACTCCTTAAGGAAGGGAACATGTATTTGTGGTTCCAGGTCTTGACTTTGGCCTCTGGTTGATATTGCAGTTCAAAATTATTATTATTAATAGTACTGAACTCAAACATCTGCATTTAGATTACATGTTAGACGGTAAATACTGTAGGCTGTACGTTCTAACACATGAAATAAAAATAAATCATTTTGTAGCACATTAGAGAAGAGCCTTTCAACAGACAACTTTCTAGTGAGGATATGATTAAAACAATGTATTCACATATTTAAACAAATCTCTCTAATTTCACAACCACTGCAAGGGTTAATGGAATAAGTACATGTTTTATTTGATGGTCCACTCATTTCATGAAAATCATGGCAATAGGAGAGGATTTTGGGACCCTACTTTTACAAGTACCAAGTGTAAATAAATATACACATTTACCTTTACATCCAAATGTTGCAGCTTCTGTATGATGACATATTATTGACAATGGTTACAGTATTTAATTATTCTACTGGCCTTTTAATGTGTTTTTTTAGTGTTTCTAATTATGAGTGTCATAGTATAATTCCCAAATCTGAACCTTAGCGTCCAAAATATGAGTAGTAGGGGAATTCATGCTAAGCTTAATTACCAGCTTAGATTCTGTTGCGCTGCCACCAATCAGGAATTTTAGGGCCTGATACCCTCTGGTCCCCCCAAACACTTCCCTGGGGACCCCCAAGACCCAGATTCCTTGAGTCTTAAAATAAAGGGGAATAAACCATTTCCCTTCCCCCTCCTTTCTTTCTCCCAGCTCTCTCCTGCCCTGGGTACACTAGGAGACCACCGTGATTCAATTCCTTGAATCCCCACCCGAAAGGAATGTTCCCTTCTTCCCCGGAGAGAGATACAGAGATAAACGCAGAGAGCAGGTTTTTCTTCCCTCCTCCCTTTCCTTCCTCCCACCAATTCCTTGGTGAGTGCAGACTCCCTTCCCTGGAGTCTTACAAAAGATAACTCAAAAAAATTAATTAGGTTCTAAAAAAAGAGGAAAACTTTAATAAAGAAGGAAAAAACATAAAAATTGTCTCTGTAATCAAGATGGTAAATATACAGGGTTTTTTAGCTTATAGACAATAGAAAGAAGCTTTCTCCAGCAGAAACACAATTTAAGCTACTTCCAGCAAGTACACATCTGCAAATAAAGAAAAACAAGTTAAAAGACTATAACCGCCTTTGTACTTACTTACTATTCTGAATAGATACGAGCCTGTAGTAGGGAGATTGGCAGAAACCTGGTTGCACCTCTAGTCCCGTCCAGGACCCAGAGAGAACAACGCACAAACCCAAAACCCACAAATAAAGGCTTCCTTCCACCTAGATTTTAAAGTATCTTGTTTCCTGATTGGTCCTCTGGTCAGGTGTTTGGGTCCCTGTTTGTTAACCCTTTACAAGTAAAAGACATTAACCCTTAACTATCTGTTTATGACAATGAGGGTTTGAGTGAGAGAGTATTTGAGCTTTTGACCAGGTGTATTCCTCTTGGTTGTTGTTAAACTGCTCTCTGCAGCTATTCCTGTCCCAAGCCAACCATCAATAAGGAATCCTTCTCCAATACCTGAGAATCTGCAGTCAGTCCTTCAGCCCTGAAGCTACAGCAGACCCTGCCTTTCCTGTGACCTACTACACAAAACACAATGGCCAAGGGAACCACAGGGATAATGGATCCATCCCAGTATCTCCCACTCCGCCACTATTCATACAACCAGTATTGTCATCCTCAGACAGTCAAAATTCATGAAATTGACATTAAAAATCACAAACTTTTAAAAATTAAACCATTTGTGCCTTTTTTTTAATTTGCCTGTGGGTTTTTTGAGTCTTTCAATCTTTTCTTTGCATTCAGGAGAGCTAGACACTTTTTTAAAAACGAAAGCTAAGATAATCACTTAATCACATGACTGGAGGAGCTGGATCTTTAAACAAAAGATATCAAGAAACACGTGATAACATTGAAAAGTTGGCAAGACTCTTCTCCCTGAATGTGATGATACAGGGGGCAGAGTTTGCCACATAATACACCAAAAAGATTATACAGTAGAATATGCCTGAAAATTAGAAGTTCACATTTTAATGTTCTTGCACTTCATCAAACAGGTATTCTGAATACCAAGCTATGTCTTGCAGCACATAAGGTCTTTCCCAGTACATTCTGTCAAATTGTCTTGTTACATCACTTGCCTGGCTTAGTAAAAAAGGTCATCATTCAGTATTTGCTTCCAGACTAAGCAGATATTAACCTGGTAAAAATCATATTTATGCACATATCTGACAGCCTCATGGTCACATGACCAGTTGTTGCTATGGGATTACCCTTTCCAGTTTCTTTCAAACAATTTTCCAATTAGCTGACTGAAACAATTAGCATTTGCAGTACTTGCGTCTGTGACAAATGAACATGCCACACTAGGTTAATTAAATGGCAGTATATGACCTCCATTAGCATTATTTTTTACTTGCTTGGGTAGGATTTTTCTGGTTAATTGTATCATCCAGATCATATAGGATAAGTACATCATAGGTTGTGTTCATTTCCTAGGTCATAATTGTATAGTGAATTATTCCAACTGGAAAAACTACACTAAGTCCAAGAAAAAGTCTTGCCTTAATCTTTTTTCAACTAGTGACGTGCTGTTTTGTATATGTTTCATAGCCACAAGCCTTCCATGTTTACTGTGTATTACAACAAAAAGATTTAAAAGAATGGTTGTTTTTGTGGCAGTGACAGTGGAAACCCCAGTACCCAGTACAACTGGCCAGGGCAGTGCTTTGACAGTAACAGTCCTAGGCATCATTACTATTTATTATTTGTTCTGAGCTGACAGTGTCATATATGACACAAAAATACCAAAGAGTGTTGCCCTGCTCTGAAGAGCTCACAATCTGCATAAAGTTTTGGTTCAGTGCTTCACCACTTATGAGAAGTCTAAAGGAACATTTCTCATTTGCTCATCTCCTCTAACCTCTCCACTTGCCTCACTGACCCCATCCTATAACATCTCCTGATCTCCCCTGAGACCATTCTCACCCTTTTCCTCACTCTTCTTCTTAACTTCTCACTGGCTGTTAGCTCTTTCCCCTCAAAATACAATCATGCTTTAGTTGGACTATAAGGTGTCTAGAAAGCTGTTTAGATCATCGGGCACAACGGGTAGTGATCAATGGCTCCATGTCTAGTTGGCAGCTGGTATCAAGCGGAGTGCTCCAAGGGTCGGTCCTGGGGCTGGTTTTGTGCAATACCTTCATTAACAATTTGGAGGATGGTGTGGATTGCACCCTCAGCAAGTTTGCAGATGACACTAAACTGGGAGGCGTGGTAGATACGCTGGAGGATAGGGATAGGCTACAGAGAGACCTAGGCAAATTAGAGGATTGTGCCAAAAGAAATCTGTTGAGGTTCAACAAGGAAAAGTGCAGAGTCCTGCACTTAGGACCAAAGAATTCCATGTACTGCTATAGACTAGAGAGCGAGTGGCTAGGCAGTAGTTCTGCAGAAAAGAACCCAGGAGTTACAGTGAATGAGAAGCTGGATATGAGTCAACAGTGTGCCCTTGTCGCCAAGAAGACTACAAAAATGATTAGGGGGCTGGAGCACATGACTTATGAGGAGAGGTTGAGGGAACTGGGATTATTTAGTCTGCAGAAGAGAAGAATGAGGGGGGATTTGATAGCTGGGTTTGGGCCTGCTGTGAGCAGGGGGTTGGACTAGATGACCTCCTGAGGTCCCTTCCCACCCTGATATTCTATGATTCTCTTCTATCTTAAAAAAATGCACCCTGCTTGCCTCTTACCTACCACCCCATTTCCTTTTCATCTCTAAGCTCATTGAATTTGCTAGCTACAATTGGTATCTAGAGTTCCTCCCCTCCAGTTCCATACTAGGCCCTCTGCAATCTGGCTTCCACCCCTTACGCTCTGCTGAAAGCACTCTCATCAAAGTCCTCTTCCTAGAAAAAGCTTAGAACCAGGTCTCTATCCTTATCCTCCTCTTTGACCTGTCAGCCACCTTTGACACACTGACCATGCTTCTTTCTTGAAATCTTGTCCTCTATTGGTTTCTGTGATTCTTTCCTCTCCTGGTTCTCTTCCTACCTCTCTAATCAGTCCTTCAGCATCAACTCTGGAGGATTCTCCTCATTACATCCTTCAACTTTCTACAGGTCTTGGTCCTTGGTCCACCGTCTCTTCTGTCTCTACACCTTATCTCTGAAAATCTCATCTGCAAACACAAATTCACCTACCATACCTATGCTGATGACTCACAGAGATACCTCTGTACTCCACACCTGCCTCCTCCTGTCCAAATTAAAACCTCAGCCTGTCTCTCTAATTTCTTCTTGACCACAGTTGGGCTACTTGTTAGCTGAGACCACTGCCTACTACGTTGATCATTATTTACATGTACTGTACCATCATTTATCTGTACCCATCTGCTATGTCTTGTAAGCTCTTTGGGGCAAGGGCCATTTTTTGTTCTGTGTTTGTACAGCACCTAGCACAATTATGTCCTGATTCATAAGAAGGGCTTCTTGGCATTATAGTAATACAAGTACATTAACAGACAATAATAATAATTAATAAAGTTCTCAAACTGGAGTGCAATTTGTATAGCTAAACAAGGAGTCTGCTTTTAATAATCCAGGGACCACAACAATTAATGGATTCTTGTCACATCTCAAAATCTGAAATTTAAGGACCGATCACAACCAGAACTTTTTATCTGAAACTTGGTAGATCAGATTAATGGGAAGCTGGATCTGTACCATCTTCATAAAACCCAAACCTGGTTTCCTTGGGAAATCCTTACTCAAATTACAGAGATCACTACTACATATCACCATTCCAGAAAGTCACTGTTTTTGTACCAAGGAAACATTCCAACTAGGATGATTATCCTCAAATTGACCTATATAGTAAATTTCAATCATATGTTTTGCATAAATTAGAACTAATGCTAAAACTGCTTAAGGGCCCATTTTTGTGGCACTTACTCATGAGTGGTACCTTACTGCATGAATAATCCTTCTGAATTCACTGGGCCTTACTTGGGCAGTAAGATACTACTTCATGTGAGTGAGGGTGCCAAACCAAAACCCAAAATGAGTTGCTGTAGTGGAGGATTGAAATATCTATCAAATAATGTATTTGTTCTGCAGCACAAGCAACTGAGTTTTTAAAGAATGACCCTGCACTGGGAATGATGCGGAGTCCCAACTTTACCGGGAGAGAACCAGACGACATTTCACTCCCCGCCCTACTTTTCCCATTCACTTTAAGACTCTGTATCTGCTCTTGGAAGAAGAGAGGGAGCTCTTTTCACCCAAAAATAGTGCAAGATGAGTTGTGCATCCTGTTCATGGTGTCTACAGGTATCATGGACTGAAGATCAAAGACAAGATTTTTAAAAATGAGGGTCTGAAGTTAAGTCTTAAGCCCATAGTTTGACACCTAAATAAGTGATCAAATTTTCAGAAGCATGGAGATCATCCACTGACTTCAGTTTCCCAATTCAAGTTCTTTAATTTGGGACTCATGCTAATCAGGGTCACTGTAGATGATCTCATTTTGTCATTTGGGTTACAAACTACATGTCAGCCACTTAGTATTATTTTGTATTTCATTTTTGTTCTTTGTTTCATATGATTGGTATCCGAATCCTTTCCCAGGAGATACATTTTTATATGGAAAGAGATGGGAGCAGTGATTAGTAGTGTAAAGGATAGTTTTATCCCCAGCAGACATACCTCATTATCTAGTAACTAGGTGAAAATGTAGAAAAGTCACTTATGAGCTCTGGAAAATGTTACTCATTAATTAGAACTATGATAAGAGTTGCCACTTCCTGATGTGCTTGCAACTGCCATGGCAATAGACAGGTTATACAATTAATAAAGTAAATAAATGCAGTGCTGTTACTCCAGGCTGGAGTAAGCCAGACTTTACACACAATACACTTTCCTGCCTCCCCTCCAGTATTTCTGGATGACGCCTTCCTTCCCTCAGCTGCTGCAGTGAGAAAGCAGTGTGTTCACTTCTTTTGGCTACAGCTTTTGGGCCTTAAACGGGATGAGGGAAGGAAGCAATGGTTGAGTTGACAAGGGTAGAATAATGGCTGCCACCCACTCTCAGCTCAGGGCTAGCCTCACCCAAAAAATGGCTGTTTTTGAGAAATGTAGGCCCAGAGTCAGAGCTAAGCACTAGGCATCTTGCTGCACATTGTGCAAAGACTTAGTGGGTCAACATAAATGTGTTAGTTAATTGTTGGAGACACATTTATAATGAATACATGTGCTTTACACAGCAGTGTCCATCTTTTTCTCAAATTAAATCAATGGGAGCTGCTAATATGAATCCAGAACCAGAATCTGGTCCTACAGCTGCATTTTTATCTCAGTGTTCCTGTGACAGGAACAAACTAAGATGACATTACTGAATGCTGCTATAATTTAGCAATTTATATGACTGAATCATTTACACAAATAGATGAAAATGAAACTTTTCCTTGTGAAAATTTCAAGGCAGCAATCATTGAAATGCCTTTCCAATTTCTCTTGTTGAAATGTGCTTGTAATCTGTTCAAAGGCAGACCATACTGTAATGGTACAGCTTGGCTAAATGAAGATGTTTTCTTGATCTCTAATGTGAAAATAAATCTTATAGAGTCTGACAATCATATGCAATAAACTATGAGTTGATTTTCAGCAGGTATCATGAGTATAACCATGCACACGCTGAAGTAATTGCCTAGACTCAGAGAGATGCACAAGAAACAAATATACCTTCAACTAGGAATATTAAGGTCAAATCTATAAATGAAGGGCCTGATCCAGACCTCACTTATAGTAGTGTAAATTAGGACTAATTCTACTGAAGTCAATGTACTTGAGCCTCCTCTCAGTATAAGTCAGCAGGAGTTCCACAGAAATCAGCAACATTACACCAGTGTGAAACAGTTGTAGTAAAGAAGAATCAGGTCCAAAAATATTAACTAGAATTTAGAACTATAATAAAAGGACCAAATATAACCATTTCCTGATGTTCTGGCTGCTGCTATATAAAATTAATAAAGTAAATAAGTAAAATATGATTTTGCCTCAATTTTTCATAAGGGTAATGAGGAGCTTGGGGCAGTGACAGGGTGGCTAATGGAAATGAGGATATGAAAGTAGGAATTACAGCATCTGAGGTGGAAATCAAACTTAATCAGCTTAATGGGACTAAATCAGGGGTCCCAGATAATCTCCATCCAAGAATATTAAAGAAACTGGCACATGTAATTGCAAGCCCAGTAGCACGGATTATTAATGAATCTGTAAACTTTGGGGTCGTACCCTATGACTGGAGAATTGCTAATTTAGTATCTATTTTTTAAAAAAGGGAATGTGTGTGATCTGGGAAACTACAGTCCCATTAGTTTGATCTCAACTGTATGTAGCATTTTAGAACAAATTTTGAAAGAGAATGTAGTTAAGGATATAGAGGTAAATGGTAACTGGGATATAATACAACATGGTTTTACAAAAGCGAGATCGTGCCCAGGGCCGGCGCAACCCATTAGGCGACCTAGGCGGTCGCTTAGGGTGCTAACACTTGGAGGGCAGTGACCGTGGTGGCCAGATCTTTGGCCGCCTTGGTTGTTAGCAGTATTTCGGGGGCGAGACCTTCCGCTGCCTAGGGCATCAAAAAAGCTGGCACTGCTCCTGATCGTGCCAGACCAATCTGATCTACTTCTCTGAGAAAATAACTGAATTTTTTATACAAAGGAAATGCAGTAGATCAAATACACCTGGATTTCAGTAAGGCATTTGATACAATTCCATATGGGCAGTTGTTAGTAAAATTGGAAAAGATGGGGATTAATATGAGAACTGAAAGGTGGATAAGGAACTGGTTAAAGGGGAGACTACAACGGGTCATACTGAAAGATGGAGGGAGGTTACTACTGGAGTTCCTCAGGGATTGGTCTTTATTAATGACGAAACCAAAAAAAGTTGGGAGGTACTGCCAATACGGAGGAGGACCGGAATATCATACAGGAAGATCTGGACAGTCTTGAAAACTGAAGTAATGCAAATGGGATTAAATTTAATAGTGCAAAGTCATGCACTTAGAGACTAACAACAAGAATTTTTGCTATAAGCTAGGGACTTATCAGCTGGAAGTGACATGGGAAGAGAAAGACCCAGTGTACTGGTTGATCACAAAATGACTATGAGATGCCAGTGTATTGTGGCTGTGAAAAAGGCTAATGCAATCCTAGGATGCATCAGGTGAGATATCTTCAGTAGAGATAGGGAAGTGTTAATACCAGTTTACAAGTCACTGGTAAGACCTCATCTGGAATACTATGTGCAATTCTGTTCTTTCATGTTTAAGAAAGATGAACTCAAACTGGAATAGTTGCAGAGAAGGGTTACAAGGATGATCAAAGAAATGGAAAGACTCAAAGAGCTTGTTTAGCCTAAGCAAATGAAGGCTGAGGAAGATACGATTTCTCTCTATAAATACATCAGAGGAATAAATAACAGGTAGGGAGAGGATTTATTTAAGTTAAGTGCCAATGTTAACACAAGAACAAACGGATATCAAGTGACCATGAACAAGTGTAGGCTCGTAATTAGGTAAAGGTTTCTAACAATCAAAGGAATGAAGTTCTGGAACAGCCTTCCAAATTGATTAGTGGGGGCAAAATAACCTAACTGCCTTCAAGATGGCACTTGATAAGTGTATGGAGAAAATTACAGAATCATAGAACATCAGGATTGGAAGGGACCTCAGGAGGTCATCTAGTACAACTCCCTGCTCAAAGCAGGACCAATCCCCAACTAAATCATCCCAGCCAGGGCTTTGTCAAGCCTGACCTTTAAAACCTCTAAAGAAGGAGATTCCACTTAGTACGATGGTACAATGGGACTGCATACAGTGGCATGTGGCCCATCAGCGACTGCTAGTAGCAAAAATCCCCAACAGCTGGAGATGGGACAATAGATTGGGGGGGGGGCTCTTAAGTTACTACACAGAATTCTTTGCTAGGTGTTGGTCTGGTGGGTCTTGCCACATGCTCAGTGTCTAACTGATCGCCATATTTGGAAGGAATTTTCCCTGAGGTCAGATTGACAGAGATCCTGGTTTGTTTTTTTTGTTTGCCTTCCTCTGCAGCATGGGGCATGGGTCACTTGCAGGTTTAACTAATGTAAATTGTGGATTAAGTGTAACTTGAAGTCTTTAAATAATGATTTGAGGATTTCAGTAGTTCAGCCAGAGGTTATGGGTCTATTACAGGAGTGGGTGGGTGAGGTTCTGTGGCCTGCAATGTGCAGGAGGTTAGACTAGATGGTGGTCCCTTCTGGCCTTACAGTCTATGAGTCTACTCCATGCAGATATGTGTCAGACTTTGCATAGTCAGGAACAACCCATAAAATCCTACCACACAGAGAATCCAAGATGCTGATCACACTTCTTTTGAGGGCAGCCATTTAAAAAGTATTAAATAATACAAGCTGTGATCTATGCTCAAATATTTATTTCTGAGCATTTCATCTTTTTAACAAAAAGCCCTTTTAAATACTTCCTTCTCAGCCAAATCACTCCCAACTTCTTGGAATTTGTGCATGTCTAATATTCTGGCCAAATCTTACTTTTAGATCATATTAATTTTTTAAAAGTATTTTTAGTTTTTATAAAAATCACCCTCCTACATGAATCAGAGCACCTGTACAATGTGGACTTTACCAAATATTATCTTCCTATTTTCAAAGGTAGAAAATGATAATCCCCTAGAAATAATCAGTCTCTTCTCATTTTCCTACAACACTTCTGTGACACTCTGTACCTCAAAGTAAGCACCTTGGAATCCCTACATCAGGGATCGGCAACCTTTGGCCCACGGCCCTCCAGGGTAAGCCCCCGGCGCGCCAGGCCAGTTTGTTTACCTGCCGCATCCCCGGGTTCAGCCGATTGCAGCTCCCACTGGCCGTGGTTTGTCATGCGAGGCCAATGGGGGCTGCAGGAAGCAGCGCAGGCTGAGGGATGTGCTGGCTGCCGCTTCCCGCAGCCCCCATTGGCCTGGAACAGCGAACCGTGGCCAGTGGGAGCTGCGATTGGTCGAACCTATGGACACAGTAGGTAAACAAACCGGCCCAGCCCATGAGGGGTGCTTACCCTGGAGGGCCATGTGCCAAAGGTTGCTGATCCCTGCCCTATATTCACTACTGCGATACTATTATGATATGTTTTATACAAGCTATACCTTGTCAGGTATTTTAACCTGTTGACTGTATGTGTTTTCATTAGATGTGAAGCTATGAAGCATTGCTATGTATGTGTGTTACTGAAATACGTTGTGAGGTTGGGAGATGCCCACAGCCAACATTTCAATTACAATGAAGGACGAGCCAGACATGTGCTGATGGTCCATTAAATAGAATCCACTCTCCCAATGGCCATTCTCAGAGAGCACACATATGCAATGGAGACTGCTTGACCAACAGGGACTGCCTGATCCCCACAACACAGTAAGGATCTTTCTAGCAAGCTGGAAAAAAGTATAAAAGGAGACAGTGACATCATCACTTAGCCTCTCTCTCTCCCTCTCCTCCATCTCAACACCTAGAGGAACGTCTGGCAGATAAAGACTTTGAAGTGGGGAAGGGTGATCCCAGGCTGGAAGGTAGTCCCAGCTTGTGTATTGAGAAACTGTAATCTGCTTGTACCATCTGTCAGAGTGAGAAAAGCTGTATGTTTTAACTCTCACTTAGACCAAAAGTTTAGAATTTAGAAAGCGTGTTTACCTTTTATTTTCTTAAGGTAAATATCTGTGACTTTTATGCCTACCACTTATAATCACTTAACATCTGTCTACAGAAAGACAGATATTTTATCTAAAACAGTGTGTTTTGGTTGAAGTTTTTGGGAAATCACAGCTCAGTTTCCAAAAACTAGTGTGTGTCCACTCCATGCTGAGGGAGTGGCAAACTACTTAATGAACTTCCATTGTCCAACGGAGCCTTGAGCAGTGTAAGATGGTATAGTCCTAGGGTGCAAGACTGGGCAGCTGGGGGGAATTGGCTGAAGTCTCTCTATCGTTGGTTCATGAGTGACTGGGAGGTAATTCATATAGTTGGGCGTGTCCCTTCCTGTAGATGTCTGTGTAAGTAGTATTTGGCAGAGGTTTGTAGCTTGACATAGCTTCACAGTGCAAGAGACAACCCAGATTGGTGGGACAGAGGGCTCAGTGGTCCCAGTGGTTCTAATCCCCCTTGACCTCAATCAACAGAAGAGCCTTACCAGTCAAATGCTATGTTAGCTCACCCTCATTGATTATTGCAAAATTATTTTGAAATTTTCTTATAGTTCCAAATTTCTTGTTAATCATCACCAGACAGATTTATTCTGCCCATATCTTCAACCAATTACTCATATATAATATTTTCTCATGAAGAATTTAGCAGTAAAAGAAAAACAAAAACCCTTCATGGATTAAGAATGTTAAGGGCAGAAAGGATAATTATGATAATTTAGTTTGACATCCTGCATAACACAGGCCACAGAATTTCACCAACAGGTTCCTGCATCCAACCCATAACTTTTGGCTGAGTTAGCCCAGATCTTTTCAAGAGACATACAATTTTATACAAACATCGCAAGTGAACAGGAATCCATCACATCTTGAGGTCAGTTGCTCCAATTGTTAATTATTGCCACTGTAAAACTACTGCACCATATTTCTAGTCTGAATTTGTCTAGCTTTAGTTCCAATCCATTGGATCTTGTTATGCCTTTCTCTGCTAGGTTAAAGAGCTGCCAACTATCAGAAATCTTCCTTTTATGTGGCTACTTAGAGACTTTTATTAAGTTACCACTTAACTTTCTTTGCTAAACCATGCAGAGGGAACTCCTTTAGTCTCTGACTGTAAGACAAGTTCCAAATCACAAATCATTCTTGTAGCTCTTATCTGAACCTTTTTGAATTGCCAACACCCGTTTTAATTGTGGGCACCAGACTGTATTTTTGGGGTAGATCCTCAGCTGATATAAATCAGCTTAACTCTAGTGAAGTCAATGGAGCTAAACTGATTAACATTAGCTGAGGTTCTGCTCCCTTATGTCTTGCCACATATACTGGACTATGCCCACACACCCCATCATCTTTCCAAAATGAAATCCTCTGTAACATTATTTTTATGGTATGTCTTCTGATCTTCGATTTTAAAGGCCCACACCACCATTTTCTCAATTCAAATTGTGTTAATTTCTTCTTAGTTATTTACAATAGAACTGGACAGAACACTAAAAAATAATAAAATGGTGAACATTTCTACAAAGCTGAAGAATGGACTACATAACCTAACACGACTTCTTCAACTCTTCATGGAATCATAGAATATCAGGATTGGAAAGGACCTCTGGAGGTCATCTAGTCAAACCCTCTGCTCAAAGCAGGAGCAATCCCCAGACAGATTTTTGCCCCAGATCCCTAAATACCCCCCTCAAAGATTGAACTCAGCCCTGAGTTTAGCAGGCCAAAGCTCAAACCACTGAGCTCTCTCTCCTCCCTGCCCTCATTTTCGTTAATTACTGAGAATCAAGGGGAAATGATTAAAAAGATATACAGAAGTAAATCAAGTTAATACAAGTAAATCGAAAGAAGGCTGGCTTTGTAGCTAAAGCACTGAATGAGACACCAGAAAATGGGTTCAATTCCTAGTTCTGCCTCAGATTTTCTGTGTCACCTTGAGTATTCTCTGTCTCAGATCCCCATCTGTGAAATAGGGATAAGAATACTTTATTTAGATTGGAAAGTCTTAATGGTTGGTATATTCCGGGAATGATACCAGCTGGGATCTCTACGTGCTATCATAATACAAATAGTAAACGTTCAAATTCACCTCCATAGGCAATTTAAAATAAAAATAAAGTATTTTTGTCTTTATGATAATTATTTGATTCTGAAATAAGCATCGACTTGGTAAGAATTCAATAAATATATCAACCAACAGCTGCTAAAAATGCTTCATCAGTAACCACAGACTGCAGATGCCTTGGTAAATGACTTTTTTTTTTTTTTTTAGAGTAGCAGACATAGATACTTCAAAACAGAATACTATGATGATCATAATTGCAGATAGGAGGAAAGGAGAATTAAAAATTAATTCCAAAACATAACAAAAATCATCATATCCACACTAACATCTGTATAATCAATCCCCAAACTTTCAATACTAAGATAATATACATGTGCCTATAAATGAACCATTTATGGGCTGTCTTGGAAAACACATCTCTAGGCAATGGAGTGGAAAGTTCACATCTGTGTTCAAGGGCAGAATTGGAAGCAGTTTCCATAGCAGACAAGTAAATGTTTGTACAAAGTAGTTTGCATTATGCCCCAGAAGAATCTGGATTTGAAAGAATCTGGATGCAGACTGCTGTTACAGTAGCTTGTACTGAAGGATAGTGCTCTGCTGCAGTCATTCCCTAACAATATCTAAAATGACAACTGAAGAGGCACAGGCTGGATTTTTACTGAACTTGAGTTTCAGATTATTTGCAGGATGAATTTACCACCTCTGCTTCAAATGCAATTGAAATACGTCAGAAATAATCACTCAAGGGCTTGAGCCTACAATCCTCCATGTAGGAAGTTATCAGTGCTTCGTACCTCTCAAAATTGAGGACTTAGAGCAATATTTCCAGTACTCAGGTACCCAAATCATGCTTACATAGAGAAACAGGTAATTCCATCCATCCCATTGCCTGTATGTGGGTGGGGTGCACAGAAATAAGTGGGCCTACATACCCTCTTACTTTCTCCCAAGAGCATGTGGGCAAGGAAGAGTGAGCATTTGGCAGGAAGGAGCACGGAATCACTGGATCTGCCTTCCCTATTTATTGGCCAGCACAGCTAAGCCAGTGCAGGGTGTGTCACACTTTGGTGCTGTTATGGCCAACAGCAAATTACTATGATCTTCCCCTCCCTTCAGAATAATGGGCTGTTTCATATATTGCATGCTGGGTACTAGTATGAGAAGACTCCATGCTTGTAAAACTGGCTCTTTATTAAGAGATATTTACAGAGGTGCTGCAACTGCACTTAGCATTCATGCCACATGCAGGTAGACTAACCACTGGTGCTTCCTCTAAACTCTTCCCTCCTTCAACCTGTGCTCCTTCCTCCAAGTACCATGCAGACTGCTACATGGGGGAGCAGAGAGGGAATTGTAATTCAGAGGTCTTTCTCTCATTCATAAAGCTTTTTGGGGGTACCTTATGCACCACCCATTGTTCAAAGCTATACCTGAGGTCAAAATGTAGCCCAAAATAGTAACTGGATTCACAAAAGGCACTGTTACTTTCACTAGTCTCTTTACAAATGTGTTGTTCGGGCGAGGACACCTAAGTAAAATCAGAAGAATAAAAAAATGTAAACATGAAATAAAAATCATAGTAACTGCCTCTCTCGGTATTCCCAGTGCTTCCTGTCTATGTTACGTCTCTCTTGTTAGATAGTACACTCTTCTGGGAACACACTGTTTGTACTGTGAGCCTTGTATATTCCTGACTAAAACGTTGTAGTTTAACAATGAATAAAGAGCTATACATTCATATAGAATTTTAGGAGAATGCACAATTGTAATTTATCAAATTAAAGTGCACCTAGGGTTTGGGCATTGGGCTGCTAAACCCAGGGTTGTGAGTTCAAGCCTTGTGGGGGCCATTTAGAGAACAGGGGTAAAAAAAAAACTGTCTGGGGATGTTCTGCTTTGAGCAGGGGGTTGGACTAGATGACCTCCTGAGGTCCCTTCCAACCCTGATATTCTATTGTCTGCAACCCATTTTATTACATTTTTTCCGTGCCCATTTCAAGGCATTGAAAACAATAATAAATACAGAGCAAAAGAAGCTAATTCATGGCCAGGGCATTTAAATAAGTTAAATTATGTAAAAGAAGACAGGGGAAAAGAGGAAAGTTTTGTCAAATCATGTTAGTCTATGCATTGCAGAAATACTGATTTGAAGTGAAATAGTGTTACAGGAACAGTGGGTTCATCATCATTAAGACTTCATGCTAAATGCACATGTACACCTAACATTATATGATCATATATCATAAACTGTGCATGTTTGAGTGTGAGCATGAGCGAGAGAGAGTAACTGACTCCAGGTCTGAGATCTGCAACCCATAAAGTTTCAAACTTTATGTGGATTTAGGAACTCAGCATTTTGTTATTAAAAATCTTTTAAAGTAAATCTGTAAAGGTTCCTTAATGAGATGAACTAGATAATGTAGACGATATCCACTACTCCAGTATGTATCTCTTATTAACAATGTTTGAGTCATACTTTTAAAAAAATGCACATCTGCAATACTCGGTATTACAGCTGAATGGCAGATTGCCCATAAACGGATGTATCTATGTCACAGAGTATATTCCTGATCAGTCTGCATCATGCACTGCATCTTGTACTGTCCATGTACTTTTGTTTAGGTTTATAAATAACTATGAAGTGTAATTTTAACAAATCATTGCTCAGCACTTATCTTAACATTACACTATTGCTATCAGTTTTAATAACCGTTTAAAGATGACAATTTCATTAAAGACATTTACAATCAAGATAGCAAATCCAAACAAATTAAATATTTTGTGACATAAGTAATGGTGGCTGAAGCTTTACTAAATAGAGACATTAACTGTTGGCTGCTACTGGTTCTGAACTTCCCTTTTAGGTAACAGATTTGCCAACTGAATCCAGTGAAATGCTCTAACAGACAAAGTAGAGCAGGACTTGCTGATTCAGGATATCAGCATTCTTAGTAGAAAAATCAACATATCAAATTTACCACAACTTGAGTAGAAATGTCTTCGCGTGTAAGATCCAGGGTGAGATAATTAATCCAAGACCTGCCAGAATGAGGGCAATCCTCCAGTGCCCAAAGACAAACACTAATGGGCATAACAGTAAATAAAACTGCCTAAAAATTGATCATGGCAAAAGTTAACATACCACTAAAATACTCAACTGACAGATCTCCAGTCTAAAAAATGCAGCCTTTTAAAATCAGCCTATCAGTGATGAGCATGCTGAGAGAAATACAGAGTTTGTTTTTTAACAATACTGCTGTTCTGCCAGGCCTTAAGCATCAATAAGCAATTTATTTTATATAACATGTCAGCAGTAACTATGGCAATAATACAGCTTAAGAAGTCCTACATCTGTAAGACTAGCTAATTTGCTTTGAGAGCTTCTTCTTTGAAACCCGATGAAAGCCGTAAGAAGTTGCATGTTTGCTTGACAGATTTGATAAGCATGCCATTGTGAATATATTACAAAAACTGAATGTCTGACAAAACAAGGGGCTGAGAATTGATATCTAAAAGGAAATATTTAAGATCTACATCTGAAAGTGAATCAGTATTAATCACTATGTTAGAACAGTGAGTCCACTTCATCCAAAGTATGTACATTTAGTACAGTTTTCTTTCTTCTAATCCATCAGCAAATAAACTCAAATTTATATTCAGAATTACTGGAAAATCCCCCCAAAAACCCTCGTATCGTAGCCTAGGTACATTAAAATTGCATCAGAGACTTGATAGATGGTCTTGAAAGTACTCCCAGCACTACTAAATATCAGACATTTATTATAGATCGAGACTTACTTTGTCATCTTTAAATGCTACACAGAAGTGTGCAAATAGTTCAGTATGTCAGCTACAGTCATCCAGAACCCTGTCCGTCCCCAAGCTAATGCAGTATATTGCAGAGTGCTTCCATTTTCAGGGTTAGTCAATTAATTTTTTGTCAAATTTCTTTGGTCACGGTATAGTCAAGGTCAAGACTTCAGAGAAAATAATAAAAAAAAAATTAATAACATGATCATAATAAGTAAATAAAAAGATTTCTGGGTATGTTCAAAAGCATCTGGTGGTCTGGATTTGGAACGTGGTCTGCCTATCGACTACCCCGTGGTATATAGTCTCTATAATTAGTTTGGGTGCCTTGTCATAATATAATGCATTTTTCTACAATAGACTGTATAAAATATTTTTCAAAAATATGCCTTCTTGTGAAAAAAAAGTCAAATTATATTATTAAAATGTGGGCATATGTGTAATGAGGCACTAGGGGATGGTTTAGTGGAGTTGCAGGAAATTCACTGTATTGTGTTAAATGATGCCAATCTAGAGAACCTGGAAAACGGCATCTGAGGATAACAACGAGATTGCATTTTAGAAAGCTCACAGAATTTATGCTGTCTTCTGTTCTCATTACGGTCTTACAATTGTCACTGTAGTTAATAAAATTTGTGCTATTTTCTATTCTCATTACAATCTGTGACAAGAATGCATTATAATTTTGTCATTTTCACTCCTATGAAAATCATTGCCCTAAGAATGAGTTACCCCAGCATTTCTTACCTGATTGATTATCATTCCATGCACGACAGATAGGCAGGCAGGCAGGCAGGCAGTATCTGGTTTAGTAGTTGACTTTAACTTTGAATTTGCCTTTTTAACAAGCAACTAGTTAAGCTTTCAAGTGGCATAGGTAGAAATGAGTCCTTTATGGGTAAAGGTCATAAGAACATAAAAATGACCATAGTGAGTCATACCAAACACCCACTGAGCCCAGTATCCTGTTTTCCAGCAGCAGGCAATGTCAGGTGTCCCAGAGAAAATGAACAGAACAGGCAATCACCAAGTGATTCATCCCCTGCCTCCTACTCCCAGACTCTGGCAAACAGAGGCTTGGAACACCATCCTTGCCCATCTTGGCTAATAGCCATTGATGGCCTTATCCTCCATGAATCTATCTACTTCTTTTTTGAATCCTTCACAACGTCCCCTGGCAAAGAGTTCCACAGGCTGATTATGTGTTGTGTGAAGTGAAGAAATACTTCATTTTGTTTGTTTTACATCTGCTGCTATTAATTTCATTTGGGGACTCCCAGTTCTTGTGTTATGAGAAAGAGTCAGTAACATTTCCTTATTTACTTTCTCCACACCAGTCATGATTTTAGAGACCTCTATCATATCCTAACAGGCCACATACAATTAAGATTAATTGACGATACTATAAAGTAATGAAGCTGATCCCTATGCAGAATTTATGATCCCTTAGATTATTTAAATTGCAGGAAGGTCAATAACTGCGACATGGTTAGAGGAGTTAACAGTGAAAATCAATTCAATTTGTTGAGTCCCCTAAGGGTGATACTCAATAACAGAACACTTCAAATGGTTGCTAGCTTGGTGTGAGAAATATTCAGACCTTCAATATGAAGACTACGAACCATCTGGGGAAAAAAGCAACTCAAGGAAGTTTGGAAAAAAATAAAACTGCTTATCTTTATTTCTCGCTTCTCCCCCATTAACTGGGACAATAGTTGTCTCACTTGAATTTTGAAAATTACTTGTGCAAGGGCCAGATCCTGCAAAAGTGTCAATGGAACTTACTAACTATAGCAGGGATAGGAAACCTATAGCACGGGTGCTGAAGACGGCACGCGAGCTGATTTTCAGTGGTACTCACACTGCCGGGTCTGGGGGGCTCTGCATTTTAATTGAATTTTAAATGAAACTTTTAAATATTTTAAAAACCTTGTTAACTTTACATACAACAATAGTTTAGTTATATATTACAGACCTATAGAAAGAGATCTTCTAAAAACGTTAAAATGTATGACTGACACGTGAAATCTTAAATCAGAGGGAATAAATGAAGACTCGGCACAGCACTTCTAAAAGATGGCCGACCCCTGAACTATAGCAAACACTATATATATTAGCAAGTAGTTGCAGGGTTCCGCCAAATGAATGGCAACAAGAACAAAGTATAATACATGATAAATATTTTATTTGTGTATTTTGAAAACTGTAGTTCAATTTTATTAGATATAGTGTAATTCAGGATGTACTACTTAATGCATGGCATTCTAGTAATTGAAAATAGTGAAGCTTTAGTTCTATGAGACTTCACTAAACTAAACCACTATTAAATGTCTTTCACAGAGGTGGAGCAGGCACGATAATTTTTCTGCAGATTACAAAACAAATAAAACATAACAAATGTATATACACATTGTATGTGATGCATTGACTTCCACTCCCTACCTTTCTATATTTCTTACCTTTATAGACAATAGGCTCATTGGGTCAGCATCTCTGTTTATTAAAGCTAGGCAGGAAATGGTTTTCCAGTCCTGGGAAATTTTTCTCAAAACAGGACAAAAGTTAAAATCTCAAAAATAGTTGCAAACCAAAAGCTTTTTGTTTTCATTTTAGGTCAATCAAAATGTTTCATTTCAATATTTCTAAGATGTTTCAATTTTTTTTTCCTGTCTAATTAGCTAAAATTTCAAAACAGAAATTCAATTCAAACCAGAAACTGGACATTTTCTTTAGAGAAATATTTAAATAAAATATTTCAACCATTTCAGAACTGTTTTGTCATTTTTTTTTGAGTCAGGAAACTCAAATATGAACCTGTTTCTGGAACAGTTTCAGTTTTAACAGATCGGAATTTTTCATGAAAAATTCACTCCCAGCTCCACTGTCTACTTTTTTTATATAGTATGTAGCATGACAGGGCCATAATCCTGATTGGGGATGTCATAAACAGATAAGTAAGAGTTAATAGCACAGAAGTACTTTATATCTCTTTGACTGTAAAGGGTTAACAAGAACAGTGAGCCTGGCTGTCACCTGACCCGAGGACCAATCAGAGGACAGGATACTTTCAAATCTTGAGGAAGGGAAGTTTTTGTGTGTGCTGTTAGTTTTGGTTGTTGTTCACTCTGGGGGCTCAGAGGGACCAGACGTGCAACCAGGTTTCTCTCCAATCTCTCCGATACACGCTCTTTTAAGTTGTGAATAGTGAGTACTAGGTAGATAAAGCGAGTTAGGTTTATGGTTGTTTTCTTTATTTGCAAGTGTGTATTTGTTTGGAAGGAGTTCAAATGTGCATTTAGCTGAAAGGAGTTCAAATTGGTATTTTGCTGAAAAGATTTTAATTTGTACTTGTATACTTAGGCTGGGAGAGTGGTCCCAGTGTCTATAGCTAAAAAACCCTGTACCTATGCCATCTTAAATTTACAAGATCATTTTTACTGTTTTTCTCTCTTTAATTAAAAGCTTTTCTTGTTTAAGAACCTAATTGTTTTTTTATTCTGGTGAGATCCCAGGGGACTGGGTCTGGATTCACCAGGGAATTGGTGGGGAGAAAGGAGGGAAGAGGGAGAGAGAGGCTGATTTCTCTCTGTGCCAGGATTACTTTCTCTCAGGAAGAATCTGGGAGGGGAAGAGAGAAGGAGGGGGGAAGGTGCAATTTCCTCTCTGTTTCAGGATTCAAGGGGTTGAATCACAGTGGTCTTCCAGGGTAACCCAGGGAGGGGAAGTCTGGGAGAGGCAACGGTGAAGGAAAGGGTTTACTTTCCTTGTGTTAAGATCCAGAGGGTCTGGGTCTTGGGGGTCCCGGGCCAGGTTTTGGGGGGACCAGAGTGTACCAGGCACTGTAATTCCTGGTTGGTGACAGCGCTACAGGTTCTAAGCTGGTAATTAAGCTTAGAGGAATTCATGCTGGTACCCCATCTTTTTGGACGCTAAGGTTCAGAGTGGGGGTTATACCACGACAGGGGATGTTTGTGAACTGCTGTCATAAAAATATCAAATAATTAAATGCGTTTATTAGCAAAATGGACACCAGCCATATTCTGCTATTCCTCATTGTCTTTGCTTGAAACTCTAAGACAAACCATGATCATGGGGATATTGCTTTATGCATCCCATAAACAAACAATCCATATACACAGAGCCACATTCTGACCACAGTTACACCAGTGTAAATTCAGGCAGGGATAGGCAACCTATGGCACACGTGCCAAAGGCGGCACACGAGCTGATTTTTAGTGGCACTTACACTGCTTGGATCCTGGCCTCCTGTCTGGGGGGCTCTGCATTTTAATCTAATTTTAAATTAAGCTTCTTAAGTATTTTAAAAACCTTATTTACTTTACATACAACAGTTTAGTTATTATAGACATATAGAAAGAGACCTTCTAAAAACGTTAAAATGTATTACCGGAACGTGAAACCTTAAATCAGAGTGAATAAATGAAGACAACACACCACATCTGAAAGGTTGCTGACCCCTGATCCAGAGTATATCCATTAACTGTAGCTGAAGTTTCTCCAAATTACAATGAGAATATATCTCATAGATTATAATAAATCTATAGAATTTTCCCTTTTAGGTCATCATCAAATCAAAAGAGCCATGATCAAATTTAAAAAGTGTATGGATTTTAAAGGGTCTGTATAATTTCATAACCAATAAAACCTGTAAATACAAATGCTAAATTAAAGGTAATTATATTTCATGCTTCAAGGCATAAAATAACTGAAGGAGTCAATGATCCCAACCTTAATGTCTAGCATAGAGTTGTGTCTAATATATAATTTGCTAACAGATTTACAGATTCTGTTATACTCTGGAGAAACCTCTTCACCTGTATATTAGTTAATATTAGAGCTGGCTAGGAATTTTTTGTTTAAATGTTATTGATTTATTTATTTTTACATACAATGAAGTTTTGGCAAAATCAAAATTTCCCACTGTATAATTTTGACTTTGCTGAATTTTTCTTTCATTCTCTGTAGGGAAAATCAAAAAGAAATATTTTGGTTTTGGTGGAGTCAACCTGAGTCAAAATACATCAGTTTTTCAGTTGAACTTAACTGTTTCACTTACACGTGAAATCTGTATCCCCGCAAACCACCAGGGGTTGTAATTCAGGTGTCCCATGCTCCCATTTTCCTCTGTAGCTGGACTTCCCGGATGCACTATATCTCCCATGATGCACCACGGTTTGCCTTCTGGTTGAACCATTACAGCGCATCCTGGGTGTTAAATGATCACATTGCATCAAAGAAGATGCAGTCTGGCCAGGAAGCCCTGCCCATAGGATCAGATTCCTTTAGCTACCACAGCAGCTCAAGCAAGCATTGTTTTATGTCAAACTGACCCAAAACAAAAATGTTTCAATTCATTTTAATAACCAAAACAAAGAGTAGTGATATTTCTGAATCTAAATTATTCTGTTCCATGGAAAAATCTCAGTATTTTGACTTTTTGTCCTGTAGGAGGACAAAAGCAAATTTCAAAACATTTATATTTCTATTTACTGCTGCACTGCTGAACAATGCTTAGTAGAGAAAGAGTGAGATAAACAGCTGATTCGAGTTCTCAGACTAATCTGGGATGCTCTGCACTACTGCATATGGAGTTTCTGGTGGCCGGTAAGCTAGAACTGTAGCTAGCTCATTAAACACAGTTTGCAAATTGCATAGAACAGAAATCTAATAATGGTGAAAAGTTACAGGGTCTATATAAGCATAGAAATAAAGAAGCTTTAAGCTTTCCTCACTGCTCTACCTGGACTTGCTTTGAAAAAACAGTTCCTAATTAATGACATAAAATCTTTTAACACTTTACTAAGTAAACTAACTAATGAGTCCCCGTGGAAAAGTTTATATACAAATATAAAATGGCAATGTTTGCTGATGCATAGCTCCAGCTGGCATGAACAGATGTGACTCCTCTGAATTGGAGTTACACAGATTTACACCAGCAGAGAATCGAGCCAGACAATGAACTACCCTTTTATCTCTAAACACAGCTCCTCAAGAACAGTGTGGAGGGACACTGGTGAGGAAGAATAGTGGAGACTGCACTCTGATGCCCATGCTGTACCAATTTTCTGGCTATAAAGAACATTCTTTTCCACGGGGGCTCAATTTGGCAAAGTTCAGGAGCATTATAGTCCATTTCACAGAATTTTTAAAAAAGATATATGGATAAAAAGAAAAAAGAAAAGAAGCAAATGCTACAAACTCACATCTACATTGGGAAGAATATGTGAATTGATTGATTGATTGATAGCAGACAGATGTATTGTCTTTAGCTTTTTTTCTAATTGTTCCACCAATGGTCCCACAGTTGTGGTACAAAGTAGCATGAGGAAGGTTTTTCTGTAAAAAGATATTTCATGCCATTTAAAAGGAGGACAGAAATAGTAATGAATTTCAACAGCTTTAGACAACTTCAGTGAACAAGTTTCAAAGTATCATTGTATGCATTCTATGGAACTCAGTGTTTAAGCAGAAAGTTTTAATTCCTCTGTGGAAGACAATGTCTGCCTATTAGGATACCAAATAACTAACAGTATCCTTTCTCAAGTCTTGCATTTTCACATTACTAATTCATGCCAGCAAGTCTTTTACAGGCTCTTATTTCATTATACCCAGGTTCCAACTGCTATCAATATATTCTGGATTTGTGAAGAACGCTTTACATCAAGACTCTGCAATGCTTTCAAAGAATAACCTCATCAACAGTCTGCAATTCCATCAGTGAGCAACCTCACTTAAAATCGTAAGTTTACTTTGCATGTGCACCTACTTTTTTTTCCCCAAGTAAAAGTGATTCCGATTTTTAGGATACTGATTAGGATCTGATCCAGAGGTGTGCTGAGCTTCTTCAGAGGTGCCCTGACTACTATCCACTTCCTCTGAAAACAACTGACGAAAAGGCTGCCCTCCAGATGTTCTCAGCATTGGACTGAATCAAGGCTTATTGTATACTGGAGCTGTATTCATGCATTGTTTTTTTCAACTTCTTGGCAAAAAGCCATTGAACAAGTATCAAATAGAAATACACGTAAGAACTTCTAAAAACAGTAATGTGTTGGTTCACCTCTGCTCCCTTTGTGGTATCTCAGAGTGCACCCCCTCAGGTGTCAGGCCTCATGCCTTTGCCTATTCTTGGATGGAATTCCACAATTCTCCCACTCTTGTCCAGGGGTCCTTTAGCTACAACATCATGTGTATCCATGGTTGTTACCCTGCAGGTCCAACTGAGTTTGCATCCCGGTGGTTCTTCCCTTCCAGAGTCAGTGATCAGTGGTGAATGTAGTGATCAGATAATCTGTTTAAAATACTGTTTATTTTAGCAGTAGGAACAAAGCATTGAAGAAAAAAAGGATTTTTAAACAATACTCTACACTCACATCTATCTTACCTAAAGCGCTACTATCCTGTGATGGAACCTAACCAGGCCTAGCTTCTCCAGACATACATTCATACAGTAAATATCCCAATAACCAGGGCAACACAGAGTATCCATCAGTTATTACAGAGCAGCTCCATATCTATCACACCAGGCTGATCTGACAGTTAGAAAAAACAACCTTTTACATGTGAACTGATACACATTCATACAAAAGCCCATCTGACAAGACAGTTATTGAGAAACAAATATGGAACTCACAAAGCCTTTTTTACAGTCACTTTTCACAGTGCTATAGAGCTGTCCTTTTTATTTTGTATCTTAGCAACAGATGTTAACAGAATAAGCACTCAGGTAATCAATACATAAACCAGTTTCGCTAAAAGAAAAATCTCTTGCCCCTCCTTGAACTTTTCCCAAACTTTAAAGTGAGCCCCAGCATCTCAGAATCCTTAATTCTCTCCACAATTCTAAACAGTTTTTTAAATACAATTACTATCGAATGGGAATTCTGCATGCACAGGCCAGGGCAGAAGTTGGCATTATTCCAGAGTTTTCAAATGCTTGTATAGCATTTAGAAACAGGGATTACCATACCATAGTCCAATATCTTGTCTCCAACAGTAGCCAGCACCATGGGCTTCAGAGGAAGGTGCAATAAACCTCCTACTCCCGACTAGTTAGAGATTGGTTTAACCCCTAAGCATGAGGTTTAGTATCTCTTCCAATATTTTTATCGTTAACTAAAACAACTCTAAATATTCTATTTATCCATCTAAATGTCCATTTTTTAAATTCTTGCTACAATTTTGGCCTCATCAACATCCTGTGGCAATGAGTTCCATAGTCTAATCATATGTTGTGTGAAAAAGCATTTCCTTTTATTGATTTTGAATTTGCCACTTTTAACATATTGTAGTTTTTCAAAACTATCTACATTTCTTGTTGGACCTGGAATGTTGATGTTGGAATCTAGATTAACTGCACTGAACTAGAACAGAATTTTTGGTAACTGGGCCTTATCTTTGTAACAGTATGAAGCAAATCCTTGGATATAAGCACACCTCAACTTTTAAGTGTTGCACATCTGGATTTTGATTCTGTGGCTTTAATCCTTCCTTAAAATTCACACTTCCTACTAAAATTAGACTCTATTATATAGAAGAAGTATAATAACATTTATATACCATATTCTCTGAATGAAAAATGCAATACATAAGGAGTACCATTAGTGATGTCTACACAAACTGGAAATCCCAGATCAATTATCCCTACTAAAAAAATTAATAAACCAAGTGGCTAAACACTTTACAGTGACAAACACAGTCTATCAGAATTGAAAATGTCTTAAACTGAAAAAGAATTAAGACCTGAACCAGTAGATACAAGAGAAAAATATCTGGATATTGTGCAATATCTTAAATCATGGATTCCTATTGAACAGATATTATGATCTCAAATTATTTTATAAAGATTAAGGGTATTTTTTTAAAAGTTCCTTTGTTCCATTTTCAAGAGAGACCTATGCACTTAGCCCACAGCCCACATTACCACCTTGGGGCTAAAATCACAGGCGCTCCATCACTGGGGGTCAGGGCTAGGGAAGGCCTCTCTTGGTGATGACAGCAAAAGATCTTTTCCCTGGATCATATGCCCAGTGTCTTCTCTAATTTGCCTCTTTTGATAAGAGGGGTAAAATCTCTGCATTGGACTCCTAATGGGACCCACCACCATCCACCTACTGTGGATGAATGTCTTTCCACTGAACTCCAATCCCAATGCAAGTGTGATGGTTCTGCTAAGCAAGGGCTATGTTTCCCATCAGCCCTCCCCACTGGCCAGGGAAGGTGAAGGATTCTGAACCAGGAAGTGCTTGGCTCCTTTAAGGAATCAGTGGCTGGCCACAGCTAGCCTGGAGCTGCGGTAAAGCTGTATGCAGAGAGGAAAAATCCCAGGAACTGCTTGCAAAACCATGTGTGGAACAGGCTGTTACTGCTGGATGTTTCAGCTGAACGCAGGTCTGGATGGTAGAGCTGCAGCAGCTGGGCAGGGGACCAGTGTCATAAACAGATAGCTAAGGGTTAATGTTCTTTTACCTGTAAAGGGTTAACACAGGGAACCAAACACCTGACCAGAGGACCAATCAGGAAACAAGACTTTTTCAAATCTGGGTGGAGGGAAGTTTTGGGTGTGAGTTCTTTGTCTTGGTTCGGTGACCTTCTCGGCTCTGAGAGTGATCTTTCTATCTCCAGGCTCTCTAATCTTCTGTTTCCAAGTCGTAAGTACAAGGATAGTAAGACAATAGGTTTATATTGGTTATTTTTTGTATTTACATGTGTGTAGTTGCTGGAATGTTTTAAATTGTATTCTTTTTGGATAAGGCTGTTTATTCATTTTTTTTCCTTTAAGCAATAGACCCTGTATATTGTCACCATAATACAGAGATCATTTTATGTCCTTTTTCTTTCTTTTTATATAAAGCTTTCTTTTTAAGACCTGTTGGAGTTTTTCTTTAGTGGGGACTCCAGGGAATTGAGTCTGCAGCTCACCAAGGATTGGTGGGAGGAAGAAGTCAGGGGGAAAAATCTCTGTGTGTTAGATTTACTAAGTCTGACTTTGCATACCCTCTGGGTGAGGGGGGAGAGAGGTTAGATCTCTCGGTGCTTGTGTTTCAAGCACTTGAAGCAGGGAGGGTGAAATCCCTTTGTTTAAAGTCATGGAGCTTGCTTCTGTATATCTCTCCAGGAACCCAGGGAGGGAACATCTGGAGGGGAGGAGGGGGAAGGGAAATGGTTTATTCCCCTTTGTTGTGAGACTCAAGGAATCTGAGTCTGGGGGTCCCCCAGGGAAGGTTTTGGGGAGACCACAGTGAGCTAGGCACTGTATAATTCCTGGCTGGTGGAAGCAATTACCAGGTCCGAGCTGGTAACTAAGCTTGGAGGTTTTCATGCTAACACCCATATTTTGGACGCTAAAGTCCAGAACTGGGAAGAAATGTTATGACAACCAGTGCAGGGGAGCCCTAAGGAGACACACTAACTGAGCATGGCCTGGAAACCTGCTCCTATTTGCTTGAATAGAGACTGAACTGAAGAGAGCAACCCAGGCGCTAGGCCTGAGGACCCCGACATGAGGGCAGGGGACTGGACTCGATGACCTCTCGAGGTCCCCTCCAGTCCTAGAGTCTATAAGTCTCTCAATCTGACTGCCCCAGGGGACCAAACACGAAATGCTATTGCTCACTTTGAATTGTAACTGTTTAAGCCTCTGCCCCTAGGGTGTTTGCAACCTTTTCCTCTCCTGCCAGCCCTAGTAAAATTCTCTTTTCACTTAGCCCTGTGTCTGAGTGGCTAATGGGGCCCACTAGGGCTAGTACCTACAAGACCAAGCTGCTGAAGCACTTCAGTATTTGCCTCTGATTCATGGTACATCTGGCACAGTACTGGCATCTTAGGTATACTCTAGCTAGGGTGACCAGACAGCAAGTGTGAAAAATCGGGATGAGGGTGGGGGTTAATAGGACCCTCTCTAAGAAAAAGCCCCAAATATTGGGACTGTCCCTATAAAATCGGGACATCAGGTCACACTAACTAGCACTGAGCAGCCCCAATAATCACACAGGCAACAGCAGCTGAAATGTAAAGAAATAATAGATTTCACACAAGTGAGGGCATAACTGTGGACCTTTTTCATATAAAACTTTGAATTGCTAATACCAGCTGGAAGTTATATAGCACCTTTCACCCAAAGATTTGATTGGCTTTTGAAAGATGTGGGTATCATCATTTAACAAGTGGAGGAAATTGATACCCAGGTTTTAAGACTGGGCTTTTCAAAGGAGCCTAAATGCAAAAATCCCATGAGTTTCAATGAGATGTGGATGCCTAATGCCCCAAGACATATTTGAAGATCTTAACCTAAATGTTTTGCGCAAGCCCACACACCAATCAGTGGCATAGCCAGAGTCAAAACAATAGGTTTTTGCTCCCAGTTTTATGCTCAGTCAATTAGATCATGAAGGTTTGTCAAATGAATGTAGGCTCACAGAAGTGTGATTATGTTCAGACCAACTTGATGAAAATCTTCCAGTATCAAAATTACCTCTAATTTAGGATGAGAATCAAATCAGGATTTGTCTAACAGTTGGCACTGCAGGTACAATCAAATATCTCAATATTAAATTGCATTCTATCTACTTACTACACGATCCGCAACCACAATCAAATGTAAACCTCCAGAACTTAGCTTAGAAATATGTTAACAAACTATGCAAAATAGAATCTACTTTTCTATAGTAGCCAGCTCCCTTCTATTTATATCCAAATTTCAAATGTGGCAAGTTTTTATTTTTTCCTATATTAAATGATGCACACAAAAACAATCGGACCCATAATTTTTTTTCATCGTCTCTTGTGCATGTGCAAATGACAATGTGCATATGCAAACTCCATTTACAACCAGGCCTAAATTAGTCATGCACATGTGTATTTTTATAACACAAAAACTGTACACACAGGTAACCTATATAAGCAAGCCTGCACAGGAACCAGTTGAGACTGGACTGAGGCACCTTTGAAAATATGGTTGTTGGTCTCCAAACTGCATAGCATCTCTCTGATGGATTGCTCTATGCCAGTGGTTTTCACACTTTTTAAGCTGCGTACCCCTTTTCAAATAATCATAATATACCTATGAAATCAGAAAAAAAAAGTCTGTAAGGGATAACATGATGCGTTGTCTGCCATTACAGGATTTTTCACGTGTACCCCTGATGAGATCTCGAGTACCCTTAGGGGTACGCATATCCCAGTTTGAAAACCATGGCTTTCTGCAAAAAAAAGGTTGCAAAACACAATTTACAAGTAATTAATGGGAACAGAACACTCAGCTTCATGCTCCAAAGAATCAAATGAGTTCACTGGATATATTAATGCTTATCACCTCCCTTGTAATCTTTCAGACAAATGCAAAGTCCTTGCCTTATCTTAGCCTTATGGGATGTAACTGACAAACTGTTTCAGTGTCTATTTCAGCACCTGCGTTATGTTTTTAATCACGGGCATAGCTTGTGTGTGGGCGAGGGGGGAGAGGGCATTGCCTCCCATAAACTGTAAGCCTCGCGCATATGCAGAATTTGCCCCTCCCCCCCAATGCAGCTCCATTGGCCTGACTAGAGCTGACCCATCAAACACAGAAGTCAAATTACGCCTGTGTTTTTAACGAAGGCTGAAAGAGTAATTCACACTTTTTTCTTCCTACTGAGCTAAGGTCAGAGAAGGCAACTTTTGATTTAATGGAGAACATTTTCACTACTCAATCTCCCATGATCTACCCTGGACATTGCTAACTTTTCTTTATGATAGGTAAAAATCGGAACCACTGCCATTTCTAAATGGATGCTCACTGAGGGCTTCTCTACACAGGGACACTGAGGAAAGTTAAGACAAATCAAATACAGTTGTGAAGTCAATATCCATAAATTAAACAAGTTAAATCCCCCTGAGGAAACATTCATTCAGGGCTAACATGGCCTTAGTTCACTGTAGTTTAATCCTACTTGGATTAGTTTACGTTGGAGGAGGATTAAGCTACAGTGCATCAAGGACACTTTATTCCTTAATTAGAATATCCACACGGGAGCTTGATTTTCTTTAGTTTCTGCACATTAACTTTACACTTTGAGTTGATTCATCTTCACTTTCTAGACTGTCCTCATGTAGACAAGCCCCGAGTCATTTTATGGGTGCACTATCACTTGAGTTGTTTAAAAATGACATCATAAACCAACTGAGAATATACACTGAACGCTAACTGGGCAAAGGAGAGGGGCTGCATTGACCTAGCATATATTTATCCAGGCTTAATTTTTAAGGTTCAAAGGAGAGATACTCGAATGAGTAATACAATTTCCACACACAGGTTCTAAATAGCAGTGCTCACTGCAACCTGGAGAGGGAAACTATGCACTGAAATCATGTCAGTGTGTTATGAAGATGTATTATGATTATTATTTCTCTGTATTGTAGTAGCACTTTGGGGTTTCGGTCATAGACCAGAACTCCATTCCGCTAGGTGCTGTACAAACACAGGGGAAAAAAGATTGTCCCGCCTCCCCAAAGGGTTCACAATCCAACTTCCAAGACAGTATTTTGATGCATGACCCTCGCTGAAAAGTTAGGACCCCCCCAGGTTCAAAGGTGATTGACAAGAAGAGAAGATCTCACCAGCTGTGGCTTTCACATATCTCAGTGTCGGGAGGTATCAGACTCTCTAAAATGTTTAGTCACCTCTTTAGACAGAAATGATTTGTTCCTATGGAATAGTTATTATAAATATTACCAAGACAATCTCACTTTTCTGTTCAGCCAGTATTCAGAAAAAATTAACTCACTTCCACTAAGCGAACTTATTTGATGTTTATTTAAGCAGCTAATTTAATTCAGTAACATTTCCATTAAAGATAAAGTCCTGAGACATTCCCTTACTCACACACACAGAAAGCGAAAGAGAGAGACGTGAGAGCAAGAGATAAGTATACTAGGAATTTCCAGTTCTAGATGATGGTTATGAAAGGACACACATTAATCTCACGTGTCTGCAGTGACAGTCAATGTGCAAAGGCATGACTGCATTACACTGATTGAAACTGTCACCCAACTGGATAGGCAGAGTAACCTATTTGTGGCATTTGGAAAGATTAGCAGGCAAAATGCTGCAGTGTGGATGGAAAATTTGTCTGATCATACATTATAAATTCAGCTCCATCTATGTGTATCCTTCCATCTGAGGGAAAATCCTTCTGTAGTAAATAATAATCTTAATAAATTTCTGAGTGTCAAGACTGGGCATAACACCATGAGCCTAATATTTTAAATTATACTTGGCATTTCTAGCTTATTTCATCCAGCAACACCAAGGCTTTTTAAAAACCTGAAGTGAACCACACAATACTCCAAATATTAGATAGGTATTAATCTACTCATTTTATAAAAGGGTAAACAGAAACATGGCGACTAGAAGGGGCTTACAAATTGTGAAACAAAAAAGAAGTGGCAGATCTAAAAACACAGCAGGTCACATCCCACTCTCTGCTCTAACCATTAGATGCAATTCCTCTTTCATTTCTACTAGCTTAAGATGAGAAATATGAACAGTAGAAAAAATCTGCTAGAAATATCACAAATAATACGAGGAAATAAACACTCCCACATACATATATATTCTAAAATAAATGAATCTTTTTTAAATTAATCATTTTAAAGAAAGAAGACTCATTTAGGTTTTTTAAATAAAACACTAAGCGTACCAACAGATGACATTATGTAAAAAGCATTATTTTGTGATAAATTTATAAGCAACTGTTGGCACATATGTCAAGATTTGTAATCAACAGAAAATTCCTTCATAGATTCAACTATAAAGCCCCAAAGGCATCTGTAGCTCAAATGTAATGGAGTCAAAGTGATTGAGTAGCAACAGATATTTTTGCACCAGTGGAGTTTGAATTACAGATATTGGTAATGTCTATTATAGCCAGTGTCATGCCTGAAATCCTGTCACCATACGGGAGAAGGTTCCCTAATGATGAATGACAGCATTCCTGCAATGCATTCCCTGTTATAGGAATGCATACATGTATATTGCATATATATATACAAATATGCATGTACATGGAAGTTGCATTGTAGCAGTCACTGCATGAACATTGCACAAGACTAGTTGCTTTCCAAAATAAGTGTTTTTTAAAACACAGAGTATATTCGGATACATATATTCACACTGTATTTTGCCAAAAGCTACATGCAGAGTGCTAAATTATTGCCGTACATCAAGTTCTAATAGTTCCAGCCAAGTGCTGATGGCGATGAGGAGTGACATTACCTATCTTTTGTGCTTTGATCCTCACTTATACCATGTAGATACTGGAATGATTCAGGAATGAAAAAAAATTGATGTTTTAAACATCATAGGGCTTTTTATTTTGTTATTTAAATTATAAGAAGTTTCTCTTTTCAATAAACTGTTTAAAATGAAACCTGAATTTAATACAAAATATGTTAAGGCCTAAACTACTTATAATCTCTTGAAACATTGAAACAAAAAAATAAATATGCTGAACTCGTGACTGAGCCTCTATCAAAAACTTTGAGTAAAAGGCTGCTTTTCTATACAAAGAAAGAATCTTGAGGGAAACATTTAACTTTTTTGATCAAGCTTTAGAAATATAGCATAACAGGTCGTGTACTGTATTAAGGGCTTGATCTCCTGGGTACTAGAGACTGGCAAAGTCAACACAGGTTGGAACTAAGGTTGCCAATTTTGGTCGGATGTATTCCTGGAGGTTTTATCACATGACACAATATTTAATTGAATATAGATCTTTAGGACAATCCTGGAGAGTTGAGTATCAGAGGGTAAGCCGTGTTAGTCTGGACCTGTAAAAGCAGCAAAGAGTCCTGTGGCACCTTATAGACTAACAGACCTACTGGAGCATGAGCTTTCGTGGGTGAATACCCACTTCGTCGGATGCAGAGTTGGCAATCCTCGCTGGAACTAGGCTCTGACTCCAGGAGACACCATCATGGAACTCATCAGGAATACCCACTGAGCCCACCTGGGTCTCATGTTCCTATTTTATAACTTTTCCCTGCCTGAGCTCCGATTAGCTCAGTTCTCAAACTATGAATATTTATGATTCCACCTACTGTGGAAACTTACTCTACAGCTCATGGAAAACCACTAATCTGCTCAGTAACTACCAGCCCTTGCTTCTGGATGGTTCTGGACATGTCAATTAAATGGTCTTGCTCTGTCTCCATGCATGTGTACATAGACAGAGAGAGAAGCAGAAATCCATTAATTTCTCAACTGCCTCCCTCTCTCTCTAAAGAAATAAAATACTGCAGTGCAACAGGCATGTGGGTTAGATGGGCAGAAGTCTTGGACTCTTGTTAGCTCTTTTGTTTTCCTGTGGGAAGGAGTGGGGCAGGGAGTTACATAATGAGGGAGAAGGAACAGACTGTACAACCAGAAAGGAGCAATACTGGGAACAAAGCAGGACACTGTGGGAAGAGGGGACAACAGTCTTCAGAGTACCCCCTCTAATGTTGATTTCAACACCTAGGAATGGGAGAAAATTAAAACTGCCATGGCTGCAGATCATAAAAAAAGACTCTATTTTGGAATATTTTCAAGACATTTCTGTAGCTACAGATAAAAAAGGAACACTTGCCAAATGTAAAACAGTGCAACAAAGAGCTGAGACAACCAGAGGTGCAAGGCTGGTTGTCAGAATGAAGCATTATGAAAAATGCTCCTCAGAAGACAATGGTTTTCAAGTTGATGTGGACATAGCTGAACAATCGGGATCAACTGGTTTGTAAACTTATTTTTGCACCATTCTTGTGCGCTACCAAGTATGGCTTATGTTAGTAAATAACTTTTATTGTGATTATAAATTTGTGTTTTGAATGGGTTACTTACTTTATGAATTTCAAAATGTTTGCTATCACAATATAATTGGTATGTTAGTTTGGTGTGGGAATGTTTTATCAATTACTGTTCAAGCTGGACATCCAAAATGATCGGTTTTGCTCAATATAACCTCATATCTTAGGAGAAAATTTTCTGTCCAGTCAAGTTTTAATAGACATTTATGAGTTTTAACATCTAAAACTATTTTCATGTTATTTGGTATGTTGCTAGACATAAAAATAGATTTAGATAATCAGTACAATTTATTATTTCCCCAATAAAACTGCATTTAGAGTAAATTATATCATTTAACCAGTGGTACAAACAGTTGCAGTAGGAGGAATCTTTCATTAACAATGTCAGTTTTAAGAGCAGTGCACTGAGTAATACCCAATGAATGAAAATAACTTTTTTTTTCCCCATTTTGTTTCATAGTCCAGTTTAAACATGTCGGGTTATGAACATCTATCATCTGCAATGGCTACCAGCAGCAGCACTGCAACTAAGCATATGTCAGACAGTAAATTACCTTATATTATATATATGTATATATGGTTTTCTTCATTATCCAGTAAAATCACAGATGAGTTTGTAGTCAGGACAGCAGATTCCTGCAAGATTCCATAGATGAAAAGATTGCTTGGTTCATTTATGCAACATATTCTCTCTGCCATCTCCTTCAGAACAAATATTGCATTTACATGGTCCACCTGGCAGAGCAGAAGTTGCTGTAAGGTTGCTGGATACAGTTTATGAGAAAGAAATTGAATGGTGTGCAATAAACATTGATGGGAAATCCATTAATCTGAGTCTTGATGGGTGAAGCAATGTACACGCAGTGATCCAATAATATGTGTTTCTGCAACAACTGAAGATGGGGTTGGTTGTCGCAGAAACGCAGAACCATACCACAGAATACTTTTAAAAAGTAGCAGAGTAAGCTATAACAAATGGAACAAAAATTCAAGTGTCAATGCGTAGCTTGGTCACAGATAATGCTGCAAATGTAGCAAAGATGAAAAGAAATGTAGAAGCAGATATGGAAATTGTAATTTATAATGTATGGGTGCAGTGCTCATTTGATGAATCTTTTCGCCAAAGACTTAGTACAACAGGAGAAATAAAGGAAAATGTTGCTGAAATTGCAAAATACTTCCAAAACAACCACTTTGTTCCAACTTCAGCAAAGACAGCAGTAGGATCTAAACTAATTCTTCACCGACATCTACGATGGAATTCAATCACTGACTGTTTTGAGCTATATATTAAGAACTGGCCTATTCTGATGAAATTTTTTGAAGAAAAACATGACAAAACATAAGGAACTATCACAGCCAAAGTAGTCAACATGGGACTAAAGAGAAATGTAAAAGACATGCTGAATACATTAAAACCTATTTCCAGAGCTTTGGACAAAACTCTGAAAGACTGCTGCTGTACTGCTGATGCTTCTGAAATTTGGAAAGAACTTCCAAAGAACTTGGATGAGAGGTTGAAGAAAGAAATTCCTAACAACAAAGTTAAATTGCAGGCAATAAAGAAACAGATGGATCAAACACTTACTCCATCTCATTTTCTTGCCAATATTCTCAATCCAAAGTACCTGGGTAGATGCCTAACTGCTGAAGAAGATGTTGTTATGACATGGGCTGCAGGCAAACCATTCAGGCAGGATGTTTTAAAGAAAGTCACGCCACTGAACTGGTGGAAGTCACTAGCTAAGCACATGAAACCAGTGTTTGTTGAAGTGCTTGTTAAGTCCATTAATGGCAATTAGACAGAATGGGTTAGGAATGGTGTCTCTAGCCCCTGTTTGTCAGAGTGTGAAGATGGATGGCAGGAGAGAGATCACTTGATTATTATCTGTTAGAGTCACTCCCTCTGGGACACCTGGCATTGGTCACTGCTGGTAGACAATATACTGGGCTGGATGGAACTTTGGTCTCACCCAGTATGGCCATTCTTATGTTCTTATGCTAAATCAGCTTTTGACAGCAGTAGCCTCTTCTGCAGGCACAGAAAGAATATTTTCTTCACTTGGACTAATTCACTCAAAGTTCAGAAATGAATTGGGAGTTGAAAAAGCATGAAAATTTTGTCTTTTGGTCTATGAATATAGACAAGGAGGACGGCGATGAGATCTACTAGATTTAAAAGTTGAAAGAGAGCCTAACTAATTAAGGAGAATGCTGTCTAATTTTCAAGAGACTTAGACAAGTAGGAATTTAAGTTCCAGTCACTTTCACTTAGGCAGATTTGAAAATTTTCCAAGGCTGACCTGAAATAGTCAGTTCAATTCACTGACAATAGTTAATCCCTCAGCTCCTTTAATAAACAGTTTAGTTGAAATGTGAACCATGTTTTGCTAAGAGAATTTTATGTATCCAAAACATTAATGTTGTTTTTAATAAAAATATATTTTATATGTTGTTTTGTGTGTTTAATTAAATTCCAGTTTCCATCCTTATGCAGCTGGACACAAATCATGAGCAAAAAGTTAATTATTTAGTAAATAAGCAATCATTCACCATTGTCTTATTATTAATTATACTGAAATGTATAATTAATAAGAATGTTATAGTTACCCTCCTATATAGTAAAAAACATGTACCAAATCTAATGTAAAGGATGTATTTAGTTGTAAATCAACATTTTAATGGTTATATCAACCCATAAGAATGTACCTTTCTATAGACAATAACTGAAGTACAAATGGAAAAGTTCATTAAAACCGATTTAAATTCAAGCCTTTCCATTTTGTGATTTACATCAGTCCACTCAGGAATGACTTCACTCAGCTGTTACCCCATAATCTATGAAACTGCGTCATATTCTGTTCTTCACTTCTCAAGAACTAGCAAAATTCACCGGAAGTAAGGACACAGCTTTTGAACTGGGCTGTGAGCGACTGATTTGGCACTGATGTTGTTCCCTGGTGCCATTCTCTGCAATAATACTGGTTTAAAACAGTAACAAAAAAAAATGTGAAAATAATATGTTCTTATGCAATTTCAGTGTAGAGATAGGACGGTGCTGCTTGTCTTGTCAGCATGCACGAGCAATTGCTGACTCCATTTTTAACATGCACATGTATTTTTGCTGGCACATTTGCATTAACAGATGTCATCAAGTAAGAAACACGTGGCACCAACGTGGCCCTGCTGTTTCAGAGCAGAGACTTCCTGCAGAAGAGATTGCATTTGGCTTTTGGAGCTGTCCACCTAAATCCACATTCACTTGGCACCGATGTGTGAGATGGTCTGACCAACTTGTAAGTGGGAACAAAGCCATTGGACCAGACGGGTAAAAGTGTAGGCAACAAAGGAAGAATGTACTGGCATCCAGAGTATTTGCTATGAATTGAGAAACCTCGCCAGGGACGATCCAGGTGGCTGCCTATCCTGAATGTACAAGCCCATGGCCAAAACAATATGCCAATGTTAATTCAGCTATTGCCTCAATTAGCATTTGAAAGTACATATTAAAATATAGCTTCTGCAGCTACTAGGTAAGGAATGTATGGGGTGGAATCATGCTGTGTAAGAAGTGGAGGAAATCAATATGGAGTCTCTACTCACTTTAGATTCTTAGCTTACAAGTGCACAGGCATTGCCAACTTTCTGCTGACTGGGCCAGCAGGATCTGGAACTATTTCTATGGATATATGCATATGAAACTGCAACAGGCTTGTGGGTCTTTGTTTTAAATACTCCTGCTGGGAAACTGTGTTGTTCAATCAGGACTCAGTTATCAACACAATTGCAGACTGTGCACCCATAGGGCTACAGGATAGGAAGACAGGTTACTATTTTCAGCACGCAGCCCAGTGTTGCTTTATGCTTTGTATAAAGATTCTGCAGCCTAGTAGGATGTAGCTCAGGGATCAGAAACCTTTGGCACACAGCTCTCCAAATTCAAGCAAACACCCTGGCGGGCCAGGCCGCTTTGTTTACCTGCCGCATCCACACATCCCTCAGCCCACATCACTTCCTGCAGCCCCCATTGGCCTGGAGCAGCGAACCACAGTCACTGGGAGCCGCGATCGGCCGAATCTCCAGATGCTACAGATAAACAAACCGGCCCAGCCCACCAGGGTGCTTACCCTGGTGGGCCGCGGGCCAAAGGCTGCTGATTCCTGATAGCACTGGTCTACAATTTTTGAGAAGTCGTCTGCTTCAGAGATAAAATATGCTATTTATTATGTATTTTGATGTGCTGAATTCAAATATGACAATTAAAACAACTGATTGGCTACTGCTTCTAAGATATTTAAGTTTTTACATTTTATGTCTATGTATATTGCGTAGATAGTAGAGTTTTAATCATAAATTGTAAACCTAGGTCTTTTCATGTGTTTATGGTTGCTTTACATGATAATATTTCACCTGTCCTGTTTATGTAACACTTTAAAAATCAGCAAAAGGGTTATATAAATAAAATTTATTATGAAACAAAAGGAAAAACACTATTATGTACATAGTTTAGTCCTATTCAGTGTCTACTCGGCGCTTCTTGGCTTGTCTCTTGTATTCATTAAATGGAGCATCTCTTGTCACTGTCCAGCAATAGTCAGCAAGCATTGATGGGCTCCATTTGCCCTGATAGCCTGCCAGGAGATTCCACTGCTGTAGTCTGGAGCCCAACAGCTCTGCCTTACTCTTGGGTAGTTCCAAATCCCTGACAAGCTCATTCAGTTCACCTTGTGTTATGAGGTGTGGTTCAGAGGAGGAGGATGGGAGAAAATGTGGGTCCTGTGACATTGATGGTTCAGGACCAGAAGTTTCATACTCTTCCTCTTCCTCGTCTGACTCAAGTGAGAATGATTCTGGTGCATCAGGAACCGGCAGTCCTTCTCCGTGGGGTACTGGGCGTATAGCTGATGGAATGTTTGGATAATGCACAGTCCACTTTTCCTTCTTTGACACACCTTTCCCAAAGGGAGGCACCATGCAGAAGTAACAATTGCTGCTATGATCTGTTGGCTCTCTCCAAATCATTGGCACTGCAAAAGGCATAGATTTCCTTTTCCTGTTCAACCACTGGCGAAGATTTCATGCACAAGTGTTGCAGCATATGTGTGGAGTCCACCTCTTGTCCTGATCTCCAATTTTGCAGCCAAAATCAAGGTGATAGGCTTTCTTAACCATAGTGGTTATACTGCGCTTTTGGGATGCAAAAGTCACTTCACCACAAACATAGCAGAAGTTATCTGCACTGTTCACACAAGTATGAGGCATCTCTGCTCACTTTAGCTAAACAGAAATGTGTCCCTTTGCAAAATCAAATACTGACAAATAAGAGAGTAAGACACTGTATGATTTCTAGAGCTGATGGAGGGCAATTTGTTCAGCAGAGTGATGTAAGCTTCATTATGATTGCATCATCCATGACTTCTAGGAATAACATGATGCAATTCATATCATGTATGACGCAATACCAGCTTCAGATTGCATCATTCATTGTTTTGCCTCAAAAGCAAGTACTGTCCAAACCCGGTCATAGATTTATTCATAGATCCAGTCAAAGATGTATTTTAGTCATTTCTGGTTTAAATTGAGATCCCTTCCCTTTATAACTCACTTATCCTCCGGCAATCCCAAGTCAAGGGTCATATATACTGACCCAATAGCATATCTTGAAAACTAGAGCCAATCAACAATTTTAAGCATCGTTTTGTTCTCAGTGACCCAGAGTTAGTAAAGTTGGACTACATTTATTTCAGAAGCATTTTGGCTGTAGAGCAGTGTAGCCTGTGACAACTCTGGTGAACCACGGCTGGATGGGGCATCAATGTGCTAAAGGATTTTGAATTGGGCTTTCCATAACATTCTGATATTAAAATGATAGAAAAGGGCTGCCTGGTTCTTGCATCCAAGGTTTCAAGATGACTCTGAAGTTGTAGACATTGCAGAGGATAGATGTTCATTTCCCTTATCTGTTTACGTTGGAATGTGAAACAAAACGATGAAAAAGTAACTCACACTCACTGAGTATTAATGCAATGCTTTAAAAATTGATAGTTAATGAAAGATTCCTCCTACTGCAGCTGTTTGTACCACTGGTTAAATGCTACAATTTAATCTAAATCCAGTTTTACAGGGGAAATAAAAAATAAATCGTAAGGATTACCTAAATCTCTTTAAGTGTTTATGTCTAGTAACATATAAAAGTATTAAATGTTAAAAATTCATAAATTCATAATAAAACTTGATTATAGACAGGAAATTTTCACCTAAGATTTTTGGTTATATTGAGCAAAAAAACCCATAATTTTGGATGTCCAGCAGGAACAGTAAAATATAATTGATAAATGCACCAAAAACAAACAAACATACTGATTACATTTTGATCTCAAACATTTTGAAATTCAAAAGTAAGTAACCCACCCAAACCACAAATTTATGACAATAATCTAAATTATCACTTACTAGCATAGCAAAACATTGTAGGTAGTTCACAAGAATGGTGCAAAAAATAAGTTTATGAACCCGTTGATCCAGATTGTTGACACATGTCCACATCACTGTCTTCAAACCCACTGCCTTCAAAGAGAATTTTTCATGATGTTTCATTCTGACAGTGTTTTATTCCTGTATCTCTCTTGCAATGTTTACATGTGGCATGTGTTCCTTTTTTACCCAAAGGTACAGGAAATTCTTGAAAAACTTCCCAAATAGTCTTTTTTTTTTTTAATGATCTGCAGGCTTTTTTTCTCCCATTGCTAGGTGCTGAAATCAACATTAGAAGCTGTACTCCGAAGAATGTTATCCCGTCTTCCCACAGTGTCCTGCTTTGATCCCAGTGTTGCTCCTTTCCGGTTGCGCACACTGCTCTCTCTCTTGTTATGTAACTCCCCGCCCCACCCCTACCCCCAGAAAAACAAAAGAGCTAACAACAGTCCAAGACTTCTGCTCATACACATGCCTGTTCCACTGCAGTATTTTATGTTTAGAAACAGAGAGGGAGGCAGTTGAGAAAGTAATGTATATTAGAAAAGTAGCCTTTAACACAAAGTTTTTGATAAAGGCTCAGTCATGAATAAACATATTGATTTTGTATTTCAATGTTTTAAGAGATTATAACAAGTTTAGGCCTTAATATATTTTGTACTAAATGTAGATTTCATTTTAAACAGGTTTATTTTTACAAAAGAAAAAAACATTATACAGTAATTTAAATAACAAAATCAACAAAAATTTGATGAGAAAAGTCTGGCTGTTTGGAACTTTTGAATCAGTGATAAAGGTTTAAATGTAAGTGATGATGGTTATATTAGCTACCTTTTCATGTTTATCTCCACTTATTTGCAAACAAATTGGGAGTTTAGAGGATAATGTAAACCAGACTTTTCTTCTTGGTATTTAATGCTGACACTTTCATCAGTGTGTCCAAGATTATTTTGTGAGACCAGAGGCTTATTTTACTGAGACCAGAAGGCTTATTTTGTGAGACCAGTTTTTCAGTTTTAACCTGCTAATCACTTCATGAACTGAGCTGAGCACCTTAAACAGAACTAATTTTGCTGCTAGTAACCATCTGCTAATCAAATATGAGGTTGTTATTGGCTGCAAAATGTTTCAAACTGTGGACTATGAACACTAATATTCTTCACTCCATGTTTCCTTGTAGCTTTCTGTCTCCCATCACTGAGAATATGACAAATCCTTAATGTTCCCTCTCACCGTGTAAAGTTTTCTACTTGGCAAGCAACTGAGAGGATGTGTGAAGCCCTAATTTCAGCCATCCTTTAAAGATGCCTCTCTGTCCAGCTGGTGTTAACTGGTTTTGGCACTGTGACCTAAGTATAACAGCCAGACTACACGTGAACAATACTCTTAACGTCTGAAGTTCTGTACTTTTCTATACAGTAACTTGGTAGATGTTAAATGTTCACTGTATGGTTCAGGAAATGGACACATACCCAAAATACAATACATGCAGTAGTTCTAAGGGGGAGAAAGAGGATTTAGTTTGGAGAGGAGAATAGTAGGAGGAAATAGAATAGAGGGAAATAAAACAGAAGCCATGAAGATACTATGACGATGAGCATGGTGTAAGAACTTGAATAGATTAGACCACACTAGACTAGAATGACCATCAGAATACAGACCAGTTGTGTCCCTCTTTGTTACTGTCAAGAGGGTACTAAATGAAAGTTAAAAAATTATAATTACAATAAAATACAGTGGTAGAGAGTCAGTTGAATAGCTAACAGATTCAAGATAAGATTAGATAATCATATTAATAAAGAATAGTATCTGCAGTTACACTAGCTATGATACCTCTCAGTAGGGCTATTAATCCTCCTCAGGAATCAAGGCAAAAAATTACAGTGTTAATCAGTCAGGAAGAAATGTCCTCCAGTAATAGAACATTGCAGGTTGGTTTTGGTGCTCTCCTGCAAAGCAGGTAGGTTAGGCCACTGGTATGCCAGATGGGATACAACTGTTCAGTTGCTATGTCATTGATTTGTTTTAAAATAGCAGTTTCTGTGTATATTAGAAGGGCATACAGCGCTTTCCACAAGGTCTAAAATATATATTGCCCTGAATCTTCCCTATCCTTACTTGCTTTTCTAGTAGACAAAACTATTACAACACATTCCCCAATAGGCAGATGCATGCAAAACACCCTTGCTGGGGCAGCACAACATTTCTTCTCTAGAGCTATTGGTTCAATTTAACTGGCCATAAATGTTGCAGGCATTATAGCACATGTATTAAGACTGAGCTAAATGCTATGCCCCCCCCTCCATGGATCTCTAAACACAGAAGAAATATGTCAGCATCATATGGGGGAGAAACAAAATTCCTTGTGCCCTCCCCAGACACCTATTTCAGAGCCAGGCAATATGTTTACCTCTGGGCCCAGTTCTGTTCTCACACCAATTTTACACCAGTGTAACTCCATTTACTTTAATTAACTTACTCCTATTTACCGAAGTGCAAGGGAGAGCAGAATTAGGCTCTCTGATCACTCCCATTTCTTATACACAAGAATTAGAAGACAAAAACAAATTTCATATTTAGTCAAATTTAATGATTTCACCCTCTATGGCTACAATATAAGGGATTTCTAGAAGAATTACTGAAAGAAAGGGAGAAAGAAAAAAATAAAAGTGGTCCCCGTGGCTGTTTCTCTACATGTTCTAGCTCCTGACTGGGGATGTACTGGGACTAAGACAACATACTGTAGTTATAAACAGGAAGTAAAAACAGGATCCATTGTAGATTCATTGGGTGAAATCCTGTTTTGCCATTGGCTTCAATGGGTCAAGATTTATCCATTGGCTTCAATGGTGCAAAGATTTCACTCACAGATTTTAAAGCCAGAAGCCTGCTATAAAACACAGCATAGAATTTCACCGTACTTCCACTGTACTTCCTTCAACAGGGGAAATAATTTTTCCCTATGATGTAACAGTCTCCAAATATGTTAAGGGCTATTATAAAGAGGAATGTGATCAATTGTTCCATGTCCACTGAAGGTAGGACAAGAAGTACTGGACTTAATCTGCAGCAAGACAGATTTAGGTTAGATATCAGAAAAAAACTTCCTAACTGTCAGGGTCGTTAAGCTGTGGACTAGACTTCCAAGGGAGGTTATGCAATTCCCATTATTGGAGGTTTTTAAGAACAGGTTGGACAAACACCTGTCAGGGATGGTCTAGGTTAACTTGGTCCTGCCCCGGCACGGTGCTGGACTTGATGACTTCTCAAGGTTTCTTCTAGCCCTGTATTTCTATTATTCTATGATTCTACAGATGAACACTATAAATTCCAACAAATGAGGAAATTCAGTGTTTCTCACTCTTTTCCATACCAATGACCCCTTCCTGAGGACTTTCTTCCCAGCTAGCCAGGACCTTTATCCTAATTAGCAACATGATAAGAGCAGGCTGGTTGTGATTCCCGGAAGGTTCCATTTTAATGGAAAGAAGAAAAAAAATTCACTATAAAACTTATTAAAAATGAATATTATCACATGGTAGGTGTCCAAAAAACCCACCGAAGGAGACTTAGTAATTTTTTCTCTCTTACGTGTTTTCTAAGATTAAATACTTACTATGTCGCTATATGTTGAGGAGTACCCTAAGTGTGGAGAATGGGGGTGGGGGTTATGTCACAAGCCCACAGCATGGACACATGTACAGTCACTAGTGTAGACATATTTCAGACTAATTTAAAATCCCTTGCAAGCTTAACTACTTACGGATATGCAATTTATATAGTTTATGCATCACTACAAAGTGTACCCTACTGCCTCTAATGGTGTATATGGGTGTAATTCACACACTAAGAACCTGGAAGAAAAGAGTGTAGCAAGCAAAGGAACTAATAAGAGTATAAGAAATTTTAAATTCAAGTAAGCCACTCCACACATTAATTTACATCTTCATTCTCCTACTTCCTATTCCTCAGAGCATGAGTTATACTAACATAGACTCCCTAATACTCAGATTCTGCCAGATACCCTTACAATTCTATACCACCACTTTATGTATCAGCTCTGAATTTGGTCCTAAGTTTAAGAATTAGCAATGTCAACTAAAATCCACTGGTTGAAATCTGGAGAAATAAAATACCACATTTAACAGTAAACACAGCCCAACACCATGACAACTAAAGACTTTTTACAAAGACTTTTATATAAGTGGTGTCGGAGATCTTCTGTTTTGGAAGCACACTTTCAGGTGTATCACAGCCCAATGATTAGCAGGAATCAACAATGCCACTACTACACTGCAAATAGCAGAAATAAGATATAAGCACAGAATTATTTGAGCTCCTGTTTTAAATTTTAATGTATAGCACTATGAGATGCTGCAGATTAATCTAAAACACTGTCATTCTGTTAGTAATGCTAAAGTCATATTTCATTAATATGCATCAGAATGTCTTACGTTTTAAATGTTTATTGAGTTTCTTACATCTTGTACCACAACTTTGATTCTTTTTTTTTCCTTTTCGCTGAAGCTCAGAATCTTCAAAGCTTCTCAGAAGAGACTTGTTTCCCTCTTGAATTGTCAGTGACCGATTAAATGATTTCATACAAAAAAGCAACACAAACATTCTTGTCACTTATTTTTGTCCGAATTCAGTTATTAACATTATTTCACCTGAACAATTTTGCCATTTATATGATCAATTTGTGGCAAATTACTGCACATCAACGCAAGACATTTAATATCGTTGCACTCTAAGCATTCAGTAAATTAAACTATACCTCAATAGCCTTTCAAATAATGCAACTCAGAAACTTAAGAGAATAAAAAACAAATGCCAAGTTAGTTAACATTTATGGCAATGGTTTTCAAAGTTTATGCACTGCTATAATACCTATAGATCTTGCTTTGTCTACAGAACTCCCTTTATCTTTTCAGAACCATATTCAGGGGGTGTGCGGAAAGAGAGAGATGAAAACAGGATTGTTGTTAATTCAGCCCTTTATTTTCTAGCACAGGGATAGGAGTAATCTTTGCAACAATCATTCCTATACAGATTTTAAAAAGTCCAGCACAGTGACAAGTAGAGCTGGTTGTGAATTTTCCATCAACACGGTTTTTGATGAGATTTCCTGAAATTTTAAATTTTATAGAGGAAATGTTTGATTATGCCAATTTCTGTTTATTTTTTCATTGGGAAAATCCAAATTAAATATTTTGCTTCAGGTCTGGTAGACCCAAATCAAAATGCCTCATTTTTAAGTCACTTTGGTATTAATCTGTGACCATCGGAGTTATCCATCATGCCTCATGGAAGATGTAGTTACAATCTTCAACCAGCTCTAATGGCAACCTGTGTGTGAAATGAGACCAGAGAACAATTTCAGCCCCATTTTTGGAACATTTAAAATAAGACTGGTAAAGCACTAAGCATTTAGGGTTATGGACTAGATGACCCAACAGATTTTTTTCATCTCCTATTTCTTCAATTCTATTTTAGGTCTGTGAGTTTCTCTTAAAAAACAACAAAGAGTCCTGTGGCACCTTATAGACTAATAGAAGTATTGGAGCATGAGCTTTGGTGGGTGAATACCCACTTCGTCGGATGCATGTCATGACACCCACGAAAGCTCATGCTCTAATACGTCTGTTAGTCTATAAGTTGCCACAGGACTCTTTTGTTGCTTTTTACAGATCCAGACTAACACGGCTACCCCTCTGATACTTGAGTTTCTCTTTGTTTCTCTTCTGTAATACATTTATTCTTTGCTCTAAATAACACTGGTGTCAGTTTCGCCCCTACTTAGGTGCATTTCATTATGGGAGGCCTGAGGTCCCCAGAGAACTCCAGTTTACAGGTAGCATAAATACCCCAGCACATAAAATAGCTTTTTAGCACAACATGTTCTCAGAGTCATTCTTGCACCATATATTTGAATTATTTGCCCCTAATATAAACACTTTGCTATGCTCAGTAATTCATGATTTTTATTACATTGCCCATCTGTTTAAGTATAATGCACAATATGAAGGAGCTTACTAAAAGATACGTGTATATGCAGGCTGATTTACGTCCAGTTTTACAACTGCCTGTTATTTTTCTATTAAATATTTAAAGTCCAAACAAACATTTAGTGAAAAAAATTCTCATAGTTCCTCAGTAGCTTCTCAAGCTCACACTGCAATAAAAAGCAGCTTTCAAAAACGATGAACAAAAAGGTTTGGTTGTGTCTGTTTTTTCATCTGTCAGTCAATTTTATGTAGCCAGCACCTTGGATACAAAGATGAAACAGTCATAACTGGATTTTAAAATGACATTTTAATGCTGTGTGAGATTGTTAAGTAATTATCAGGCATCACTAACTATCTGGGGCAGGAGCAACCTAGACAACATTTGCTTCTTTCTACTGCCACCCTGGTATTTATCCTCAGTTTAAAAAAGAGTGTTGAATACTTCATCACAGACTGTATAGCAGTAATTCCCAACCATTTGCATGGGACAGCAACCTGAGGCTACCCATAACCCAGTCATGCCTTTACACACAGCACCACATTAGGGTTGGTGCAGAGCTACATCAGGCCAGGGGGAGTTTTCCCACTGTGTAGTGAGCTACTGTACTGGCAAGTGCCTTCAGGAGTTATAGGCTATGTCTACACTTACAGCAGGTGTGGCGTACAGGCACTACACGCAGTTACATGCCACAGAGAAAGACAGACTCCATCCACACTTGTCACTGTAGAGAGTAGCTGCACACTGCAGTGAAAGGCTCCAACAGCAGGGAGGCAGTGGAGAAAGGCTCTCACAGTGGGAAGGCAGTGGGGAAAGGCTCTGTCAGAGGAAAGGCAGCTGGGATAGGCTCCAGCAGCTCCTCCTGCTGGACTGTTTCCTCTCTGCCTCTCATTGCCAGAGCCTTTCCCAGCTGCTTCCTCCCTATCAGAGCCTTTTCTCTCTGCCTCTATCCTGGCCACAGCCTTCTACCCACTGCTGGATAATTCTCAGCGGGGAATTTTCACTGTGGCAGAGAAAGGCTCCAGCAGCAGGGAGGCAATGGGACACAGCTAAAAATAGAAGTGTAGATGTGGGAAACATTGCTTAGACATGCAGGGAGCTGTATATACCTTGGGGGTTCACGCATGTAGGGCATTCTACTCTACTAAGCCATGTCTCGTGGTCTATAGTGTTATTTATATCCATGCTAGCTATGTGTGCAGAGGATGCTCAGGCAATGACTCCACCTCCTCTTACCACCACTTTGAGGTCCAGAAGGTGCATGAAGGTGCTTCAGGGAGAGCAAGGACTACAGTGTGTCTCGTTGTCCCTACCCCCCACCCACATACACACATGGAGCAGCCCGGCAAAACACATCCTTAACAACAAGTCCCTGTGAGACAATGAGAACTCACATTCTGTTATGTTGTACTCTACAGTAGAGTGAAGGCTATTCCCAAGCCCTAGTAAAGCAATTGAGAGACTAGAGTTTCAAGCACTAGATTAGTGCACAGATTTCATAGGAGACAGTGGACACTGGTTGGTTCAGTTGAGAAAACAATCTGGTAAAAAGACACCGATGGCCAAAAAGGTTGGGAATCATTGTCATACAGCAACTAGACACATTCACTTGTGTCACTTTTTGGATATCCCATATTTTTCAAAACTATGAAAGCCACTGGAATACCAGGCTGTTTTAATGCCAACACAATTTAATCATCTGCAACTTCAGCAACTGTTAACACGTTGCCATAACAAGGTGCAATTTTAAGCAATGCTAAGCAATGACGTCTGCTTTCGAGTCAACAGAAGAGCTTAATCATTTTCTAACTATGCTAAGATAGAAAAATCAGCTGTTGAAAGAATGAGTTCCTCCCCTCTTTTAATCACAGGATAATGTTGAGAATGTTTTCACATGTATCAAATTTAAATCTCTCTCCTCAAACAAATGAAGAGTACTGAGCCACAGAGGAGAGGCTTTACAAATATCCAATACAAATATGGAAAATTATTTTTTTCTCCAGTGCTATTAAACCAAGAAGAAAGCAGAAAAAGAAGGAAGCTTTGTAATTGTGGCATCAGACAGGAAACTGAACCACAGACTGAAGAAGCAGAACTACTGGGAAGTATTAAATGAATAGACAACTGGATAATGTACAGTACTTACAAGCTGGAAAGTAAAAACCCATTTTCATAGCAGATAGTTATTCAGTATTGTGAATGGATAAAAACTGCAAAACCAGATTCAATCTACATATTTAACCAAGTAAAAACCAAGTGGGACAAATGGGACAAAAATCTCAGAGATGCAATTCCTGTAATTGAAACTGAATTGAATCGATACGCTCATGATTACCACAATCCAGTTGATCTCCTGCTTCTCTACATACTACAAAGCCTACTGTTTTGCGCCTCTCAGCATTTGACTTGTTTGCAGTAACAGCAGGCTGCTCTCTGTAAATGCTGGTGAGAAAATATGACAATGCAATGTATAAATACAAGGAAAATGAGTGTCATAACATAAAAAACCATTAACTATTATAAATAAATATCCTAACAAAAGATACATAGGTAATTTTGCAATTCCCTGGCAAGACACCATTGAGAATATTGGTTACTTTATCAAAAAACAAATCTCTCCCTCTCATTCAAAATTATACAGTGAAAGTAAAGAGATTGGTGAAATGCTCACAAAGCTAAGAGATATGATCTGTGAGGACACATTAAAGTAGTAAATATTTATTAGCTAGAAAAAAAAACAGATAATGAATTGCTCAAATGTCAATATGAAAATACCGAATGTTATAAACAAAGTCTAGCTGAGTTACTACTCTGTATCTGGCTCATGAGTCAAACATGAAGGCCAAGGATAAAACTTTCAAGAGCATCTAAGTGACTTAGGAGCCAATCCCATTTTCAAAGTCATTTAGGCAGTTCGGCCTTGTCAAGGTTCCTTCCCCACTCTGAACTTATGGGTACAGATGTGGGGACCTGCATGAACACTTCTAAGCTTAATTACTAGCTTAGATCTGGTATCGCTGCCACCACCAAGGACCCCCTTTTTCCATGGGTAGTCTTGAGGGACTTCACCAGTTCCCTGGTGGACACAGATCCAAACCCCTTGGATCTTAAAACAAGGAGAAATTAACCATACCCCCTCCACTCCCCCCACCAATCCCTGGTGAGTCCAGATCCAATCCCTTTGGATCTAAAACACAAGGAAAGATCAATCAGGTATTAAGAAAAAAGGCTTTTAATTAAAGAAAAGAAAGGTAAAAGAAAACTCTCTGGGAGAGATTAGCATACCAGCTACTCTCACAGACAACAGATTCAAAACACAGAGGATGTTCCCCTGGGCACAAATTTAGTTACACAAAAAAAATACTCAAATACCCAATTTGATTCTACCTCAATTTGCATAAGACCGGCTACAAAGAAATAAACATAAACCTATTTATTCTTTTCTAAAACTTACTATTCTGATCAGAGGGTGGTTCCTTGATCTTTTTTACTCCAGCTGAAACTGAAAACTCTCAAACAAAGGAAAATCTTCCCTTCTTCCTTTTGAAACATCCTGTTCCCCCAGTGGTTCCTCTGGTGATGTGTTAGCTAGGTTAGGTGAACTTTTTAACCCTTTACAGGTAAAAGAGGCATTAACCCTTAATCATCTGTTTATGACAGGCCTAGATCCTCAAAAGTGTTTAGGCACCTAATTGCCATTGTCCTCAATGGGAATTAGGCACCGCAATACATTTGAGATTTGGGCCTTAAGAACCTTTGCCTCAATGAAACTTAGACTCTGAAGGACCTGAATAACTTTTGAAAATAGGTCTTAGGTGTCTTTGAAAATTTTATGCCAAATCTTGAGCTCATTGAGATCAATGGGAAATAGCTAATGATCTCAAGAGGTATCTAGATTTGATCCTAAACACAGTCAAAACTGGGGACAGAAAACAGATATTTCATGGAAGAACCACTAGAAAAATGTGACAACAACAATGTGGACCAATCTATCCAACCATTTTTTAAGTATGCACACTACTTGAGAACAATAACGTCACATGTCTTCACAAAGAAAATGATTGAGGAAACCAAGCGGGAATGGACAAAAATGCTTAATTAATTAATTAATTACACTTTGTGTTTGCCTTTTTTATGAGAACAGCAACAACTGTCAGGCAGCACATCACAGTCAAATACAGTTTAATCCTCTTTTGTAAACTGCAGTTGGTGCAAACAGCATTTGTACGGAAGCAAAGTTACTGCCACCCACCTATCTTTAGGATTTACCCTAAGAAAAGATTTCCTGGTTGCTGACATTTGATGGAGCTCTTGGAGTAAGACTCAAAGGTCAAGATTCCTATTCCCATGAGTGAGCCAGCTGAGAAACTTGGCTTTTCAGAAATGGGGCATGAATTCCCCAAAACACAAGAATGCAGTAGATTTCTTAGAAATATTTAAATACTCCTTAATGAACAATTGCTCATAGCTGAGAAGACAGACAGCTGCGTGCTCCGGTGGCAAACCCCAGCCCCAGGAGAAAAGGGAACTAATTGCTTGAACAAGGTAATAGGCAAAACAGTAAATAATATGGGGTCTTCTCTGAAGAATATATAATTTCCCAAATATTTATCATAGAAAAATGGTTACAAATGCATTAACAAACACTAATGCAAAAACAGAAGAAAAATCACACTTACACGACTGAAAGGATATGAAAGATCAAATTCATAAAGTCAACAAAAGTTTAAAACAGCATTTTATAAACAGGACAGTGGCAGATTAATGATTCTGCCGCCCTCTAGGTCCTGAAATAATTGCCACATCCATGTGAACTTCATTTCTTCCACCGGCAGCTTCCCCCACACCCCAGCGCACCTCCAACTCCTCCCCTGAGCATGCCGCTGGGTCCTGCTTCACTCCCCTCCCTTCCTCCCTCCCAGTGCTTGCGATGCAAAACAGCTGATTCCTGTGGCAAGCCTGAGAGGCAGGGGAGAGGAGGGGGAACTCAGCAAGCTTGGGGGAGGAGGCGGGGCCAGGGTGGGAATTTGAGGAGAGATCCAATAGGGGCAGGAAGGGGTGGAGTTGGGGCAGGGACTCTGGGGTAGGGGTGGAGTCAGGGTGGGGTCGGGCGCGAGCACCCACTGGTGCTGACAAAAGTTGATGCCTGTGTACAGGGATCCGACAGACAGTGGGCTTGTGCAAAAACACCACGATTACAAAAATGCTGCTATTATAAATTTGCTGACCCTGCAAATTTGCCACCCTAGACCTAAGCCTTGTAGGCCTAGGCGATAATATACCTCTGAAACAGGATGCTGTAAGACACAGTTGTCCCTGTGCCTTCATTAGCTACTATTATGTGAGTTACTGAAATAGATACTTCAAGACAAACGTAAAAATTACAAGACAGAAGAAGGGGGAAAAAAGACAATTCCAGCTGTTTGATGTTTTGTTTTTATGTTGTGTGTTAAGTGAAGTCACCAATGGGATTTAGTTTTTCTCTAAATCTGAGTAGTTGTCCACTCCCCGCCAGCTTATTTTGATAGCTGATGCACAGAGATGGCAAAGGCAGGTCCTAGCTCCTGCCAGCCCTCTTTGGAACATGCTCACGCTCAAGGATGAAGGGATGAAGTCACCCTGCATTCTCCAGAGCACAGAGGAGCTGTGATTCTGCTTTGCCCCTCTTTAAGCCAGAGAAGAGGTAGGGGGAAGGTGTTTCCACCATGTTACCCCACTGCACAAACTGCACACCAATATAAGGCCTGGGTAGAATCCTGAGAGTAGACATTAGGGTTTGGCCTATATAGTCTGCTTGTTCATTTTCCATTCCCTAATAATTTTGTTTGCTGCCTTTTTATAAAACGGACAGTGATGATATCACAAATGACCTGTGTTATGAATCACAGAAGTTTATATGAGCACTCTATTTTTCCCGTGTGCCTGTCTGTTCCATTTCCTGAGTAGAAAAAGTAATGAAATTTACAAGAATCCCATTCCTATATAGAATAAAGGGCATAATAGGGGAAAGAAACGTGTGCCTGGGGTCATCCTAGGAGGTTTATTATTACTGGGTTGCAGGCAGTTTGTTTGTCAAACACTTGGCTTCACATCCCCTATACATGTAAACTAACAAAACACTAATCTTATCAGGACGACACATGGAACAAGAACAGCCACTGTGGGAGTGGGACTATGAGGCAGTGAAGTGGAAGATTGCCTGATACACCTCTCTGCCTCCCCTTCAGAAGGGGGAACCACAATAGTGACCTGGCCAGAGGGCTGAGTCATGAAGAGGATACTTTTTTTCAGAGTAGCAGCTGTGTCAGTCTATATCCACAAAAAGAACAGGAGTCCTTGTGGCACCTTAAAGACAAATTTATTTCAGTATAAGCTTTCGTGGGCTACAGCTCCCTTCTTCGGATGAATGGAATGGAACACACAGACAGGAGATATTTATACATACAGAGAACATGAAAAGGTGGAACGCATACCAGCTGTAAGAGTCCAAACAATTGAGACTGCAGTTCCTGGAGTCAGAGAAGGGCTGCAGAGAAGAAACTGATGGGGTGTAACCACTGGAAGTGGTCAGCCTGACCAAGCAAATACCCAGAGTTGCCAGGAGGTGGTGCCATCCAGCAGTGTGTAGAGCAACCCATCACAGGGATCTTCAAGCAAGAAAACTTACAGAGCTTTGAAGCAGATTAAAAACCTGAGCCCCTGTGCTTGGGGAGGTGCATGGAAACAGACTGAATCCCAGTTCTAGAAGTGAGGGTGTCTGGATAAGCTAAACCTAACTAAACTTTATTGTGGATAGACTGTTTATCATGTTAAAAGGCCCTTTCTTGTTATTCTGCATTCCTTCTGATGAGGTTAAACAACTTTGTTCTATATGTCACTATGTTCATGCTGGTCACAGCTCCCCAAGGGAAGTCTTGCAGGCCAGCTGAATTTAGCTGGGCCTCCTGAGCAACCACAGCTGGTAAGCGGCCTCCTCCACGTCCAAGGACCCAATCTAAAGAGGAAGGGAATCACAGTATTTCATCCTAGAGAAGTAAAGGCTCAGGGCCTGTCAACTGGAGGAGTTGCCCTCAGTGGGGACAAAGGAGCAGAGAACCCTGCATTGTGATGATTACATCCCCACTCTAAGGTTTAGTTTACACTAGAATCGCTACAGTGGCACACTGTACCAATGGAGCTAGGCCAGTTTAGTGCTGCTAGTGCAGGCGCTATATGCGCCTGGGAGAAAGCTCTCCTGTCAGCATAATTACTCCACCTCTCTGAGCCATGGTAGCTATGTTGGCGGGAGAGAATCTCCCAACAACATAGTTCTGTCCACACTGGCACTTAGGTCACTTTTTCACACCCCTGAGCGACTTAAGTGATAACAATGTAAGTGCCAGTGTGTACAAAGCTCTAAGGCTTCCATTCTTGTGCGGTGATAAGCACTAACTCATACTTACACAGTTAAAGATCTCACCAGTCGTTTCTGGGATAGATTTATGTCCCCTGGATAATTTCCTACCAGTCTCCCTTCTCTCCAACAGCATTAGTGGTTACTATTTGAAAACCACACTTCACAATGTACTCCTGTTTTATTATCCCAGAAAGGGTAATGAACTTGAACCATGCAATCTCCTCAGAATGCCCTCACGCACTAGAAAAGATTTTGAGCTTCATCCTGGCCTAAGGTCTGAGGACACACTTTGGCATGTACAGTAGTTTGAAATAATTGCTACTGTACCATGCTTGTATATACTAGAGTGGTAACTGATTCTACAAGATGTAAAATGAATGCCAACATAGCTGAGGTCAGGAGGCATTCCACTATTCGTTCATTTTAAGTCCCAAGGAAAGTGATTTACTTCCAGGGTTTGGAATTTGTCACATTTTACAGAAAGACAGATAAATATTCAAAAGCGGCCACTCATTTTCAGTGCCCAACTTTAATAACTCAACTTGATGAGTAGGACCCTAAATACCAATTTAGGAGCAAACCTTATGGACCCAGTTTGAAAAATGTTGGCCATTGTCTCTTGACCTTCATTAATATTAATAGTCACAGTGTGGCTGGAGAAAATAATAATAAAAAAATCAGAAAAAACTTTGCTTATAACCATAAATACTAAGACCTTATAACGCACTTTTAATCCACAGATCTCTAAACCATGTCATTAACTCCATTGTACAGATGGGGAAGCTGAGGCACAGAAAGGTAAAGTGACTTACCCAAGACCATGCAGTAGGTTAGTACTAGACCTGGAACAGAACTCATGTAGCTCAACTCACCAGCCTGTTCCCAATTCAACAGACCATTCTCCTCCCTTGAACTAACCCCACTGACACTAAGACCCATTCAACCTAAAGGTGATGAATGTATAATTAACTTTTACAAAATTATTGAGCAAGAAAAATGGGCACTATCTGAAAATGGACGATGCCACTTCTCAGCATTGCTGCTAAATGTATGTCTAGAAGCAGGATCAACTGCAGTGGATCCTTGAAACTGAGAAACATCCTTGATGTTTTGGCTGGAAGATGCCATCAGCAGAGGGAGAAGTCACTATTCCATCCAGCTTCTCAACAGATTTCCTTCTCCTTCCATCAACTCTGTCCCACTAAGGAATCCAAAATATGTTCAAAGCTATTAGGAAAGCTATAGGAGCCAGCAGAATTCACAATATTTTTACTTGAACCCAAATGACATTTCCATCTGTCCATAAAAATAGCATATTAACAGTGCTAAAATTAGAAAGTGATCTATAATTGTAACAAAGAGTCCTCTACAGTGGGAATAAAAGAGTAAGATTTTGCACGATACTTGTATAACGATTATACTCAGAAGCACTTAAACAGAACTGCTCATCCTCAAAGTGCTCTACAAATAGTAACTAATTAATCAAAGACAAAGAACATCATTTTACTTGGCTGTCAGGAAATGAGATGAAAATAAGACAAAAGGAAATTAATCATCATCCTCGGCAGTCATAACATATAAACAGTGACTAGGTGATTTTACCTACCAATGCTGCCCTGTGGTTTTAACTCATAGTGTTCCACTGAGCAGGAATCTTTCTCAAGAGAAAAAATGGAGTAATTTCAATTATTTGGGATAGGGCAGAGGGCCAGCATTTCAGATACAGCACTTTCCCTCTTACATTTTCATTTGTTCCTTTTCCACTTCTTTAGCAACAATTAGTCACAGTTTGGAATGATCATGTAATCAGGTTGTTATTGATTTTCAGCTTCTGGGAGGCAGCAGCTCTTTTACAGACGGCTGTAGGGGCATTTCAAATTATATAAAATCAAAAGTATTTATAGAGAGCACAGATCAAACCTGGGAGCTTCCAAAAATGGTGAGGTTTAAACATATCTAAAGGAAGATTATACTCCAGTGTATCTTGGCCTTAAGACATGCAGTATGTGTCCAACGAAAGGAAAGCTATGGTTTATGGGTATATATCTTATATCTCCCCTCTCTGCCAATGGGTAGCTAATGGAAACTGTTGTTCACAGATACAGTCCTGAATGATAGGTTGTGCTATGGGAGAGACTAACAAATATATTTGAAACTGATTTTTAAATTAAATATTGTAGTAATCTTTTAAAATGTTATTATACCAATTTATTTTTCCTGCCATGTCTCTGTCAAAACCCCGAGTGATCAACTTACTTTTCCTAGGTCAAACCTTTTTACCAAGCTCCGGATCCCACATTAGCTACCTTCGGTCACCATACTTCCTTGATTAGCTGAAAGGATAGTTACTGAGAAACAACAAAGAATTGTCACAGTCTCTGTCAGTTCTGTGGGGAACCAGGACTGGTTATTGAAACCAAGTCCTCCATCTAGCATTGACAAAGAACGCAAGGATATTGAACTGGTGCTGTCTAAATAACTTTGGAGTTGGTACTGCTTGCTTGAGTTTGGAAGCCTCATTCTTCAAGGCATCCATAAAGGGTGTATTTCTACATCACCTTCTGCTCCACTTCATATAAGACACTTCTGAATTCCTTGCAGGCCTGCTGACTTCTGCCTGAGCATATTGTTCTCTCATTTTAGATACCAACATTAGACCACAAACCAACATTACTTATAAGGGAGGTGGAACCCATGACCCAGATTTAGGTGAGAGCTTCATGACTCAGGCCTATCTCCAGCTGTACTGTGCTGAGTCTAGATCCAAAAATGTTCATTTCCATTTCCCACAAGAAGAGCTGGGCAAAAAAATAAAAGATAAAAAATGGACAAATAGTTAATTCCCTGAAAAATGCAATTTCTGTTGACTGAAAACTATTCATAAATTTGACACAAATTCACCAAACAGTTTTATCCAAAATTATTTTTTCAGGCTAGAGTCACAAAGGAACTTTGGTGCCATTCACAAAATGGCTGGAGGAGTAGTCCCCCCTTATAACCTTTAGCCCATTGTTAGAGCATTCACCCATGATACAGGAAATCTGGGTTCAATTCCCCTCTCTGTCGATGTGAAGCAGTCATTTGAACATTCAGTCTTCTATCTCTCAAGAGCGTGCCCTAACCATTGGCCTTTAGGATATTCTGAAGAAGGTCTTTCTCAGTCTGTCCTGTTGAAGCTGTTCCCCTTTGTGTAAAATACTTGAATAGTCACAGGCCAGAATGAGAGAGTGAATAACCCTATATCTGGTGACGAGTGCACTCACCCAGGAGGTGGGAGATCCAAGTGCAAGTCCTGGATCCTGATTATGTATTTATACAATATGGAAGAGCTTCAACAACAGAGATTGAGAGACCCATAGCCCAGTGACTAGACCACTCCTCATGAGAGGCAGGAGATCCAAATTCTGATCCCTGTTCCACATGAAACAGAGGAAGAAACAGAACATGGGTCTCCCACATCCTGGGCAAGTGCCCTAACCTCTGAGCTAAAAGTTATTGGGGCACTTACCCCCTCCTTGTTTTATGAATCTAATCCTTTAAAATGCCAAGAAACCAAACATTGTGGATTGAACAAACAGTTTTGTCAGACACAAAACAGACTTTTTTCATTTGCTGAACATTCCGATAAATTTCAGATTCCTTTCAGGTTGAACCATTTTTTTTTTTTTAAATTTCAGAGCCGCTAGTGAACCAAAAAACCAGTTATGCTCCACCTCTACTCACATGTAAGATAATTATCCTAGTTTGTCACTCTGGCTATGTCTCCCGCTATCCTTAAGTTCTTCCAGTGGTTCCCCCTTTTCACCACAAACACAAACTTATTGTCCTCACTTTCAAACTTCGTGACCTCAGAAAGTAAAATAAAATCTTAAATTCTAAAATGACACAAAATCTAACGTAAATTTTTCAATCAGTTTGGTAAAGGAAAAAATCGTACACTACAACTGATTTCCCTTCAGACAGCAGCCTGCAAGCTAGAATCCTCTGGAGGGGATGTAGGATAACAGAGATTATGAAATTTATGGCACTTAACTTCAGTACATTACTGTAGGGTCAAAAGAGGAAAGCAGCACACAGAGTTGATATATTATCAATTACTTTAGCACAGGTATAGAACAGCTAGAACACACCTTGGTATAGTTTATGGTAGCTGTGCAGCATCTGAATGAGAAATTATAGCAGCTATATATTAACTTGACTGATCCTACTCCCATCAAAATCCATGGCAAACCTTCCAGTGACTTCAGTGGTGCAGGATCATGCTCTACTGCATAGTTCCACACGGCCGATCCCAGACGATTTCTAATGATTTATTTGTTACTCTTGTGGAATCAGACCCCGGGTTGTACTAGATGCATGATTGTACCAAATTTGTAGTATCAGACACAATAATGAAAAACTTGGAAGTATATTTTGTTCTTGTGAAGTCACATTAGAAGCCAAACAGTGATAAGATCAAGAAAACAATGGAATATATTACAGTTGATCATCGGTATTTGTTTCACCACATAAGTTTTAGGAAAAAAAGCAATGCCAATACTGAGTCAGTCTCAAAACACAGAATATATTAGTTTGATATTACTTGCGCCATATAATTCCCATTACATAACTGCTTGTCATTGTCATCAGCTGGCAGGATTGCCTCTTTAAAATACAAACTGCAAAACTAAAAGTAGCTGCCATAGAAACCTCAAACCTACAGTCTTCTAGTTTTCAGAAGGAAACCACAAAAATATTGGATTGAAGCCACAGAATCCAGACTCAGCCCAGGATTCTGCTCAATACCTATTTAAAGCAGAATTTCTGCACAGCTCATGTAACAAGAGTCTACACCAGCAAGTGGAAACAGAATACACGTGCATTTCACCAGTACTTTTATTAACAAAAGGGGGCCAGTGCCTTCATTTTATAATTGCCTTGCATTTTTAACAGATCTAAAATAATCAGTATGAAAGGCATACAATACGGCTATCAGGACAATGCAGTGAAATTATTGTAGCAATAACATTATTAGAAGGAAAGAGGAGAGACCACAGTGTGAAAAAAAAAATCCAGCCAATTTTCGTGCAGCTAGAGCACTCAGTCAGCAACACCTATCACCCCTAAAGCTGGCAAAAGGCAGCTTCACCTCCTGAAAGAATGCTTTGTTATCTTGTTAAAATATGGTACTAGCTATTCTAGATGTACATAAAATACAGTATTCTATACCTATTTCTGCTCCTCGTCTGTACATAATGTTACAGCCAAACATAATTAACTATATTACTGTTGTGCATGCATGATTCTAAGCGAGAAAGAAATGCCAAATCTTGCTCATTTGGGCTTTTTTTTCTGGATGATCTTACACAGAATCATAGATAATTTTTAGTTAAAATAATAAAAATATATATAATGATCCCTGAATATAGGGAGAAAAATCTGAAATTTTCTTTTTGTTCACTAAGGCCCACATAGACTGAAAATACAATTATTTGGGTATTTCAATAAAACATTATTTGTATGTTACAAATGTAACATGTGCTACCATTCATTTGATCTGCTAATTGTAAAGAACATTCAAGAATATTCTGCTATAAGGGAATATAGGAAAATACAGCAATTTGGAAAACACCGGAAAGGCTATATAGTCCCTGTGGTTCTGATACCACCATTGGGGATGCAACCTGGACCCATTTTAATCAGTGAGATCTTTGACTTCAATGGGGCCAGGATTTCACCCTGTGGTTTCTGATGATGCCATCAAACTCTTGAGCTTATCTCTCATTGCTATCTTTGCCATTTCCTCTCCAAGTACTGTTGGGGAGGTAGGGCAGTCATGTGCTTTAAGAAAGGTTCTGGGAATCTGAATCCCTCACAGTGTTACCTTGAGCAAGTAACATAACCTTCCAGTGTCTTAGTTTCCCCATCTGTAAAATGGAGATGATAATACTGACATTTATTATCCATAGATGCTGGAACTGGTGATGCTGCCGAACCCCTGGCTTGAAGCGGTTTCCATTATGCACAGGGTTTACAGTTTGCTCTCAGTATCCCCACTATGGAAATTGTTCCAGCACCCCTGCTCCTACCTCAGCACAGGCCTAACTAATGTTTGTAAGCAATTTCAGGTACTCAAATGTAAAGCACTCTAGATATCTAAAGTATCATCATATATTAATTTTCCAGTTCAGAACGAGAGACAGATGCAACAGATGCTATGGGAATCTAGTAACACTTTCATTAACACTGATTCTGTATTATACAATTTGGTGTTCTTAGGAGACAACATGCCTCTGTAGCATTTTAAGGAATCTTATTTTAGATAATCTCTTCACTGTGAATTCTGTGTTGTGATTGTTCTAATCATCAGCACAGCAACTATATGCCCTAAGGCCCATTGTTTCACTTTCTAAACTTCTCTACTTCATGATCATTGATAACATGTTATATCAAACTGCAGTTATTAGATTATTTGATGCCATGGCAGAAATAATAGTCACCATATGTTTAGTGAAAGACACACTTGGTCACTGTACGGAAATAGTAAGACATTGTTCATACTTTATCTAACTGGTATCATCCAGTCAGTAACAATCTGTGCTTTCTTGTAGGAAGTGAAGAGTTAGTGATGTTTCCGAAGTACGACACTTTCCTTTATTGTACAAGTGTAATATTCTACTTATATATCGTTGCATAATACTATGTGTTGATTAACCATTGAAATTGCAAATAATGTTGTTTTAGCCTTTAAAAATAAGAAGGCTCAATGAGAGCACATAACTGAGGCAGGGGTTATACCACTGGAGGAAACTCAAAAGTAGAAAAGATTTACACCTAAATTTACTTTACTGCTAACTGTTGTGTTGTCCCAAGCTCTTAGTTTCAATAAAAGCATTCTCCCTTCACTACCATGCATCTCCATTTTCTTGATTCTACAGTAGAGTCAAATTAAATTGCAGTAAAAGTGTTGCAGCCATTTAGTGCATATGTACAATTACTAACTCAGAGCTGTCTGGATATTTGTAGAACTATGTATTATGACTTGTAAATAGTTATTAAAAATGTAGACATTTTCTGTTAGTGGAACCTGGTCCATGACTAGGGTTCCTAGACACTGCAGTAATAGAAATAGAAATAAATAATAATAATTAAGGCTACGATTATGTCATGGAGGTCATGGAATCCATGACTTCCATTGACCTCTGTGACATTTTCTGACCCGAAGCTGGAGCTCCCAGCCAGCCCTGCCCCGTGCAGCTCCCAGCCCCTGCTCTGGTAGGGGGACCTCACAGCTGCCCAGATGCAACACGGAGCTGGCAAACCCTGCAGCTGTCCAGTCGCTGCAGATGGAGGTGGGGGGTGGGGACTCCCTTCAGCCACCCAGCCACAGCAGGGAGCGGGGGACTACATTCTCATAATGCACCATAGACTTTGCTCTTGGTTTGGGGAGATGGTGCATAAGAGGAGTGAACTCTGTTTTTTGATTGAAATAAATCAAAATTTTCCATGGAAAGCAAACTTTTCACAAAAAAAAAGTTCAGTTGTTTATTTATTGGGGGACAATGAGGTGGAGAGATCAGGCAAAACTGGAACTCCTAATCAAAAACTTCCTGCCACCGCCAATTTTGTTTGGGTGTGTTTGTGCGTGTGCATTTGAAGCCCAAATCCCAACTGGATTCTGTTGTTCTGGCTCCAGTTCTGTTTCCTAAACTTGTTTTCTGGTTTGGACATGGCTGAATTCCCTAGAGACAACAGCCATTCTTCAACGACCGTGGCTCACAACAGTGAAATTTCCTGAGAATTGTCACCCTGTGAAAATCCCACTAGACAAAATGGCGACAGTCTCACCAGATCAGCTACCTGAACCTGTGAGAACCACTTATGAGACTACAGGCTGATAGAATCAAACGTCCATCTATCATAGAACCCAAACCTTAGCCCTAAATTATTCCAGATCCCAACACTGCCTCCTTGGCCCCTATCTCATTTAAATGTAAAGCTCTTGCTGTTTCCCTCTCATCACCCCCTTAAACCTTCAAAAACAATAATTCAGTTTCAGCTGAAATATAGAGCTCCAAGGCACTGTCAACTGGCTTAGAGAGGAAAAAGCACCATGCTTTTAACATTTCAGCTGGAATGAGCCTCTGAGTAGTGCTTCACATGCACCCTGGCTCACCTCCCTCTACTTTCTTTTCAGCAGAATTGTTAAATCATAGGTAATTTTCAATACAACTTTATGAAAAAGTTATGGCCTTGGGAGCTTTAAAATAATGTAATGTGGGGGAATCAAATTACTAGAAAATAAATAACACCATCCTGTTGGCGGTTCCTGGTTAAGTTAGTAGATGCAATCCTAGGTTAATAAACACTGTGGTTCAGCCTCAGATTTTATACAGCCAGTATATGGTTATTACGTTGTAAACAAGAAGCACCTTCAAGTTATCTCCTATATAATCCAACAATTATGACTTCACACACTTCTGTCGACAAAGGGATTTCACATCACAATTTAAGGATTAATGACCCCACCAGAGAAGAGCTGATGGGCAGCAGGACAGAAAACTTGTTTATACAACAAATGGCTTTAATAATGCATCGAAAGGGATGTTAGAATATTAAAAACAAAAGAAGTCCTCTCTTACCCAAGCAGCAGCCTATGTGAGAATGGTGTCCAGGCCACAAAATAAGGACTCATTCTGGCAAACTTGTACACACTTGTGTCATTTTACATATGTGAGTAGCTGCACTGAGCTCAAAGAGAGCACTTACAATTGTAAACGTATTCATTAGTGTTTGAAGGCTCACGGCCTGCACCTAGCACTTGTAAGGATGCATGGGATAGCAAAACTTTATTGACTACATCAATAAGGCTTAAAACTACGAATTTCTCTTAACATGACATTAAGGTTCCAAAAGTTGAACAAACTCATAAAATAACTATTACTACACATGATATTCTCCTGTAGTTTGCAACAGTATTAAGTGGGACTAACTCCACTAAAGTCAACAAGTTACACCACTGTAAAATCAGTTTAGCTCTAAGTGTTTTTCTGCAATGAGAAAAGTGACTCCCTGTTTCCCAGTCTGATAAAGAGAGGTGCCAACCTCTCCCCAGAACTACCAACTGCTAGCTGATTCTGCTAACTCCTATCAACAGGAACTCTGGCAGAATGGTCACTCTGCTTATCTGTAACTCCCCTTTCTATTCTTTCTCCATCTTTATCAGTTTAGAGGGTATGATCTGCATGTACCTAAATGTTAGTGTACATCAAGAGCATAGCACATTTTTGGTGTTCAAATGTAATATATAATAATTCAGCTTCTAGTGTTTATACCTGAGTCGGTGGGGTCAGAATGGAACATACTGTATACAGAAGTGATGCATTTTGAAGATGCTAAATGTGTTAGGCCACTGAACATAGAGAAATACTACTAGTATAATAGATCAGAACCCCTCTCTGATACAAAAAAGTCATGGGAAGGGCAAAAGTCCAAACATTAAAAGAAATGAGGATAATTTTAAGAAAATATGGGAAGAGAAAATGATTCTTGTTCCTCTTTGACAATCTCCCCTCCTCACACAGTGAGTTAGGAATATGATAGTGTGACAACCTCTTTATTGTACTCTGTGATGCTCTGGCCCATGTCTCAAAAATCAGCAGCCTGGTAAGACCCTGGTAGATAAAATATCACCCTCCCCAAACAACCATGGGTTTGCAAAACACACTAGCTGAAATTCTTATTGTAAACCTTGCAGATAAATGCACTGGATACAATAACACCACTAACCTTCACTCATTCCCATTACCTCAGACCAACTCAAGGTTTCCATTGAGGCAATAGCATTAGATTTGATTTCCTGGTGGGGAAAAAATAAAAGATTGTCCTCCTCTATCTATGGATTAAGTTGAAAGGGCGCTTATTGTGTTTACAATCTCAAAACAAAAAATACAAGATCAATGCCATGAAGACAATTTTTTTACAAACACATTTCCTCCAATTACTTCTCTAATCTTGCAAGAAATTTGCACACGTACTACAAGTTATTCATCTGTCTAATAGTAAGTCATGGCAGGATTCAGATAGCCTCATGACATGAATAATAATGATGGACACTTTGTTCAATAAGGCCTCCTCCTCCTCCACTAGTTTGCTAGGGGGGCTGATTTGGCCAAGATTAAAGCAACAAAAATCAGATTTTGTAAAACAGCTGACTGAGAAAAACAGATAATTTAGCTGTAAAGCCTGTATCAGGTATTAACTGTTTCTGTATAGATTTCAGTTCAGTCCACAGTTGCTTTAACATAGAGAAGTCTAATATCTAAGGGTTAGTGATGGCTGAGGGACAGTAGAAAGTTTGGTGCTATGTTGGATTAGAATTGGATATAATATAAGTAAGCAGTGATTGCTGTCCCTATGGTATTTTCTTCTGTGTGGCTATCATTTGAGATCGCCAAACATCTGGATTCTCTGTCAGGTCTAGGAAGTAAGAGAGATCTGAGTTTTACACAGTGTATTTTTCTTGTGAATAAACCACAGAATCAGACTGTGGAACATTAGCAAGAGAATATCAAATTGGGTACCCATAAATGAGAGAATGCATATACCAACAGGTAAATTGTCTCTTTTTCTCTCTTACAATAAAAAAAACCCAAACCTTCAAGAAGAACCTGTCACAAATCTGCGCCAATTCAGTTTCTGTTTTAGATTATGTGATTGACCCAAAGCCATTCTATCAATTAGCTTTAGCAAACACAGCAATTTGGAACAACAAGCCGTATAGTTTGATTTTCAAGGGTCTTGCTGACATCAGTGGATGCAGGATTGTACCCTAAAGTGTACAGGTCACATGTAAAACATTTTACTTGTTCCTAGCACTCTACATGCAGGTAAGACACAGGAGCACGCTGAATAGCCTTCTACTGGGGGGGGGGGGGAAGAGAGAGAGAGAGAGGAAACTGACTGGTTACATGCCAAGAATCTGTAATTTAATTAAATAACTTTCACTTCCCTGTAATTAATGCTCAAAAGGGAATACGGTACTGTAATCTAAACACATTTTTTCAGATAGATAACCAACAAATCTCTCTGCCAAGCACGTTTTTCTCTTCAACTAGACATTTTCTTTTTCTTGAGAACATCAAGAGGAGAGCACAAAGCATTTGCAACATCTATCTAAATCACAACAGTAGAGAGTAAAGAAAAATCACTTTTGATTGAAGCAAATGGCCTAGTTTACAACAGTAACACTGACTCGTTAACTTTGTGACATGCTCCAATTGAGATTCAAAATTTACATCAGTGGGATCCGCGTGTACGCTATGAACATCCATAAATTCAAGAGACAGTTCTTTCCTTTTTTTACTGTTGCAAAGCTAAATAAACCTCTTCACTCCAAATCTATCAGCAAGACTGACTACAAAAGAAGTTTATGATTTGGATAATAAACTCTTTGGGAGCAGACACTGTCTTTTTGTTCAATATTTGTACAGCTCCTAGCACAGCGTGGTCATGGTTCATGACTGTGCTCTTAGGCATGACTGCAAATCAAATACATAATAATCAAATACAAATGTAATGTTATTAATGGAACAGTGAATTCATATATACAGACTTTTTTTAAAATCAAACAAGAAATGTGATCTTGTGGTTAAAGACACTGGACCTGAAACCAAGAGATCTAGATTCTACAGTTTTGGCACAGATTTCCTGTGTAACCTCATGCAAGTGACAAAGGTCTCAATGGGTCTATTAGGATGAAATCCTTTCCCCATTGAAGTCAATGGGAGCTTGAGTAATTGACTTCAATAGGGCCAATGGTCTTGCCCTCCTCCCCCACACTCAGCCACATTTAAGCCTGTGCTGCATCAGGATCTTAACTTCTCTGTACTCCAGTTTCCCAATCTATAAAACAGATGATAATGCTTCTGAACTTCGTAGATGAACTGAGATGCCAAATTCAAAATATTTGCAAGACTCTCAGATACCATACCACAGAAAAGTCTAGCCATAATAAGAGTAATAAACAGCTCTGTAATATGGTAGAATTCAGCTACTTAGGACTAAAATCTGTGAAACCTGTTGTGAATGACTAAATTTTGCAAATTAGAGAGTAATAAACCCACTAAAAAAGGACTATCACAAAATGTATTTTATTCTTTAATTTTGTCAGTAGTAGCTGCTTAATCTAGTAGACATGTTATAATATCATTTGTGAAAGAAATCAAGTCTTAATAATATGAAAATTCACTATAGCATCTGCTATTAAATTTCCACTGAAGTCTGTGGAGAGAGAAATTTTGGTCCTCTCCCTTTTTTGTTGGCAGATTATAAAGTATGTGGTTTAATGATGTGCAGATTATCACGGTTCCGCTGAACATGAGTGTGACACAATATTTACACATAGACTCACAGACTCATAGACTCTAGGACTGGAAGGGACCTCGAGAGGTCATCGAGTCCAGTCCCCTGCCCTCATGGCAGGACCAAATACTGTCTAGACCATCCCTAATAGACATTTATCTAACCTACTCTTAAATATCTCCAGAGATGGAGATTCCACAACTTCCCTAGGCAATCTATTCCAGTGTTTAACTACCCTGACAGTTAGGAACTTTTTCCTAATGTCCAACCTAAATCTCCCTTGCTGCAGTTTAAGCCCATTGCTTCTTGTTCTATCATTGGAGGCTAAGGTGAACAAGTTTTCTCCCTCCTCCTGATGACACCCTTTTAGATACCTGAAAATGATTAATGATTAATGATACATGATTAATTCATCTCTGAAGATCCTGGCTGAAAAGCAGCTTGGGAAAAAAAGAGAACTATAGTTGCCTATGCCAGTTGCTGGGGCAAAGGGGAGACAACGTGGCACCACAGGGAGCAATCATGAAGCTGGGGCTGTTCCTGCCAGTAGTCAGAGGGACAGAACTGGGCAACAGATCAGTACAATTACACACAAGGAAGAAATCTGCTAGTAATGAAGCAACACAGATGCTAAGGATTCACACAGCCAGGCCTCTGCCTAGGACACCTGCCCCAGCTGTCAAGCTCCCCACTTTTCCAAAGTGTTCAATGTAATGGAACGCTAAACTGTATTATCCTGTTCAGCCACTATGTGGCATCATGTGTAACGTATCTTACTTAAGCTCGCAACAGCCATTTCCGGCAGTGCATTAAAGGATCTTATAGTGAACACATCTGGTGTATCTCCAGACATGCCAACTCTTGCGAATTTATGGCAAGAGATGAGATTTCTAAGTAAAATTAAACCTCATTCATGGTCTTGTGAGAGAATTATCAATTTTCAGGATTTTTTTTCAGTCTCAGGAGGAGGGGCTCCCACAGTCAGCATGGGAAGTGGGAGATGGGACCCCACTGCAGTCACCCCCAGGCCTGGATAGGGTGAAGAACTCTAAGAGGACAGAGGTGAGGCCAGGCGAGATGAACTATAGCCTGAGGGCTGCAGGGGGGCCGAAGTGAGGGGGAGCTGTATTGATGGTGGGTTCTGAGCAGATGGGGTGAGTGCTGGGAGGGTGAACTGAGGGTGGCAGGGGTTGAAGGAGTAGTGATAATGGGGGCTGGGGGACTGAGCTGAAGGGGCACTGGAGGACAGGATTAATGCAGCAGGGGCCAAAATCACCTTATCTAGAACATGCAGAAGATTGGGCAACACCAATTACCACATGCCCACACCCAGGGAATGGGCAAGGGGAGTTCAAAAATCAAGAGACTGACCTAAAAACCACAATATAATCTTTTGAAAAAATGTCATGATTTGAAGAGGGTCTTACTCATGATTTTTGATCTACTGAGTTGGAAATACTGTATCTCTCTGCAAAGGAAGCTCTATGGCCAGTCCATATGTAGTAAAGAACCTGACCTGCTTATAGCAACCCTGCCACCTACCATAATAGAAAGAGGGAATCTGAAGCATGGGCCTGGTGCAAGACCTGAGGCCTGAACCAAAGTCAACAAAAGTTATCCTATGAGGAAGAGTCAGGCCCTGTCAAAAGACTCTCTTTCTACTACACCTACTATGTATAAGGAGTACATGACATGATATCAGAAGCAAAGGCAGTAAACTAGTGCCAGAAGAGAACAAAAACAAACAGAAAACAAAGGTTACAGACAGAAAAAAAAGGTAACAAAGGTGGCATGATCTCATCAACATGACACTCTTCAATGCACCGGAGAATTTCAGTTTTGATAGCGCTTCAGTATGGACAGACTGGAAGCAGTATTTTGCAAGATTTCACATTGCTTCAAAGCTCCATAATGAAACTGGAGATATTCAAGTATCATCTTTAATTTATACTATAGAAAAGCAGACAGAGAATTTATATCTTTCAAGTCCTTTGACTTTACTAAAGACAGACTAAATATGACTATGAAAGGGTTCTTGCTATGACTGATGCATACCTTTATACCTCAGAGAGATGTGGTTTATGAAAGAGCATATTTTCATATGAAAGTATCAGAGACATGCTGGTTATTGGGTTAACAGACAAAAGCTTGTCTTAACAACTACAGTTCAAACCAGATTTAAATCTGCACACAGCTATGCAGACAGCAAAGCAATATGAACTAATCAAAGAACAGAACAAAAGACAGGGGCAACTAGTAAAACCTGAAACTAGCTTAGAAACTGTAAACAATGTTAAAAGTCATTACCATGAAAGACCAGAGGCTACAAGGGAGTCCCAGATTAACTACAAAACCTTTCGGACTAAATGTATAAGATGTGGAAAATGTCATAGCTCAAGAGATGTATGTCCAGCTAAAGGTGAAATATGTAATAAATGCATAAAATATGGACATTTTGCTGTTTGCAGTACTAAGGCAGTCAGGGTACTGACTACAATTCCAGATTATCAAGAGTCATTGTTTCTAGGATCTGTCACATATGATGACAGAGCCTACCTGGAAAGTGAAACTGAATATTCATGGAACGGCTAGTGACTTTAAAATGGTCTCAGGAGCTGAAATCATCTGACACAGCCTTGACTAACCCTGGAGGCATTCTGAACTGCATGGGCCAGTTTCCATGGAAACAACTAACAAAGACAAACACTATGAATTCAGAGTGCATGCAATCAAAGGATCAAAGGTCAAAAACCTTCTCTGTTGCAGTGTGGTGCCATGACGGGCCTAGTGGGAAAGGTGCAAGAACTCAATTTAGGATTTGACGATATTGGAATTTTGAAAGGAGATCCAGTACAAATCAACTGAAGAGACAATGATGACCAATACAGTTTGGTGTACTTTTGCTCATATCAGTTTTCCTGAACAACTAGTGACAGATGACGGACCACAATTCACTACAGTGGAATTTAAGTCACTCCATACTAAATATGATTTTGATTATATTATTAGCCACCCATATTACCCACCAGTGAATGGAGAGGCCATGAGAGCTATACAGACAGCCAAGAAAATCCTACAACAGGAACATCCATTCCTGACTCTTCTGAGTTACAGATTGACACCAATATCAGCTACTAGATATAGTCAAGCACAACTCCTGATGGGAGGACAACTCAGAACTACTGTTCCAACTATGGAAAAGAACCTATCTCTAAAGAAGACAGACTTGAAAAGAGTAACCTAATTGGATAAAAAGAAAAAGAGAGCTAACAAACATTTTTGCAACATATGTTACTCATAGAACTGCCAGCTCACCATGTTTGTGTCAAACTGGTGGGAGAAAAAAGATGGGCAACCCAAGCTATTGCAAAGAAAAAGAACTCATCTCCTTGATCATATGTGCTCCAGACCTACAGTGAAGACACGACTGACATCTACAGTTTATTCCTCAAAAAGAACAATCAACAAAAAAAATTCCACATATGGCAGATGCAAACCAAAAAGAAGACTACTCAAAGATTCCAAACCAACCACAGCCAGTCATTGCAACTAATGGACAGCCAGATGGCCAAGTTATTAGAAGTTCGGGCCATGAAATTAGAAAACCAGTATTGTTCAGAGACATTTAACAAACTGATCCATACTTAACTTTAAAGATAGCATGATCGTGTAAATTTTGTAAATAGTAGAAATGTAAAAATTAAAGGGAGAGGTAATGGAATGTTAAACTGCATTATACTTTTCAGCCACTAGGTGGAGCCATGTGAAACATATCTATGTCAAGCTCACAATAGCCATTCCTGGCAGTTCATTAAAGGATCTTATAATGAACACGCCTGGTGTATCTCTCTGGGAAGGAAGCTCTGTAGCCAGTAGGTATCTGGTACAGAAGCCTGACCTGCCAGTAGCAGCCCTGCAGCCGAACATGTAAATAGCATATATGACAGTCACTAATTAAAGTCTCATAAATAGATATCGTATGACACCAGTGTCCCACATGAAGCAATTCTTCCGCAGAAGACCTCCATCAGCTGTTGAGGTGTGGCAAATTTTGTATATGCACAGAGAAACTATTTTCACGTGTATTTTAGAGATTATGTATGTTCAGATGTAGTTCTCACCATGTAAAATCTTTAGACTGTTCTGCTAATAATGGGTGGAAGAAGTTCTATTTCAAGCCACATAAAACAAAAGATCAGCACATCCAGAATAAGCAGAATACTTCACAGAGACCATTGTACAAAGGGAAGGTAGAGAGGGAAGGATGAGGAAAAATTTTGAATACGACTCTCCTCCCTTAATAATATCAATAAAATACTGTGGGCTATAAGCTGGAAGGATTCAGAGCTCTATCTGTATCCCTGAATTTTGAAAGCATAAGCAGTTAAAAAAAAAGTCAGCACTTTTATACATACAAACTAATTTTGTCATCATTTTTTCAGCTTTCAAAACCCACTTTGTTCCATGCTCTTTCCTCAGTTTGCACAGAAACCTAATAATAATATATGGATTCCCTTAATTGCAATTAAAAGGAGAGGTTATGATTCATAAGGGTATAATTACAGTATTCTTTCAGCAACACACACTCCTGGATAATTTAGAACAAAAAGGAACAAGAAGCAGAGAGCACTATAGCAGACAAAACTAAATGGAAAGAGAAACAGGATATACCAATCCTGCTAGAAAAAGGTATAACAAGTGGGGTTCCGCAGGGGTCTGTTTTGGGACCGGCTCTGTTCAATATCTTCATCAACGATTTAGATGTTGGCATAGAAAGTACGCTTATTAAGTTTGCGGACGATACCAAACTGGGAGGGATTGCAACTGCTTTGGAGGACAGGGTCAAAATTCAAAATGATCTGGACAAATTGGAGAAATGGTCTGAGGTAAACAGGATGAAGTTCAATAAAGATAAATGCAAAGTGCTCCACTTAGGAAGGAACAATCAGTTTCACACATACAGAATGGGAAGAGACTGGCTAGGAAGGAGTATGGCAGAAAGAGATCTAGGGGTCATAGTGGACCACAAGCTTAATATGAGTCAACAGTGTGATACTGTTGCAAAAAAAGCAAATGTGATTCTGGGATGCGTTAACAGGTGTGTTGTAAATAAGAGACGAGAAGTCATTCTTCCGCTTTACTCTGCGCTGGTTAGGCCTCAACTGGAGTATTGTGTCCAGTTCTGGGCACCGCATTTCAAGAAAGATGTGGAGAAATTGGAGAGGGTCCAGAGAAGAGCAACAAGAATGATTAAAGGTCTTGAGAACATGACCTATGAAGGAAGGCTGAAGGAATTGGGTTTGTTTAGTTTGGAAAAGAGAAGACTGAGAGGGGACATGATAGCAGTTTTCAGGTATCTAAAAGAGTGTCATCAGGAGGAGGGAGAAAACTTGTTCACCTTAGCCTCCAATGATAGAACAAGAAGCAATGGGCTTAAACTGCAGCAAGGGAGATTTAGGTTGGACTTTAGGAAAAAGTTCCTAACTGTCAGGGTAGTTAAACACTGGAATAGATTGCCTAGGGAAGTTGTGGCATCTCCATCTCTGGAGATATTTAAGAGTAGGTTAGATAAATGTCTATTAGGGATGGTCTAGACAGTATTTGGTCCTGCCATGAGGGCAGGGGACTGGACTCGATGACCTCTCGAGGTCCTTTCCAGTCCTAGAGTCTATGAGTCTATGAGGATATTTTTTGTAAAGCTGAAAATGAGCATGCTAATTATAAATCAATCAGTTGCACAGGGAAGGCACAGCGAAGTCCAATTCAGGGTCAGATTAATTAAAGATGTTTTACTGAACAGCACAAAAGTCAACTGAAATGAACTTTTCTTAAAGGATTAAAGCTGCCAAAACAATGAAAACACTTAGAGCATAACAGATAACTGCCAAAGGCACATGCTGTTCCAGAGCAAGCAGAAAATAGAGAAACATGTCAAAGACACTTATTTTAAAATTCCTTATAAACAAGCCAAACTGGAACGTAGGATGCTTCCAGTAATCACAATGCATGCCGTCCATAAATCTTCTCTTCCTTCAATAAGCTAAAATCATCAGTGTAGCATTGGAGTGCATCAAAGTAGTAAACTATAAAGCCATAGCATTGGTGTTAAAATATCAAAGTGGCTAACATACACTATGGCCCTGAGTCAGTTGTAAATCAGGGATAAATCCAGTGAGGTCGGTGCAGTTACTCCTGTGGGTATTGATAGTGTGGACTGATTAAGAATCAGACCCCAAGGGGAGAACTAAATCTTGTGATGGTACTGATTCCAGTTCAGGGAATGAGAGGGGAGGCGATACACTTCTCTTTGGCTACTGGGTGTGAAAGTGGCCCAAGACACACGTTAGAGCAGCCTCATGTGCTGTCTTAACTTGTGTCTTGGCCACAAAGGCTCTTAAGGGCCATTCTGGCAGCCAGGACGTAATAAGGAGTTGACCAGACTCGGGGGCAGAAGCTCCCTTCAAATGGGGAAGTAGAGAGATAAGAGGGGGAATGAAGGGAGGTACTGAGACTTGGTGGGGGAGCAGGAAAAGGGGTGAGAAGTTGGCTCCAGGCTACGAAGAAGGGGATTTTACCTGCTCCTGGGCCTATTCCAGCCCCTCTAGGTCCCACTCCCTGCTCCCTGGCCCAATCCTTGACACTGTGGTGGCTGCTCCAGGTCCCAATCTGTGCTCCTGACAGTACATGTTTATGCAGGGATGGAGCCCCCCCCAGCCAATATTTCCACTGTGTGTATGGCTAGTCCCCTCCATCATCCCCATGTGGTTTTGCTGCCCCTGGACCAGACCATACTCTTTTATCTGGTCCATCCAGGGCACGTGCCCTGCACTAAGGGAGCCATTGAACCAGCTAGGCTTGCATTCTGTGTGTCAAGAAGGCCCTCTACATTGAGAAAAAATCCCCAGAGAAATCTTACAGCTGCCTTGAAAGCCTCTTGGCTCCAGGGTAGCCACTACAGATCAACCACCATACAGAGGTGAATTCTCCATATGTTCAACTTTTAGAACAAGAAGGATTGAAATGGCAATTTTAATAGTTTTCTGAGTGAGTGATTTTTGTTTGTTTTCAGAAACATAATTCCCACACATAAACATAATTCACTCCCTTATAGTTAATTGGACCCATAATAAAGATGAAAATCCAAACACAGGAATTTCCCATAACTTGAGAGATCCTCATTTTTTTATTTCATTTATTTACCTTCTGGCCTAAAAGCTGCTTGGAGCTGTGACACTATTGCTCTATGCTAATGATGGAGATGAGTCCTGGGCCAGACTGCAGCAGGCTTATCTCACCTGATGTTATTCTGTTTTATTCTACATAGACCTTATACTGTTCTCATCACCATAGTATCCGAGAACTTCCCAATAGTGCATTAAGCATATCTGACACGTTTGGTCTCTCATCCACTCCCTATTAGGAGAAGCATGTGCAGCGAAGTGCTTTATTTTGGAATTTACACACAGATACTATGTTTATGTTAGAAAAGGCAAAGTCAGAGGAATGCATCTTGCTCTTGGAGCAGGAAGTGGTGAGGTTTAGGATGGTCCTTAGTTCCTCGGGAAGTCTGTTCCCCAGTCTTGGGCTGCCCCTCAAGAAAGGTGTCTCCTGCACAGATGGGCTTTACCCTTGTTGTAGAAAGTCCTGTTGTGCCAGAAAAGCAAAGTTGTCAACCTAAGGGTCTTTAGACAATTTCCAGAATCAAATGTAAAATAAGCCCTTTAAAAAAAAAATCTCTACTAGATATAGGACTGGTGACCCATTATGTTCTATGAAACCCTAAGAGTCTGATTTACAGGGGTTCTAAGGATTTTCCAGCTTGATGTTAGTAGTGTTTTTGACAAGAGGAACACAGCATGCAGAAATTTGGTGTGTCACAACTTTAAAATAATGTACCCTGACTTGTACCAGCACTGACTCAGTGAAATCATTTCCACTTTACTGGCATTTTACATTTGGTTGTAAGTCAACTCTGACATATGAGGGGAGGGGAGGTGGTGTGTGGCTTTTTCCATATGTTAAATTCATGTTATTAATAGTCAAAATATATTGTTTAAAGAGTTCCTCTGCATTTTGGCTTATAATTGACTGGAGACTCCTTAAAAGGAAACTACTGCCCCACATATTGCATTTCAAACCATTTGCATTTTATTATTTACATTAATAATGCCTAGTGGCCTGAGTCATAGAGAGGACACCCCTGTGCTAGGTATTGTACAAACACAGAATAAAAAGACTATGTCCCATGGCGCTTACAATCTAATTTTTTGTTAGCAAGCTATTGACTTTTGATTTATAATGATTTTAAAGTCACCAGTAACTTATAACTATTAGAACTGGGAAGTGAAATATCTACTGTTTTTCTAGGCACTCTAATTTAAAGTTACTGATGTCATCAGAGGCCAAATTTTTCTCTCAGTTACTCTGTCGCAAACCCAGTCTCAAGACATGGCGGGTCAAGTTCTGTTTTCAGACATATGGTCGTAAATCTGGAGAAACTGCACTGACACCGGATTGACAGTGGTGTGATAGAGAACAGAACTGGTTCTCCATGAGATGAGACTGGGGGTTGGCAGCAGCATAACAGAACAGAATTTGGCTCTCTGTGCTTAAATGCTGAGATAATGTAATGTAATGTAATTAAAAAACACAACAAAACACCCTAAACCCATCCCCGTCACCTCCCTCTTTCTAACAGAGAAATACACTCAAAAATATATCCCCCATGCTGGCTTCTACCATCAGTAAAAGGAAACACAATCCAATCTATTTTTTCCATTTTCTTCATCCTGGGAAAAATCCAGATCATTTCTGTCTATAAGCCACAGGCTCCAGAATGCAGTTCTTGCCACAATAATGAAAACCCAGGAAGTATTTGGAAAATTATCTTAATTTTAAAATGTTGTCACACTAAATCTTAATTATTAAAGCCATTAACTTCTAGGAGTTAACATAAGTGCTGGAGGATTTTCATCTATTTTCAAAGTTGATGGCAAATGGGGGAAATGACAAATTCTCCCCACTGACAGCTAGCTAGATGGCTGATTACTGCCATACTCCGTCAGCTGGCATTAACATACATTAGAGAGGCTAAGAAATCTCTCCTTGCTCAGCAGAGATATTTGGGAAAGGACTTTCTGAAAGGTTACAGAAAGAGAATTCCATGATCTCAGAGATCTCCAATAAATGGCTCATACTTTGTTAATATTCCAGCATATCAGTTAACTTCAGTGTTCAACAAAGTCAAAGCAACTAGCCCTGGTTCTCTCTTCTTTTTAACAGATGGATATGAGAAAATATTATACCTATTGGATTTTATAATGATTTTACAACAGATTCATCCATAGAATCTTAGCATTTAACACAGGGGTAGGCAATCTATGGCATGCATGCCAAAGGCGGCACACAAGCTGATTTTCAGTGGCACTCACACTACCCGGGTCCTGGTCACCGGTCCAGGGCGCTCTGCATTTAATTTTAATTTTAAATGAAGCATCTTAAACATTTTAAAAACATTATTTACTTTACATACAACAACAGTTTAGTTATATATTATAGACTTATAGAAAGAGACCTTCTAAAAATGTTAAAATGTAGTACAGGCACACAAAATCTTAATAAATGAAAACTTGGCACACCACTTCTAAAAGGTTGCTGATCCCTGGTTTAACACTACAGACATTGTTGGCTTTGTTAGCAGAAAAAGTGTAGACAAATACAGATATTCTAGTCTAATACTAATTAGAAAGTTCCAAGGAAGGGACTCAGTTCCATTGTGCTTACTCAAATGAGTAAGGGTTACAAGAATCAAGCACTAGAGCTGTACAACATTTTCACAACAAAACAGAAAAGCCTAATAAACTGAGTCCTTTCACATTTTGTTGTGATTTCAAAACTATTATTATGCAGATCTCTGCACATTTTCACTGCAAAATAAATTTACAAAACGTTGTGCAAAGATGAAATACTCCAGGCATGAAACTCTTGGGAAAACCCCTGCAAAACAATTTTCACAAAGCCTTAAAGCTGATGAGGTTTTCATCTGCAGAAGAGAAAATACAGGTTCTGGATAGTGTTTAAAATCCTAATCCCACAATCTGATCCACATGGATAGAGCCTTAGTCCTGCACAGTATCATGGCTTGTCTTCGCTAGAGCGCTACAGCAGTACAGCTACATCGCTATAATGCTTCAGTGAAAATGCTACTATGCGAGAAACTTAGGCCTGGTTTACACTGGGGGGGAGGGATCGATGTAAGATACGCAACTTCAGCTACGAGAATAGCGTAGCTGACGTCAATGTATCTTAGTTCGACTTACCTCCCGTCCTCGCGGTGCAGGATCAACGGCTGTGGCTCCCCTGTCAACTCCACTTCCATCTCTCGCCCTGGTGGAGTTCCAGAGTCGATGGGGAGAGCGTTCGGGGATCGATTTATCACATCTAGACGAGAAGTGATAAATCAATCCCCGATAGATAGATCGCTACCTGCCAATCTGAGGGATAGTGTGAAGGTATCCTAAGTGTAGTTAACCCAACTCCCTGAAGGGCAGTAGCTCTGTTGACGGGAGAAGCTGTTTCATCAACATCGCTCTGTCTACATGGGGCGTTAGGGCCATATAACTACGTCACTCACGGGTGTGGATTTTTCACACCCGTGAGAGACGCAGTTATACCAATATATGTCTCTAGCGTAGACCTGGTCTTAATGAAAGTCAATGGGATATTAACACAGGCATGGGGCAGATGTAACAAGGATTATATTCCAGAATTGAAGTTCATTTGTTTTGTTTTGTTTTGTTTTTTTGAAAGAAAAATAATGAAAGTCAACCTCTCCCTCTTATTCTAGAAACATGAAAATGCCCTGATCCTGCAAAGACTCATGTACATGTTTAACGTTACATAGTTTTGTTAAAATAAATGGGACTACTCACATTGCAGAGTTAAGCATGTGCATAAATCTTTGAAAGATAAGGACTGTCAAGGTTTTTTCCCCCACTTTGAACTTTAGGGTACAAATGTAGGGACCTGCATGAACACTACTAAGCTTCATTACTAGCTTAGATCTGGTAACACTGCCACCAGCCAGAAATTCAGTGTCTGGTGCACTCCCTGTCCCCGCCAAACTTTCCCCTCCCTAGGTTGCCTTGAGAGGCTTCACTAATTCCCTGGTGAACACAGATCCAACCTCTTGGATCTTAAAACAAGGAGGAATTAACCATCCCCCCTCCTTTTCCCCCACCAATCCCTGGTGAGTCCAGACCCAATCCCCTTGGATCTTAAAACAAGGAAAAATCAGCCAGGTTCTTAAAAAAGAAAGCTTTTAATTAAAGAAAGAAAAGGTAAAAATCATCTCTGTAAAATCAGGATGGAAAATACTTTACAGGGTACTCAGATTCATATAGCCCAGAGGAAACCCCCTCTAGCCTTAGATTCAAAGTTACAGCAAACAGAGGTAAAAATCCTTCCAGCAAAAAGAAACATTTACAAGTTGAGAAAACAAACATAAGACTAACACGCCTTGCCTGGCTGATTACTTACAAGTTTGAAACATGAGAGACTGATTTAGAAAGATTTGGAGAACCTGGATGTATGTCTGGTCCCTCTTAGTCCCAAGAGCGAACAACGAACAAAACAATAAGCACAAACAAAGACTTCCCTCCACCAAGATTTGAAAGTATCTTGTCCCCCTATTGGTCCTCTGGTCAGGTGTCAGCCAGGTTTACTGAACTTCTTATCCCTTTACAGGTAAAAGAGACATTAACCCTTAACTATCTGTTTATGACAGGACCTAAATTAATTTATATTTAGAGGTGCCTTCATTACAAATTCAGCTTTTCCTCTGTTTTTATAGAAGAATTCTCTCTCTAAGATCCATTATGTTTAGCCAGCCAGGGGACCATTGTGCAATAAAAAGAGTTTCTTAATCTTCAGAATGCAGCTCTGAAAAAAATTACACCCTCTTTTGGAGACTGTGACTTGGCCAGGCAAAAGTCAAGCCTCTCTCCCTTCAAGTGATGCCCCCCTCTCTCTAGGTATGAAGATTCTGCATTACAATTTTAGCGATGAAGTCACCCTTTATAAGGAAAGTGATCAGTTAAGGTGAGCTATTCTCTCCTCTGATAATAGCTCACCTTAACTGATCACTCTCCTTTTAGTGTGTATGGTAACACCCATTGTTTCATGTTCTCTGTGTATTGTGAGGGGCAAGGCCAGATGGCTACAATAAAGTAGTAAGGAACAGGTATGTTAGCCCCAGGCTAACCAAATCCCTAGCACCATGGTAACCAAATGGCAGTTGCTCCAGGTTAATCAAGAAACCTGGGGCCAATTAAGATCTTTCTAGAAGGCAGTGGAGATAGCTACATTGATTGGGTCACCTGAAGCCAATGAAGGGCTGGCTGGAACTAGTTAAAAGCCTCCCAGTTAGTCAGTGAGATTGGCATGTGAGGAGCTGGGAGCAAGAGGCGCAAGGAGCTGAGAGAGAGAGAGAGAGAGAGAGAGAGAGAGAGAGAGAGAGTGTACTGCTGGAGGATTGAGGAGTACAAGCATTATCAGACACCAGGAGGAAAGTCCTGCGGTGAGGATAGAGAAGGTGTTTGGAGGAGGCCATGGGGAAGTAGCCCAGGGAGTTGTAGCTGTCATGCAGCTGATACAGGAGGCACTATAGACAGCTGCGATTCACAAGGCCCTGGGCTGGAACCCGGAGTAGATGGTAAGCCCGGGTTCCCCCCAAACCTCCCAACTCCTGATCAGACACAGGAGGAGCTGACCCAGACTGTGGGTTCCACCAGAGGGGAAGATCACTGAGGTGAGCAAATCCGCCAATAAGCGCAGGACCCACCAAGGTAGAGGAGGAACTTTGTCACAGTATATATGTATATATATCTTCCTACTGTATTTTCCACTGTATGCATCCGATGAAGTGGGCTGTAGCCCACGAAAGCTTATGCTCAAATAAATTTGTTAATCTCTAAGGTACCACAAGTACTCCTGTTCTTTTTGCGGATACAGACTAACACGGCTGCTACTCTGAAACCAGTCTAAGGCCTTGACTCTGCAAAGTCTTGCACATGCTTAACTTTATGTACTATACATAATTTCCTTGATTTCAAAGTTAAGCACATGCATAAATCATTGCTGGCTCTAAGCCTAAGGTTATAATCCTGCTAACATTTACTATCAGGGAGTGTGTTTACTACCTGGACTAGTCTGGGAGAAGCAAGCAATAGCACATCTGACACATTTCGTATTAGTATGAAGATCTTCATGGGAAAATTTTAGGGAGTTTTGACACTCATCTTTGCCGTTTGCTGCTTTAAATTTAACAATGACCTTTATCTTTCTGTCTTATTTTTCTGTGGTCATTGCTTAGTCTTTGAGAGGCACTGTCCACACCTGCTGCAAAACTGCCTTGGAGGGGGAAAAAAAAACAACCAAGAGAGGACATGTTCTCTGAACAGTTTTGGAACTCCAAGTCTGGTTCCTGTGACTCTGGTGATTGGAGGGAACACATGCTTGAGGAGAAGCAGAACCACCTAGATGGGCATAAGGAAGTGCAGCAAGATATGTCGCAGCTCCTCAGACAATAAACTCAGATGCTACAAAGTCCTATACTCCAAAGATCTACACCCCAGCAGCTCTTGTACTGCATGGACAATTCCTTCTTACCTACCTCCCTCACACACACATTCTCCCCAAATCCTGCCACTATATCCTTTCCACTCCACCCCAATAAGAAGAACTGCTACGATTACATCTACACCAATCTTTGAATAACCCAGGAGTGGTTGGCACCTTGCACTATGTATATAGTAGTTTTAAAATTGTTTTTAGAAGACTATTTGTTGTTTATTGCACAATAACTAACAGCTTTTTGAAAACCATTATTTGTTTACTTTTGGCAGCCAACCAGATATGAAGCCCCCAGATCAATAGCCCCTTACCAGAGAAATAACAATTGTCAGCAACTCATGGTAAAATTCACATGCAGGCCAAGCACTGTTTATTTGTGACCCAGTACACAATTACACAAAGCAGCACACACTTGGGCCTGCACAATGTCAAAGCGTGCTTTTAAGGCGTCTCTAAGCCATATGCACCTTGATGTATCCTGGTAACTGCCCTGGTCTCAGGCTGTTCAAAATCACCAGTCTTCCCACTGCCTCTTTGTCTTCGTAAGTATCATGTGAAACACAACATGCAACAATAACAATAGGAATATTTTTGTCTCACTGAGACCTAGCTTAGTCTTCTGACAACTCCAGCATGTCTTTAATCTGCCAAATGTACACACCATGGTCATCCTGCATAAGCTCAGACAACAGTTACTACGGAGAATTCTTTCCTGGGTACTGGCTGGTGAGTCTTGCCCACATGCTCAGGGTTTAACTGATCGCCATATTTGAGGTTGGGAAGGAATTTTCCTCCAGGGCAGATTGACAGAGGCCCTGGAGGTTTTTTGCCTTCCTCTGCAGTGTGTGGCCCAGGTCACTTGCTGGAGGATTCTCTGCAGCTTGAGGTCTTCAAACCACAATTTGAGGACTTCAATAACTCAGACATCGGTTAGGGGTTTGTTACAGGAGTGGGTGGATGAGATTCTGTGGCCTGCACTGTGCAGAGGTCAGACTAGATGATCATAATGGTCCCTTCTGACCTTCCAGTCTATGAGTCTGAGTTCAATGTTTCCCTGTTGCTGTCCAGGTGCTCTAGTTTATGACAAAGGGAAGGCTGGGTCCCCAGGAACACTTTGGCATTGCCACCCCACCAGTGTGAATGGGCAAGTCCAGGAAAAATGTTCCTGACCACTCTTCCTATAACTCAGTTCTCTAGCCAGGTCATGATTTAGTCCCACTCCTTTCAGGTTAACAATGCCCAAACTCAAAGGAACAAAAGCTCTGCCATTCTTCCCAGACTCAACCCCCTAAACACTTTTTGCCCTTCTCCCAGGCTTTTCAGAGTTCCTTCTCGCTATCACAGAGCGTTGCCCCCCGGGCCCTTCTCCCTGTAGTCCCAGATCCGCCTGAGCCACTGACTTTCATGGATTTTTACCTGGAGTCTCTCTTTTTCCAGACCTGCTTTAGGCATCTCCTTCTCCCCAGCTGCCCTCTCCCTTCAGGGACAAATACAAGTTCCTTCCCGAAGACCCGTCTATGGTTCCTTTCCCCTTTGTCCATGCCTTCTTCCAAAGCCCAGCTTTCCTAGCCTTGCACCTCTTTCAGGGCTAAACTCCCTTTTCAAAGCTCTCACTCAGTCCTGCCCATCTTTCAGGGGCCCACTGCCCAGGGCTATTCTCTTCCCCTGCAGCCCAGATTTTCTCCCAAGCTTTCTCCTAGTCTTGTCCTTCTCTCAGGACCCAATGTCCAGGGATGTTCCCTTCCCAGACAGCCTAACTTTCCTGATGCTTTTCCACAGCTTCATCTCAGGAAAGGATCCTAAGGCTTACTTTCTTCCTGGGCCTCCTATTCTTTAGCCGGAAGCCCTACTTTTATAGTAGCCACCCAGTTCTTGTCCAGCTGGGTTTCATCCCAAATTGGGCATGGTCCCTCCTCCAAGTGCAACTGGATTCACTTATTGAGCTCTCCAGCTCCTCTTAACTCCTTAAGTGTTGGTGTGGGGCTTACATCTCATCACAGTACCCTTTTCTGTTTATGTACAGAGAAGCAAGGGGCGTGAAGAGGGGCGGGAATCAAGCTATGCATCTCTATTATCACCACACCACAGTTTAGGAAACCTATTGTCCTGAACTCCTCTATTATTTCCTGAACATTCACCAAAGCACAATCCTGTTCAGCAGGACACAATGGCCCTGCACACATGGATGATGGCAGCCCCCACCATAGACTTGATGTCCACCAAACAATAGCAATCAGCGGCTGTAAGTTTCCACAGCTCAATTGCCATATGTTTCTTCACTGTCCAAACAGCTCTCATTTTGGTGTCTTTGAGAAGAAGGGCTGAGGCGGTTTTGAGACAAAACTCCAGGAATCTGACCTTCCTCGTCTGAAAGTTGTGCAGCCACTACTGATTGTCCCAGATTTCCACCATGATCTAATCCCACCATTCCATGCTTTTTTCATGGACCCAGTGACTGTTTGCAGCACCTGCTGACTTTCATTCACCGTCTGCATCACTCTCTCCTCTCCAGTTTTCTCATTTTCACTGCTACATGAGTGTCCGCCATCGTAATCATTGAAAATTTGACAAACACAGAAGAATCAGTCACCCCGTCTCTAGACCAGGAACAGATCTCCATTGATCTGTTCAGCATCCATGGTTCTGTCAGCAAGAGGGCAGAGAGATTGAAAGCCAGAGTGAGGAAGGATTATGGGCTGTATTGGAAGAACTGTGGAAATTTACAGAAACAGCACAAAAATAAAATTATGGGATGGGGCACACAGAATTGTATGGGAACTTGATCCAAAGCTCCCACAATTCCCTCAGCAGAGTGCTGGTATGTATATCTATGGGAAACTTTTCTCACCTGGTAGCACACCAAACATTGGCACAAACACACGGGGATACCTACACACACTGCAGCGCATCTTTTGCCAATAACAACCCTGATCTGCAAGAATGTGCTCCACCTTCAAAAACTTGCAACATGGGCAGATGTATGCTGGCACAAATACCACCTGGAAAACTTTCTAGTGTAGATGTGACCAAACAAGTGCATCTTTAGGAGAGAACAGAATGGAAGAAGGATAATAATCTGGTTAGAAGGAAGATGGAGGGTGTCCTATGAATAAGGGAAGGCAATGAAAAAGATATGCAGGCAGGAGTCGGAAAATGAGCTGATCAGGCCGAGTATCTTATACACTTCATCTTACTGTACTGTATCAACATGTCCAAAAATGACTAGAACACAGGAAAGAGGCCCTAACAATGATATTCATAGAACATCAGGGTTGGAAGGGACTTCAGGAGGTCATCTAGTCCAACTCCCTGGGTAGTTAGGATTTAGTATAGTTTTCACAGAGCTGTTTTGTTTGTTCATTTTCTCTAATATTTTATTGCCTGCAATGGGGATATGAATGGTCCAAATGGCACCTGCAATATGGGTCTTCATAATTTCTTATGTGCTATGTGATTATATAACTGGTGCTGAAGAAGTTTGTGTAAGCACAACAGGGTCTCTGCTAATATAAACTGGCACAGCTCCATTAATACCAGCAGAGATATTGGCTCACAATCTCCACAGAGAAATAAACATGTCTTTATGCTGTAGTGTAAGGATTGAACTTGATGTTATTTCTAATTGAAGTTTTATTTCCATTGCTCTAAGGAGGAACAGATTTTCCTTTCATCCCTGAAGTCAAAATAATAAACCCTTTTCAACTTAACATGGAAAAATTACATAACTAAAGTCAAGCCATGAAACCAATTTTGGACCCAACCCGATATTAGATTTTAAAAAAAATAAATAAATAACGGTTGCAAAATCCACTGGCAAGCACTTCATTTAATACAACACATCATATACTGAAAAATATCATTATCTTTTAAAATAATTACTATTGCCTTTCTTTGGACTCCCTTAAAAATGTCCATGCTTGGAGGTCTTTAGAAAATTTTTCCTGCTAATTATAATAACTGTAAGACCCAGGGCCGGCGCTATCATTTAGGCAGCCTAGGCAATCGCCTAGGGCGCCAGAATAATTGGTGGGCGCCGTTTTGCCGGAGGGGGGCAGCAGGCGGCTCCGGTGGAGCTGCCGCAGTGGTGCCCGCGGAGGGTCTGCTGCTCGCACGGCTCCAGTGGACTACCCGCAGGCACCACTGCGGCAGCTCCATCGGAGCCGTGGAGCACCGGACCCTCTGCAGGCATCACTGCGGCAGCTCCACCGGAGCCATGGGACCAGCGTGCGGGGCGGCGAAATTGCCGTCCGCCTAGGGCACTCAAACCCTTAGCGCCGGTCCTGGTAAGACCTGATAAACACACAAGTTAAATTCACTAAAAACCACCAAAAATTGACAGAGCATGCCATCTGAGTAAACAAATCTTGTAACCTGTTGCAACTTTCTTTCTCCTCCCTTTGTCTTTGTTTTGTCCCAATCTTGCAAACATGCATATATGTACCTTAACCCAGTGGTTCTCAAACTTATCTGATTGTGTGCCCCTTCTTTGTGTCTGTAGTAGTTTACACCTCCTTTGCACGCAAGTACATGTACCAATAAAAATAATCAACATGCAACTCTCACTAAATATTAAAACAGTAAGGTATTGTTTCAAACGGAGCCAATGATCCACTGTAATCAGAGCAAAAGCAAAAATGCAATTGTGGTTGATGCTTACAGTTAAATGTGCACACCGTGTGTTAGCAAACAGATTAACATACTGTCATCACCTAGTCCCAGATTTGGACCTTAGCGTCCAAAATATGGGTGTTAGCATGAAAACCTCCAAGCTTAGTTACCAGCTTGGACCTGGTCAAGCTGCCACCACCCAAAAAATTAGAGTGTTTTGGGGCACTCTGGTCCCCCCAAAAACCTTCCCTGGGGACCCCAAGACCCAAATCCCTTGAGTCTCACAGCAAAAGGAAATAAACCTTTTCCCTTCCCCCCCTCCAGGTGCTCCCGGAGAGATACACAGAAGCAACCTCCGTGTGTCTAAGCAGAGGGAGTCCACCCTCTCTAATTCCAGTCCTTGAAACAAAAGCACTTCCCTCTTCACCCAGAGGGAATGCAAAGTCAGGCTAGTAAATCTAACACACACAGATTTTCCCCTGACTTCTTCCTCCCACCAATTCCCTGGTGAGCTGCAGACTCAATTCCCTGGAGTTCCTCACTAAAGAAAAACTCCAACAGGTCTTAAAAGAAAGCTTTATATAAAAAAGAAAGAAAAATACATACAAATGGTCTCTCTGTATTAAGGTGACAAATACAGGGTCAATTGCTTAAAAGAAATATGAATAAACAGCCTTATTCAAAAAGAATACAATTTAAAGCACTCCAGCAACTATAGACATGTAAATACAAAAGAAAAAAACCATATAACTCATTATCTGATCTCTTTGTACTTACAACTGGGAAACAGAAGATTAGAAAGCAGGAAATAGAAAAATCCTTCTCATAGCTGAGAGAGAGGCAGACAGAAGACAAAGAACTCAGACACAAACTTCCCTCCACCCAGAGTTGAAAAAATCCTGTTTCCTGATTGGTCCTCTGGTCAGGTGCTTCAGGTTACTTTTTTTTTCCAGGTGAAAGAGACTTTAACCCTTAGCTATCTGTTTATGACACATACAGATGGCAATGACTTTGTAGAATGCTATGCAAGCTTAACAGAAAACCGTCAAAATCCACAGCACCATCTAGAATCAAATGCACAGCGCCATCTGAGGACCTGATATGTCTGGAGGAATCAGCTTTGCTAGTTATTCATTGCTGTGAGTAAAACGTATGCAGTAAGTTTTTTTTTCCGCTAAGGCATCTCACATTCCAAGAACACATTCCACATCCCTCCGGGGAAGGCACCCCCTCCCCAGTTTCAGAACCTCTGCCTTTACCCACATTAAGTAGTGCTATTTACTTCAATTAGACTAGTTATGGGTAAAGTTAATACACTGTATATAAATGTTTGCAGGATCAGGTCTTATATTTTAATTTTTTTTTGGCGAGGCAGATGCCTCATCATGGTTTACGTCTGTAAAGTGCTTACAGCACATTCTTGGTTGTTTGGGGCCCAGACCTATACACGTTTAAGGCTCTGATCCAAAGCACATTGAAGTTAATAGAAAGACTCTCACTGATTTTAACAGGCTATGGATCTGGCCTTAAATCAATAGTAAAACTCACTGACTTCAACGAGTGCATGGCCGAGGCCTATTAAGTAATGAGTGAGAGTGTGCCTGATTTGGTGAGGCACTGAAGCTTTCTTCAACTCTTCTTTGGAAAGCATTCAGCAACCTTTGTAAGTTGTCATTATGTTTGCAACTGTCATAAACAGATAGCTAAGGGTTAATGTCTCTTTCACCTGAAACACCTGACCAGAGAACCAATCAGGAAACCGGATTTTTTCAACTTTGGGTGGAGGGAATTGTGTGTCTGAGTCTTTTGTTTCTGTCTGCCTGCTGTCTCTGAGCTTTGGAGAAGTAGTTCTGTTTTCTAATCTTCTGTTTCTAAGTGTAAGGACAAAGAGATCAGATAGTAAGTTATATGGTTTCTTTTCTTTGGTATTTGCATGAATATAAGTGCTGGAGTGCTTCGATTTGTATTCTTTTTGAATAAGGCTGTTTATTCAATATTCTTTTAAGCAATTGACCCTGTGTTGTATCATCTTAATACAGAGAGAACATTTGTATTTTTTCTTTCTTTTTTATATAAAGCTTTCTTTTAAGACCTGTTGGAGTTTTTCTTTACTTCAGGGAAATTGAGTCTATACTCACCAGGGAATTGGTGGGAGGAAGAAATCGGGGAGATCTGTGTGTTGGATTGCTAGCCTGATTTTGCATTCCCTCTGGGGGGAAGAGGAAAGTGCTTTTGTTCCAGGATTGGGAACGGAGAGGGGGAATCACTCTGCGTAGTTTCACAGAGCTTGTGTCTGTGTATCTCTCCAGGAGCACCTGGAGGGGGGAAGGGAAACAGGATTATTTCCCTTTGTTGTGAGACTCAAGGGATTTGGGTCTTGGGGTCCCCAGGGAAGGTTTTTCAGGGGGACCAGAGTGCCCCAAAACACTCTAATTTTTTGGGTGGTGGCAGCAAGTACCAGGTCCAAGCTGGTAACTAAGCTTGGAGGCTTTCATGCTAACCCCCATATTTTGGACGCTAAGGTCCAAATCTGGGACTAAGGTTATAACAGCTACAAACTGCCTGTGAAACCCTACATCTGACCTGAGAAATGTGAGCAAACACAACAAATTATTTATGACAACTCTCTGGATTTGACAGGTTTGCCTGGCAATTTCTTCCCAGGGATCAGCAGTTGTGGCAGAGAATTGTAAAACATCTCAAAAAGGAAAACTAGAATTTACCCACAAAATGGTGTGTCAACTTGGCACATTCATTTTCTGAATGATTCAGCAGTGTAATCACTCAGAGGAGGCAAGACATCTAACAGGGCTCAATATGAACTTGCTGACCTGACCTGAAAAAACCACCTAAATTCAAATATGAAACTTTACAAAATGGCTTAGTGTCATGGAATGTGTGTTATGTATTGTGTGTATTTAGGCCATTTTCAGGTAGCTTTTTCCCTGTCTCTCACCATTCCCGTTTGCTATTAAAATATTAAGCTTTCATGGTGATTCTGAGAGGTGCTGAGAACCTACAACTCCCACTGCCACCAAAGAGCTGCAGGTGCCCATTACCTCAAAGTGCATGGACGGGAGAAAAAACAGCGCCATCTTTCTGTCTCTTTAAGCTTTCCAGCTAAGCATTCTCTCGGCTTCTTTTTTCACATATCTTTGATCTTTCTATTGTTGGTTCCCCCATTGGTCTTCTCTTGTCATTCCCTGTGATCTCTATCCGCTACACTTCTCCCTCTGACTGTGATCTGGGAGTATTCTTTATTGGAAAGTAAGACAAGCCAGGCGAACAGCTCTCAGCTCCCTGACGTTGATATGTAACTTGAGGTCCTCCTGCGACCACAAGCACTGTGTCCTGAGATCCCCCAAGTGCGCTCCCCATCCCCGATCCGAGGCATCCGTCACCAGGGAGAGGGAGGGTTGAAGGGTGGCGAAAGGAACACCCAAGCACACCTTTTGTGGGTCGAGCCACCATTGGAGAGAGCTCAGCATCACCTGGGGAGGAGAGTCACCACTAAGTCCAAGGGATCCCTGGCCGGGCGGTATACCTAGCCAGGATTGTAGTGGGCGGAGCCAGAGTCTGGCATGGCTCACCACATAGGTGCACACCACCATGTGGCCCAACAGCTTGAGGCAGTTTCTTGCCGGGGTGGTCAGGGCGTGGGGCAGACCAAGAATGATTTCAGACATGGACCAGAACCTGGACTCCGGAAGCTACGCTCTGGCATGTGTTGAGTCCAGAACCGCCCCTATAAATTCTATCCTTTGGGTAGGAGACAGGGTGGACTTGGCCTTGTTTAAGAGGAGGCTGACCTCGAGGAAGGTCCGCCTGATGAAAAGCACCTGAGCTTCCACCTGCTGCTTGCAGCGGCCTTTTATAAGCCAATCGTCCAAGTAGGAGAATACCTGAATACCCCACTTGCATAGAAAGGCCGCCACGACTGCCATGCCCTTCGTGAAGACCCTTGGTGCCGACGATAGGCCAAACGGGAGCATTGTGAACTGCAGCTGGGTGTCGGCCACGACAAACCTGAGGTACCGACGGTGTCAGGGGATTATGGCAATACGGAAATATGCGTCCTTTAAGTCGAGGGCGGCATACCAATCTCCTGGATCCAAGGAGGGAATGATCGAAGACACGGAGACCATGTGGAACCTGAGCTTTTTCACAAACTTGTTCAGCCGCCGCAAGTCCAGGATGGGTCTGAGGCCCCCTTTTGCCTTCGGTATTAGAAAATACTGGGAGTAGAAGCCTCTGCCCCTGAGTTCCTGAGGAACTTCCTCTACTGCCCCCGCTGTGAGGAGAGACCACACTTCCTGAATTAGAAGTTGCTTGTGAGAGGGGTCCTTGAAGAGGGATGGGGAGGGGGGCTGGTGGGGCGGGAGGGAGGAGAATTGGATAGAATATCCCCTGTCTACCGTGCGAAGCACCCAACTGTCTGATGTGATTCGGGACCAAGCATGGCAGAAAGGGGACAGACGTGACCCAAAGGTAGGGAAAGAAGGATCCATAGTCCTGATGGGTAGACCATCCTCGATTGTACCATCAAATAGGGGGCCTAGGCCCCGATGATGGTCTCAGTTGGCCGGATGCCTGGCTGGAGGGGTGCTGGTGGCACCTCCGCCCGTTCCTGCCCCGTCTGCGCCCAACCTCTGGAGGATTCTGAGGCTGGTAAGGGTGCAGGGCCACTTGCGGCCTAAACTGCCTACGCTGAGTTGCCGGGGTATGCAGGCCTAGCGAGTGAAGCGTAGCCCTCGAGTCCTTTAGACTATGCAGACGCTTATCCATTTTGTCCGAAAACAGCGTCTGCCCTTCGAAGGGGAGGTCCTGGCTAGTCTGCTGGACCTCATAGGGGAGGTCCGAGACCTGAAGCCAGGCTCCCTGCCTCATGACCAGACTTGTTGCCATGGAGCGGATGCCGAGTCCGCTGCATCTAGGGCACTGCCCTGAAGGGAGGCTCGGGAGATGAGCTTTCCCTCTTCCACCAAGGCCAAAAACTCTGCCCTTGAATCCTGGGGAAGGAGCTCGGTAAACTTCGACATGGCCGAACATGTGTTATGACCATATCTGCTTACGATAGCCTGTTGGTTGGCTATTCGTAATTGAAGGCCTGCTGTGGAGTACACCTTTCTACCAAAGAGGTCGAGCCTTTTGGCGTCCCTTGAAACCCCTGATGCTCCCTTTGGCTGGCCGCTGCTACCACCAGGGAGTCAGGGGAAGGGTAGGTGTACAAATGTTCATGCCCCTTCGAGGGCACAAAATAATGCCTCTCTGTTTTCTTGGCAGTATGGGCCAATGAAGCTGGTGTTTGCCAAAAAGGTGCAGGACGTGTCCTCTATGGTCTTAATCAACGGCAGGGCCATCCTAGATGGTCCCGATGGAATTAGGATATCCACTACCGGATCTACGTCCACCTCAATTTCCTCAGCCTGGATTGGGAGGCTCTGAGCCACTCGCCTGAGCGGTTGCTGAAGGACCCTAGTGTCTTCCAGGGCCGGTGCCATGGCCATGCCCACGACCGCCTCATCCGGGCAAGAAGAGAAGGAAATCACTTGGATCGTCCCGTCCTCCGGCGCTTCCAGCCCTTCAGGGTCCGGCGGCACACAGTACCGAGGTTGTGGGACTGGTGCGGGTTCCAAATGTGGCACTGCGGCCGGTACCAGAGTCTCCAATGAACAGCTTGGCGTGTCCGACAGCATCTATTGAGCATGAACCGTGGTCGCCACCGGTGCCGATGCCTGGCTAGGGGGTGCTGAACTTAGATGCGGCACACCCCTGCCCAGCAACGGTGCCGGTGGAGGAGGCAACTGCGCCGGGGCCATCGATGCTGAGGAGACCGAGGCCAACCTTGAGTGAGGACCAAACGCCTGGCCCACCAACTGGTGGTAGGCTCAGGGGGTCCAAAACAGCCACTGAGAGGGCGGTTGTCATTGCTACTGCCACTGAGGTGGGTGCCACTGGTGGCTCACCTCCGACGTTGATCTCCTGCTCCGTGACCGGCTGGAGCGATAGGAGTCTGCCTCTGAGTCTGAGGTCTCTGAATATGAGGACCTGGTGGGAGCGGCACCCATCATCACTGGGGAGCAGCGCGTAGGCAGGGAGCTGTCTCTCTGGTCCGGTGCTGCTCAGGTGGTGTGGGACGGAGAGGGAGGTGACAGCATGGCCGGCTTGCCCCTAGACTGTACTGGGGGATGAGCTATGGTCGGCAACTCCCTGCCATGATGCAGGGAGGCCGGTAACGGGAGTCTCAGCAGGTCTGAGGCTGCCTCGAATGCCTCCAGCGTCGAGGGGGACGCATGTCTCCGCTAAGGCCCAGGGATGATGGTCCCTCCAGACTCGACTGCCCTCTCTCCAGTGTGGGAGTCGACAGAGCAGCCGGGGGCTGTAGCCCAGCCTGTCCACATGTACCAGCGGATGGCGTCGGCCTGTGGAAGTCCTGGAGGGGCGATTGCTCCCTCACGACCTCTTCTTCTTAGCAGGCACTGGGGAGGGCGAACGGTGCTGCACTGAGGACGACTTCTTATGACCCGACTCCCTCCAGTGCAGGGTTTTAGAGCATTTGGGCTGAGCCCTAAGTCCTGATGCCAGTGCCGGGGCGCTCTGCACCGACGATGACGTGCTGGGCACCACATCGGCCGGCTCCGGGTCCGAAAGTGGCCGCAAAGCAGCCTCCATCAGAAGAACTCTAAGTCTTTGTGCTCTGTCTTTGAGAGTTCTGGGATGGAAGCCCCTGCAAATAGTGCACCGGTCCCTTTGGTGGCTCTCCCTGAGGCACCGCAGACAAGCAGACAGCAGGTCACTCTTTGGCATGAACTTTTTATAGTTTTGTAGAGTTTAAACCTGGGAGACCCGGGCATACCCTGGCGAAGCTACAAGTAGGTGGCGGGGGGAACCCCCAACAGCAAGAACTATGTACAACTAATCTAGAAAGACTAACTATATACACAAGGTTTCATGGACACTGCTAAACTTTCTATCAGCAAGTTAAATTCCAGCTAGCCATCACCAGCGGTAAGAAGGAACTGAGGGGGTGGAGGGTCAGCGGGCCCCTTTATAGGGTGCCGTAGTGACACCACTCCAGGGGGCTCCAGGGCCAACCCTACGGGCACTGCTAGGGGAAAATCTTCCAGCTGGCATGCACACGGCGCGCGCACACCTACTTTGAATGGACATGAACAACCACTCGAAGAAGAATGCCAGTTGCTTAGAGACTCTTGCAGTCTCTGCCATTCTCTAAAGACACTTACCTTCTGCACATACACCACCATTAGATTCTGATCCTTATAACAAATGTTCAAAGGCAAACTCCTCAGAGGAAATACTGTTGAAACAACTCAGCTACCAAAAGGTTTAGCAACCTGATTCTTAACAGCATTAGGCCAGGCAGAGCTTTCAGATGCTTAATGTGGAATAGCAAAAGTAGTATAACTCTTTGAAAGAGGATAACAATAAATACTACTGCGATTTCCTTATAAAATAAAATTTTCTGTGAAAAGCCAGCACAGCCTCATGGTACGGTATAACACTCCTGCCTATATAGTTGAGTATTTGCCAGATTTTCCGTTATAAATATTCATTATCAAGGATTCACACATTTATTTCAGGGATTAAAAAGTGCATAAGAAAAGCATCTCAATGGGACAAGAAACACACCTAAAGATCTTCCCATGTGGATCTCTTCACAAGATGGAGGTCACTGGTTGGTGTGGTATGTGTATAGCAGTGTACAGTATTGCATCTAGTTTATCCTTACATTTTTCCTCACTTTCCTGATCTCCCTAATAAAATATCTTAAAATATGCTTGGCTGTTTCTCAACTATGAGAGGATAAGAAAATACAATTTTTAGATGTTGTTTTACCCTTCAACAAACTCAAAACACCTCATTTAAAACAAACAGCCACAGCCTACTTTACCTCTTATATCGAGTCATTATTTTGGCAGGTAAAACGAAATGACCATGAACCTGATCCTAAGAGGTACTTAGTCCTATAACTCTCACTACATACAGCTAGAGATAAACATGTTCACCATCTCTTGGGATCAGACCCAATGATATTTAACTTCAAGAATAAATTATTGTATATCATTTGCATGCTTTATGGTATTTTTCCCATGGAGTCTCAGCACAATAACTGCAAATATGATGATTTCTTACTTAACAAATGTATCATTCCAGGTTTGTTGTGACCACTGGGATCTGCAGAGCCAATGATGCACACACTTTATAAAGTGTAAGTAGAGTACACTATTAAATAAACTAGATATTGTTAAGAAAGCGCTTTATTCAGTAGGGGCACCACATTGTCTCTTCCCTCCAAGTTTTGAGGCTCTCCATACTCTACAGGTAGGGTTGCCAGGTTTCCAGTTTTCAACACGAACACCCAGTCAAAAAGGGACCCTGGCAGCTCCAATCAGCGCTGCTGACTGGGCCATGAAAAGTCTACTTGGCATGGGGCTGGCATGCTCCCTGCTCAGCTCTGCATGGCTCCCTGAACCAGCTGGTATCTCCCTCCAGCTCCTAGGTGTAGGGGTAGCTGGGGGGCTCAGTGCACTGCCCCCACACTGAGTGCCAGCTCTGCAGCTCCCATTGGCTGGGAACCACGGTCAATGGAAGCTGCAGGGGTGATGCCTACAAGTTGAGGAAGGACGGAGAACCACCTGGCTGCGCCTCTGCCTAGGAGCTGAGGAACATGTCGCTGCTTCCTGGGAGCTGCCTGAAGTCAGTGTCACCCATAGCCCACACCCCCTTCTGCACCCAAAGCCCCAGCTCTGAGCCCCATCCCGCACCCAAACTTCTTCCCAGAGCCCATACACCTCACCCACTCCTGTGCCCCAAACCCCAACCCCATCCTGCACCAAAACTCCCTCCTGGAGCCCACACCCCAACCCTCTGCCCCAGCCCTGACCCCTTTCCGAACCCAAACTCCCTCCTTGAGCCTGCACCCCAAATCCCCTGCCCCATCTTGGAACCCCCTCCCACATTCTGAACCCCTCTGCCCTAGCCTGGAGCTGCCTCCCCAAATCCCTCATCCCCAGCTGCTCGCACCCCCAGCCGGAGTCCTCACCCCCACATACACTCCAAACTCCTCAGTCCCAGCCCAGGGCCCTCTCCCACACCCAGAACCACTCTTTCTGGCCCCACTCCAGAGCCTATGCCACCAGCCCAGAGCCTGTACCCCCTCCCATGCCCCAACACCCTGCCTCAGCCTGGAGCCCTCTCCCACATGCCAAAACCCTTGGCCCCAACCCCCAGCCCAGATCCCCCTCCTGCACCCCAAACCCTTCATCCCCAGCCCCACCTCAGAGCCTGCGCCCCCAGCTGGAGCCCTCACCCCCTTCCGCACTCCAACCCCTTGCCTCAGCCCAGTAAAAATGAGTGAGTGAGGGTGGGGGAGAGTGAGTGACAGAGGAAGGAGGGATGGAGTGAGCAGGGGCTGGGCCCTCGCAGAAGGAGCGGGGCAAGTGGTGGGCAAAGGGTTCGGTTTTGTGCAATTAGAAAGTTGGCAACCCTATCTACAGGGCACATGGAAGAACTTTAACTCAACCCTCTATTGCATGACATTGAGGAATACATACATGCTAGTGGTTGTGGTCAGATCTAAACCGATTTTTTAGGACACATATAAAATCAGTTTAATCTACGATCACAAGCATGGCATCACTACCGGGCAGAGTTACATTGTTTGGGTGCTTTAACGGAGCATTTCTATACCTTAGTATGTTTGATTTTCTTTTAAGTTTAATGTTCTCTCTGAATTTCCCTGTTTTTGAGGATATTACAACCTACCTGTATAGGGCCGGCTTTAGGACGTGCGGGGCCCAATTCGAACATTGTATAGGGCCCCAGCAGGGATGACTAAACAAAAAACCATGTAAAAAAAAGCCTTTCATTTCTTAGCAGCCGATTCCCTGTAAAAAGTTCTGATTTAAGGGATGTGCTGCAGTATGTATTTTTTGTACCAATAGGGTTACCATACATCCGTATTTTTAAAAATTCCTCCCAGATGGCGATTTAAGAACCAAAAAGCTGGACATGTCCAGGAAAATACGGATGCATGTTAACCCTACCTAAAGTTCTTTTTTAAAAAGGTGGGCCTGAACTAGAAATGAGCACTGTTTCACATGTATGGGTCCCCACCACTCCCTGGGGGTGTGCTAGGGTGACCAGATGTCCCGATTTTATAGGGACAGTCCCGATTTGGGGATCTTTTTCTTATATAGGATCCTACTACCCCCTACCCTATTCCAATTTTTCACACTTGCTGTCTGGTCACCCTAGGGTGTGCACATGTGTGGGTCAGAGCTGCTCCCTGCCCCTCTCACTGCAGCAGGTGTGCAGGGCACTAGTGAACATGGGGCTGGCTGGAGGTAGGGTCTGGCTGCAAGCAGGGCAAGGCGTGTGGGGCTGGCTGCAGGCAGGGCAAGGGGTGCAGGACTGGCTGCAGATGGGCTGTTTGCAGGCAGGGCAGGGGGTGTGGGACTGGCTGCAGGCAGGGGCTGGCAGCAAGCAGGGCAAGGGACGTGGGGCTGGCTGGAGACAGGGGGATGTGGGGTGGGGTGGGCTGGCTGGCTTCAGGCAGGGCCTCAGGGGAGTGCAGCAGGGATTGGCAGGCCTGGAGACAGAGGAGTGTGGGACTGGCTGGCTTCAGGCAGGGGGGTGCAGCAGGGGTTGGCTGGAGACAGGGCAGGGGGTGCAGGGCTGGTGCGGGCAGGACGGGGGTGTGGGGCTGGTGCGGGCAGGGCAGGGGGTGCAGCAGGGGCTGGCTGCGGGCAGGGGTGCAGGTACAGGGGGTACAGCCTACCCTGTACGGTAAGTGCCCCCTCCTCCTCCTCCTCCTCCCTCCTCTACCAAGGTAGCAGCAGTAGCCCAGGGTTTGGGGGCTATTTAAAGGGCCCGTGGCTCCCCTGCTTCCACCGCCCCAGCCCTTTGAATAGCTGCAGGAGCCCTGAGGAAGTGGCAGGGCTCCAGGGGCTATTTAAAGGGCTGGGGCGGTAGAAGCAAGGGGAGCCCCAGATTTTTTAAATAGCCCCCAAGGCTCCAGCACTGGGGCTCTGGTGGCAATTTAAAGGGCCTGAGGCTTCAGTCCCTGCTGGGAGCCCCAGGCCCTTTAAATTGCCCCCTGGGGAAGCTGGGCCACCCTGGTACAGTGCACCAGCACAGCTTGGGTGCGGGGCCCTCTTAGGCGTGGGGCCCGATTCGGGGGAATTGGTTGAATTCGCCTAAAGCCGGCCCTGACCTGTAATGTACTGTATTTAAATTAATGATATGTACTCTCACCCTTAATTCCATTTTAAATTAGTTTTTTTGCCTGGAAATGTAGAGAGCTCAAACTGCACATAGCACTTTACAGGCAGTAAAACAAACAGCTAAAAACAAAGTCCCTGCCCTGGAGAGCTTACAGTATAAAGCTGTAATGCTTTAGCTAGTAGCTGTAAAAGTTATGTTGCTTTTCTTTATGCTCTCTCCCTGAAGTATTTTTATTATTTTATATTTATGCTTTGAAATCAACCTGAAGACTGTGTGAGGAAAAGAAGAAAGAACTATTTCACTCTGTCCAGTGTTCTGGTGCCTATAGTCCTTTCTAGCTGGGTTTATTTTGGGTAGCTAAACAAAGCCTCCTACAGAGATATTAAAGACTTTCAATAGAACACAAGACTCTAAATTAGGCTCTAGCTCTAGAAGTAGCAGGAGAAGTCAATGTATTTAGTTTTTTATTCTTACAGCTCATCAAATAAAGTAAATGACCTAAACCCCTCTGTCAGGCATTCATTTTCTTTTATCAATATTGAAAAAATAAGAAGTTGCTACTTTTTTTTCATTTTAAGATTCTACTGCTTCACATGATCCATGATAGAGAAATCATTCAATGTAAAATTAACTCAGATTATGCTTATCTTGATAAATATCATTTCACCAGATGATGGAATAGCAATACAGGAGAAGCCAACATTTTCTTTTATGTGTACTGAATAGCAGACTCATAATTACCACTGGAAGGACACTATTATGAGGAAACAGAAGGAATTTTAATTCAATCATTCTATCATTTGGGTTTTATTGATACTGAAATATATTATCCTTTACTGCAGACAAATGTCAGTTATCGACATTAATTGATAACAGCTGTGATTTAAGAGTTACAATTAATTTAGAATCCAGCAATATATATGAGTATTTCTTATTACTCCCACCAATGTGCATTACCCTCTCGTTTGTCAACATCAAATTTTATCTGCTATGCGTTTTGTCACAAACCTATCTCAGTCACTTAACCCATGAAAATATCCAAATCAATTTCAATTGATGTTAAGAGTAAGAGTTGGTGAGATACTATCCAACTACTTTACAAAAATCCAATTAGCTGGTGTCTACTGCGCTTCTTTCATCTACTATTTTAGATAGTCTATCCAAACTTTCTTTCCATTAATGGATTCCACAGAAAAACCATAAGAAATCCCAAAACGCATATGCAATTTATTTAAGAAATAAAGTGGACAAGAGTAAATCAAAGGATCCAATAAATTAGAGATGGAAAGACCTAGCAGGTTACCTAATTTATACCTCATCTCTCTTCTTATATTGCTATCTTGGTGCATGGTAAGCTACACATATAAATAAATCTCTTTGCACTGAGATAAGACTATCCCACTAAATTGCAAATCTGGGTTAATGAAATTTTACAGTTTGTGAACATCTACTCAGAACTGATGACTCAGGCAAAAAAGTAGGATTTGGTCCTGTCCCAAACTGTCTGCACATGTAATATTGAAGAGCTCTTGGATGAATGCAAATCAGTTTCAACAATCCGGTTAAATGCAGAAAAGCCACGTGCACATAGTTTCATCCTGCATCTGTTTTATAGAAGTCAACATTCATTAAGCAGCAAATTATACACAATTGGTCTATGCCATTGCACAAGCCCAGATTACTGAGAAAAATCAGTATCTTCAAAAGCAAATTCTTCATTCTTCATGTTATATAAAAAACTTTTGTGGGCAGAAGTGAGTTATGGGTTTATCTCACATATTATAGAGCCCTCAAATGAGTCATTTATGCTGGAGGCACCTGGGAGCTATTGTATGACTCTTGTATAAGTAAGAGAAATGCTCCATAATTCTTTCCAGGGCATGTGATATTCCACAATTTAGCAACAAGGATCTGCAGCTAAAATATTTTTCTTGATCTACACATCTAAGCAACTGGCAAAGATTCCTGTAAAGTAGTGGAAAAGTAGCACAGTAGAGGCTTTTGTAAGGGAAGAGTGTTACATATAACACAAATCTCAACAATGAAATGACAATTCATTTACACAATGCAATTTACAATCCTGCAATTTGAATATATGCAGCTACTTTCTCTACTGTATCATGGAGGGGTCCTACAGTTGAATAGCACAGGAAACTGATAGTGTGGATTAAAGGGTTCTATTCCTACAACTGATTCATTGTCTGATATCTTTGTAACTGATGTTGAAAAAGTCATGTAATCTTGCTTTGCCTCAATTTATCCATCTGTAAACTGAGTAAAGTCTGCAAGATCCCACTCCATACTTCCATTCATTTCTGCTGTGACATTTACTGCAGACTAAACATCACCCTTCTGAGAAACGCAGGCATTTACCCAGGTACAATGTATTGAGTTTTACCTTTGAATTGTCTGGCTTTTTCAGTTTAAGTCAGACCTTTATATCATTCTACTGCAAGTTTTCCACTTCATACTATATTAGGCTCAGATCCTGGAAGAACTTCCTGAAGAAATGGGTCCTCAGATAACCAAGCCCCTCACACTGATAGATTTCATACAGTTTCTCCTTGCGCACAGTGGCAACTACCATGTATTCACTTTTTCTCTAGCCTGGGGAACACAAGACCCAGAGTTCTCTGAACCAACAATCAGTGCAGCTTCATTAATCATCTGGGAGAAGGTGTAAGGAACTATGTGATGGACACAAACATCAGTGTCTTGCTCCAAACTGTATCTACTTTTCTCGTTTCCTTAGACACTTACCACAGGAATTTCTGAATGTTCAATTCGCTTACTTTTCCCATACAGTAGCAGGCATTAGTAATAATTAGTTAGTAGTAATGTCATTGTTACTTTTTGGGCTAAGTTAATCACATCTGCAATTTAGACTGTATTTGCCTGGAATTATGTACCTGTATAGCAAATATGTAATTGCCTAGATTGGCAGACTGGGAGGAATGAATTGCAAATTATTTATATTGTACCTTAATTTAGCATCTAACCTAATTAAGAATAAAGTTTGCTTTCCAAGCAATCTAAATTCTGGGAATTGAACAAGTATATCAAGTTTTCATCCTACAGGACTGGATATTTAAAAACTGTGCATTCACAGAAAGTCATGGTGAGATATCAAAGCCTGCAATCCAAACAGTACATGGGGTATTCCAGTTTGGATTACCAAAAGCATTTACATTTTCCAAATTCCCTCTTGATTCACCTGCCTATACCATTATTTAGTGAAGACCTAGAATACAAAGTACAACACTTCCATTCATCCACAGATGGAGACCTATCAGTAGCATATCAATTTGAGTGTTCAGCTGCTACGCTAATAGCAACAGGACTACAGTGCATGTAGCCACATAAAACAAGAGATGCTGAAGTGAAACAAATAGTTTTAAACTTTTTAAATCATGTATTTAAAATATTTGCTGAAAATGCTAAAGACACTGTGGTAATATTAAAAAACAAACAGCTTTTTCTGTTCCATCTTTCCCCTGCACATTTCTCAAATCCATAACAACACCTTCATAAATGGGGAGAGCCATAAAGCATATCAGAGCAAATTGTTAATCTTGCTGATCTAACATATAGAGCCTAACCAGGGAAAGACACTTTACCAACAAACATACTGTTAGTGTTCTCTCAGTAGGCCAACCTCCCAAGGCGTGATGGGGCTATACTGTTGGGCAGGCCAAGAAAGAGTGTTATCTAATTAACTGAATAACTACACATGCAGAAGTAAATAACTGAATATTTACACACATGGAAAACCTTTATATTAATATTTTCATTAACACAGTGAGAAAAAGATCAGCTGCAGTTCAGCTGTAAAGTTAAACCAAAGTACTAAACTCAATGGTTATGCACAAGACAGAACAAAAGCTTAGCAAGAGGCTTTCAATTTTCTCCTGGAGTGAGACTTCTCCAGCAGAGTCTATTTCCATGTTCACTTGCAATTGCCCCCCCTTGTGCTATAACAACAAAGATGTATATAGCCCACCTTAACTGATTTGTCTCGTTATAGCTGGTACGGCAACACTCAGTTTTTTCATGCTCTCTGTGTATATATAGTTTCTTACTGTATTTTCCACTGCATGCATCCGATGAAGTGGGTTTTAGCCCACGAAAGCTTATGCCCAAATAAATTTGTTAGTCTCTAAGGTGCCACAAGTACTCCTGTTCTTTTAACAAAGATGACGTATCCTTCTCTATCAAAGCTCCCTCTGCTGTCCTGCTTTGCAGGTTTTCTCTGCATTTCCTTAGTTTAAAGTAGCTGCTTTATAGCATCTTAAATCACCTACTCTAAGCCCATTTTATTCCAGAGGAGTTCAGCCTACTCACCCTTGTATGTGTTTGCAGGGCTGGCGCTACCATTTAGGCAGCCTAGGCAATCGCCTAGGGCGCCAGGATTATTGAGGGGGCGGCATTTTGCCGGGGGGGGGGGGTGGCAGGCGGCTCTGGTTGACCTGCCACAGGCATGCCTGTGGAGGGTCCGTTCAGCTCCGGTGGAGCTGCCGCAGTCATGCCTGCGGATGGTCGGCTGCTTCCGCGGCTCCAGTGGACCTCCCACAGGCATGCCCGCGGCAGCTCCACCGGAACCGCGGACCAATGGACCCTCCGCAGGAATGCCTGCGGTAGCTCCACCAGAGCCGCGGGATCAGTGCAGGGGGGCGGCGAAATGGCCGTGTGCCTAGGGCACGAGAAACCCTGGCACCGGTCCTGTGTGTTTGCTAAAATGTGCTGGCAAGCTGGAAGTTCAGGTATTTGTCTCAAGGAGTGAAAAATTTCTTTCTTTGAAAGAGACCAACTTTGAGGCATCTCTAACCCAAGGGACAAGGAAAGGAAAGGAACCCTGCTGCAGCTTCTAGTATTGCTAGGGTTGCTAACCCTACGGGACTGGCCTGGAGTCTCCCGGAACCGGCATTCATCTCCCGGTGACTATTAAAAGCAATCAGGGAGATTTTAATAGGATATTTTAAGAAAATGACATTACATCATGTTGGGGAAAAAAATCTCCCAGAATAGCTTCAGTCAGAGCTGGCAACCCTAAGTAGTGCTTACCATTTTCTTAGCACATTCTTTTTCAGAACTAGATATAAGGCAAGAATAACCAGCAGAGATGCTCAAAGTTTTCCTCACACAAGCCAAGCACAAAGGAAACTTGCCCTGTTTTGGGTTTCACTGAAAACTTTAAACTCAGTTTCAGTTTTGACAAATGGTTTGTGAAAATTGCTGAGCTATCTTGGACCCATTTTTGAGCAATCTCAGGTTGATTTATGGTTTCAAGTCAAAATCATGCAACAATGGAGGATTCAATGCAAAATACTGTGAAGCCAAGCGGTTTGGCATTTAGAGTTCATTCAAACTCAAAGGGGACTGATTCTTCAAGGACTTTGTCTGAAGAACTCCCATAAAATCTGTGGGAATTCTTCCTATAGAGGGTGGCTTGTGGGATCAGGCACAATGCTCATGAACCTTCATGTTCAAACCTTAAGGGAAAACGTCAGTATCAACCCTCTGAAGCAAAGTAACATGATTTCACACAACTCTATCTACTAGTGGGGAAAAAAACCCTTTCTTCAGAGACTAATTAAGGAAAACCAGTCTTTTCCAGGAGCCAAACAACCTCACTCTTAGATACTATTCAATGCACAAAAATGACTGTACAGATGCTGTGAGCCATTATTTAGTGGATTAGCTTTTTCCTTCTCTCAGCAATTCTACTTCTGTGGAATTAATTTCACTAGGCTAATCTTATTGTGTGATCTTGAAAGTGCTTGCATCAGCATCAATACCTAGTCCAACACGGAACGTGTCTCGTGAGCAGTGGTGCCAGTAGGACAGTACTGTCCAGTATGCCGTACCAGAAATCTATTTATAGCCAGTAGGGTGTACAGGAAAGACACAGGAGGAGCAGAATGTGGAGCCATTGGGTGACCTCAGGCCGGCAGCTCCTCCAGCGCAGCTGGTACCGCCCCCAGCCCTTTGTGGTGTTTAGATGTGCTTGTAATTATTAGAACTGGGAGCACTGGCTGTTGGGTGTCTGAAAGGACAGGAAACAGGAAGGAGGGGGGAGGAGTTGAGGAGGCAGAGTGAGAATTACAGAGGGTGCAGCAGCAGGTTGGTACAGAGGTTTCCACTGTAAAAATAAAGTCCTGTTGAAGTTGTTAGTAACTTGCCTGGTTGATACAACACCCTTCCACACAGCTACATGCCCGCGTCTCCTGTCTGGGGTCTGTACAGCTGCCCCACCAGAGGACAGGGCTGGGGCCAGTACAGCTGCGCCGGAAGAGCTGCTGGCGTGGGGCTGCCCGGCAGTCCCACGGTCAGCTCCACGTTCATCAACAGCTTGCAGCAATATCCTCTTCTTCACTGTGGGCTCCATTGCAGTAGGGCTCTCCTGGGAACCGCAACAGTGAAAGGAGCAGAACCTCATGCTGGCAGCTCCACGGCACAGCTGTACCTCCCCAGCCTCGCCCCTTCATCCCTGTCCTCCGGCAGGGCTGCTGTACAGACCCCGGACAGGACTCAAGAGATGCAGCTGCATAGAGGGGTTGGGGGTGGGGCTAAGGTCAGTACAGCTGTGCCGGAGGAGCTGCCAGCATGGACCTCGGTTATCAGCATGGCTGAAAAAAATATTCTCTGTTGTCAGAGGGTTGAAGCTCTTCAGCTGGCAATTCCCAAAGCAGGTGCAACTCTGGGAGCCAGCAATTGCTCCAGAGAGCAAACCCTCTTCTTCTCTTAACTGCCCACACAACAGCTGTGCTGTGCCCACCCACTGGGAGTGCTCCCTCCCAGGTAATGTGGGATGGATCATGGGACGGGGGGGAAGCTCCCCGGACTGGGGTGGGGTCACATGAGGTGGTCGTGTGTCCCCGCCCACCCTTTAGCTGGTGCAGCATACTTGTAAGAAACAAATTCTATTTGCGCCACTGCCCGTGAGCTGTAATTGAGTAACTCCTGCCACTGCTGTAAGTTGTGTTAACCCTGTTATTCTTTATATTGCAAGGATAAGGATAGAGAGATCAGAGGTTCAGGAACAGACTCACTAGTCGAAATGGACAGCAGGTCTCTCTGATGAAGGGAAAAGGGATTTGAAACATTTCAATATCACTTTGGGTACCTGAAGCTTGTTTCACCTTTTCTTCTAAGAGTCTAGTTCTCATGCTGAATTGGCGAACTTTGAACTCTTTTTGCAACTTAGAGGTAAAATTGGCTCTAACTTAGATCCCCACCAGTAACCCTATTACACAGGATGTCAATACAGGCAGAATTTGATCCGTAATGCCATCTAAGGAGAGAGGGGGGAAAAGATACATAACTAAATAAATCTTCCAGCATCATGCTGAAAATGCTGCCAGAAGAAAAACAGAAAAGAGTGGGGCAGAAATCAGAGAAAAAAATGTTAAGGTATATACACAATGTTTTCCCTTTGGTCTGAGTGGTTAGCCAGTATTCAGGGCCTTGCCAGGTAATTTCCATTCAGGGGAGAAACTGATGATACAAGTCAGGAATTTCTTTGGTGTAGTCCTGATTATTTAGAAAGAAAGTACTGCAAGTCCTGTTCCCTTGAATACAGAAGCCGCAAATAATTGGTAGGCCGTTTCCTTGCTCAGAAATCCAAGTCTGCCTTTCAACAAGTACTGTGACCAAAATCATCTGTTTCTCGGTTTCCTCTGAGAGCCACACTCATTGCTTCTTCTCTCACTTCCTGCTGCAATTTTATTGCTTTCTGCCTCTCACACATATGGATAAACACTGCTGCAACCAATCAACATCAGAGACCTTGTGTTTACAATCAGTCCCAAGAAAACCTCTTCAGCCACATAGTTTAGCTTCTGGTTGGCCTTGCCATATGTCCCACTGCCTTGGGCAGTGGCTTTTATTGCTCTCAACTATCATAACAAAAAGGCATTTAACTGCTTCTTCCATTTACCTCATAAAGCGTGCTTAGCACACCCTTTAGCTTTAATCAGGTCTGTGATGGTCTATAGGCCAAAGACCTACTTGATGACCATCATCAACAGCTTGCAGCAATATCCTCTTCTTCACTGTGGGCTCCATCGTGCTGTTAAGGCACAGTCCCATAGGGAGAGTTCTTCAGAGGCACATAACCTCAATAGGATCCTGCTCACTGAGGCTTTTATCTGAGGCAAGCACAATGTCACCTGGAGATCCAGGGAGTGTTGTCACTGTGCAACTCTTAAAGAGACTGCCACATCTGCCAGTAGTACTGAAAGAGGCACTCCCCTATAGTCCTTGCATTCAAAGGAAAGTACGTATCACATAAAGCCTGGTACTTGTGCTAGGCACAGGCAGGGACAGGCCCTTTGACCACCAAGCAAGGTGGGACATAATCTTGTCCTTAATATTTGTTCAACAAACGTGCTCACTGATCAGACTAAAACAGGTTGCTAGGCTGCCGTATTCCTAATGCACAAATATTGACAGAGACTTGATTTTCAAATAGGTATGACAGACATTTAGCCACTCTATACTGGGCCTGGTGCCCACTTGGCTGTTACTGTTCAAGAGGTTAGTATTTTAAAGTCAAAGAGAGTGCCTAGATAATTTACTACTCTGGAAGACCTAGCTGATGATTCTGAGCCAAAGGCCTTATATTAAAAGGGCCTGTAATCTAGATCTGAGCAAAATGTTAATTAAAAACAAACACAGTTTCACTCTTATGGTTTTGTTACCAAGGCAGCCAAAACCTCACCAACAGGCTTCAAATAGTCTGTTATCTAGTTGTGTCTTCTAAGGGGAAAGGGTCTTCAGTCCCCCCCGTCTAGCCTGCACAGGATAGCCAGCAAGCTGTCTCCCAGATCTGCAGAAGGCAACCCATTTGCCTGCTCTCCTCATTCCTAGTCTTGAACTGGAGGACACCCACTTCCCCAAACCATTAGTTTCTTCTTAAATGATACAAGTATCATTAGCCTTTTCTGACAGGAAAGTACTGAAGCAGCACAACATGCATTTGTAGATTAAACAGCAATTTATTCTCTCTGTATATTTTTAGAGTGGCTAAGTGTGTAAACCACAAGTAATTCTATTAATTCTGGTGATGGAGGAGAATCTGGTCCTAAGTGCCTTAAAAGAATATTACCCCAATAACACCCCCAATAAATCCTCCAAACCACATTAAAATAGAATTCTCCCTCTCAATCCATTCCACAAATCAGTCTAACCAATCAACTCAGGGAACGTCTGGGACAGCAGAGAGGCTTTGCAACATACCCAAAGAGCCAAAATACTGAAAAACATTGGAAGAAAAGTGGGATGTGAACTAGCATTGGACTGATTTTTTTTAACAAAAATTCTCAGTGAAAAATACAGATTTGTCAACACTGAAACCATTCCATAAATTCATGTTGATTCTGCTGAACTAGCTGGCAGCCAGTATCAAGTGGAGTACCCCAAGGGTTGGTTCTGGGGCCGGTTTTGTTTATCATCTTTATGGATGATCTGGATGATGAGATGAATTGCACTCTCAGCAAGTTCGCAGATGACACTAAACTGAGGGGAGAGGTAGATACACTGGAGGGTAGGGATAGGGTCCAGAGTGACCTAGACAAACTGGAGGATTGAGCCAAAAGAAATCTGATGAGGTTCAACAAGGACAAGCGCAGAGTCCTGCACTTAGGACGGAAGAATCCCATGCACCGCTACAGGCTGGGGACTGATTGGCTAAGCAGCAGTTCTGCAGAAAAGGACCTGGGAATTACAGTGGATGAGAAGCTGGATATGAGTCAGCAGTCTGCCCTTGTTGCCAAGAAGGCTAATGGCATATCGGGCTGCATTAGTAGAAGCACTGCCAGCAGATCGAGGGAAGTGATTATTCCCCTCTATTGGGCACTGGTGTGGCCACATCTGGAGTATTGCGTCCAGTTTTGGGCCCCCCACTACAAAAATGATGTAGACAAATTGGAGAGAATCCAGCAGAGGGCAACGAAAATGATCAGGGGACTGGGGTGCATGACTTACGAGAGGCTGAGGGAACTGGGCTTGTTTAGTCTGCAGAAGAGAAGAGTGAGGGGGAATTTGATAGCAGCCTTCAACTACCTGAAGCGGGGTTCCAAAGAGGATGGAGCTCGGCTGTTCTCAGTGGTGGCAGATGACAGAACAAGGAGTAATGGTCTCAAGTTGCAGTGTGGGAGGCCTAGGTTGGATATTAGGAAACACTATTTCACTAGGAGGGTAATGAAACCCTGGAGTGGGTTACCTAGGGAGGTGGTGGAATCTCCTTCCTTAGAGTTTTTAAGGACTGGCTTGACAAAGCCCTAGCTGGGATGATTTAGTTGGTGTTGGTCCTGCGTTGAGCAGGGGCTTGGACTATGTGACCTCCTGAGTCTCTTCCAAGCCTAATTTTCTATTATTCTATTAATTGTTCTGGTCAAAAAAACCTTTTAAATAATTCTAAAAAATATGGAATCACTTCAATTTTTTTATTCAAAACAAATTTTCTTTTAAAAATGTCCTTTAATTTTAGTTTTTAAAATTATAAAAAAGCTCAAAATCTAAATGAAATGTTTATTTAGGGTTGAATGAAAAAGATTTTTTTAAACTCTCTGATTCACCGAAAATGTTGGAAAATTGCATTCTGAGTTTGACCCAAAATATTTTTTTTCCAATTTTTCAGAATTGATGGTGAACAGAAAACATGTGTTATTTGCCCATATAATTGCAACTTCTGGGGTCTCAAGTGAGGTGGGAGGAGATTTCTAAGGTAAACAGGACTTAACCCATTTAGAGCTTAAAAAGATCAAAGCCAACACTTTACAGAGCACCTGGGAATAAGCTGGAAACCCATGCAGACCATAGAGCACCAGCTGAAAAACACAGTACCTGACAGGCTGCAAACCGAATGCAAGGTGAAGCCCCAAGTACCGCACACTGCAGCAATCAGCTCTGAAGTTATTAAGGCATGAATCACAGTGGTGAAGTCTACATTGCAACCATGGGTACAAATCAGTGAGCAAACTCCCTCGATTATGGGATATCACAGAATCATAGAAGATTAGGGTTGGAAGAGACCTCAGGAGGTCATCTAGTCCAAAAGGAGAGGGGAAAAGAGCAGAGGACAAGCATTTATTTCTTCATTAATGAACCTAGTACCCTTCCTATCACCCTCTGGACCTTGTCAGTCAAGAAGAACTGCGGTCCCTTTGACAGTTTTCTGCCTGAAGCTTGATGCACCATTCTCAGTGAATATATATTCTCTCCATCCAGACTCTGAGTTTGGCCATCAAGCAAGCAAGAAGGATAGTGCCAAGCAATCTTATAGAAAAAGTAACAAACTATCTTCATGCCTGAAATACTCAGTACTTTTGCCAAGTGGACAGAGACCATATTAACCAGGCTATTCTCTCAGAAGAGTTCTGTTGATCCAAACTACCTGAATGGGTGTGATGAAGTGTATGACAACTGCATGCAATATCTTTGGGAACCATAATTGTATGAAATGTATGAATGATTTCTGTAACACAGTGGGCCAGGGAGTGTATATAACTCCAGGTATAAATTTTGCCACAGCTCTTCCAGGAACTAAAAACTGTGTGTGTGTGTGTGGGGGGGGGGGGGAAATTAAGGTAAATCACTTAGGTTGTAAACAACTCCAGAGAAGCACCACCCACATATACTAGTTCAAACTGGTTTTTCCAGAAACCATCAGACAAAGAAAAGGCTTTTGATATAAAAAGGCTGGGTTTAAAATAACTCAAGGCCTTCTTTCTGATCCAACAAATGGGCAGAATCTTCTATCCAATGGGGGACCCAACCCTTGAAGAATGGTTGGAAAGGCTTTGGCCTATTAGGGCCCCATAAGACTGATGGGTATGTATGTTTAATGTGTGTTTAAATCTGTTTATTGTTTGTATATGTTTGCTCCATAATGCTTTTACCTTAAGAATAAATGTCTTACTTAGAAAGGGCAAGGTGGTAGCTTGTAACTGCTGGCAATACACTGTTCATAGAAAGCAAAGCAAAGGTGCTGGCCATTAGGCAAACTGGCTTCCTGGGGATATTACAGTATAATGCAGGGAGTTGTGCCTCCTAAATCCTTACGGTTGGAAGGGAGCGAGACAAGAATCCCTGTCCAGAGACAGGTGACAGATCTGAGACCTGACTGGGAATTCCTGGAGTGGACCCTAGAGGGGAACACAGGTGAAGTGCAATGATGGAGAACTCCCTTCTGCATTCTATGTATTCATAATGTAAGACTTCAAAAATTCCTTGTGACATAATTGGACAGACTCAGCACAGTGCTCTAGCTGTCTCTCATTGAATTAGCAATCACAGGTCATCTTTTTATCAGTGTTATGTGAGGATGAGAGAGCACTTACAACCCCATGGCCAGAACCTCATCTCATGTAAACTGGGAGATCTTCACTGACGTTCACGGAAATACATCCTGCCCATGAAGTCGACAGTAGAGGACAGAAAATCAGTATTTTCTCCTACCAAGTCATGGACAGAACTGTGCATCAAGCAGCCTGATTATTCAGCACAACTGAAACCTGGTCCTATGGACTGAACGTGCGTTCCATTTATACTTCTGATTGATATACTTCTGCAATGCTTCAATAACTATACAGTAATTGCCCACTAATAACTGTAACAATAGAAAAGATTTATTTTTATAGCTGAGTGAACTCTGCTTTATATAGTACAACCTACCATTCCTCATTGAAACTCATTTTAAAGGCTACCACTGAACTATTTATGTCCCCATTAAAGTGTCATTTAATTGCGGATGTTTTATGGCTAAAGAAAACACAATGATCGTTCATAAATTTGGATATGAGCATTAAGTTCAGAAGACTGTTGGCTGATGTTTCTGTTCCTTTTTAAGCACACTCAACTCCCATGAAAAACCAACACCATTTCTACAGCTTACACATATGTTACAGTGATGAAAAAGTAATGGTGTGTTCTTCGTCAGCATGAAGTGACCTTCGCTATCATGCGGGCAAAATGAATTCTCTGTGAAAATGTATACTGAAGTAAGTAAAACTGAACAGAAGCTGAGTGAGTGCTTATCAAACACAAATTTGAAGATTCTGGGGTTAAATTCACCCTGGGATAACTCCACTGTTTTCAGGTATGCATTTGAGTCTTTTAAGCCTGCATATGGTCTAATCAACATGAATAGTAATTACTTTTAAGTGTTCCCATATCTAGTGCCTTTATTGAATCTAGAGGTTCTAAATCAGAAACTAATACATTAATCAGATGGGGTAAACATTTCAAGAGTTTTGAACTATGAGCATTTAACATGAGGTTTTTTTCTAGTAACAGAGTATTTTCCTCAAAGGCAATCCTTATTATTATGGAAATCTTTGTAAGATGGAATATATGCTACTATAGCCATTCCTGTCATGGGCACTGTAGAGATATACACTTTACCCTGGGGTAAGGGTAAGTCAAAGTTTCTTTTCAGGGTTTATTTAGGCAATGATGCAATAGGGGGCCCAGAAGATTCCATCCATCCAGGAATAAGTTAAAATGGTGCTGTGCTGTTTACTGCTTATGTCTGAGTACTCCAGAGCTCTCAGCCATCATGCGGGGTGGGGAATGACAACCTGAGCCCCATGGAGGAATCAGATATCACCCCCTTTATCATTGTTCTGGCAGGGACATAGTAAAGGTTCCCCTATTTACTTCCCCTTTCTTATTTCAGAGGAAACCTCCATCTATTACTCTCTGAATTTCCTCCAAACACACATATATTAGTTCATATAAGACCTCTTCCTCCTGAATAGCTGAACCCCCTGCAGTTTGCAAGGCGTAGGAATTTGGGGAAGGTGGTGGGGAGCAAGTCAAACACTGAAGCTTGATTGCACAAGAGAGACCCAGATTGGCTTGAACCGGACTTGCTTCTCCTCATTAATCTAAGGGCGCAGGGAGAGGGAAGCGGGGGAGAGAGATTAAACAGCCACTATGAATTATAAAATAATACAACCAGATTCATATAACAGCTACAGTGAAAATGTTATTGTGCTATTTGATACTTTGGGCTTGATACAGGAATTACCGGGTGAAGTTCCGTGGCCAGTAATATGCAGGAAATCAGATTAGATCATCATAATGTTCCCTTCTATTTTATGATGTGACACTGCAATATTTTTCCTGTTTAGAAACAATGATGAAGCAGAAGGCATAGCAAACCTACTGTAATACATAACATCTGCTTTTTAAGATGCATCACCAGACGTCTCCAGCTTTATGGGCATAAGACACGATTTATACCTTCAAGCAGACTGTAACCTCCGCATATAAATCTTTCTAATAATATTGTGGCGAAGTGCTGGATAACGTGAATGGAATAGATTCTGGTATTCAGAATTAACTGTGAACATTACTCCTTTCCCACTTGTATTCATTTTAAAGGACACATTTTGTTGTACTCTTTTGGACTTTAATATTATAAATATAGGCACACACTGACTACTAAAAATGTCTATAATTAATAGTTAGTCATTAAAAGCAGTTCTGCCTGAAACAAAAACAAAAATGTTAAAATATGGATTCAGCGGTTCTGTTAATTCTACTGTTAATGCAAATATTTTATTACAAATGAGTTATTTTTAAAACTTCAAATAAAATTAGTTTGTTCTAATGCTTTTTGTCATTTTTACATCAGGACTTGCAAAAATAAGAGTGCAGTGAAAAACTAACAGTATTGTACAGTATGCAAGACGTTACATTCACAGTTCTAGAAGGCTAATAAAATAACGATTCCCTGTTGTTGAAAGCAGAGTATTCTCTGTGGGAGTTTTCCACAGAACACACAAAACAACTGAAAGAGACAACATTGCTAAAATTTCTTTTATTCTTGCTCTGATTTTTTTTTTAAAAAAGAGATGCTTTTCAGAAACTATTTACAACCTGTGAAGAAAGACAAAATTCTTAAATTGAAGTCACCAGAGAAAATCTGCAAAATTCCAGTCTTCCTCGTTTTGAAGTTTGTCAGCTGTTGCCACTCTTCTGTGCTCGAATTTAGTAAGAATTGTTATCACAGGGCCTCCTGATTGCTATAAAGTGGGCTGTTATTGAAATCACTATAGAGTTTGAATAAAACAGTCAAAATCTGGAGACAGCATATAAACAGGAACCCCATATGGTTCCACAGATGTTTGCAAATAAAAAACAAGCAACACTGAGCATACAGATAATGACACTGATTTATGAACACATCTGTGTGTTGCACGAGTGGTTCAGCCAAGAAGACACCCTGAAATCTGGATTGACAGCCTTTGTACCCCTATTTCTGTAAAAGCGCTCATAAGTTTTCAGGATAACAGATATCTTTATATTTATCGCACAAATGAATAAGGACAGCACTGCCCTGACCCCCACCTCTGTTCCTTCGCATTGAACATCAAAAGTACAGATTCCAATGCGGAAGGGTTGTGGAATATTCACCTGCATCACATCTCAAAGAACAACAGTTACAGTACAAGCAAGTAACCATTTTTATTTCTTTGAGCAGATGCAGTTGTGTATTCCATGTAGGTGACTCTGAGTTACTACAGAGAATTCTTTCCTGGATGCTGGCTGGTGAGTCTTGCCCACGTGCTCAGGGTTTAACTGATCGCCATAGGGACCTCGAGAGGTCATCGAGTCCAGTCCCCTGCCCTCATGGCAGGACCAAATACTGTCTAGACCATCCCTGATAGACACTTATCTAATCTACTCTTAAATATCTCCAGAGATGGAGATTCCACAACCTCCCTAGGCAATTTATTCCAGTGTTTAACTACCCTGACAGTTAGGAACTTTTTCCTAATGTCCAACCTAAATCTCCCTTGCTGCAGTTTAAGCCCATTGCTTCTTGTTCTATCCATTAGCAGCTAAGGTCAACAAGTTTTTCACCTTCCTCTGCAGCATGGGGCATGGGTCACTTGCTGGAGGATTCTCTGCACCTTGAGGTCTTTAAACCACGATTTGAGGACTTCAATAACTCAGACATAGGTTAGGTTTCTTACAGGAGTGGGTGGGTGAGATTCTGTGGCCTGCATTGTGTAGGAGGTCAAACTAGATGACCATAATGGTCCCTTCTGACCTTAAGTCTATAAGTAGTAGATGCAGGAAGCGGGGCTCTGAGTCCACTGAAACAAGGAGTGCAGGATTGCTTTCCCAAAGTTTACATCTGATCTGGATGCAGTAGTAATGCAACAGTGGTTTATAAACATACATACAGAGGACGTATATACGCAAATGTCCAATACATCATTTAGAAATGCCATTGACACTGCCTGGGCCCTCATGGAATGATCTCGCACCCTTTGAGAAGGTGAAGACTGAGCTAGTTCATATGCTGTCATGATACAGGAGATACTCACCTGGAGACTGTCAGGGAAAAGACTGCTTGCTGCTTCATTTGGTCTGCATTTGAAACAGACTAGATGAAGAACAGAAAGGTTTAATCCTGTCCAGGTAAAGAACTAAAGATCACCTGACATCCAATGTGTGAGATGCTGCTCATCTGGAGTTGAATGTGGCTAGGGAAAAACACTGACAGATCTATAATTTGGTTCAAGGGAAACTGAGGAACCAATTTAAATTAAAAAAACATAGGGTGTGGCCCAAGGTAACTTTGGCTTTGGAAAACTGCATGTAACAAGGCTCTGCTGCCTAAGGTTGCAAATCACACACTCTCTTTGCCACAAGGAAAGCAGTTTTCGGACACAGAAGGAAAAAAATGTTGCCAGAGGTTCAAACAGAGGTTCTTTAAGAGCCGGTAAGACAGTATTAAGGTCCCACAAGGAATCGGGTCTTTAACTGGAGGGGGAGAGACGAGTGACTGCTTTCAAGAACCTCACTACCATGGAGTTCAAAAACATTGACTTCCCACAGATGAGGGGATGAAATGCTGAAATTGCACCAGGTGCAACCAACTAAGCCCAGAACCAGAAGACTGGGGGTATAACAGGTAACCCAAGATGGACTGGATACCAGCATCTTTAGTTGCACTCCCTGAGCGAATGACCACATTGAGAACCATTTCCACTTAGCCAAACAGACTGCTCTGGTGGAGGGATTTCCACTATTAAGCAAGATTTGCCAGACCAGCTCCAAACATCATTCCTCTTCCTCATATAACAACACAGCATCCACGCCGTGAGATGTAGGGAGCTGCAAGCTGGATGCAAAATCTGACTGTGATGCTGAATCAGGAGGTTAGGAAGAGGAAGAGATATGGGAGGCCAAACTGATAAGGTGAGGAGGTCAGAAAACCAACATTGTCTTGGCAATGCTGGAGCAGTGAGAATGATCTTGGCACAAATCCAGTTTCAGCTTGAGAATGACTTGCGGGATGACTGGAATTGGAGGAAAAGCACAGAGGAGTGCTGATTCCCAACAAGCACCTAGTGTCGGGATCACTAATAGGGATGCCCCACTCACATGACAGACAATGCTTGTAGCTGGTGAGGGCATCACAACCAACTACTTTAACACTATCCTAAACCTAAGGTACTATCGCCATCTAGAGAAAAAAAAATCAGAAAACTGAGACTGAAAACGTGAAGTAAAAACACCACACAGAGCTCTGACTCTAGCTGTTGGGCAGTGAAAAGGAACTGAGGAAGGTTGGGGAGGTGCTACCCTTATATGGCTGGGGGAGAATAGGGCCACAGGGTGCAAGCATTGCCCTTATGGGTACTGCCATGCAAAGTTCTCTGGCTTCAGTGTGCTGGGCGCTCTCCCATCTACATGGAATACACAGCTGCATCTACTCAAAGAACTACGGGTAAATTAAACTAAACAGAATTAAGAATAACAGAGTTCACACAGCGATTTAATACAGTTTAACTAATCCACTTCAAATTCACACCTTTTAAATAATTTGGATTAATGTTCGTGGAACTCCCCATGTAGACAAGACCAAGTAAAATGCTCCAGTCCAGGTAATTTCTCTCCTCCTACTCCCCCTTCCTCCTATTCCTTCTGCCTTTCCCATGGCCTGCAATGGTTGATCCAGCTTAAATATATCTTAAAGAAAACCATATTTATTAGAAAATAAAGAGAAAAATCAATGAAACTCACAGGCAAACAGTATCAGATTATTTATCTCAGGTCAGGGTATCAGGCAACCAAAAAAACAACTCTCAAACTATAAATTAATCAAACTCATTCTGCTTCAGGGAGGTGTGACATCCTGGAACCCCCATATTCACCATTGTCATATAATTAGGATATATTTTGTACAAAATATGCCTTGTGAGGTAACATTCTAAAAGGCTTGATCTGCTAGACATTAATATCTTGTTGGATTGTATAGGTCATCATTGTATGTGAAGTTTGGCTATGTATGTGCTACTGAAACATGTGAGGTTGAGAATACCCACAAGGAGCCTTTCAGGTACAAGAATAGAAAGGCCAAACAATATTAATGGTTTATTGAGGAAATGCACACAAGCACAAGGATTACCCCAGGAACTGTGTACAACAGAAATCTCTCAGAGACAGCACAATAAAATGGGAACTGTTTGACCCAGGTCACAGCAAAAGATCTTTCCAGCAAGTTGGAGGAAGATATAGAAGGGCGAAATGACATCATGATGGTCACTTTCCCTACAACAACACACTTGAAAGTACCAGAGGAAAAAAGTCTGAACTAGGGGAGAAGTGCAGGTCCCAGGCAGGAAAGAAGGAAGCCTGCCTGTGTATGCAAAAGCTAGCCTCCTTGTACTATCTAACTGGGCGAGATACTGCTTGATTCAAATACTAAGTAGTACATTAGGCTTAGATTGTGGTTTTGTTTTATTTCTTATGATAACCTACTTTGATCGTTTACTCTCCCTTATAACAGTGGTGGACAACCTGCAGCCGACAGGCCGCATGTGGCCCATCAGGGTAAGCTGACTGCGGGCCAGGAGACATTTTGCGGATGTTGACCATCCACAGGCACGGCCCCCTGCAGCTCCCAGTGGCCGCGGTTCACCTACCACTGCCTTATAATCACTTAAAAGCTGTATTTCTGTAGCTAAAAAATCTATTTTATATTTTGCCTAAAACACCCCATGGGGGACTCATCACAGTGGGGAGAGAGAGAGATGGTTATTGTTAGTTAGCTCTTTTTAAAAATAACTGGAATCTGCTTAGAAATGATGGTAATGGGAATCACACACAGAGATATATTATAAAAAAGTTCTTGTTATTTTAAAAGGGACAGCCCCTTTTTTGCTCTCCCTCACCCCCATATCAGGTCTATGTAAATTATACTTTATCCCATATCTCAACAATATTCATGAAAAGGATAATAAAATTTGCAACAAATATATGATTGTTTTCTGTATATAATTTAGAACCACAAATAAAACCCCTTAACAAGATGTTTTCCTTGAAACGTAAGGGATCCCTAATATAAACTATTTGGGAAAACTACTGCAATTTTGATACTATACTCACTTTCTCCTTTTAACAAGGCAAATCATGTAACACAATTCTGATGTGTTGTTCTCAGATTTAAAAAACATGCTGCAAAGGGTAATCCAGTACATTTCTGCTGTGATCTGTTATTCCTATGATGAACAACAGTAACAGAAACTACCTGTTCACCTTAATGACACTACTGTTTGGAATAGATACTAACCGACTGTATATTGTACTATGCAACAGCCATTAAAATATGCAAACATATGCTAGTAAATTTTGAATCCCCAGTATTTTTATAGAATATCAGGGTTGGAAGGGACCTCAGGAGGTCATCTACTCCAACTTCCTGCTCAAAGCATGACCAACTAAATCATCCCAGACAGGCTTTGTCAAGCCCGACCTTAAAAACTTCTAAGGAAGGAGATTCCACCACCTCCCTAGGTAATCCATTCCAGTGCTTCACCACCCTCCCAGTGAAAATTTTTTTCCTACTATCCAACCTAAACCTCCCCCCACTGCAACTTGAGACCATTATTCCTTGTTCTGTCATCAGGTACCACGGAGAACAGTCTAGATCCATCCTCTTTGGAACCCCCTTTTAGGGGTTGAAAGCAGCTATCAAATCCACCCTCATTCTTCTCTTCTGCAGACTAAACAATCCCAGTTCCCTCAGCCTCTCCTCATAAGTCATGTGCCCCAGGCCCCCAATCATTTTTGTTGCCCTCTGCTAGACTCTTTCCATGTTTTCCACATCCTTGTTATATATGGAGATATACCTATCTCATAGAACTGGCAGGGACCCTTAAAGGTCATTGAGTCCAGCCCCCTGCCTTCATTAGCAAGGTCAAGTACTGATTCTGCCCTACATCCCTAACTGGCCCCCTCAAGGGCTGAACTCACAACCCTGGGTTTAACAGGCAAATGCTCAAACCACTGAGCTATCTCTCCCCTATTGTAGTGTGGACACAGTACTCCAGATGAGGCCTCACCAAACCAATGTCAAATAGAGGGGAAATTTTTCTTTGCTATCTTCTTCATCTACTTACAAGAGCAGGATGGAACACTTGACAGAACTTTTTTTTGAATCAGAAAAAAAAGCCAGTTGTTTCATTAAAGCCCAAAACATTTTTGAGAGACATATCCATTTAGATGAAGTCTTCATTGGGAAGCTTTCTGAGGTTCTGGGTGGACACTGGTGAATTCCAGAGAGAAAGAAAAAGAGAATTTGAAAACTTGCTCTTTCTGAGTGGAAAGCTGACATTCTGATGCTATTCTGTTTCATGAAAATATTCAAAAGAATTTTGTTTTTATTCCAATGAGGAACTAAAACATTTTTAAACCTTAAAAGTGGTCACAAAATGGAATTGTGGATCTCTGGCCAGCTCTGCTAGTGACACCTGCCTATGTTGCAAGTGAGCTAAAACAAGGCTTTTGGATGCAACTGCCCTTTGGGAGTCTGTACTTTGTTTTATAATTAAGAAGCAGCAGCCATGCCTATTGTTTTCTCTTTCCCCCCATAATATAAAATTTTGTTTCCCAAGACGCAAACTAGATCTTCTTCTTCTCCTCACACTAATAGCAGGATTTTTACTGCAATTAGAAAAATCTCATACAATATGGTTGCAATATAGAACAAAGGAGAATGCAGCTGGCTACCCGACTGATTATTTAAAACCCCAGTAAGTATCATTTCCAGCTTTTGAACAGTGTTAACATGCACACGCTATAATTTCTGGCTCTGAACAGTCACCTTTTATAAAATTAACAGCTGGCTGGTAAATCACATGATGTGGGCAGGTGGAGGTCATTCACCTATCCAAATTTCCTTCACCCTAGCAGCTCTCTAATTTAATTTCCTAAAATTAGGTGGATTGAAGAATAGCTTCGTTCTGTGTCAGCAATCAAAATGCTACTCCTTTCCTCTAAAATCAGTCCTGAAAATCTGCCTGCAAGAAACTACAAAGTGGATTTCTATACATGTAGAGTGCCTTGGCAAAAGCTTGATGCTTTGTTCTGTATGCTAAGCGTGCGCACACACACTCTCTTAATCATTTATCTGGATCATTTACAAATTGGACTGAGTCAAATATCTGATTGCTTTCTCCATCTCCTATGATGAATTAGAAAACATGTGTTTGGGTTATACTTTTATGAAATACACTTCCACCATTAAGACAATTTTGCACAATTTGTAAAATGATAAACCTTTCTGCAGAAATACTTTGAACACATGGAATGGCCATGGTTGACTGTTCTTCCAAATGAAAATGATGTGGTTATTTGTATTTCTGTCAAGCAAATTTAGCTGCTGCTGCCTAGTGCCCACTTTTCTAATTTCTTATGGAATAGTCAAGCCCATGTTCGAAGAAACAAAGAAAATGAGGAGCTGACAACATGCTTTATAACTATCTGCATTCTGCTGGAACAAAGAAGGAAAGCAATGAGTGATGAAGGCACTAATTTGTGAAGGGTAAATCCATTGATCACTTGGAACATGAGTTAATAAGTTTTCAGAGTCTGACGATAATATAATGCAAAAGTGTTGCATTGAATTACCGGTGTAGAGCAAGATGAAGTTCACCGACATGTTGTTTAGACTACTATCTTTGGTTGAAAACATTTACTTTTTGAAGTGCATTGCCAGTCTCCTTTTAAAGAAAATAATTATTCCAAAGAAAAAAAATCTTCTGTGGAGCCTCAAAAACTGAGATTTTTTTTTTTGGTTGCATGGAAATACCAGGAGGTAATTTGTAAAGGATGTGCATGAAGAGCATGCAATTAGGTACAACAGCAAAACCAAACAAATGGAAATATTTTCATAACTGTAATGTGAAAAACAACTGAAAATGGGGATGGGAAAAGCCTGCATGTCCCAATGAACTGACAAGTGCATATTAAGCCTTTCAAACTCAATTGGCACATGCAAACTATTAGCTCAGCCATGCAAAATTCTGTGACGTGAATAAATATATGCGGGGAGTCTGTAGGGGGTTACATTGAGCAATATGATCATGGCAGTAATAGGAAGTAAATCTTTGTGACTATGTTGGGAAATTTTCAGGACAATTTTTCAAGTTTGTACTAGATTTTAAAAAATACATGGGAAAAAACGTATCTATATTTCAATCAACCACTACTTTTTGCTCAGTAACACAACTCCTATTTTATTTACTCATTTGCTATATTTCATATATACATGAATTCCAAGGCCAGAAGGGACCATTATGATTATCTAGTCTGACCTCCTATATAACACAGGCCATAGAACTTCCCCCAAAATAATTCCCAGACCAGATTTTTTAGGAAAAAATCCGATTTTGAATTAAAAATTGTCAGTGATGAAGAATCCACCACATCCCTTGATAAACTGTTCCAATGGTTAATTATTCTTACTGTTAAAAATTTCCAGCTAGTCTTATTTGTCTAGCTTCAACTTCTAGCAATGATATATACCTTTCTTGGTTAGAATAAAGAGCTCATTATTAAATATTTGTTCACCATGTAGACATTTATAGACTGTAATTAAGCCACTCCTTAACTCTCTCTTTGTTAAGAGAACTAAATTGATCTCTAAAAGGCAAATTTCCTGATTCTTAAATCATTCTCATGACTCTTCTCGGAACTCTCTCCAATTTAGCAACATCCTTCTTGAACAGTGGGCAGCAGAATTGGATGGAGTATTCCTACAGCAATTCCACCAGTGCCAAATACAGAATAACCTCTCTACTCACGTTCGAGAGTCTTCTGTTTATACACCCCAAGATTGCATTAGCTCAGCGGTTCTCAAACTATTGTAGTGGTGACGCCTTTCACATAGCAAGCCTCTGAGTGTGACACCTCCCCCTTATACATTAAAAACAGTTGTTTACATATTTAACACCATTATCAATGCTGGAGACAAAGCAGATTTGGGGTGGAGGCTGATACCTCACGACCCCCTGAGGGGTCCCGACCCCAGTTTGAGATCCCTGCATTAGCTCTTTTGGTTACAGTGTCACACTGGGAGCTCATGTTCATCTGATTATCCACCATGACCCCCACATCTTTTTTAGAGCCACTTCTTCCCAAACTAGACTCCCCCATCCTGTATGTAGGGCCTACATTCTGTCATCCTAGATATATACATTTATATTTAGCCATACTAAAACATATATTGTTTGCTTTTGCCAGGTTTACCAAGCGATCCAAATCTCTTTGGTTTACAATGACAAGTTTCTAGGCTTAACCTGTTGATTTAAAAAATAATGAAACAACTGTGGAGAAAAAAAACAAAGCAGCCTAGAATCAGGTCTCTGATCTTTATGCAAAGCAAGACAAAAAAGTCAAATCTGCAAATCTGCATCACATTCGGAAAACTATTTCAGCCAAATAAAGAAAAGAATTAATGTTGGAAATGTCAAAGTGAACTGTTTTGATATTAACAAAACATCTCATTTAAATTTTGGGCTAGAATCCTCAGCAAAACCAGTGGATGACAATTAGACCCCAACGTCTAACCCAGTAGTTAGAGCACTCACTGGCATGTTTTCCACCAGTTTTGCACCCACCTTACAGAAGTTCCATCTAGGTTGCATTTCCCTAGTTTCTTTATGAGAAGGTCATGCGAGACATTGTCAAAAGTTTTACTAAAATCAAAATATATCATGTCTACCGTTTCCTCACCATCCACAAGGCTTGTTACCCTGTCAAAGAAAGCTATCAGGTTGGTTTGACACGATTTGTTCTTGACAAATCCAGATTGACTGTTACTTATCACCTTATTATCTTCTAGATGTTTCCAAATTGATTGCTTAATTATTTGCTCCATTATTTTTCCAGGTACAGAAGGTAAGATGACTGGTCTGTAATTTCATGGGTTGTCCTTATTTCCCTTTTTTATAGATGGGCACTATATTTGCCCTTTTCCAATCTTCTGGAATCTCTCTCGTCTTCCATGACTTTTGAAATATAATTGCTAATGGCTCAGATATCTCCTCAGTCAGCTCCTTGAGTATTCTCAGATGCAGTTCATCAGGCCCTGGGTGACTTGAAGACATCTAATTTGTCTAAGTAATTTTTAAACTTCTTCTTGACCAATTTTAACCTCTTCTGATCCTACCTCATTTTCACTGGTATTCACTATGTTAGACATTCAATCACCACCAACCATCTTGGTGAAAACTTAAACTAAGAAGTCATTAAGCACCTCAGCCATTTCCACATTTTCCGTTATTGTTTTTCCTCTTTCACTAAGTAACGGTCCTACCTTATCCTTGGTCTTCCTCTTTCTTCTAATGTATTTGTAGAATGTTTTCTTGTTATCCTTTATGTCTCTAGCAAGTTTGATCTTGTTTTGTGCCTTGGTCTTTCTAATTTTGTCCCTATATATTTGTGTTATTTGTTTATATTCACCTTTTGTAATTTGACCTAGTTTCTACTTTTTGTAGGATTCTTTTTTGATTTTTAGATCATCGAAGATCTCCTGGTTAAGCCACGGTGGTCTTTTGCCATACTTCCTATCTTTCCTACGCAGTGGGATAGTTTGCTTTTGTGCACTTAACATCTCTTTGAAAAACTGCCAACTGTCTTCATTTGCTTTTCTCCTTAGACTTCTTCCCATGGGATCTTGCCTATCTATTCCGAGTTTGCTGAAGTCAGCCTTCTTGAAATCCATTATCTTTATTTTGCTGTTCTCCCTCCTACCATTCCTTAGAACCATGACCTCTATCATTTCATGATCACTTTCACCCAAGCTGCCTTCCACTTTCAAATTCTCAACCAGTTCTTCCCTATGTGTCAAAATAAAATCTAGAACAGCCTTTCCCCTAGTAGCTTTCTCTACCTTTTGAAATAAAAAATTCTCTCCAATACATTCCATGAACTTGGATATTCTGTGCCCTGCTGTGTTGTTTTCCCAACAGATGTCTGAGTAGTTGAAGTCCCCCATTACCACCAATATAATAATGCCAACATGATAAGAAGAATCATTAATATAAGAAGGTTACCTGGCTTGTAATTTTATTCCTCATTCTTTTCACTGCAGATATTTTATGTTTGAGTATCCTTCACCAAAGGGTCAATCAGGGAAAGGTGGTGGTAATCATAATTCAAGGGTCACAAAACGCAGTCTGTTGCCATGAAAATTCCTGTGATATCAACTGTTTAAAATTGTGAGTTTACTTCAGGAGCAATAAAAGGAGAGTAAAGGGGAAAGGGAAACACTGCTTGACAGTCAACTGTCACCAGAAAAACTATTTTAAAAATATCTTGCAGTAAAAAGAATTTAAAAGGTAAAAAGTTTCAATATGTTGATTCTATCTAGCCTTTTACACCCTTCCATTTCCATAATATGTGAGAAACTGTGGGCTCCATTTGCACAGAATATTTTTAAGGGCAGTTGGCCAAATTTATAAAACAGACTAAACTTGTATTCCATTTGTCGATGTGGCAATAACTTATAGGCATGTTGTCATAAACAGATAGCTAAGGGTTAATGTCTCTTTCACCTGGAAAGAAGTAATCTAAACCACCTGACCAGAGGTCCAATCAGGAAACAGGATTTTTTTAACTCTGGGTGGAGGGTTTGTTGTGGGGGTGTCCTTTGTTCTTGGGTCTTCTGCCTGTCTGACTCTTTCTCAGCTATGGGAAGGATTTTTCTATTTCCTGCTTTCTAATCTTCTGTTTCCAAGTTGTGAGTACAAAAAGGGTTTGCTGTTTCTGTATTTACATGTCTATAGTTGCTGAAGTGCTTTAAATTGTATTCTTTTTGAATAAGGCTGTTTATTCAATATTCTTTTAAGCAATTGACCCTGTATTGGTCACCTTAATACAGAGAGACCATTTGTATGTATTTTTCTTTCTCTTTATATAAAGCTTTCTTTTAAGACCTGTTGGAGTTTTTCTTTAGTGGGGAACTCCAGGGAATTGGGTCTGCAGCTCACCAGGGAATTGGTGGGAGAAAGAAATCAGGGGGAGGTCTGTGTGTGTTAGATTTACTAGTCTGACTTTGCATTCCCTCTGGGTGAAGAGGAAAGTGCTTTTGTTTTCAGGACTGGAATTACAGAGGGTGGACTCCTTCTGCTTAGATTCACGGAGGTTGCTTCTGTTTATCTCTCCAGGAGCACCTGGAGGTGGGGGGAGGGAAAAAATTTATTTCCCTGTTGTGAGACTCAAGGGTTTGGGTCTTGAGGTCCCCAGGGAAGGTTTTCGGGGGGACCAGAGTGCCCCAAAACACTAATTTTTTGGGTGGTGGCAGCAGTACCAGGTCCAAGCTGGTAACTAAGCTTGGAGGTTTTCATGCTAACCCCCATATTTTGGATGCTAAGGTCCAAATCTGGGACTAGGTTATGACATGGTGGCAGAGGTGGGATAGACAGAATCCAGAAGCCAGTAGGAATATTATATTTTTCTTTTCTCTGCTAGGGGCTTTTTAGCAGAGAGTGTTTGGTTTTAAAAGGGAACCAGAGAGAATTTTTTTTTTCTGCTCTCTCCGGCAGCTGTGGCTTGCATATTAAGCAAGCAACCATTAAGAGACTGTTAAGGGTCTTTTGTCACACAATAGCACTCCCATTAGGAGGCAAATACCAGCACTATACTCATGCAAATAAAGTGGTTTTTCTGGTTTGCTTAACATTAAAAAGATTAGCTAAAGGAAGAAAGGGAAAAAGGCACTGTTGCTAGGCAGACCCCAGGAGGCAACAGAGCCTCAGTTCAGAAGATAAACACCGGAGGGCACCCCAACACAAGAAAACAGGAACCAGGCCTTCCAATACAAAAATGAAGGCCGAAGAACAAATCAAAGAAGCTGAACACAGGCGAAAACTGGAAAAAAGACAAAAAGAGGTGGAGCTGAAAGAAAAGGAAGAAAGCATCAAACTGGCAGCCTACAAAAGAGAACAGGCAGCCAAAGAGGCAGCCCACAAAAGAAAACTAGAAGAAGAAGTGGTGGCCCACCGAAGGAAACAAGAAGAAGAAGAGGCGGCCCACCGCCGAGACCTGGAAAAACAACAAAAAGAGATGGAACTCCAGAGGGAAGCCCATCAACAGGCCATGGAATCAGAAAAGGCTAAGCAACAGGCTCCAGCCAATCCTAACAACCCTTCACCAATTATGGTTCCACATCCCAGGAAATTTCCCACCTTCAAGGCAGGTGATGACACCAAGGCCTTCTTGAAAAATTTTAAAAGAGCCTGTCTTGGGTACCGCATCCCTGAAGACCAGTACATGGTTGAATTGAGGCCCCAGCTCAGTGGACCTTTAGCAAAGGTGGCAGCTAAAATGCCTAAGGAGAACATGAACAACTATAAACTTTTTCAAACCAAGGCCAGATACAGAATGGGGATAACCCCGGATCATGCCTATCGGCATTTCAGAACCCAAAAGTGGAAACCAAATGTGTCATTTCCCAAACACGCCTACTACGTTGGAAAAAATTATGAGGCCTGGATATCAGGACACAATGTTAAAACCTTGGAAGAACTGCACCTCCTATGTGAAAAGCACAATCACTTGCAAAATAAACAGAATACAAATGGCTTTGACCCACATGGCAGCATGCTATTTTTGTGTGTGTGTAAGTGATTTAGGCATACATTGTAACACGAGCTCAAATGGAGGCCTTGTTGAGGTCTGTTTGGAAATCTGGCCCATGCTGATACCAGGTTTTCTGCAGTGTGAAAGTCCAATTCCAAGCCAAACTTGCAGGAAGATGCAGCATTTGCTTCTTTAGAACCAAACATAATGAAATAATTAAACATACAAGTTTACCCTATTATTTTCCTTCAACTACATTTAACAGATGATGTTTACAATAGTGTGGCTTTAATCTAATTAGCTCTGAACCTAGGATGCTACAAGTTACCTATGGTGCCAGCTGTTTTTAAATTGCTTAATCACTCGGGAAAAAAAGTGGTAAAACTACATGTTGAGAGATCTGCAGACAAATTCGGTTATAGTTAAGTGATCTGTGTAAAGGCAGATGCATTTTATTCAGGAAGTTAGCTAGATGCAGCTTTTGCCCAATACCAAGCTGACTGCTTACCCGGGCAGTAGTGTAAAAGGTAAGGATAGGGTGGGAAAAGGGGTTCTGGAGCAATTTGTATAGTGAGGTGGAGTGAACCATTGAACTGAACCATAAATAAACTCTGTATATGATGGAAAGCACTTCAAGCCAGGGGGTGCAGCACCGCCCCTAGCACCTCTAGTTCCAGAACCTATGGGTGAGAAGGTCCAATATGTGTAAAAAGAGAAGCCAATTTACAAGACAGGCTAAATTTAAGATTTACAGATCATCGATTTTCCCCTCCTTCAAGAAGTCCCTGCCCTTCATCAGCCTTTTTTTTCCTGCTATCTGGCTTTTTGGACTGATGCATTCAAATTTCCATTGTCAAACATGCTGCTCTCCATCTCCTTAACATTGTGTTGTTCTTACCAGGGATGCCAGAGCACACTGTCTTGGTTAACCATCCCCAAACAAAGAGAAGAAGAACGATGAACTACCAAATCAGGGATCTGATCTATCCGGATATTTAAGCATATGCTTAACTTTAAGCATGTGATTAGCCCTTCTGAAGCCAATGGGATTATTCATGTGCTTAAAGGCAAGCACGTGTTTAAGGGCCTTGCTGCATCAAAGCATAAGTCATTTCCTTCTTTGGGTTTATCTACATTTGAAATGCTACAGTGGAACAGCTATGTTGCTTCGCAGAGACTCTCACTACACCAATGGGAAGGGTACTCCCATCGGCATAGATTATTGACCTCCCTGAGAAGCTGTAGCTAGGCTGCTGGAAGAATTCTTCCGTCAACCTAGCGCTGTCTATATTGGGAGTTAGGTTGCTTAACTACATCACTCAAGGGAGTGGATTATTCACACTCTTCAGCGACATAGCTGGGCCAACTTAATAACTGAGTGTAGACCTGGCCTACGGGGGGAGGAATAGCTCAGTGGTTTGAGCATTGGCCTGTTAAACCCAGAGTTGTGAGCTCAATCCTTGAGGGGGCCATTTAGGGAACTGGGGTAAAAATCTGTCTGGGAAGTGGCCCTGCTTTGAACAAGGGGTTGGACTAAATGATCTTCTGAGGTCCCTTCCAACCCTAATCTTCTATGATTCTATCCCTCTAAGAAAAAGCAATGGGCTTGATTCTCCAATGCCTTTCACATTGCATAGTCATTTACCTGTGCAAGTCAGAGGAGTGATGTATAGACTCATCCACACTGGACATGCAAATGACTACAAAAAGCACAAGTCAGTAGAAAATCAGGCCCAACATTTTGTTACATATTCTATTTTTTCTCTTCTAGCTTGATTATAATATTCAGTGCTTTTTTTTTAAATTTTCTTACAATGTCCAAAGCAAATTTACAATGATAACATCTAGTTAGACTTTATGAGCTGAGCAGTATTAGTGGCTTAATCAATCCCCCGTCTACCTGATGCCCAAAAGAGGTAACGTAAATGACCTTGTGAATGCCAGTACACATTATTTAGAGACTAATGGAAAGTGCAGGGGATGTTCAAGGAATCTGTTTGCTGGTCCATCAAATGGCATGAAGAGTTATCAGCCAAATGGCTCAAACTCTCAGTGTCAGCTTAAGGCTATCATCATCTGTGGAAGCTTTCATCCTCTGTGCCCTAGACTTTGTATGCTACATTTCAAAAAGAGACAGCAAACGAAAAGGCCCAAAGTTGCTTGAAGAGTTTAAAGCATTTATCTCCAGTGCAATGCTTTGCTGCCAGACATCCAAAGCACCAGGATATGGCTATACTACAAAAAACAGTGAGATACAAGAAGCTGTTTGGTGACAGAAGATGATTCAGGAGTCCCTGTAATGGGCCAGTACTTTTCCCTCAAGTTATTAATCAACTGGGCTAACCCGAGGAAATGAAAACTCTTACAGATAAACAGAGCTTATCAAATACATGACCTTGACGTTCTCTTAAAAAAAAACAGTCTTTGATTGCCTATTGCCATTCAAGTTTTATGAAGCAGGCTGTTTTTTCTAGATAGTCATATTGATACCATTCTTCACAACCACATAACTGAACTACAGTGATTTTTGGCCTTAATCACAGCAAAGAAATAAGCAGCTCTCTGCCTCCCCACAACAGACTACACAAAGCTCAGTTGGGCAACCTGCATATTTTCAACGGTGATCAAAGATTGCACTTTCCTTCCACTCAACAGGGGACAACTCTTCCTCTGCAAATAGGAATGTTAAATCCTTCCATGTTACCCAGAAACTGAAAGTCAGCCTGTGGAGCTGGAAGACACAGAAGTGATGTTCTGGAAGAGAAAATCCATAGCTTCCATCTTGGGGACTTGTATGGCTCCTATTATCATATATCTGAGTGCATCACAACCGTTAATATATTTACTCTCACAATACATTTATGAAGTAGGAAAGTACTATTATCCCCTTTTCATTGATTGGGGAATAGGGGCACAGAAATTATAAGACATTTGACCAAAGTCATACAGGAAGTCTGTGGCAGAAGAGGGACTTAATCCCAGATCTCCCCAGTCTCAGGCTAAGGCTATAACCAATGGACCAGCCTTCCTCACTACTCAAAGGCAAAACAAGTGTTACTGGGATGGGTGGAGGGAAAAAAGGATGATGGATTTGAGTAATTTTATATGACCGAGTTTGGGGGTGTTTCAGTCTTTTTTAAACCATGACCCATTTTCAATACTGGCAGCACCCCAAGACTCTCCTCCCAGTAGCCGGGACCCTTCCCCCATTTAACACCCTGATACCTGTTCATGACTCTAAGATGAAAACGCTGATCTCTGGAAATCCTTTATTTTAAAACAATTTTCCCCCTATCATTAACTTACAATATCTGCAAATGAAAGACTTAAAGAGCCTGGTTCTGCTCTCGTGCTGGCTTTACACTGATGTAATTGTCATAAACAGATAGCTAAGGGTTAATGTTCTTTTACCTGTAAAGGGTTAACACAGGGAACCAAACACCTGACCAGAGGACCAATCAGGAAACAAGACTTTTTCAAATCTGGGTGGAGGGAAGTTTTGGGTGTGAGTCCTTTCTTCTTGGTCTGTTCCTTTTCTCGTGTCTGAGAGTGATCTTTCTATCTCCAGGCTTTCTAATCTTCTGTTTCCAAGTTGTAAGTACAAGGATAGTAAGACAATAGATTTATATTGTTTTCTTTTGTATTTACATGTGTGTAGTGGCTGAAATGTTTTAAATTGTATTCTTTTTGGATAAGGCTGTTTAGTCATTTTTTTCCTTTAAGCAATTGACTCTGTATATTGTCACCTTATTACAGAGATTATTTTTAATGTCTTTTTCTTTCTTTTTGAGACCTGTTGGAGTTTTTTCTTTAGTGGGGACTCCAGAGAATTGAGTCTGCAGCTCACCAGGGAATTGGTGGGAGGAAGAAGTCAGGGGGGAAATCTCTTTGTGTTAGAGTTACTAAGCCTGACTTTGCATACCCTCTGGGTGAGGGGGAAGATAGATTAGATCTCTCGGTACTTGTGTTTCCAGGACTGGAAGCAGGGAATCTCCTAGGGTCGTCCAGGGAGGGGAGCCTGGGAGGAAGTAACAAGGAAACAAGGGGAGGGGATTATTTCCCTTTGTTGTAAGACTCAAGGCATCTGAGTCTGGGGGTCCCCCAGGGAAGGTTTTGGGGAGACCACAGTGAGCTAGGCACTGTATAATTCCTAGCTGGTGGCAGCAATTACCAGGTCCAAGCTGGTAACTAAGCTTGGAGGTTTTCATGCTAACACCCATATTTTGGACGCTAAGGTCCAGATCTGGGAAGAAATGTTATGACAGTAATTCACTTCACTTCAGTGGAGTTACCCCAGCTGATGACAAAACAGATGAGAAAAAAACAGACATAAGACCTAAGATACTGTAAGTTAGAGCCCACCCCTTACACTAACCTAGGATCCTCCACTCTGTTAGTACATAGGGAGCACTAGAGTTTGGACCTCAAACTCTAAGGGTTAAGAAGATGACATAAGAAGGGAGAAGTTATTTAGCTCAACTGTGATGTTCTGGGGATCATCCAGACCAGTATGGGGTTCTGCCTTGTAACTGCAGCTTGTAACTCTGCCGCCATGGCTCAGAGCCCTGACACCAGTAGCCAGCCCTCAAGGCCTAAAAGTCTGACCTTGACTTCCAACTAGCTTCCACCAGCCTAGTTACTCCTTGAACGGTGACCCCAACTACTCTTCCAATCCCAAGTCTCCCCAGATCATGCTACCCAAGTTCTTAATTACCAGATACTCCATGTCTGTCCAGTGCCAGCATCTGGCAGCCCAGCAGCTTAGGGAAACTCAGAGCATGAGGTTGCATTCCTGACCATCTTGTCTAACAGACACTGATGGACCTATCCCCCAGGAATTTATCTAATTTTTTTTTTAACCCAGTTCTACTTTTGCCCTTCACAATATCCCTTGGCGACAAGTTTCACAGGCTGACTGTGCAATGTGTGAAGAAATAAATACTTCCTTCAGTTCAGTTTAAACCTGCTCCTTATTAATTTCATTGAGTAACACCTGGTTCGCATGTTATGTGAAAGGGTAAATAACACTTCCTTATTTACTTTCTTCACACCATTCATGATTTTATAGACCTCTATCATATCTTCCTTAGTCATTTCTTTTTTAAGATGAACAATCCCAGTCTATTTAATCTCTCCTCATATGGAACCTGTTCCATACCCCTAATCATTTTTGTTGTCCTCTGTACTTTTTCCAATTCCAATATATCTTTTTTGGAGAATTGCACACAATATTTAAGGTGTTGCGTACCACAGCTTTTTACAAGGGTATCATGATATTATCTGACTTATTATATCTCCCTTTTCCAATGGTTCCTGATATTCTGTTAGCTTTTTTTGATTGCTGCTGTACGCTGAGTGGGTGTTTTCAGAAAACTATCCAAAATGACTCCAGAATCTCTTTCTTGAGTGGTAACAGCTATTTAGACCCCATCATTTTGTATGTATAGTTAGGATTCTTTTTTCACAATGTGCATTACTCTGCATTTAACAAACCTGATATCATCTGTCATTTTGTTGCCCAATCACCATAGTTTTGTGAGATCCATTTGTAGCTCTGCTTTGGACTTCACTACCTTGAGTAATTTTGTATCATCTGCACACTTTGCCACCTCACTGTTTATCCCTTTTCAAGATCATTTATAAATATGTTGAACAGCAGTGGTTCCAGTACAGATTCTTGGGGAATCCTGCTCTTTACCTCTCTCCACTGTGAAAACTGACCATTTATCCCTACCCTTTGTTTCCTGTCTTTTAACCAGTTACTGGTTCACGAAAGGACCTACCCTCTTATCCCATGACTGCTTAGTTTACTTAAGAGCCTTTGGTCAGGAACCTTGACATAGGCTTTCTGAAAGTACACTATATCCACTGGTTCACCCTTGTCCACATTTGTCGACCCCCTCAAAGAATTCTAATGGACTGTTGAGTGTTATTTCCCTTTAAAAAAGCCATGTAGACTCTTTCCCCAACAAATCATATATTTACACACGTACATATACATACACACACACACACGAGCTAGCCTCTATTCATATGGTACAGAAGCTGATTTAAGTGAATAGTTACATATCACAGTTAGTAGTCCTGTAATTTCATATCTGAGTTCCTTCAGAACCCTTGGGTGAATACCATCTCCTCCTGATGACTTATTACTGTTTACTTTACTAATTTGTTCCAAAATCTCCTCTGATGACACCTCAATCTGGGACAGTTCCTCAGATTTGTCACCTAAAAAGAATGTTTGAGAATTTCCCTCACACCCTTGGCCATGAAAACCAATGCAAATAATTCATTTAGTTTCTCTGCAATGGCATTATCACCTTTTAGTGCTCCTTTAGCATCTCGATCGTCCCGTGGCCCCACTGATTGGAAGCAGGATGCCTGATAAACAAAGTACTTAAAAAATGTTGCTAGTTGCTCTTCACATTCTGTTTTGGACTGTCTAATTATACTTTGACATTTAACTTGCCAGAGTTTATGCTCCTTTCTATTTTCCTCAGTAGGATTTCAATTCTATTTTTAAAGGATGCTTTTTTGCCTCTACTCCCCTCTTTTACTCTGTTTAAGTTCTTACTATTTTATTATTTGGGGTATACATTCTATTATGGTGTTTTTAGAAAGTTTCCATGCAACTGGTAGGCATTTCATTCTTTTGACTGTTCCTTTTAATTTCCGTTTAACTAACTTCCTTATTTTTGTGTAGTTCCCCTTTTTGAAGTTAAATGCTACTGTGGTGGGCTTCTTTGGTATTTCCCCCCCCATCACAAGGATGTTAAATTTAATTATATTATGGTCACTATTGCTGAGCGGTTCAACTATATTCACCTCTTGGACCAGATACTGTGCTCCACTTAGGACTAAATCTAGAATTGCCTCTCTCCTTATGGGTTCCAGGATTAGATGCTCCAAAATGAAGTCATTAATGGTATCTAGACATTTTATCTCTGCATTCCATCCTGAGGTGACATGTACCCAGTCAATATAGGGATATTTCAAATCCCCCATTTAATACTGAGTTTTCTATCTTTATAGTCTCTCTAATGTCCCTGAGCATTTCACAATCATAATCACCATCACCATCCTGGTCAGGTGGTCAGCAATATATTCTTACTGCTATACTCTTTATTATTTAAGCATGGAATATACATTCAAAGACATTCTATGGTAGTTTGATTTATTTAAGATTTTTACTATATTTCATTAAATATTTTCTTTCAAATATAGTGCCAGTCCCCCATCAGCACAATCTACTCCATCATTCCTACATATTTTATACCATGTCCCATTGGTTTTCATCATTCTAACAAGTTTCTGTGATGCCTATTATATCAATATCCTAATTTAATATAAGGCACTCAGGTTCACTCACCTTAGTATTTAGACTTCTTGCATTTGTGTAAAAGCATTTATAACATTTGTGAATATTTAATTGTCTGCCTTCATGTGATGTAACTGAATGGGACTCTTCCATTTGATTGTTTCTCTTCAGCTCCTACCTGTACTTTATCAAATTCTATCTTCCTCCCTTTACTAGCATATAGAGACTCCCCATGAATAGATCCTCCTCTAAGAGATGGGTGCACCAAATTGTGTGCTTTTCCGCACCTGTCAGCTTTCCCTCAGCCCATAGTTTAAAAATTCCTCTGTGGCCATCTTAATTTTACATGCCAGCAATCTAGTTTCACTTTGGTTTAGATGGAGCACATCCTTCCTGTATAGGTTCCTCCTTTCGCAAAAGGTTTCCCAGTTCCTAATAAACCTAAATGTCTCCGCCCTACACTCACTGTACAAGCCCAGGCAGAGACAGATGCATCCTGGTGGTGGAATGCTTGACTTGATGGGATAATACACGACTAGAATATTGGTATAGAAAGGCACAGCTTGCTCAGGAAGGACAGACAGGGAAAAAAGGGGTGAGATATTGTCTTATATATTAAAGATGTATACACTTGGACTGATGTTGAGATGGAAATAGGAGTCAGACTTTCTGAAAGTCTCTGGGTAAGTATAAAAGGCGTAAAAAAACAAGGGTAATGTCATAGTGGGAGTCTAACTACAGACCACCTAAAAAGGAAGAAGAGGTGTCTGAGGCACTTTTTTAAACAAGTAACAAAAGCATCCAAAGCACAGGACTTGGTGGTGATAGGGGACTTCAACTACCCAGACATCTATTGGAAAAATAACAGTGTGTGGCAATGATTATCCAACAAATTGGAGACACATTTTTTTTATTTCAAAAGGTGGAGAAAGCTACTAGGGAAGATTTGATTTTGACAAATATGGAGGAACTAGTTGAGAATTTGAAAGTAGAAGGCAGCTTGGGTGAAAGTGATCATGAAATAATGAGTACATGATTCTAAGAAATGGTTGGAGGGAAAAGCACACAATAAAGACAATGGATTTAAAGGAGGCAGACTTTAGCAAACTCAGGGAGCTAGTAGATAAGACCCCATAGGAAGAAAGTCTAAGGGGAAAAAACGTTCAAGAGAGTTGACAATTTTTCTAGGAGACATTAAGAACATAAGAGAAAATTATCCCACTGCGTAGGAAAGATAGGCAAGAGACCACCCCGGCATAACCAGGAGAACTTCAGTGATTGGAAACACAAAAAAAGAGTCCTACAAAAAGTATAAACTAGGTCAAATTACAAAAGAATGAATATAAACAAACAACACAAGCATGTAGGAATAAAATTAGAAAGGCCAAGGCACAAAATGAGATTAAACTAGATAGAGACATAAAGGATAACAAGAAAACATTCTACAAATACATCAGAAGAGGAAGACCAAGGAAAGGGGAGACCTATTACTTAGTGTGGGGGGAAGAGGGAAAATGAAAATGTGAAAATGGCAAAGTGCTAAACCAGTGGTTCTCAACATTTCCAGACTACTGTTCCCTCTTCAGGAGGCTGATTGGTCTTGTGTACCCCAATTTTCACCTCACTTAAAAACTACCTGCTCACAAAATCAGACATAAAAATAGTCACAGCACACTATTACTGAAAAATTGCTTACTTTTTCATTTATACCATATTATTATAAAATAAATCAAGACCTGCAGGTTGAGAAACACTGATATAGTATATAAAGCAGTATAAACAAGTCATTGTGTATATGGAAATTTTAGTTTGTATCAACTTCACTGTTGCTTTTTATGCAGCCTCTTCTAAAAGTAGGCAATAATCTAGATGAGTTGACGTACTCCCTGGAAGCCCTCTGTGTACCCCCAGGGCTTCCAGAGGGTTGAGAACCACTGCACTAACCAACTTTTTTTCTTTCAGTTTTTACCAAAAAGTTTAACAGACACTGGACATCTAACATAGTGAACACCAATGAAAATGAGGTAGGATCTGAGACTAAAATAGAGAAAAAACAAGTTAAAAATTACTTAGACAAGTTAGATGTCTTCAGGTCACCAGGGCCCAATGAAATGTATCTTAGAATACTCAAGGAGCTGACTCAGGAGATATTTCAGCCATTAGCAATTATCTTTGAAAAGTCATGGAAGATGGGAGAGATTCCAGAGGATTGGAAAGGGTAAATATAATGTCAATCTATAAAAAGGGGAATAAAGACAACTGGGGAATTACATCTTAACTTCAGTACCCAGAAAGATAATCGAGCAAAAAATCAAGCAATCAATTTGCAAACACCTAGAAGATAATAAGATGATAAATAACAGCAGTGGTTCGCCTTGGATACCCCTTTCACATAGCAAGCCTCTGAGCGCGACCTTCCCTTATACATTAAAAACACATTTTTATATATTTACAACGATTATAAATGTCAGAGGAAAAGCAGGGTTTGGGGTGGAGGCTGACAGCCAGTGACCCCCCAGGTAATGACCTCATGACCCCCTGAGAGGTCCCAACCCCCAGTTTGAGAACCCCTGAGTAACAGTCAGTATGGATTTGTCAAGAACAAATCATGTCAAATCAACCTGATAGCTTTCTTTGACAGGGTAACAAGTCTTGTGGATGAGGAGGAAACGGTAGACGTGGTATATCTTGACTTCAGTAAAGCTTTTGACACTGTCTCGCATGACCTTCTCATAAACAAACTAGATGGAGCAACTATAAGGTGGGTGCAAAACTGCTTGGAAAACCATTCTCAGAGAGTAGTTATCTGTGGTTCACAGTCATGCTGGAAGGACATAACGAGAGGGGCCCCACAGGGATCAGTTCTGGGTCTGGTTCTGTTCAATATCTTCATCAGTGATTTAGATAATGGCATACAGAGTACATTTATAAAGTTTGCGGATGATACCAAGCTGGGAGGGGTTGCAAGTGCTTTGGAGGATAGGATTAAAATTCAAAATGAGCTGGACAAACTGGAGAAATGATCTGAAGTAAATAGGATGAAATTCAATAAGGACAAATGCAAAGTATTCCACTTAGGAAGGAACAATCAGTTGCACACATACAAAATGGGAAATGATTGCAGGAGTACTGCAGAAAGAGATCTGGGGGTCATAAGAACATAAGAACGGCCGTACTGGGTCAGACCAAAGGTCTATCCAGCCCAATATCCTGTCTACCGACAGTGGCCAATGCCAGGTGCCCCAGAGGGAGTGAACCTAACAGGCAATGATCAAGTGATCTCTGTCCTGCCATCCATCTCCATCCTCTGACGAACAGAGGCTAGGGACACCATTCTTTACCCATCCTGGCTAATAGCCCCTTATGGACTTTACCAGCATGAATTTATCCAGTTCTCTTTTAAACACTGCCATAGACCTAGCCTTCACAACCTCCTCAGGTAAGAAATTCCACAAGTTGACTGTGCGCTGCGTAAAGAAGAACTTCCTTTTATTTGTTTTAAACCTGCTGCCCATTAATTTCATTTGGTGACCCCTAGTTCTTGAATTATGGGAATAAGTAAATAACTTTTGCTTATCCACTTCCTCCACATCACTCATCATTTTATATATTTCTATCATATCTCCCCTTAGTCTCCTCTTTTCCAAGCTGAAGAGTCCTAGCCTCTTTAATCTTTCCTCATATGGGACCCTCTCCAAACCCCTAATCATTTTAGTTGCCCTTTTCTGAACCTTTTCTAGTGCTAGAATATCTTTTTGGAGGTGAGGACACCACATCTGTACACAGTATTCGAAATGTGGGCATACCATGGATTTATATAAGGGCAATAATATATTCTCAGTCTTATTCTCTATCCCCTTTTTAATGATTCTAACATCCTGTTTGCTTTTTTGACAGCCTCTGCACACTGCGTGGACATCTTCAGAGAACTATCCACGATGACTCCAAGATCTTTTTCCTGACTCGTTGTAGCTAAATTATCCCTCATCATATTGTATGTATAGTTGGGATTATTTTTTCCAATGTGCATTACTTTATATTTATCCACATTAAATTTCATTTGCCATTTTGTTGCCCAATCATTTAGTTTTGTGAGATTTTTTTGAAGTTCTTCACAGTCTGCTTTGGTCTTAACTATCTTGAGCAGTTTAGTATCATCTGCAAACTTTGCCACCTCACTGTTAACCCCTTTCTTCAGATCATTTATGAATAAATTGAATAGGATTCATCACACGACTGACCCTTGGGGAACACCACTAGTTACCCCTCTCCATTCTGAGAATTTACCATTAATTCCTACCCTTTGTTCCCTGTCTTTTAACCAGTTCTCAATCCATGAAAGGACCTTCCCTTTTATCCCATGACATAATTTATAATACATATAATAATTTATGTAACAGTCTTTGGTGAGGGACCTTGTCAAAGGCTTTCTGGAAATCTAAGTACACTACGTCTACTGGATCCCCCTTGTCCACATGTTTGTTGACTCCTTCAAAGAACTCTAATAGATTAATAAGACATAATTTCCCTTTACAGAAACCATGTTGACTATTGCTCAACAGTTTATGTTTTTCTATGTGTCTGACAATTTTATTTTTAAGTATTGTTTCGACTAATTTGCCCGATACCAACATTAGACTTACCGGTCTGTAATTGCTGGGATCACCTCTAGAGCCCTTTTTAAATATGACGTTACATTAGCTAACTTCCAGTCACTGGGTACCAAAGCCGATTTAAAGGACAGGTTACAAATCTTAGTTAATAGTTCCGCCACTTCACATTTGAGTTCTTTCAGAACTCTTGGGTGAATGCCATCGGGTCCCGGTGACTTGTTAATGTTGAGTTTATCAATTAATTCCAAAACCTCCTCTACTGACACTTCAATCTGTGACAGTTCCTCAGATTTGTCACCTACAAGCCAGCTCAGGTTTGGGAATCTCCCTAATATCCTCAGCCGTGAAGACTGAAGCAAAGAATCCATTTAGCTTCTCCGCAATGACTTTATCGTCTTTAAGCGCTTCTTTTGTATCACGATCGTCAAGGGACCCCACTGGTCGTTTAGCAGGCTTCCTGCTTCTGATGTACTTAAAAAATATTTTATTACCTTTGGAGTTTTTGGCTAACTGTTCTTCAAACTCCTCTTTGGCTTTTCTTATTACACTCTTGCACATAAGTTGGCAGTGTTTATGCTCCTTTCTATTTGCCTCACTAGGATTTGACTTCCACTTTTTAAAAGGAAGTCTTTTTATTTCTCACTTCTTCTTTTACACGGTTGTTGAGCCACAGTGGCTCTTTTTTAGTTCTTTTACTATGTTTCTTAATTTGGAGTATACATTGAAGTTGGGCCTCTATTATGGTATCTTTAAAAAGTGCCCATGCAGCTTGCAGGGATTTCACTTTAGTCACTGTACCTTTTAACTTTTGTTTAACTAAACACCCTCATTTTTGTATAGTTCCCCCTTTTGAAATTAAATGCCACAGTGTTGGGCTGTTGAGATGTTCTTCCCGCCACAGGGATGTTAAATGTTGTTATATTATGGTCACTATTTGCAAGCGGTCCTGCTATAGTTACCTCTTGGACCAGCTCCTGTGCTCCACTCAGGATTAAAACTAGAGTTGCCTCTCCCCTTGTGGGTTCCCGTACGAGCTGCTCAATGAAGCAGTCATTTAAACTATCAAGAAATTTTATCTCTGCATTTTGTCCTGAAGTGAAATGTTCCCAGTCAATATGGGGATAATTGAAATCCCCCACTATTATTGGGTTCTTAATTTTAATAGCCTCTCTAATTTCCCTTAGCATTTCATCATCACTATTACTGTCCTGGTCAGGTGGTCAATAATAGATCCCTAATGTTATATTTTTATTAGAGCATGACATTTCTATCCATAGAGATTCTATGGAACATGTGGATTCGCTTAAGATTTTTACTTCATTTGAATCTACATTTTCTTTCACATATAGTGCCACTCCTCCCCCTGCACAACCTGTTCTGTCCTTCCAATATATTTTGTACACCGGAATGATTGTGTCCCATTGATTGCTCTCAGTCCACCAGGTTTCTGTGATGCCTATTATATCAATATCCTCCTTTATCACAAGGCACTCTAGCTCACCCATCTTATTATTTAGACTTCTAGCATTTGTGTACAAGCACTTTAAAAACTTGTCCCTGTTTATTTGTCCGCCCTTTTCTGATGTGCCAGATTCTTTTTTATGTGACTGTTTATCACCTGATCTGGCCCTTACATTATCCTCTTCTATCCTCTGCTTCTGACTATAACCTGGAGATTCTCTATCATCAGACTCTCCCCTAAGAGAAGTCTGTGTCCGATCCACATGGTCCTCTGCGGCAGTCAGCTTTCCCCCATCTCCCAGTTTAAAAATTGCTCAACAACCTTTTTAATGTTTAGTGCCAGCAGTCTGGTTCCACTTTGCTTTAGGCTCCCCCCCTACCAAAGTTTCCCCAGTTCCTAATGAACGTAAACCCCTCCTCTCTACACCATCGTCTCAACCATGCATTGAGACTCTGAAGCTCTGCCTGCCTGGCCCTGCGCGTGGAACTGGTAGCATTTCTGAGAATGCCAACGCAGAGGTACTGGATTTCAGTCTCTTCCCTAGCAGCCTAAATTTGGCTTCCCAGACATCTCTCCTACCCTTCCCTATGTCACTGGTACTTACATGTATCACCATCTCCTCCCCAGCACTACACATAAGTCTGTCTAGATGCCTCGAGAGATCTGCAGCCTTCGCACCAGGCAGGCAAGTCACCATACGGTTCTTCCGGTCATCACAAACCCAGCTATCTACGTGTCTTATGATCAAATCTCCCATTACTAACACCTGCCTTTTCCTAGAAACTGGAGTTCCCTCCCCCGGAGAGGTAACCTCAGTGCGAGACGCAACCCCAGCACCATCTGAAAGGAGGGTCCCAACTCTGGGAAGGTTTCCCTCTGCTCCCATTGACTGCTCTGCTTCCCTGGGCCTTTCTTCCTCCTCAACAGCACAGGGGCTGTCTGACCGGAGGTGGGACAATTCTACAGTATCCCGGAAAGCCTCATCAACATACCTCTCTGCCTCTCTTAGCTCCTCCAGTTTCGCCACCCTGGCCTCCAAAGTCCGTACGTGGTCTCTGAGGGCCAGGAGCTCCTTGCACCGACTGCACACATACGCCATCCGCCCACAAGGCAGGTAATCATACATGCTACACTCAGTGCAATAAACTGGATAGCCCCCACTCTGCTGCTGGGCTTCTGCCTGCATTGTCTCCTAATTAACGGAAGGGTGGTTTAAAGAAAGAGGTTTTGAATGTAGTTTGGTTTATAGGTTTTAAGGGGACTAAAAGGGCACAGATAGGACCGGCAAGGGACCCCCATTCTCTTCCCACTCCCCTTCTAAACTCCCTTGCAAAACTCCCTGTTAGCAGCCCCTGGTCGCTTGTGCGTGGTTTTATAAAGCCCTGGCCTGAGTGAATGCCCCACCCACTGGTTAAGGCTCAGCCAATTACCAGAGGCTTCTAGCTTTCAAACCTTCCTTTGAAGCTCACAGCCTCCAACTGCCAGCCACAGCACACGGTCCTTCAACCAACCAACCAACCAAACAGACTGACAACACAAGCTCAGCACACAGCAAGTAACCCCCAAACACAAACAAACACACACTACAGACAATCACTTACCCCACACATGCTGTATTTGCTCCTCTTTCACCTGGAGAACTCCCTTGTGAAACTCTCTGTTAGCGGCCCCTGTTCGCAAAGCTCAAGGGTCATAGTGGGTCACAAGCTAAATATGAGTAAGCAGTGTAATACTGTTGCAAAAATAGCAGACATCATTCTGAGATATATTAGCAGGAGTGTTGTAAGCAAGACATGAGTAATGCTCTACTCTGCACTGATTAGGCCTGAACTGGAGTATTGTGTCCAGTTCTGGGCGCCACATTTCAGGAAAAACCTGAACAAATTGGAGAAAGTCCAGAGAAGAGCAAGAAAAATAATTAAAGGTCTAGAAAACATGACCTATCAGAAAAGATTGGAAAAAAAATGTGTTTGTTTACTCTGGAGAAGAAAAGACTGAGAGGGGACTTGATAACAGTTTTCAAGTACTCAAAAGATTGTTACAAGGAGGAGGGAGAAAAATTGTTCTCGTTAACCTCTGAGGATAGGACAAGAAGCAATGGGTTTAAATTGCAGCAAGGGAGATTTAGGTTAGACATTAAGAAAAACTTCCTAACTATCAGGGTAGATTAAGCACTGGCATAAATTGCCTAGGGAGGTTGTGGAATCTCTGTCATTGGAGATTTTTAAGAGCATGTTAGACAAACACCTGTTAGGAATGCTCTAGATAAGTCCTGAGTCCTGCCATGAGTGCAGGGGACTGGACTAGATGACCTCTTGAGGTCCCTTGCAGACCTATGATTCACTGCAGTTCTAATATGTCTGCTTTGGAAACTATCTAAGATGTTGTTTTTGTCTCTTTTAGAAAAAATGATGTGTTCATTCCTGCTGAGTAGGCCAGCGAGCTATTTATTTAAATTAATTTTACCATAAAAACAAAATTTTGATTTTGCTACCTCTGCCTTAAACATGACAATCTCTTTCAATTATGCTTGCCAAAGAACCATTATCTGATATATATGTGTGTGTGTGTGTGTGTGTTACAAACAGTACTTGCCACCTGGGTGAAAAATACAGCAGTGTCAAAAAAACAAAATGAACCCTCGGTTCACTAAGGAAGACATTATGGAGACTCAAAAGCTTGTTATACTATGAAAAAATTCCTTTGTGAAAACAGCATTGTGGAGTTCAGTGACTCCAGATGAACAGTGTTCAGTGTTCAAGCAAATGGAGTTTTCCCCTCTAGTGGACAGCTCTGGAAATCACCAAGGATCTGATTCTCCTCTCTCACTTAACTATTTTACACCAGTGTAACCCCATGGAGAACAGTGGAATTACTCCAGATTTACACCAACGTAATCAGAATCAGGCTCAGAGAGTCAAGCTTTTCAGCTTTTGCAGTAAAGTAAAAAGTAGTGATATCTTTCAGTCTTTCTGCTGCCTGTTTGAAGAGGAAATTCATTGGAACTCTGAAGACCTTAGACCTTTTCTGGGGTAGGAAGCAATAGTTGTATGCTGTATTCAATTTGTATCCAATCGAGGATGGCAAGTGACAGAGAGTGAAGATGCTGGAATCCCCTTAACTTCTCTACCTTGCCCATGAGCACTCTGGTGTTGCAGTCATCCTCAGATTCTCTCTGCTTCAAGAAGGCCCTTTTCCCCATCTCTGCTAAGCTATCTTTAGAGCAGAACTTCTGGGCATAGGATCCATAGTGCATTTGCTGGGATTCTCATCAAATAATACACTGCTATGTCTGCACAGAACCTCAACTGAACTCCAAACAAGTGCAAAGGATGCACAAATCAGGACCTAAGTCATTCCAATCTTTGCAGCCAATAAATATAATCCATTTCTTGCCTCAAGCTGGATTTTGGACCTTCAGAAGCAGCAGACAGCAAAAAATAACCCCCTCTCCTCACTACTCTAAGGATCTGTTCTGAAAATATCTTGGAGGATGGATTGCTAATCTCCCCTCCATGGTTGCTGTAATATGTGTACTATTTTTTTCTAGAGTAGATATATCTTCAATGATTTTACAGAACAGCTGCTAATACAATACAATTATCTCCATAAAATATCAATACTGGCCAATGGTTACCACACAGAAGTATCTAGCTTATGTAAGGGGACTGTTGCCCCCTTACTAACATTCAGTGGGGGTGGTTTGGTTGGGTACTCCCAATACTAAAAAGGGGAAGGGCTGATGGGAAATCAGGACCCTCAGACTGACAGTCCCCAGGAACAATGGCGAGAGGCCAATGCTCCAGGTCAGCCTGAATGACAGGGCGGGCAGGCTAATCAGGGAGTCAAGAGGCCAGAGGGGTCCTGTCCTCCATGTGAGCCGGAATTGTCTGATTCAGACAGAGTGGGGCTGAGCTAAGGAGAAAGCAGGGGCCCAAGCTGAGCTGGAGAGCAAATTCATGCCAGATCCAGAGGGGCCAAAAAAGCAGCCACAGAGCCAGAGACACAGCCTAGGGAGAACAGATCCTGTCTGGGAGCAGAGCTTCAGCCACAGAGCCAGAGATACAGTTCAGGGAGAGAGCAGATTCTGTGCTGGGAGCACAGCTGCAGCCACAGAGCCAGAGACACAGCTCAGGAAGAGAGCAGATCCTGTGCTGGGAGCAGAGCTGCAGCCACAGGGCCAGGTGTGGTGAGCAACTGGGGCCAGCCATGGGGGGACCTTGGGCAAAAGGGCCCAGCGCAGAAAGACACTCCCAGTCAAGGGTCCTTGCAGGCCAGACTGGGAGGGGAATCTTAACCCGATGGGGGGGGGGCTAACGCTGGGAAGAAGGGTCCCACCACCCAAAGCCCGGAGGTGTGTGACCACCACCATCGTTAGTGTTCAAACCGCAGAATCCCTGCAGCACAGCCAGGGCCTGAGAAGGAGACCTGGGACCTACAAGGAACAATCTGTGAAGTGCTCTGATGTACAGAGACACTGTTTGTAATGTTCCCTGCCACAGAGCAGGATGATGTGTTTTCCTTTAACCTTTCCCATTTTTCCTTATTCTTTTTTTACATTAATTGTTAATTAAACAACTTGTCTTTGCTTTAAATTGTATGAAATAATCAGTGGGTCAGGCAGGTGCCCAGTTCAGAGAGAGTACCCCAGAGTGGAGACACCCTAGCCTCTGTCCTAGGTGACCACAGCATGGTTGGGGGTCAAGCCCCTCAGGAATCCTGGGCCCAGCCTTGTTGGGGATACAAGGACTGTGCCAGACAGGAGAGTGGAAGGGGAGTCCTCAAGGGCAGGGAGGCCTCTGGGTAAAGGAAGTGGAAGTGGAAGTGAGGACTTAGACCCTTTTACTAGCCCACTTCACCGGGGTAGTGCAGAAGCCAGGAAAGTTCCCCATAATAGCAGGACCATTCCCCCACTTACACTTAGCACAGCTATTTCCTAGAGTAGAGGAAGTAGTTCTGGTATCTCAGGTAATTCTGTGCAGTATTTGTTATCAAAAGTTGACTTTTTTTAATAGATACCCTTGCACCCTGGCATAAAGTATTGAGTTAGAGAACTTCATTTTGATTCCTTGGTTATGTCTTTGTATGTACATTTGTTTTGGGGATTATCTTTTTAAATGGTCAGGTGCATTTTAATATCATGAAAGGAAATGGAAGGTGAGTGAAGCACTCCCTATGTAGGATTCTTCAGGCAGGTCTGCCAGCGAGTCTCTATCCACACACTTTACCTATAATTTTAGTAGCAGGGGCTCTCTGAGCACATTAGAAGTCATATCAGTCTGAATGAGAGTTTTGTGAGGTGTGTCCATTAGCAGTTCCTTTGAGACTAATACACTAAGTGTCACCTCTTGACCTAATCCATATTTGAAAGTGCTGCATCCTGACTCCCTGCTGCATCAGGAAAGAGCAAATTCCATATACTTCTCTCCTTGTGAAGAGGAATTCACTGTTTAATATTTTATTTGAAATATAAAATGCAAAAATAGAAAAAAATCTCTTAAAACCCCTGGCCTTAAAATTTTCAAGAGTGACTAGTAATAGTGGGTATTCAATACACAATGCAAAAAAAGCAGAGACTAATTCTCAAGCCCTAAAATGGGGATACCCCTAGCATGGGAGTGCTCCCAGCAGGCTTACAACCAACAGAGTGAGCTCCTATGCCTCTCACCTTGTAGCTTCCAACACAGAGGACATGTTGACGGGGTTGGAGTGGGGAGGAGTGGATTAAATCATGATCAACCCTGACAATCTCCATCTGGCATGGGATCCCTTCGGAACCATAGCTAGCAGTCACAAGTTAGAGCAACCCCTCGATGTTCTAACCTGTGCCAGAGACTCAGGGAGCCATAACCAGCTCCCTGAAAGCTGCCACTCCCTCTCACTGGGCAGAATCTGCCCCTCAGTATCTGCCTCCCTTTTCCCAAATAGCAGTAATGACCTCTCCAACCCTCCAGGATTGTCCAGGAGTCTCCAGGAATTAAATGTTAATCTTTAATTAAAGATTGTTATGTGATGAAACCTTCAGAAATATGTTCAACCAAAATTGGCAACCCTAGGTACTAAATCCAGAGGCACGAGTTGAGGTGTGGGAGTCACTGCTGCCAAGGGAATGGGAGGCAGATACGGAAGGCATTCTTGCTGAAACAGTGGGGGGTGGGAAATAGTACTGCATCTAAGTAAAGTGTTTAATTTTTATAAACCAGTTCCTTTTTACTTTCCTTTAGGAAGCAGAAGAGGTTTGCCTTACCATCGATGGAGCATGTATTCAAGATATTTCATCCCCTTCTGCGGAGTTGCACGTATCATGCCCTGGTCCAATTATACTTGCAAAGTATTTTTGGTCTTAGTGGTGAGAAGTACTTGGAGGAGAATAACTGAGCAGAGCTAAGAACAATATGAACGCCAAGGGCATGTGCAGTGCCTAATTTCACAAAATATGATGTGCTCAGCTGTAAGCCAGCCTGCCCAGCCACACAAAGGAGTAAGGAACTATACAGTGCTCCCCTGCGTGAGCTACCCACATCACAGCTCACAATGCAAGGGTCAGACCATTCCCCAAGGCTGCTCCTCCTTTTGCCACTCCACACAAAGAGTGAGGCTCTGCCCCCTCAATGCCCCAGGTAGCAGAATCAGTGTGTCCAGAGAGCAAGTGTGAAAAATCCGGACAGAGGTGGACGGTTATAGGCACCTATGTAAAAAAAAGCCCCAAATATCTGGACTGTCCCTATAAAATCGGGACATCTAGTCACCACCCTAAGCTGAACTGAGTGAGCATGGAGAAGGAACTAATCTGTAGCACGAAAAGGCTGGTGAGTTTTAATTCCCCCATTAAGCAAGAGGGAAGCAGTAACCAAACTCTCACTCCCAGCCATATACTACCCCTTACGGGATGCAATCTATCCCTATGTAAGCATGTGTATGAGATCAGAATTAGCCATGCCAGAAAAAGCTGGGAACGCTTCTGTCCTAAATGGGTTCCTGACTTCTCTCTGGTGTTATTGGCTGCCTGTTGTTAGTCATGTATTGTATTTATTTTAATAATCCCTTTTATCCCCTTGTTTGACATGGTTCACTGTAAGTAAAGTGCATCCTCTTCTCATCTGTAGCAGCGCTCTGGGGCTATTCTGTTCAAGCAATCCGTCACAGGTCACTGTATTAGAGTCACAAGACACCTCCAAGGCAAAGAAAGGTCACACATCATCATGAAAAATTCATTAGAAACATACCTGGAATGCAACTCTAATAGGCATTCGAAAAATTGGATGTGGCTTTCTCTCACATGCTTGCAGTGTAGTTACTGTACTTTTCTCCATACAGGGTGCTTAGTTAAGTGTTCATTTGCTGTTGTAACTGCTTTAAATGAATATTCTCATCACACAGGATGCCCCTCAACATCGAGGATTGAATAACTATCCATTTAGTGAGCTCCATTCATAGTATGCACTAAATATAGCAGGGAAAAACAGTATGTAATTAAAAACGTTTACAAAGTATACACACAAGGGGGCCAAATTCAGCAACCTTAATTCAACATTTCTTAACTTTTTAAGTGCTCAACTTTGAAACCTTAACATTCTTTTAACGTTGTTTTGTTTGTTTTGTTTTTTAATGAAATGATAAAAAGGTGCCAAAAAGACAGGTATTCTAGATATAAATTATTTTCAAAAACAGTAATTTTGAGTGGACAAAGTTCTTTTAACTGGAAAAATATCCATCAAATACACAAAGTCAGATTCTTGGTAGGTTTTGAATGTGGAAAGGATAGAGGGCTTAGTATATTGGGATTGAAAAGATGGTCCATACAAAAGGAACAGCCTGGAATTAGGAACAGGGGAGGATAAAGGAAACAAATGCAGCATCAAGACTGGCATCATTGACAGATAGCCAGGTGCAAAGTTCAATCCGACACTATGGTGAAAATGTTTACTGGGGATGCAGGGCTTCAACCATGAGGATGAGAACTTTAAACTCAGTACCATGGAAATGCAGGATCCAGTAAGTGGGGGAGGAATGCAGTCAGACTGAAAAAATAAAGGAGAACATTGTGGTGGCAGCATTTTATATAGACAAATGGATGATGGAATGAGTTTACGTTTTGCCTCTGAAACTGTAATCTCTCCAATCTAAGGTTTCCCTTGCATGTTTTTCTATTTCAATTATTGTAGCTCTGTGAAATTTATCTAGATGATAAATATGCAGTATACAGACTCACACTCACATAAACACATATTATATGAGTAGAAAGTGAGCTAAGTGTTTTCAAGTTGAGTTACAGTTTAGAATACAGATCTTCCTTAAAAGTATTAAAGTATTTCTCATAGCACTGAACCTACCTTCTAAGAGTCCATTTAACATAACTCATTGGATTTCCTTCTTTAATTTCAAATAAATTTGATTCTTTTCAAAAGTTAAAAAGCAGCTTAAAACACATGTGGGTGGAGTTACATTTGTGTCAACTAGTGCTCCCTGTTGGTGGAATCAGACACTCCCAACAGCAGTAAAGTGGGTGTTGTTAAAGTTTGCTGGTTGACTGGTAGGTGGCACTTATGTGGTTTTAGCTGTTTGTATTAATTAACAGGCGCAGGGTTACTATTCTGAATGAAAAGTTTATTCCGTTGTTCCACTACTCAATAAGAAGTTGTTTAAAGGGCATTTTCCCCCTGTTCCTGTCCACTTCTTCCCAACAATAAATTATACCAGTTTGTAGGCACACTGCATAGTATTGTGGAATTTTTTGTTTTGTTTAATTTGTTTTTAATCGAGATTTTTTTTTAAAGGGCCTGTTCAGTGATGTTTCAGAACATCTTTAACAGTATGTTCTGTGCTGTCTTGATTAACTTTTGGGTCGGACTCCTCTGGTTTGAATTGTTGTCTGGGTTTAGTGGGTGGCTCTAGGGCAGGGGTGGGCAAACCACCTGGGGGCCGCATCTGGCCCTCCAGACATTTTAATCTGGCCCTCGAGCTCCCGCCGGGGGACAGGGTCCGGGGCTTTCCCTGCTACAGCACTGCAGTCGGGGAGCAGGGCTGGGGGCTTGCCCCGCTTCGTGCAGCTCCCGGAAGCAGTGGCATGTCCCCACTCCAGCTCCTATACATAGTGGCAGCTGGGGGCTCTGCAAACTGCCCCCGCCCCAAGCGCTGCCCCTGCAGCTGTCATTGGCCAGCAACCGCAGCCAATGGGACTACAGGGGTGGTGCTTGTGGACAGGGAAGCATGCAAAGCAGCCTGGCCATGCCTTCACGTAGGAGCCAGAGGGGGAACATTCTGCTGCTTGTAGGAGCTGCTTGAGGTAAGTGCCGCCCAGACCCTGCACCCCTGACCCCCTCCCACACCGCACCCCCCTTGATCCTCCTCCCGCCCTCCAAACCTCTCCATCTCAGCCCAGAGCAACCGCCTGCACCCCCAACCCCTCATCTTCAGCCCCACCTCAGAGCCTGCACCTCCAGCTGGACCCCTCCCCTCTCCGCACCCCAACCCACTGTCCCAGCCTGGAGCCCCCTCCCATACCCGAACTCCTAATTTCTGGCCCCAACCCAGAGCCTGTACCCCCAGCCAGAGTCCTCACCTTCTCCTGCACCCCAACCCCCAATTTTATGACCATTCACAGCCCGCCATACAATTTCTATACCCAGATGTGGCCCTCGGACCAAAAAATTTGCCCACTCCTGGTCTAGGGTACCATGAGGGGTAGAGCTGGGTTCCTGTGGCTCTCTCTTCAGTTGTGTGCTGCAGCTGCTCCCCGCTTATCCAGGTGAAAAGGATTCTATTCTATTACCTTCTTGCACAAAAATCATTTCTATGTTTTGAGAATTTCTTGTTGTTGTTGTTGATTACTTACTTCTTGGCTTCTCTTTGTACATTATTGGACTTTACAGTGTTCACTTATACACTGAGGAAGAATAATTCCATCTACTGCAGGAATTAATGAGTCAGGTTTTTGGCCTGTGTTATACTGGAGGCCTGACAAAGGGTTCATCTATACTGCAGGTGGGAGCATGCTTCCCAGCATGAGTAAACAGACACCCTGCTAATTCTGCTCAAGTTAGCACATTAAAAATAGCCACAAAGTCAGCTGTAGACCCAGAGGATCTGAGAGGATTTGCACTCAGGTGGTGAGCCTGAGCTGCCATTCATGCTCCCCAGGCTATATTTAGTTTTAGCTCACTAGCTCAAGCAGAAGATAATGGGTGTTTATTTACACACACTGGAAAGCAAGCTCTCAGCTGTAGATGCACTCTTGGTGATCATAGTGGTACATTCTGGCCTGAAAATAAATCTGTAACTTGTAATACAGTAATTTAAAGATGAATGAGGGTGGAGGGAGCTCTGACTGAGTCCAGAGCTAATGCAGAGAATGCTCGATGAGGTGAGAGAAGGTTCTCTCAGGAAAGAATATTTTTTCAGCCACTCTTATTTCTAATACATCTACCTAGTGCACAATATTTCTATAACAATCCACTGATACCAGAGAAATTCCCCAGACTCCATTTTGCATTCCTGACCCCTATTTTGAATAAGCAAGAAATCACTCCACCACTGGAAGCTGCAGGTCACATATTACTCAGCCTCTGCAGTACAAAAGTAGGCTAAAGGTCACATAGCCACTGAATGTAGACTAAAGGTCACAGTGGTATACAGGTCATAATACTGTGAGGTAAACAACGATTGGAAACTGCAGATCACAAAATGCTTCAAAAGTAGGGGAAAGGTTACGGAGATGGTAAACAATGATTGACAGATAATTCAACAATTATGACTGGAGGCTAAAAATAGAACGGGCAGGTTCCAATGGAATGCTTGGTAGTGAGCATGTGCAGTAGAGATAAGTGTCTAGAAGGTTCTGATAGGACACTATAAAAAGTAGACAGTCAGTGGGCAGCTGAGAGGTTAGGAGCGGAGCAGCCTAAGAAGTAGGTGCTGAGGAGAGCGGAATGGAGAAAAGTGTAGCACGGAGACCTAAAGAAGCAGGCAAGAATACAGCAGCAGTACCAGAAAGAGTCCTGTGTCAGCAGACAGAGTAAGCTTCTCAGATCCTGTTATCGTATAGCATAGCATAGGATACTGCTATGTGTATGTGGACTAATAAGGATGTATGCATGTGTGTTGATAATTAAAGAAATGTGTAAGATTTAAAGTGTTTAAGAACTGCTGTAAGCAGCCTGTGACAGATGACCATTTGTGACGGTGCAACTGCTTAAAATCATCTCAGTTGTCTGATATTGTAGTTGGGGTACAACTTGAAGGGATGTGTTTTAGATTATTATGGTGTTAGGAATTATTATTTGCACCAATAAAGAGATGTCTTGTTTTGAAAAGAACTCTCTCTTTGTGTCAATCATTGATCGGAAGGCTGTATCTGTGTCCTCCAGGTATTTCCTTAGCCACTCTGGAGACCCAGACCTTAGGAAAACAGATTGGTTAGTTGGTGAGCTATTCTGGGGGTACCCTAAATCTGGTTTTTGGGCTAGCACCACTACTCAGAACAGTTATGCTGGATCAGATTTTGCATACGTGATTGAGGAAGAAAGGACGTATTTCCTTCCATAATGACCACAGCACAAGATTTCAAACACTCTGCATGCTGCAGTTAATCAACCTAGTGACACAGGACACTTATACATGGAAATGATTTTCCAGGAAGACATACAAACAGAACATTTAGGAGCTATCAATACTCCTGGACAGCAGACAGTTGTGACTCATTAGGCCATCAACAGGATGACTCATCTTCTATGGAAAGTTATCCATAGAGATACCTGAGACCTAATTAGGTCCATCAGTCTCTACAAAATAAAAAAAACAACAACATGGAAAAGGTAATGGCCAGATCATAGCCTAATTTAAAAAAAATACAAAGTTGCTCCAAATGTGCTGAACTTGAAACCACCCTCCCAAGACTGGTTCAGTAAGCTCAAATCAATGAGAAAAAACACTTAATCCACATGGGCAGTGAAATACTAAGCATCATCATCATGTGTTATGATGTTTTCCCTTGAGTACTGAATAGATAGATTCCATTTAAAGTACATGTCTGGGTCAGTAGTAGACCATGCCAAAAAAAAAGCTGGTTCTTTTCTGAATGGATGCAGGTTTGTACAGAGTGGCATTTAGCTATCTCTAAGAGGAGAAGTGTTTACTTGACATTTACATTGTAATTTGTGTTGAGGAAGAACCAAAAGTATGTATGCTGGACAAAGTATTTCAGCAGAGCTGCGTTTGAGAGAGAGAGAGAGAGTGTGTGTGTGTGTGTCAGGATTTTTTTTTTAAATATTTATTGATTTTAGTAACCTGAATGAGGGAATACAGCCCAAATGTGAAAAGCACCAGCACTTAAAAGCCATACAGCAATTTGATCAGTGGAGAAGAAGAGCCTAAAGTACATTCTTTTTAAAAGTCAGTACTTAAAATAAAAAAGATTATTCACCTTTGAAAAGGTGTGAGAGATTTATTCTAAAACATTGGTAACTAGCATTTAAAAAAGTCATCAAACCTCATACTTCAGGGCTGAAAATGACATTTCCTTATATGGTCTGCAATTTACACTTATGTACATTAAGGCATTGGTTCTCAACCAGGGGTCCGGGGTCCCCTTGGGGGTCCCATGAGCAGGTTTCAGGGGGCCCGCCAAGTAGGGCCAGCATTAGACTGCTGGGGCCCAGGGAGAAAACCAAAACCCAGCCTCATAAGGCTGAAACTCGGGGCCTTGAGACTCGCCACCCAGGACTGAAGCCGAAGCCTGAGCAACTTAGCTTTGCAGGACCTCCGTGACGTGGGGCCCAGGGCAATTGCTTTGCTTGCTACCACCTAATGCTGGTCCTGGCTTTTATTTGCAGAAAAACTGTTGCTGTAGCACAGGTGGGCCTTGGAGTTTTTATAGCATGTTGGGGGGAGAAGGGGAGGGATCAGAAAGAAAAAGGGTGAGAATCCCTGCATTAAAGTGTGGGGTTCCATCTTCTTCTGATTGGCATTGACCAGTGCTGGAAATAGATTATCAGACTAGAAGAATAGCTGGTTTCTTCCTGCCTGGAAATTCTAGTGTTCTTATGAAACTTAGTTTCCATGATTAGAATGGGTTTTTAAATATAAGCTATTGAGGGTGAATTCTGATGTGCAACAGCAACTGATATCAGTGGAGTCAAACAGCTAAATTCCCATATGCTGTTTGAAAATCTGCCCAGTTTACTACTTGAACTCCTCTCCTGTTAATACAGCACTGAGCATCAGCTCTTCTTTTTTATTTAAAATTCTTTCCTATGTGACTTCACATCTCAGTCTGTTCTAATAATTTCCAGCTGTCTCCATTCAGACAGATACAGTGCAGACATTTGAGACTGATAGGAGATGAATACTAGCTTTCCTCAGGAGCTGCCCTAAATGGGAAGTAGATTACTCAAACCACCCTGTGTTTGAAAAACAGCCTTAATGTCTCCAGAATCTCAAACAGATACCTAGAGGGGAAAAAAATGACAAACACAAATTCTCATTACAATGGATGTAACCCGTCTTTTTCATTGATAACTGGGACCAGCCAGTCTACTGGTAATGCTCTTCATGAGATCCAGTGATTTATGCTTCCTATGATGTCTTTGCACAGTAAATCCTGACTTTCTAAATTGCTGACTCCCATAGGAGAGAAGCTGAGTCCTCCCATCTAATGACTTCATAGGAGTTGAGAGCACTTAGTACTTTGCAGGATGAGGCTAAATATTTATTCCAATGTTGCTGAATGAGGATGGCATCCAAAGAAAATCCAGCTCCCAAAGAAATCTATCAAAAATGCCTGTACAATTCTTTAGGAGCAAGGTCAGTTCCAAATATGTTTCACCATTAAAAGTTGCAATTTAAAATTAAAGGTTGCAACTTTTGTTGCAAGCCGGAAAAAAAGACACATTAATCTCTTCTCTGTTGAAAACACACATCAAAATCAATATTGTTTCCTGAACAGAAAAGGATATTTTAAGGGGAAAACATTTTACATTTTGTTATTTAAAAAATTTAGCACTGTGCAAACTGACAGCGCAGGAGACTAAATTTAAGAGTCATAGAAATAGGTGTTGGAAAAGACCAGATAAGTCACTTAGACAGTGTGGTCTTTTTTTCCCCTACAATGTTTTGTCAAGTCCAATCTTAAATATGTCCATCAATGTGATTTCCTTTGGGAGAGACTTCCAAAATCATATGGCTCTCATTCCTGATATTCCATGTCTTTACTCCATCCTCTTACTCCTGGTTTATATCATCCTTAAATATTTTTTCTCCACTTCTGATGTTCACAACTCTATAATACATGTAAATAGAACATTGGTTCTTTTAGCTGCCTCAGTTTTTGTTAATTTGCAGAAAGTTTAGAGAAGATTATCTAAATTTTGGGGGCAATGAGATTTCTGTAACTGTTCTCAGTACTCCAGTTGTTGTCCCACCAGGACTGTATACAAAGGGACTCACCTTCCTGCACCATGGTGTTTCTCTGTACATGTATTTCCCTTTTCCTGTTGCCATATAACAAGGAGGAGTCTGGTGGCACCTTAAAAACTAACAGATTTATTTGGGCATAAGCTTTCGTGGGTAAAAAACTCACTGCATCTGAAGTAGTAGTGGGTTTTTTACCCATGAAAGCTTATGCCCAAATAAATCTGTCAGTCTTTAAGGTGCCACCGGACGACTTGTTGCGTTTATGGATACAGACTAACATGGCTACCTCTCTGATACATATAACAAATCAAACTCTTTTCTCATTTGCCATTCATCATCATCCCAGGTTTTGTTTGACTTTATGATAACAGTTTTTTCCCCTTCTCTTTTTTTCCTCAGATGCATTCACTTCCATTTTTCCAGTGTCGTTATGTTAATTTCTCAAGTCCATTCAATAAGTTCTCCTTCCTCAGTGGCTATACAGTAACTTCCAATTTGGGATAATCTGTGAATGATTAGTGTACTATTTACTGTCTCTCTGGCTTACTAATGACTATATGAAGACCAGTCATAACAACAAACCTATTCAATATAGCTCCACTAGACACAACCCAAAACTTGACATAATGGACTCTATTAAAAAAAAAAATCAACACTTGTCAAGTTTCCACACAATGACATGAGAGATAGCATAGTTTTATCATGAAATGTAAGGTTTCTGTTGATAATTTTTGACTTTTTAAATGACATATGTTGAAAGCAATGTAATGTTCCTTTCTTTGCGGTCTCAACTCATGTGACAGACAGTGCTATACTCAAACCTATCTGAATGCTTTTGGTAACATTTTGTGAAATTATGTGCCTTTGTCTGTTAAAATCAATATACATTATATGTATGCACAAATTTCTAGAGCTGTTCAAAAAATTCAAATTTTGCATTTTTGATTAAATATTTAATCCAAAATTTAAATCAATGAAAAATCCCCCCAAAAGATTGAGATTGAACACATTGGTTTTGGTTTTTGACCAGTTGCAAAGGTAGTCAAGATTTTTCAATTAAAAAAGTAATAATATAACAGTAAAAAATGGGAAATTGTTCTATTAAAATTTTCAGTAGTGGTTTGGGTTTTTTTGGATGCTTGGTTTTAAAACCATCTCCACTAATTTTGTATCTCCACTTAGTCCCCATCCACCCTCCTACTCCCACCCACCCACCGACTGAGGTCTGGCAAGATAAGTTCTTTACAAATACACAACCAATCCTCTAGATTTTTACATTTTGTTTTTCCACTCTTAATTTTGGTTTCATTAGGATTTAAACTTATAAGGCAGCTGTTGTCAGGATAACTCTGTTGTTTTGATTAAATCACTACCACATTTGCTCTTTCCAGTTGTTTAGTATCTCAGGTTTTCATGACTTCAAAAACACTTGTGTGTTTCAGGAAATTAGTTTGCTAATTCTCTGCATAACTGTAAGTTATATATTCCTTACATGAACTATTTCAATAGTTAATTGAAAAAGGTCATGATTATTTCCAAGTGGTACACATTTTTTCTTTAGATCTTTTCTTCACTCTCTATAGGCCTGTAGGGAAGCACCCTGGCTCCCCGCCGCGCCTGAGAGGGACGAGCAAGAACAGGTGCCTCAGTGGGCGGAGCCACCACCACCTGTCCCCGCCCCCCGGAAGTCAAGGGGCGGGACAGGAAGTATAAAAGCCCGGCCTCACCGCTCAGTTGGCCGCAGACTGCCAGAGAGGACAGACGTTGGTGCCTGAGCTCCCGCCGGGCCCAGCCTGCCCCGTGCTCACTACCCGAAGGAGCGCTCGCCTGACCTGCCTCGTGCCCAGTACCCAGAGGAACGCTGGCCTGAGCTCCCCTACGCCTGGCATCCAGAGGAGCTCCCCGAGCTCCCCTACGCCCGGCATCCAGAGGAGCTCCCCGAGCTCCCCTACGCCCGGCATCCAGAGGAGCTCCCCGAGCTCCCCTACGCCCGGCATCCAGAGGATCTCCCCGAGCTCCCCTACGCCCGGCATCCAGAGGAGCTCCCCGAGCTCCCCTATGCTCGGTATCCTGAGGAACCCATGGTCTGGGACCCGCCGGACGACGCCGGTGAAGGACAGGTACCTAGAGAGGGGGAGATTGGAAGTGGCCCGGGAGAAGCCAACCCCAGTCTGGCTCCAGGGGACCCTGAACCAATGTCAGTGTGTTGCGGCCAGGATTCCCCACTGACTGAAGCGAACCCTTGCCGCTGCTAGGGCCCCGGGCTGGAATGCAGTGGAGTGGGAGGGCCTGCGTCCCCCCTGCCACCCTTCCAAAAGTAGCAGACTCCCTCTCCCCCTGGCCTGAGGAGGCCTATTGTGCTGTTTAACTCGTTGTTCAGTCCCTGCTTGAGGGTCTGACCCTTACCTGTGTTTGTTGCCCTGCCCTGAGCCAGGGCTTGGGCTTTACAGACTGCTACTGTTCACTTGTTGCTCAGCCCCTGCTGAAAGGCCTGAGCCTAACAGCCTGTTGCCCTGTCCTACTCAAGGACCTGGGCTATAGACTTTGTATTCGCTCAGCCCTGCTGGGAGGTCTGAGCTGTGAGCTGCTTACTGCCCTGCCCCACCCAAAGGCCGGGCTTATGTACTGTATTGCTCAGCCCTGCTGAAAGGTCTGAGCCCGAACTGCTTATAGACTCTGTACTTGCTCAGCCCTTGCTGAAGGGCCCTGAGCCAGAACTGCTTGTTGCCCTGCCCCTGCTCCAGGGCCGGGCTTATAGACCCTGTGTCATCTTAGCTCCTGCTGAAGGATTAGGACTTGGAATTGCTTAGACTATTCGTTTGCTCAGCCCGGCTGAAGGGTCTGGACTCTGCACAGACTGCTGCCTGTAGGGAGGCGCCCTGGCTCCCCGCCGCTCCTGAGAGGGACGAGTCCCAGCACCGGAACCTTACAAGGCCATATATTTTATATAAAATCAGATTAATAATTCCAAGCCAACAGCCATATAATAAGGTTCATTTCTGCTAGAATGTAGTTTCTAGGAAACCCCCATACAGGCAACTTATTAGTCTCATCAAGGCACTTCAGTTAATATTATCACTCACATAGGATGAATTTCAGCCCTGTTCTGGGAGCTCACAAATGGGTCTCTGTACCAAGTAAGCCACCTAATGCTTAGGGGAGCTTCAGTCATACATAGGGCCTTGTATGAATCTTATCTCCAGGAAGTGCAAGGTCATGCATTTAGGGATTAGTAACCAGAATTATTGTTATAAGCTGGGGACGCATAAGTTGGAAGTAACAGAGGAGGACGATGACCTTGGAGTATTGGTTGATCACAGGATGACTATGATCTGCCAATGTGATCTGGCCATTAAAAAAGCTAATGTGGTCTTGGGATGCATCAGATGAGGTATTTCCAGTAGAGATAAGGAGGTATTAGTACCGTTATACAAGGCACTGGTGAGACCTCATCTGGGAGTACTGTGTGCAGTTCTGGTCTCTCATGTTTAAGAAGGATGAATTCAAACTGGAACCGGTTCAGAGAAGGGCTACAAGGATGATCCGAGGAATGGAAAACCTGTCTTATGAAAGGAGACTCAAAGAGCTTGGCTTGTTTAGCCTAACCAAAAGAAGTCTGAGGGGAGATATGAGTGCTCTCTATAAATATATCAGAGGGATTATTTAAGTTCAGTACCAATGTGGACACAAGAACAAATGGATATAAACTGGCCATCAGGAAGTTTAAACTTGAAATTAGACAAAAGTTTCTAACCACGAGAAGAGTGACGTTCTGAAACAGCCTTCCAAGGGGAGCAGTGGGGGCAAAAGACATATCTGGCTTCAAGACTAAGCTTGATAGGATTATGAAGGGGATGGTATAATGGGATAGACTAATTTTGGCAATTAATTGGTCTTTGACTATTAGCAGTAAACATGCCCAATGGCTTGTGATGGGGTGGGATCTGAGTCACTACAGAGAATTCTTTCCTGGGTGTCTGGCTGGTGAGTCTTGCCCACATGCTCAGGGTTTAGCCTATCGCCATACTTGGGATCGGGAAGGAATTTTCCTCCAGGGCAGATTGGCAGAGGCCCTGGGGGGTTTTCGCCTTCCTCTGCAGTGTGGGGCATGGGTCACCTGCTGGAAGATTCTCTGCACCTTGAAGTCTTTAAACCATGATTTGAGGACTTCAATGGCTCAGACATAGGTTTGATACAGGAGTGGGTGGGTGAGATTCTGTGGCCTGCATTGTGCAGGAGGTCAGACTAGATGATCATTATGGTCCCTTCTGACCTTAAAATCTATGATTCTAGGAAATGAAGCTGTTGAATCTTAGCCTGCTTGCTAAGAAAGCTAGATTTAAATATTTTATTAGACAATCAGGCAGAATATGGCCATTTGGAAAGACAGAAATAATTAAAAGTAAGCATTTCTATTTTCTTTGTATTCCTAGGGCACAATCCTGATTCTACTTTCTTTGAAATAAGTAGGAAAGTCACCATTTACGTCAGTGGCTGCAGGATCAGATCCATAGTCTGTTTACTTCCAGCAAACAAGAAAATGTCAAGTAATTCTCCCTCATTATGTGTTATGCCACCCTGTGACAAGATACACCTCCCCCACACTGGTTCAGCAGTGTTAATCACACGAAGAGGCTGCACTCCCTCATCTCTCCTGGGCATGCTCCAGCTGGAACCAGGATATAAAAGGAAGCAGCTCACCTTAATCTGGGCTGACTACCGAAGGGAGCAGAGATTAGGCCACATGGGCTGTCCCACCACAACCTGACACCCCTCTGATGGGGTGGACCTACCCTGTGACACACCCAATTTATCATCTTGTAGATATTTGGCAATTGGTCTGTCAGAACCATCGTCCACATGGATAAAGGGTGAGCTAAAGTTTGAACACTGATATTTTTGCATTTTAATGGGGTGTGCACTGCACTGCAGCCCTGATAACAATGGTCTGAGAGGCCAGTTAGGTCACCTGGTGTCACTTAACAAAATGTGGGGTAGGATTGACAGTGAATCCCAACTGGGGAAGGGCTAGGACAATACTATATTGCTAAGAAACTGAGAGCAAAAAGTGGAAGGAGTCTGCAATCACTCCTGAGAGGAGGGAGACTATCAGGGACATGAAGGAAGTCCAGGGGCAAAGTAATGGGATTTTGCCCTGGAATAAGGAGTTGGGCAAGAGGCTAGGAGGGGTGAAGTAGCCATAGGGAGTAGATTAAGGTCCAGTGGTAAACCCAGAAACAGACAAGTAGATAGAGAAGCTGTCTAGGAAGGAGAAACAGCACCAGGGACTGGAACTAAGCAGACCTACACTGCTGGTTGTAAGTACCTGGCTGGAACCTGGTGTAGAGGATGGGCCTGGGTTCCCCGCCAGCCACTGTCAGAGAGCCCAAGATGGGGCTGAACACAGTCTGGAGACAACATTTGGACAGTGGAAGGGGTGGACTAAACGATGACATGGCCAGAGGGCCAAGTTAGCAGAAAAGAAACTATCACCGAGCAAGTAGCCCAGTAGCAGGGAGAACCTGATGCCGTGAGACCTACCATCCAAGAACTAGATGCAAGGATGTGCACTTGCAAGTGGCAACCCTGTAATACAAGCAGCATGAGAAAGGTCTCGTTTTACACTTCCATTCTGATTACTGCCCTTCAGCCAATTTTCATTTCATGGTGAGAAATATTTTCCTAGTCTAACAATTCAGAGAGACAAGGTGAGTAAGGGAATATCTTTTATTGGACCAACTTCTTTCTGTTGGTGAGAGAGACACTCTGAGTATGTTTCCCAGACCTGAAGAAGAGCTCTGTGTAAGCTCAAAAGCATGTCTCTCTTGCCAACAGAAGCTGGTCCAATAAAAGCTATTACCTCACCCCCCTGGTCTCTCTAATATTGGCTACAACAACACTGCATATAACGATTCAGAGATACTCAGGGCAGACTATGCCATACTGAGACCTTTCTTCAGAGGATGGAAAAGGACAAAGTATCATCTTGCAAAATCTCTTCAGCTTTAGGGACAATGCAAATGTCTTGCATGAAAAGCAGAGATGTCTCAAGAAAAATTGTTCTATGTAGATATAAAGCTATTCACCAGATTCTCCCATCTGTTTTATCTGATGCCTATTATCACATTATCTGCGTGTGTCACAACCCCCTTTGTTAAATAAAGAGGGAAGTACAGTTTATTCAGATGAGGAACTGAGACACAGGGAGGCTAAGTGACTCGCTCAGGGTCACACAGGAAGGAGGTGGAGGAAAGGAGATGTAAATTAAGGTCTTTGTGTTCTAGACTAGTGCCCTAACCACTAGAAAGCCTTCCTTTTCTTACACTGGTGTTAAAACTGTTGCATGCAAATCCTTTGATGTCAGTGGCAGTTACCACTAATTTATATTTGTTCAAATGAGAGGAAAATCAAGACCTATGCCTTGAATTTTTGAAAGAAAAAATTCAGACACAGCATCAAGTAGTTATTCTATATTGTAGCATCATAAACATAACCTACAGGATAGTTAACTTGTAATAGTCTCATGGTAGCCTTTTTAAATTCATCTTTGGTTATAATATCAGCCGTAGATATGATTCACAGGATTAACGAAACAATACTTTGTGCTTGTTCTTCTAATTCCACAGCAACATTTCAGGAATAAATATTAATCCTCAAACTGTGATGAGGCTTGCAAACTAGCACATACATTTTAGCTTAATAGGTGCTCTAGAAACAGGTACTCTGTATTGCAGAAAAGGAACTAATGAGAATAAAAAATAGATAGGGACTGCTACATGACCTGAGTTACTGGCTGAACACCTTACACTTTGGCCCAGCCCACCTCTCTCTGGCCCCAGCACAAAGGGACCGAGTGGGTGGCATATGCCTCGATGCACTGTTTTCATGCCACCCGTAGATTCCTCTACAATGAGGACTCTTCAGCCGTTTCTTTAGGGTCGCTTTCCAGCCACTTCCTGCTACCTATGCACTAAAGGGTCAATGACTGAGTGATATATTTTCCTGATATGTCTTGTCTATTATCTATTTGGCAAGTGACCTGATGGCCAGTTAGCTAGGACCTAAATACCACTCAGTCATATTAGTAATATCCAATCCAATTTCTAACTCTGTCTCCTAGCAATCACAGTAGCCTTCAGCAGGCGATCTTCATTTACCATAATGATTGCTAAGCTACTTTTAAACACATTCTATGATAAGTAGTGTCTCATGAACAACTGCAGAGGTGATTTCTAAGTCACAGATTGGTAAGTGGGTGTAATTAGGTCTAAGTGAGTCTAAATTGGTCTATTTTCAGTGCATGCCAAGGAGATGGAAAAAAGCTATAAAATAGTGCAGATTAGAATAAGGAGTGGCTGATATTAATCCTTACATTTTGCTTTTTTACTACACTTCTCTCTTCCAGATGTTTGATATATGCATTTCACCAGCTTAGACCCAATTAGCCTCAAGTGAGACAAAATCAGAGGTGATGAGTAAAGATGTGAGTTACCCTAAGTTTAAGCAATACAGTCCCCAAGGGAAATTATGGAAATGGACATGATGAAGGGACAAGAAAAGCGGTTCTGAAACTTCTGCACCGGTGACCCCATTCACATAGCAAGCCTCTCTGAACGCGCCTTATCAACTAAAAACACTTTTTTATATATTTAACACTATTATAAATGCTGGAGGCAAAGTGGGGTTTGGGGTGGAAGCTGACTGCTCGTGACCCCCCATGTAATAACCTCATGACCCCTAAGGGGTCCTGACACCCAATTTGAGAACCCCTGGACAAGAAGGTACATCAACTAAAACTCCCTGTACAGTCACCACTGACTCTGACAACTGAGTTTTTACATGCTGATAGCTGTTGGTGGCAAATAAGAAATAAGTTAGCAGTTGCAATCCAGTTCTTTATGAACAAGTGTCCAAGCAACAAAATCACCATTATAATAGCCACAAACTGGCAACCAAGACAGTAGCAGAGAGGCCAGGAATTAAACAGGCATGGAAGGTGAACATGCCTCTTATCCCTATAGTTAGAGGTTGAGGCATACCGTTAAGGTGTTGTAAGAATGCATACACTTTTGCTGATTATGCTATGCTTATTCTTCGGGTAATGAAAGACTTCCCTATCTCGGACAGTCAATAAGGAGCTTTTTACAAGTGCTAAAAGTATTATACAAGTGAAAAGATAAAGGGGAAGGGCACTGAACACATTGATAGGATGCTAATCTTTTAAACATGCATACCACAAAAAATGTATGAAATAGTACCAAGTACAACAGACGTGGTACAAATTAAATACTGTGGGCCTGGATTTTCCAGGGTCATGCACCATGTGTTACACCTTCGCACAGGGAGGGCTTCAGGCGGTAAAGCATCTTATTTTTAATGTGAGGGTCCAGGGTTCATGTTCCAGGTAAGGAAGTACGTTTTATTTCAGACTCAATGATTAGAATAGCTATGAAAAGTAGGTATAAAATGATACTGTTCTGATTTAGTAGTATTTTCCACGCTTCTCCCGTGGGTGTAAATAACTACACAAAATGCAAGGCAGTGCAGTATCACTCTGAATCTGTATGTACAACAATGGAACTGCTGTACTAATAGGGATATTTTGACCAACCATTCTAAAATACATTCATGGGTTTGGGGTTTCAAAAACCAGGCCTAGCTCCAAATAGTCTGAATTTTGTTTTCTATAATGCATTTTATCATTATTTATAATAAGCAATAGAAGGTGACTCTCTGAGCAGATCTTTTGCTTCAAACAAATTTGTAAATTATGTAAAAACAAATCTTTAGAATTCTGAAGCATGATCTCTTTGTTAAAGCTTGGGCTTCTTACCCTCTGCTGAAATGGATATCACACAAGCTATATGTTACACTGGACAAACATCCTAAAAGATTTTATCACTTTTTATCTAACTGCCTGCCAGCTCACTAGAGACACAACATAGGTGAGGGAATATCTTTTATTGGACCAACTTTCGAGTTTACACAGAGATCTTTTTCAGGTCTGGGAAACTAACTCTGGGTATATCTACACTATAAGCAAAAACCTGCAGCTGGCCCATGCCAGATGACTCAGACTTGTGGGGCTTGGGGGAAGGGATTGTCCAACCACAATGCAGATATTCACAGTAAGTTTTCCAGACCTGAAGAACAGTTCTGTTGTAAGCTCATTCACCTTGTCTTGTTAATATCCAGAGACTGACACAGCTACAACTCTACAAAGCAGTTCACTAGACATTCTGTCAACAAACAAGCCTTCACCTTTTTAAACCGCGTGCCTAGGACAACTTCAAGCTGCCAATCTGCACGCTTACTTTAAATACTGTCATTGCTATTATTGAACCTAGGGGAATATGCAAAAAGAGTAAGTATCAGCAAGATACATATATTTATAAAACAAGTTAAATTTTAATGACAGGAAAATGCCTTGGACAGTAACCTACTAAAGAGAGTATCCAAAACCTACATGAAAGTCTAGGACCAGACTTACTCTAGCCCACAACTGTCAAGTAGCATAAAACAGTTACCGCTTTTTCCTTTTATATGGACACTTAGTCTTCGAAATTAGCCTTCTAATAATCAAGATGCATTGTAGGTCAATAAAACATTGACCATCTTTGTCCTGAAATTCTCTCTAAGACACACTAGCAAATGAAGAGAAAACAGATTGTCTCATTGTGTAGATCACCAATTTAAAATCCAGCTGGTAAAAAGTAGTTATTGAAACAAAGAAGAAGAAATGCTTGTTCTGGAGAAGAAGCCAAAAAGCAGTCTGAGACATTCTCTTGCAGTACCTCAGCCAATTTCACCACTTAAACATATTGTTCAAGGAACTGTTTAGGGTAATATAAAGCCTACATGGAATAACTTTGAACTAAAATAGGAAAGGGGCTACCACAAAATGTAGATAAAATACTTCTGATGTGACCAGCATCTGAAAAGCATTCCTCTCAATTCTACTGAATGCACAAAATCTCTCAAAGCAGCCTTGCCAATACTCACTAGACATTTTGTACAGTTTTTTTTTGTTTCTTATACTTGAATTTGGATATTGTACACTTGAAATCAGTCTTGATTCCTCTCACATCTGATTTTTTATCATTGCACTTGTACATAAAAGCTCATTATTCCCTATAATGCCTGATCTTGCATTTACATTGGGGGACAAGAGGTGCTGAAGATGGCTCTGCAACTCTCAGCAACTTGTATCATCCAACACTTCTTGAAGTGTTACTTTACAGTATGTGACAGAGGAGACTGGAGTATTTGAGCAATAAACTTGCTCACACCAGTGTTTTATTTTGACTTAAATAAGCAAAATTTAACTTGATTATTTATTCAAACAAACTCACAGCAAGTAATAGCTCTTCCATCTCATACTTCTCCCTATACCTATTTACATATCTCCCAAGCATGACCCTGGTAAATGGATGCCTACCCTAAGCTCCATTGATACCACTCACAATTGTGTACTGTATTTGCATTCCTATTTCACTGCATTAGCATTATTATACAGTAGTTGCACTTACAGTGCTTCTAACCAGTTTTAAAGTTTTTACCAGCTTAAAAGATATTTCACACTTGGAGGATACTAGTATCTTGTGGCCAGTTGAGTCAACATGTAATAGTAAAAAAAGTACTTTCTACAATACTTCTAGCCCAGTGGTCCCCAAACTTTTTCATCATGGCCCCCCTTACCCATAATGGAAACTGTCCATGCCCCCCACCCCACCCCAAGGCTGCACTCAGGAGCCGGAGCCAGAGTGCGGCTGCAGTCAGGAGCCAGGCCCACAATCAGGAGCTGAAGCTGGGGCACTGTCAAAAAGGAACTGGGAGCAGAGCAGGCCTGAGTAGCGCTCCCTCCTCTCCCCCCCCGCATGAGTGCTGGCCCAGGTTCTGCCGTGTCCCCCACCCCCCTAGTTTGGGGACCACTGGTCTAGCCAATGGTACAATGATTTACATAGGAGAAAACTCCTTTCCTGAACTCAATCAAATTAAGCCCTGAAGCATGAAATTTGATTATCATAGAAGATTAGGGTTGGAAGAGACCTCAGGAGGTCATCTAGTCCAATCCCCTGCTCAAAGCACGACCAACACCAACTAAATCATCCCAGCCAGGCCTTTGTCAAGCCAAGCCTTAAAAACTTTTAAGGAAGGAGATTCCACTGCCTCCCTAGATAACCCATTCCAGTGCTTCACCACCCTCCAAGTGAAATAGTGTTTCCTAATATCCAACCTAGACCTCCCATACTGAAACTTGAGACCATTGCTTCTTGTTCTGTCATCTGCTACCACTGAGAAAAGTCTAGATCCATCCTCTTTGGAACCCTCTTTCAGGTGGTTGAAGGCTGCTATCAAACCCCCCTCACGCTTCTCTTCTTTAGACTAAATAACCCCAGTTCCCTCAGTCTCTCCTCATAAGTCATGTGCCCCAGCCCCCTAATCATTTTCGTTTCCCTGCGCTAGACTCCCTCCGATTTGTCCACATTGGGGGGACCAAACTGCACACAGTACTCCAGGTGTGGCCTCACCAGTGCTGAACAGAGGAGAATAATCACTTCCCTTGATCTGTTGGCAATGGTCCTAGGAATGCAGTCCAATATGCTATTGGCCTTCTTGGCAACAAGGGCAGACTGCTTACTCATATCCAGCTTCTCTGTACATGTACAGCTTCACTGTAATCCCCAGGTTGTTTTCTGTAGAACTGCTGCTTAGCCAGTCCGTCCCCAGCCTATAGTGGTGCATGGAATTCTTCCTTCTTAAATGCAGGACTCTGCACTTGTCCTTGTTGAATCTCATCAGATTTCTTTTGGCCCAATCCTCCAGTTTGTCTAGGTCACGCTGGACCCTGTCCCTACCCTCCAGTGTATCTACCTCTCCCCACATCTTAGTGTCATCTGCAAACTTGCTGAGGGTGCAATTCATCCCATCATCCAAATAATTAATCAAGATGTTGAACAAAGCTGGCCCTAGTACCAATCGCTGGGGCATTCCGCTTGATACCGGCTGCCAACTAGACGTCGAGCCCTTGATCATTACCCGTTGAGCCCAACAATATATCCAGCTTTCTATCTACCTTATAGTACATTCATCCAATCCACACTACTTTAACTTGCTGGCAAGAATACTGTGGGAGATTGTTTCAAAGGCTTTGCTAAAGTCAAGCTATATCACATCTACTGCTTTCCCCATATCCACAGAGCCAGTTATCTCATCATATCATTATCCTTACAGTATACTGCATAACTATAAATTATTGATCATAAAACTATCCAGTCTCCTCACAAATCTATCTATGTCCATCCATTTAATGCCAATGCCCCTGTAGTAGAGCATCTAATACTTTACTGGCAGTGATTCTGTTTTCCAAATGAGCAATCTAGCCTTAAAGTGAGAGACTAAAGCAGACAAATCTGTTTAGTATATCAAAAAGACTGAAACAGGGCTCATTATGGTGTATCAGCACCTTTCACAAGGAGACTAAAGATATCTTCATGGGTATTAACAGGCTTTTTAATCTGTCAGAGAAAGGCATTAAAAGGACCAATGTCTAGAAGTTTAAGACAAACAAATTGGATTTCGGGCTTGTCTGCATTGGCACTTTACAAAGCCGCAACCTTCTTGTTCAGGGGTGTGATAAAACACTCCCCTGAGCACAGCAAGTTTCAGCACTGTAAAGTACCAATGTAGACAGTGCACCAGAGCTGGGAGATATGCCTCTCATGGAGGTGTTTTTTTTTAGAGCGCTGGGAAAGCTCTCCCAGCGCTCTGCCGCAACTACACAAGCCAGATTAGAGCGCTGCCACGGCAGCACTTTAACATTGCCAATGTAGACTAGCCCTTAGAAATAAGGCCCAATTTTTTAACGGTGAGGGTGATTAATGACTGAAACAAACTACCAAGGGAAGTGGTATATTCTCCATCTCTTGAAGTCTTCAGAACAAAACTGGAAACTTTTCTGGAAGATATGCTTTAGTCAAACACAAGTAATTGCTCTCAGTATAGGGATAACCAGCTGAAATTGTGAGGAGGTTAGATTTGTATAATCTAATAGATCCTTCTGTCTTAAAATCACAAATCAACTAAACAGGTTTCAGTCCATTCTATGAACTCACATGAATACAAATGCTTTGGAGAAAATGAGTCTAGACTAGTAAACTGTCTGCAGTGACACAATATGATCAAAATAATATCCTTGGTTCCCGTGAAGAAAGCCAAGCACCCACCATGACAGCTTCATAGTACCAGACAAATGCCAGCTCAATTCAGGTTGTACAATTTATTCCTGTGCTGCTTCTTGGGTAAATCAGCAGCCAAATGAACAATTTTAAAACCTGTATAAACTAGGGAAGTACATGAACTCGGATGGAACAACTGACTGGATCCTCATTTTTAAATTTGCAGAGGAACGCTCTTTCTTAATTAAAACCCTAAAATGTTTTGAATTTTATCAGCCTCACTTTAGATATGACATTGTAACTTCACGAGCACCGTGAACATTGAAAGGGAGGGAAAAGATTCTGAACAGCATCCTTGCTAGATATTTTCTCCTCCCTCAAGTCACATATTCCTAGAGCCAGAGCCACTGTCACTACAAAGCTGCTGCCTTTACAGGAGACTGGGCAGCACAACGCATTCAATTCCTTGCAGCATTGGAACCACTGTCATTTGAGGTAAGAGAGGCAAGAGAGACAGAGAAAGACAGGGATTATACAACTGGAGGTATCACTGAAAATTCCAATAGTCTTTGATGTGATGCCGAAGTCCAACTAATTTTCTAGCAAGCGCAAGTAAAAGTTGTAATATTCTCTGTTACAACCTTTTCTACTAGACTATGTTAACTCTCCCTAATCAAGCCGTGTGTTTCACTGAGTTTTCCCGATGTCATATCACCCAACACATGGTCATTGCACACCACTAATGACAAACTGAGCAAACTTTGCTGACGTGACTTCTGATCTATTTTTTTTCAGTCAACACAAAGTCTGTCAAGCTACTGAGGCAGGGGGCACAGTAATAAATCAATTGCCACTGAACAAAATCTACTGATGGCCTATACAATCGAAGTAGTTTGCTACATCAATTGTTGTAGCCAATCCCAGGACAGAAACTGTTCCCCTCATCACACTGCTACCAAGTCCACCACCAAGCAGGCATCAAGTGAGCCCTTGGGTCTCATAATCCTTTCCAACTTGTGCTCCACTCTATTGCGGCAGACATTTAATTTTCTAGTTGCCTTCTCCATTTTCTGCTGAGATTTTTGGCCTCTGGTTTCATTTCTGGCTCATGAAGTGAAAGTCTGGACTGGACATTAGGGACCTGGTTCTACTCCTGCTTCTGTCACTGACCTGCTCTGTGGTGTTGGGCAAGTCACTTCAACTCTGTCTCTTGCTGCTTCTGCCATCCTTTGTCTGTATTTAGATGAATATTCAGCAAAGTGTTTAGGCACAAGTATAAATTCAATTGAAATCTCTGGGGAAATAAGTAAGCACTAAAAGGTATGTAGCTTTGATGCACTGTAATCTTAGATTGTAAGATCTTCAAGGTAGCGAAGAACTATTATATGTTTGTACATTATCTAATGCAGTGGTTCTCAACCTATTTACCTCTGTGGGCTGCATATGCAGATCTCTGTGTTATGTGGGCTAAAACATATAATATATATACTACCTGCATGGCCCTGAGAATGTCACATGGGTAGCAGCTGTGTGCTGATTGGGCCGCAAGTGGCCCACAGGTTGAGAACTACTGGTGTAGTGCAACAGAGACCCAACCTTGTTTAGAGAGGCTAGGTGTAATATAAACTGATAAAAATAACTAAGTACCAGTGTTTGTCAGAATGGACCACATGATGGCCTGCCCTGCAGAGCTGCCAACAACACAGTTTTAAGATTCGTGCTAAGCTGCTATCATCATTTCAATTAAGTACTAAGTGTTGTCACAAATCAAAGCACCAGAGTAAGACACGGGGGTAGGGCAGCAAGGAGCAATTAACAGTTGCATCCTAATTTTGAGTGTCCTGTTAACCTAGTGTGACAAAGTTCCTCCTCTACCTTGGTGGGCCCTGCGCTTATTGGCAGATCTGCTCACCTCTGTGATCTTCCCCACAGTCTGGATCAACTCCCCCTGTGTCTGATCAGAAGTTGGGAGGTTTGGGGGGAACCTGGGCCCGTCCTCTACTCCTGGTTCCAGCCCAGGGCCCTGTGGATTGCAGCTGTCTATAGTGCCTCTTGTAACAGCTGCATGACAGCTACAACTCCCTGGGCTACTTCCCCATAACCTCCTCCAAACACCTTCTTTATCCTCACCACAGGACCTTCCTCCTGGTATCTGATAACGCTTGTACTCTTTACTCCTCCAGCAGCACACCCTCTCACTCTCAGCTCCTTGCGCCTCTTGCTCCCAGCACACACACTTCCTCTCCTCTAGCTCCTCTTCGCCTGACTGGAGTGAGCTCCTTTTTAAACCCAGGAGCCCTGATTAGATCACCTGCAGCCAATCAAGGCAGGCTAATCAGCCTGTCTGTCTTAATTGGTTCTAGCAGTTTCCTGATTACTCTAGTGCAGCCCCTGCTCTGGTCACTCAGGGAACAGAAAACTACTCATCCAATGAGCAGTATATTTGCCCTCTACCAGACTCCTGTACCCCACTGGTCTGGGTCTGTCACACTAGTTAGTAATCTTCCAATGCTTTCTATTAGCTTTTCAACCTACATCCAACTATTTGTCCCCATTAATCTTTACTAACACTACTGTTTTTTTGATTTTGTACAAAAAACAGCGACTAATTTTTTTTCCAAAGTGCGTGTGTATGTGTATGTATGTGTATTTGGTAGGGAATGTACATTTATTTTCATTGTTAAAATACTGCAGTGGCCATTAAAAAGTCATCAGACCTATCATTATTATGCAGCATAAGAAGTAAGTTTAGAAAATTAACTGCAGTATCTGAGACAGCACTGTGTGGTAACTGTCACTAGAGCTTAATTGCAAGCAGTATAAGCCACTAAAATTCTGAAATTACAAATGCAAACATGTAGAACAGATTTCAGTTGGTCTTCTGTGGAACTGGAACTTGGACAGAGCTGCATTCCATGCATTTGAAATCAGTTCACATCGACATGTTAAATAATCTCTACCACATTTCACACGTAAATATAACAGAATTGAATAAGTTACACTACGTAGGTTGAACAACAATAGTATCAATATACAGTGATAGCCAACAGAATCATGGTCTCCTCTGTCAATACCATACGGGAAAATGCCAGATTTTTAAAGTTTTGAAATGTTATACTGCTCTCAAATGGAATACCACTTGTTATCTAATACGACATATGTCAGTAGACAGTGATGAAAATAACTCTAGAGATACAAGCTTTACATTTGATACTGAATAAAGTGAAATATTTTAAAAAGATCAAAGATTAGGAAGAATTTCCAATAGGAGATTTACGCATTTTAAAAAAGCCAGTCATGGCATAATAAAGTACTAGAAAGTCAAAAAGCTTTTAAAAAGACCCCCAATGGCATATTATATCCAAGTCTATGCTTACTATATAGTCGTGATTTCTGTGCTTTGCTGAACTATTACATTCCTTAAGTGTATAAAACTTTAGGCACTGCTACCTAAATCTTGGCTCAGTGTATGTCATTTCCCTTCCATAATATATTACTTTAGCACAACTACTGATGTATCTGAAGAATCCTTCAAATGAGTGGTTGCAAAATATGTTTCGATTTAGGTAGTTCATGGGAAAACCTCTACATTCCATTGTATGGTCACAGACTCCTAGAAATCAGGAAAGGGGGAAAAAGTGCCATTATGTCATTTTGGCTATCTTCCTGACAATAAAAATTGTTCCCTACAGTATATTCACAAGTACTGTGTCCTTCTTTTAACTAATAGATGTTACACTGCTCAATACTCAATCACCCACAGTTGATAGGTGAATATATCGCTCAATTTCAAAATGCCAAAATTATGTTACTAAATGTCAAGTCATAAATGTTAAACACAAGTAGCAGCCAGTCCCAAAATGTATCTGTTTAAAATTGCTATAATCTGCCAGAGAATGTGTTTTCTGGATTGTGATTATTTTTAAAAAAATTAACCGCTCCATTGCCAAGGAGTTTAATAGAAAACACCTGCTAGTTTTCAAAGACTAATATTCTATGGTAATGTGTTTGCCCGCTAATGCCTTCATTTTATTCAAGATCATCTACAGAGAATAGAGGTTCGTAGGGGTTCAGGTGTTTCTGTATACGACACTAAAACACCTCTAATTTCTACTTTTGAAGTCAAGACAAGAAAAGACTGCAAGGAACCTCAGAGGGGCCGATCAAAAGTAAGTGACTGGAGAACACAAACAGATGAAAATCATAGATTCAGACTTTAAGGTCAGAAGAGATCATCACGATCATCTAGTCTGACCTCCTGCACAACACAGGCCACAGAATCTCACCCACCCACTCCTGTAACAAACCTCTAACCTATGTCTAACTTACTGAAGTCCTCAAATCGTGGTTTAAAGACCTCAAGGTGCAGAGAATCCTCCAGCAAGTGATTTGTGCCCCATGGGAAGGCAAAAAATCCTCCAGAGCCTCTGCCAATCTTCCCTGGAGGAAAATTCCTTCCCAACTCCAAATATGGCGATCAGTTAAACCCTGAGCATGTGGGAAAAACTCACCAGCCAGCATCCAGGAAAGAATTCTCTGTAATAACTCAGATCCCACCTCATCTAACATCCCATTACAGACCATTGGGCATATTTACCTGCTAATAATCAAAGATCTATTAATTGTCAAAATTAGGCTATTCCATCATACCATCCCCTCCATAAACTTATCAAGCTTAGTCTTGAAGCCAGATATGTCTTTTGCCCCCACTACTCCCCTTGGAAGGCTGTTCCAGAACTTCATTCCTCTAATGGTTAGAAACCTTTGTCTAATTTCAAGTCCAAACTTCCTAATGTCCAGGTCATATCCATTTGTTCTTGTGTCCACATTGGTACTAAGCTTAAATAATTCCTCTCCCTCTCTGATATTTATCCCTCTGATATACTTATAAAGAGCAATCATATCTCCCCTCAGACTTCTTTTGGTTAGGCTAAACAAGCCAAGCTCTTTGAGTCTCCTTTCATAAGACAGGTTTTCCATTCCTCAGATCATCCTAGTAGCCCTTCTCTGTACCTGTTCCAGTTTGAATTCATCCTTCTTAAAAATGGAAGACCAGAACCGAACACAATACTCCAGATGAGGTCTCACCAGTGCTTTGTATAACAGTATTAACACCTCCTTATCTCTACAGGAAATACCTCGTCTGATGCATCCCAAGGCCACATTAGCTTTTTTCACCGCCATATCACATTGGCTCATAGTCATCCTGTGATCAACCAATACTCTGAGGTCCTTCTCCTCCTCTGTCATTTCCAACTGATGTGTCCCCAATTTATAATCAAAATTCTTGTTATTACTCTCTAAACGCATGACCTTGCACTTTTCACTCTATTACTATTACTCCAGTTTACAAGGTCATCCAGATCTTCCTGTGGGATATCCTGGTCCTTCTCTGTGTTAGCAATACCTCCCAGCTTTGTGTCATCCGCACACTTTATTAGCACATTCCCACCTTTTGTGCCAAGGTCACTAATAAAAAGATTAAATAAGACTAGTCCCAAAACCGATCCCTGAGGAACTTCACTAATAACCTCCTTCCAGCCTGACAGTTCACCTTTCACTATGATCCGCTGTAGTCTCCCCTTTAACCAGTTCCTCATCCACCTTTCAATTTTCATATTGATCCCCATCATTTCCAATTTAACTAATAATTCCCCATGTGGAACCGTATCAAATGCCTTACTGAAATCGAGGTAAATTAGATCCACTGCATTTCCTTTGTCTAAAGAATCTGTTACCTTTTTCAAAGAAGGAGATCACGTTGGCTTGGCATGATCTACCTTTTGTAAAACCATGTTGTATTTTGTCTCAGTTATCATTGACCTCAATGTCCTTAACTACTTTCTCCTTCACATTTTTTTCCAAGACCTTGCAAAGCACACATGTCAAACTAACAGGCCTATAGTTACTCCCATCACATTTTTTTCCTTTCTTAAAAATAGGAACTATGTTAGCAATTCTCCAGTCATATGGTACAACCCCTGAGTTTACTGAGTCATTAAAAATTCTTGCTAATGGGCTTGCAATTTCACGTGCCAGTTCCTTTAATATTCTTGGATGAAGATTATCTGGGCCCCCCAATTTAGTTCCATTAAGCTGTTCAAGTTTGGCTCTACCTCAGATGTGGTAATATCTACCTCCATATCCTCATTCCCATTTGTCATCCTACCATTATCCCTAAGCTCCTCATTAGCCTCATTAAAGACTGAGGCAAAGTATTTGTTCAGATATTGGACCATGCCTAGATTATCCTTAACCTCCACTCCATCCTCAGTGTTTAGCGGTACCACTTCTTCTTTCTTTGTTTTCTTCTTATTTATATGGCTATGGAACCTTTTACTATTGGTTTTAATTCCCTTTGCAAGGTCCAACTCTACATGGCTTTTGGCCTTTCTCACTTCATCCCTACATGTTCTGATGTCAATAAGGTAGCTTTCCTTGCTAATTCCGCCCATCTTCCACTCCTTGTAGGCTGTCTGCTTTTTCTTAATCACCTCTCTGAGATGCTTGCTCATCCAGCTTAGTCTACAACTCCTGCCTATGATTTTTTTTCCCCTTTCTTGGGATGCAGGCCTCTGATAGTTTCTGCAACTTTGACTTGAAACTCCAGGCCTCCTCTGCCTTTAAATCCACAAGTTCTTCAATCCAATCCACTTCCCTAACTAATTTCCTTAATTCTTTAAAGTTAGCCCTTTTGAAATAAAAAACCTAGTTCTAGACAGGGGCGGCTCCAGGCACCAGTGCAGCAAACGGATGTCTGGGGTGGCAAGCCACAGGGGGCAGCCTGCCAGTCCCCATGAGGGCGACAGTCAGGCTGCCTTCAGCGGCATGCCTGTGGGAGGTCTGCCGGTCCCGCGGCTTCAGCGGCAATTTGGCAGCGGGACCAGCAGACCTCCCGCAGGCGCACCACTGAATCTGCGTTACCGGCAGACCTCCCGCAGGCGCGCTGCCAAAAGCTGCCTGACTGCCATGCTTGGGGCCGTCCCTGGTCCCAGACCTATTTTTGTTTATCCTTCCATCTAGTTTGAACTGAATTAGCTCATGATCACTCAAACTGAGGTTGTCCCCTACAACCATTTCTTCTATGAGCTCCTCACTACTCACCAAAACCAAATCTAAAATGGCATTCCCTCTTGTTGGTTCTTCAACTACTTGGTGAAGGAATCCATCAGCTGTTGCATCCAGGAAAATCTAAGCCCTATTATTATTACTAGCACTTGTCCTACAGTTTATATCTGGGAAGTTAAAGTCTCCCATGATCACATAATTCCCATTAGTGTTTACTTCATTAAAAACATTAAAGAGGTCTCTATCCATATCCAGATCAGATCTCAGCAGTCTGTAGCACACCTCAAGCACTATCTCAGGGGAGGCTCTAGTAGCTTTCTTTCCCAATGTGATTTTTGCCCAGACTCTGTCTTATCCATTCCGTCACTTCTTATTTTTTTACAGTCTACCTCATCATTGATATACAGTGCTACTCCACCACCTTTGTATTTATTTCTGTCTTTCCTAAACAGCACATACTCTTCAATATCTGTACTCCAGTCATGACTACTATTCCACCATGTTTCTGTTATCCCTATAATATCCGGTTTCACTTCCTGCACCAGTAACTCTAGTTCCTCCATTTTGTTACCTAGGTTCCTCGCATTAGTGTACAGACATCTTAATTTTTGCCATTTGGCTTCACTGACATTCTTTACCCGATTTGGCACAGACATTTTACCACGAGTATCACCTATTAGACTGGTATCTATGCTACCCTTCCTCCTTATGTCCATTCTTCTGCCCACTGCTGTATCCTCTCTTACTTTGTTTTCTTCTCTCTCAATGTTAAATTCCGGCATGGTGATTACCTGGACATCTCCCAACCATCTCCCCCAAATTCCTAGTTTAAAGCTCTCTTAATTAGTTGTGCCAGCCTCCATGCTAGAAGTCTATTTCCCTTCTTACTCAGGTGAAGTCCATCCCGAGAGAATAGTCTTCTGTCCATGAATGCTTCCCAGTGGCCATACATCCCAAAGCCATAATCTTGTCACACCTTTGTTACCCTTCTCTAGGAACAGGCAGAATCCCATTGAAGATCAATCACCTAAGCCTCAATTTCCTTAAGCGTCTTCCCCAGCCTGGTATAGTCTCCCTTGATACGTTCCAGCGAGAATCTAGCTGTATCATTTGTTCCCACATGAAAGACAGCCAGCGGATTCTTTCCGCTCCCATTAGGATCTTTTTCAGCCTCAGGTCCACATCCCATATCCTGGCAGACAGCACACCCTTCTGTTCTCCGGATCAGCTCTAGTTCCAGGCCTGTCTATTCTTCTCAGTAAGGAGTCCTCAAATCACATAGACCTGCCTTTTCCTGGTGATAGTGCGATTCTCCAGTCTATCCCATGTTCCCTCTGGCTGACAGTCCTCTTAACTTCTATTGTCCCTTGAAATCCTCCGCAACCCATCCCGTATCCTCCTGGGGCTCATATTTGGTGGTGTTGTCTCCATTGACTCTTCCCCTCTTTCACAGATAACAAGATAATACAGCATAGAAGGAATACATACTTCTGAGTTCTAAAATAATTTTAGGCACTCAGGAAAGGGACCTCTGTGCTACTGTAGACCAATGAACTCCCTCTCATCCATGTGCAGAATGAATCAATTAAAACAAAAGTTAGCATGTAGAAAAAATGGTCTAGAAAATGGTACAATGAAATTTGCAAAAAGGCTCAGAACCTGCACGGATATGAAAACATTTAAGTTGGACTGGATGGAATGGAAGAAAGTAAAATAAAATATGAGGATATAAAATCCTTAAGCATCAGGCACACACCCTCTACTAATTACAGGGATTAGGAAGATTCATAGATTCATAGATTCTAGGGTCAGAAGGGACCAATGTGATCATCTAGTCCGACCCCCTGCACAAAGCAGGCCACAGAACCCTACCCATCCACTTCTATAACAAACCCCTAACCTATGCCTGAGTTATTGAAGTCTTCAAATTGTGGTCTGAAGACCTCAAGCTGCAGAGAATCCACCAGCAAGTGACCCATGCCCCACACTGCAGGGAAGGCGAAAAACCTCCAGGGCCTCTGCCAATCTGCCCTGGAGGAAAATTCCCTCCCGACCCCAAATATGGCGATCAGCTAAACCCTGATCCAGGTGATTCCATACTTGCCCGCTGCAGAATTTCTCAACCTTCCTCTGAAGCATCTGGGAGTGGCCACTGTAGGAGAAGGAACACGGGACTAGATTCACCACTGGGCTGAGGCAGTATTTTAATTTCTATATTCTTCTGTTTTTCTCCAAACTCTCTCCTATTATGCCTACTGTGACCGGGGTCACAGGGGAGCCAGCTGACGTCATCCATTTAGGGTGAACTACAAAGAAAGAGGCAGGCAAACCCCAAAGTTGGTGGATATTCCAATACTTAGATTTACCAAGCCAGCACAAAACAGCTTCTGTTAGACCTCACTGGTTACTCAGAAGTCAACAACATAGATCCCTTAAAGTAACCCAGCCGCAGGCCTTCACCTAGGCACCCAAATCAGGTATGATGAGGATTTCTGAAAATCTTATTTCATCATATTAAAAAAGTTCTACCAATCCCAAAGGACTGGGCACATTACCTCCCAGTTAATGAACATTCCAGATCTTATCCAAATACCTGGTTATAGCCAATTCTTATTAACTAAACTAAAATTTGTTAAACAAGGAAAGAGTGGGTATGGTTAGACTTTAATATACATACAGACATGAGTTCAATTCTTGAGGCTCAGATTCATAGCAGAAACACTGAGCTTTCTAGTTGCAAAGAGTTGTTTTAGAATTTAGTCTATAGGTTATATCAGTCTTGTGACTCAAACTTCCCCTGATGAAGCTTAAGCAGATCGGACTCAAGGTTCTTATACATAGTGTTCCAGCAGTCACTTGACCACACAGTCCTTGGTTAACAATAGGCTTTTGATGTAACCTTCTGCTTTCTAAGCACCATCAGTAACTAGTTACACAAATTAACATGGGGCAATTTATCCATTAGGCAGTCTATCACAAACTTCAAAAAGACATATAGATAATGACATTATTTCACCCGATTCATTTAAGTGTTAATATTCCCTTTTGTCTCTGAATTACTACCTATAGTGACAGACAGAAACTATCTGTTTACATGACTAACATTTATGAATATACATATACAAGTAGTATAACTTTTGACTGTCAACAACATAGGCTAAAACTCTGAAATGCAAACCTATCTAGAATTGAATGTCCCTCATTAAAGTCATGTTAGAAAGTATGGGAATGGTAAAGGTTGGTTTTGGGTCATTCAGCCTGCAAGCTGTGTAACCCTTTTCTGGCCATTTGTAGAAGATTCACTGCAATTACATAACAGTGGCAGCAATAATGATTTGCACGGTTATACTTTCATCAGACAGTGTCACACCTACCATATTTTTTCTTTCCTGCCCTATTAGCTTTCATCCTTCCTTCTTTCTCCCTCTCTACTGTTTCCCTTCCCTTTCCATTGATTCTAGTCCTCTCATTTGCATTGTCATTCCCCTCTCTCAGGCCCTTCATCCACATTTTCACCTAATTGATACTACCTTTTCTGTTACAAGAGACCCAGCTGGATATCATGCCAACAAGAGGAGAGGAAGTACTGCACCTTGACTTACTATAGTGCTTCCTTCTCTGATGCAAGATGTGTTAACTATTGACAGAAGCAAAGTGTGTTATGGTCAGAAGGTGGGTTTGCAAAGGAGACAGCCCAAACGTTGTCATTGACCCACAGTTCACACAACCTTGAGTGTAAGAGAAATCTGGTTAGCAAGAAGTTAGCAAGAAATGCTATTTCTAGAGCTGGGTTGATATCAGCTACAGTGCTTTAGACACCACTGAAGAATAAAACCAGGCAAATAAATTTCAACTCTGTCTGGAGCTCAGAAATAAAACTGACATTTGCAACCTGGACTGTACCACGGCATGTAAGAGAATGAAGAGGTGAAAACATAAAAAAACTGTGAAGGCACTTTCGTATACCATGCAAAAACGAAACATTAATCAATGAGGAGACAGTACTAATGAGTAACTCAGTTACCAAAGTAATAACACGCTCTCTTACAATAACCAGCACTCCATGCTCTCTAGACCTAACCTTCATGATTTATAACAGTATAGTCTGTACACTGCTATGAGAAAGAACTGGACAATAGCTAGACACTGCTTCCCCACATAACAACAAAAGAGCATCCAGAATGAGAATTGACTGTCATGCTTAGTAACTCAGGAGAAGACTCCAGAGTAGGATAGAAATCCATTGCAGCAGTCAGAGAACAATGGAGGTATCTAGCCATCTGTAAGAGGATGAAAGAGGAGAAGGCAGCAAGAGTAGAGGAGAAATGGGAAAGAAACAGCAGAAGAGGAAGATTGTGGCAAAAGGAGAGAGCAGTATGAGTTGAAGTGGAAAAATGCAAGGTGATAACCCAGTTAGCTTTGCACACATGGTTAACCATCTTTGAAAAATAGCCCCATAATTCCCAGTTACTTGTTATTTTGTTGTATAATGTACCTATGTAAAGAAAACTCATGCTATTTCGGGGCCCAATCTGCCTGACTGCTGAAGCACAGAGTACCATCAACATGGACTTCAGTGGGAGCTGAGGACACTCAGCACCTTGTAGGATCCAGTCCCTAGTTGGAGTGCTGACCTTGCATGTATGCATCTTAGTGCTCATCTTACTATGGGATTCAAGCCAAAGCAACCAAGAAAAGTGTATGGTAAATTTAATCTGTAAATCTATGTGCATACAGCCACTTTGGGTATAGGCCTATATACCTCAATTTGTTAACAATTAAACCTGGGCAATACACTGAAGGGAAAAAAGCACAAAAATGTGTGCTCAAATAATACTTCTGACATTCCTCTGAACAAATGCACTGGAGGAAACCATTCTAATTAGAGCCCTATAAACCAAGCAGAACAAGAGAGCCAAGGGACAGTCAAAGAAACAAGAAAACTAGGGTACAACCATCTAACATCATTGTTTTGAATTAATGGTTGACTGTCTAGTGCTGTCTCCCAGGGAGTAAGATAACATACTACAGCAGACAGCTTTGAGCGACTGGCATCTTAATTTCATTGCAATTACATTACAAAGATACATTTTTTGGTTGTGGTGCAAAAAGTAGAGGCAGCTAGTTATTAAGTGCTATTAGATCCACGCCCCCACCAATAATGACCACAGTACTGTTATGAGCTGGGTGAAACCTTGTTATGTGATTGAGATTGACAGGTGTAACTCACGCTTCAATTAACTAAGCATAAGTCCCACCTAAATCAAATGGAGTGTGTGACCCCACCTAGGAGCTTTTGCTGAGTATTGTTTTGGGTATACGTATGTGTTTGGGGGAAAATAGGGGGTAGAGACAGAACTTAGAAACTGGGAGGAGACAAGAAAGACAGGGTTTGGGGTGAAGGAGACAGAGAGAGAGAGAGAGAGAAGGAGCAACTGAAAACATGGTTGCTGACGCTGGAAGAAAGTTGAAGAGTGGTTTTTGGGTCAGGAGTGTAGAGTGAAAAGAGTACTCTTGGTGCAGTGAAGTGCTGGGCCCCCTAAACTCCAACTGCATGTAAGATATTCAGTAATTTACAGGAGATTCTCATCACATTACAGGAGCAAACCCTAACAGTTCTTTAACCCCACTTTTGAGATGCTGGACACTATGAATTCCCATTGACTAATAAAAATTGAAGTCACTTTGCCAGATCTGTCCCAATACTTTCAGATAACTGATTTACACTATATTGGAGATGTGCTCTTGTAACCTATGCACCTTCTGGGTGTGGTGTTCTGTCCCATCTAGTGGCACCAAGACCACTTAGAGAGAGAGATAAAACAAGTCTGCTCTACAGCTTAGCTAACAGCCAGGTGGCTTTTAGCTCATGCATGAGGCCCAAGGTTCGATCCCACCCGCCGACGACCACGGTCTGTCAACATTACACTCTGATACCACAAAAATCAATAAATAAAACCCCAGACGATATTGTCTGTGTTACTGAAACATGCTAGCTGAGAAGTTTTATATTTGTTTTCCTGTTTAGCTCCCTATTTTGTCCCTATTGGTCTCATTTGTATTAAACTGACAAGGTCTTTTCTTTGCATTTTATCAGCCATAGTAGCATTGCCATCTCAAACACTCCATAGATGCAGCAGAATACGATGCCTTCAGACTTTTTTCCACAGTCTTTTTAGCCCATTCTAAAAATAAATCTTTTAACAATTTTAAATGGAGACCCTCCCCTCTTCTCCCCACCCAGATCTATGTGACAATTTCTATATCAACCTCAGAAATCAATCTGGACGGCATTACACATTTGCTGAAGTTAACACGGGCAGAGGATGACTTCCTGAGAAATGCATATCTATGATCGCTGGGAAGGCACTGTGACTCAGACAATACCTGAATTTTGAACAGTTGCTGTAATACAGATCTCTGTTTAATCAGGGATTACCATATCTAATAGAAAGCTTTCTCCTGCAATGCACTGCCTGAGGAAAAATAAGGCAGATTATCTTCTATTATGATGGGCTAAACCTGATGAAATACCTACAACCTGACTTTAGAGCCACACAAAAATAGAATACAAGAAAGCTGCAGTTAACTTGACGCACCCTCTAGAGTTAATTGAAAAAATTAATTTCACAAGACTAAAATACATTTCCATTACACTATACAGAGGGAAGGGGATGTTTCTTCTTGCATTTCAGATGCTGAGTCAATTACTAACCACAATTATGCATCTGTAAAATTATTAATATAATATTACATGCATGATGTTTTACAGACAAGTAAGAGACATATCCCTAGCATGATATTATAATCACAAAGTATGAATATAAAATTGATATAATATCACTTCCCTACCCCACAAAGTGTTGTGAACTATAATTCATTAATGCACATAAAGAACAAATCCTCACTAAAGTCCAATGTTAAAGTCAGCCTTTAACAAGAGTTACAGCACAATGGTATCTGAGACACAGATTATTTTCTAGTGTCATGTCATGGAATAAATTGGTGAATACGACATTTTAATAGTAGGGTGACCAGACAACAAATGTGAAAAATCGGGACATGGGGGGGGGGGGGCGGTAACAGGAGCCTATATAAGAAAAAGATCCAAAAATCGGGACTGTCCCTATAAAATCAGAACATCTGGTCACCCTATTTGAATAGGGACCACTTAAGCACATTTTATTAATTTGATTTGCAGAGCTATAGAATCTCACAATTCCAATTAAGTCAATGGAAGCCACAAGTGGCTAAAACATCTGAAAATGAGGCCCCATACACTTCAAAAAGTGCAATATACAGAACTTCAGTTATGTGAACATCTTCTTTTGGAAGATATGTTTAGCTTATATATTGCCTTCCAACTATGTATCTCCAAGCACCATATAGGTATCAATCTCACAGTAGTGAGATTATTATCCCAAATTTACAGATGGGAAAACTGAGAAATAGGAGCATGTAGAAAGTTTGCCCAATGTCACTCCGAAGTCTGTGGTAGAACCCAGATCTCTGAGTTTCGATTCCAATACCATAACCACCTACAAAGGAATTTCCTCTAAGTAAACTTGGTTGCATATACTGCAGAAATTGAAGGCAGAATACACCATACTAAATCGATCCCACAAAACTACAACCATTCACCTTCTCAAAGACGTCACAAAACACATTCTGCACTGCTACTGCAAGGTCTGTGCACCTTGCTGGCAGTCAGAGAGAGAAGCGCTCTTCAAATAGTATGACAGAGCAATGATCCAGACACAGGAAAAAAAAACAACTAGAGTCACTGAATAATTCCCACCTAAGAGATGGAACTAGACAGTGGAGAGTGTTGAGTTCACTCATTCCAGTCATAAAGCCTGGCACTACATTCGTTTGGAGTTGCTGACCTAGTAAAATGCCACTAACCAGAAGTGATGGCCAGTGCTGTTGTCTCACACCTTCTCCATAATTTGAAGATGAAAATTGAAAAGCTGGCTAGATAGAAAGTTCAGAAAGAGCTCTTTTTAAATGTCCCACAAAGCCCTGCCACCTCACCGCTATCATTCCCATATATTAAAGAAGAACTAAACAAGTCCATCATGGCCATTAGACATGGCAAGGACCCATTTACCCCAAATTCCTTAAGAAGTTGGGACCAAACGGACAAGCATGGTTCACAGACCGATTCCCTGCCTTACATTCAAAGGAAAGATTCCAAAAAGCTGGTTTAAGGCTATAGACATTACCCTCCTCAAACGTGGGAAACCACCAAATGATGCCACTGGCCATGACCCAATAGCACTCCTGTCCACAATTTGCAAGTTAATGGAGAGGGTCTTACTGGTCCCTCTCATCCCATCTGTGAGGACATCCTGTCAAAGGAACAGGCTGGCTTCAGATCAGGATGGAGTTGCTACAACCGGGATCTTGACATTACTAGTCACACTGAGGCTGGCTTCCAGAGGAATCTAAAAACTGGAACAGTGTTGATAGATTTATCCACCACCTACGGCATGCTATGGTGATATGGGCATCTGGGGTCATCAAATTCCGTAGCACTATGCAAGTCCTGGCAACAATATTGAGTAACTGTAGAGACCATTTCCTTTTGAATGGGCAGATCAGCAAAGCATGCATCCTCAAGGACTTGTGCTGGCTCGTTCACTATTTAACACTTGCATTAGTGACTTACCTGATACATAATGTAGCGGGGCGCCCTGGCTCCCAGCTGCACTTGAGAGGGCCAAGCCACTGCAGCCGCCAACGTGGGTGGAGCCACCGCCGCCCATTCCCGCCCCCCAGGAGTCAAAGGGCGGGACAGGAAGTATAAAAGTCCAGCCCCGGCGCTCACTTGGAGGCCGGTCGCCGAAGAGAACAGACGTGGGTGGCCGAGCTCCCGCCTGGTCTGAGCTTCCTTGTGCCCGGGATCCTGAGGAGCTGCCTGAGCTTCCCCGTGCCCAGTATCCTGAGGAGCTGCCTGAGCTTCCCCACGCCCGATATCCTGAGGAACCTATGGTCTGGGACCCACCGGAAGACGCCGGCGAAGCACAGGTACCCAGAGAGGGGGAGGTCAGAAGTGGCCCAGGGGTAGCTGACCCTGGTTTGGCTCCTGGAGAGCCTGAACCAATGTCAGTGTGTTGCGGCCAGGATCCCCACTGACAGCAGCAAGTCTTGGCCGCTGCTAGAGCCCCGGGCTGGAATGCGGTGGAGTGGGAGGGCCTGCGTTCCCCCTGCCACCCTTCCAAGGGTAGCAGACTCCCCCTCTCGCTGGCCTGAGGAGGCCTTTCTACTGGGCTCATAGACTATTTGTTTGCTCAACCCCTGCTGAAGGGTCTGAGCTCTGAACTGCTTATTGCCCCGCCCTGACCCAGGGCCTGGGCTTATAGACTATTTGTCTGCTCAACCCCTGCTAGAGGGTCTGAACCCTGACCTATTTGCCGTCGGCAGCGGGGAGCCCTGGCTCCCAGCTGCACCTGAGAGGGCCGAGCCCCAACGACGGACATCTACACATAAGTTCATGTACGTTCATTTGTGCTGACATCACTCGAGGTACCAGGCAAAGACCTAAACACTATCAATGACAACCTCTCCACCTCAACCTCCAGATAATGACAGAATACTTTCAATATTAGAATCTCTGCTATAATGCCTTAAAACCCTTGGTAATAGTCTTTCAAGTAAACAAGAAAGCCACCAAGAAACCACCCAGTGTCATCTTCTGTAGGCAACAGGTCCAAAATAAGCCCTTTCCGAAGTACTTGGGTGTAACCTTGAACAAAAACTTGACTTTTAAGCTCATCTGGGAAACACATGAAAAGATACACGCAAAAACTAGCCCCATCGGAAAACTAGCAGGCACAAGATGGGGTGCTGATGCACAAATGTTTCAAACATCAAGGCTAGTACTGGTATATCCAATGCTGAATATTGTGCACCAGTCTGAGTGGGAAGTTCACTTACCAAATATCTGGATGTTCAGCTTAATACTGTCATGAGAATCATAACTGGAACATTAAAATTAACATCCCTTCAATGGTTGCCCACTCTGGCACATATACCTGGACCCAAAATTCAGAGAGAGAGAGAGACAGACAGAGACAGAGACATATTGCTAGTGAGTACAATCAAACCATGGCCAACTTGAATTTACCAATTTATGAGGACATCCAGAACCTTCCAAAGACACTCCTGAAATCTCACAAGCCCTTTTGAGATCAGACTAAAGCTCTTAAAACATCCTCATTCAATCCTGAGGCATACAGGAAAGAATTCTGTGATAATACTAATGTTCCAAACACACACTTGCCTACTGACTGCACAAAAGAATATCCAGGCTTTACCCTACCCTGAAACAATGGTCTACATTGAACCATTTCAGAATATCACATGGCAGATGCTGTCATCTCTTATGTCCCTAGAAGGTGAGAGACAATGCACAATATGACTGGACACCAGTTGCCAACTATGGACCGCTTATTAAATCAATGCCTGCTTTCATCCTTTGCTGATGGCATCTCAGACTTACATCAAGCCACTTCCAAAGCTACTCACTGGCTTATAAATCTGGACTTGATTATTTAAACACTGCAAATCACCTCTCTTGCCATTCAAAAGAAGACAACCACACAATCACTCTTCCTTTCACAATAATATACTGCAGCAGGAAAACAAAGTGTTGATGAGGAACGTAAGAGCATTTTGGCTTTGCCTGATTGTTTCCTTGGTCCAAACTTTCTAATGAGACTTGAGGTGCCACAACAGAGGATTTGGCAGGGGAGCCGCAAGACCTTTGCAGGTGGTCATGACCAGGAGAGGGGTATATTGACTCATAGGTTAAATTAAGTGAGTGGGAAAGGCTGGTGATTGCCTATTATGGTATTACATATCCAATATCTCAGTTATTCAAGGAAGAGGTGGTACACATCTCTGACCAGGGATTAGATATGATTCTGATTGCTATTAGCAAAGGACTCAATCTGGGACTCAAACAGTAGTGGTGGGAGGCAGCCAAGCAAATTACGGGTGCCTCCTAGTGGCAGATGCCAAGTACAGGGGGGTCTGGTTCCCTGACATATGAGAATTTAGAAACAGATCATAAGAAAGCAACCCCTAAATATGGTAGGAAATGAGATTGGGGTTCCCAATGACTGATACAGCAAGGAGAAAAAACCCTTTTCCTATTCTCAGGAGCAGAGCTGGGGTCTCAGCAGCAGAGCTGGGACCAGGTAAACAGAGTGGGAGGAGGATGGCAGCCCTCCACCAGGTAGAACAGATTACTCTAGGAAGGATGGCCTTCACTTGACAAAGCCACTGCTAGATAGTTCCCAGATGTGTTACTTAATAAAGCTGTATGCTAGCATAGTTAAACCACAATTCTGATGTCTTCTCTTCCTTCCTGCGATGACTGGAACAAACTTTTTGGTTTTGCTTGACTATTTCTTTGGTCCAAACCTTAATGGACTTTATGCTTCTGAATGTGTCTGGGACTGTTCCCCTGTTAATAATTTATAACTATTATTTCAAACACCTGGATGCTACAATGAACAGGTAGAGAATTAGCCCATCTGCTACTTATTAATGACCATAAATCAGATGGTACAAGAGCAATTATGTTTCCTAAGTCTTTTGCTGCTTTTCAGCTCTAAGTACATTAAATGCTGTATGAAATAATAAAGCCCCCCAAAAAGAAAAGACCAACTTGGCACGGGTTCACAGGGATACAGAGATTGACAGCATGACAAATTCAGTGAGAAAAGGAATTGATGTATTTTCAAATTTTGAGGTGCGAAAGATGTGAAAATATTCTACAAGAGACTAAAATAGCTGCAAAGAAACTAGGGAAAAATATGGGAAGCTCTATTTATAATGTGTTAGTGTTAACAACTACACATGGTTTAAGAAGATGGCAAAAAATTGAAGCTTGCCAAAATAAAAGCTTAAGCGCAATAATTCATTCAAGTTTTTATCGTCAGTTACTTACAGGGAGCAATACAGTAGTCAAATTCCTTCAGATATTTAAACCATTAGGGAGCATATTACATACCAAAAAATAATTGAAGCCTCTAACATCTGTGAAATTCCTCTGAACCCTTCTGTTTTCCTGAATGCAACTGTGGTTTCACTAACAGTACACTAGAAATTATGGTAAAAGAAGATAATACATATTGAAAATGGGGAATTGACAGCCTTTGAATTTGACCTCACATGGTGTAAGATCTATAATGGAATTACCCTGGTGTAACACTGGGTTAAGTAAGGTGGGAATCAGGCATTTAGTCTGTAACATGGAGTTCAGGGGAGTTTACACTTTGGTCAGGGAAAAATCCTATGTTGCATTGGCACCACAGGTCTAGAAAGCTGGTCAGTTTTGAAAGTTCAGCACCTGCGAGGTTGGGGCCAGGTTTTAAACCTCAGGATAAAATTTTAATTTTTTTTTTAATCACAAAAGGTAAAAATCCTCAATGCTCCACCCAAGCACAAGCAATGTGCACTGCCAAGGGACAAGATGGATATTAGGAGGAAGGTCTCTCTTGTCTTCATCAATTAGTTCACAGTAATGTGCATGCCTCAGAATATTCTATATGGGGGCTGGGCTGGTTTAGAGGGAAGGCAATAGGTAAAATGTCTTTCTCTATTGCTGGTTCAAATTCAGCCCACATTGGTAGAGCTGAAAAGACACTGCCAACTAGTATTTCTCAAACAAGGGTCGCCACTTGTGCAGGGAAAGCCCCTGGTGGGTCGCGCCAGTGTGCTTATCTGCCCTGTCCGCAGGTCTGGCCGATCGCGACTCCCACTGGCCGCAGTTCACTGCTCCAGGCCAATGGAGGCTGCTGGAAGCAGCGTGGGCCAAGGGATATGTTGGCCACCGCTTTCAATGGCTCCCATTGGCCTGCAGTGGCGAACTACGGCCAGTGGGAGCCGCGATCGGCCAGACCTGCAGATGGGGCAGGTAAACACACCGTCCTGGCCCGCCAGGGGCTTTCCCTGAACAAGCAGTGACCCCAGTTTGAGAAACACTGAAGTAGTAACTCTTCGGGAACTGTGTGAAATGGGTATAGTGTTCTCAGTCTCAGTGCACAGTTACCTCACTCCCGAAAAAATCACAACTGACAGTAGTTTAGAGAGTGCAGAAAAGCCAAGGAATAAACAGGAATGTATATTGAAGTATTTGCTTGTGGTGTCTACAAGGTAGGAGCCAAGGTGTACTAGCAGGGCAGTACATGGAGTAGAAATTACCATTGTACCTATTCAATTTACAGTGTGCTTGTCATAAACAGATAGCTAAGGGTTAATGTCTCTTACACCTGGAAAGAAGTAATCTGAAACACCTGACCAGAGGACCAATCAGGAAGCAAGACTTTTTCAAATCTGGGTGGAGGGTTTTTTGTGTGTGAGTCCTTTGTTCTTGGTCTTCTGCCTGTACTCTCTCGGCTATGAGGAGTGAATTTTTCTATTTCCTGCTTTCTAATCTTCTGTTTCCAAGTTGTGAGTACAAAGATGGTTTGTTGTTTTGTATTTACATGTCTATAGTTGCTGGAGTGCTTTGAATTGTATTCTTTTTGAATAAGGCTGTTTATTCAATATTCTTTTAAGCAAATGACCCTGTATTTGTCACCTTAATACAGAGAGACCATTTTTATGTATTTTTCTTTCTTTTTATATAAAGCTTTCTTTTAAGACCTGTTGGAGTTTTTCTTTAGTGGGGAACTCCAGGGAATTGAGTCTGCAGCTCACCAGGGAACTGGTGGGAGGAAGAAGTCAGGGGGAAATCTGTGTGTGTTAGATTTACTAGCCTTACTTTACATTCCCTCTGGGTGAAGAGGGAAGTGCTTGTGTTTCCAGTACTGGAAATAGAGAGGGTGGACTCCCTCTGTTTAGATTCACGGAGTTTGCTTCTGTGTATCTCTCCAGGAACACCTGGAGGGGGGAAGGGAAAAGGTTTATTTCCCTTTGTTGTGAGACTCAAGGGATTTGGGTCTTGGGGTCCCCAGGGAAGGTTTTTGGGGGGACCAGAGTGCCCCAAAACACTCTAATTTTTTGGGTGGTGGCAGCTTTACCAGGTCCAAGCTGGTAACTAAGCTTGGAGGTTTTCATGCTAACCCCCATATTTTGGACGCTAAGGTCCAAATCTGGGACTAGGTTTATGATAGTCCTTAATCTAGCATTCTTCGTAAGTATTGAAAGTCCATGCAACTGTTATTTTTTATGGAAGAATAATCCTTGTAAAACACCATTTGAGAAAGCCATGAAGGAGAAGAGTAAACTGATTGTTAATGGGAGAAAAAAAATCTCTATGCCACATCCTCGGAACAATGCTCACGTTATATTTACAGTAAATAGGATGTATAACATTTGCAACATTATACAAAGGGATTTGACACAAAGGGAAAACCCCGGATAGCAATGTTGCACTACTTTTCTTATATTAAAAGATATTGTATAGATTTTACAACTATACAATATACTGTTTAAAAGAAGAGGTTATCATCAAAGCCTTCTTTTGACAGTGAAAAGTCTCTTCTTTGACTTCTGGTCCCAAAGCATAATCTCACTATTCAGAGAAGTAAATTGGCAACCAAAAGCAATTAGAACTAAGAGCAAGAAGATTTACAGTGGGTATGTAATTATCAAAAACCTCAATCCACCTTATTTATTAATATAAATGAAACTAGACAAGTGGAAAAGAGAAGGTTTCTACTTTTAGCTGATTATTGCTGGCTAATGCAATAAAAGCACCATAAAGTTAAGTTCCTGGCATAGGCATATTTTCATTCAGTTTTACTTCACTCATTGAACTAAAAGAAAAAGAGTGAAACCTAAATACAACCTCTTTCCATAGGATACACAATATGTAACAATTTATAGACCACCTCTGAAAACAGAAAGCTCTGTAACAAGAGAACCATAGAAAAGAACACATTTTTCAGTCTAATATCCTAAATACCCCCCAGTAAAGATAGAAATGATACTAACCCACAAAGTTTAGATCCAGATCTGTAGCTGAACTTTTCCTAGATTCCCAGATGGCCAGGTCCAACGACTTCAAGCCCACTTCTAGTAGTGACTTATCTGATCTGATCTTAAGTACTGGCAGTTATGAACACCACACTTATCACTCAGTCCAGTGATACTGTGAGACACCCTTGAATTCCCAGTGAAGTCTACAAAAGGAGTACGTGGAAAATAAGTTTTAAAAAAATTCTCTCCCTTGCCTGGTTGAAAAATACTCCAGTTCTATTTCCTATGTTGTTTTACTGCTTCAGTTTGTTCAGTGCTCGAATGAGTGGTGGACATGCTGTTGAAAATGTTCTTTGACTAATTGCAGAAATTCTGCTTTTTGTTTTGCAGAGTTAATACTGTTTTATCTGCTTCTCAGCTCACCTTCAAGTGACTGAGAATCCACCTCAACCTCGGGTAAGTTGTTCCAATTGTTAATTATACCCATTGTTAAAAATTTGCACCTTATTTCTTGTCTGAATATGTCTAGATTCATCTTCCAACCACTGGAATCATTATGGCCTTTCCTACTACATTAAAGAGCTGTCTATAATCAGAAATCTCTTTCCCATGAAGGTACTTGTAAACCTTGACAAAACTAAATACATGGTACTTTCTAAGTCTCTCAACAAAAGGCATGTTTTCCAGATCTCAAATTATTATGTTTTTTCTGAACCCTTTTCAATATTTCAATATCTTTTTTTGAACTACAGACACCAGAATAAGTGTTTTATAAATAAAATAATAATTGGCACTTGAGTAGCATCTTCCATCCAAGAAACACAAAGTGTTTTACAGGCTTTAATTAAGCCCACAAAACCTCCCTGAGATAGTTAGCATAATTATCTTCATTTTAAAGAATGGGAAACTGAGGCACAGAAAAGTTGCCTAATGTCACACAGAAAGCCTGTAGCTGAGCCAGGAATAGAATCTAGGTCTCCCCTTTATCAAGTGCCCACTGAGCAGCATCTGTCTCCATAGAATGAGTTAATGAAACATCCTACAGTCAAACATACAGCTTTGTAGATTCAAGTTGGATAAGCGCATAACAGCTGAAACACTTATCTGAACCCTATCCAAACTCTACAGATCTCTTCTGCCTGCAAAATTGGGCATAATCTCACAAGGCTTCCTTACAAGAGTTCTGGGGTTTTGTATTTTTAGTTGGGCGAGAGAGAAGACTCTCTTGTGGCATTAAAACTCCTCTGTATTTCCATATGCAGGACAATGCCAAAAGGGAGAGAAATGTTCTGGTCAAGTAAAAGGAGAGGGACAAAAATGTACTCCCCATTACGCAAAAAAGTATACCCATTACTTGAAAATAAACATTCATCATGCCGATAGATTTTTTTTTCCAGATAAAAATAATTCCCATCTTAAGGTCTGTTGTCATTTATATTTCAGTGACACTGAGTCTGTATCTACATGGCCAACCACAATGAGCCTCACAGTCCAAGTCAACAGAGCTTCAGAGCCCAAGGATCCAGCCCAAGCTACTGCTTCAAAGCACTGTATACACTGCTGATTTTAGAGCGCTAATGCAAGCCCTGCTAGCCCATCTGCACTAGGCATGGGAGGCTTGCTGCTGTGTAGATGTACCCCTTGAGGCCCCACCTGAGATTGTGCTGGTGGCAGACCCCAAGGGACTTGAACTCAGGTCTGTGGAGCACCTGAGAGTCATCACATGCCAATCCTCCACCCACAAGCTCACAGACAACAACAGGGGCTGGGGTCCATGAAGCCTCTTGGGGCATAAGCCCCTCCCCTATACTCCAAGGATTCTGATTCGGCCACAGCTCCTATTTAAGCCAGAGGAAGAAACAGGAAGTGGTCTGTACAACTGGGCTTCACCCTTTCATGGACTGCTTGCCTGGTTTTACCTGTTCCTGCCCTCTGGTATCCTGATTCTTAGTAACTGCCTCGTGGTTTCTGCCCTCTGGTTTCTCTCTCTATTCTGATCTCCTGGTATTCCAACCAACCTTGATTCCTTGTAATTGGCTCTGGGTCCCAGCCCCTCAGCCTGTGCCTGATGCTGACCCTTAGGCTGTATCGCCCATGCCCTGGCCCTGACAGCTGGACACTGTCCAAACAGAAATAAGAGACAGCCCGCGCCTTGAAAAGCAAACAAGCAAGACAAAGTGTAGGAGGGAACACAAGGGAACAACAGATGAAATTACTTGTTCAAGGTCACACAGTGGGTCAAGGTCAGAGCTGTGGATAGAACCAGTATCTCCCGAGTCCCATTCCATTGTCTTATGCTAAATGTTATGAATTCTTATTAACTCTGAGGAATTAGATAAGAATCAAATCAAATTCTATAAGGCTAAATTCTCAATGCCTGCATATAGCAAGTATCACTCCACTAAAGTCAGTGAAGCTACTCCAGATCTATACTGATTTAAATGGGAGCAGAATTTGGGTCTTATTCTGTTTTGTTCTATTAATGTCTCAGAGGAGTGTAATTGGGAGTATAGCTTTCCATCTCTGCATCACCATCGGGTACCAATTGGTTGCCTACGCAAAAAAATCAGCTGGCGTCTCGATCTAGTTGCTAGCTGATGTGTGCAAAGGACTATCCCAATTTACACTAACTGGCAGCATGGTTAATGGAAGTCTCAGCAGGCAGATAAAATGATTGAGAGGACATGGATTCTGAGCTACCCTGTCATTCTTAATGGTGACCTCTCCAGAAGAGAAGTGGTCTCTCTGAATCCCTACAATTGCTCTCTTTTAAGCACTAAGCAAAATATAGGCCTTTGTTAGGAAGCTGCAATACCACTAGATGCAGCTGAAATGTCATGAGAATAGCTGATCTGTTTTAGACTTCCACCATCTGGAGTTAGCACTGAGAGTAGTATACAAGATGTAATGCTTATCTCCAATTCACATCTCAAATCTGATTTCTAACTCCCGATTCAAGTCTTGAAACTTGATCCACATGGGAACAGCATTCGTAACCATAGCTGTAATGATATATTATTAACAGCCAGGTATATTAAATTAAATTATCCTTATTCTCTTAGTGGTGATTAAATCCTCACTGATTTCCTAAGTATTGGTTTTAGGTAAGAAATATTTAATTCACAAATTTGTCATCATTGACCAATAAAATCTATTCACAATTCAAAATCATGTCTCTCTCTGCCTGTCTTAATAATTGGGATCATTTTGCATTTAGAGCACTAGAAGAGAATACATCTCAGCCTTTTGGCCAGTCCAGTTAAACCTGAAATTTTCTCCATTATACAGTGTCAGCTTTGGCTAAGGATAATGAAAGAACAGATACAAATAAATGGTCACTTGCGGCTATAAGGCATAGTAGTACATTTCTCAGGCAACCCCAGAAAATTTGACGGAAATTTCAATTAGATATTATTAACACTATAATATGTATTGCCAGGAGTAATGATAAACACATTGACTAGATTTTTAAAGCTTGAAGGACAAACTCCTTGCATGGTAAACCAACATGGTCTCAAATAAACAATGACGCTACTTGATGTGAAGATATGCTAAATTTGATCATTTCTACATATCAATAAAGCTGAGGAGGAGTGTATTTTTATCGAATCTGACAGATATAATAGTGTCAAGTAGTTCCATGCAGAAAAACAAATCATCATCATAACACTTACAGGGATGACTGCAATAATGTTCAAGGAAGTTTGACTCAGCGTGGTAATAGCTTGCTGAGCTCTGGGGAACTGAAATGGATTCTTATGGCTATCTAAAATATGATGTGCCATCACCTGTACAATCTAGAAGATTATAAAAAAGGTTTAAATTAATAGGTACAGCTGTGAAAACAAAAATGATATATAAGAAAAATCATATTTGTATATCTCTACATACGTATTAATGTACTTCCAAGAGGTTCCCATTATCTAATAGCAATCTAATTGGACAAGACAGACAAAGGATGTGAGAAAAAATGTTATTACCCCCACTTTAAAGATGGGAAACTGAGGCAGAGAAATGAAGTGATTTGGGCTCAAAGTCACATAAAAAGTCTGGCAGAGCCACAAATTGAAACCAGATCTCCTGGTTCAGCCCATTACAATTAGAACAATACTCTCCTGCCCTTTTAATAATGGGCCCAGAAAGACTCACTGATAGAGAAATACATGGAATTTGAGGAACTTTGTATTATCATTTAGTGCATGGTTTCTAACATGTATTTCATATTGTGCTGTTATGAACCCATTCAGGATGTAAAAGAAGCAAAAAAAAAAAAAAAAAACCTTATTACCTTTAACACATCTGTTAGGGAAGGAAGCTAAATGAAATGTACTGAAATAGCCCCTGCTATGTTCTTCAATTAACACAATCAGTTTCTCTACTCCTTAACCATCTTGCGTTGTTTTTGTCTATGTTTTTATTGCTTCATTTATGCTAGATAGTGGAACAGAATGTGCGACAAATGTTCAAAGGACTTTTATAGATGAAATAAATGGAGGTTTGCCAATCGCCAGTTCAATAAGACAACTGTAATTGCAAAGTATCAGGTAATTTCACTTTTCTTGATCTGGGACAGAGTAAGCAACAAAGAAACATCTTCATACTCTTATCAATTCAATGACCTGTCTGAGCAAAATCTCTTTGATTCACAAACAGAACACTGGTTTTTTTGCTATACTACACTTTGCTATACACTACACTTTATACTACATCTTGTATCAGCTCTAGTAGTAGATGGGACTCAGTTTACAATCTAGATTTTCTGCAACCAGCAAATGAAAATGCATATTTCCACCACTAATGAGTCATTTTCATGATAGGCTAGACAGCCAAAAAAAGACACACACCCCCACCCTTATTTTAGAGCCACTGAATGAGATCAATGTAATCTCAAAAGTAAAGTTTGCTGAGATTTTACTAAAGCTAAAAATTTAGTCAGTCAGTTGTAGACTTTTATGTATTAACAGGAGTGTCATATTTAAGACAGGAAGGTAACTGTTCTTCTCTACTCAGCCTTGGTGAGGCCTCTGTTGTGTCCAGTTTTGGGCACCATACATTAAGACAGCTGTGAGCAAACTGAAGGGAGTTCAATGGAGAGCAACAAAAAAATGTACAAGACATGAGCTATGAGTAAAGGTTGAAAGATCTAGAAATGTTTAATCTAAAGAAGAGAAGGCTGAGGGGAGACATAACAGACTCTGAATATGTAAAAGGTTGTTTTGCACATCCACTGAAGGTAGAACAAGTAGTAATTGGCTTAGTTTGCATCAAGGGAGATTTAGGTTAGATATCAAGGAAAACTTTCTAACTATAAGAATAGTTAAGTACTGGAACAGGTTACCTAGGGAGGCAGTGGAATCCCTGTTTTTGGATGTTTTTAAGAACAGATTCTATAGAGACCTGTCAGAGATAGTCTAGGTATACTTTGCATAGTGAGATGGACTAGATAACAGCTTGAGGTCATTTTGACCTACATTTCTATGATTCCATGCATTTCATTAAACACATTCAGAAAAGAACTGTTCTAGAATTTTCTGAATTTATTTTCATTTCTTCTCTAAATGATTTTTTGCCATCTAATAAATGTCCAGTTGATTGTGCATTTAAAGAAAAATGAGAGCTTGAGAGAATTTTGAGTTAATATAGTCTTCAAAACTCTTCACTCTGCTTCAGTTGCATATCCATGTGCCTTGTTTTGTCCTTAACAAAAACTGGTGATTGCAAGGGTGCTGGAACATTTTTGTTGCCCTCCGCTGGACCCTTTCCAATTTCTCCACATCCTTCTTGTAGTGCAGAGATGGTGAGAGCCATTGAACCTAACTATAAACCCTGTATATGATGGAAATCACTTCAAGTCAGAGGTCAGCACTCCCCTTTCCAGCACTTGTGGTCCACTGTGAAGGTCTCATTTAAATTTGTCACATTAAAATGGATATTTGCCTCTTGACTGGGAAGATGAACTAAATGCCAAAGTTACCTAACAGCATCTTCATGTAACCTGATTTGCTTTAAGTTAGGAGAAAAGTATCAGAAAAAAATGTTCTGTGATTCTTGGAAATCTAACATCAGGGCTGGAAGGGACCTCAGGAGGTCATCTAGTCCAACCCCCTGCTCAAAGCAGGACTAATCCCCAACTAAGTCATCTAAGACAGGGCTTTCTCAAGCCTGACCTTAAAAACTTCTAAGAAAGGAGATTCCACCACCTCCCTAGGTAACGCATTCCAGTGCTTCACCACCCTCTTAGTGAAAAAGTTTTTCCTAATAGCCAACCTAAACTGTCCCCACTTCAACTTGAGACCATTACTGCTTGTTCTGTCATCTGGTAGCACTGAGAACAGTCTAGATCCATCCTCTTTGGAACCCTCTTTCAAGTAGTTGAAAGCATTCTGCTTCCTGTAGACTAAACAATCCCAGTTCCCTCAGCCTCTCCTCACAAGTCATGTGCTCCATCCTCCTAATCATTTTTGTTGCCCTCCGCTGGACCCTTTCCAATTTCTCCACATCCTTCTTGTAGTGGGGGCCCAAAACTGGACACAGTACTCCAGATGAGTCCTCGTCAATGCCGAATAGAGAGGAATAATCTCATCCCTCATCTGCAGGCAATGCCCCTATTTATACAGCCCAAAATGCCATTAGTCTTCTTGGCCACAAAGGCATACTGTTGACTGATATCCAGGATGGCTAAGAAACTGCAATACTTCACTAAGCCTGCTACTGTAAACTGCAGAAATTATCTGATCTTCAAAGATGATGCTTCTTACTTAGGAACCTCATTAACTCTGAAATCCTTGAATAAGATCTCAACCAGTTCTGTATTCACAGTTTATTGTTCTGTGTGGCCTTCACCTCAAGCAGCATAGAGGTGAACCTGGATTTTGTTTTACTTTCATGATCTTGCATCACCAAAGATAATACCTTCCTCTCAGCTTCCCACCCAGCCTTTATCTATAAGTGTTCAAGTTGGCTTGGACTAAGTTACAGCCAAAAAACTGAAGGATTCATAGTTGTATTTGACAGGATAAAATGTATAAATGACATAAACCATCCTGTTATAAGCCAACCATAGTAAGAAACTTCCTCTATGGAGACACTATTTCATAATTGTATGTGATGAGTAATGAAACACTTTCCTTGGAAGCATCTGGCACTGATCACTGTTGGAGGTGGGATACCACACCACATGGACAACTGGTCAGAGGAGACAATTCCTGTGTTTCTCCTCATATATCTGGGTTTGCTCCTGTGACAGAATTGGAGTTGCTATGTAATAATTTATGAATACTGTATGTTTACCTGATTTATTGGGATGTTTACTGTATGTCTGTATTTTTATGTTAACAGAGACCTTAAGGTAAAGCAAACAGAAAGCAAAAGAATGGCTCAAGATAAGCTACCCCAAAGGAAACAATTGAGAATTGTTATGGGACAATGCCCGGACTAATAGCTTTGAAGATTTTTACCTTTTTAAGGGGGGAGGGATAGCTCAGCGGCTTGAGCGTTGGCCTGCTAAACCCAGGATTGTGAGTTCAATCCTTGAGGGGGCCACTTAGGGATCTGGGGCAAAAATTGGTCCTACTAGTGAAGGCAGGGGGCTGGACTCAATGACCTTTCAAGGTCCCTTCCAGTTCTAGGAGATTGGTATATCTCCAATTATTACCTCCTTCCCAGGCAACCTGCAAAACTAGTTCTGTCCAGAAGGTCCAAAACCTGGAAACAGAAGAAAAAAGTAACTCTAGCCATTTAAAACAGGCTTTTCTCTCAAGAGATGCAAGAAATTCTTCAGTGGAGCTGTTTGGGGGACTATAGACAGACATGCACTTACTGGGGTGCCTGAAGAAGTTAGGCCTGCCTAGGACAACATTAGGGACAATAAGCTTTTAGGTCAGAGACACATACTTGTAAACTGTTTGTTGTCTTAAACCCTCTTCTCTCTCTCTCTCTCTCTCCCTCTCTTATGCTTCATTCCTGCTGCATAACAAGCAATATTTTGGTCTTAAGAAAGATGTTTTGACACCTTGTGCTACTGGTCACAGACTCCAAAGAGAAGAACTGCAGGTGCCAAACCCCATTCGGACCAGCCAAGTAATCATAGTTGATACAATGTGTACTTGAGCCCTGGCCCAGTCTATAAGTATGTCTACAGTTGGAGCTGGGGTGTGTGTGATTCTAGCATGAGGAAACACACCTGCACAATCTCTAATTGAGCTAGCTTGCTAAAAACAGAGTGTAAAGAAAGCAGCGCAAGCCACCACAAGTATGTGTCTATACTCTTGGATGTAGCCTGTCACACTATTTTTTATATTCAGACATTCTATTTATAATATGCTACCTTGTTTAGAGCTAGTGTAAGTATGTCTCCTCGAACTGGGAATTACACCCCAGCTCCACATGTAGACATTACCCTAAGAGTTGGCGAATTGTGGAATTCTACTGCAGGAAAGGTAAAAACATGAGGTCTGACACCTGAGGGGGCGCACTCAGACAGACCAGGACCATAGGTGCTGCTAGCTCTGTAACCAGGACAGCTTCTTTCCACAAAAGGGAAAAAAAAAGATTCCATCTTATTTACCCAACCTTGCAATACTTGTCTGTCTTATGCTATCAAAGTTTTTTACAGTGCTTTTTTTCCTTTTGGTCCTTATGCATCTGCATATAGATTCTTACTTCACATTCTTGACCCTGACCCAAAGGCATTACAGGAGTATTCACTAGTTGTGGATCTAAGACAGTGGTGGGAAACCTGCGGCCCATGGGCCGCATGCAGCCCATCAGGATAGTCCGCTGGCAGGCTGCGAGACAGTTTGTTTACATTGGCATGGCCGCCCACAGCTCCCAGTGACTGAGGTTCACTGTTCCTGGCCAATGGGAGCTGTAGGAAGTGGCGCGGGACACAGGGACATGCTGGTTGCCGCTTCCCGCAGCTCCCATTGGCCGGGAATGGTGAACCGCAGCCCACAGGAGCTGTGGACAGCCGTGCCAATGTAAACAAACTGTCTCGCAGCCTCACCAGTGGATTACTCTGACGGGATGCATGCGGCCCATGGGCCGCAGGTTGCCACCACTTTTCTAAGAGACGATTTTGCCATTCAATTTCTTTGGAACAAACTTCTTTCCCATTTACCTTGTTGACTCTTCCCATTCCTCATAGATAACTACCCTTAGCATGCTCATAACCTCCAATTAGGATCAATGGCTACTAATCCTATTAACTATCCTCTTGGTTCTGTGCACCTTCAACTATCACTGAAGCCAATGGGAGGTAACAGTTTTCAACACTTTGCAGGAACATTAAAAAAAAAAAGAAAGAAAGAACAAACAAACAGCCATCACCTCTCCAACAAAATGCCTTCAATCTGGGTGACCTCCTGAACTTTAATAGTTCTGGGGCTGCCTCCAATTTTGTGTCCTCAGCACAATATTCATTAGTACTGCACACTCCTGCTGCCAACCCTCCAAATCATTTCTCAAAAGTCTAAATTCTTCTCCTTGCCATAATATTGGCAGATACATTAAAAATTTAACATTTTATAATAATAAAAACATTTGCTTATATGAAACATGCTGTGACATCTTTCTAACAAGAGCTAAAAATACATTAAACTGCAGTTCAGGTTTGGGAGCCAATCAAACAATATTAAGCAGGCATCCAAAAGATCCTTTGGCATTGTATATTTTTCCTAATTATGCCTGTCTGAATAAAATATCTATATTTTAACTTGATATATTTTCAAGAGTTTGCTGTGTATGCACCAAATAGTTGTATGTAGAAATACAGAAATGCATTAAAAACATTATTTAGAGTAATTGTCTAGCATTACTCACCATCGTACAAACGCTTACTCATGCTGGTACGCTTTACTCAAATAGGACCACATTTTGTCATACTTATAATGAATACCACCTTACTTAGTGACTGGCCCCATTCACACCCATTAGGCCACTTGCAGAAAAAAGGTGCTACTTGGTGTGGCAGAATTTAGGACAGTGGAATCTAGCCCACAAGCGGCCCCACTGACTACTCACAGGAGTGAAGACTGCTCATATGAATGTTTGCAATCTATTTGAAAATTCTCACATATTACAAGTTTTCCCTTAAGGATTCCGGCAATATATCTTTGTACACAGATATATAGCTAGAAATTTCAAGTGGGAGACTAATGTTAGTCAAGATACTCACATATATAATCCTTTTGGAAGTTCAGACCCTAAAGCTCCAAATCTTCACTGTAAAAGTGTATCCTAGTAGGCAGATAGCAAATACTTTGATCTAAGTTTCAAAGGGTTTCAAAGTTTTGACCACTTTTACTAACATTCAGATTCCACTAAAGTCAGTAGGAATCTTTTCATTGACCTGAATAGGAACTGTAAAGGAGAATGCATGACCATCTTTATTTCCTGTTTACACAGATCATTACACCCTTGCTATATGCCTCCTCTTGGCCACTTTGAATAATGGCTCTAAACATTCACAATTACCACCACAAAGCTAAGCGAGGCTCCTTGAGAAGTACTTTACTACACAGATAGTCTCACTGAAATCAATGGTCTTTCCAACAAGTCTTGGCAAGTTAATTGAGTAAATGGATTTATGCATCACTTGCTGAATTTTGTCTGAAAATCTTTCCTGCTGAAGCATATAGTGTAGACTTAAAAAGTATCATTTAAACTTCCTCCACAATGGAATCTGCTAAGAGAGAGAAGTTTTTAAAGTGTTCTGAGGAGTTTAAGGTGTCTGACTGCTAGGTAGTGTCTGATCCTTCAAATACAGACGGACATGAATAACTGTACTGAGTGGCCCAGTTCAACTGACTTGAATGTTTTTGAGTACCTCTTTTGCTTAAACACACATGCAATATTATTTATAGTTTTAATCATAAAAAGGATTAAAATGCCTAAAAGTCATCAGCAGAAGCTTATTACAAATCAGAACTAAAAGAAAGAACTAAATAGTAGCTGAAGCGATAGAAATGTGTTCCTATTTTTTTTCTTTTGAAGCCATGTTTTCTTTCAGTGAGAGTGTTTATTTACTAAGATACTACTCAACAAGTAAGCATGGGCGGAACCTCTGCAATCAAGAAAATTCTTCCATTTTTAGTACCAAAATATCCACCCCACATTATTTTTGCCACTAAGAATTTTAACCCAGTTTGTCATATTTTTAAAAACCATCCTCCATTGATATGCTGTCCTTACTCAAAGTACACACATTATATTTTGTAGAATATATACACAACTTGTTTTAACCAAACAAAATTAATTCTCCATCACACACTTAAAAATTATATTAAATGACACTGTATCTCCAGATACATCCACTGACTTTACTGGGTTATGGATCTATTTATCCAGGTAGACATATGGCCCTCAAGACTGCAGCATCTGAGTGCCTAAGTGATCGAGCCCGTGGAGCTTTTGATTGAACAAATTAGGGAACAACAGCAAAAGGAGAGAACAACTAAAGAAAAAATAAAAAGAATCAGCAATAAACAAACCAACAACTCATGGTCTGTAATGAAAATAAAATATTAGGACTCTACAAAATGTACACAAAATCCTAAGTAGCAGCAGCAGCCGGCCTGATTCATACCAAGTACAGATGCCTAAAATTTTATGCTACCCAATCTGAGCACTGATTAACTTTGGGAAAGTTCATATCTGTACAATGTAGCTTGGCACCAAGTCTAGCCATTCAAGATGCTGTTGTAGAATGAAGACCTGCAAACTTGAAACCCAAACGGTATTTACTCTGATTCTGTAGGTACTTTAATTCTACAGTGATGGAAGCCACATAAATAGATGACTACATAGATAACATAGTCCTCAAACTCTAGTTATTGTCTAGAAATTACTCCATGTACTGGGCTGGGCTGAAACGCTGGCTTCAAGTTTGGTGTATTCTCTTTTAGTTCAATATGTGAACAGAATATAATTGAATAGAAACACACTTATGTTAACAATTGGTCTTATTACTTTTTTGTTTCAATAACCTGAAAATAATCAGCTTCACATCAGCACCTTCTCTTTTCCACATGTCTAATTTAATTTCTAGTAATGTTTAAAAAATAGGTCTTAGTTTTCAGTAATTAAATAAAGTGAGATATTCACACATTTAATTTTTCTATGAGGTGGAAAATAAGCAATAAGAATAACTGCTATGGTATGGCTGAAAATAAGAGAAGAGAAAGTGATGCACAGTAACAGGAAATAGGCTTTTATGTCACTTTTGCTTTTGTACAAAATGCAGAGATGCAACTCATTCCAGAGTGTCTTAGTATGACAGACTTCATAAAAAGGTCAGAGAGAAACAAGCAACAAAGGCAACAGCAGAATAGATCTGTCAACAGCAAGTAAGAGTTTTTATCTGAATGTAAACAGTACATGAAAAATACATTTAAAGATGTGACAAAACTGGAAAAATGCATTAGTGTAAAGATTGTTTTTAGCTAGCAGTATCCCTCTATACTTAACCACCAGCAACATGATATATTTAAAATCAAAATTTCTGAAATTAGAGCAAATCTTCCTGTTCCACTTCCTCTGTATACAGGGAATTTCCTAAATACCACAATTCTGCTGCATGGAGAGAGGAGGCTAGGTAGAGGAACTCTGCATGCCACATAAGTAGAAGCACTATACAGGTTGAATTCTCAGGTTCTGAAGGGAAATCACTCTCCTTCTTGAGACCAAGTGCATACCAGAAGCAATTATTAAACTACAGAGATGGAGGATAAGCAGCACAGAATTAAGGAGTAGGTGAAGAATTTAAGATACCACATTGGATAGCCAACTCTGTAAATAGTCACTGTCCATGAGATAATGCTCTTTTAATAACTCACTTCCCCCCAGATGAAAAAAAACAAGTGTGCCAGGAAGAACCCAAATGGGTCTGCATATCATACAGAAATAAATATTGTTCATTCAAAAACAACATATCTGCAAGACTTCACAAAGATAACAGTAGAGAACCAGATCTTAATTAATAAATGACCATCTGAATATTCATGTATGTGCAAAGATATTATATTTTCATCATATGGATTACTGACATGGTAGATTACATAGTGAGGCTACAGCAGAAGTCTAATGAAAATCTCTAGTAAATACATCTCAGCAATATTCCAGTCTCATTGCAAATGGCACTGTAGAGGGTTGCCAGGTGTTTAGATTTCGACCAGAACGCCCAGTAGATCCACAAGGGTCATTTAGGAATTGAGAAGTGCAAACAATGAGCAGAAGAGGTGCTGTTTTGGCCACAGATCAATCACAGCATTACTTTTCAAGCTTAAATACAAGCCATGCAACCTCGAAATACAAGGCACTGAGACCTCATCCAGTTCCACAAAAGCCTTATGAGAAGGTAGACACTGACTTATTTACCCGGCAATCAAAGGATTATTTAATAGTCACAGATTATTATTCTGTGTATCCAGAAATTTGCAAACTGCACAATACTAATAGTAAGTCAGTGATAGCTGGCATGAAGGGAATCTTCTCCAGACATAGAATTCCAGATGAAGTCTTTAGCAAAAATGGGCTGTAATTCTCCAGTGCAGATTTTAGGCAACTTGCAATAGATTTGGATTTTCATCACAAAACATCAAGTCCAAATTACCCCCAATCAAATGCACTTGTAGAAAGGGCTATACAGACAGTAAAGAACCTTATGAGAAAGACTTTTGACAGTCATTTGTATAAAGGGTTACTTTACCAAAGTATACTCCAAAAGAATGGCTTTTCTCCACCTCAGCTGTTCATGGGAAAAAGGATCAGATCTAATTTACCAATTACTTGATTCTCATAACAGTGAAACCATATAGAATACGAAAGAAAATCAGAAGTGGATGCAGAAATATTTTGACAAATGGGCCAGTGACCTCCCAGGTGATAGAGTGTGCCTGAGGAATCACATCTCTAAAGGGCTAAAGGGGTACCATTAAAGAACAGCTGCATCTAAGGTTTTATGTAGTCCAGACAGACCAGGGGGACACATTTCAGCATAATCAAAGGGATCTATAAGTAATCCCAGAAAGCTCCAACACACTGACAGTAGATGTGGACTCTGGCATTTCCTGTCTGACTGATGCTTTATCATCAACACATAAAGGAGAAATTGTCAAGGAACAAGAGGATAATTCAGGCTCTAATTAAAGGCTGATACAGAGAAGATCAGAGCAGGAGATTAAATATCCTGAAAGACTCACAGAGACTTGCTACTCTGTCTGGAGAAGCTGTATTTGAGGAAAGTGAGTGGTAAAGACTCACTTGAGAGTGATATGCTGGTAATAAAAGACGATTACTCACCTTTGTAACTGTTGTTCTTCGAGATGTGTTGCTCATATCCATTCCAATTAGGTGTGCGCATGCTGCATGCACGTTCGTCGGAAGATTTTTACCCTAGCAACACTCAGTGGGCTGGCAGGTCGCCCCCTGGAGTGGTGCCGCTATGGTGCCGGATATATACCCCTGCCAGCCCATCCACCCCTCAGTCCCTTCTTGCCAGCTACTCCAACAGTGGGGAAAGGGGCGGGTTTGGAATGGATATGAGCAACACATCTCAAAGAACAACAGTTACAAAGGTGAGTAACCGTCTTTTTTTCTTCGAATGCTTGCTCATATCCATTCCAGCTAGGTGATTCCCAAGCCTTACCTACGTGGTGGGGTTGGAGCGAGACGTTGCGGAATGTAAGACCGCTGAGCCAAAGGCGGCATCGTCTCTGGACTGCTGGACCAATGCGTAGTGCGATGCAAAGGTGTGGATGGAAGACCAGGTAGCCGCGCGACATATTTCCTGGATGGGAACATGGGCCAGGAACGCAGCAGATGAGGCTTGAGCCTGAGTAGAATGGGAGGTGAGATGGCCACTTGGGACATGAGCCAAGTCATAGCATGTCCGGATACAGGATGTCACCCAAGATGAAATCCATTGGGAAGAGACTGGCATGCCCTTCATGCACTCTGCCACAGCTACAAATAGCTGAGGCGAACGTCGGAAGAGTTTGGTCCTCTCGATATAAAAGGCGAGAGCCCTGCGGACATCCAGAGTGTGCAGTTGTTCCCGATGCGATGAGTGTGGTTTCAGAAAAAAAAAACGGTAGAAAGATGTCCTGATTAACATGGAAGGCAGAGACCACCTTAGGGAGGAATGCCAGGTGCGGTCGCAGCTGTACCTTGTCCTTCTGGAATACCGTATACGGGGGATCCACAGTCAAAGCTCAAAAGTTCTGAGACTCGCCTATCCGAGGTGATAGCGACGAGGAAGGCTGTCTTCCAGGACAGGTACAGCAGCGAGCATGTGGCTAGAGGCTCAAAGGGTGGACCCATAAACCTAGCTAATATGAGGCTTAGATCCCAGATAGGGGTTGGGCTCCTGATCTGAGGCTAGAGCCACTCCAAGCCTTTGACGAATCTGGAAACTATAGGGTGAAAAAAGATAGAACTGCTACTTTCCCCAGGATGGAAAGTGGAAATAGCTGCAAGATGCACCGTTATCGAAGAGATCGCCAGGCCCTGCTCCTTGAGGGACCATAAATAGTCCAAGATAATGGGGACCGATAAACTTTCTGGGATAAAGTCATGCTGGGCGCACCAGTGAGAGAAGCGCATCCACTTGGCGAGATATGTCGTCCGCGTGGAAGGCTTTCTGCTTCCCAGCAGAACCTGCTGCACTGAGGTGGAACAACGCAACTCCGATTGGTTCAACCAGACAGCAGCCATGCTGTCAGATGAAGGGACCGCAGGTCCGGGTGGTGAAGCCTGCCAAAGTCCTGCGTTATGAGGTCCAGGCAGAGTGGAAGGAGGATCAGGTCTGCCAGAGAGAGGTCGAGCAGCAGGGTGTACCAATGCTGTCTCAGCCATGCCGGAGCGATCAATATTAGCTGGGCTCTGTCCCTGCGGAGCTTGAGTAGAACTCTGTGGACGAGAGGAAATAGTGGGAAGGCATAAAATAGGTAACCTTTCCATGGAACTAGGAATGCGTCCAAGAGGGAGCCTGGGGAGCGACCTTGTAGGGAGCAGAACACCTGGCATTTCCTGTTCTCTCTAGAGGCAAAGAGGTCTATGTGGGGAAAGCCCCGCTTCCGGAATACAGAATGAAAAATGTCCGGACGGATGGACCACTCATGCGACAGGAAGGATCTGCTCAGTTGATCTGCAAGTGTGTTCCGGACTCCTGGGAGAAAGGAGACTACCAGGTCTATTGAGTGGGCTATGCAGAAGTCCCACAGTTGAATCGCGTCCTGACAAAGGGAGGATGACCATGTCCCTCCCTGTTTGTTTATGTAATACATGGCTGTTGTGTTGTCCGTGAACACAGCAACACAATGGCCCTGTAGATGACGCTGGAATGCTCGGCACGCTAGTTGGACTGCTCGCAACTCCCGAGACGACCAAAGGCCTTGAGTGCGAAGGTGCCCTACGTGAGCACCCCAGCCGAGAGATGACGCGTCCGTTGTTAGGGACGTGGAGAGCTGCGGTGGATGGAACGGCAGATGTGCACGCACCAGGGATGGTGTCCGCCACCAGTCGAGGGAGCCTAGAATGCTCGGCGGAATTGTGAGTATGATGTCTATGGCACCTCTGCCCGGACGATAGGCTGAGGCAAGCCAAGTGTGAAGAGGATGCATGCGCAGTCTGGCGTGCTTTGTGACGAATGTGCATGCAGCCATGTGACTGAGGAGGCCAAGGCAAGTGCGGGCAGAAGTTGTTGGGAAGCTTTGAAGTCTTTGTACAAGGGAGACTATAGCCTGAAAATGAGGTGGAGGCAAACTGGCCGTTGCAAGAGTGGAGTCCAGCATGGCTCCAATGAAATCTATCCTCTGCGTAGGCACCAGAGTGGATTTTTCTAAACTGATTATCAGGCCTAAACGCATGAATAAGTCCTTGATGATGGTCACATGACTGGTGACTTGTGCCTCAGAGGTCCCTCAGATAAGCCAGTCGTCGAGGTATGGGAAGACATGTATTCGACGACGACGTAGGGAAGTGGCGACTACCGCCATACACTTGGTGAATACCCGAGGGGCCGAGGAGAGGCCAAAGGGAAGGATGGTAAACTGATAATGTTGATGATTCACCACAAAGTGTAGATACTATCTGTGCAGGGGGTAAATTGCAATGTGGAAATATGCATCCTTCATGTCGAGAGCGGCGTACCAATCTCTGGGATCCAGGGAAGGAATGATGGTTCCCAGGGAAACCATGCGGAACTTGAACTTTTTTATGAATTTGTTCAGTCCTCGCAGGTCTAGGATAGGCCGGAGGCCCCCTTTTGCCTTGGGGATTAGGAAATATCAAGAATAAAACCCCTTGCCCCTTAATTCCTCCGGTACCTCCTCTATAGCCCAGAGTGTAAGGAGCCTCCGAACCTCCTGCAGGAGAAGTTGCTCATGAGAGGGGTCCCTAAGAGGGACAAAGAGGTGGGTTGGGAGGGAGGGGGAGAAAGAAACTGAAGATGGTATCCAAGCTCCACCGTGCGTAGGACCCAAAGATCTGAAGTTAATTGGGACCACGCAGGGAGGAATGGGGAAAAGCGTTTGTAGAACTGAAAAGGATCCTGGGAGGCAATTGGTACACTGCTCTCGGGCACACCCTTAAAAGTTTTATTTGGGTCCCGCTGTTGGCTTGGTGGGACCGGAACTGTTACCCCCTTGAGGTCCAGACTGACATCTGCGGTTGGTAAGACCTCGTCTTCTGGTAAAGTCTTGCCTCGGCCTAGGCGGGGGGTATGGGCGCTGAGGTTGGGAGCGGAAGAACCGTCTTTGAGTCTGTGGTGTATGCATTCCCAGTGAACGCATAATTACGCAGTTGTCTTTTAGACTCTGAAGCCTAGGGTCCGTCTTTTGTGAGAACAAGCCTTGGCCATCAAAAGGTAAGTCTTATATAGTATGTTGAAGTTCAGGTGGAAGGCCTGACACTTGCAGCCATGATATACGTTGCATGGCTATTCCAGAGGCGACCGTTCTAGCTGCCAAATCGGCAGCATCCAGCGAGACCTGTAGTGAGGTCCATGCTACTCTCTTTCCTTCCTCCAGGAGTGCTGTAAATTCCTGGCGGGAGTCCTGCGGGACCAGCTCTGTAAACTTCCCTACCACGTCCCAGGTGTTGTAGCTGTACCTACTCAGGAGAGCTTGTTGGTTTGCTACCCTGAGTTTGAGACCTCCCACGGAATAGATTTTCCGTCCCAACAAGTCCATTCGCCTGGCCTCCCTTGATTTAGGTGCAGGGGCTTGTTGGCCGTGGCGCTCCTTTTCATTGACTGACTGTACAACTAATGAACAGGGAGGAGGGTGCACATATAGGTACGCATACCCTTTGGAAGGCACCACGTATTCCGTTCGACCCCTCTGGCTGTGGGCGGGGTGGATGCCGGGGATTGCCAGATGGTGTCTGCTCTAGCCTGGATCGAACGGATGAAGGGGAGAGCCACTCTAGTTGGTGTCTCTGCCGACAATATATTTATTACCGGGTCTTCCACCTCTGGAACTTCCTCTACTGGCAAGTTGATATTCTGGGCAACATGCCGCAGAAGTTCCTGGTGTGACCTGAGGTCAATCGGAGGCGGGCCCGATGATGACATCCCCACTACTGCCTCATCTGGAGAAGAGGAGGATGACAGCCCAGGGACAAGTGGGTTCTGTACTGACTCCTGATCCTGGGGGATCTCCAGAGCTGGAAGATCGTGCGGGTACGGAGTGTGAGTATGAGCTTCCTCCATACCAGCTGGGAGAGGTCTGCTAACAGTGGCCTCTGGCACACGGTGTTCTGAGGGACCAGAGCGTGATGGACCAGCGGGTTCCCCTTGGGCTTGGTGATAAGCCCAAGGGGTCCAAAAAGACCACTGATGAGGTCCCTGGTCCGGGCCATGGGTGTGAGTATCCGAGTCCCCATATGAAGCAATGTCTGAATGTGATAAGACGGATTGATGATGAGAAGGCCATGGAGAAGCTGAGGCCGACTGGACAGGGTCTCTGCGTCCATGCGATCCTTCTCTATGCGGTACCGGAAAACGGTACTGGGAGTCGTACGGTGCCAAGAGTGAGACTGGGACCTGCGACCAGCACGGTGCCGGGAGGTCGACCAGTGCTTTGAATCTCTGTGCCGAGACCGGCTAGGAGAGGCATGGTGCCGTGAGCGGTGCCGGGACCTGGACCGGTGCCAAAAGTATCGGGACAGCAACCAGGATCTCGAACGGTGCCGCGAGTACGACTGGTGCCTAGATGGAAAGTGGTACTGGGACTACGAGCGGCGTCGGGATCGATGACAGGACCGAGAGTGCCTGCGGGACCTGGATCATGACTGGCGACGTTCGGTGGCACCAGGTGAGGATGGTCTCATCATGGCGGGCTTGCCTAACGATTGAACAACCCGCATCAGCGGTGCCGGGGGTTGAGGCAGCTCGGGCTCCGTCAAGGTAATCAACTCTCATGCCGTGGAGAACATCTCCGGCGTGGAGGGCACGATAAGCTCAACCACGGCGTGTGACGGGGAGCTGCCAGGCAACGGACTCGATAGTTCTTGTGAAACCGGAATCAACGGTGCAGAAGACTTCGGTGCCGCGGCAGTTGGCGGTGCCGGGCGGTCCGACTTAGTTGTATACTCTCACTGCGGTGCAGATACAGGAGCCGCAGGAGTCTTATGCTTCTTGCTCCTTGGGGAGAGAGAGCGGTGCCAGGCAGGAGCTTGGGCCGGTGAAAGCTGGTGTCGAGGAGCCTTCACTGCAGCCATGCACTCCGGTGCGGAGGAGGCACTTGTCCCCGGTGCCGCAGTCAGTGCTGAAGATGGAGGAGTTAGAGCCGCCTCCATCAAAAGTTGCTTTAGACGAATGTCACGTTCCTTTTTCATCCGGGGCTTGAAAGCCTTGCAGATGTGGCGCTTGTCTGCAAGGTGGGATTCACCCAAGCACTTTAAACAGGAGTCATGAGGGTCTCCTGTGGGCATCGGCCTATGACAGGCCGAGCATGGTTTGAAGCCCGGTGAACCGGGCATGGGCCCTGGTACCAGATGAGGAGAAGGGGCTAACCCCCGATCTCCCTTAACTATATACAATAACTACTACAAAGAACTACTAAAAATAGACTAACTAGAACTATAGAAATTCGAATTATATACACAATAACTATAAAAATGAGCGAATAGCTAGGGAGGTGGAGATCAGCTAAGCCGTGCCCCACTGTTCCAACGACCGACAAGGGGCGGTAAGAAGGAACTGAGGGGTGGATGGGCTGGCAGGGGTATATATCCGGCACCATAGCAGCGCCACTCCAGGGGGCGCCCTGCCGGCCCACCGAGTGTTGCTAGGGTAAAAAACTTCTGACAAACGTGCACGTGGCATGCACACACCTAACTGGAAGGGATATGAGCAAGCACTCGAAGAACCTCTCCTCCCTAGGTAGTTTATACATTGGGTTTACGGAAACGTACTATATGGGTTGAGAATGTATTCCATGTTTTATTAGATAGTTGTTAGCTGCATACACACATACACACACATTTGTTTTTCTTTAAGTGAGAAGATGTAGATATATATTTTGTAGAAGATTATAATTTAAAGACGCTCTCTCATAAGGGAAAATATTATGAACACAGGAATTTGGAGAGATGCGCTGGAGGTGGGGGTAGAAACATCACATGGCTGCGAGCAGCAGTTCACAGAGCTGTTCTCCAGTTTGTTTTATTAAAGTTTTATTCCTTTCTCATTCCCTGATTTATTTAATGAACCCCAAGATCATTACAGGCACAGCAAGCCAGAAACTTCCGACCAAAATTATTTTGAGACTGTATTGTTTTCGGTATACATTTTGAGCACCAGTCTATATAGATAAAAACCAAAACCCAAACAAACAACTTCACAATGACTCCTTCTAGATCAGTGCTTCTCAAAGCTAGTCCACCACTTGTTCAGGGAAAGCCCCTGGCGGGCTAGGCTGGTTTGTTTACCTGCCACGTTTGCAGGTTCAGCCGACCATGGCCCCCACTGGCAGCGGTTCGCCACTCCAGGCCAATGGGAGCTGCGGGAAGGGCGGCCAGAACATCCCTCGGCCCGCACCACTTCCCGCAGCCCCCACTGGCCTGGAGCCACGATCGGCTGAACCTGCAGACATGGCAGGTAAACAAATCAGCCTGGCCTACAAGGGGCTTTCCCTGAACAAGCGGCAGACCAGCTTTGAGAACCACTGTTCTAGATGATAAAGCCACTCTGCCTACTGAAAAGCTAAATGAGGCACTACATGCAACACCAAACTAACCATACACATAGGAATAATCTAAGTATTACAATTACACACAGAGACACACACAGGCAGAAAGATTTTGCAGTCAACTGAGTTGTTTCAATAAGAAAGAAAGAAAAAAAAAGTTTTCCCAGATCTGCTATAAAATATATATCTTACATACTGGCTGTAATAAACAGATAGCTAAGGGTTAATGTCTCTTTCACCTATAAAGGGTTAACAAACAGTGACCTGCAAACACCTGACCAGATGACCAATCAGGAGACAAGATACTTTCAAATCTCATGGAGGGAAGCCTTTGTTTGTGGGTTTCGGTTTGGCTTTGTTCTCTCTATGTCCTGGATGGGGCTAGAGGTGCAACCAGGTTTGTGCCAATCTCCCTGCTACAGTCTCTTATCTATTCAGAACTGTGAGTAAGAAAAGGCGGTCATAGTCTTTTAATTTGTTTTTTTTTCATTTACATATGTGTACTTGCTGGAAGTAGCTTAAATTGTGTTTCTGCTGGAGAAAGTTTCTTTCTATTGTTTATAAGTTGAAAGACCCTGTAACTGTTTACCATCTAAATTGCAGAGATAAACCTTTTACTTTTTTTCTTTTTTCTTTATTAAAAGCTTTGCTTTAAGACCTGTTTGAGTTTTCTCCTAGTTAAGGCTCAAAGGACTTGAGTCTGTGTACTCACCAGGGAATTGGTGGGAGAAAGGAAAGGAAGGAGGGAAAGATAAATTTGTATTGCCTCTGGGTGAGGGGGAGAGAGAAACTTGATCTCTCTCTGTTGTGTTTCAAGGAATTGATATCAGGCGATCTCCTAGTGTTCCCAGGGCGGGAAGGAGCTGGGAGGAAGAAGGGAGGGGGAAGGGAATGGTTTATTTCCCTTTGTTGTGAGACTCAAGGAATCTGGGTCTTGGGGTCCCCTGGGAAGGTTTTGGGGGGACCTGATTGGTGGCAGCGCTATCAGATCTAAGCTGGTAATTAAACTTAGGGGAATTCATACTAGTACCCATATTTGGACGCTAAGGTCCAGAACTGGGAATTATACTTGACACTGGCGAAAGGCCCCAACAATTCATCCTGATTCCTCTTATTATAATGATAATAATTAATAATTATTTTCTACTGAGTATGAAGTAAAGTGCTATACACAGTCCCATCTACAGTGTCAAACTTTGCCATTAACTTTGATGAAATTGTATGATGGAAACGTATACTGATTTCTACAATAAAAGATCAGTTTGTTTAACTCAGTTACCTTATAGATAGAAGTGGAGTTCCAAAGCAGAAAATCAGCCTGAAAATGTACTCTATTTTTTTTAATTAAGAACTGAAAAAAATATTTACAGTTTTCTGACTAGCTGGAATTGTTTAGTAACTCTGTGCGTCTGCTAGGACACAACTCCCAAAATAATTCCACTGGTTGAGGATATAAATTAGAAGACAAGTCTCTTGTGCTCAGTTTAATATTTCCTTACATAACAACTGGACTATTTACAATAGTAAGTCAGCTGGATAAAAACCCAAGACATTAACCTAGGAGAGCTCTAAAAACAGAAGACCACCATATGGTCTATTGAGCCCTGTCCTCAGAAGCCCAGGCTACCTCACTGTCTCAGCATCTGGATTAACCCCCAGAATGCAATTAGTGACTAACATATTGTTATTGTTCCACCCAAAAACATGCTTGGGACCCTCAAAAATGGACACACACTACCTTATTTCCTTTTGTTGATGACTGTAATAAAATATAATAATTTCATTCTACTCCAACCATCCTTTGTGTAAAGATATTCTGCCTGAATGCCTAGATATTGCTAATCCTTCCTTCAGCATCTGTCCATGACCTCTTGTTTTCAAATACTATAAGACAGCATCTCAAACAGCTTACTGGCATGAATCTAATCCTCTCTTTTCCACTTCACTTTAATGACATAAGAATTCCCTGTCCCCAATTATATTGGCCAAATCAATCTTCTTCATAAGTAACATTCTCCCAAAATCCTGAATCATTTTGGTTTTGGTCCACAGAACCTTCTCAATTTCCACAAAATCCTTCCAACAATAGTGGTCACAGTTACACAGGCAATTTCAAATAAGTTTCTTATTCTTTATATAACATAGTGTCAGAATATCTCCTCTGTATATCTCCTCTCTCTTTACATCCTAAGATTCCCCTCATATTTTTACTGTTATTATTCATCATGCAGATGGTTACTAATATTGAAATACTGCTCTTGATTACAAGCGCACAACCTTACTGGGTGTAAAAGGGTGCAATACTGGTTGCCAAGTGCTTTTCTGGATTTATATTGTACACACAATTAACATTTCTTTATTAACTTATTGTAGTAAATTTTGATGAGCACTACTAGCCTCTTGGCTGGCCCAGTGTAATATGAAATGTTAACTGCGTGTGCTAACTGGGACTTATTAACTACTTTGACAACACAGACTGTCTTGTGGGAAACAAGATATGACCCCAGTGAATGTACATGCATGTTACAGTAGAACTTCTTGTCAGAGTTTTACTAGATATACAAAGCCATCTTATCGGTCCCAGTAATTTAACTATAAAAGATGGATACCAGTCCTTTACAAGTTGGATAGAAAAGAGCACGTATGCTTACAATGCATAAAGAGGTGACTATGTGAGTCCATGAGAATTAGCAATTGTCAAGAAGTCTGGCTGTAGGTTTCAGACACATCAAAGTCTCATCACAGATATCATGCCCCAACCATGTCCTTTGTATTTCTTCCCAGGAAGAGTGCAGGCTGTTCATTTTGCTTATGGGGAGGTTACAACATCAATAAGACACTCCATGATGCGTCTATGGCAAGACCAGCAGTAACCAAATCTTCTCTCAGTCCTGTGATACTTTAAAGATTTTGTGCTATTTATTTTTCTGGTCATGTTAGAAAGATAACTTGGGACTGTGCATGTGTATATTATTAATGCAGCTGGATGTTTAAAGGTGCTCAGAACCTTTGAAAAATAAAACCTCTGAAAAGTATCTCAATTCAGACACCCAAAAAGTGGGGCATCCAAAATCACAAGTCATTTTTGAAAAAATAGGTCATGGTATCTTACAGAGTCTCCTCTGTTTTGATTATCAAAGCGTATGATGCCTAGACCAGTTTTTAAAATGCCTAAAATCAGCATTTTTGTTTCTTTCTCAAGACAATATGAACTAAAATTATGCATTCACTTGAGGTGAAAGACAAGAAAGATCCTGTAACAAAAGAAAAGCTGTAGGAAAAAATACCTTAAAATGTTAATATAAACATAAAAAGTTCATTGGGTGCTGTCAAGCTTAGATACAACAAGCTAAGCTAAGACTTTAGAAAATTTCTTTAATAATGGCAGCATGATGCAAATTCCTGATGAAATAAAATAGAAGAAAATCACCTGGCTTAAGGCCAAATCAGTAATTCTTCAGATTATCTACTTTAGGTTTCAGACCTCATCTTGTCCCTCACTAATGCTCTAGTCTGTCTGATGTTCTAACAGCAGGGAAAAAAACTAGACTGCAAGATCAGCATTTAAAGCCTTATGCCAATCAAGTGTTCTTCATCTTGAAAAGTGCTAAGAAATCGACAAGATCTACAGGTGAAGAATTCAGTGTATATGAATTCCTTCTGGATATGGAGAATTGCCAGCTAGACAGGAGCAGTACATATATGAAATGTATTAGTGCAGCAGTCATCTCTTCGGAGTTCATACTAACAACAAACATTACAACACTAATAAAAGCCATCTGGCCTTGTGTAGCTTTACATCTCCACCCCGCTGTCTATATCTACAATGTTTAGTCACTCCTGCAGTTCTGGGTTCTGGAAGGCAAAATGGAAACTTTTAGAAGCAGAGGAAGCAAAAGAAAAAGAATTAAGAGGCTAACACTAGCAAAAGATCAAATACCTACTTTGAGAGACACTGTCAGTCTTTTTTAGAGTCTAGATTTAGTCCCAGATTTCCTCCTCATCGCTAAAATCCAAAGGACGTGCCAGGGAGAAGGAATTTTTTTTGCAAGAGGAGGGCAGATATCCTTGTGGAGAAGGCACTGAACTAGAAATCAGAATATCTGAGTTCAATTCCAAACTGCATCACAAGCCACAATCGGTCTCTGTTTCAGTTTACCTTCTGTTAAACGAGGATAATGTTTCCCTGCTTGCAAAGAGGTTTCTGAGGGTTGTCAAAGATTGGTGACTGCATGGTGCTCGGATACTACAGGAGGCCATAAAAGTACTGAGATAGCAATCAATCATTCTTAATTTTTTCCATTGAGACTTGCTCTGTCCTCTCCCAGCACAGGGTTCCCCAAACCTACACTGATCTTAGTGGATTTTGGTGCCCTAGTGCCTTTGCATTATCTCTTCCAGTGAGTTGCCCATAGGGCACTGCTTACAAGTACCCATAGGCAGTAGCCCTTAGAATCTCCATTAAAAGAGAGGATTCTGCTCAGAAGTTTGTCCACACTTAGGCTGCATTAATTTCTGAGTGGATTCCCAGTAGTGCTAGGAAGGAGATACACAGAACTTCTGGGTCCCTTGCTCCAGCCCACCTCCACCAACACCCCAGCTACCCAAACCTCGCAAAAGACTCTTGGCAAAGTCTGTGGGGAAGGGAGGCTGTTGTTCCTCCTTCACACCAAAGGGTGAAATCCAATCAAGTCCTCAACTGCTTTTTTACTGTTTGTCCTGAAACATCATTGAGTTCACTCACCCAGGATATGAGAATACCCTGTTTAATTTCTCCCTCAGCCTGAGGAGGAGAAAGCAGTAGAACATGAGTCTCCCACCTCTCAGGTCAATGCTCTAACCACTGAGCTATGAGGTATTCTGGTTTGCATTTCTCAGTCCCTCCTGTTGAAGCTGTTCCACGGTGTATAAATAATTAAGTATGCACTGGGCCAGAGAAAGAGAGAATTACTTTAGAGTCCAGTGGTCTGGGCACTCACCTGAGAGGAAGAGGGAGGAACTGAACCCACAGGGAAAAATTGCAGCCAAGCTCCCCGCTCCTCGCCTCCTTCTCCCTCCCTCCAGGAGGGAGGGGGGAGGAGCAGGTATGTGGTGTGCTCAGGGGAGGAGGCGGAGAAGAGGCAGGGCAGGGGTGGGGACGTGGGTAAAGGGGGTGAAACGGGGGCTGGGCAAGGGCGGTGAAGGGGAGTGGGTGAGCACCTACCCAGCAGAGGGGAAGTCGCTGTCATGGGGTGAGTCGTGGGTGAGCAGTGGGATGGGGGACTGAGGAGGTACGCAGCAAGCCAGTAGCAGGCCAGGGGATGCGGAAGGGCACAGTGTGGGGGGGGGGGGGAGCGGAGAGGGAACGGGACCTGGGGCAAAGCCTGGGAGGAGCAGGAGTGGACTGTGGGCAGGGCTGATGGCACCCCAATGTGTCCCGATATTTTAGTGTGGTGATCTGGCACCCTATCCATTAGCTGGAATCTGAAGCTAGACAAATGCAGACTGGAAATAAGACATACATTTTTAACAATGAAAGTAATTAACCATTGGAACAATTTAACATAGGACATGGTGGATTCTCCATCACTGGCAATTTTTAAATCAAGATTGGATGTTTTGCCTAATAAATATGTTCCATGAATTATTTTAAGGAAGTTCTATGACCTGTGTTATACAGGAAGTCAGACAAGATGTTCACAATGGTCCTTTCTGACCTTGGAATCTATGAATTAGTTCTTTCAATTGTATATCTGTTTTATAAAAATATGGACAAACATCAATTGCTCAGTCATGAAGGTATTTTAACACAAACTACACTGTCAAAGTTCATTATGAAATGTGGAATACTTGATATGGTGTAAAATTAATTTCATTTTTGTGCTGATAATGAAGAAAGGTTTTTGTTTTTTTGATTAATTCTGCATATTATGTGATTGGTTATTTTTTATGTGGCTCAAATGCAAGATACAGTCTTTTGTAAAAGGAATTTTAAAATTCTCTTGATTATAAATGGACTTCAGTGGGAATTTGGAAAATAGGAATCACCATCTGGGTTAGATCAAGAGCCATCTACACCAGAATCCTTTCTCTGAGAGTGGCCGGTACCAATTGCTTCAGAGAAAAGTACAAGAAACCCTGCTGTAGGGGTTATGGGATTATGGAAAATGCCCTGTTAGCACCAAAAGTTAGAAGTTTATGTCTTGAAGCATGAAGGTTTATATTCATTGCAAAACTTTATTTTTTTCATGTTTTGTATTATAACTCTGGGTGCTCTCATTGCCCAAATAAATGGCTGAACTTTGAATCCTGCTAAGCTCTTTGCTTTTATGATATCACCAAGTTTGCTGCGGAAGGACTTCACAATGTAGCCACTTTCCCCACTCCCTTCACCATTGTTTTATTTTGGGAAAGATCATTATTTATGTGTTAATGTTAATAAAGTCTAGTAAATACAAGTGGGGGCCCAAGGTAGCAAAAACATTAAAATTCCATTTATTAGTCAAATTGTAGAATTTTACACAGAAGACAACTCCATCAAATAAGCCTAATAATAAATATTCCTTTCCCCTATTTAAAGATTGTCATATGCAAGCTGTCTTCATGCACATATCCCTCTCTTAGAATCACAGTTCCTTTACAGGTTTTAGAAATTACATCCATTTTCCCAAAAAATTCTCCCAAACTTATTTTCAATTCCAAAAATATTCTTCTTACCACTTTTATAATAAATTCTTTCACAGACGGAACCATTTCTTCCTTCCAATATCTATGGATAATTTTACAGCTATCAAAAGACTAAAGAACTCTAGGTCTGTTGTTCCCTTGGCATTTCTATTAGATTAGACATACTGCATATGCTAACATTATATACACACCACAAATATCATTTTGCTTCCTTTTTTGTTCATAGGCTGTGAGATTATATTAAGATGTTATATTTATAGTGGATCCATCCTGATTCTATGATTTTAATGTCCTAGCTTTTCCCTCCGGATGTTTCTAACTCACCTTTCTTTTTTGACAATCCTCCTTGTAGTTTATTGCAACACTATTTAATGACAGGATGCCTCTCTCCTGCCATCCCCCCTATCCACCCCCCAGCAGCATGTCAATTACATTAGCCACCCAGTTCTGATCCTGTTCTGTATTTTCTCAAAAGCCACACTGAGCTTTAAATGCACAAAATGGTCGTTGCTACTGTCTTCATTTCTGAGCTTTGACAGTTGCAATTTTCTTGTATTCTGTTACTAAAAATAGAACTACTTCCAACTACCTGAGCTGGAAACCCACAGGAAAGCTAATTAAACAGTCAGTAAACAATGCTCCTCCCCATTGTGTAAATGGTAGGATAAGAACACTGGCTCAGATCTGAGTTAATGCACCAGATTTATGTGCCCCTGCAAGTCTTTGAAATCTATCAAGTGTCATTTAATTATTCTTTGTTGTTTACTTCACAGATAAATTACCATTTAGGTCAACAAATGAGAAAAAAAGAGCAATCACTTTTTTTTTTTAAAAAGGCAATCTGGGCCATACCCTGGGTTTGTAAACATCAGTGCAGCTACATTGATATCAGTGGAACTTTGCTGATTTACACCTACTGAGAGACTGGCCCTGTAGGTTTAACTGGAGCTCATCAGCACAGGAATTGTTTTCAGTGGATTCAGAAAAGGAAATACTCTTTAAAAGGTGAGGTGCTGTCACATAACGACAGGAACAAATATCCTTTATTATAAACAGGCATCTCGCTCGCTCTTAATTATCAGCCACCCTTGTCCACAGCATGATACCAGGCTGCTTGTTGGATATGGATGAGTTAAAAGTACTCAGCGACTGAAATACACTGGTTGGTTAGATTTTCCTGAATATTTGTCAACTCAATACGTTTTTTCTTGCTCTTTGAGCCCCACTGTGCACCTCTTAAATGGGGCAGGATCAGAATCACTCAAACACATTTGCATAGATGCTGCCTTCATTCCTGCGTCACCCTCCAGGCCCTTCTCTATTACCCATACCCAAAGCTTTCCCTCTAGTTTCCCAAGTGATGAAAGGACACATCTCATGTTTTGACAGGTACCAGGTAACAATTCATAGACTGATGCACAACCACCAGTAAGAACCGCCCTGGTGCATTAGCAACTGCAAAATAAAGCTCATTTTAGGACTGATGTTGCATTGTTTTCTGACCCAAAACCCATCCTGACTTCAGTATAAAGAGGCAGAAGGATTTTTTTAAAAAGAAAAGATACAGACTTTAAAACAGCAGAATTTGGTCTTTCCAGATTAGAACTCAGAGAGTAAGCAGGGTCGCCTTACCATGAGGTGAACTGAGGCGGCCGCCTCAGGTGCCAGACTGGGGTGGGGGGAGGGAGGAGAGGGGGGAAAGGGGAGGGAGGTGCCACTAGGACCCAGAGTATAGAAAATTGTGACTGCTGCTGGTACATATGTATTCTTTTTGCTCCAGATGCACAGAGATGGTGGAGTGCTGTGCTGGAGGAAGGAGGGCACAAGAGACGTAACAGGCAGGCAGGAGAAAAGGTGAGAGGGAATAACAGAAAGCTGCAGGGAGAGAGCAGAGGAGGAGCCTATTATGTACCTCTCTAGAACACTTAGGAGCCTGGACTGATTAACACCAGCTTCTCAGGGAGCTTCCTATTTTCTGTTGCTTCCCTGAACCCACATGAGGAGAAAAGGCAGTCAGCTGAAGCAGCAGGAGCCAGTTAGGCCCTTAAGACGCTGACATCTGCCTTCACTCAGGCCCTGCAACTAGCCTGCTTATTTGTCCCCTTCAACTGAGTGTTGAGAGCCAATATAGCTAGCACAGAACAGCAGTCATGAGTGAAAGAAGAAAATGCCCCTCTGGGGCAGCATTCAGAAAAAGAAAGCAAGTAAAGGAAGCTTTTCTATCTAAGCAGGAAGGAGCTCTCCTGAGATACATAGACACATATGTTCACGGTGAGCCTTCCAGCCCCAGTGAGGATGTGAGTGGTGATCTTCCAGTTAGAGTACAGGTGACCTGGCAGCTACTGCAGCACCCATATCTCCATCTCAAATGGATGTAACCATGCACATTCCTGAAGAAAAGTGTAGATCAGAGAAGAGTGTGGTGGAGGCGCAAGAAACAGCTGCTGCTGAGTTTAGTTCCTTAAGGTCTAGATGATCCAGGACTGTGGACCCACTTGAGCAGTAGCCTGAGGGACTTCCTTGTACGGCATGGGCCACAGCAAGTGAAAAACTTCATGTTCCCCAGAGACAATGAAAACAGAAGTTTCCATCCAACACATTACTGGCGTGAAATCCACAATGGTGACAAAGTGGAGAGGCCATGGCTTATGTACTCATAAACCCAGAATGCTGCATACTGTTTTTCTTGCAAACTCTTCCAGTCTAATGTTCCAAAGACAGGAAAAATCTGGCTAGAAATCTGGCATGCCATGAGAAGACAATAAATCACCAGAGAGCATTCCACAGGCGGAAAGAGCTTGAGACGAGACTAAGGTTAAAGGCCACCAGAGATGATCAGCATCAAGAGAAGATTGCATTAGAGTCTCTTTACTGGCAAAATGTTCTGAAAAGGCTCATTGCCACTGTGAGAATGCTTGTTACCCAAAACCTCGCACTGCGTGGCACTTCAGATCAGCTGTATGTGCCAAACAATGGAAACTTCCTTAAAATTGTGGAGCTGATGGCAGAGTTTGATGCTGTACTCCAGGAGCGTCTAAGAAGAGTCACTACCCAAGAAATGTACACACACCACTACCTTGGAAAAACAATTCAAAATGAGATCATACAGTTACTGGTAACAAAAGTCAAACAGAAGATTGTGGAAAACCTGAAGTCAGCAAGATATTACTCTGTTATACTGGACTGCACACCTGACATGAGCCATATGGAATAAATTACTTTAATGGTGAGTTTTGTAACAACAACAGAATCTAGTGAAAATGTCCCTGCAATGGTGACTGTCTCTACAATTTATTGACATTGATGATATTACTGGAGCTGGTATGACAAATGTGCTTCTTAAAAAGCTGGAAGATACAGAAATTGCGATAGCTGACATGAGAGGTCAGGGCTACGATAACGGTGCCAACATGAGAGGAAAGAACAGAGAAGTGCAGACATGGATCCGAGCGTTAAACCCTAGAGCTTTTTTTTGTCCCATGCAGTTCTCATTCACTGAACTTGGTGGTCAGTGATGCAGCATCAGCTTCTAGTGAGGCTGCTGAATTTTTTAATGTAATTCAAAGCATCTATGTATTTTTCTCTGCATCAACTCATCAATGGCAAATTTTGAAGCAACATCAGGGAACATCCTCTCTGACACTGAAACCATTGAGTGCCACATGATGGGAAAGTCGAGTGGAGGCGATAAAACCTATCAAACACCAAACTGGGAAGACAGATGATGCCATAGTTGCCATTATGGAGGAAAATGCTATGACAGGAACTGTTCATGGGAGAACAGTGGCAGAGGGAAATGAAATCACCAGAAACATACATAACTTCAAATTGCTGTGTGGCTCAGTGTTGTGGCATGACATACTGTTTGAAATAAATGTTGTAAGCAAGAGACTCCAAGGTGTTGACCTTGATATATGTGGAGCAATGGAACAACTGGACAAAGCAAAGTCATACCTACAGTGTTATCGGTCAGATGAGGGATTTCAAAATGTTCTTAAGAGTGCACAGACATTGGCACACTGAAGCTATTTTCCCACCCATTCAAGAAAATACAAGAGTCACTGAACATGACATTTTGATTACGAAGCACAGGATAATCCCATAAGAGACCCCAAAGAACAATTCAAAGTTGAATTCTTTAACCAGGAGCTAGATTGTGCAATATAGTTAGTTGAAGAACTTTTCATGCAGCTCAAGGAACACAGGAGTATATTTAGGATGTTATATTCCAAAACTCCTCACTATACCTGAAGAAGACCTACACCAGCAATGAAGGGCACTAGAGACAGTGTTGACACTTGATGACATGGGCAATATTGATGCGAGTGATTTAGGTGATGAACTGAAAGCCCTTTCAAGATATATTTCAGAATATATGAATATTTTGGAGTTGATCCTGCTGAAATGTATGTGCACAAATAAGATGACCATCCTCTTTACAAGTGCTCTGTGCATACTTCTAAAACTTCCTGTAACAGCTGCTAGTGGAAAACACAGCTTCTCCAAGCTGAAGTTAATAAAAACACATCTACGCTCCACAATGACACAGGAGAGGCTGGTCGGCCTTGCAACCATCTCAACAGAGCATGAGCTGGCCCAGACTGTGGACCTTCAGGAGCAGTTCAAATCTTTGCAACCAAGAAAGCACCACTTTGATTATGCAAACAAATAAAAATGCCACTGTTTACTGGGCAGACAAGAAAAGTTACATTTGCTGTTCAGGCATTTAAAGTTAAGTGTTACTTTTGAACAAGGCATTTTAAGTTGTTAGTTCTCCTTTACTGAGGTAGGTAGCAGAGAAGTACCATGAGAGGAGGAGAACAGGAAGAAGGCAGAATTGAGATCTTTCAAAGTTTTGGCCCAAGTGAGGGGGCATGGGGGCATCATTTGAGCTCCCGACCTCAGGTGCCAAAATGTTGTGGGCCGGCCCTGAGAGCAAGGATAAAAAGAGAGTGTGTGTGTTAAACAGAGGGAGTGAAATTTCCCTCATGATCTCATTCTAACAACTATGAGCATTCCTTCCTCTGATCCCTATGTAAAACAGTCCTGTCCCCACTTCCAAAATAGTTGCTGGAGTATGTGAATTTGGTAATAAACAATCTGATTAGCTGTTTGTCCCTTGATAGAGCACATCACACTCCAGCTGTACTGAGCACTACAGTTACAGAATGAATACAATGCTAACTCTCATTATATTACTTGCAATTTTCACGATTTCAGGTGGTTTGTGTGTCTGGATTACTTGAGCTTCCTCATGATTTTTTGCCCAATGGAAAAGGATTACCACCTCCCATTCTTCTCAAGGGGACAGAACCTTGCATTCTCTTCAAAATCTGTGGCCAGGGAGGAGACAAAGACATTTAGCTAGAGCGGCTTGCTAAATGAGGGAGGGAAGTAGAGGAAAGAAGCAAATAAGATGGACACCATGGGCTATGAGTAACAGAGAAGGGCTTGGGGGGGTAACATAGAAATGGGACCGCAGCTAAGGAAATTTTCAGTTCAGGAAGGAAAACAGACAAAGGAATGTGGGAAAGAGGAAGACAACTGGGTGGGAAGGTGAGACACATAGGGGAAAACAGACTACAGGGGAAGAAAATTAGAATGTGAGGTGCTGGATATTGTGAGAGGGAGGGACAGAGATAATAACGGGCAGGAAACTGAGCAGAAATGGAAGGAGACTTTGAAGGGAAGAGAATGTGAGGGTGAATATTAAGGGGAGCAGAAAGGGAGATATAGGTGAAAGGAATACTAGGAGGCTGACAGGAGGAGTCCAGGTGGGAAGGTTGGACAGTGATAAGGGAGGAAAACAGGAAATAGCATGCCAGTTTCCCACCTGAAGTGTTAGGAGAAGGTACATGGAACCAGCAGTCCACACACATTGAATGATCTTTTCTTTTCAGTATTCTTCCTATTTATCCTACTCATGCTATGGCAGTGATGTCACAATGATCTAACCCGGATAGCCATTTCTAGTTTATTTACTAGGATACCAAATACACTTAACAGTTTCTTTTCTCAGGTACTAAGTCAATTGAGTTACACACTTGAATTACCTGCAAGTATTTTGCTGGTGGTCTATTTTTACCAAGTAAAATCTTGCTAACGCAATAAGGAAAGTATGGCATTTTTCTGCCCTGCTTATAAGTTGACAAAGTTCCTCACCCCTTCCCTCTTTTTCAAAAATCCCTTGCAAGAAAGAACAATAAATAAATGATAAATGTTGCTTTTCTGGGAAGAATGGTGGTTACAAAAGTTAAACCTGTTCCAATAATTGTCTTTTGTGGAAACATTTTGCAGTATAGCTACATGAGAAAGAAACTACCCATATTGTCGTATTTTAACAATGAACAGCCCCATTCAAACTCCAGCCCTTTTATAAGTTAAATGGCTTTCTGATTGTTGCCTGCGTAAATCCTGCCCCACTTTGCACACACGTATCTCTCAAACTTCATGGGTTTGGGCACATAAAAATGAGTCTGCCTCCCACATACAGTGCAGAGTCAGACTGTGGTTAATGGAACCTGAAAGTATAGGTACAACCCTGCCTAACAGATTTAGGGAGAAGTTAAAAGACTGTGCTGGGGAAAAGTGACTAACAATTAATAAATCCTTTCATTCAATAGTACTCACTGATCAAAGGAGGAGGAGAGGGAAATAAACCATATTAATGTTGCTATACAGACAGACATGAAAAAGAGCTTTTACCACAGGGTGAGCTCCAAAGAATGAGTACAATAATCTGCCATGCTATAATACACTAATTTCAAAGGATTCAGTAATCATCATCATTATTAGCCTGCCTTTGCTGCAAAACCTAGGAGATCTACTGCAGTAGCTCCCTTTAAAATACAGGAAATTCATCTAAAATAGCTTTTGACTACCCTCCAAGTTTCAGAAATATTTAATTAAAAAAATACAAGCTCTCAAATGAAGCATTAGAATTGTTCAGCACCATTTGTTAATTAAAAATACGGTTTGACATTCACAATTTAGAAAACCAGTTACTAACGTATAGAGTAAATATAAATGCCACTGCCTACCTCAACTATGTGCGGCATCGGGTTAAATCCACAGAGATTGCACACAATAGTCTTGCATTCTGTACATGTATTGAAGTTGGGAGGATCCTTAGAACCAATGTTTAGTCCAGTTTTACAAAGAGTACAAGTTGATATAGGTAGGGTAGTTTTTTCCAGTCCTGGTGGCCCAGCAGTTTTTTTAGATTCAGCAATTTGAGGCGTGCTGTCTTTAGCAGCAATAGGTTTCTTTTCAAATTCAGACCCTTTAACGGTTACAATGTTATCTGCCTTGGGTGGCTGTGATTTTTCTGCCACAGGAGGCTTGGCTTCTTTTTTCACAGGTGCTGCTTTTGGAGATAGTTGAGTCTGACTGGCCTCTTTGGGCGGTACCTGAGATGGTGGAGGGGGTTGCTTAGTAGCAGGCCCCAGTAGAGGGCCCGATGATTGAGGTCCTGGTTGGCTTGATGTGGAGATTAAATTTGAAGCCTGGCTAAAGATTGAAGCGCCAAATCCAAAGAGTTTCCCTGTAACTGTTTCTTGTGGAGTTGTAGGCTGTGGTTTAGGGGCATCAGTAATACCTCCCAGATTTAGACTGAAACGCCTTGGTTGCTCTTGAGCTCTCTGAGGCTTTTGAGGCTGAGGTACTAGCTGCACTGGGGTAGGCTTTGGGCCTACAGATGGTTGTTGTCCTTTTGGAACCTGCTTGGCATCAGGTTTTGGGGTTACTTTTATTTGTGTCTTCTTAGGGTCTTCCTTCATTTGTGTTGGCTCAACAGCTTTTTGACCTTTAGTGTCTGATCCAGGGTGAGAAACAAATCTAGGATCTGACTTTTGCTGTGACACTTGTGGTAAGGTTTTGGAATCTGGCAGGACAGCTTTATCCCCAGCCAGATGGCTGTCCTGCAATAGCTTGGCATGTTCTGCTCTCTGAGGTTCCATTGCTTTTTGTTGAGTTGACGGAGCTTTGGGACCTTGTGAATCCTGTTTCAGACCAGATGCCGAAGAGGTAGGCACACTGTCAGTTGTAGGCTTCTTTTGCTTATCTTCAACCAATGTTGGCTTGATCTGGCCAAATTTTGGAGTGGGTTCAATTTGCTGAGAGATGTGCAGGGTAACAGGCTCAGTGGGCGGCTGCTTTGATTTCTCAGGGGGAGAGCCAGGCATGGATGGTTGCTTTGTCAGTGGTGGGGGCTTTTTAGGTTCTGGGGGCTGGGAAGGAGCAGGTGTTTGAGAAATCTCTTTCTTTTGAGTAGGCTGCTGGGGCTGGGAGGGTGGTCTGGTTGTTAAAGGTGGAAAGGTTGTCTTCTGTTTGGGTGGAAGAGGCTGTGGCATAGGACCATGAACTGAAGCTAAATCACCACCTAGTGCTCTTTGCATCTGGCAGTTTAAACAGAGCCATTCTTTAACCTGCAGAAAAAGATTTACAATTAGGGTCATGCAACGCTAATATTAATAAATCAACTTTTGGCTAGCATTAGTAAATCAGGTAAAAGTTCAGCAAAAGAGGGGGAAATATTACCACTAAATATTGCTTTATGATTAAAAAACACAAATGAATCTTTCATTTCACTTCTGACTCCTGCAGTCCAGGCCATCAGAACAAGTCCACACTTAAGGCACTGTGGAAATTGATGGGGGGAAGCATTGATTTGCCAGCACTGATTCATCAGCAATACTGATTTACCAAAAAAAAGTTCAAAAAAGAAAACAGTAATAAATAAATAAATAAATAAATAATTATAATAATACTCAAAATAGTTTGGTAAATTAATGCTGCCAATTGAAAGCCATGATTATAATGATCAGAACAAAAGTGCAATTATCAAGTTCCTGGTCTAGTTTATAGTTTTGGTTATGTTTTATATAATAGAAGCAAAAAAGTCACAGTAGTGCTCTATATGCACATATGAACTAACAATAGAGGTGTGCTAATGAATTCCATATATTTATGTAGACCTATTTTATATGATCAACTTCTGAGCACAAGTCTTCATCTGAAATGAATGAGGAGCGCTGCTTAAAACATGATGGCCCTGCATGAACCATAATTGTGTGTTCCTACAATCATATCGTTATTAGGCTTACTAGATCCAAAAGTAATTACCATACGCCCCATTGTACTCTTCATTATTCAGCACAAAGGGAAGGAATAAGGTAAATAATTCATCTATTTTCTGTACCTCTAGGCCTCTATTACTGTAGTATCCAAGAACCTCACAATTTGTAATATACTTCACTTCACAACAGCCCTGTGAGGGCAATAAATGCTATTTTACAGATGGGAAACAGACTACATGACTTGCCCAAAGGAAGTATGGCAGAGCAAAGAATTGAACTGAGCTCTTTTGAGTCCCAGGCTCTGACCCTAATCTCTGGACCATTCTTGCTCTCTTGTTATGCCCCCATAACTGTTTTAAGAGAGAAGTGCAGCACAAATACAGCACTGTTTTTCCCTGAAGGCAATCTGCACAATTGCGGTTGGGGCACCATAGGATTTCAGAAAGGACATGTTAGGCCAGAGGAAGAGGGAGATGAAGCCAGGAAAACATCTGCTCCACATGGCATTCCCCATGCTTTTCATTGCTACTCAGTTTGGCATGATATCCTGCATGGCAACCATTTCCAGCAGGAGAGTTAGTTCTGCTCATTACAGCATTCTCTTACTCCTCCACACTCTGTATTCCCTTTGGAGGGGAAAGTAGATCACAGGTTCACCCACGAAACCAGTGCTATCACATCTCCTGCATGAGCCACACTGCCAAGGGACAAAGGGAGATGCACACAGGGGTAATACAGAATTCCTTTTAGGCTCTTGGCTGCCCCAGGTGAAGGGAGATTCATGCATCCTGCTCCCTCCACAGACTTGCAAAACCTCCTCCCTACCACCAACCAAGATGAAAACTAGGACATTTTATGTGGTGAAGGTTTTGGTATCCAAGGGCATGAGCCAAGCTTATGGGACAAAATAATTAAGAAACTTCAGCTCCCAGTTCAAGTGTGTGCAACTCCCACTGAATTCACTGCAAGTTGAACCCATGGCAATGAAAACTGAATTGGCCCAGACTGCTTTTTAATTATTACATTTCCCTCTATACTTACCCAGCAATACATTTCAACAATAACCGTAAAAGAGATTTTAACATTTAGACTCAGTATCTTAAAACACCACCTAGATTGTCCCTAACTATTCAGATATGTACAATATACATATGTTATGGAAGACGATCTCAACAACAGTAACTGCTTCCCTTACAGGAACACTGGTTAGGCCCCAGATGTAGGTTTAGCAATAACCAAAACTGTATTAGTATGAATGTTATCATACGGACACTGTCTTTTGTCTTCCATTTTCAACTAAGACTGTTTTTGGTTTGCGTTTACACACTCCTCTGCAGTGTTCACAACTCAAATATCTGCTCGGCAACCAAAAAGTGAAACTGACTAAAAACAAAACTGAAACAGGCCAGTTTAATTTCAGCTGACTGACTTAATAAAAGAATGAAATTTACTGCTATGAAGTCATATTTTGATGGCTTAAATGAGGTTACTTTGATTATGCATCAATGAATAAAATGTGCTGTTATTTTCCTCTGATTTTACCAGCAATAGTACCACAGACCTGGGCACTAGGATGGCTCCCCAATACGTCAACCTCTTCATGGGCCACCTTGAAGAAGAATTTCTGAACAAATGCACCACAAGGCCAATGACATACCTGAGATACATCAATGATATTTTCATCCTCTGGACAGATGACTTAAACTTCCTCATAGATTTCCACTACAACTTCAACAACCATCACCCGTCTATAAAACTCTCTATGGCACACTCCCATGCCAGCATCAACTTCCTGGACGCCAAGATCAGCTCCCCAAATGGAACCCTACAGATAACTATATACAAAAAAACCCACAGATCATCATACCCATCCTCATAGATCCAATAGCAACCCCAAACACACCAAGAAATCTGTTATCTACAGCCAGGCACTCAGATACCACAGAATATGCTCTGAGGAGAAAGTCCAGGATATCACCTTAAGATGCTCAAAAACACCTTAACTCAACTAGGACACTCCACCAGAGAAATAGATTACCTCATGGAACAGGTCACTCAAATACCCCGAGAGAACCTGTTTCAATACAGAAATAAATCCCACTTTTGACTGCACCCTTAGTTGTCACCTACCACCCCACACGGAAGTCTCATATGGTAGCATCAAACAACCACCACCCATACTTGATGGGGACCCTATCCTGAAAGAAAGCTTTCCTGAACCCCCTCTTCTAGCCTTCAAACAACCCCCCAATCCCTCCAAGCTCATCTTCAGCAGCTAGTTCCCAACAGACCAGGACACATCAACTCAAAGCAGCATCAGACCCTGACAGAACAACAGATACAAAACCTGCAAACATATCTCCACTGCTACAATGATCCACACCCCCCACAACATACCTTTCAGGATCCATACCAATCACAACATGGGGTATACCTCATTCAGTGCACTAAATGCCTCAATAGCAACTATATGGGTGAAACTAGACAATCACTACATTCTCGAATGAACTCACTGAGGAAAATGATAAAAGACAAAAACACCCTTGCACCTGTGGGTGAACACTTTTCACAAAGTCATCAATCAATATCTGACCTATCAGTCCTCATCATCAAAGGAAACTTGCACAATGCTTTCAAAAGACAAGCCTGGGAGCTTAAATTGATAAATTTTCTAGACACTAAAAATTAGGGACTAAGATGGATTTATGACTTATTACAACAGTCTGTAACCCACTAATAACCCCATCCCACTGTTTCTTCCCCTGCCCCCTTCATTTCCTTCCTATGACTGGAGGGGTGTTTAATGGGTCACTTCCCCTTATATGGTCCCTTGAAATATGTATTAATTACTTTTGGTAAATAATCTGTTCTACCTTGTATTGAGCAGTGACACGGAGTTCTTTTCCAAGACCTGAAGAAGAGTGCTGTGTAAGTTTGAAAGCCTGTCTCTCACCAACGTAAGTTGATCCAATAAAAGATATTCCCTCACCCACCTTGTCTCTCTTACCACCAATAAAGACAAGTAATGATGGCCTTTTAATTATCAAATGCTTTCTTCACCATGTGATATAATGAATGGTAAACACAGCACCTGATTAAATCAGACTAATTATAGTGTCCAGTTAGAGTCTAAATAAATAATATGAGTCCACTCTGTTCTGAAGTTTGCAATATATTATAACTTGAGCACCAACAATGTTAGCTGCCTCTATATCCTAGGTTTTCATTTTTTACTTTCTGAATCAAAATAAAACTTTTAAAATAAAAGTTAATGAGTAACTCCTACAACTGAAATTAAGGAAAAAAAATAGGGATTTTACTTTTTTTTTTTTTTTTTTTTTTTTTAAAGTCCTCTGTTTTAGCCATACATTGCTCCCAGGCATTTCAGTGGGAGGAATTAAGTGCCAAAACCCCAAAGACATTATAACCAATACATTTCAACTTAAACTAAAGAACTGTAGGAGGAGTTGTAAAATAAATTATGTTAAGAGCTGTATTTTATCAATTAAAATATATTGAAGTATGGGCCTGATCATGTATCTGCTGCCATCAAAAAGTTTGCTTTTGACTTCAGGGGGGGAGTAGGTTTGGGCTGTACCCAAGGCTGCTCTTCCATATTTTTACAGACAACGTAAAATTTGCGTTGTGGGAGGGTGAGTGAGCACCTCACTCTCCATTTCCCCTCTATTCAATGATGACCATCATAAAAGGAGAAAGAGTGAGCAGTCAGAGCAATGCCCTGGCCCAAATCCCAAACTCTTTCTATGTTACATTTATTTCTTCCCAGAGCCAAAAAGGGGCAAACCGTTAGTGCAGTGTGGCCTTACCACAGATCTGAAGTAAACGGGCACTAAAGCTAGTGTAATTGGCCCAGGAACAATCGCCCCAGTGGATTTTTTAGTGGAGTAGAGACTCCTATGCTACACCTCTTCATCTCTTCTGCCAGTATAACAAGGAAAATGGGACACTGCCAGATCATCTCCATCCATATTGATCTCCTGGCTGAGTTTTTGGCCATTTGGGGCCATCTGCAACTCCCTGAGATGGCTTTAATCAGCAATGCACGGAGTATGCAAAGACCAGAGGAGTGAAAAAATAAGCTTTGCACAGCCTTTCATACTCCCCCTAACCTGCATTCAGGGAGCAGCAGCCAGGCTCCACGATACAGTCCAAAATGCTTAATAAATAAGGATATGTAGTGATAGAAATGTGTTTGAGATGGGCATTTTATTTAAAGGACTGACAAAATATTGAGAATAAGCACCCAATAACTTGGAGAGATTTGCACAGAATTCCAAGATAGCTGCACACATCTGTGAAGGAAGTGAACACTGCCTTAATAGTAACTACAGTCACCTGTGCCTCCTCCCCCCGCCAATTGTTTTTTAATCTTTTCTCTGCTTCACAATCATTTCAAATTAAAAAACTTTCAGTCCAAAGCCTTTCACTCCAAGTTCATTCCAAAGAGAGTTTTTCTAAAATCAATTAAAATAGATTTTGATAAAGAAAGGAACATTGCCACAACCTGTACTGAATCTCATGGACACAAGCATAGTAGAATAAGATTGTTCTTTTACACTTTAACAATTCAGTATCCTTAAGGACTCACATCACATCAATGTGCTTCCAAATATACTTTCCTTATTAATTTCAATTAAAACTTTTGCCACAGAGACAGAATGAAAAGTATGTCATCTGCCACAGGTTTCTTCCCTTTCTCTTGCCCCTCAGCCCTGTTAAAATGTAACTGATTTCTGTTGCACATATCCCTAGTAACACTTCTGTTCAGATTTCAGCAGTGTAATATGGAAATCACTATCCTCATCTTCTAGCTCTCTGATGTGAAATTATGTAATTTCAAATAACAAGCAACCACTAAAATATATTTCACAAGAAGGCAAGCCATATGTTTAGAGAAATAACAGCTTTCTAATGACTGGGCTAGTTAAAAATGGGAGCTCCAAAGTAAGTTTGTTCTCTGTTTTCTAGCGATACCATCTATTAAGAGTACCAGCTTATTCAACAGCTCTTCTTTCTCTGTCCATTCAGAGTCAGAACTGCTGACTCCTGTGAAAAAAATACATATTTATTGCTTTCATGTTTAACTTTCCTTAGCCCTACAGAGACAAGACAGCTCAGGATGAGCTGGATTCTACTCCTTCTTGTGCATTATCAATAGAATTGTTACACCTGTGCAAACCCACTGAAGGCAATGGACTAGCACGGGTGTCACAGAATGCTTTAGCTGACCTGCAGGGTTCTTATTACTGTGGATGACCCTGCATGATTTTAAGCTTACAATAAGGCTGTAAGGGAAAAAAAACCCACATCTTCTTTAAATTTCAAATTGAGCACATTTGAAACAACATTCACTGAGACACAATAAAAATGGAGCCATTCTAACAGCTATTTCTCAGAACAAAGCTACATTTTAAGATAATAAAACTAATTATCATTTCTCAGAACAAAGCTACATTTTAAGATAATAAAACTAATTATCATTTACACTAAGACTCCTGGCAGTGTAAAGGAGCCTTAAAGTGCATATAAAACATAAGGACCCTGTATATTCCCAGCGAAGTGTAAAGATTTATAAACCCTTTACACTGCAAGGGATTGTAAAGAAGCCTCAGGCCTGGGTTACACTAGTGGGGGGGTTCGAACTAAGATATGCAACTTCAGCTACGCTATTCGCGTAGCTGAAGTCAAAGTATCTTAGTTCGACTTAACTGGCTGTCCTCATGGCAGCGAGTCAACTGATGCGGCTCCCCCATCGACTCCGTTTACTCCTCCTGCTGAGGTAGAGTATGGGCATCAATTAGCAGATCGATTTATCGCATCCAGATGAGACGTGATAAATCGATCCCCGATACATCGAACACTACCCGCTCATCCGACGGGTAGTATAGACGTACCCTCAGTGTAAATGAGAATCAGGTCCAATGTATTTAAAAGGCCCAACTCTGCACCAAAGCGTGACCTAGAAGTCAATTCCCAGCACAGGAACAAACACGTGTTTATGGCTCTCAAAGCCTCCAACAGAATCAGAGACAGGAATCTGAATTTGATTTATAGAACAAATTTCTTCTTAGATAATATTAGGCCCTTAAAAATGCAAGTCAGCAATAAGCCTACATGATATTGCATAGAATAATAAAACATCATAACAGGTAAGAATCTAAGTCTCAGAATCCTGGAGTGGGCAACACCGGAGTAGGTTCAGCGCCAGCCCAAATACAACAGGGATGACATGGCCATTCTAAACTCAGGTATGTAACGTATCAGTTAAATCCGTCTGTGCATCAGATGACTGGAGGGTAGCTAAATGGAATGCCAATTTTTTTTAAATGTTCCAGAGGCGATCCTGGCAATGACCCAGGCCAGTAAGCCTAACTTCAGTACAGGCAAGTTGGCTTACATCATAGTAAAACCAGAATTATCAGAATAAAACACGATACGTTGGGGACAGAGTCAGTACAGCTTTTGTAAAGGGAAATCATGCCTTTACAAATCTATTAGAATTCTTTGAAGGGTTCATTCAACAAGCACATGGACTAGGATGATCCAGTAGATATTGTGTACTTGGACTTTCAGAAAGTCCTTGACAAGATCCCTCACCATAGGCTTTCAATCAAACTACGCAGTCATGAGAAAAGAGGGAACAATCTCTCATCGATCGGTAACTGGTTAAAAGATAGGAAACAAACGGTAGGAATAAATGGTCAGTTTTCACAATGGAGGGAGGTAAATAGCATGGTCTCCCAAGGCTATGTACGGGGACAACATATTCATTAATTATCTGGAAACAAAGTGGTGAATAGTGAGGTGGCAAAATTGGCAGATGACACAAAATTACTCAAGATAGTTAAGTCCAAAGCTGACCACAAAAAGTTACAAAGGAATCTCACTAAACTGGGTGATTGGGCAAACAAAAAGACAGATGAAAACTAATGTTGACAAATGCAAAATAATGACAACTATATGTACAAAATGACAGGCTCCAAATTAGCTGTTACCATCAACAGTATAGAACACAAACGGTTAACAAATAAAAGTTCATCTGTTCTGCATAAAAAGCATCCAACCAAGTGAATATCATTTGGATTTGACAGATTATCCCTTCTGTTCAAAGAAGGAATCAGCCATACTTCCTGCCCAGTGATTACCCAGAAAACAGCATCCCAAATCACGTGACCTGATCCAGTAGTAAATTACAGTTGCTGGGCAACAGTAATACCAGTGCAGATGGCTCACTGAAGTTGACATCTTTAGCTATGCAGATTAATTTATAATTTACTTGTGTTTGTTAAAAACTGGACGGAAGAGTTTCCTGGGCTAGTGGTAACTTGCTTAAAAGCCTTTTAGAGTATTTTCTATTTAAAATGATCAGCCTACATGTTGGAAGGCCAGACATTTCTTGCCATACACTAAGGATTGTTCAGCTTCCCTTAGCTTTTTTTTTTTTTTTTTTGCATTAAAGAAACTAGAAGCTACAGGACAACAATGCTTTTAATACGACTCTGCCCTGAATTAAAGAGTACTAATGTAGACATGCAATCTTCTTCTGATAAAGAATAATGGAAAGTGTATTGGGTTCTTAAATGTGAATACTTCAGAATGAAATAATACTATCGTGTATGTACTCAGCACTTTTCATTTGAGGAGCTCATCAATTCTTCCAACAAATTCCACTTCGTATAAAAATATACATTACATTCTACTTGAAGTAGATCTTTCTCACAGAAAACTAGAATTAAAGGAGCTACATTACAGATTAATTTGAGCCAAAGTCCCAAGTTATTTCAGTGCACAGCAATGTTTAAACTGCAATTTAGTAACAGTGAAACTCCAATCATTTCGTGGAGGGAAAAAAAGCATTTTATTATTGGAGGATTTTACTGCAGATATTTCATTTTAACACTAGGAGATAAGAAACTTTTTAGATAACTGACTGAATATTTTTGGGTCAGAGCCCGATCTCTACTACCCTGGTGTAACTCCAGAGTAACTCCACCCATTTTAATGGAGTAGCTCTGGCTTTACACCAGTGAATCTAAGAGTTGAATCTGATATATTTAGATACTAATAAATACATAATCTTAATCTGATTTTTTTTTAAAACATTCTTTTTGTCTTCATACTTACAATAGTTTATGGAAGGATTCAAACACTTACTACTTTTCTATTTTGCATTGCCTTCTTCATGTTGCCATCAGTAATAAATACTCTTCAGGACTCAAGAGTATTTTACAGAAGGCTTGCTGTGTCACAGCTATTTCTACTGCTATAATAAAGCCTAGACTTGGAGTCTAGGATTGTAGACTTATTTTTGTTTACAGTAAGTTTCTGGCAACAGAGAGTCCTGTGGCACCTTTAAGACTGACAGGACTCTCTGCTGCTTTTTACAGATCCAGACTAACAGGGCTACCCCTCTGATACTTGACAGTAAGTTTCTAGTCCATGTCACTTTCTAGTTCTCATGCACTAGCACAATGTTGCAGTTTTTGAATTGTAAGCATTGCAGAGAATGTTTAGATCTAATAAAAGGCTGTCTTTATTAGCATTTATCAATAAAGAAAATAATGAAAACACATCAATACTGTATTAAGTTCATATAAAATGGTGTGCCTTTAATGCAATATTGTTTGTGAATTCAAATTCACAAAAGTCTTAATGAGGGTTCCCTCATGAATGGAATGTACTTATCAGGGTGGGGCTTGATAAATTAACGAATGAGACAATATAATGAGGTTCTCTAGGATAGCAGGAGACTGGATTAGATGACCCAAGGGGTTCCTTCCAGTCCTATGTTCCTCTGAATAACAAGATATACCCTTGTATAAGAACAGTATTTTGAACTATTGTATGTACTTTTAAATGAGTTTCTTAATATACATGTGCAAAGCTGTTGAGTTATAACTGCAGTGGATACCATCAATGAGTTTCCTCAATTTCTCTGTTTAAATTCTAAATAAAATGTATTTAACATGCACCTTACCAAACCATCCCCTCAAAGACATACCAGATATATAAGTAATGACAAATATTGGTATATAACTATTATTTATCATGAAGAACATTGCAATTCAGTAACAAAATGGAAGAAGAAGGTAACAGGAAAGTAGAAGGGAAGAGCATCCATATTACACCACTGAAAACACGTGGAATGGGTTATTGAAGTCAGAAGAGATGGACTGAGATAGATTAAAGTTGAAATTAATTGTTTGAAAGTAGTGAGATCTGTACAGGCATGTGGTATCAAAGAGAAGCCCATGGAGGAGATCTGAAATATATAACTAGGGTCTCCAACATTAAGAGCTCTAGAACTTGAGTCAATCCTGCCCCTTTATAGGCATCCAGTGTAATAAGCATATAGGTGCATTATCTCAGCACAATCCCTGGCTGAGTATGTGCTATGCATCTTCTTCAGTAGCTGGTTCACAGAGGATGACAGTCTGCTACAACTACCAGCCAAAGGAAACAAAGTATAGAAGTTCATGCGTTTTGCCCCTGGTTCTAGCAAAGCAAGTGTTTAAACATATTAGTAGTGCTTAAACGATCTGAAAGTGCTGGTTCAGTCCTCACTGAGGACCTATGTTGTTAGTTTTTACAATAGGGAATGTAAGAATGAAAATAAAATGAAGGGGAAAAAATTCCAAATGATCACACAATAAAACACATAGTTAGGAGGCTGGTTATTTGAGAGACAGTCTCATTCTCTTTGATGTGAGATTCGAAAGTGTATATATGAGAAGTACATGGAGGACTAAACATCAACTGTGTTTAAATTTTTTTTAACCTATGTAATTGTTTCTAAGCACTCATATAATACAGTGATGAACTGAATATAAATACCTAGACAGATTAGAGAGACATACGTTGCCAGACACACGCTATTTACGGTGGGCTTTCAGTCTCGAATGCGCTGCATAAAACAGAAGACAGCAATACCTTGTCCAAAGACTTGCAATGTAAGTTAGTTCAGTCACATGGTGCAAATGATGACCTGATCTCCTAGCAGAACAGTATCACTTTTGGGTCTTGCTTACAAAGTTATCTATACTGAACTGAGGTGGACAGGCTTCATATAGGATGTGAATTTTAAGTAGCAATTTAAATGAAGAGAGAGTGAACTTTTGTACTTTCTTCCATGCTGTCCTGATTCATGCAATGCTCTTCTGGAGCTACTCTGCACGGCCACTACCCTGTCCTTATTCAACCCTCCTCTTCAGGAGCCACTTCTGTTGTGATGCCCAGAAGAAATTTGCCAACTAGTAATATAGAAATTTACAGACTGCCATACTGGATCAGACTAGTGGTTCAATCTCCCATCACTGACGGTGCCCAGAACCTGATACTCCAGACGAAGGTGCAAGAACCCCTGCAGAAGGCAGTTATAGTAGTTTACAAAGGAATAGTTGTGGAACTAAACAATGAATATCCTCTGTTACATGCTGCAGCTCTTCCCCCTACCTTTTGTTCATCTGTCTCTTTTTCATTTAGAATTGTCATTTTGGGAGACAGGGACTGTGCCTGAATAAGAGAGAGTTCCAAATGAAAGAGGTATGAATGGAAGACACAGACATGAAGGGATATACAAAATGCACAGTAGGACAATGTAGTAGGAACGTTGACTTGTAAGAGTGAGTAGGAGGAAATGAGAGCTTATGCAAGGAAAACTAAAGAGTCTTGAAGAGGAGCATGAGAAGCTTAACTGTTACGCAGCAGGTGAGAAGAAGTCAGAAAAAGGATTTCATTAGGTAAATGGTGTAATCAGAGTGGTGAAAGGGAAGATTATTTTAGAAGCATTCTGGATGGACTGGAGAGGAACAAGGACAAACCAGGAAAAGAAAGTTTTCACAGTAGTCACAGCAACAGACAACCAAGGAACAAAGTATTGTTTTCAAGCAGTATGGTGAAAAGAATGTCTGAGATGTGGTATAGGAAGAAGCAGCAAGATTTGGCAACAGCTTGGGTACTGGATGAAAAGGGGGATAAGATGATTTTGAGCTATAAAATGGAGGGGAGAAGGGCTCAGAGAGAAAAAATCAGCACTTCAGGTTTTGTTATATTCCATTTCAGATGGTCACAGAACATCCAGAATGCGATTTCAGTACGACTGGAGATGAGAGGCTGAGCAGAAGAGGGGAGGTAGATATGGGAGTCATCAGCATAGAGCTAGTAGCTGACTAGATTACAAGCACTTCTCCTTCATTTATTGAAATGATTGCACTGTGAAATAAATGCCTTACCCATGTTTATTTCAATGTATGATATGAAATTCAAATTTCCTTTTACATATGTATGCAATCAGATGGTCTTAAAGGGAGCTTTATTTATTGTCTCTATGCATTGAATTTCATACCCAGGCATAGTACCTACTTTAAAAGTTAGTGGAAAATCAAAGATTTTTCAAATACTTACAGCTCTCTCTAAACCAGTTTGGTTCAAATATATTGAAGGCTCTTGATTATCTTCATGGAAATCTGATATTTTAAACATAAGCCAACTTTTGAGCTATCAGAATCCCACTAAAGAACACACAAGAAAGAAAGTAAGAAAGAAAGAAAGAGCCAATGCTCTAATAACTGAACACAAAATGGGCCACCGAAATTTTATCAATTGGGAGTGCCGAACAAGCAGGAGAAACTTCACCTAAAGTGGTTTTTCTCTTTCCCCTCTGTACAAGAAAGCTGCAAAGGCTTGAAAACAAAGGTTTATAAGAATTTCATCTTCGAGTACAGCTAACATCAATACTACAGAGATAAGGTGGGTGAGGTAATACCTTTTATTGGACCAACACCTGTTACTGAGAGAGACGAACTTCTGACCTTACACAGAGCTCTTCTTCAGGTCTGAGAAACTTACTCAGAGCGTCACAGCCAAATACAAGATGGAATAGTTTGTTTAGCATAAGTAGTTAACACAGATTTCAATGGACCGTTCAAGGTGAAGTGGATGAATAAAAAGTGAAGTTGGTCCAATAAAGATATTAACTCACCCATCTTATCTTTCTAATATCCTGGGACCAACAAGGCTACAACAACACTGCATATAACATCACGACTGTCAGACTATAATATAGAGGTCAGCAACCTTTCAGAAGTGGTGTGCCAAGTCTTCATTTATTCACTCGGATTTAAGGTTTTGCGTGCCGGTAATACATTTTAATGTTTTTAGAAGGTCTCTTTCTGTAAGTCTATAATATATAACTAAACTATTGTTGTATGTAAAGTAAATAAGGTTTTTAAAATGTTTAAGAAGCTTCATTTAAAATCATATTAAAATGCAGAACCCCCCGGACCGGTGGCCAGGACCCTGGTGTGTGAGTGCCACTGAAAATCAGCTCACATGCTGCCTTTGGCACACATGCCATAGGTTGCCTACCCGCTATAATATTTCCCATGGATGCTTAATGGTTTTTATTTCTAAACACACTTTCTGAGATCAATTCTCTTGAGATCAATTATTCCAAACCTGGACAATCATCCAATTATTTTCCTGTAATTTGATGCAGCACAAGGTCCCACCCAGCTTGCCAAACTCAAGGACATGGGAGTGTGGCAGCAGAGGTTCAGGGTACCAGTGTTTCTCCATTGACCCCCATTCAAGAACACTCCTGCCTAAAAAGTTCCATATAACATTCCTCAGTAGCAGTATTCTCTGGTCACTCCCCTTGAACGTGTCCTGCAACTGGCCCTGGAACCCACAGGCTGTAAAACACAATTCACACCTCTACTAATCTTAGAATCTGCAAGCATCAATTCCGATGCAACCTTTGATATCCCAGGAATGGACTCAAATGGGCTCTGAACTCAGGTTTGTATCCTCTGCATAGAGGTGCAGAGAGTTACCACTGCATAACTACAATAAACCTTTATTTCCTTTCATTATTAAAAAGACTGCAAACCAATAAATAATGAAGGTTGACAGATGCAAACAATGTGCCATTTGTCACCAGGTACCATCCAAAAATGCCACTAATAAAAGATGTGCATATAAATGAGATGTATCAATTATCAATGTTCTTTCTTGTTGTTTATTGTAGTCTTTAGACAAAGCTAAGCACAACTGGTGACTTTCTCCAAATTCATGTTCAAGTTCTAGTTGTTACCCAGTTCAGGCTTCTTTCCATTAGCTTTCCTGCTCATCTCAACCAAAAACCGCAGTCCTCTCTAACTTCCTCTCTGGTTGCTTCATGACTGGTTTGTTGGGTTTTTCTTTGGTACTAGTTCTACTGTGCTCAAATTTCTGGGTTATGCCAAGAATGCAGGCATTGAAAATAACAAACCCAAACTGCAAAGCAATTTTGGGAAATTAGAGTAATGGAGGTTTAAAAGCAACAAGAAGGGTCCAGATACTAATGTGAATTCTCATGGAAAGGAGGCAAACAGCACAAATGTAGTATTGGAGTAGTTAATCAAGCCACCACACACATCAAATTAAAACAAGTTCATTTTAAAAAAATAATTTTCTAATATTTTTATGTACCCAGTACTACAATTATAGGAGTGGAGAAAAGTCTGAGAGATTCTTCTGTGAACTAAAGAATGGTCCACCTTATTGAAAAAAAACAACAACCTGAAACCATCAAATTAAACATCATCGACCAGATTCTTAACTGGTCTATACACCTGTGTAGCTCCAAAACTGTGCCAAATCTAGACCAATTGAGGAGCTGACCCTATATCCATTTCAAGCACAAATTTCCACATTTGTGTGACTACCTGCTCCAGATATTAAAATAGAAAGAATTTTTTAAAATTCTAATTTATTTTTTCACCATCTGGACTGCTTGTTTACTTTTGCACCTCCCTCAGCAGAGATACTAAACACAGGCTAGTCACTTTTATTGCTTAGTCATTTCCTATATCAGTTTATGTTTCTGGTTCACAGACATCAGCACAAGACTATGGCATCTGGGCTGCAAACACAGCAGAGGAGTGTTTAAATTCAAACAAAGGTAATTGTTTTAAAAAAATGTTCATATTAGATTTTATTATTTATATTGCAGTCATGCTCAGCAGCCCCAGTCACAGACCAGGACCCCACTGTGTTAGATACTGTACGTACACGGAACTGTCATTTCCCTCCAAATGAAACATGAATTGTTTACCTAAACAATCTGACCTTCTCCCTCTTAACTTGCTATAATGGACCTACACAATGTATTACAAGCCATAGTGAATTTTAGCCCAATTTGGGAGTTTAGGATGAAAATCAATGTTAGACACTACTCACCTCTGTTATATGCGGATTGGGATTAAAGCCACACAGGCTGCAGACCATGGTTTGACACTGTGTGCATGTATTGTAATTGGCCTGTTCTGGAGTATGCAGAAGCAGTTCAGTGCTAGTGCAAAGAGGACAGAAAGTTTTCTTTTGGCCTGATTCACCAGGTATGGCTGCAGTTACTTGTTGCTGTGAAGGTTTACCAGGCCCTGGTTGCTGGCCTGATAGTTTTGTAGGTCCTGGTTGTTGTGACGGTAGCTTTGCAGGCCCTGCTGGCTGCGGAGATGGTTTTGCAGGTCCTGGCTGCTGAGATGGTTGCTTAGCGGGTCCTGCTTGCTGAGGGGATGGCTTCCCGGGCACAGGCTGCTGAGTTGGTTGTTTAGCAGATCCTGCTTGCTGAGGGGATGGCCTCCCGGGCCCAGGCTGCTGAGATGGTTGTTTAGCAGGCCCTGCTTGTTGAGGCGATGGCTTTGCAGGACCTGCTTGCTGTCCTGGTTGCTGAGATGGTTGTTTTGTAGGACCTGGCTGCTGTGCTGATGGCTTTGCAGGAGCTGGTGCATGGGACGGTCCTCTAGCAGCATCTGGTAGCTGTGGTAATGTTTTGGTTGGGCCTGGTTGCTGTGGCGAAGGTTTTGCAGGACTCTGTTGTTGAGGTACCTGCTTTGTGGGTTCTGATTGCTGGGGCTGAGTTCTCTGTGGCCCTCGTTGTTGAGATGGTTGTTTTGCTTGTTCTGATAGAGGGCCTGTTGGCTGACCAGGCCCCGGTTTCGGAGCTTGCTTAGATGCCCCTGGTTGCTGCTGTTGGGGTGGCAGTCTGGAAGGTCCTGCTTGCTGGGGTGCAGATTTGACAGGCTCTTTTTGCTGAACTGTTGGCTTTGGAGATTGTTGCTGAGTTGGATGCTTTGCAAGTCCCTTTTGCTCCTCAGGCTTTCCCTGGTCCTTCTGAACTGCTTTTTGTTTCCTGTTGGCTTCTTCCTGGGCTGCATCTGAGTCTGATATCAAATCAAAAGGATTGAACTTGTTTACAACTGAAGTGACTGCACTTAATGGATTGGCCTCAGAGAGGAAGCTAGGCATCATACTTGGCTTCTGATCTTCTTTAAAATCAGTCCTGGATTTAGATTCTCTCAGACTAGTGGAAGAAGGGCTCCTTCCAGGTGACCGTTGTTCTGTCTTCAACACATCTACTGTTCTGCTTTTGCTTAAACTGGATGGAGACTTACTTGGCTGCCTTGCATAGTGATTTATATCAAGCTCAGGGTGTCTGTGGGGAGAGAAATATAGTAAAATAAAAATAGTGAAAGACTAACTACAAATTAGTTGCAATTATTGAACTGTTCGGAAGAAAATGTAAATAAAAAATAAGGTAGAAAAAGTTAAAGATTATGGCCCCTGAATCTTCGACTGCTTAACTTCAAGCATGTGAATAATCCTCAATGGGACTATTCATATGAGTAAAATGACTCATGTGCTTTAGTGTTTGCAGGATCAGGGCTTATTACAAGGATTATCATATTTTTTTTGTTCCAGAAACATCTATCTGAATATTTAGTAGATGTCTGATTTAGTATTTAGAAACTAATCTAAGAGAAGAACCATCTTTATCCAGAGAATTTTCTTTCAGAAGTCTGAAGCACTACAAAATTAAGCTGTGATTTTTCCACTTCATCTAAACCCAGATGACTAACTGTTCACAGTCCCTCTTGGGGTGTACAATTCAAACATGGAGACAAAAAGAACAGTAAAAGAGAGAGGTGTTCCATGATCAGCAGATCAAACCATGCCCATCCAGGAAAAAATACTCATGTTACAAAATGTTTATATAATTGTGCTCTGGCTATTTGTACCTACTTTCAATGGTGTATTTACAACGGAATATGCAGCAGTGATTCAAGCATCTAAAATCTCGGTAGATCAAAATGTAGAGATGTCTTTTATTATAGTATTTACACTGACATTCATGAATAATAAAGAAAAAGTATCTCTTCGTTCAGGCGAAGCACAAGCTAGCTAAGAGAACCACTTCTTTTTAGCTTTTTCATTAATAGCACTGAAACTATCCCTCTTTCCCCCACCTAAAAGAAAAAACAACAGAATTTATCTGACAACAAAAATATATCTGTCTTATTCTGCAGGGGTTTTAACTTTGACAGGTCTCATTTTCCTTTGTTTTATAATATAGAAGGTTAAGCTAGGGAAAGAAGGGAGCCAAATCCAGAGAATACCTCTAAGTGTAGTATGGTGTTTTAATTGTTGGTCTGTTGGTTTGTACCTGGAGGGGATGATATTCTATTCAGTGCTATTGTATTTTAGCTAAAGGGTGACGTGATGTTCTGTTTTGTGCAATCATTTAGTCTTTCCTGAAGGATATGATATTCTCTCCTGCGCCCCCATTGTGATCAGTTTTCAGACATCTCAAATTAAATACAGTTCCACATTTCCAAACACGTTATTTCTTAATGTACATTCATGAAAATCAGGCAGTCATTCATTAGCCTATTAAAGAATCTGAGGTCCATGACTACAATAAAAACAAACTAGCAGTAGGATGATTTTTAATTAAGGGTTACATCAGAACACTGCCATAGTTATAAATAGTAACATGCTACACTGGATTTCAAACAGCTAATGTTACTATAAACACACTACTTTAATTCATGAATATTTTGAGCTTTCATTAAATCCCTGATAACCATGAACCACCCTAAGAAAATCTTTATGGTAGCCATTTTGGTTCTCAAGATTCTAGCAATTCGCAATTTCACATCAATCCTGACTTGCCCTTTTTAAAAAGTTAATTGCAATTATCCAAAACAAGGATGTAGGGAACAGGATTCCCATGTATGGCTAATTGCTTTTATTGTCATCACATTAACTAGGGTTGCCAGTTTTGGTTGGATGTATTCCTGGAGATTTCATCACATGACATAATAATTAAAGATTAATCTTTAATTCCTGGAGACTCCAGGCCTATCTTGGAAGGTTGGCAACCCTAACATTAACTCTGACTTGCAGGGGGCTTTCAGTGCTACACTTTTCATTTTTTCCCCTCAGGATAGCCACATGGATAACTGGGAGCTTTATTACATTAATGCATGTCCCACTGAAGTCAATAAGAGTTGTTTCATTGACTTCAATGAGTACTTGAGTGGGCCCTTACTTACCAGGAAGAAAAGTATATCCAGTATGGCTCAACCATAAACTGAGTCCACACAATGTTTGCAAATGTACTATAAAGCTGCCAGTCAGGCCTATCAGGTTTTAGTTCCATGCCACTTTGTGGTACAAATTAGATTCATCCAAAGATGTAGTGCTTGCTTAGCGAAAATGTATCAGCTTTTGTATTAGAAAAGGCTGAGTATGATTCTGGTTTTAATGCTTGCAACTGTTCAAGAACTTTGAAAGTTTAGGTTCAAAATAGCAAGACCCTAAGAGAAAAAATGGGGGCATGACCATTAATGTATGGACATAAATACTGCCTAATGGATGAGAATATTGAATACCAATGCTTTGAGAAACAGAATTCAAAGTTCAGGTCAGGAAATACAAGGTTAATTACAATTCCTCATTTATGAAGTCAGACGAAATTAAGATTTAAAAAAAAATCAACTAATGATGATGTTTCCAGGGCTAACTAATTGTGAACTTTTTTAAGTGGTGTACTCATGAGAGAAGCAGTCAGCCTTTGCCACTCTTATCTGTGGAACATGGATCTCTTAGAACAAGGAATACGGTAACAAAATTGGCCCAGATTTCCAATGCCCTACCCAATTTTCAGTGTACTAAAATCTTGTTACCCAGATTATTAATGTTTTGCATAGTTAACTATTTTTAAAATAAGACAAAAAACATGAATTGAACAATTAATGCTTGATGCTGCCAGACTGCATGTTCAGTGTGCAGACCAGATTTGGTTTGCCATTCTCCATAAATCAATGTTTCTATCTGAAGGAAACAGACTGTACCTAAAATGTGGAAGAAAATGACTTCAGAGGACAAATTTATTGAAGACTTTTACTTCTCTAATAATAAACCTGGATTTAGGCTTTTTATTTTTGGGCAGATGATTGTGGGAGCACAGTTTTTCTAATCTTTTCTACACCCATGTGACAACTGAGTTTTAAGAACAATCCGTTATTGTAGTCACACATTGCATTTATAGTTGTTGATACTTCTGTAAATCGCAGAACTTAATCTTCATTTTTGTCTGGCAGGGAATTTCCTGTTGCCAAACATTTTTAAATGGGGAGAGGAACTCCCTCATTTTTAAAGGGAGGCTGTTTTTGAGTTGTTAGGTCAAAAACAAACTTCCTTTCTTCACTCCCCAATGCCCTGATTCTTTTGTTTCTCTTCCTCATTTAGGCCCTGATTCAACAAAGCACTCAGTTTCAATTATGTAATTAATAAGGCCTGATCCAAAGCCCATGGAAATCAATTGGAGTTTTACTATTGATATCAGCAGACTTTGGCTCAGGTCTTTAATAGCCTGAAAACCTTCATAATAAAAATTAGTTCAACCAAACTGTTTATACCATAAATTAAAATTAATTCTTTTAAAGCCAAAAATAAATTAACAACAATGAATACTAATTAAATGATCCTTCATATTTACAGAAAATACATGTATACAAAAACAGATATTTCCTGCTGGTCAGTGTTTACTTTCTTAGAGTCAGTATAATCACGGTATTGACAAAAGACTGTATTTATTCTGGAAGAATAAAGGCAATATTTAGGAAGTGTGGGTCTCAGACTGGGCTACTTTTATAGCATATACTCTCAAAATACAACAGCACTTTTTTTTGCCAGTGACAAGCAGTGGCTAAACTATTTAATCACATACATAAAATCACATAAAATTTAATCACATGCATCTGACGAAGTGGGTATTCACCCACGAAAGCTCATGCTCCAAAACGTCTGTTAGTCTATAAGGTGCCACAGGATTCCTTGCTGCTGTTACAGATCCAGACTAACATGGCTACCCCTCTGATAAAAATTAAGTTTACCTAAAAATGAAGTGGCTGTGCTAGAAAGAGGTTTGATCATCTAGTCCTTTCCAATGATATGGAACAGATCCTCTGCTCATATAAACTGGCATAGTGCTACTAACATTGTATGGAGCTAAACTAATTTCCACTAGCTGAGGATATGGTTCTTTGTGATTCAGTCACAGTTTGCAGACTACTAACTAAAATTTGTCTGATTTTCTTCATAGATGCTGAGCACCTGACTCTCCCATTGAAATTAACCTGTGCTACAGTTGTTCAACACCTCTGAAAAATCAGGTCAATTTTATTTAGGTGGCTCATTTTAAGTACTCAGATTTGGAAAAACATGGTCTTAGTGCTTATAATAAAATGGTTAAAGTGTCATAACATGCATTACTTGCTCTTATACCAGCTGCTGCATTTCCAATTACCTGAAAGCACGAAGCCTCTGAAAATAGACATAACTACAGCACTTATTTTATGCAAATGAAGGGGCAACTCTATATCCTACTTCTTATATTGCTTGCTATTAAAAAGTCAGTAGTTTCCAAGATGTGTCATACAATGGTATATGGAATATCAGTTTCCTGTTACATTTAGTTCAGTTCACTGTACACTGAAAACGAAACTCATTTTTATAAAACAAAAATCTAAAAGCCAGTGCAGTAAGGGCACCACCTGAATCATTTCAAAATGAAACTGGAATAAGCCAGCTATGAACGTATTGTTGGGAACAATTCTGCACTGGAAAATAGATGGACTGGATGACTTAAAAGCTCTTTCCCATATCTAATTTCTTTGCTCACATAGTATTACTCTTCAAAGCAACAGACTCTGAAAAAGCAAAGAAGTTTGAAGCTAAGGAATCTCAGGATCACTAATCTAGTCACTTGCTTAAGTCAAAGTCATTGTGTGCCTGATCCAAAGAACATGGTAGTCAACTGAAGGACTCCCACTGAGATCCATAGACTTTGGATTAGGCCCTCAAAAATCTGGCTTCCCACCTTTGCCAGAGAATCCCAGCAGCAGCAAAGAGCAAGTAAAGCTACTGAGCAAGAATGGATACTTGATAATACCGATAGGCATGCAGATATTGTGGTGATGAGCACCAGTGCAAAATTCTGAGATAGTGTAGATGAGAACATAAATCATCTTTTTACTCAGCATAGCAAAGCACACTGCACTATTATAAATGTCAAATTTACCAAATACAGACAGGCTTTATTTTAATGAAAAGTGAAGTTATACAGCTATAACAATCATCTAATTATTCCAGTTATCCCAGACCATAATTTTAGGGTAACAACTGTCTGCAGATATAAAGATGTGGCCAAATAAAATCATTTTTAGACATCCCAACAATGTAATGAGAATGTTTATCTTCCTTTCCCTAGATATGGGAAAGAGCTTTTAAGTCATCCAGTCCATCTATTTTCCAGTGCAGAATTGTTCCCAACAATACGTTCATAGCTGGCTTATTCCAGTTTCATTTTGAAATGATTCAGGTGGTGCCCTTGCTGCACTGGCTTTTAGATTTTTGTTTTATAAAAATGAGTTTCGTTTTCAGTGTACAGTGAACTGAACTAAATGTAACAGGAAACTGATATTCCATATACCATTGTATGACACATCTTGGAAACTACTGACTTCCTTTAACTGGCAAGTTAACTTGAAAACAAACTTTTAAAACCTGTGTGTCTTTGTGGTATCCCAAACTGCTACACAAAAGGAAATTTTGAGCTTGATTATGCACCCCTAGAGAAATCCCTATTGGTTTCAGTGGGAGCCAGGGCAGGCCCCAAATTAGCTATAGACTCATATTCCACACAAACTTTCATTATTTGTCCATTCTTAACAAGCATGAAGAGATATAGGATGAAACCTCAGTTTCAAGCAAAATGGAGACAAATTCATCCCAGGTGTAATTCCACTGACCTCTGTGGAGTTCCTCTAAGGGTGGATTTGGTCCAATCCTACTTTTTTGTGTTCTCTTAGCATTCACTTAAACAAGCCTGACGTTATTTAAACTGAATTGACATTTATCTGGGATCAGGTCAGTACACCACAAGAACCTGTGGAACAGGCAGTCAAAGGATCTTCCTTTTTGAAGCCTGGTTGAGACAAACACCACACCCAGCCCCTGGAAATTGTAGGCTCCAAACTAGCCATACCTGTATTGTGTCCTGAGAAACGGGCAACTTCAGGACCCTGGACAAGGGAAAGGGAAACCTCTATCTTCGCCTGACCATAACGTGAGTTAACAGTACTACTGTATTACCAGCACACAAAGGTAACTAATATTCCCTGTGGGGGCAAGCAGTGGATTGTGGACAGAAGGGAGAATAAGGAAGTAAATTGTCTTAGCTTTTAGATATACATGAATAGGTGAAGTCAACCCCACACAAGATACAGAATCACTATTTGACAATACAGCCCATGCTCCCTATTTGTCTTCACCTTCCCCCCTCCATGAGAAAAGACATAAGGGAGGACTATATAGGTGAAAACACAGAGCCTTTGGTCTTTGATTTTCTATATAAATCAATGGTGACTCGCAGAGGCAGATTAAGGACTTTCAGATAAAATAATGCCCTAGAGTTTGGGAAGATTCAGAGAGACTCCATCGGTTCAGTAGCAGCCGCTACAGAACTGCTCGGTGTGGGCAAAGCTCTCCGGGCTCCTATTCTAGCTGGGGGGGGGGGAAGCATCCCAAGCCCCTTTACACCCAAAAAAGAACAAAAACAAAAAAACCACCCAATTGTTCTTATCTGCAAACCACCCGCTCCCTTGCCACCGAAGCTAGCCAGCCCCTGGGTCTGGTCCAGGAAAGGGGCTGGGGGAGAGGAGGCAGCCCACTGGAAGGGAGGAGGATTATTCGTGATGATTAGAAATCCTCGCCGTGGAGGGAGCAGACGCTCCACCCCAGGGTCCCTACTCATGCTACCTCCCCATCCAGACCCCGTCTGCACCATGCACCGCCTGCTCCTGATGCAATGCACCCGGCTCGCAGGGCTACGGCAGCGGGAGCAGCCCCACACCCGCCGGAAGAGAGCGGTTTCTCGCCGTGCCTTTGCAGGGGAGGGGGCTCCGCGCTGGTCGTGCCGGGGAGGTTTCCTTTGGGCAGCTCCTGCGCCCTTGACATGACAGCGGCGATCTGTCTCCGCTCCTCCTCGCTGAGCTGGCTCAGATCCGCCTCCACGCCGGCTGCCAGCCCTTGCCCTCCGCCGTCCCCGGCCGCGGCAGCCGCCACCCCGTCGGGCAGCCCGGCCAGCGCTTCTCCTCCCTCCAGGCTCGCTTCGTTGCCCATGGCTGGCGGGCTGGCTCCCTACAGGCGAGCTCTCGCCGCTCCTAGGCGGGCTGGGCGGCTGCGACTCCGGCCCCTGCTCGGCTCTGCCCCGATGGGGAGCGGGGCAGCTAGTCCTGGGCGGCGGGCGCCGCTGCCTGCATGGCTCCGGGGCGCTGCTGCTGCTGCCGGGGCGACAGAGAGCGCGGTCACCCGAGCGCTGCCAGCCTCGCTCTGCTGCCGCCGCCTCCTCCCGCCGAGCGCATGCGCCGTGCGGAGCGCAGGTGGCTTCCTCCCCTCCCCGCGCACACATCAGCGGCCCCTCCTCGCCAGGGCATTTAAAGGAGACGCGGAGTTCCAGTGCAGACCCCCCCACACACACACACACACGAGGCACCCACGCAGCGCACCCCACCTCATTACCAGGCATAAGTGCCGCAAAAAAGCTGCAACTGGAGCCTGGATCCAGCCACTTTGCCCCTCTCCCCTCCAAAAAAAACCCTGATTCATAGACAGACAAGTGTAAATGAGATGCTCCAAATACATCCCAAGCCACAGACCTGGAGATAGCTCCAGCACCGGTATACGGGTGCTGTCACACCCACTGGCTTGAAGAGGTTTTTCCATCCTATATAGAGTTTACCGTTTGGTTCAATGGCTCTAGCACCCCATTATAAAAAATTGTCCCAGTGCCTCTGAGTGCAGCAGCTCAAAATCCCAAATCCACCCTTAGGGGTTCTGCCAAAGTTTGGCCCCATCTTAGAAATTCTCTGCTGAGAAAGGGTTCAAATGTTGCAGCTCCTACTGTACCTTCAACACCTGGACCCTATAGCACCCCAGCTTTTTTTGCAGAGCTGTTACAGTAGGTTATGTCAGGGTCTAGTTTTCATGGTGCTCTATGAATGGCTAATTCCTCCCTCCAAATTCTTCAACATAAAGAAAGGAGGGGCCAAAACTTGGCTGGATATAGCTGCTGACTCCATATTGTAATGGCACTTTTGCATAATGAGTTAGAGTCTGGGTTTATTTTACTTTATTTTGATGCACTGGGGAAGCTAGACTTTCTCACCCTTATGGCATTTTAGGGTCTGAACCTCCAAAAAATGGCAGGATTTAGCTTTTACCTTTTTCCTCCAAAGCAGAAGTTTGTGCACTGCACTTTAAAAAAAGCTCAGTGCAAAACATCAGAAGAAGCAGAGTAGAAACCATGAAAGGGAAGAATAAAGGTGTGCCATAAGTGCAAGGGATACCTATCTGTCCGATGTGGTGGACTGGGGTAAGATGTGGTGGTTGCATACAGAAGCAAATATAACTGATAGGAAAGCAAAGGATGAAATCGGTTTTGCCCCCTTGAATCCAATGGGAATTTTGCTGCTGACTTCAATGCGGCCTTGATTTCACCCTAAGTATTCATGAATCTAAAAAATTACATGAATAGTTGTGGAAACTGGCTTTCTTCAAAACGTTGTGACATTTACCTTCACTTATGAATGGCAACTGTCCATCTTAAAAGATGATGGTGTAAGCGCCAAAGCCACTCAGTTACTGTGTGTCATAATGCAGCATCACGAGTGGCTAAAAAGTCTAATTCTCAAGCAAAAGTCCTTGCCATGGATAATGCAGGAGTAAATTTCAGGGCCAGAGGATGAAGCCAGCACATTACTTGAGCCTGATGCCTGCTGTGCTTTTCTCTTCATACTCTTCACTTTCTTCTTTCTCAACCACCTCTCTTCAGGGTCTTTGACTCCTTTGTGCAGCACAGCCCTTTATTGCAACCTATTGCTACATCTTTCCCGCTTGTTGATGTTGAAAGTTGCCAAGTCCTTTTTGCAAATGTCCTTAAACCTGAGCTTAGGTTGGCCTAGTGGCCTTGGAGCATCCATAAGTTCTCTATTCAGGAGCTCCATTAGAATGTGTCCATCTTCCATCTAGTACAGATGACCAACCCAATGGAGACATTTGTGGCTGAGAATAGAGATTAAAATAGGTAATTTCACTTTCTCAAGTACTTTGGTGTCAGGGTCTTTGTCTTCCACTTGATATTTAGAATATGGCAGAGACAATGGATGTAAAAGGTGTTTAGCCTTCTCTCATGCCTGTTGTAGATAGTCCACATCTCACCACTGTACATCAGCATGCTCAAAACACATGTCTGGTAGACTCATATCTTGGTGTTCAGTGTCAGTTTCCTGTTATCCCACACACACTTGGTCAATTGGTCAAATATGGTGACTGCCTTTCCAATGCAAGAATTAAGTTAATCATATAGAGTGGTTATCTGATACAAATGATCCTAGATAACAGAACTTGTGCATAACTTTTAATGTAGTGCTAGCTATTAAACTTTGTGTGTAGCCAACACACCTTTACCATATTGTCTTCTTCAAAATTTCTTCTTCTTCTTTGGTCTTTTGTGTGGCTAATATTAATATGTGGGCAACAACTTTGTTTGGTACAATGGAATTTCCAAGCACACAGTCTGTGTCACAGTCTATACTGTGACCACTGAAAGTATGGAGAACATCCTGCAGGCGTTTCCAAAGGTTACAATTAAATCCGGTTGGTGCCAGGTCATGAGTGTCTCCACAAAACCTTTTGGCAGTGACTGCTTTGGAAGTATGTGTTGGTAATGCACAGCCCTTGGGCGCAGAACTTCAGTAATCTTTGCCCATTGTCATTCATTTTTCCTTCTCCATGGTGGCCAATGCATAGTGGCCAGGTCTTGTAATCTGAGCCAACTTTAGCTTGCAGTCTTCCAGTAGCAGTGGTAGCTTACTAATGACACAGCTGAGTTGCTGAAAAAGTCCTTCTCTTCAGAGACAGAACAAAGTGTTGGGGTATATAAAGTGATGTTGTTAGCAAAGTCTCCTGTGGTAGATATTCTTAGTAATATAATATATTCTGATGTTGCAACGGGACATTTAACCATGTTTGCTAATTAGTTTTTGATTGGTAAACCCAGCTGATGTTCACGGTGGTCTTGTTTACTTTTTCCATTTCCAGAGAAAGCTATAATGCACCTCATAGAAACAGCCCATGCCAGTGAGACTGGTTTCAGAGACAATGGCTACATCAATGTCAAGCTTCCTCAGCTCCTTCACTAACAATGATGGTGGACTTTCTAGGGTGGTTGACCTCCTCTAGATCCTTTGACACACTAGTGCTCATTGTCCATCCTTTCCAACAAGCAAGTTTGAAGAGGGCAACCGTTGTACCTGAATGTTCAGTGTGTATCCCTAGGCAGAAAAAAGATAAGGAGGTTTGCCTCAGGACCAAAGCCCACCCTCTTGGCAGTACTGACTAAGCCCAAAGGTTTGGAGACCAACATGTTCAGAAGCCAGAAAAGCTGCAGGAGATACTGGAGGGCAAACCCAAGTTGCTTTGCCAATGACATAACATTTTATCCACCACAGGTTTAATTCAGTGTTTTCTCCCTTCTTTGTTTACCTAAGAAGTAGCTTTATATATATTATTTTTTCCATCCTATGGGTATCTGACATATCCTCCTCATTCTAAGTGGTGGGGTTCTTGGTTTAGCTGCTGAGCACTCAACCTGTGGCAGGTTGTACTGCGTTACATGGTGGTACCAGTAGCAGGCCTTATGTGCCTGCCCTGACTTTCCTTCACTTATGAACCATAAATCAACAGAAATCTGGCCCAGAAGTCCCATGGTATGTCTACTTTCTCCTACACTTTTCCCCATAATTTCCACACATCTTTTTTTGTGCTAACAGTTTCTTATACTTTCTGAAAGTGACACTAACTCACCGGTTTTGCTCTTACTGACAGTATCACAAGATAATGAGGCACAACACTCTGTTGTTGCAAATACATAACAGCTATTAAATGAATCAGCTTTTTTATCAAAAGTTATCATTTCCATAATTGTTAGTCAGTGGCTAGTATGAAACAAGTGAGTGGTCGTTGGCTAAATACCATTCTTGACAAAGGCAAAAGGAGCCTTGTCACTGACATGAATGAGTGTTTGATTGAGCCCCTACTGGACACATAGCCACATATTGAAAAACTCCATCATGGTTGAATGCTAATTGGCACCTTTACCAGTCAACAGAAAAACTAGGTTTTAAATAGACTATAGATAAAATATTTATTTGTGATATGGTTCTATAAGTAAGCATGGCAATTTACAGGCAGAAATATAAAAGCACGTTGCTAGCTCCAAGGTGTTATCTAAAGAGTAGTTCTGAATAAAGATTGTAACTTGAGTGCTAAAATTGACACTCAAAATTAATTCACTTACGAGTAACATTGCAACATTCCAGAGGCCTCGTTAATATAAAAGTACCCTACTATAATTAAGTAAAAACAATACCAGAAATGCTTTTTGGAGCGGGAAGAGGTAACAATAAGAGTATCACTAAAAAGGGAGGAAGGAGCAGAAGGAGAGTACAGCAGAACCAGGGCATTTGGTGAAGAGAAGATCACTCCTGAGGCTTGGTAATATGCCTGGCTATATATAAAAATGAAAAACAAAGGAGAAGAAAAGCCGATATATTAATCAGCTCCTGACTCCTGGAGGTTGTGCTGGGCCACAGAAAAGAAGGCTAAGTTAAAGGGTATGAAGTAGAAGAAAAACATACACATAATACTTCATGCATAGTATTTATATTATTTGTATCTTCAAAATGCTGTACAAAGACGTAATTAAAATTCGCAAAAGCCTTATCAGTATTTCTATGCCCATTTTGCAGATACAGAAACTGTGGCAAAAAATTAAGTGACTTTCCCTACGCTACTCAGTAAGTATGAGCATCTACATGAAAACTCAGGAATTTCTGGCTTCCGTTTAATGTCCTAAGCCATGTTGCCGCCATATATTTTGTTTCTCAGAACTGTTATCTTCCATTTTGTTGCTGTTGCATACTATTCTTAAAGTGACAAAGGAAGAATCAGAATTGTGGAAGATGTAATGTGCAAACTGGTTGCAATTAATGACTGGATGAAATGTCAACCAAGAATTTTCTATTTAGACCAGGAACTTGATAAAAACCAATGGAAACAAAGCACCTTACTCCCAAAAGGAGGCTTTGACTTACTTCAGATACCTCCATTAGCATAAAATCAAAAGGTATATAAGAGATAACTATTAGGATAAATGGAGGACCAGAGACACTTGAATGAAAGCTGTGAAGTCACCTAGAAAGCTACGACTGAAAGAAGTCATTGACACATTTTATAGAAATCAGCAATACGTGCTACCATATGCAAGATTTTTAAGAGAAGACTTGCAGTCACAGAAGAATGCCAGGGAGTTGAAGAACCAGAAAACCAGTAAGGTGCCATGGGAAAGACAGTGCAGAACCATGAACTTCGAGAACAAAACTTCTGAGGAATGAATCTAGATAAGCAGAAGTTGAAGACTTGAGAGCAATGAAGCCAGACAGGTCACTTTAGAAGCAAGTTAAGGTGGTGAGAATGCCAGACTGGAACACTGCAGAAGAAGAAAGAAAACTGAGTTAATCATATTTGTCTTATATATTTTTAAAATAGCATATAAGCCTAATCTTCTACATAGCTGGGAAAATGAATTAAGCAATGTCACAAAAATGAGGAGAATTGAATAAACAAGGGGTAAAAAATGAAAATATTTAATGTACATTTGGTAAGTGCTTTACCGAACACAGAACTAGTGAAGGAATTGTGGTTTGTGTTATAAGCCTGGTAAGTATATTCAGATAGAAAAGGAAAACGGAATGTTTTAGGGCCTGATACTATAGTTTTGTATTCAGGCAAAATTCCCATTCATCTCTATGGAGTGACAGGCTTGTAATGGCTTCAGGACTGAGCCCTTGATTTGTGCATGCTGTAACTTCTTACTAAGATAACTTTTTTTGAGTTATCTGTGTGGAAAGGTGGAAAGATGGCATGGAAAAATTTAGACAGAGAAAGACTACAGACTTCAACATTTTGACTGCTTCTACAGAAACAATGACTTGCACACTTATCTATCTATCCTAGCCTGGAACTTCTGAACCTGGAGGAACAAGACTAAAGGAAGGCTTAAAAGTATCATTTACACTAAGATTACTATATTTTGTGTTTTTCAGCATAGGATACAATTAAGCAGTTGTCACTCAGGCAATTCTGCAAGACTGAGTCCATGAGCAATGAAATAAAAACACTTACCTGTCATTGCTGTGCAGAGTATTCTTCATTTCCCTAGGATAATCCAACTGCTCATACTGATCTTAACAGACATTAGTTCCACATCTCAGTAAGTCAATTATCAAGCTGTTCATGTGATGGTGATTTTTCAGCTGCCAGTTGCATCCAGGACAAGCCAAAAGGCTGATGGTCACCATCCATGCAGAGAATCTGGAGTCTGAAAGGCAAAGCTAAGAAATCTGTGTCCATCTGAGTTGCTTCTTATAGCACATTGCAAAATAGTTCTTTGGACTAACATGCTGGAGTATTTCCAGCCACAGATCCAAGTGCTTTTCAAAAGTGGGTTTGTTTTATTGTCCCAACTTTTCCAAATTGGGAAAATAAGAAACAGGGATGTTAAGTCAATTGCCCAAGTATTCCAAGTGTGTCAATGGCACACCAGGAAATAGGACTGCCTCTCTGTTTTATGAACAATTCACTGGACCACACAAAATAAAAGGGAGCATGCTGTATCAGACATATTCGTTTTTATATAACTGGGAAAATGTCAAAACCTATTAACCAAAGCATACTGAACAGAGTCCATTCAATATTATGAAAAGATGTAATTTTTAATGGATGAAATAAAATAACGCTGATTCCATTGTCTGGAAAAATGATATGTGACACCAGAGGAGGAGACATTTTCAAACCTGCCACATAAACGGTGGCTACTAAAGCACCTCATCCACTTATAAACCAGAGGTTTGCATGTGTATACACAGAGAGGTCACTTATGTATCCAAGTCCTTGGCAAAGTACTTGACAAATGCCCAAACCACAGGAACATACTTGCTTGGCAGAATAAATGAAGATATCCATATATTTTGGGCTAAATCATTGCTTGCTCTAAAACAGGCTCACAGGGGAGTTTGGGGGATTTATAATTCCTCCCATGAATACCAGTTCTGTGTTAAGGTACTCAGATCTCAGCTCCAGGTGTCAAAGGGAACATAGGAGCTAAATGAAGAGTGCCCTCCACAAACAGAGTGAGCTGTGGTTACCTCCTACACACTGGCTAGCCATGTGATGGGAGTAAGTTGCAACTTGTAGAGGGCCAAAGTAAATTACACATCCCCAGGTTGAAATAACATCTCCCTCGGACAAAACAGCTATATATCATCCTTTACTCAGGGCTGTGCATAATATACATGTTTTAGCTCTTTGTGAGCACAGGTTGAGAAGCTGAAGGGATGCTAAGCCATTGCTCCTCTGTCTGGAGGTTCCTGCAAAGTTCTAGTCTACCTAAATTTAGGCAAAATGGCTTGAAAATTTAGCACAGGAAGAGTAAGACCCTTAGATATCTGTGCCAGTTTAAATATAAATTCAAACAGTGAACACAGTTTTCTTTGTCCAGACCTAGTTACATAAAGATCAGATAGAGATAATCAAGAGAGTAGAGAACCTACCACAACCCTAGTCACATCACTGCACCCTATTTTTTTAGCTAAATCATTGTTTTGCACAGCCACAGCAGCTATATAAATCCACTTTCCAACAATCTAATCACAATAGCCCATCAGCTGCCTACAGCGTAGCAATAATATTGTACCCGTTCACCTTATGGACACCCTTAGTGGATGAGTCATATGCTTATTTGTGGTCAATGGATTGAATACACAAATAACAATCTTTTCCTATTCTTCCATTACGGATGCAAAATCCCTCATCTTCCAACATCCATTCTGAGCCTCTGTCAATGGAAATACTGTACGTAGTAATCTCCCTGCTTTTCTCCTATTGCTTGAGCTTATCCAATTGTCTCAACTGAGTATTATCCAGTGCCTGTTGCTGACATCATCACCGAGTGCTCTCTGCTGATTTGCTTCTCTGCTAAGCACTTACAGTTGAAATCACTGCAAAACAGAAGCAACTGCAATCAGTTAGGAAGAAGCTGGGGAAAGGTTGGAATGCCTGTGAATATTTCAGAGTGCCAAATCTAACAGATCACAACAAAACAAATAGGCCAAATCCTGATACCCTTTATTTCACCTAAATCAATAGTTTGCCTCAGTAGAAAAAAAATTGAGGACCTAAGATGTCTCTCTAAAGATTATTATTATTCTTTACATGGTAGGATTTTCAACCATCCTATTTCCCCATTGGATGCTTTTGAAAATCCACTTCAGTGTCCAGAATGTATTAGGGGCTTTACAGATAAATAAGAACATGAAATCTCCTTGATGAGAAGCGTAGAATGTAAATAGAGGAAACAGGAAGATGGGTCTTGTGGTTATGGGCTCAGAATTGGCATTCGGGAGATCTGTGTGTTATAGCTGGATTTTCAAAAGAGCTCAGTCCCCTCTATCAGGGCCAGACATTCAAGAGCGCCCAGGTCCTTTCAAATAAATGACAAGAGGTTGGGAAGTGTTCAGTACTTGGGGTGATGGGGAGCACTTTTAAAAATCTGGCCATATGCAAGAAAACGAGGGATGCTGAGCACCCTTGGAAATGTGGTCACACATTTAGGTCACTAAATGTGAATGGTGATATTGAAAATCTTACCTCCATTGTGGATGCTAAGCTCTTCTGGGAAATGTAATTCTAGATGTGTCTGTGTTCCATTTTCCCATTTGAACAATGGGGATAATTTTTCTTCCTCTGACCCTGTGTCTGTCTTTTCTACTTAGGTTTGGCACAGATCAACTGTTACCATGTGTACAAAATGCACATAGCACAATGGGGTCCCAGTCTTGGTTGGGACCTTAAGTGCTATTTTAGTAACAATTCTTACTTACATTACATTTTACATTAATTATTCATTATTACAGAAAAAATGGGTAGGGCAATGTGACAGTATTTCTGCAGAAAAGCTGTCTTCAAGCTTCTTTGGAGATCCTGGTAGGGAACATAACAGGACTGTACAAAATTGAGAGGTTTCTCTGCACTGGGGTTGGTGTAACACATTACTGCAGTTAAGGTTATATAGGCTCACATCCCTCTGACCTTTTATTTTAAGTTTCAGAGTTTGAACACAAAAGCTCAGCCAAGAGTTGCCTGTTTTTTAGTGGAAGCCATGTGAAACCAACAGTTTTAATGTGGGGTCCCATTAAAACAATGTACTGAGCCAAATTCACTTGAAACATGGCCAACTCACCTGAAAAGAGCACCAACATCAGTCAGCCTTTAAGTACATTACAGTGCATGCTCCTTTCAGTTGTGCGTAGCGCACACACTTGCGTAGTCCCTCAGCACGGGTATAAATAACAAGCTTAGATGAGTATAAGACACAGATGGGTGTGGGTACACACTCATGTACGTATCCTACACAGCTCTCTACTCACCCAAGCCATGTAGGGTGCTATTTTTAATCCACGTAACACCCCACTGTCTCACGACTGCTGGTGCCTTTCTCACTCATAGTGGGGAACTCCAGGAGCAGGGAATGGCTCCAGCTGCCTCCCTCCCCCCTTCCAGAGCTTTCCTTATTGGAGTGAAAGGCTTCAGCATCAGGGAGCTGATGAAACCTTTCCCTGCTGCCACCCCTCTGCCAGAGCCTTTCACTTCTTCTTAGCATATGCACAACGTGCCTCAGGTGGCATGTGACCAGGATTCATCATCAAGTTTGGGCCGCTGGTTGGAGCATTAGCTTCCCCAGTTTGGGCTGGGTACTGACAAGGAGTGCAGTGTGAATGCTGATCCATGCTGCCTTTCACTGACACACACAGCTACACACCGCAGTGTGGATGCAACCTGCTTTTCACTCTGGCGTGTAGCTACATGTACCCTACATGCTGCCAGCAATTGTGTGTGTAGTATAGATGTTGCCTTAGTTAAACTTAGTCCAAATCATTGAGAAAGTTTTTAACAGAACTTTTTTTGCAAAGCTCTTAGCTGTGACAGATCTGAACTTCCAAGTCTGGATGCAAACTTATGGGCTGTTTGGATACAAGATTTTGGCTTAGGCCCCCATTTCTGCAGTAAACACAACATTATATTCCCTTCTCCTCAATTGGCTAAACCACTGTTATGTGCAGTCCACTCCACTTAAGTGGTGCATTGTGGAGACAGCACATTACACCTGTACTACATTATCTGCACTGGCTGGAAGTTGATTTGCTAGTGAAATTTAAGATGTTTATTTTGATCTATAAAGCCCTAAATAATGTGGATCCTGGCTCCTTGCGAGTTACTTCTCTGCTTATGTAATACTGTAACAGGGATGGTCCTTATTCAGGAAAGCATCTCTACTTAGGAAGGGTCCTTAAGCACATGCTTGTACTTAATTACTTTCCCAAATCAGAGCCTACCATTATTATTGTCCAGGGCACAGAGCAACATAGTAACAGAACTAGAACCCAGGAGCTTTGGCTCTCAATATCCTGTTCCAAATAATAGAAATGCATTTCTCTTTCTCTCTCTCTTTTATCATCATCATCATGTACAGTAACTAATAGTGATATACTTAAAATATGGTTAGAGTCTAATAAACAATATTTCATCACAAGGGCTGCAAGCACAGTTATTTAGTCTTATCAAATTTATGCAGTGATATATTTGTGTATGTTATGATCTCCTCTCCAGAAGGGGAATTTCTGATAAATACACCTCTACCTCAATATAATGTGACCTGATATAACAAAAATTTGGATATAACGCGGTAAAGCAGTGCTCCAGGTGGGTGGGGCTGCGCACACTGGCGGATCAAAGCAAGTTCGATATAACATAGTTTCGCCTACAATGCGGTATCATTTTTTGGCTCCCGAGAACAGTGTTATATCGAGGTAGAGGTGTAATATACATAAAGTAACTTCATGAAATACTCTTTTATAGTACACTAAATCATGCACTAAGTCAGTCCTCACTATAATGTAATATATTACTATTAATTGGGTGCCACCTTTTGTATCCTGGTATTTTCTAGATTCAGTAAAACTCACATTGACTTAAACAAGGCAGGATTTAACCCAGAGACTTTGCTATGCATGTGTAGCATTTTTGTGACTGCATATACACGCATATGCAGATTGCACTTCAACAAGGAGGACAGGAAAAGAACTGTGCTAAACTTCCTGATTTTGGTTCATGTAGACCACCAAGAATTTCCACAACAAACACTATAAACTGTTCCAAGTCCACTTAAAACTCACCTACTTGGGATCCATCAAACTTTTTGTCCATTTTAGTGTATATCCATTACATTTTGTTTTAAGACATGGATTCATTCCTAACATGGCAAAGACAGAACTCTCACCACAGTCCAGTCAGCCTTGTTAAACTATAAGCAATTGCATATAGAATTATAGAATTACAGAATCATAGAATAATAGGATTTGAAGGGACCACTAGGGTCATCTAGTTTAATACTCTGCCAAAATTCAGAATGTGTTGTGTCTAAACCATCCAATACAAATGGCTATCCAGCCTCCTTTTGAAAAACTCCAGTGAAGAAGCTTCTACAATCTCTCAAAGGAGCCAGTTCCATTGTCCTATTGTTCTTACAGTTAGGAAGTTTTTCCTGAGATTTAATCTAAAGCTGCTATGCTGCAGTTTGAACCCATTGCCTCTTGTCCTGCCCTTTATGGCAAAATGAGAACAACTTTTCTCCATCATTCTTATAGAAGCCTTTTATGTATGTGAAGACGACTATTATATCCCCCCTTAATCTCCTCTTTTCCAAGCTAAGCATACCCAGTTTCTTCAGCCTTTGCACATATGGCTTGCATTCCATCCCTTTGATCATCTTTGTTGCTTGCCTCTAGATCCTTTACAGTTTCTCTACATCCTTTCTATATACTGGTGACCAAAATGGGACACTGAAGCCTAACCAGTGCCAAGTAGAGTGGTACTATCACTCCCATGACTGGCATGCTATGCCTGTTAACACAACCTAAAATTGCATTTACTTTTTTTTTTTTTGCAACAGCATCACATTGCTGACTCATGTTGAGGTTGTGATCCATCGCAACTCCCATATCCTTCTGCCAAGCCAGTTTTCCTCCATTCTGTATTTGTGCATTTGGGTTTTCTTTCCTAAGTGAAGTATCTGACATTTGTTCTTTGCTGAATTTCATTTTGTTGTCTATTGCCCAGTTTTCAATTTATCAAGATCCCTCTGAATTTTAGCTATATCCACCAAAGTATTGGAAACATCCCCTTGCTTTGTGTCATCTACAGACTTGATCAGTATGCTCTCTATACCTACATCCAGATCATTAATAAAAATGTTAAACAACACCGGACTCAGAACAGATCCTTATGGAACCCCACTTGAGACCTCCCTCCAGTCTGACAGTTTTACGTTTAGCCATATTAAAATGCATATTGATTGTTGGTGCCCAGTTTACCAAGCAACCTAGATTCATTATTTACCTCTCCCCCCAGTTTTTGCATCATCTGCAAACTTGATCAGCGATGATTTTATGTTTTCTTCCAGGTCATTAATAAAAATGTTAAATACCATACGGCCAAGGACAAAATACCTCATTGGAAACACACCCGCTCAATGACAGTTTCCCATTTACAAACACACTTGAGACCTATCAGTTAGCCAGATTTTAATCCATTTAATGTGTGCCATGTTAATTTTACATTGTTCTAGTTATTTTAATCAAAATATCATGCAGTATCAAGTCAAAGTATAATAACACTATTACAATTATCAACCAACCTTGGAATCTCACCAAAAAAAGAAATATAAAGAAAGATCTATTTTCTAGAAAACTATGTTGATTCATTAATTATATTTACTCTGTTTTAATTCTTTATTAATCAAGTCCCATACCAGCCACTCCATTATCTTGCCAGGGATCAATGTCAGATTGACAGGCCTACACTTATCCAGAAAATTTTTTTTTACCCTTCTAAAAAAAGTAGCACAACATTAGCTTTCTTGCAGTTTTCTGGCACTTTGCTAGCACCCCAAAATGTATTGAAAATTAACATTAAAAGTCCATTGAGCTCCTCAGCCAGATTTTTAAAATTCTTGGATGCTAGTTATCCAGACATGCTGATTTAAAAATGTCTGACTTTAATAGCTTCTGTTTAGCATCCTCCAGAGATACTAGTGGGATGGAAAGTGAATGGGAGTTAGGTGCGTAGCTCCCATTTCTGCCTTCCCCTGAGAAAAAATTAAATAAAATATTGTAAGTACCTTAAGATTTGGAGCATGGCGATGGGTTATGAACAATTTTTAGTTTGCAGAAGGACTTCACTACTTAATTGACACACCCGAGGCTAAATGAAGTGCTTCTTTACTAGACATTTTTGAAGTTTCCAGCAATGTTTTTACATCAGCTAAATAAATAACTTCTAGCAATGACACATGCTGTACTTCCCACACCTCACAGTGCTGTACACAACAGCTCATTTGGTTATTTTTTATTAAGAGCATCTTTTAAAAAAAGATTTTATGATCTTTCTCACCTGCACCATACCGGCACTGTAAAATTGTGCTGTTTGCTGATCAGCCTACTGAGATGGTGTGCGTCACTGATCCACTTGCACAGCGCATCACACACCAGTTACGATCTCAACAGCACATTTGATTTGTTACTTCTCCTGACAATGGTGTTGAGATTTTGAAAAGTATTTAGTAGTTTTGGGTGCTTTAAGGGGCCAGACTTTCAGAAAGTGGGTGCTCAGCACTGTCTCAAAATCAGGCCCATTTCAGGGAACTCAGGTTAGGCATCCAAAATCACCCTTTCACTCTGGTTTCCCTTAACCAGAATGCATTGTTTCTACACATAGCAAAGATACCCTGAACTAATCTCTTCATAGTGCAAAACTGCATGTCATTACTTTGGACATGTGGGTACCCACGTAGGCCTCCTGCTCTCCAACTCGCCACAGAGCTGCTGACATCTCTGGCAGGGCATGGATTCTGTGGGTGCATCCCTCAGGAGAGCAATATTGACTGCTGGAAGGACAGAACTTGACACGATCCCAGAAGCTCATCATGCAGTTAAATTCCTCGAACACTAGCTACTTACTTGTCTTTGGGTACCAGGGAGATGAGGTTATCCATTTATTCACTAATGTTTTGGATAGACACTAATGAAAAATGCTGCATAAGTGAAATGTTTAATTATGAATTACTATTACCTATTATTATTATTATTAACTTAATTTATAAGTCACTATCTCTAAAAAGATCATATATAGTACATCCATTTATGCTTAGGTTTAGTGAATTACATATTGTTACAGAAAAGAAAAGGATCCAAAACACTTATAATCTTTATTGCCACATATGAGTTGTCTGCTACTATTCCTATCACAGTTTACGTTTTCAAGGAATAAGCTCTTGCTAATGGCACATTATTTTCAGTGTGTTATTTGGTAAAAACATTTATAATAGTTCTTCTTAATATTGCTGGGAAATCTTACAGGATCAAAAATATTGCTATTGCAGAACTCTGTTAAAAATTCCTAGAATTAAGAATTAATTATTTACTAATGAACTGTTGGGCTAGTAAGATTTAATATTTCTAATACATTATGCCCGCATTCATAATTTCAAATGAGAAAGGTCCAGTTTAACATATAAAGTTGTAACTAATAAAATGCATACCTTAGATTTCAGCTATCCTTGCGATCTTCATGTTTTTGTCAGGGTAGCTAGCTGCTCGCAGTAGCAGTAGGAAGAATAAGAAGTGCTTGTCTTGCTGTGAATGTCCAGTGCAGAGAGGTTAGTCTGAGATATATTGGGCTCTCTAATCTCTTCATATCCTCCTTGGAACAACTGAGTGCTTTGTGTAACCCTTAATATTGAACAGGGATAGCGATTTCAGTGATCCCAATTCAAGGTAGCAAGAAAAAAATATTGAATCCACACAGTTCTTTATAATGTAACCCTCTTATGTAAGGTTCATGAAATTCAAGCTATATTTTACAAAAGCAAGCAATTATTTTTAGTGCAAGCGTGCACTATAGATGTATTCACTTTGATGGTTTCCTTGCTTGCTTTATTATCTAAAGCTCACAAAAAACCCATTTTAGTTTAATCTGCAAAAGCAACAGTAATACACTTAATGTACATATATGCACACAGGCATACACAGAGATTAAGACCGTATTTGAGCCATATCCAAAAAACTTTGGCACATGACCTATCCTCACACACACAAGCACATCTCTGGATGGCTGCCAGCGCCTACCATCCTTACCACCTCAATTGGAGTCACACACTTTCCTCTCCCCGCTTACTGTCACATCACTCAAGTGAACTGAGAGGTACGGGGAGGAAGGCCTGGAAGCTTTATTTAAGCTAATGTTTTTCTAACAATTGGTTAAAAAAATTATTCACACCCAATTTTTGTCCCCTGTCTTGCCACTTCCATACGTAGACAGTAACTCTTTACCAAGTGAGTTTGCAAATCTTATTTGGCAATGAGCAAAATAATTTGTTCATAATATTTCCCCTTGTTATGGTTGCTGATTTCTGCATGTTTTGGAATTCACTAAGGAGGGAGATATTTTATTAGGGCATTAATTGTCCTGGGTTGTTGATTTTTTTGCACACCATGGAAAGTAAACAAAAGGAATGAAATCTAAGGGCAGATCCTCAACTGATGTAAATTGACATCACTCCATTAACTTGACCAGAGCCAGGCCTATTTACTTCCACTGAGGATTGTGCCCTATGTATATGTCCAGGCTTCACTGTGGTATCTAAAGCATCTTACAAATTTTGAAAGAATCAGTAAGGATCTCAGATTCTCTTTCTTTCCCACCCCCACTCTTTTCTTCCTTCTGTCCCTGCCTGCAGGTAGGTATATGGGATCTTGGGGAGCAATTACCACACAGGTGGGGTGCAAAATAAACTTTATTAAGAAAATGCAAAAACAGGGAAAATTTAATAGTGAGGGGTATGGGGTTTGTTAAGGTAGGCAATTGGGGAGGGAGTTCTTTTAGTATAGTATAGGGGGTTTCAATAGTGGGGTACAATACAGTGGGGTACAATACAGTTGGTAACCAACTAACACTGAAGTATAAATGTAACAGGTAGCTAACAATTTCTAGGTAAAGGGTGTGTCACAGCAGCATATAACCAACTAACAGTTATGGGTAAAATGTGTTAAATAACCAACAACTCTAGGTAAAAATGTGTCACAGTGGTGTAAATATAAAATGTGAGGTGTGTGAGAGAGAAAAAGGGTAACCAATGGGGTTTTATGCTAGACTTCAGTAATACAATTGAGGTTTGGCAGCAGTAGGAGCGGGGTGAACACGTGGGGGAAGGGATTAAAAGAGAGAGAGAGAGAGAGAGAAAGGCAGTGGTAGAGGAATGAGCTTAGGGGATGGGGGAAGAGGAGCACGCGGTGGAGCAGAAACCAAAGATAGAGGCGCTACAGAGGGAGATTTAAACTCAGGGAGACACAGAGAGCAGACAGGCTGCAAGTTTAAACAGCAGAGAGACTGCAATGAGTGACTGGGGAGCTCGGGGGGCGGGGGATTGGGGCAATGGGAAGACAAATTCAAATAGTAAAAACCTTATCTATCCCCTAACTTAATCAAACTTATATAAAATGACAAGCAGCTACAGAATACAACCAGGCAATGATTTTCTAAACTTATCTTAACCAACAATTAGGCAACACAACAAATATCACAGAAACTTACAAGCTCTACAATCTTAACAAATTATGACTTATTAAATTAAAAAAAAAACAAGACCTATGGTGCACCTTATGCTATGGGGAGGTTACAGAGGGCAGAGTGGTATGTATCCAGGACCCAGCTCCCAAGGAAGCCAAGGGATGGTGGCTACAGCGGTGGATACAGCTGAAAGCAGAGAGCCCCAAGGCAAAGCCCACAGGAGCAGAGCTTAGCAGTGGCAAAGAGCCCTGTAGTTTAAGAGAGGTTTTAAGACACAGACCAAGGTTTAGCTTGAGTCTGTGTGCTGGGGAAACAGAGCCAGCAGCTAAAATAATAAAATAAAAGTATAGAAAGTTTTACAGAGGGATTCTTACCAGTCCCCAAGGCAGCAGCAAAGGCAGAAGCAGCAGCAACATCAGAAGAGGCAAAGAGGGTTCGGTACAGTCTCAATAATCAGGAGATCTCTCAGGTAGCAATTCGTTCTTCGTGGGGGGGGGGGGTTCAAAAACGGGGGTACGCTCAAAAATAAAACGAGAGCGGAGAAAGGACCCCACAGAACCCCTGGCTGATCAGACCAGGCAGCAATGCAGGAACCTTTCTGAGGTGTGTTTCAAAAATGTCTGGTTTTAAAGGCAAACTTGGGCAGTTTCCCACCAGTAATCCTGATAGGCTCCCTCTGTCACAGGGGAGGGGGCACAGGGGAAAAACTGAAGGTAAGCCCAGAGACATGCCTGGACACAGTCCTGTGCAATAGGTGACTCAAGAGCCCATGAGACTATGACTCATGCCCAGGATCTTAAAACCACAATAGGCCTTGCAGCTCTGGACATTGCCTACCCTACACCAAGCCCAGGTTCAACGAGGTGATAACAGGACTAACCCTTTGAAAAGGGCAGTGGTCCCACTTAGCATGCAGCACAAGTGGCCATCCCTTTGAGAAGGGCAATGGCTCTTGTTAAACAACTTAAGGGGCCCTCCCTTTGAGAAGGGCAGTGGCCCTGATAAACAACTTAACAGCCAGGGAAGGGCGGCCACAGGAGAACAGAAAACAAAATGAAGTCTGGGGAAACAAAATGGAATAGGGGAATAGCTGTAACGGACATGCCCCCCTGGCTGACCTGAACGGGCTGTGAGGGGGATGTCCCATGCAAAGACCAAAAAAAGGAAAAAAAAAAGGGGAAAAAAAAAGGTTTTACAAGTCATCGTCTTCGTAGTATGGAGGTGGTGGTTTGCTGCTGTCCAAGGGGATGGAGGAATACCTCACCTACAAAGGCAGGGCTGACACAACCTTATGAATTAGCTGCTTGACCACTGCTATCCCCAACAGAAAGGCCACAAGAACAATAGCCACAGGGATAAGCCACTGCTTGATGGACTGAGCCCAGGTCCCCAACCCCCAGCTGGACCACTGAGCTTGCCACCAATCCCACTGCTTACGCTCTTCACGAATCTGGACGGCGAGGGAGGATAGTTGGTCAGCCACGGCTGAGACATTGTTCCACCCAGGCTGAAGGCGCAGGCGACATTGTCCTTTAAAGCGAGGATCAAGGTCCTCCAAGGCGACACAAAAGTCCTTCTGTAGGATGGTCTGGATCAGAAGACGGTTCTGCTCGGCGTAGTTGGCTAGGATAGTGAGGGCGTCGCTGGTTCGACGAAGTCCTTCTGCTGTGATGTTGGTGAGGGCCTCCAGACCAAGCGACAGTCCACGGATTTGCTATAAAGTTAAGCTGTATGAGAGGGGGTTAAACTGTATGTACCCTCCTATGACCATCTCGGTGGCTGACTTGAGTCGCTCCCATGCGGTGGCTGTTCGTCGTTTGCGTGGTGAGGAGAAGAAGGGGCGACGGTGGTGAAAGAGCCCTCCTCCCTTTATGACGAGTTGACCGATGGCACATACCCCCTTTGGGAATGCGGGTAGAGCAGTCCGGGCAATGTTGTTCCCACAGAGCCACACTTGTCCTGGGGAAGAGGGTAAAAACTGGTCATGGATGGAGCTTCGCTGGGGGGATTTCTGGCCGGGTGGTGTATCGACCTCCATCCATAGTAGGTGGGCAGCTCTGACCTGTCTCAGTTCTACAGGGGTCTGAGCTGTGGATAAGTATTGGGTGGGGTTAAACACTCTACTTGTTGAAAGATGATGAACTCAGTGCAGTATCTTGAGCTTCCTTTCTTGGGGTTTGAGTTAGGCCGAGGTCCTATGAACCATTGGGTGCAATTGGGATACTGCCCCAACGGAGTGGGATTGGAGAAGCCAAAGAACACGATGCAGGGGGCTGCTGGGAGTGGTCTTGTCACCGCAACAGGGGTCTTTGGTCGTCGCTGGTGGTGTTGCACATGAACAGAGGCCGATGAACCCAGTCTGTGTCATTACAGGCTGAAGCTGGATGCTGTGGAGTCAGGTTCGTGAGGGGGAGGAACTCCCAGAGGAAGGGGGACCCTCCGTCTGAGGCCTTTGGTCTTGTACAGGCAACACAATCGTGTGATGGGGGGACATCTGACAGGTTCCCGATGAGGACCTCCTGTAGGGCGTAGGCTCTCAACCAGGCAACCAGGGGGTTTTCTCGAGGCGGGGCGGCAATCATGGTGACTGATTCCTATGGAGACATAAAAGAAAAGTGGCCCATCTAGGGCCTGTTATGACCGAACACTAAGCCAGTTGTGGTGGACCAGGTCAGGCTTGCCCGTCCGTCTATTTGAATATGATAGGTGTTAGGGAACCGGCCAGGTGTGATGATGGTGGCTGCTAGTGGAGTGCAGGTTCCCTGGGCATTGGGAATAGAGACCCACACTGGCTGAGAAATACTATAGGCAGGTTTCCAAGGTTCCCGTGGTTTAGGAGCAATTTCTGGCCATCGGCTGTATGCTGTATTAAGGGAAATGAGGGCTTGAGGCAGGACCCGGTCCCACCCCTTGTAATCAGGGGTGCTAAGTATGGCCCGAATCTGGGTCTTCAGCATTCCGATCCGTCTCTCCACGATTCCGTTGCTTTGGGGGTGATATGGCAGGTGGGTGTGAAGACGCACCCCCCACTGGGACACCGTCTGGTCTATAGCTTTACTGGTGAACGGTGGCCCTCCATCGGTCTGGATCTCTTCGGGTGCCCCCCAGGCAGCAATTACCTGGAGAAGGGCTACAGAAACAGCTGGTGCAGTAGATCGCCTGAGGGGAGAACACATTAACTGACGAGACCCTAGGTCAACTATTACAAGCCCCTTTGGATACTGTTTGGCCCCTGGGAGGGGGCCAATGAGGTCCATCTGCCAGGTTTTACCTGGGCTAAAGTGCTCAGGGCTATAAGCACCATGAGCATAGACAGGCTTGTTAGTGACTCGTGCCTGTTGGCAGCTCAGACACCCTTGAACAGCTTGGGTGCACTGCTGCCTAGACACGCTCGATGTTCGTCTCCCTCGGTTAGTCAACAGCTGATGTAGGGCACGGGCAGGCAGGTGCCCCCACTCTTTATGAAGCCAGGTGATGAAGGGATCACTGCAAGAGATAATGTTAACCTGGGATATGTTACACTTATATTCTCGGAGTTGTAGATCCAGGCTGGAATGAAGAGGGTTACTGTCAGACCTGTGTGAAGGACAATGAGTAACAAACCATGGCAGCTTGGACTGTGCTGCCAGTTGAGTAATCTGTGCCCATATTTCTTCATGAGCGGTGGGCCATCCTTCTCCCATCAGGATGGACACGCAGTAGCTTGAGTCCACTCCCAGGACCACGCGTGTTTTCGGGTGGGCTGCCACAATGTGAGAGGCTGCCAGTAGGACACCTTCTGCTTCGGCCTTCTGAGCTGAGCTGGAAAAATCTAAGGGTTTAACTTTGAGGGTGTTACAGGTAGCACACAGCATTCCTGCTCAGGGAGAAGGCGATGTGCCCCCATCAGATACAATCCAAGGGGCATAGGCACTCAGTTGGGCAATAGCCCCCGGCTCAGTGGGAGCTGCAGTGGAGGAGGACTTGAGGGCCCAATGTCCAAATACCTCCTGGGCCTGGTAAACGAGTCGCTCCCAGGTAGCAGGGGCTCCCTGGAACTGGGGGGCCGGGGTGAAGGTGAGGTATGGGAGAAGCTCCACATGAGGCCCCTTTAGGGTGCCTGTGGCAGATTTACCCCATGGGAGAGCACACTGGACAGCAAGCATGGCAATGCCCACAGGCCCATAACGATATTCGGGTCCTGACAACTTCCGGGCCTGATTGTGGACAGGGAGGTCCTCTTGGGACACAGTTACAGCCACATGGTCTGAGGACACAGTGAGGGTAATCTCAATAGGGATGGTGGGATTCCATCGAGCCAAGGTGGGCCCAGAGCCCAACCAGGCAGCCAGGGAAGACACCGCCTGCTCGGCCTCTGGTGTCCAAGGGGTTTTAATGTTCCTGGCATATTGCTGCAAAACAGATAGTTGTGGCAACAAAGCAGCAGGGAGAAACTGTCTGTGATAGTTAATTACACCTAACACATGCTGCACTTCACGTCTGGGGGGAGCTACCCCCAAGGGGAAAGAATTTGTGAGTGGGTGGTAAGTTAAGTGGCGTAGCTGTCCCTTTTCTACAGTAAAACCTAAAAACTGAAAGGTAGAAGTAGCAGTGAGGACACCTTTAGGCAAACTGAGGTTCCATCCATCGGTGGATAAAGCGGCCTGAACCTGTTCAGTGACCTTTTGTACTTCAGTTGGTATGGTGCCAGTTATAAGAATGTCGTCCACGTAATAGACAACATGAATGTTGGGGAGGGATGGTACCTTTTCTAATATGCGGGTTAGGGCCTCACTGGCACAGGCAGGTGAGTTTTTGTACCCTTGGGGACACGCTTGCCATTGGTACTGGGCTCCCTGGTAAGCGAAGTTTAACAATCCCTTGGGGTCATAGAGGGGGATCTGATAAAACATATCTTTTAGGTCTATTGTACAGGCCCATTGGTTAGTGTTGTCCAGTAGGATGCGTTCTATAGTGGGGATATCCCATTTGGCGGCGAATCTACTGATCGTATGTGTTTGTTAGCAGCGCGATAATCTATAACCATACTGTATTCATTGGGTTTGTGTGGTTTTGGGATTCCCCATGCACTGGACAAGTATTTGCTGGCTGACACACGCCGAATCTTGTTATCATTAAGCAATGTTTCAATGAGCTGGGCAATGTGTGGTTGACCTTCTGGGGCTGTGGGTATGGGTCTGTATTTCCAGGGTGTGGGGTTGAGAAGTTCAGGTTCATGGGGGGCACTGGCACCCGATAGGGTGACTGGTAGTGCATCAAGCACGGCTTCGGCCAGTTTAAAACGCCGTAGCTCCCGAACCCCAAGGAGTGGCATGGGTCCCACTAGGGCCCGAAATGTTACTGGTGTGTGGCCTATGGATGTGTGTACCTTTACTTCTGCACGGGGTTCTGTGCTGTTGAGGCCTTGCACATAAATGGTGTGTCCTGTGGGGGTGTGAGGGACGTGAGGAGGAACAATGGACACCTGTGCCCCCGTGTCCAGCAAAAAGGGGATGACGAGACCCTTGTCAAAAACTAGCGGATAATAGGGGCGGGGGTCCCCTTGCCGGGTGCTGGCCGCCGCCAAGCACCCGGCCATTATCCGTTTTTTGGCTGGGAAGGTTCTGAGCGCTCTTCCCATCCCAGAGCTATGGCCAAGGCTCTTTGCTGCTCACTATTGAGCTTACGTACAACCTCCTTAGTGAGGCCCTTGTACAATAAGAACCCCAAAATTTTGCGTTCTGTAAATGAATGCTGTGAGTACTGGGGCCTGGGTTGTGAACTGGCATGTGGGGGGTGTGGACTGGCGGGTGGTGGGGGTGGACTGATGTGTGGTGGGGGTGGAGTGATGGGTAGAGCTTGGGCTGAGGGCCATCTTATTTTCTCGAGGGCTTCATAGAGTCGCCCAATGGGGCGCCTAGCATACCCCCATAGCCACAGAACTGCCCCAGTGTCAGGGGTGGTACTGCTATCCATGGCTAAGTCAATGGCAGCTTCGTCTATGGGTATCTCGGTGGGGTCAATAACGTGTCTGAAGGCATTGACCTGGTTAATCTGAGCCTGAGTAAGCCCCAGAGGGTGTTGGGTAGGGGACCACAGCATGATGGACCCCCCTGCGATGGCACATCTGAGGGAAGAGATGTCCTTGATGCTTCCTCTGGGGACTTGGATCCCTTGAAGGGAGTGCTGTAAATGGAGGAAGGCCAGTGCTGGGGCGGTCAGGGGCCATGCAGTGTTAGATATTACCAGGCTCCCTGAGAGACCCCTGGACCAGCTACTGGTCCTGGCTAATACTATGCCCTCTTCTCTATCCACTAACTCTTATCCGTTTTCCAGAGCCAGGCGGCCTAGCCACAGTAGTGGTGGCTCATTGGCCCCCCTAGCGGTGTCCGAGATGAACTCCTTCATCTCTGCTTTGGAGCGAGGTCGGAGTTCTGTCACCTGTGTGGTATTGCCCTGGTTATCAATCTTTATACGACTGATGGATACCGGCAGGGCTTCACCAGAGGTGACAGTGGGTGCAGGTTCATGGGCTTGGGCCTCTAGAGGGGCTGAAGGTAGGGCTGGGTATAGTGGGGTTTTCTTGAGGGGAGATGAGGCCTCTGGGTGAGTATATGGGGGTGGTTTTTCAGGGGATTTATTGGGACTGGGCAGGCTAGAGGTCAGCGGTGGTCCCTCCTGGCTAGTGGCCTCCTTGGCTGAGGTCATTAGGGCCCCATGGAAAACAGTTAGTTTATCAAGGGCCTGAGCCAGGATCTCATAGGTAACTGTGGCTACCTTTTGGGGCTTATATATGTCATGCCACAGTTTCTTGGGCTTTCGAATTTCATCCAGCTTCTGCACCAGTTCTGTTAATATCTGGTGGGTGGGGGACCCCTGCAAAATTCGAGGTTCAGGGGCGAGCTTAGATGGAGCCCCCCCGCAGGCTTTCACAACCCTTCCCACCTCTCTCCAGAGGCGGGTGGGATCTGAATCTGCGGCTGACTCTCCTGCCTTAGTGCAGACTGGCCGGAGGCTGGAATCAGCAGGGCTGGCCCTGAATGTGGGGTGGCAGGTTAAGAGGCACCCCACATCAGTGAGCCCCAGGTGGGTGGTATACACCCTGGAGCTCTGGCCTTTGCCAATAGTACAGACCCATTCTAGGGCCTTAGGCTGCTGTTTACTTTGCAGCAAGTGGTATTGTAGGTGGTTGGTCTGATCTTCCTCTCTCCCAGAGGTCTTGGACTCTTTCCAGGGACAGGGAGGGCAGTAATTGTTACCCCAAGATCCTGTTCGTGACGCCATGTCCCTGCCTGCAGGTATATGGGATCTTGGGGAGCAATTACCACACAGGTGGGGTGCAAAATAAACTTTATTAAGAAAATGCAAAAACAGGGAAAATTTAATAGTGAGGGGTATGGGGTTTGTTAAGGTAGGCAATTGGGGAGGGAGTTCTTTTAGTATAGTATAGGGGGTTTCAATAGTGGGGTACAATACAGTGGGGTACAATACAGTTGGTAACCAACTAACACTGAAGTATAAATGTAACAGGTAGCTAACAATTTCTAGGTAAAGGGTGTGTCACAGCAGCATATAACCAACTAACAGTTATGGGTAAAATGTGTTAAATAACCAACAACTCTAGGTAAAAATGTGTCACAGTGGTGTAAATATAAAATGTGAGGTGTGTGAGAGAGAAAAAGGGTAACCAATGGGGTTTTATGCTAGACTTCAGTAATACAATTGAGGTTTGGCAGCAGTAGGAGCAGGGTGAACACGTGGGGGAAGGGATTAAAAGAGAGAGAGAGAGAGAGAGAAAGGCAGTGGTAGAGGAATGAGCTTAGGGGATGGGGGAAGAGGAGCACGCGGTGGAGCAGAAACCAAAGATAGAGGCGCTACAGAGGGAGATTTAAACTCAGGGAGACACAGAGAGCAGACAGGCTGCAAGTTTAAACAGCAGAGAGACTGCAATGAGTGACTGGGGAGCTCGGGGGGCGGGGGATTGGGGCAATGGGAAGACAAATTCAAATAGTAAAAACCTTATCTATCCCCTAACTTAATCAAACTTATATAAAATGACAAGCAGCTACAGAATACAACCAGGCAATGATTTTCTAAACTTATCTTAACCAACAATTAGGCAACACAACAAATATCACAGAAACTTACAAGCTCTACAATCTTAACAAACTATAACTTATTAAATTAAAAAAAAAAACAAGACCTATGGTGCACCTTATGCTATGGGGAGGTTACAGAGGGCAGAGTGGTATGTATCCAGGACCCAGCTCCCAAGGAAGCCAAGGGATGATGGCTACAGCGGTGGATACAGCTGAAAGCAGAGAGCCCCAAGGCAAAGCCCACAGGAGCAGAGCTTAGCAGTGGCAAAGAGCCCTGTAGTTTAAGAGAGGTTTTAAGACACAGACCAAGGTTTAGCTTGAGTCTGTGTGCTGGGGAAACAGAGCCAGCAGCTAAAATAATAAAATAAAAGTATAGAAAGTTTTACAGAGGGATTCTTACCAGTCCCCAAGGCAGCAGCAAAGGCAGAAGCAGCAGCAACATCAGAAGAGGCAAGGAGGGTTCGGTACAGTCTCAATAATCAGGAGATCTCTCAGGTAGCAATTCGTTCTTCGTGGGGGGGGTTTTCAAAAACGGGGGTACGCTCAAAAATAAAACGAGAGCGGAGAAAGAACCCCACAGAACCCCTGGCTGATCAGACCAGGCAGCAATGCAGGAACCTTTCTGAGGTGTGTTTCAAAAATGTCTGGTTTTAAAGGCAAACTTGGGCAGTTTCCCACCAGTAATCCTGATAGGCTCCCTCTGTCACAGGGGAGGGGGCACAGGGGAAAAACTGAAGGTAAGCCCAGAGACATGCCTGGACATAGTCCTGTGCAATAGGTGACTCAAGAGCACATGAGACTATGACTCATGCCCAGGATCTTAAAACCACAATAGGCCTTGCAGCTCTGGACATTGCCTACCCTACACCAAGCCCAGGTTCAACGAGGTGATAACAGGACTAACCCTTTGAAAAGGGCAGTGGTCCCACTTAGCATGCAGCACAAGTGGCCATCCCTTTGAGAAGGGCAATGGCTCTTGTTAAACAACTTAAGGGGCCCTCCCTTTGAGAAGGGCAGTGGCCCTGATAAACAACTTAACAGCCAGGGAAGGGCGGCCACGGGAGAACAGAAAACAAAATGAAGTCTGGGGAAACAAAATGGAATAGGGGAATAGCTGTAACGGACACCTTCCTGTTATCTGTAACACTTTTTAGAGACTTACTAATAATTTGATTCTACGTTTATTTTGCTCTGTCCATTTTTCAAGTATTGAAGTTATCCTGTGTTTTCAGCAGAGCAGAATTAAGTATGTCTGTTTGTATTTTAATGACTCATATTGAACCTCCTCCTGCAAAGCCATAATGGGTATTTTTGAATGGGGCCCAAAGCAAAATCTTGGAGTGGGTTATCACCTCCTGCTACAAATCTTTGAAGTCCCCCATATCCAAAATAAGATAAACAAAGAGGCAGATAAACAAAAAAAAATTGCCATCATTGTGATACTGTAATCAAGTATCAGCTCCGGCCAAGGCCATAGGCATTAGCTAAGAACTGACAAACTCATAGCTAGAAACCAAATCAGTTCATCTGTATGTTAGTTTTGTTCAAAATAGATATTATTCTTATAAGATTGTATTCAGTCTTCAGAGCCTATGAAATGCTTGTAAGTTACTGCCCACGTTAACTTTACGTGTAATGTCTGTATTCATTGCAACAAGGTAAAATATAAGGGTTTTTTTGTCATTGTAAAAATGCTTGTGAACTCAGATGGGAAGGGTGACTCCTCTGCCTCTGCCCGGCCCATCCAGGAGGACTATCAGAAAGTGGTCCATTGTGGGACAACAGCTTTGTTGATTGTCCCATCCACATATGGATAAATACGTGCAGAAGGCCTCATCCCATTGGTTTGAACGCTGGAAAAGGAAAATAAAAATAGCCAGCATGAAGATTTTTCAGCTCTTTGCTGTTTGTACTCTCACAGGATTAGCGATTCTGAGCTAAAGAAGAGATCCCCAGGGTGCCCCTGGGTCTGCTCAGAAAGATATTTTGAATTGACAGAATGCTACATACACATCTGTGCCTTTCAGGATATAGATCATAACTCATTTATGTGTTTGTGTTTACTTCCTTTAACCTGTAAATAACTCAATTTTTCTTAGTTAATAAAGCTTTGCTTCGTTTATTAGAAGATTGGCTACAGGTGTTGTCTTTGGTGTGAGATGTACGGTACAAATTGATCTGGAGTAAGTGACTGCTCTCCTCAGACTAGGAGCAACCTGAATACTTTGTGAAATTTTTGGTGTAAGTGACCTTTTATCACTTTACAGCGCTGCAACTTTCGCGCTCAGGAGTGTGAAAAAACACCCCCCTGAGCGCTGCAAGATACAGCGCTGTAAAGCCTCAGTGTAAACAGTGCCGCAGCGTTGGGAACACGGCTCCCAGCGCTGCAAACTACACCCGTAGAGGATGTGGAGTACGTGCAGTGCTGGGAGAGCTCTCTCCCTGCGCTGGCACTGCGACCACATGCGAAACTTTAAAGCACTGCTGCAGCAGCGCTTTGAAGTGCAAGTGTAGCCATACCCTAAGTCCAGTTTGTCTGGGTGGCAAGAGAGACTGGAGAGCCTAAGGGGACTTTGGCAGGGAGGGAGAGATAGCTCAGTGGTTTGAGCATTGGTCTGCTAAACCCAGCACTGAGAGTTCAATCCTTGAGAGGTGCACTTAGGGATCTGGGGCAAAAATCAGTACTTAGTCCTGCTAGTGAAGGCAGGGGGCTGGACTCAATGACCTTTCAGGGTCCCTTCCAGTTCTAGGAAGTAGGCATATATCTTATTTTAAGAGGGCTCTGTGACTCCATGGTAAGATTGTTATAGTGATCCAGGACTTCACGTTTGTTACTGGGATAGTGAAATCTAATTATAGAGCATACTCACCAGTTTGGGGTGTCTGCTCTGGTTTTCTGACAGTCTGCCCTGAGGTAGGCACTCCTGGATGTGAGTCACTCCAGACAGTTTGACAATCATCATATCCAGAGAAGGGTAGAGTAGGATTCAGATGAGGCAGTTTCTAATCTTGGCTCTGCCCCATTTGACCACAGGCCAGTCACTTAGCATCAGATTTTTAAACATATTTAGGCATCTATTAGGAT